>NC_135331.1:41884835-43308558 GCF_023851605.1 Tamandua tetradactyla | reverse complement strand
TGTGAGCTTCTTTATGTCCTACCTCCCTGATGTCATCTCCTACTACTCTCCCCTCGTCCACTAAGTTCCATTCTGTTCAGTGTCTTTCCCCTTTGGGGACCTTTGCATCTGCCTGGATTACTCTTTCCCCCAGATGTTGGAGAAGCTGCCTCATTCTCCTTGTTATGGTGCTAGGTCAGATGTTACCTCTTCAGAAATGTCTTTCCTGGCCACATGAATTAACATAGCCTTCCTTCCTTATATCCCATTACCTTCTATTACTTTTTATGGCCCTTATCACTATTGCATATGTATATAGATTATAACCCCATACTTGTTTGTGGTCTATCTCTCTTCTGTGTTAACACAAGCTCCCAAGAAGGCAGAAACTTTGTCTTACTTACCCCTCCATCAGTCAGGGTTACAGCAAGAAGGATGACAGACTCAAACCAAGTCAAATAAAAAGATTTAATAAAGGAACCTTCTACAAAAGTGAGGTCAACAAGGGATAGCTCAGTACCCTGGAGCTAGAATCACCAGGGTTGCAGGATGTCTCCCAGAACCCTGAGAGGGTAACTGCATGGAGAGAGCTGCCCAACAGATGTTGTTGACTTTGGTTTGCAAATCCACAGTAACCTGGCTGGCAGGGAAGTTCGCTGGTCACTCTCCTTCCTCACCTTCGTATCTCCTGCCAGGGTTTCCCATTATCCAATGGAAAGTTGCAGGACAAATCCATACTCCATACAGACCTGCCTCCTGGGACACAGTAGGCTGGAGAAGAGTAAAGAATGCGTCTGAAGAAGCAGTGAGAAGACCTACAGCACAGCTACTGGTTTCCCTCTACTCAAGACAATGCTTGGCAACAGCCCCACCACATTTTATAAGTCCAGGGAACACCAGTTTCTTAGAGCTGTGTGGCACGGCAGCCCTGCCTGACAAAGGGCTCTCAGAAGGAGACATGGATCGGTGAATTCCCATGAGTTTGGCTCTAGTCTCTGGGGATAGGTCTGCTCTCTTCCTACTCTGGGGCAATCAGGGTAGTCAGACGGTTACTGCCTGTTGGACTCCCTGAGTAGGATTACCAAGTTCTCAGCCATGAGCCTGTAAGATAGAGAGAGAGAACTCCTGTGGCTCCAAAGCCTGCACGTTCTATGCCAAGGACATTTCTGAAGTTGAAGAATGATCTTTGTTTATGTGCAGCATGGAAACAGAAGCTTGTTTTGTATTATGTCTGAGAGAAGAAAGGAATAGGTAGGAAGCTGGCAACAATTCTCATTTTCCATGGAGTGCAGAGCTCTCCAGGCTTTGTGGGGCTTAGGAACAAAATCATTCGTGTACAGGACGAGTGGTTGAGGAACGAAGAAGCCAAGCCATCACACACTGCAACTATCAACTTTCAGCAAGGTGTGGAGTTACTATGGAGACACTGCAGAGTACGTATATCTAAGCGGATTATTAATCAGAAATCCTCCCTGAGCACCTGCCAGGTCTGGGAAATGGTGAGAATTCACAGCCATGTGAAGACAGAAGCCTTGCCCTTAATAACAGACAACTAGGGGAGCCATAGATTCACAGTTGAAAACTAATTACAAGGGGGCATGTTATATTGCTAAGAGTGGAGTGGGAGTCCCTTGTAGAGTGTTTGGATATAATATGAGCTGGAAAATAATATGATAGGATGAAAATTGCTGCCAGAACAATTTTCCCCACTTCCTTGGTGTGAGACACTTTGAAAGAAGAGATGACCTGTTATGGCTGTGCAAATGAAGAGGAAGTAGCAGGCAGAGACAGGGTGCACAGCTGTACAGCATTGGTTATTCCTGATGGTTGGATTGTCTCTGCTTACACACACTGAGTTGCAAACACCTGTGAGCTCTGTGCTGTATTTACCTGGGTAAATTTAATCTCCCAACATACCTTTCTCTGTGATCCACCCTGGACTATTTGGAAACAATTAAGTTGGCACTGTTTTAAAGTTGCTTTGCATTAGCTTTGTCTCAAAAGCAAAAAAAGAACTCCGATACATTAATTTCTAGTGGGAATTCTGTCTTCTCATATGGGAGATTGTTGCAATTGCATGCTTGTTGACTGATGACACACTGATTAATCAAAAGAAAATAAAACCAGGAAGTACAGGTCCTCTGGGCCACTTGGTAACTTCAAAGATATAATGCAGAGACTTGTTCTTTCTTCTCATAAACCAACCTGAGTCACCAACACGTAATAGATTAAGAAATTTACCTTCTATAAGAAAATTGCATTGGATAGGGGGATCTTTATCTATTCAATATAAATATGGTATGTATGAGTTTTTTCTTTTTATTTCTTTTTCTGGAGTGATGCAAAAAATACATATATTTGCAGAGCCCTTATTGTGTGCCAGCCCCTGAGCGAAGGAATGGAAGATGCAAGGATGGATAAGCCTGGTGGAGGAGACAGAGCACTGCTGTGATGGCGAGAGTCACAGGCTGTTGTGGAACTTCACAGGAGAGATTGTGGACGGATACTGGGGCTAAGTGGTGGTCAGAGAAAGTAGAAGGGTGCCTTCCCTTTGCTTCTCCATCCACACCCACCCTGCTCTGGGTCCTAGGGACTGATCCATAGGGACTGCATCAATGGACTCCCTTGCCTGCTGGCTACTGCTTGGATTTGGCCAAGGTGGAACCCCAGCCAAATATCAGTGGAAGGGTGGAAAGTAAGGCTGGGGTATTAATATTCCAGGGTATCTCCTGCTAGGATCATTGCAATCGTCTGAATCCCCTACTGAATGATGCAACCCTCTCCACAGAACTCTCTCTGCTCTGGGTTCTAGCAAGAATTCTCTCCCCTGGTCCCCTGCTTCTTTCTGGGTTGATAACAGTGCTACTCACTATAGGTCTGTGCATTCGTTTTTGGTTTCCTTCAACACTGCTCACACCTTTATAAATAGTCCCTTTAACAATTCTCCTCAATTGCATATGTAACTGTGTCATCTCTTTCTTGCTGAACACTCATGCTTAGGAAAGGTTTCCAGGAAGAGGTGATGGCTGAGCTGGGTGGGGAGCGGCAAGCAGGGGTGCTTGGGTGAAAAGCGGAGAAAGGTCCAGTCAGAAGCACAACAGGCAGTGCAAAGATGTGGAAGGAAGAGAGATCAAGGTGTGTCCAAGACACCGGAGCACTGCCCTTGACCTCTCTTACCTTCTCCCCCTGACAAGCACCCGGACACCAAGCCCTGCACATTCTACTGCCTCTCCAACCTGCCCACCTCTCTCTGTTCGGTTCAGGGAAGACCCAGAGACAAACCGATCACAGACAAAAGAATCTATGCAGGCACCAGCATGGCAGTGTCTGAAGTCAGACTTCAGCCCAGCCAGGAAAGAAAACGGAGGCTCTTATATCTGAGGGACTAGGCGGGGGGGATAAGTGATGCAAGGTTTGGCAGGGGAGAGACAGGAACGGACCTTGAGCCGTTGGCTGGGGGAGGGAGGGAGCTTTTTAGACAGAAGACCTTGAGCTGTTGGTCGGGGGATCAGTGGGGGAGTTTCCGGGTCAGCTGGGGTAGGGCAGAAATGGAATGTTCCATTGTCGTGGCTTCTGTTATTTTGCCCCTTGTTTGGGGTCCAAACCTATCATTCCAATCTTTAGTTACATATACAAAAAAAAAAAAAAGAAAGAAAACTGGTTAGGAAGGGGTTATCGGGTTAGGACAGGGAGAGAGAGAAAGGAAAGTGGGTGACTTCACTCTGGCTGCTTAGGGGACAACATGGGGGCTCGTTCTGTTTTTCTCTGGCACTGAGGTACAGGGGGACATGGGGGCGGAGAGGCTGACACTGACCCTCTTGTAACAGAAGAAAGTTTTCTACATGCCTTTGGGTGACATTGTAGACCGTAGACCAAATAAAATGCGCTAGAGCACAAGTGATATAAGGTCCTGTGGACATTATGAGAAGAAGAGTTACTAGTGGGTTGAGAATCGGGATAAGCCAGGAGAACCAGGAGGATTTTTGCAACCACTGATCCCAAGACTCGGAAATCCACTGACAGAAGTCTAGTAAGTGGATCGGCAGGCGTTGGTTATTGGTGAGGATAAGTAAACTGGGGTGCAAGTTCCAGTTCAGTTTGCGGGGAGACAGACATAGGTTGAAGTTCCACATAAAACGAAGATCCTTTGTCCATGCACACGTGATGAGATGTACGGAAGATAGGGGCCGGAGAGTTTGTGGTTTCCAAAAGGGGTGATAGCAAGAACGCAGCTGTCAGAGGGGGGTGTGAGAACACTCGTCTGACTGCTGTGTGGGCTGGGGCAGGTTCGGTTTTGCAAGGAGCTTCTTGGAAGTTATGGGGGGGATGGGGAGTTTCCTGAATGCTTACCAAGAGTCAGTTATTTCAAGAAGAAAGGGGTTCTGCCTAACACTTTCCATCCCCATCACTCTCATAATCTCTTGCCATACACAACCTTTCCAGTCCTTCTCACATCCCTGCTGGAAACCCTTCACTACCTGCTCAGGGCCTTCAAGAGCAAAGGCGAACCTCCAGGCATCGGTCTTGAGGATGCGGACCCCGCCAGCACGCCCCAGGACCTAGCCAGCCGAGCTCGCTGCATCAGCACCTCCGCAAATCACCGTAAGTGAGCTCACCCCCACCCCCTCCCCCCGAGAGCCGGCACATAGCTCCCTCTGCCTTCATCGCTCCAGCCCCTCCATTTGTTCTCCAGTCTCACTCCTACTCATCCAACAGAAAAAAAAAATCTCAGGGCTTGCCTTCTACAAATCTTAGGAAGCATCTGGGATCACTCCCCTGCCTTCAGAGACCAGCCCCTCCTCCTTCTGGGCGGGGCATCGCTGTGTGGCCTGGGCTCCCACAGGCCCCGCTCTGGTCTCTCCATTCACCTACTCACATAATGGAACGCTGTGCACTTCCTCTTCTGTCTCCACTCTAAGCTGCAGGCTTTTAAAGTTGAGAGGCTGGAGCTTATTCTTCATTATATCTGGGCATGCTGCACAGAGAAGGGCACATAATACGTGCACAGTTAAAGTCTGTTGACCTTAATGAACTGCAGTGGTGAGGTGGGAGGGGACAAGGAAAAGAATATGTGGTTAGGATGAAGGCAGGCAGGGTCCCCATGAGAATGAGTTTGGGAGGCCTGGTTGGGGAGTCTGGGCCTTACCCTCAGGGCAGTGGGGGCTATGGAGGATCTTAAACAGGGCCCTGGCACAGACTAGATGGGTTTGCAGCTCTTTCTGGCAGTGTCAGTGAGACAGACAACCATGGGGGAGCAGTTGGCAATGGTGGCGGCAGGATGCAAAGGAGGTAGGGAAGGGTGAATGGGGGTGGGGGGATACCAAATGGAAAAGCCCTTTAGTCCAAGGGAGTAGAGTGGCTATGGCAAAAGTTCACTCACAAAACCTTGTGTCTATTGCTCCTTTTATCCAGGGTATAGATTGATGAGTAAAAAAATATGGATAAAGAATAAATAAATCATAGGGGGGACAAAGGGTTAAACAAACTGGGTAGATGGAAACACTAGTGGTCAATGAGAGGGAGGGGTGGGGTGGTATGGTATCTATGAGTTTTGTTTTTTCCTTTTTATTTTTTTTCTCTGGAGTGATGCAAATGTTCTAAAAAATGATCACGGTGATGAATACACAACTATGTGATGATGTTGTGAGCCATTGATTGTACACCATGTATGGAATGTTCATGTGTGAAGATTTATCAATAAAAATATTTTTTAAAAACTTTCACTCACAGAGGCAGAGGGAGGCAGGGTAAAATTCCGGCCAGGGATTTGGCTGTCCATCCACAAGACTTAGTATCTCATCCCACTTATAAAACCTCAGCCCAGGGAGTGTGAGACGCCTGAAAGCTTGACCTGCAGAGTGAGAGCTGGGAACCACGGCTTTGGAATCAGACAGAGGGTCCAGCTTCTTGAGGGCAGAGACTTCGTTTTGTTCATTGCTGTATCCCCAGGGTTCACGCCAGAGCCCAGTACATGGCAGCTACTCAAGAACAGTCTGTCCAATGCATGCGATTTCAGTTGCACCATTTACAAACTATACAACTCAGTTAGCTTTCTTGTGAAACGAGGGCTAAAACACGGAGGGTTGGCAAGTGCTACTACATGAGACAACATACATAAGCCGCACGCTTGGACTATAGCAAGCTGTCTATGGTTAGAGCAAAAGTGAAAAATCCTGGCCAACACCAAATGGAGAATTTCCCTCGAGAATCTTATTTCTTTGCCCTTCACTGTCAAAACACAGCTCTCCCCAGGGCTGGCATCCATCAGGCACAATAGGTGAGATGTCCTGGGCCCAGGAAAATTGTTTATTTCTTTTAAACCCAGAAGAAAAAAGGAATACAATGTTAATAATTATATAATAATAAACCCAGCCTGGAGTGTGTTCATCTTTCTACCAACCTAGTTGCAAAATATCATTTTAAATATTTCCGTATGAAGGTAGGGCCCCAGAAAGGCAAAAAAAGTGCCTAAAACGTCCATGAAAGTCACATCTGGTCCTGTTTCTCCCACAATCCTCCTCCTATGCCTGGTAGGTAATTTGATTCAGGGGCATCGCTCATCACTAGAAGCCACTCACTGTGCTATGCAGAGCCAAATCTGAAGAGGGAGGGGGCTCAGAACTCAGGGAGCTTGCCATACCAGTTCTGGGTAATGCGGGAGCAATTGAGGAGGGAGGTGAAGAGACAGCGATCCAGTGCAAAGAATTGTTTCCCCAAAAAGCTGATGATGTGAGGGCACGGGAAGTTCTAACACGTGATGCCAGCAGGATAAGCCCTGCGTATCAGGAGGAAGGTGACACAGCACTGGGATAGCGTAACATTTTCCAGGTCATGAGTCTGAAGCAAAAAGGAAAATTAAAAATTGAAATACACAGATCGTCAGACAAGGACCAGAGAGTGGTATAGTTTTTCCTCTTGACATTTGCAATGCATCTTATCAGAGTTGATGTAGACTCTGCTGAAAGACCGAACACATAAATTCTGAAAGAAAAATACAGTAATAATGTTTGTGAAGATGTCAATGGGTTTTACTACACAGGTATCCAGAGAAAATTTCAACCACTTAGGCAAAAAGGAAATAGAAGAAAAAATTATCAAAGTACTGCAATAAATGTACCCATATATCAACTCAGGATGGAGTATCATTAAAACTTAACTATAGTTTGTCTCTAGGGGACAGAATTATGAGCTATCTTTATTCTTTTTCCTTATTTCTCTGTTTTTACAGTGAGCACTTGTAAATTTTGTTTCTAAAACTCAGTACAAATTTATAATCCAATTATAAACTTGTAATAGCCACACATTGAGAAATTTCTTTCAAGAAAATAATTAGAGGTTCATTATTGGGTTGTTTCTAAGATTGAAAAACTGGAAATAAGCTAAATGTTAGCTTATGAGGACATGATAGGCATTGTATCGTGCTACAGTTTGATTTGACAAAGAAGTTTCTGAGCTCCAAAACAGTCAAAATAAATGAAGCAAAGAGGAGGAGCAGGTTTGCTGGGGAAATGATTTGGTAAATTTTGGAGATGTTGAATTTGTGACAATGGCACTTTTTTGTTCCTTCCTTTCAAAAGCACATTGGATTTCAATTAGAGAAATGCTGTCCTGGGGTAATGTCTCTTAAAAGTTTTTGTCTGATAAGCATTTGGCAACCTTCTTGAACTGTTATATAAAGAAAAAAATAAGAGAAATAGTATGACTGATTTTTTTTTCTGGTTAGAAAAGAATCCACACTCATAGTTTAAAAAGAAAAAGACTAGAAAGAAAGATACAGAGAAGGTAAAACTTATCTGTGGATTTTCTAACACCCAGAAAATTACTGTTAATACTTTAATGTTTGCCCCTTCTTTGCACAAAAAAGAAAAAAAAGTTGATTGTGATAACAAATGCATAGCTATGTGATAATATTGTGAACAGTTGATTGTACATTTTAGATGATTACATGGTATGTGAATACATACTGTATATCATTAAAAAACAAAACAAACGAACAAACAAATAGAGGCCTAAATGAATATTTTTAATGACCATGTAAGGGTAGACTAAAATGTATTTAATCAAACTTTAGTCATTTTGGAATAACTAAAAAAAACTGGAATTTTAGGAAGACTCATCTGAAGGCTGGAATAAAAAAGACCAGTTACACTGCTGCTGTACAGATCTGGGATGAGAAAAGTCTGGATTGGCAGTAGGAGAGGAAAGAGCCCAATGAGAGACCTTCCAAAGAAAAAAAGAAAAATGACTATTTGGGTTCAGGATGTCAGCCTGCAAAGAGTAAGTACCTGGTGTTATCCCGCCTCCAGGGGAGATGCAAGCCCTGACACTCCTCCGTGCCCTCGGACAGGTCTCCCAGTGAGGCCACCACCCTTGGCCACAGGCACAGCTGTCCTAATGCACTCTGGACGTCCCAGTGAGGAGGGGTCATCACTGACTTTCTCCTCCTGACCATTTAAAGATGAGGAAAACCGAGGCAGGAACAGTTGAATGACTTGTGAAAAGTCTCATAGTCTAAGTGGCAAAACCAGGGCCAGGGAGGGAAATCAACGACTGAGCAGACTCTGGGGATTATCCACTTTACAGATGAGGAATCTTTTCCAAGGTGGCAGGAAGAACCAGGATGGCGACTCATGACCATTTCATTCTCAAGTTCAGTGCTGCAGCTCTCTCGTAAATGTATGACAAGTCACAGGAGGAGGGGGGAGCAGTGACAGGCGATACGGAGGAATGAGCCAACCCAGCCCAGATGATCGAAGTGAAGGAGCCAAGAAGTTCTGATTCAGTCTTTGTCGGCAATAAGGTTAAAGTCACTTCTCCCACCCCTCGGCTCAGCAGTTCAGCCCAGACGTGTATCTCCCGTTGGGTTCTCTCTTTTCCACACCACCTACAGGCCTGTGTTCTCAGATTCACGATGGTCTTTGAAATCCCAGAAGGGCCCAACTCTCCTGATCTCGACAGAGAGGAACTCAGAGTTAGTAAACTTAAAGCAGAAACCCAAACTGTTGGAGAGAGATACGTCCTTAAAAACCAAGCAGCCCTAACTAACCGGCTGTCGTGATTAATTAGTGGAATGTTCCTTGGACAGACAGAGCTGGGGAACCTCAAACGAAAACATGAGATCAGCTCTTTGGAACTGCTTTTTCCTGGTTACAGGACAAAAGGCCTGAGTGGAAGGCTCAATGGGCAAAATTCACCAGTTCCTTAAATGTAGTTTCTTCATTGTGGCGAGATCAGTGGATGAGGAAAAACAAAAGGACCGGAAGACTCCTTGGGAGCTCTTTTGATCTTCTTTTCTGCTGATTTAAGTCTTTGCAAGGGAGGGGCTCAAAACTGAAAACCAAATAGGGCTTGTTGGGACCCTATTGCATAAGTTTACATTGAAATAAAACATTTGTTCCACCCTGCACCTACATTCTCCTAGTTTCTTGAAGAGATTTTTTTATGATCCTAGGCGCTGGCTACAAACAAATAAACAACAACAACAAATGAGCTCACATTTATTTGACCTAAAAACTAATATACTCTATCTTGGTGAACTTATTCTGTATCATTATATGAGAGTTTCCCACTTCCTATAAGCCCAGCCACATAGACACTTTTATCCACATTTGTCAACACTTTTCTCATAAACCCAACAGAAGGCTCTCTGTGAGCTTCAAGAAGAAATATTTTAATTTTATTTATTTTCTGACATTGTGCCTCTGTGTCCACACAGACACGTGGAGAGGGTTTCCACGTGAGAGTCGAGAACTTAGAAAAACGTGTGCCTTTAAGAGCATGCTGTCAGCGCTCTAAAAGTTAGTGCCCTTTGCAGGCACAGGTGCCTCTCACTCCATCTGCTTGCAAAGTCCCTGAGGGCCGGGACCTATGCTGGCCATCCTGGAGCCTCCATATAGAGTCTGGTTTGTGGCAGGTGTTCACTCAATTGGTTCCAAGTTAAAGCCCGAGAGGGGGGTCAGGGAGATAAGCAGGAGTGTGCACGAGAAAGAAAAGCCATCCTCAGCACAACTTCTAACACCTGAGAACAGGCTGCTTCTCAGTTCCTGTGATAACGCCGACTCGATTCGGATGTGATTTTGCCACTGAGTTCCTGTGGCTGCAGGAGCAGAGCCCAAAGTGGTGTCGGGTGGCTGCAGAGGGAAGCCCAAGGCTGCAACCTGTTTTTTAGTTCCTAAACCAGCCACAGCGAAAGGAGAGAGGGTTTAAAGAAAGGAGTCGTGCTTAGCCCTTTCTTCCAAGGTCTGATTCTCCTTGGAAATATCTCTGTGAAGTTTTGCTAATCACCCAAGTCCTTGGCTTCTTGACTGTGGGTGACACTGATCTGTGTGGCATTGCCGCTAAGACCTGGCCGGCTCTGAGAGGGCAGCAAGGACACTTAGTTGCCTGAGCACAGGGATTTCCATATTTAAGTTGGGTTGTCTCAGCTGCTATTTTGGAAACAATGTGTCACACTTAACGGTGAGAGCTTCTCTGTGATATTGTTCCTTTGTAGTTGACATTGACATCTTTTTGTTCTTTTTTTTCTTCAAGAGGGTAGCCCATTTGGATGTAACTCCTTGTTTGCAGTAATGATTCTGAAACAGGATTCTTTAATTTATATGTAAGCAAGAAGCCAGGGTCACTGATCTTCATTTTCAAGAGTCAAATGCTTGTTGCAAAAAAAATGCATTTTATAGAATGCTTAGTATTAAGGGTGCCTCCAGAATTTTTATACAGGAGGGACTTAGGATGCCAATATGTCTGAAAATAGAAGAGGAGGCTGGAAACTGAACTTAGGCTGCACCTTTTATAATTGTCAGAAAATCTCAGTGTCACAGAGTTCAGGGGAGGGAGGAGCGCTGACATGGTCTGGGTAGGTATTGGAACTAAAGTCCTCTAACCACAGCCCCCATACTCCCACTCCCAAATCTGTGGTGGACCCCAGAAAAGCCACGTCCTTTAATCGTCATTCAACATTGCCGGGTGGGAGCATTTTGATTGTTTCCATGAGGTGTGTCTCCAGCCACTGAAGGTGAAGTTGCTTACTGGAATCCTTTAAAAAAGGAAACATTTTGGAGAGAGGCCCTTTTGGTAGAGCCACGAGAAAGCCAGCAGATGTCCCCATGTTCGCCATGTGCCCTTCCAGCTGAGAGAGAAACGTTGAACGTCATCGACCTTCTTGAACCAAGGTATCTTTCCCTGGATGCCTTAAATTGGACATTTCTATGGACTTGTTTTAATTTGGGACATTTTCTCAACCTTAGAACTGTAAACTCACAACTTACTAAATTCCCTGTTTTAAAAGCCATTTTGTTTGTGGCATATTGCATTCCAGCAGCTAGCAAACTAGAACACCTACATTTGCTGCTTAGCTTATTCCTGCATTTCATCCTGATACTCAATCTTTGCCCAAGGCATGTCTTGTTTGGGTTTTGCATTTTACTCTCAAATCAACAGTCAACTATGCTGATTTTCAATATGTTCAATTTCAGCCTACAATTTAAATAGCAGTATGAGTTGTCTTTGACTCTTCTCTTTTGAATCCACATTCTATTCTCCATCCCAGACAGTCACAATTTAGAATTAGCCTCCCATCTTCTCTCCCCTGTGAAAACCTCCCGCCGGTCCTCCCATTCACTTGGTGCCAGAAAGGACACTTAATGCAGATGTGAGCACGGCATTCCCCTCTTTAGAGACCCTTGAATGTTCTCTGCACCATCCAATCTGACAGCCTGAGCTTGACATCTCTAGGCTGTGTGTTTGGACCCCTCCCTACTATTCTTAGACAAATGGAAATTCTTCCATCTGTTGTTGTGGAGGGTCACAAATGTAGGGAGTTTTGATGAGCTTACTGGATACTCCTCAGCACTTCACAGTTGCCCCAGAAGGTTTCCACTTCCAAGGAGCAACCTCCATCCCGGGAGTAATGGCCATCACTCGATTCTGTCCAGAAATGAACTCACGTAGGCTCTTCGCAAGGACAGTCGTATGAGGCAGGATGGGTTCTAGTCAGGGCAGGCCACGTAGCATTCCTTTCTCGGTATATACCTTTACCCTGGGAGCAGGCAAAGGTTTATGGAAGATTTTTGTTTTAGCATTCTGAAAGCTTCCAAGCACTGAAATAGAAATAGCCATTCTAATTACTGGTGCTATTCAGAAGCTGTTGACTTGTGTTCAAGCCCATTAAAACAACAAGAAAAAGAACTCCACATGGGCCCAACTGACCCCAGAATTTCTGGAGTATTCATTTGTGCTAAAAGGTGGCTTGTGTATTTTGTTTTGTTCTTGCAACTGGGGCCTGGGGGAGGATGTTTTCTCTCAGGGCTTTGAGATCCACATTGATTATCTATCAAAAGATGAACTGAATTGATGACAGTTGAACTCTGAAGCAAAGGAAGTGTTCTAGTTTGCTCATCCAGGATGAGATACCTTGGTTCAAGAAGGCCAATGAAGTTCAGGGTTTCTCTCTCAAGTGGGAAGGCCCATGGTGAACATGGTCAGCGTTTCTCTCTTGGCTGGAAGGGCACATGGGGAACACGGCATCATCTGCTAGCTTTCCCTCCTGGCTTCCTATTTCATGAAGCTCCCAGGGAGACATTTTCCTTCTTCATCTCCAAAGGTCGCTGGCTGGTGGACTCTCTGTTTCTTGTGGCTATGTCATTTTCTGCTCTCTCAGAATCTCCTGACTTTTTCTCTCTTGTTGTTCTCTTTTATAGGATTCCAGAAAACTAATCAAGACCCACCTAGAATGAGTGGAGACACATCTCCACCTAGTTCAGTTTAACAACCACTCTTGATTTAGTCACATCTTCGGGGAGATGATTTAATTACAGTTTCAAACATATAGTACTGAATAGGGATTAGAAGAAACAGCTGCCTTTACAAAATGGGATTAGGATTAAAACATGGCTTTTCTAGGGTACATACATCCTTTCAAACTGGCACAGGGAGACCCCACATGGAACTCAGAACCAGCCAAGTGGGAAAAGACCAGCCCTTTGCAAAATGGTCAAGGAGATGAAGTTTGCCTCCAGTGCCCCAGCCTCCCATCTGGGGGCTTTCCATGACACCTCAGCAGAGTGGAGTAGGGACAGAGTCAACATTGTGGAGTCAACAGAGCTGGGTTCAAATTCTTTAGATAAATGGTCTAGAGCAGGGGTTGTTACCTACAAACCAAGGGTCAAATCCAGCCACCCCTGACTTTATAAATAAAGGTTAGTTGGATTAGCCACATACCATTCATTTACGTATTGTTTATGGCTCTTTTCATGCTACAACAGTAGAGTTGAGTAGCTGCAAAGGAGGCCAGATGACTTGCAAAACGTAACACACTGTCTGGCCCTTTATAGAAAGAATGTATAAACCCCTAGCCACCACAAGTGATTTAACTTCAATTTCCTTATTCTTAGAATGCCAATAAAACTACTCCAAGAGGGTTTATGGTAATGCTAATAGGTGTTCAACAAAAATAAATAAATACATTCAAGAACTCTAGGTTTATTGCAGGCCCTTTTAGAGCCTTTGAAAAGCCAATGTGCAGTAGGAATCTCAAGTAAGGGAATCTGGTATGCATTTCTCAAACAAATTTAACCTTGGAAACAGTTGTCACAAATAATGTACATGAGTGGTCCCCAAACTGGGGTACACATACCTCTGTGGTACATGAAGACTTTCCAAGCAATATAGTTTTTAAAGGAATTAATTTCCAGCTCTTAATTCCATTCCTAAAACTGATCTACCTGAGTTCAAGCTTGCCTTCCTAATATTGTGGTCTTCCGCCCTTTATAAGAGAGAGCTTGCTGCTCACCCATCTTAAATCTTTCCATGGGGCCCTGCCTGTGCTTTTAGAGATAAATCATAGAGAACCCTGTCTTATACTGATACTTGTGAAGCCTGAAACTTTGCATTAGGGAGGCGTTTGGAGCATGCTAAGAGGCTCTTCATTCAGAATAGCTGAAGTGGTACAGTTTGTGGTGCATGTTGTCAGATTAACAAATGTTTTCAGATGTATAGGTAAAACCCCTGGGTAAAGATTTTACATCCTTTCTTTCTGATTTGGTGTTCTTTAGCCCACAAACTAGTTAAAACTTATTTTATCAGATCATTTTGTGAAATATTTGTGCCAATTATGATCAATCATTACCTGATTTCATACTTTCAAATATTGAATATTTTCTACTTCTATTAACAAGGGAAAAAGTAAACTCATGATGAAAATTTTTAGATGTTAACTTAAAAATATTTAAAGGGTACATGATCTTTCAAAATTCTTTTTGGAGGGAGGCGAGTAAAATATTTAGAGACCCATGTCTTGCAAGACTAGATTTTTCAGAACTCTTTTTGGGAATTACTAAATTAGATCGCCTATGAAAAGCCCATTCAAAGCCCAACATATAGCAGCTACTTAAATTATCAATTGTCTCTCTCCTCCCTCTCTCCCCTCTCCTTGCCAGTCTGATCAGGGCATTCATGCAGTCTCTCCTCTCTCCATAAATCCAGAATTGCTCCCAGGAAATGGTTTGATGAATTAATTCATACTAAAAGGTGACATACAATTTAGGGGGTTGCTTATATGTCACCCAGTATTTGTGTTTTAACTCGGAGAAAATACAAGCCAATGGAAGAGATATGGGGGTCTTTAGGAGGTGCCTTTGTTCTCAGAAATCAGGCCATTGAAAGGGGCTGCCTACTCATGCAGCTTTCCTTTGCAGGTGATTCTTCACTGGGATGAGTGGGTGCTTCTTGAACCCCAACCAAAGAGTGATCAAAAAGAGCAACCTCAAGGGACAGGCCACGATGGTTCAGGAGGCAGAGTTCTCATCTGCCATGCCAGAGACCCAGGTTTGATTCCTGGTGCCTGCCCATGTGAAAAAAAAAAAATAGAAACAAGAAAAAGAGCAGTCTCAGGACTGGCTCTGCCCCTGTGGACTAGGCAGCTGAGGCTGCAGTGGGGCTTCCTGGCCCAAAGGAGCACATTCCGTCTGGAAAGATCCCTGGGGGGTAAGGAGGAGAGGGATAAGGGCTTCTTCCAGGAACACTTCTGCGCCTTCTTCTGGCACCACCCACACTCAACCAGCTTGTGCAGTTGGGACTTTCTTACATTCTCAGAAGTTAGAGAACAATCTGGAAGAACAAATTGTGACTTCTCTCTACCCTCAGAGATTGAATTCAGCACAAACTTGAGCAAAGCAAAAGCAGTTCTGACCCACTTCCTCCTCCCTCTTTCAGGAAAGCCCAGAAAGCAAATCAAACACAAGACAACACTCTCAGCATTCACCTTCTGAACATGATGACTGGCCGTGCACAGCCCCACGGTCAGTTTTGAGAGTGGGCCACTGCCTCTAAAGAGTAACCAGTCATCCCGAGAGGACTGCTCTCAAGTCAAATACCAAACCACCATGCTTGGAGAAACCAGGGGGATTTATTTCCCTAAAAACCTGTCTCCTGAAATTAAAGGCTTTTATATCCCATCACGAACCCTCCTATAAATTTTCTCCCTTCACTTTCCCCTTAGTGCAATTAAGACTCTGTGGAAAACCAGCAAACCAGCAGAAAATTCCTCTCAACTTGGCAATAATAATAATAATAGCAATGGTATTCACTCATGAATCTGATATCTAGAAGTAATTGGTGTGTCAGGTCAGGTTGATCCAATGGCATGGACACTTCACTTTCTGAAGCCACAGTCATAGAAATGGGCTTTTGCCACAAAGTAAGGAGAGATTCTTTCAGCTAAGCACAATTAAGGAGCTAGGCAAGCAGGGAGCTCATCTTGGTAGTCTCAAGGTCTGGTCAGCTTTTAGAAACTCCATCTGGATGCCTGCAACCATGAGGCCTTTCCCCTCTCCTTCTACCACTCTTAAATCCAAAACCCACCTACTTCTGACCCATTCCTAATGGAAGTAGAAAATAACCGACAACCCAGGATGGAAGCCAGATACCACCTGAGGAGGAGGTGGGAAACTGGACAGAGCAGAGGGCAGGGGAGGGGTGTGTATGAGGGAGAATATCTCCGGAGGACATTCCCTAAACACCAGGATGGTCACAAAGTGTGCCCCGAGGGTCTGCAGCTGATGCCCCATAACCAGGATGGGATGGGAAGCAGCTGAGTAGACTAGTGACACTACTCCAGAACCTCTTCCACCTGGGGCCCTCTGGGTAGACTGGAAACAAACTTGAACCAGAAATGAAGAACCATTTGATCTTCCTTTAGCCTTCCATCCCCGTTCTCCAACAAGGGCCAGGATTTATGAATCAAGGCAGAAGTTACACCAGCCTTGAAAATAGTCACAAAGGGCTACCAGCCCAAACCAATGCTTAACCATCCCCCAACATATTTGCCAGCCAACATTTATACAACTCCTCATTTTTACAGTTGGAGAGCTGAGGGCAGTCAGTATTAACAGTCAGAACAGAGAACAGGACTGGGGCTATGGGTTCTGTTCTCGATTCTTCTTCAGATACTGATTCACAGCCTGAATGAACCAGATTCCAACCCAGTTTCCTCCAGGTTGAGACCTCCTGCAAAATGATGGGGATGAAACAAGCTTTGCATCAGCCGCCCTTAGGCCATTCAGAGTCAACAGCTCCGTCCGCACTGAACACTCCATTTCTCCTTCATGAGCTCTAGCAGACACAACAGACAAATCAAACCTAAGTTAGTGAGCATGCCAAAGATGACTTGACCATTAAAAGATCAATATTATTATAAGCACCTTTGTACTTCCAACTGACTGCTTCATTTTTAATGTGAAATTAAAACCCTTTCTGAGCTCTTACAATGTGGTAAGTGTTCTATAATTGTATTTACTGATACAATGAACGCTTGGGAACAGATATAATGAATAAAGGATGCTACAAATCTTGGGTATGACTCTTTTCAAGTCAGACAAGCATGGATTTCAATGCAACTTTGACATGTTTGAGACACTTAAATTCCCCAAGCCTCAGCTTTTGCCTAAGTAAAACAGGGATAATAATATCTGCCACCTAGTGTTGGTGTGGAGATGAAATGACATATGATTTTTTTTAAAGGTCTAACATAATACTTGATTATGGTACACCCTCAATAAATAGTAAATATTATTATTATTATACTACATTAAATGTTACAGCATAATATAATCAGAAGATCCAGGTAAAATGAAGTGAGAGTGACTCTTACAACACTCTCTTTTTTTTCCTTCCTTTATGCACTCAACAGTATTTGTTAAGCACCTACTCTGTGCCAGACATCATTCTAGTAGCTGGAAATACAAAGGGGGAAAGTCAAATAAGGCCCTAGCTCTCCTGGACAGGGAGGCAGACAATGGAAAGGAAATAATGAATAAAGAAGATAATTTCAGATATTTGTAAGTGGCAGGAAGAAAATTAATAGAGTGATATGATAGCAGCAATCTGGCTCTTAGGGAAGGCCTCTCTGAAAAGATCATAACTGAGGTGACACTTGACAAAAGAGAAGGAATGTATAAGGGGAAGACAGAGGAAATAACAAGTATAAAGGAGTGAGGTGGAGCAAGACTGACCTATTAAGACAACAAATACGAAACAAGTGTGGCTGGAGCATAATGAGGCAGAGGCAGATAAAATGTGAGCCAGAGTTGGAGGGTTAGGCAGGGGTTCTGAGTTCCTATCCAGCTCTGCTCTCAGCAAGCTGTCTGGCTCTGTGTAAATGTCTTAAGGCTCGTGGAGCCTCAGCAGTGCCATCTGGAAAATGGGGGATGAGAGGTTGACCTTTAAGGGCCCTTCAACTTTCTGCTTTTAATCAAATACTGATTGAATGTCTCATGGTGACAACACTGGAGTTAAGTATGATTCTTGCAGATTGCTCGGTTTTGTTTGTTTGCAGCTACATTGACGTTAGGAAAGACTTACTAATAATACCATCCAGTCCCCCAAATATGAAATGCTTTACTTCTCTTATCTCAAAGTATCCCTTTGGATTAGTCATGGCCAAAAGATTAGCTGGCCACAGATTGTTTTTTTGGTTCTTGCTACAAACCATTAGCAGCACACAGACAATTCCAGGAACCTCGTTTGAAAAATGTATTTTTTCGTTTTGGACCTTTTGTCTACATTGGTCTTCTTGACATTTTTAAGCAGCTGATAAATATGTCTAGATTGGAAAAGCTTTGATACTTTCTACTTCATCCAATAGCATCAATTTACATGAAGGATTATCCTGAAGAGTCAAAATGAGGGTTACAATTTTATTTGTGAATCTTTATAATCTTAAATATTAAAGCGACTTTGACCCTGTTCTAGCGCCAGCCCCTTTTCTGGGATTTAATATGTGGTTGGTTCTTTAATACATATTAAAGAAATTACAGATCACCTACCATCGTCACCAGTGAGAGAGCTGATGGAAAGTCAGAAGAGATTGTGGCGATCACATGAAATTCCAAGCCATCCAGATCAAGAACCTCTCAGAGGCCGTCCTGGGGCTCCCATGCCAGCCAGCACACGCATAGCTTTGTAGGGTTGCCTTATGCCTATAAACCCGCCTGTTCCAGTTCTGGGGAACCCTGGTTCTAGCAGCCTCCCCTGTCTTCACAGGGGTAAGAAAGCACAGGAGCTCACAACTCTCAGATCCTTCCGTTTTATCTGATATTTTCCTTATGTCTCCCCTCAACCTCTGCCTGGAGGAGAACCAGCCCTGGGAACTCCTTTCTCAGTCATGCCAGAGTTTAGCTAGCCTCCCTTTATGTACCCGGCAACACACCTCTTCCCTCACCCCACACCAACCTGTAGGTCTTTGGATGAGTGAAGGTTTAGAGGGTAAACTTGCTCTTTCTCCTTAGTTTTCCGTATGCCCCCTTAGCTCCTAAACTTTTGAGAGCCGGAGCCTATCCTTTGCTATAATAACTTGAGTCCGTGAGCCCACATGTCTCATGCACATAATGGAGCAAAAGAAAACACAGTGAGGGGAGACACTGGTCATTTCATCCAGCCATTATCTACTGCTATCAGCATATATGACATATGCTTACTGCCTGTAATCCAACATGATATAAGCATACGTGTATTTAATACACATTTCGGCATGACTCACCCAATGTGGTTTTGATCCATAGATACATACCTCTATCCAATCGTTCCAGATTGCCAGCTGCTGGGATGGGATATACCAGAAATGGAATGGCTTTTCAAAAGGGGGAATTTATTAAGTTGCAAGTTTACAGTTCTAAGGCCATGAAAGTGTCCAAGTTAAAGCAAGGCTATTAAAATGTCCAATCTGAAGCATCCAGAGAAAAATACCTTGGTTCAAGAAGGCCAATGACATTCAGGGTTTCTCTCTCAGCTGGGAAGGCGCATGGCAAGATCTGTTAGCTTTCTCTTCAGCAGCTTCCCGGGGGGCTCTGTCCATTGAGCTAATTCTGTTGGCTCTCAAGCTTTTTCCTAAATGGTTGCCTCTTAAAGGGCTCCAGTAAGCACCCCCACCTCGAATGGGTGGAGACACAGCTCTACGGAAACCATCTAATCAAAAGTTACCACCCATGATTGGGTGGGTCACATCTTCGTGGAAACAATAAAAAAGATTTCACCCAGCAGTACTGAATGAAGATTAAAGGATAAGGCTTTTCTGGGGTACATAATAGCTTCAAACTAGCACACCAATTTTTTAAGTCACCAGCATTTTGTATTTACGTTTCTAATTTGAGGTTTGTAGGAAGTTGAGGAAACAGGTGATGATAGATGATTGATTGATAAAGAGATCCAGACAGATGAGAGAGAAGAGAAGAGAAATGTAATGCATTACTGGTCACCAATTGCAGAGAGAGAACAGGGAACAAGAATTTCTGACTCAAGCACTATGACAAATGATGACTTACTGTAACCTGAACCATGTCATTTAGCTTCATTAACAATCTCATTTTCATCATTAATAAGAAAGGGTAAAAAATGTACTTAAACACATGGCAGATAAAAGATCACAGAGTTCAGATAATGATGTTGATTGGGCTCAAGCTTCAAAATCATTGATTTATTCATGAATAAAACATTTCAGAGCACTAATCAGAGAGTAAAGAATTTCTAGTCCTTGCACCAGATGACATGATTTAGGATGTTTTTCTTTTTTTTCTAATTTTTTATAAACTTTTATTTTGAAATATTTTTAAACTTACAGTTGCAAAAATAATATAAAACTCATACGGAGAACTCCAACACATCTCCCCATTAAAAGCTGGTGGAGGGCAGGCCACAGTGGCCCAGTAGGCAAGAATGCTCGCCTGCCATGCCAGAGGACGCGGGTTCGGTTCCCAGTGCCTGCCCACGTAAAAAAAAAAAAAAAAATTGGTGGATACCCAGATCTACCATTTTCTAATGTTTTGCCACATTTGCCATATCATTCTACTTCTCTATCCGTCTCTGTCTATTTAATTGTCTATCTACTTTCTAAACCTATAAGAGTAGGTTGTTTATATCATGTTCCTTGGACACTTAATACATCCATGTAGTTTTCCTAAGAACAAGGAACCTTATGTAACCACCTCAAATACAGTTATCAAGTTCAGGAAACTTAACATTGATATAAAGCTTACAGTTTATATTTCAACTTTTTCATATGTCCCAATAATGTCCATTTAGGCATTTTCTTCTCCATTTTTAGGTCCAGTCCAGGATCATGTATTGCCTGTAGTCATTTTTATCTCTTTAGTCTCTCTTTTTTTAAATTGTGGAAACATATATACAACATGAACTTGCCCATCTGATCCACTCCCAAGCATACAATTCGGTGGGATTCACAGGATGTGCTACTTGGTATGAAATTACCTTCAAGCTAGATTCAGGTGTACACAGAAAAAAATCTGACAATATAGGATCTTTTTACACAACTGCATGTAAAGGAGTCATTGAAAAAAGAAGGAAATAAATCTTAGACTGGATTGGTCACATCTTTAACTTAGTGCTTCTAGTCTAAGGAAAGAACTTAATTTTTATTTCTTCTTATATATGCAAAGGGAGAGTAGTCCTCTCACAGTTAAGGAACAAGGACTTGGCTGTTTCTGATCACCAATGTCAAGGGGACAGTTGTTCAGGAAAAAGTTGCTCCTATCATTCTCTCTAGCTTGAATCTCGAGAGGGCAATGTTCCTCTTCCAGGTTGTGGGATAGGAGCTAGCCTTTGTCCCTGGATGTGTGAACCTACTGCCAATGTCAGCCCTAAGTTAGAAGATTCAGGGAAAACCATTTCTCAGGGATCGCTTGAGAGGGACAAAAGCGGACTCCTGGTGGAAGTGTCTTGAGATGTAGGTTCGCCAGGTCTAGCAAATAAAAATACAGGTACATTGAATTTCAGATAAACAGTGCATGCTTTTTAGTATAAGTATGTCCCAAATACTGCATGAGACAATACTACCAAGGTGGAGTTGTATAAAGACAAGAAGCATCCACTGGATGAGTGGGAGTGGGAATAGGGGCTCACGAATAAAAATGCAAACAAGTTGTGGCTATGGGGGCCACCCGACCACAGGGCATTCCAGCCTCAGAGAGGAGCTTAGAACCAAATTTCATTAACAGTAGAACATTTCCTCACAGGTCCCTGGAAAATGCATCCGGCGCATGCCCCTACTTTGGAATCACAGCCTGAGCAGTTGGCGCAGTGTGTGAACAAGACCAAAATGGGGCAGAGAAAGGAACAAGGGCCCCGTGTACCCAGGGAGCTCTGTCTGTCACGTCAATCTGTGGCCTGTCTTCACTCATCTTAGGACACAAAAGCTGTGCTTGAGAAGCTCATCTGTTTCCATGCTTTTGTCTTTTCCTTTTTGGGTCTTTTTATGCATTTCTCTTCTTTTTCAGTTAAGTCACTTCAAAGATCCTCGCTTTTTGTCTCTCAGAATAATGGTCATTGAGGTCTTTAACTTTGATCATTCTCTTTAGTCCATAGTCCCTGTGGAAACCAGAGGGTCTCTCCTCCACCACCTTATTGAGGTATAATCTATATGTAATAAAAGCCATCAATTTTACATGCACAGTTATATGTGTTTGATAAATGTATACAGGCATATAACCGCCAGCACAATCAAAATTACAGAATATTTCCAGCATGGCCAAGACTTCCCTGTGCTCCCTTGCACACTTCCACCCTATCCCCCAGCTCCTGATGACCACGGACCTGCCTTCTGTCACTACTGTTTTGCCTCTTCTAGAATTTCATATAAATGAGAACATACAGTGCATAGTCTTTTGTTTCAGCTTCTTTCAATTTGCATAATGCTTTTGATACATAATGGTGTGTGTTATCAACTGTGCATGTCTTTTTATTGCTGAGTAGCATTCATTGTATTGATATACCACAATGTTTTTTATCCTTTCAAGAATTGATGAATATTTGGGCTGTATTCAATTTGGGACTTTATACTTATACACAAGGCTCATGTGAGAATTCAAGTAAATTTTTTTTGTGTTAACACAATGTTTCATTTCTTTTGGTAAATACCCAGAAGCAGGATTTCTAGGTCAAATAGTAAATGCATATTTAACTCTTAAAAAACCATCAAATTGTTTTCCACAGAGGCTCTACATTCCCACCAGCAATATCTGAGAGTTCCAGTTGCTCCATATTCTCACCAACATTTAGTATTGTCAGTTTTTTGACAATAGTGAGTATGTAATAGCATCTCATAGTGGTTTTAATTTACATTTCTCTAAGGATTGATGATGCTGAAAGTCATCTCTTTGTGCTTATGGCCATTTGTATGTTTTCTTTGAAAAAATGTCTGTTCAAATCTTTTGCACTTTTTTAAAAATCAGGTAGTTTTTCTTATAAATATTCAGTTGTAATTGTTCTGCCGATATTCTGGATACAGTCTTTTATCATGCATATGTTTTGCAAATATTTTCTCCCACTCCACAGCACCTTTTCACTTTTTTAGTGGTGTCTTTTGAAGAGCAAAATTTTAAAATTTTGATGAAGTCCAATTTTTCAATTTTTTTCTCTTATGTTGATAACTTTCTGTGTTCTATCAAAGATGCCTGTGCTTAATTCAAGGTCACAAAAGTTTTCTCCTACAAGTTTTAGAGTTTTAGCTCTTACATTTAGATCTATGGCCCATTACAAATTAATTTTTTGTGTATAATATGAAGTAAAGATTGATTTTTTTGTCTTGTTTTGCTTTTCACATGGATATTCAATTGTTCCAGGACCATTTCTTGAAAGACCCACTGAGTTACTTTAGTCCCTTCATTGAACATCTATTGACCATATATATGTAAGTCAACTTCCAAACCTTTTAGTTTGCTCAGTTGATCTGCATACCTATCCTTGGGGCAATATTAAGTATAGTATTTTCTTGATTACTTTAGCTTTATAGTAAATCTTGAAATCAGGTAGCATCAGTCCTCCAACTTTGTGTGTGTTTCCTTCTTTCTGCTGGTTTTGGGTTTAATTTTCTCTTCTTTTTATACTTTTCTTAAGCTGAAATCTTAAAGACATTTCTTCCTTTCTAATATAAGCCCTTTGCCCTCTCTTAGTTTCCTGGCTGCTAAAACAAATACCACACAACGAGTTGGCTTAAACTATGGGAATTTATTGGCTCATGATTTTGAAGCTAAGAACAGTCCAAGAACAAGGCATCAGCCAGGCAAAGCTCTCTTCCCAATGACTGTGGCATTCTGGGGCTGGCTGCCAGGGATCCTTGGGTCCTTGACTTTTCTGTCACGTGATGAAGTCCTCTCTTTTCCTCTCTAATATCATTGACTTCCAGCTTCTTGCTTCACCATGTAACTTAGTCTTCATAAAGCCTTCAGTAACAGGATTATAACCCAACCCCATTTAATGGGATCACAACTTAATTAAAATTAACATCCTCACAAGGTTCTTTTTATCATGGGTTCACAACCACAGGAATGAATCAATATAATAAGGCTTTTTGTGTGTGTGGGATACATTATTCAATTTAGCACAACCTCTAAAGCTGAAAACTGTAAAGATGGAAAGACAGACAATAGTTGAATGAGTAAGAAGAAAAAAAATTCTGTTATGTTGTTCTACTTTTTCTCTATCTTTGATCTGGGGGCTAAGCCTATATACCTAAAGTGAAATTGTAAATGGTTACTCTTTAACAATCGAATGTTATCTGTGAAACAATGACCTGAACATATTTATGTATATAATCTTATTTATGTCACAACATCTACTATTGTTGCCTGCATCCCTTCTCCCTTCTTCTGCTAACTAAACTCCGATTTGCCTTTGGTGGGATTATCCCTCTCCAATTGGAAGCAGCTTTCATGGGACTGTCAGGCAAGATGTTCTACCCTCTTCAAACTACAGGCTTAGGCTTGATCAATCTAACTCTGCTTCTTCTCTAGGTTTTAATCAAGAGTGGACTCACCCAAAAGATGAAGATAGGGTGGGTTGTTTCATCCTACTGAGACAGTCATTTAGTTCCTGCTCCCTAGATTCCCCTCAGCTGTGGAGGGACCTGTCCATGCTGTGAAAGAGGCTTGGATAAATCATTGTTCTCCTAGATCTGATCTAACTGATTGATAGTTTTCAGCATAGCAGGATGCTTTTCCTCAAGGAATTGTCTTCAACTTTTGTGCATTCCTTCAGTCTGAATACGGTGATAATTGAGAGTAAAGACTCTCCTTTTTAATCATCTTTCAGTAACTTGGGACTTTGTTGTTAGACTTATGATCAAGCAAAACTGAGAATTTATGTAATCTAAATGTCTACCAGTTTGTATTTATATGTCACATGGTTAATTTGATTAAGTGAGAAAATTGCAAGCATCTTGTATAAGTTGATTTAATATTTCATATAGTACCCTTGAGCCTCTAATTTTAGCGAACTTTATAAATACAGTGGCTCTATTGTTTAGTGACAAATCTGATACCTATTAGAATAGGGGCTTATTCAATGTCAGAGGATTCAGATCTCAGCTGGGAATGAAATTTCAAGATTAATGGCCAATTGGAAGGTTTTTGAGAGGATAGGGAATTTTACCATGAAAATATAATTACATATATATATAATTTATATCTATAAATAAAAATGTATAGTTTTTCTCTGTTCCGAGGTAGAACAGAGTTTTTTTGGTCTTGACTCTCCTAATTCCTTTCTTTTCACTTCCCACTCTTCTCAAGTTAGCGTAAGCCAATTAAAGGCAGATTTCTAAAAAAAGATGACCCTGAGATACTGCTGAACATTTATTGACATTGAAAAAATACCAAGGATAAAAATCTTGGACATGGCATAATGCCAGTTCTCTAATAAATGCTTGATGAATGGACTAATGAACTCATTGAATGGTGACTAGCACTTAACATCAAGACCCTGCTTCAATTAACTGTTTGCTGCATAACAGAACACCCCAAGAGTTAGTGATTTAAAACCTCAGTCATTTTACTTCTTACAATTCCATGGGTTAGGAAATCAGGTGGGCTCAGTAGGGATGACTGGGCTATGCAGTCCGGCTGGAGAAGCATGACTGTGGCTATATGACCTCGTGAATATACCTGGCATGTGTTCTAGGATGGCCAGAATACTGGGGCCTCTCTCTTTCATCCTCCAGATCCTCTCTCTCCATGTGGCCTCTCTGGCAGCCTAGACTTCTTTACATGGCAGCACTGGACTCTCAGAGAGCAAAATAGAACTACAAAACTACTTAAGACCTAGCCTGTAAAGCTGCATAATGTCACATCTGCCACATTCCATTGGTCAAAGCAAGTCACAAAAGCAGCCAAGAGTAAAGCCGTGGGAGAAAAACTACCCATAATAGGAGAAGGAGAGAAATCACATTGTAATAGGGTCATGAAATTTGGAAGGTCTGATGGCCAAGTTCATGTATCAACCTGGCTAGGTTATGGTGACCAGTTAATGGGTCAAGCAAGCACTGGCCTGATTGTGACAGTAAGGGTAATTCATGGATTAAAATAATCTATAAATTGCTTGTATATATGGCTGATTACATCTATAATCAACTAAGGAGATTGCCTTTTGCAATGAGAGAAGACTCATTCAATTAGTTAAAGGCCTTGAAGAGAGAACTTATGATTTCAGCAGTCAGAAGGAAGAACTCTCATCATTACTTCAGCCATCTAGCTTCTCCCAGGAAATTTATCAAAACCTTTATCGGAGTCCCAGCCTGTGGCCTGCCCATGGAATTCAGACTTGTCCAACCCCACAGTTACATGAGCCAATTCCTATAATGAATTGCATAATATACATGCATACACACACACACACACACACATATATATATATATCCTGTTGGTTTTGTTTCCCTGGAGAACCTAACACAGGAGAGATTGTCATAGCTATCCTTGGAAACACTATCACAGATTCCTAGTTTGAATCGGCTGCTCAGTGCCTAACATCAACACATCATGGACAACTAGGATTACTTGCCTGGAATCAGGTAGGTCGTTGGGAGAAAAAGATCCATTAAGTGGTAAGAATTTGGAAGGGTGGATGAGATAGTCTGTCTGAGAACCAAGTAGATTTGGGAAGGAACCCTTAGGTGGGAAGTCATCTTCTGTTCATGGGTGAGTCTTGGGATTGACAGAGATACTTAAGCCAGAGAAGAAGGATTCAATGGTTTAGTTGCCTTTTACTAAAACTGTTATATGTCAAGGAAGTGCAATTGTGGATCTAATCTTCTCATCTTCTACCTCGGGTTCTTGGGGAGAGCTGGGACTGTGTTGGGTAACTGGAAGATATTGGCTAAGGCAAGAAAGAAACCATCATTATCTAGAGCTACTGTATTAGGTGTCATGCCAGGACCTTATAGACTTCTCATGCAATCTTAACAGCAAACCTCGCTCTGCAGATGAGGGGAACTGAGGCTTAGAAAGATTACATGCATGTGGCAAGTTGGAGTTCTATGCCAACCCATCAGACCATAAAATGAAAGGATTCCCAGCTTTTAAATTGAGAGCTCAAGTCAGATTAGAAGCCTGACCCGTATATGAGGTAATCATACATATGTTTAACATATTCTTGTAAATGTCAATGGATTATAAACATTTCTCTGGATAGTTAAACATACTGTTAAAATATAATTTTCAAAAAGTTAAAACCATAACTCATACAAATACAGAATGAGCACATGCCAAGATTTTATTCAGCTCATTAAATGAAGAAACTAGTAAGATGATAAAGCTGCACAAAGAATATTGGAGGAACTGGGTATTTATAGGCAATAAAAACTAAAGACAGAATGAGATTGCTAGATTAGATACAAAACTGGTTAATGTTTTACAGGGCAATAAAACCATAATCTTTAAGGTTATCTCTTTTGCCAGAGAGAAATCATTTGCATTCCAACCAGACAAAACATCTACAAGTTAATGTGCAATTTTTACAAAGTCAAGGACCTTTAAATGTTAGTAAAAAAAGGAGACAAATGAAGACATACCCTGCTCCTACTGAATTAAATGCTCATTGGTGGATCTGTTAAACAATGTCCCAGTATGATGTCAAAAGGACATCTGCATTCTCATGGTCTTAGCTCCAAGTTTTGGATGATGATTTTTCTTAATAATACCCTAGGAAACCTATTGTAATAGTTCCATGGTCTTTGGCATGGGGTGGGTTCAGATTTTATGGGGATTGTAGATTTGACATTATCAGGATCTCTCTCTTTTTTAAAAAGAATACAAAATATTTTACTTTTGCAAATTTTACAAATATCCTTGGACATGAAAATACATGGTTTGCATGCCTCAAGAGCCTTGGAAAAGGCTATGCATTAAATGATCCTTGAAATTTAAGCTGCGTTAGCTTCACAGTAAAATTGCCTCTGCCTTTGACCATAGGATTATTTTAACGTAAAGATAGTATAGCAATTGTGGAAAAAAACTTTTTATTTTTACTTTAAATCTCAGGTATTCTGGAAGCAAACATCTTTAACTCAAATAACTACAATCTTTAAAAATCTATCTTATATTGTTTATTACAGTAGAATCATTCTGTTCACTGTTCTGTGTTATTAACATGGGCAATTCGGTTGAATAAATTCTCTGCAGACTTGTAAATTGTCTTGAAAATCTTATTCTAGAAAATATGCGCGACCATTGAATTTTTTTTTAACTTTTTTTATTGTATAGTATAACATGTTACAAAGCAAAGAAATAAAAAAGCAATATTTTTCAAAGCACTGTTCAACAAGTGGTTACAGGACAGACCCCAGAGTTTGTCATGGGCTACCATACATTTCTCTCATATATTTCCTTCTGGCTGCTCCAGAATATAGGAGGCTAGAGGGCTTAACTACTTTTTTATCATCACAAGCGACTTTTTTTCTTTCTTTCTTTTGTGAACTGTAACATATATACAAAAAAGCTATAAATTTCAAAGCACAGCACCACAATTACTTGTAGAACATATTTCAGACTTTGACATGGGTTACGATTTCACAATTTTAGGTTTTTACTTCTAGCTGCTCTAAAATACTGAAGACTAAAAGAGATATGATTCAGCATTCATATTCATTTGTTAAATCCTATCTTCTCTGTATACCTCCACCATACTTTTGATCTTTCTATCCCTCTCTTTGGGGTTGTTTGGGCTATGGCTATTCTCAATTTTTGATATCAGAAAGGCCTGTCACCACAATATGGGGTAGAGAGATGGAACTATCTGATGTTCTGGAGAAGCTGGGCTAGGTTTCAGGACTTATGTGGACGAGGGACCCATCTGGAGGTTGTAGGTTTCGGAAAAGTTACTCTAGTGCCTGGAACCCTTGTGGAGTCTTACATATTGCCCTAGGCGTTCTTTGGGATTGGCTGGAATGGTCCTTGTTGGGGGTGGGCTGGTTATATAGGTAGTAAGATGTACCTAAAGCTTGCAAAAGAGCAACCTCCAGATTTTATTTGAACTCTCTCTGCCACTGATACTTTATTAATTACACTTCTTTATCCCTTTTGGTCAGGATGTAATTGTTGATCCTACGGTGCCAGGTCTGGATTCATCCCTGGGAGTCCTCTCCCATGTCGCCAGGGAGACTTTCACCCCTGGATGTCATGTCCCACGTAGAAGGGAGGGCAATGATTTCACTTGCAGAGTTGGGCTTAGAGAGACTGAGGCCACATCTGAGCAACAATAGTGGTCCTCCAGAAGTAACTCTTAGGCATGCCTACAGGTAGTCTAAGCTTCTATGCTACCTACATGAGCTTCACAGGAGTAAGGCTCATGATCTAGGGCATGGCCTATTGCTATAGGTATCCCTAAAGTTTGACACAGTATCAGGGGATTCCCTGATGGTAAGGCTTAATAGTTCCATATTCTTTCTCCCCTCCCTCAGGGGATTTTGTCAATACTTTTTTTTTTTTTAACATGGGCAGGCACCGGGAATCGAACCCGGGTACTCTGGCATGGCAGGCAAGCATTCTTGCCTGCTGAGCCACTGTGGCCCACCGTGTCAATACTTTTTGATTATCTGCTTAATATACTCTAGGATGCTTCCAGGCATTATAGTAATCTATACAGGATTTAATTTTTCTTATCCTGCGCTTCCCGTGTTTCAATTGTTCAAATGAGCTACACAGATAGGTTGCATTAGATTATGCACTACAGAAAATTTCAGTTCAGATCAAATAAACCTTTCTTCCATTGGTCTCAAAGAGTTTGTGTTGTTCTAAAATATAGACACTGTATTCCTTACCCCTATGTTCTGAATTTCTTTAACCCCAACCTGGTCGGCTTCATTCTTATCTCTAAATATCAGGTTATATATATAAAACAGTCTCTCAAAATCCAGAAATAATAATCACCACTCTGGACTTAATGTGTCTGCTCTAAAAAGTACAATCTAGACCCCTGTTGTCTTATAAGCACTTTCTAAAGGTGACCAGACCATTGTTGTTTTTTTGTTTCTGGCTTATTTTGTCTCACCAAATGTCCCACATGTTCATTCACATTGCTGCATGCCTCACGACTTTGTTCCTTCTTGTAGCAGTGTAACCTTTGTTCATAAGTATACACCATTGTTTGCCAATCTACTTCTCTGTCAGTGCATCCTTCAGCCACCTGCATTCATCAGACATTATGTAGAGGGCCCAAAGTCCATAGTCAATCAACATTCTCAATTGTAGATAATTTCATTGTTCCCGAGAGAAAGAAAGCCAATAAACACACCCTCACCAAATAAGAAATCTAAACCTCCTCTTAACTCTTGTTCCTCCCCCCATTATTTCCCTCTGCTGTTGCTGTGGTAGTGCTGATGGTTTCCTTTTGAACATAGCATATATTGACCATTGAATTTTCACTGGCCAAGAAGACATTGAAGTTTGGTGTGAATGAAGTAATTCATTTGTGTTTTGTTCACGTGTGAACAGACTCATTTTTTTTTTTTTTTTTGGTGAATGTGTGTTCTTCCGAGATGCTCTTCTATCCTCACTCACTAAACAGGCTTCTGCTTTCAGCAGCTCAGTTACTTCCCAGCCTCCAATCCTCAAAGCAAGCACTGTCTTCATCAGACTAGTTTTTCCACTTTTTTATGATATAGACTTGCAGTGGAGGAGGGAAGGAAAGGTGGAAAGAAAGGAGGTGCAAGGAGAGTATTATATGCAAGAATAAAGCACTTATTATATGTCAGGCACCATTCTAAGAGATTTACATGTATTAAACTAGTCCTAGTGCCTGCCTGACTAGTTTAATACATGTCTGACTAGTGCCTGAGGCAGACACTAGTACTATTCTTATATTACAAAAGAGGAAACTGAGGCACAAAATGGTTATATAACTGGGCCAAGTAAAGTCAAGACCCACAGGTTTCAATCCCGGAGTAGAATCACATTGAAAGAAACACAAAGAATTTTGTTTATTTCTTTGTGGTCCTTTGAAAACCTTAAAGTGTTCAAAGACGGAGTCTGTATTTACTCCTATTACAATCCATTGACCTTTATATAAGATTCTACAAAGGTTCCATGTACTGGGGTAATTTTCCAGAAACCTACAACCTCCAGATCGGTCCCTGAACCAGATACGGGAAGATCCAGCCTCTCTGAACATCAGCTAGTTCCATCTCCCTACCCCATGTTATTGACAGCCCCTTCCAACATGAAAAAGTTAGAATGGGCATAGCCCAAATACCCCTAAACAGTGGGAGAGAAAGATCAAAGGCGATAGAGAAGTTACATAGAGAAGGTAGGGTTTAACAAACAAATGTGATTGCTGAATCATTAAATTAATATTTCTTTCAGTTTCCAGTATCTTAGAGCAGCTAGAAATAAAAACCTAAACTTGTGGAATCGTAACCCATACCAAACTCTGAAATCTATTTTACAATTAATTGTGCTGTGCTTTGAAATTTATTGCTTTTTTGTGTATCTGTTATTTTTCACAAAAAAAGAAAAAATTGATTGTGATGATAAAAAAAAATTTATTCCTTTTAGACTCCTGGAGGAACTCCTGAATATTCTGGAGGAACTAGAAGGAAAAATCTAAGAGGATGATGTGGGATCTGTCTTGTAACTACTTGCTGTAAAGTGCTTTGAAAACTATTGCTTTTTTCTGTCTTTGCTTTGTATATATGTTATATTATACAATAAAAGAATTTAAAAATCTATTGCCCTCTCTTATTTCCTAATTCTCTGTATACTTAATGTCAAATGACAAAAATCCAACTCAAACCAATAGAGTCTCTTGTAACTAGGAAGTCTAGGGTTTTGTCCCTTCAGGCATGGCTGGATCCAGGGGCCCTAACGATGCCATAAGAACTTTGTGTGTGTTTCTCCTTCCGCCCCTCAGCTCTGCTTTCCTCTGTGTGATGGCTTTATCTGCAGGCAGTTTCTCCATGTTCTTGGGGAAAACTGCTTCCAGCAGTCCAGGCTCACACAATCCCTACATCTAGAAATTCCCTAATAAAATAGAGACCTCTCTCCCAGTGTCCATACACCATGTTATTGGGAAGGCAAACAGCCAAATGGAGAGAGACTTCTGATTGGTCAGACGGGGCCCATGGGGAAGGTCATGGGGGAGCTTAGTTTTTCCAGAACCATATGGAGTGTGAGAAGCTTAGTGCCCCCCGAGAAAAGGAGGGTGCTGTTACCTGACAAAGGGGAAAGAATACTGAGCAGTCAAAACCAACAGCTATCTATGACACCCTGAAACACTTGGCTCTCCCTCCCTCTACTGATACAAAGCTCCCCTTATTCCATTTCCATTCAGAAACCACCATCTCACACCACAACAGCCTCACATCAATTCTACCCATCCCTCACAACAAATAACATTTCAGCTTTGCTACCCGCCCCGCCCCCCATGATCTCTTTCTGATTTAGAATTGCATGGCAATCATTTACATTTTAATGTGATTTTCAGCTAAAACACTATGTCTCCCAGATATCTGGATGTAAAGCTTAAGTGAATAATGAAACCCTTCATTCTCCACTTACACCAATTTTAGCATAGTGAACAGGGAGACAGGTTCTTCCCAACAGCCCTTGAAAGATTAGCAGATGTCCATTTTCCCATATGTCAGCCAGTCGCACATTCACCTATGCCAGGCCCTTCCACTGACCTCTCACCAGATCATCACGGTAGGAGAACAGAATCTGACTGCAGAGGTTACACACTGAATCCCGCCCACAGACAGTCAGAGGCTTTCTCTGAGGCTTGGGACAGACACATGGACAGCCACTTCTGCTCAGGGCTTTACTAAGGCTCAGGATGATTTTCTCCTCTGGTTACCCAAAGCAAAGAGTTGCCCTAACCCCATCTCATCAGAGGTCACCATATCTGAGCAGCCTCTTAAATAGTCTAGCACATATCTCTCTTTCTTTATGCTTCCTCTCTCAGTCTCAGCAAAAACACTTTATTACCCCTCACCCTTTGTCACTGTTGACCACTTAATGCCTCCTCTTTTATCTGCAAAGTAAATCTTCTGGATGAGGGCTGCCTACAGCCATAAGGGAGGGAAGAATTACATTGGCAGGATAATAGCGTGGCATCCCAGATGCTACAGACAGCGGGAGTTAATGGAACACAACATTTCTTCCCCAGCACCGGGAAGAGGAGGCTATTATTAAATCGACTAAGAGCTTGTGCCTAGATCAGCCCCTGCAAGCTCTCCACTGCTGGTCCAACCTTTGGTTTTTAAATACATTCTACCCATAGGTGGCCCAATATTTTTTTCTAATTGTTTCTTATCAACACATGAGTCCGTCCCCCAGTTTTCACCCCAAAGCACTGTACGTTCTACTTCTATGCTGCAAGCAAAACAAAACAAAAAGTGTGGTCTTTCTAATGGAGAGAAGTGCATTATATATTCCTTTTTTTCTCCCACATTTTTCTGGTTGGATTGACACTGATGCATGTAACAAACTTATTTCCTAAAGAAAAGGCTTTGCTAATACAGGAATGCTGAACAATGCACACATCACCAGAGCTTATTGTCTTCATTTTGTTTGTGACACGGGTCCCTGTGGACCAGTAATCAATAGGAGCTTGCTATTTCTTTCTGTGAAACACTTTGCTATAAAACATTGCCTTCCCAGGCAGTGTGACGGTGGCTCTGTGGCAGAATTCTCACCTGCCATGCCAAAGACCTGGGTTTGATTCCTGGTGCCTGCCCATGCAAAAACAAACAAACAAACAAACAAAAACATTGCCTCCCCTTCCTGTCTTCCTTAGGGCAAAGTTTCTCTGTCAGCCAATATCAATTTAACTGGGGTCCCAAGGACAGCTGAGGCTGTGTTCTCAGTAAAATTCAGCCATGGCCAGGTATCTCTGAAGCATTGCAGCTCAGTAAGATGAGCCCATTTGGATATCTGTTTGCATGAGGATCCAAGAAGCTTATGGGAGAGAAGCTCCTAAAAGAAGAAAAAATTGCTATTTGTGCACATCTGTGTGAGGAGGGGTGATTTGGGGCACAAAGTAGAGCACAGAGCTCACATTGTCCCTAGATCCACCTCCCTGCTGTCCCTTACCCTTACCTTTCCCCTGCACTCCAACTCTCCCAGGTTTCTGGCCAGAGCTGGGGAGCTTGCAATACAAAAGTGAAGGAGAGGGCGGGCCATCATGGCTCAGTAGGCAGACTACTCGCCTGCCATGCTGGAGACCCGGGTTTGATTCCCGGTGCCTGGCCGTGAGAAAAAAATGAAGGAGAGGAAGTTCAATAAAACCTCTGTTGAATTTTGGAAAATGCAAATGGAAAACGAGGTGTTTTCCCCATTTCATAGGGGGCAATCCAGATGTCCGTCGTTCCCATCCAGAAGAGTAGATAAGCCACCCAGCACAGCCCAGGGCTCTCTGGATGGAGAAGGGTAAGAAGAGGCCATAAGGAACATGTGTGAAGGCATGGGGACAGCTTATATTCATGTCTTATTGTGGCTGCCATATTCCTGCATGATTTGGGGACAATTTGGAGGGGAGGGGGATGGGAAAGCATGGCTAGAGTTCCTGCAATTGGGTGACTAGAGGCTGAGCTAATAAAATACAACTTTACTACTATTTCTATGATCATGTTTTATCCTGGGGGGCTGGTGTGGGGAAACGTGAGATTTACATATATGATAAAAATGCATTTATTTAATTGTCTTTGGGGTTCTTTGTTTTTTCAAAATATAATTTTGACTCTAAGTTATTCCATTTTTTAGTTCTTCAATGGGTTAAATTTTGGGATCAGTCTGGCTTTTTTTGGTCCTGTAATGTATACTGTTTCAAAGAGTCCCTAGAGGTGTGGAAAGTGAAGGCAGATGCAGAGATTACAATCTTGGTTTCAAATTACAAATACATATCCAGTGGAAAAAAGAGAGGGGGCCAAACCTTTAGCCAAGCCTCTACTGAGTGTCTTATTTTTAAGACTGCAATTTGGGTGCCTGCTATTATTTGCATTTTTGTTACTAATTGCTCCTTCCATGGGTGCAAGCAGCCGCTTTGGGGTGCAATTACCCCCTTGTAGGGGCAATTAGATATGAAAACAGTTCTGCACGTGCAGCTAATTGTGACAAAACAAAAGGCAGCTTTGGAAGACAATTTGGCTCATCAAGTCATAAATCCAGCTTCAAACATGTGCCAGCTACAAGAAGGCAGAGTAGTGGGGACAAGGTAGGAAAGCCTACCCTGGGTATAGGGGCTGGAGCGTTCCTTCCACTGTTTACTAACAAAAGTATATTTAGAGATTAAATTGTGGATTTGTTCAGTTAGAAAAGAGTAACTCATCTCAGCCACTCAGGTGGCCATTTGCTAAAGTGGGTTCTAGGTAGGGAGTCAAGCCTCAGGATCCTCTAATTAAGTATCCAGGCTCTCTGAAAATGCCAGATTTTAATGAAATTCTATTCTCTTACAAAGAACACAGACACATCCATTCCACTGAATTACAACATACACAGCTCTCTCTCTTCTTGTCTCTATTATACTAGTCATGTCTTTGGACTAAACCTGCCCAGCAGGCTGCTTCCTTCCAGGGGCAGAAAAATTTGAGAAGGCATAGATGAGTCAGGGAACATTTTGAGAAATAAGTTATAACATGATAGAAAATGTCGTTAAGTACGAACAAAAATAATGCCAAATGTATGCATCTATCTGGGAAGTTTGGGGGAAGAGAGAAGAAAGGGAGTAGAAGAAAACTAAAATACAGAAGACAAGTGTAAACAAGCAGTGACAAATTAATAATGCCCACCATGTATTGATACTACATACCAGGACTTTTACTTGTCCCAGTGTGGTAGTTAGGTTCAGGTGTCAACTTGGCCAGGTGAAGGTGCCTAGTTTTGTTGCTGTGGACATGAGCCAATGGTACGTGAATCTCATCTGTTGCTGATTACATCTGCAGTCGGCTAGGAGGCGTGCCTGCTGCAATGAATGATGTTTGACTTAATTGGCTGATGCTTAAATGAGAGAGCTCAACGTAGCACAGCCCAAGCAGCTCAGCATACCTCATCTCAGCACTCGCAGCTCAGCCCAGGCCTTTGGAGATGCAGAAAGGAATCACCCTGGGGAAAGTTGTTGGAACCCAGAGGCCTGGAGAGAAGACCAGCAGAGATCACCCTGTGCCTTCCCATGTAAGAAAGAACCTCAGTTGAAAGTTAGCTGCCTTTCCTCTGAAGAACTATACTATTTTTTTTTTTAACTAAATACATCCCTTTTATTAAAAACAAATCCATCTCTGGTGTTTTGCATTGTCGCAACTTTGGTAGACTAGAACACCTAGTTTACATAATTCCCCAAAGATGAGTGTCGTTATCTATATCTCTCAGATAAGAAATCAAATTGGGAGTGGTGAAGTCCCTTTCCAGTAATAGGGTCTAAATCAGGGTCTAAAACAGGATCTTTTCAAACTTGGTTGACTTTTCTGATTTTGATATCAGGAAAGGGAGGGAGAACCAGGTGCCTGAAGCTGGATGCCCCTGGCTGGATAGAGAGGACCCTAAGTCACTGGAGGAGCGCAGTGTCCCCAAAAGGAAGGAGACTGGGTCCCTGACTGAGCAGAGAAGATCTCCTGACTAGGAACACCCACTTTGAACTGAGTGAGCAAGGAAAAAATTTCATTAAATCATTCACTTATTCATTCATTCAACAACCACTTACGTAGGCTTACTATGTGCCAGGCAGTAGTTTAAGGGCTTTCCAAATATCAACTCGCTTAATACTAGTAACAACACTATGAAAGAGGTAGTAATATTTTACAAGTGAGGAAACTGACACTAGAAGAGCTTAAATAACTTTCCAAGGGCACATATTATACTAAGTGACTAATTTATTTGTTCTATTTGAAATAGCAATGAGATTACCCTAACTAATATAGTGTCACTATGCAGCTATATTCTATTCATCCTTAAAGAACGTATTTTGTAAAAGAATTTGCCATGCCTGGAAGAGTGACCTTGAAGATATTGGAAGTGAGGTTCAAAAGACATCTCATATTTGGGTGTGGCTTAGTACAAAACACTTATGCAAGAATGCATTCATTTGGGTGGTGTAGCAGAAAACAGCATGGTGACTATTAATGATTTTTGAAGATATCTCCACAGTTTTATTTTCAAAATCTCTTTGAGAAATGCATAGTCTTTAAGATAAATGAATAAGTTTATCACTCACATCCCAATGCCTGTGTTTTCTCAACTGTTAAGTGAAGGGTTGGAACTGATGCCCTTGGAATATTTTCCAGAGTCAACATTCTAGGCCAGCTCAATATGAGGATTGTAACTTCAACTAGGAATAATTGTTTTTCATAAACATTTCACAGATTCAGGGCCGAATCTGAGCCTCCAAGCCCAGTCATCTCTCTGAGCCTGAAGCAGAAGACAGGAGTCTATGCAAGAATGTAAACATATTTAAAGACACCAGCTAATACAAAAGAATTGTAAATGCACTTTAAGTTGGCTAGTGTTGTGCTTTTTTTTTTAATCACACATATTGTATGATTCTGAGGTAAATAAAATTATAATTTAAGTATTTTCCCTGAAGGCAAGGCTGGAATCCTACCATAACCTGGAAAGTTGCTAGGGAAAAATACATCAGATCAACTGAGACCATTTACTTTCTCCCTCTAATCATTTTCTGCTTCCTTTTGTTCTGTGTCCTTTCAATTCTTCCTCGTTAGTGACTCTGGCTGTCTGATTTTTGTAGTGCCATGGTTTGACATTGAACTCACCTGTCCTTTTGACAGGACGTGTGGCTTTATCTTTTCCTTTCTCTGGCTCTGCAAAAGATAAAATTTCTTTCCTCAAAGATAACTGAGGTTAAGCTACAACCCATACCCAAGAACTGTCTTGTTGGCAAAGAAAAAGAAAATTGCTGAGTGAGTCAGAAAACTGACCCTAGCCCAAACCAAACTTTAAATCTGGTATGACTTTATCTTCTTTCAAACTCAGAACTGACTCAAAATCACTACTTCTTGAAGGTTTTGAGAAGCTTAATCAGGCACTACAAATAGTAGAGATATTTCCAATGAAAATCAATTGAACTAATCTGCATTGTCACTGGCTTGAATCTAAACCAAATTGGAACAATTTTAGATGTAATGAAAAACTGAAAACCTAGGAGAAAACTTTAAATTCTGATCCACGCAGGGCTAAAGCAGCAACTGCTATTTATTTTGTCATATTGATTTAGTAGTGTCTAAAAATAAATGGATTTGAGAATTTGATTTTACCCTTCAGATAAATGGGTTCTTATTTATGCTACGAGCTAAAATAAGACATTAGACATCAAATCTTCTAATACTCATCCCCTCCCCCTCCTCTTCTGCCTCCTTCTCCTCTTCCTTCTCTTCCTCCTCCTCCTTGCCTCCAAAGTCTTCTCACTCCTGCCTCCTTGCCCTTTACCTTGGGTGGTTGTTGGGTCTTTCCAGTTTAGCCTTCTTGCAATTTCTCCCTCGAGGGATCCTATTCATTCTCCTGCTTTCACCTTTCTTCTCTCTGTCTGTGATTTCCAATTTCAGTCTAGTTCTATCCTGTCACCTAAATTCCAGATCTACGAGACACATTCATCTTCACAGCGGCCCTCGGAAATCTCTCCTGGCTTCTTTCCAGACTCTTTGTTCTCAAACTCTCCTCCCATACGTCTCTCCTCAGGGGTTGGCTGTTTCCCTCTTCTCTCCCCAGCCCAGTTCAGCTCTTCACTAAGGTGACAAACCAGGCTTCTCTAGGGCTCCTACAATTCATCTTTTATCCCAACCAGGAATGCAAAGTCAATCTCTAAATCCTCCTCGGAAAAGAGGGGGAGGCTACACTCACTTACTATACCATACTTTTCCTTCCACCCTTGTCACACATTCTTCCCAGAGAAAGCTCTGCTGTCCTCTGAAGAGGACGTCACACCATCCAGGCCATCTAGGCCATCTTTTAAATTTATAACCAATCCAATCACTTCTTCCCTAATCTCTCTTCCTGCTGGGTCAAGCCAGATTCCCCCTCCCACATGGAGCGAGGATGGGGGGCTGAGGCCACCTGTGATAGTCAAGCCCATCAGAGTTTCCACTAGAACAATGACTTCCAGCCTTTTTTTTTGAAACTCACCATAAGAAATTCACTTTGCATCACAGCCCCATATGTATCTGTGCATGTGGGCAAGCATACAAATGCAAAAACAAAAGTTTAAATATACATATACCATATATTTAGCCTGCACTCTTTGATATTTTCTATTCTATTTTTTTTAATGATATTAACTATCTTCTTTTAGGGATGCACCCCAAAATGTGTATCAATGAAATGATATGAGTTCTGGAATTTGCTTCAAAATAATCAGGAAAGAGGGGTTCGCGTGGATAGGGGTAAAGATAAAACAATTTGTTCATGAGCTAATAATTGTTGAAACTGAGCAATGAGTACATGGGGTTTTGTTATACTTCTTTCTCTACTAATTTATACAAAACAAAACAAAAATATTTTGCCACACCCACTAAATTAATTTCACAGTTCACTAACAGGCCACGAAATATAGTTTGTAAAGTACCTTCTAGAAAATCTAGGAGTTGGGAAATTTGAAACTAGGTGGCAAGAAATACAGCAGTATCTAAATTTAATCTAGTCCCTCACCCCTCCAGGATCTCTTTCTTCTTCTAGGGTTGAGAAGTGGATGTTTGCTGAGCTGTCCTCCTTCAGGGTGCAGTCGCTTATCAGATGATACTCTTGGCCAAAATCGAAACAGAGGCAGAGGTATCTCCACCTAAGATTCAAATTAGTTTCTCAGGAACTGAGATCTTTTAGACGCCAGGATTTCTGCCGGGGGTTGGGGGGGTGGGGGCACAGCAATCCTGTCTATTCACAATCCAGACATACTGGGAACAAATTAGGGCACACTGTCTGTAATCAAAGCCCTGCAGTGGCTCTGAGGTGGTCCTGGGCCGGGCCTGAAAGCCCAGCTCTTCTCCTGCTTCACAAGCAGGTTAGCCTCCGGCTGTCCGGGTGTGCCCTGGTGCCTGCCCGGTGTTGTCGGAGGACCTCGTGGTCACCCTGTCCTCTTTCTTCTTTCTGTTTAGTTTTACTTAAAGTGAAAGTTTACAGAGCCCTTTGATTTGTGGTCCAGTGTAAGGTCGTTCAGTGTCTCCTAGTTATCGATGCTTCTGAATTAGCCTCGATTCCTTCTCCAAACCCTTCCATCGCTCCATGCCGAGAAGATGCTGCACAACACCTGTTGTATCTGAAAGCACCCACGGGACCATTTCTCTTTGTTTGGTTTGCAGCTGTGCAACTATACATAGAAATCCCGCTTTGGTGAACAATCTTTCCACAGCTTAAGTCATTCTGTCACACACCACACACACCCCAAACAGGATTCTAGGGTTTAGAGTCCACAAATATTTCCCATGCTCACTCTGCAGTCCCACACTTCTCTCTGGTCTAGGTCCCCACCTGAGACTTGCCATCTTCATAACCTAAGATCCTTTTCTCAATCCTGCCCCAAATTACCCTGGTTTCTGAAAACACATAATCCTTATGAGTGGTTTCCAAACTCCTTTCACTTTCTGCATCACAGCAGCCCAATTCCCAAAGGATCCAGATGCTATTAGTATTTGTGCGGATAAAAAACTAAGATGGTGGAAAGAGGGAAAATGCACCAACAAGATGACAGAGAGAGCCAAGGCAGTCCTCTCTGGTGTTCCCTGTCAAGGGGACAAAGGGGAAGGTGATCATTATGTCCAAGCAGGAAATGGTAACGAGCTTTGCCAGTTATGCTCATTAGCCAGATCTCCAGGAACGCTTTATAAAGTTTGTATCTGATGTCATATTTCCAGCCACTTGGCGTACGATCTCCATTGAAGAGGTTACTGTCTTTATTTTAAAAGGCAAGCTGCCAGTGGAGGAACGATGGGCAATAGACATTGCCACTAATGCAGAGTGTGGTCCAGGTACTATCTAGACCAGATGGCTATAAAATTTGCCTTGAGGCTGACACTAGTGCTTCGAGTCTCCTGGAGGGCATTGATTGGGTAACCATAGACCTGTCTTAGGAGGATCTGATTTTGTGGCTTGTCACAATGTAGCTGCAATACCTGTTGACCTGTTAGATCTGTAAGTGGCTATTGGCACTGGCATCTCTCCTGGAAGACACAAGACCCAAAACAACAAAGCCCAAGGTCAAGTCCCCCAAATTCTAACCAGGTATGTAGAAAAGGAGATAACCTAAAGAAGATTGCCGAAGGGTATGCCTGGCTTATAAAAGTATAGAGTCCTACCTGGAGGAATCTTAAAAAACAATATCATCTGCATAAAGTGGGCTATAAAAAGGTTGCTGATATCCTTCTTAATGACTTACATGATAAGATTATTGGTTCCAGTGGAATCTTCCTTCACAACATTGGGAAATACAGAAGTCCACCATGGTGGGATGACAGCAAACCTCTTAGTTTACTGTGAGCCCCTCCGAAAAGGACCCTATTCCCATTGAGCCACCAGCACCAGCTCCCATGGAGATGCCCTTGTTGCAGAACTCTCATGAGCTTCTGTGCCTCCAGCTGGCTAAGAGAAGAACTGGCCCATTCATGGTGGCTAAGGATGAAGACACTGCATCCCAGTCAAAAAAATCCAAAACAGCAGAACAATGAAATACATCCAGGAAGCTGCCTCTATAAGCCCTTACATAGCTGCTGCAGCCACTCTTAAAATGGATGGCACTCCAACCTTGCTAGAGTCAAGTACCAGGACTCTGGGGTCTCTAACCACCAGAGGTGGAGGAAGGGTCTGGTGCAAGACTCAGTCATAAGACAGTACCTTGGCTTCAGAAAACCATGCTGTCACTGTCTTCCATTGCTACAGTGAACACCTGCCAAGTGGTGTTGCCAGATGATCCCACACACCAGAGGAATCTGCAAAGTCGGATGACCAGTCATCTGAGTGATTCTCCCTGGGGACCCCCTGACACCCCATGCAGTCACCATCCCTTGATATCTGCCTCCACTCTTTTTCTCTTCGGGAATGGATTAAAATTTCTTGAGAAACTGTGTCCATGAGGCTCAGATTAGAAACCTGTGTTCAGCCTGTAAGCCCTTGAGGGAGAGTACCCTCTCAATCTAGAGAAGTGTTGGGAGACCCCAGGCAAGTCTGAACCTTTATTAGTGCACCCAGTCCTTGATCAGGCATTCTCCCAAAGATTGGTTCCACAGTCTGAGAATGAATTGAACTGCTCCCTGTAATTGTGAGGTGTTGTCCCACAAAGGAAGGCTGCTTGTATGAAGACTGTACCATCTACTTTGCACTACAGCCCTTGGGCGGGCAGTCTTGGTGAACAAGCCCTGAAGCTCAATTCTGGGGGGGTGGAGAAATTTAACTCAGTGTGTTGTGGGTACCTCAAAGCTGAAGTCCAGGACACCTTCACGTTATTTTGCAGGATTGATCATACAAAGTGGCTAAATCTAAAGTCAGGAGGGATTCGAGAGTGTAACTTGTGTCTTCTCTGTTTCCTTCATAACTCATGGCAAAGCGTTAAGGACTAAAGGGCAGAGCTGTGTTATGACCTTCACGGGTCTTAGGTACAGTTTGTCCTTGTCTACGTCTTCCTCCATTAAAATGGGTTTTTTTGTTTTGTTTTTTGCACGGGCAGGCTCCAGAAATCGAACCCAGGTCTCCGGCATGGCAGGTGAGAATTCTGCCACTGAGCCACCACTGCCCTCCCCATTAAAGCGTTTGAAGTGATGCCTGCACAAGGGACAGACATATATATCAATGGAATAGAACTGAGTGTTCAGAAATAAGTTCACACATCTATGGTCAATTGATTTTTTTCTCACGGTTTTTTTAAAAACTTTTTTTTTTTGTAAAATATAACATAAAAGAAAGCAATAAATTTCAAAGTCCATTTTAACATGGATATATGCCATCTACTCTCAAAGGTTTAAAAACTAGGTGATAGATCTAAATAGTAGAAAAAGTTGATGATGGATGCTAGAAAGATGGATGGGTACATAGATAGATGGAGATGATAGAAAGAATTCTATGACAAATGTGACAAAATGTTAAAAGCTGCGTAGGCAGTATATTGGAGTTAAACTATATTATTTCTCTATTAGTTTTATAATTTTCTTGTAAGCTTGAACTTATTTCAAAATAAAAGGTTTTTAAAAAAGTATTTAAAACATTTTATTACCATATCGGTATAAAGACAAGCATATTAATATATATGAAACATGTCCTTGTGTACCTCTTCCTCCATTAAAATGTATATAAATATACATTTTCTTCAACCTAGTGTTTAATTTTTTTCTTCTGATTGTAAAGGCAATGAAAACCCTTAAAAGAATGCTGGGGGTCCTAGATGCTGTACCCAGTGTGCCTAATGCATATTGGCCCTATTAAGAGGTGTCCATGAAATATTTGTTAATGAATGGATCGTTGGATGACCATTTTAAAAATCTAACTTTGAGTAAGAATATGCTATTCAGGAAATGGAGATTTGCAGAAAATCTCACGCTGTTTCCTTCCACCTGCTCACACTGCCCTGGGCTACCTGCTTTCAGTCACGATGAGGTTTGGATCTCCAATTTGCTCTGAAGGGTGGAAGCATATATTTTAAGAGAAGCATCTTCTCCCAAACATATGCATCGCCACTACACTGAATACGTAGAAATACGGGCTCCAGTTTTACAAGGGAAATTGACTTGAGCCTACAAAACAATCAAGAATAAATTTTGTCTTCGTTATATGTGTCCTAGCATTACTCATGGGAAAGTCTTTCATGGGAAAGACCATTTTAAAAGCTGTTTACAAAGGTACCCTCAGAACATGGGTGTTCTAGTTTGCTAGCTGCCGGAATGCAACACACCAGAGATGGATTGGCTTTTAATAAAAGGGGATTTATTTCGTTAGTTCTTCAGAGGAAAGGCAGCCAACTTTCCACTGAGGTTCTTTCTAACGTGGGAAGGGACAGGATGGTCTCTGCTGACCTTCTCTCCAGGACTCTGGGTCCAACAACTTTCCCCGGGTGATTCCTTTCCGCATCTCCAAAGACCTGGGCTGAGCTTCGAGTGCTGAGATGAGGTATGCTGAGCTGCTTGGGCTGTGCTACATTGTGCTCTCTCATTTAAGCACCAGCCAATTAAATCAAACATCATTCATTGCAGCAGGCACGCCTCCTAGCCGACTGCAGATGTAATCAGCAAAAGATGAGGTTCAGGAACCATTGGCTCATGTCCACAGCAACCGAACTAGGTGCCTTCACCTGGCCAAATTGACATCTGAATCTAACTACCACAGTGTGTTTCATTTTCATAGTTTTCAGCTAATGATTAATGGAGTATCGTTTTAAGCACACGATTGGCAATAGCCCTTATGAAAGTTCACATTCATCATTTTCAGAACTTATCACCACGAGACAATTTGTTGCAATTTTCTTTGTCAGTTTGGGTCTAATCCACCTTTTTTTTTTTACCTTGTTTTACAGGTCTCCAGATGTCAGTATCTAAAATGATAACAGGGACATTTCCTATGCTTTTCAAAACATAGTATTAGTTTAACCCAACACAGACAGCATGTCAAGAAGCATATTTAAGAGTAGACTGTTTTCTCATATGAGGATGGCATGTTACAAAACTAGAGAGACTGAGAATTGTTCTAAGTTTGTCAGAATGAAGTGAATTAGACTATTATCTTAGAGCAGGGATCAGCAAACCATGGCAAATCTAGCTCACCACCTCCTTTTGTATGGCCCAGAGATAAATATAGTTTTCAAATTGCAAAAAAAATAGGGGCGGGCCATGGTGGCTCAGCAGGCAGTGTATGGTCTGCCATGCTGGAGACCTGGTTCGATTTCCAGTGCCTGTCCATGTGGAAAAAACCAACAAACTTGATTTTTAGATAGGTTTCAAGTTTATGGGAAAATGGCACAGAAATTACAGCAAGTCCCCATTTCTCTCCTATTATTTTGCTTTTTTTTTTTTTTTTTTTGCATGGGCAGGCACTGGGAATTGAACCTAAGTTTTCAACATGGCAGGCGAGAACTCTGTCCCCTATTATTTTTTAAACTTTTAATTTTGAAATAATTTCAAGCTTACAGGAAAGTTGCAAAAATAATATAGCATGATAAACAGTGAATTCCAATATACTTTCTTGCAGATACCCAGATTTACCTGCTTTCAACATTTTGTTACATTTCTTATTTCATTCTTTCTTTCTGTCTGGCTTCATCTCTATCTATCTACCACGTAGATCTATCATCCATTCTTCAAAACCTTTGAGAGTAGATGACATACATCCTGCTCCTTTACCACTTAATATTCAATGTATATTTCCTAAGAAGAAGGATATTCACTTAGGTACATATTAAGTACAGCTACCAAGTTCAAGAAACTTAGCATTGGTATAAAGCTTACAGTCTCTGTTTGAATTTTTTCAATTGCCTTAACAATGTCCTTTGGGGCATTTTCTTCTCCATTATTGTATCCATTCCAGAACCATGAATTGCATTTAATCATCATTGCCTCTTGAGTCCCTCTTTTTAAAGAAATTGTAGTAACATATATACAACAAAAAAATTTTCCCATCTCACCCACCCCCAAGGAGACAATTCAGTGGGATTAATTACACCACAATGTTGTGCCACCATCACTGCCATCCATTACCAAAACTTTTCCATCACTCGCAATGAAGACCCAGCACCCTTTATATGCATTAATTCCGCATTCCTCCAACCCCCTTCTCCTGGGAAACTGTCGTCTACTTTCTGTCTTTATGAATTTGCTTGTTCTAGTTAGTTCATGTAAGTAGGATCATACAGTATCTATCTTTTTGTCTCTGAATTATTTCATACAACATAATGTCTTCAGGGTTCATTTATGTTGTAGCATGTATCAGTACTTCATTCCTTTTTATGGCTGAGTAATATTCCCTGTGTGTGTATATCACATGTTGTTTATACATTCATCTGTCCATGGACCCTTGGGTTGTTTCCAATTTTTTGCTAGTGTGAGTAATGCTGCTATGAACATTGGTGTAGAAACGTCTGTTTGAATCCCTGTTTTCAATTCCTAGAAGAGGAATTGTCAGGTCATATGGGAGTTCTATGTAGTGCTCCCTGTTATTCACATCTTGCATAAGTGTGGTACTCACCTTATAAATAGTGAAACAATATTGCTACATTATTAGTAACTAAAGTTTATAGTTCCTGTTCTAGTTTGCTAGCTGCCAGAATGCAACACACCAGAGATGGATTGACTTTTAATTAAAGGGGATTTATTTTGTTAGTTCTTCAGAGGAAAGGCAGCCAACTTTCCACTGAAGTTCTTTCTTATGTGGGACGGCACAGAATGATCTCTGCTGGCCTTCTTTCCAGGTCTCTGGGTTCCAACAACTTTCCCTGGGGTGATTCCTTTCTGCATCTCCAAAGGCCTGGGCTGAGCTATGAGTTCTGAGATGAGGTATGCTGAGCTGCTTGGGCTGTGCTACGTTGAGTCTCTCATTTAAGCACCAGCCAATTAAGTCAAACGTCATTCATTGCAGCAGGCACGCCTCCTAGCCGACTGCAGATGTAATCAGCAACAGATGAGGTTCACGTTCCATTGGCTCATGTCCACAGCAACAGAACTAGATATGCTTACCTGGCCAAGCTGACAACTGAATAACTACCACATGTCCACCCCTTGCCAATTTGGCAACTACATGCATCACCTCAAACAGGTGCAAAAAATTTTCTTCTGGTTGTGGACCTGTGAATCTCAAAACAAGTTATCTGATGCCAATATGCAAAGGAGGGACAGTCACAGGATCCACAGGAAGAAACTGGAAGGAAAACCTGCAGGACAAACACCACTAGATTTCAAATTCTGAAAGTCATTTATCCTTCGGCTTTAGAAAGTGGCAGCCCCACCCTTTCCAAGGGCCTATGCAGTGGCCCGCCTGTTTCCAAATCAACCTTGGGGAACATTGAAGAGACCACCTTTTTCTCCTCTCCACTCTCTCCAGGCATCAGAGCCATCCCTGGGCTCTCTACTATTTCTGGGGCATGCACTCAACTCCTCCATGTGGTGGCAGTCAGGCTCTTCCCAGTCCCCAAGGAGCGTGCTATATCTTCTCAAAGGCCTAAGGCTGCACAACTCTTCTACTGCAACAAGGTGGAAGGCTCATCCTTGCCCTTCAGGGTAAACTCACCCTCTCCATGTATATGGGTGGGTCCACTCACCTGGCCGAGGTTTCTTGGCTTCAGACCCAAGCTTCCATGGTTCTCACTCTGCAAACTCCAATTTTTTCCCTATTGTGTCCTCTTTTGTCAAGATTGGCAGTGGTTCCGTTTATACCAACAGTCTCTTCAAGCACTCCAGGACTTCTCCATTATTCTCTTCACAGTTCCTCCACAATCTTCCCCTTAGCCATCAAAAAAACCATTCCAACATATCTGGTATTTGCAAACCGCAGCAGCACCCCACTCTCAGTACCAAATTCTGTTCTAGTTTGCTAGCTGCCAGAATGCAACACATCAGAGATGGATTGACTTTTAATGAAAGGGGATTTATTTTGTTAGTTCTTTAGAGGAAAGGCTGCCAACCTTCCACTGAAGTTGTTCTTACATGGGAAGGCACAGGATGGTCTCTGCTGGCCTTCTCTCCAGGCCACTGGGTTCCAACAACTTTCCCCAGGGTGATTTCTTTCTGCATTTCCAAAGGCCTGGGCTGAGCTGTGAGTGCTGAGATGAGTTTTGCTGAGCTGCTTGGGCTGTGCTACGTTGCACTCTCTCATTTAAGCACCAGCCAGTTAAGTCAAACGTCATTCATTGCAGCAGGCATGCCTCCTAATGGACTGCAGATGTAATTAGCAACAGATGAGGCTCATGTACCATTGGCTCACGTCCGCAGCAACAGAACTAGGTACATTCACCTGGCCAAGTTGACAACTGAATCAAACTACCACAGTTCCCTTTAGGGTTCACTCTTTGTGCTGTACAGTTCTTTGTGCTTTGACAAATGTGCAATGCCATGCATCCACCATTGCGAAATCATACAGAATAAATTCACTGCCCTAAAAATAAACTGTGCCTCACTTTTCCCTTCATCTTACTGTCCCCTGAACTTGTTGGCAACTACTGATATTTTTACTGTCTACAGTTTTGCCTTGTCCAGGATGTCATATAGTTTTAATCATACAGTACGCAGCCTTTTCAGACTGACTTCTTTCACTTAGCAATATGCATTTACATTTCCTCCATGTCTTTGCATGGATTGATAGCTCATTTCTTTTATGATTAGATAATATCCCAATTTTTACATTTTTTAATTGTTCAAAAAAATCAAAAGAAGAATAATATTTTGTGACAGATGAGAATTAACACAAAATTCAAATTTCAGTGTCCTAAAATAAGGTTTTTGACAACCATGTCAATTCATTTACGTGTTGTCTGTGGTTGTTTTCATGCCAAAGGGCAGAGCTGAGTGTTTGTGACAGGGACTCAGAGCAAAGCCTAAAATACTCGCTATCTGGCCCCTTACAGAAAGTGTCTGCTGACCCCACTCAAAAGATTCCTGCCCAGGATCAGAATGACCAACTTTCGCTCCGCAATCCCATTACAGGAACTCCTCCCCATGAATAATAGTACGTTTATCCTTGTTTCCCTCTTACTGTGTGCCTGGCCCTGTGCTGGGATAGGGATGTTCATCCATTATCTCATTTAATCCTCACAACAATTCAGTGAGGAAGATAACTTCACCCCCGCATTTTATAGATGAGACAAATGAAGCTCAGGGAGATGTGTAGTTTGCCTGAGGCCACAAGCAGCAGATGCCCTAACTAGGATTCAAACCCAACTTAAGCCTTAGCTATAATGTCATTGTGACTCTCTTAGATTTTCTTGGTACTATGGATGTTTGCTGCTAACACTCCTTCCTTGAGTAAGGACTTGCATAAAACTTACTGGCTTCTGTGCTAAGTAAGTCTTTCTTTGATTTGCTCTCAATTTGGATCTTTTCTGGCTTCCCATGGGAGCTCTAAGTCTGGTCAACTTGCTTTTGGTGAATCTATGTTTATCCATCCATCACCTTCATATTGTATGGATTTTAGTTCCATCTACTTCTAAGCCTTTTTTGGGGAAGTGGGGGTCTGGGACAGGGGTGGTTCTGCAAATAGAAGTCTGCTCTCCACCTCTCCAACCTCTCTATGGATTATTTTGTTGCTTTAAATGCAGTGACCAGAACAGCATATAACATTCCCAGATTTAAAAAGCTAGCAGGGTAGTGTTTATTTTCATTTCCCATGTCCTTCTGCTCATTCTTAGCATCTCACTGTTGTTTTCTTTGGTCTTCCTGAGACCACAGAAACACAATAAGGAAATGTTTTGGGGTTACAGTGACTTCTCAATCTCATTCCTGGAACATAGCTTTCTTTGCTCAGAGCCAAGGATCCTATTATATTGCTCATGCCAGTTTTCTCAGAATAGTTTGAATATCATTTTCCTGCATAGTTCAGAGCTTTTAGTTCTATACGAGAATTTTGTTCAAAGGAAAAGGCATAATAGCACTGGGGAGGGCTGCTGAACAAGGCAGGAATGTGTACATTCCTTTCCAGGGACTGGAACTTCAAACATCTTCCCAAGAACACAATACCAGCTAATCCCTTGAACTGGAAGTCAGCAGTCTCTGTTCCCATGACTCTTAACTCTGGGTACACTTTTTAAAGATCAGGTCTTCACTTCACAGGGCTGAGAGCATTAATCACAAGTGATGTGGATAAAGCAGATCTTTTTTTTTAAGTCTCCCATTTCTTCCAAAGGAATAGAAACAACATTTTGACATGGATATATTTTACTCCTATCTTCTTGAATATATTTTACCAAAACACATATTTCTGCCAGATTTATAGGTAAATTTCCATGTTAACATTATTTCTGATGTCTTATCAATCGGTGGTAGAGAGGTTGACTCTGGTTCAGCTCCTGACAGTACATGTCTAGACTCTATGGGAATGAGTTTCATGGGCTGTGTGATTTCAGATGACGTCAGTCATCAACCTGGATGAGAAAGACTGTGCAGTTCTTGCCTAGCAATTTATCTCAATAAGGAAAGATTCTATTGATGAGGCTCTTTCTGGACAGTCATGTAACGTTTTCAAAGTTTGCATAAATGTTTTTCATCACTTCTCCTCTCTGTGATAGTCATGCTTATTCTGTCTAGTCAGCTAGCTCCAAATGGATTAACTTCCCTCAACCCCTTTTTTGGAAAATCTAAGGGAAATTTCACTCACTGTTCACCACATTCTCAGTCGTATCTTGATGTTTTTGGAAAACCAAGGTCAGAAATATACAGAATCAAAGCTGCAAAAATGCTTTCCTGACAAGCATCCCCAAGTGTGTAGTATCCCTGACAATGTGCTAAGGCACCGTTCCTCATCTGGGGTGGACATCACACTGCCCTGACTTCTCCCAGGTTCCTGACATCTCACAAAGGGAGGGCAACCCACTCCACCCTCATGGAGTAAGCATAAATTGGGAAAAATTAACTAGCTAATTAGAATAGTGCTATAGGATTTATTTTGTAACTATTATAATAAATGAATACGGTAAATCCATGTGTTTAGATAAATAAAAAACAAACAGAACACATTTTATTTGCTTATCAAGAAGCACTGTAGAGTAGAAGCTTGTCTTATTTAGTGTGCTGGTTTGAAAGGATGTATGTCCCCTAGAAAAGCCATGTTTTAATCAAAATTCCATTTTGTAAAGGCCGAATAATCCCTATTCAATGCTGTATGTTTGAAACTGTAATCAGATCATCTCCCTGGATTTAATCAAGAGTGGTTGTTAAACTGGATTAGGTGATGACATGTCTCCACCCATTTGGGTGAGTCTTGGTAAGTTTCTGGAATCCTATAAAAGAGGAAACATTTTGGAGAATGAAGGAGATTTGGAAAGAGCAGAGAATGTTGCAGGACCATGAAGCAGAGAGTCCATCAGCCAATGCTCTGGAGATGAAGAAGGAAAATGCCTCCCGGGGAACTTCATGAAACAGGAAGCCAGGAGAGAAAGCCAGCAGATGATGCCGTGTTCGCCATGTGCCCTTCCAGCTGAGGGAAAAACCATGACCGTGTTCACCATGTGCCTTCTCAGATGAGAGAGAAACCCTGAACTTCATCGGCCTTCTTGAACCAGGGTATCTTTCCCTGAATGCCTTTGATTGGACATGTCTATAGACTTGTTTTAATTGGGACATTTTCTTGGCCTTAGAACTGTAGACTAGCAACTCATTAAATTCCCCTTTTTAAAAACCATTCTGTTTCTGGTATATTGCATGCTGGCAGCTAGCAAACTAGAACACTTAGGACATAGGTTCCAAAATCAATGTGTAATAAGAAAACCACATATTATCCAGTTTACGCTTTGAAAAAATTATGTATTCCATAAATTACATAGTATGCAAAGTTTTGCATCTACGACTCTTTGCAAATTCTTTGGAATACATAGGATATAATAGAGAGTAAATATGCCAAATAAAATTACAGTGTTTTAATTCCACAAGGAGAGATAGTGGAATTGCACCAACAAAATTACAAAAAAAAATATTACTCCACTATCTCTCACTCCCTCCTCTGAGAAATAATAAAAAAAAAAATAATAATACTACATTACCATGGCTATGTGAGACACTTCTATAAATTTTATATCTAAAGATATCTCCTGCTGATTCTGTTTCCTCTAGAAAACCCTAGCTAATACAGTTTGGTATCAGGAGTGGTTTTTAAGAAACGAAATCTTAAAAATGGGCTTTTACATTTGGTTTTCTACTCTGACTGGACTCAAAGGCACTAAGGACTCTGGTTCCCATAATCAGAATGACACTGCCAATCCATGAGGTGAGTTGGCAAAAGAGATAGTCAAAATATCACCATTGGATTCTTCTAATGCTTTGCTTGTATGAAGCCAGGCTCTTAGAGATAAACCTTAAGAGTTTTGTGGAAATAGGAGGTATAGAGATGTTGGCTGGTTGTTGTCAGATACACTATATACATAGATGACGGAAAGGGATGAGCTGAAGGCTTCAAATGAGAAGCTTACCAGCCATATGACAGATGTAGACGTTTCTATGAGTGCCCTGAATGAAAATCTTATTTCCTGCGGCCACAGACTTGAGATCTCCGAAAATTGGACTCAGACTCTTATTGTTAGAGTAGCAACTTTACAACCTAAACTGAATATCTCAATCTTGCATGATGTCAGCTGTGAGGGCATTGATTGGAAAGGAGTGGGGATCTGAAAAATGGATTCATAATGATGGCTGTGGAGAGGATGAAACCCTAGGTCATGCTGATAACCTGACCAAATCAACACATGAACCTGATCATGACATAGTTGAAATCTTATTTTTAGAACATTTAATACTTAATGTATTTCACACAATCTGTTGATTGTTCACTAGAACACCATAAGGGCAAACTCAATATTCAGACCTTAATGTTATTTGGCATAATGAAAATTAGCTATTTTCTTGAAAAATTAGCTTAAATGAAAATTTAACTTGCCACTGTAATATCAAAAATTGACTCAGAGATAGGTTTCTCTGATTATTTTTTGAGTAAAATCTTTCCATTATTGATATTTCCAATATGTCTATCAATGACTGTATTAGCTAGGGTTCTCTAGAGAAACAGAATCAGTAGGAGATATCTGAAACTACAAAATTTATAAAAGTGTCTCACACAATCACGGGGATATAAAAGTCCAAGATCTGTAGGGCAGACTGAGCTGGCAGCTCCAATGAAGGTCTTCAACAACTCTCAGGAGAGGCTGTGACTGAAGCAGGAAGAGTGATTGTCTCTTCTGAATCCTCCTTAAAAGGCTTTTGGTGATTAGATCAAGTGACACTTACTGCAAAAGACAGTTCCTTTAGCTGACTGCAGATGCAATCAGCTGTGGATGCAGCCAACATGGTCATGATTTAAGTCCATGAAATGTCCTCATAGCAACAAACAGGCCAGGGCTTACCTGACCAGACAACTGGGCACCACCACTTGGCCAAGTTGACACATGAACCTGACCATGACAATGACTTATTTGAATAATATTTTAATTTCAAATATAAAGGCTGGTATACAGTGAAGCTTAGATCAGACTAATGTTACTATAATAACAATGATGAGAGGCAAAAACTACTATTTAAAGGCTGCAGAGAACAAACAAAATTGGGCAGAGACTGAAGAGAGTAAGGAAGGATAGGCTCCACATTTATGGATCTTTTCCCCTGTGGGCACACTCCAGTTCTCCTATGCAGAGTAGCTAGAATTGATGTTGAAAACTGCAATTTTATTAGTCTGAAATGTCAGAGGATGGAGTTCAATGCTCCTTAAATGTCTGGAAATTAGAGATGAAGTCCCTGAAAGGAGGGAGCCACAGCGTGAAGCCCCAAATCTGTATATAAACACCCCTCAAATCCTTGGCTGACTCTGTAACTGCATTTGTGGGAAGGACACCACAGAGACTAGTGGAAAGAAACAACTAAAAGACTATAGAGGGGTGGGCTACAGTGGCTCAGCAAGCAGAGTTCTTTCCTGCCATGCCGGAGACCCGGGTTTGATTCCCGGTACCTGCCCATGCAAAAAAAAAAAAAAAAAAAAACTATAGAAGTAAGTAAACATTCCAGGTTTTGCATAACACAGGGGAGACTGAATTTGAAGTTTGGGTCCTACCAGATTAATTGGTAAATGCCAATAATTCAGTTGAATTCCAGAATAGAGGATGATATCTCAAGACCAAGGGATTTGCCCTAGGGTAAAACCAGAACAGGTCTGTGCTCACAATGTGAAAGAACAAGTCTACGCAAATTCATCCAATAACTGAACTGCTGACTAGAATAAAAGTCAACACTGTTGAAAGGAGGATAACACAGTCCAGAGTCTCTGTGATGTATCATTTGTAATATCTAGTATACAATAAAAAGTTTACTAGATAGCTGTATCAGTCTGATTCCAATCAGGAAACAGATGCCACACAATAATTTGAATAGGGTAAGTTTAATATAAAAATTATTAAACTACAAAGGGGAATAATTATAAAGTGTAAGGAGAATTTGAAAGGGTACTTTAAAGCTGAGGGAGAATACTCAAGGAAGAACAAACTTGGAAGGCAATTCCTTTCCCAAGACCGGGGTTCAGACCTCATTAGAGAGGGTCTGCTTGCAGTGCAATGGATGGTGGGGAAGTTCAGTGGGTTGCTCAGATCAGAGCTGGTACACAATCACCAGCTGGCAGGAAACAAACTTCCAATGCACACATGCGCCCAGGCTGGTAGGCAGGTGCACAGAAGGAGTCAGGGTGTTGAAGGTCTGATTGCTGGCAGAGCAGCACTGCTGAGGGTTTGCAGTGTCCATGTTTGGAGAATGTCCAATTCTCCAGGGTGCAGGCAAACCAAGGCAGAAGGAGTTCAGAGACCCACTGCCAGTGCGGGATCTGAAGCACGTCAATGTCCATGTTGAAGACTGCTGGAAATAATTCTCTGGGATGCAGGTAAACGAAGCCTGTGGGTGGCCACACACAAGGAATTGGGGCACCTCTCCTGTGGGAGGCCTGGAGTGTCCCATGTCCCATGCAGGAAGGCTGTGGCATGGTGGTCATCAGACCTTGGACAGGACAGCAAGGACAACAAGGGACTGTGTGCTCTGGGCACATACCTGAAGCTGTTACCACTGGTTGCCTCCACACACTGATGGACTCTACAGCAAAAGCAAGTAAACACAAAACAGCTTTGTAGAAGCAGAAAGAGATGCCACCTTCTTCCTTCAGTAAGCCTCCAGCACACTTTAATAATAAAGCTTATCATCACGCTCACGATGTAGGAAAAATGCTTAAAGAAAATGAATGAAAATTCTGGATCTGAAAAGCACAATATCTGAAATGAATAAAATTACTTAACAGTATGGTAGAAATGTTAAATAAAGGGATAATCACCTTGAAGATTGAGCAATAGAAATGATCAAATCTGAAGAAGAGAGGGAAAAAGATTGAAAAGATAAATAAATAGGTCTTCAGTGGCCTGTGGGACAATATTAAGGGGTCTAACATACATGTCATTGGAACCTCAGAGGGAGAGGAGATAAAGAGCAGGAAAGAAAAATATTTGAAGATAATGGTGAAAATTCTCAATTTGCTGAGAGTCAAAAGGCTCAGCAAACTCCAAGCAGATAGATAGAAAGAAAACCATACCTAACGACACCATAATCAAACTGCTGAAATTTAAAAAGAAAAAGAATATCTTGAGGTCAGCCAGAAAGAAAAGACATGTTACATACAAAGGGGAACAACAAAACAAATGATGAGTCAGTTCTCATCAGAAAAGCTGGAGGCCAGAAGACAAACAGAATGGCATTATTAAAATGCTAAAAGAAAATAAAAGTCAATACAGAAATTTTCCAAATAAACAAAAGTTGAGAGAATTTTTCATGAACAGATGCGTACTACAGGAAATATTAAAGAAAGTTCTTCTGGCTGAAGAGAAGCAACACCAAATAAAATTTGACTCTATGGAAAGAAATGGAGGACATTACGTATGAAGAATCTGTAGAAAGGGATGAAGAAATGGTTAACACTTTGATAAATATAAAAGACTTTTTCTTCTCTTAATTTGTTTAGAAGACAACTGACAAAAAAGTATAACATTTCATTGTGAGGTTTATGTTCTATGTAAATGTAAAATATAGGCAGTCATAGCATAAAGGATGGGGTGACACAAATGGAATTACACTGTTTCAGAGTCTTACTTTTTAACGAAGCTGTACAATAATAGTTCTGAGTAGACTGCGATAAAGTAAGATGTATATTGTAACCCTTAGACAACCAGGAAAAAGAAGTACAGGAAAAATTGGGTAGATTGAAATACTATTGGTCAATGAGAGGGAAGGGTTAGTGTATGAATTACTTTTTTTTTTTATTTCTTTTTCCGGAGTGATGCAAATGTTCTAAAAATGATCATTGTGAAGTATACACAACTATGTGATAAAAAAGAATTGAAAATATTGCCTATACTAAAAAAAAAAGTTTAGGCATATATCTAAAAAACAAGGGAAGAATCTAAATGGAATACTCAAATATATTTGATTAACGCAAAAGAAGGCAGATGAACAGGAGCAGATGATGGGACAAATAGAAAACAAATAACACAATGGAGACCTAAATCCTACTGTATCAGTACTTATGTTAAATATAGTTGGATTATAGACTCCAGTTAAAAGGCATAGACTAGATGCGGCCTCTCTCTAAGTCAACTTGGCAGATTAATTCACTGCCCTCCCTCCTATGTGGGACTTGACTCCCAGGGGTATAAATTTCCATGGCAACATGGGACAGAAATCCCAGAATGAGCCAGGGCCTGGCATCAAGGGATTGAGAAAACCTTCTTGACCAAAAGGGGGAAGAGAGAAATGAGACAAAAATAAAGTATCAATGGCTGAGAGATTTCAGAGTTGAGAGGTTATCCTGGAGGTTATTCTTATGCATTATATAGATATTCCCTTTTTAATTATGGTGTACTGAAGTAGCTGGGGGGAAGTACCTGAAACTGTAGAGCTGTGCTTCACTAGCCTTGTTTCTTGAAGATGATTGTATAAAGATATAACTTTTACAATGTGACTGTGTGATTGTGAGAACCTTGTGTCTGATGCTCCTTATACCCAGGGTATGGACAGATGATTAAAAAAATATGGCTAAAAATAAATAAATAAATAATAGCGGGGGCAATAAATTGGGTATATGGAAACACTACTGGTCAATGAGAGGGAGGGTTAAGGTGAATGGTATGTGTTCCAGTTTACTAGCTGCTGGAATGCAATATACCAGAAATGGAATGGCTTTTAAAAGGCGGAATTTAATAAGTTGCTAGTTTACGATTCTAAGGTCAAGAAAATGTCCCAATTAAAACAAGTCTATAGAAATGTCCAATCAAAGGCATCCGGGGAAAGATACCTTGGTTCAAAAAGGCCGATGAAGTTCAGGGTTTCTCTCTCAAGTGAGAAGGCACATGGCGAACATGGAGTTTCTCTCTCATCTGGAAAGGCACATGGTGAACACAGTTAGGGTTCCTCTCTCATCTGGAAGGGCACATGGTGAACATGCCATCATCTGCTAGCTTCTTCTCCTGGCTTCCTGTTGCATGAAGCTCCCCGGAAGGCATTTTCCTTCTTCATCTCCAGAAGTCGCTGGCTGGTGGACTGTGCTTCTCATGGCTATGCTGTTCTGCTCTGCTCTCTCAGAATCTCTCATTCTCCAAAACATTTCCTCTTTTATAGGACTCCAACAAACCAAGCAACACCCACCCAAATGGGTGGAGACATGTCATCACCTAATCCAGTTTAACAACCACTCTTGACTAGATCACATCATCCAGGGAGATGATCTGATTACAGTTTCAAACACACAGTATTGAATAGGGATTATTCTACCTTTATGAAATGGGATTTTGATTAAAACATGGCTTTTCTAGGGGGCATACTTCCTTTCAAACCACCACAGTATGTATGAGTTTTTTCTTTTTCCTTCTTTTTCTGGAGTGATGTAAATGTCCTACAAAATGATCATGGTGATGAATACACAGCTATGTGATAATACTGTGAGCCTTTAATTATATACCATGTACGGAATGTATATGTGTGAAGATTTCTCAGGAAAAATATTTTTTTTAAAAAAGGCATAGACTTTCAGGTTGGCTTAAAAAAAGCAAGATCCAACTCTTTGCTCCCTAGGAAAGATACATTTAAAACAGAAAGGCAGAAATAGATTAACATCCAATTTATCACTGGGTTGATATTGCCTAATTTGTATATAATGAAATTGGAATTATTCTGGTTTTAACTAAATGTGTTTCAGATATTTGGCCACTCATTAAAACTGTTAGTTTCCTTTAAGGTCACAATGCAGAGAACAGATAGAATTTGGGGATTTCATGAGACAATCAGCTCCTGCTGCTTCCAATTAAATATTCATTCACACCACTTCCTACTCCTCTCTGTATATGGATTCGTATTTTAAATTTTGGATATTGTCTAATACCTAAAGCCACTTTTTAAAGCATATAAAATCACAGGTTGAAATTCCAATAGTCTTTAATGAAGACAGAAACCATCAGTTAAATACACAAACCTGAGACCCAGCATCCCACAGCTGTACCTCCCATCCAGGTAGAGAGCCCACCGCAGGAGGTAGTTAGAAGGCCAGCGGGTATTACAACAGACCTTGCTCCAACCCATCCCCTCTTTGTACCAGCTGTGAGATGAGTGAACCAACTTCCAGTTTTCTAGCTTAGGAGGATGACCTGGGAGCTGGATTGCTTTGGGTTCAATCAAACCACCTCTTTCTAACTAATCAGCTTAATTTTTCTGTCTCAATTTCCCCATTTGTAAAATGAGGATACAGAATCAACAACTTATAAGGTGTCAGAGGAGTCACTGAATTGATTAATTTGTTCAGCTCTTAGAACAAAGCTTGATGCAGAGTAGGCATTCTGTAACTCTGCTAAATTAATTAATTTTTTTTTTTCAAAAATTCTTCCTTGGGAGCGGTGCCACCGTGGCTCAGTGGCAGAATTCTCGCCTGCCATGCCGGAGACCTGGATTTGATTCCTGGAGCCTGCCCATGCCAAAATTTCTTCATTGGGTTTTTAATACCATGCCTGGTGCATAGTAAGTGCTCTTTTTTTTCGCATGGGCAGGCACTGGGAATCGAACCGGGACCTCCAGCATGGCAGGTGAGAACGCTGCCTGCTGAGCCATCGTGACCCACCCCACATAGTAGGTACTCAATCAACAGTAGTAGATTACTGGAGTTCACGTTGCTAAAGATGAGAGCTTATTTGACTCATACATTTCCAACATGCATTGGGGAGAAGCCTCTGTTTGCTAATAAGTAATGAGAATAGATTAATTTTGTGCATTTTTTTCCCTTTACTATAGACTATATAGTCAACTATAAAAGTGGAGGTAGGGGAAAGTTTGTTTACAAAGCGATCCCCTAAGAAGTGCAAAAAAATAAAATAAAGTTGGTGGGCAGGGTAATGCTAAGGATATGGAGTTGTGAACTACAGAGATTATTCAAAATTTATGAAAATGTTAGGGAAGAACTGAAGCTTTAGGAATTGTTACCCTTAGAGTGGGTATAATTAATAGAGGAGGAAATTAAGCTATTGAGACCTTGTTATTCAAAGTATCGCCTGTGTCTAGCAGCAACAGTATTCCCTGGAAGCTTGTTAGAAATGCAGGATCTTAAAAAAAAAAGATCGTGGTGATGAATACACAACTTTGTGACGATATTGTGAGCCATTGATTGTATACTGTGGATAGACTGTTTGTGTGTGAAGATTTCTCAATTAAAAAAAAAAAAGAAGCATGATCTTGAGCCCTATCCCAAATCAGAATGCACAAGAACCACAGTTGATTTTTAAGCAAATAAAAAATTGTAGTAGAATATTTACACTTTCCTTGTTTTTTCCTGTGGTTTGTTTTGAGTATACCATATTAATAATATTGAGTTTTGAGCAATATTATGTTTTTAGAGTGACGCATTTTTCTCTGAAGGTGTGGCTTTACCATTTGGCTACACGAATGATTTTTATTATATCCCAGAGGCATTTTTTTTTCCTAATCAAAAGTCACTTGTTCCCAGGTATGTAAGGATGGTTCAACATAAGAAAATCAATTAATGTAATACACCATATCAACAAATCAAAGCAGAAAAATCACATGATCATCTCAATTGATGCAGAGAAGGCATTTGACAAGATTCAACATCCTTTCCTGCTGAAAACACTTCAAAAGATAGGAATACAAGGGAACTTCCTTAAAATGATAGAGGGAATATATGAAAAACCCACAGCTAATATCATCCTCAATGGGGAAAAATTGAAAACTTTCCCCCTAAGATCAGGAACAAGACAAAGATGTCCACTATCACCACTATTATTCAACATTGTGTTGGAGGTTCTAGCCAGAGCAATTAGACAAGAAAAAGAAATACAAGGCATCAAAATTGGAAAGGAAGAAGTAAAACTATCACTGTTTGCAGACGATATGATACTATTCGTCGAAAACCCGGAAAAATCCACAATAAAACTACTAGAGCTAATAAATGAGTACAGCAAAGTAGCAGGTTACAATATCAACATTCAAAAATCTGTAGCATTTCTATACACTAGTAATGAACAAGCTGAGGGGGAAATCAAGAAACGAAACCCATTCACAATTGCAACTAAAAGAATAAAATACCTAGGAATAAATTTAACTAAAGAGACAAAAAACATATATAAAAAAAACTACAAAAAACTGCTAAAAGAAATCACAGAAGACCTAAATAGATGGAAGGGCATACCGTGTTCATGGATTGGAAGACTAAATATAGTTAAGATGTCAATCCTACCTAAATTGATCTACAGATTCAATGCAATACCAATCAAAATCCCAACAACTTATTTTTCAGAATTAGAAAAACCAATAAGCAAATTTATCTGGAAGGGCAGGGTGCCCCGAATTGCTAAAAACATCTTGAGGAAAAAAAACGAAGTTGGAGGTCTCGCGATGCCGGACTTTAAGGCATATTATGAAGCCACAGCGGTCAAAACAGCATGGTATTGGCATAAAGATAGATATATCGACCAATGGAATCGAATAGAGTGCTCAGATATAGACCCTCTCATCTATGGACATTTGATCTTTGATAAGGCAGTCAAGCCAACTCACCTGGGACAGAACAGTCTCTTCAATAAATGGTGCCTAGAGAACTGGATATCCATATGTAAAAGAATGAAAGAAGACCCGCACCTCACACCTTATACAAAAGTTAACTCAAAATGGATCAAAGATCTAAACATTAGGTCTAAGACCATAAAACAGTTAGAGGAAAATGTAGGGAGATATCTTATGAATCTTACAACTGGAGGTGGTTTTATGGACCTTAAACCTAAAGCAAAAGCACTGAAGAAAGAAATAAATAAATGGGAGCTCCTCAAAATTAAACACTTTTGTGCATCAAAGAACTTCATCAAGAAAGTAGAAAGACAGCCTACACAATGGGAGACAATATTTGGAAATGACATATCAGATAAAGGTCTAGTATCCAGAATATATAAAGAGATTGTTCAACTCAACAACGAAAAGACAGCCAACCCAATTACAAAATGGGAAAAAGACTTGAACAGACACCTACCAGAAGAGGAAATACGGATGGCCAAGAGGCACATGAAGAGATGCTCAATGTCCCTGGCCATTAGAGAAATGCAAATCAAAACCACAATGAGATATCATCTCACACCCACCAGAATGGCCATTATCAACAAAACAGAAAATGACAAGTGCTGGAGAGGATGCGGAGAAAGAGGCACACTTATCCACTGTTGGTGGGAATGTCAAATGGTGCAACCACTGTGGAAGGCAGTTTGGTGGTTCCTCAAAAAGCTGAATATAGAATTGCCATACGACCCAGCAATACCATTGCTGGGTATCTACTCAAAGGACTTAAGGGCAAAGACAAAAACGGACATTTGCACACCAATGTTTATAGCAGCGTTATTTACAATTGCAAAGAGATGGAAAGAGCCAAAATGTCCATCAACAGACGAGTGGCTAAACAAACTGTGGTATATACATACGATGGAATATTATGCAGCTTTAAGACAGGATAAACTTATGAAACATGTAATAACATGGATGGACCTAGAGAACATTATGCTGAGTGAGTCTAGCCAAAAACTAAAGGACAAATACTGTATGGTCCCACTGATGTGAACGGACATTCAAGAATAAACTTGGAATATGTCATTGGTAACAGAGTCCAGCAGGAGTTAGAAACAGGGTAAGATAATGGGTAATTGGAGCTGAAGAGATACAGACTGTGCAACAGGACTAGATACAAAAACTCAAAAATGGACAGCACAATAATACCTCATTGTAAAGTAATTATGTTAAAACACTGAATGAAGCTGCATCTGAGCTATAGGGTTTTGTTTGTTGGTTTGTTTGTTTGTTTGTTTTTGTTTTTTTGTTTTTTGTTTTTGTTTTTTGTTTGTTTGTTTTTCACTATTATTATTACTTTTATTTCTTTTCTCTATATTAACATTCTATATCTTTGTCTGGTGTGTCGCTAGTTCTAAACCGATGCAAATGTACTAAGAAACGATGATCATGCATCTATGTGATGATGTTAAGAATTACCGATTGCATATGTAGAATGGTATGATTTCTAAATGTTGGGCTAATTTCTTTTTTTTTTTTCTTTTCCGTTAATTAATAAAAAAAAAATTAAAAAAAAAAAAGTCACTTGTGAGCTTATAATGCAAATCACCAAGCAGGAGTCACCAAGCAGGTTTTATAGCAAATGTCACTGGTACTTTTCAGTTTCATTATGTGAGGGATGCAATGTTGTTTTTTTAAACATCTCTGAATCACTATAGTTTAAGAGCTCATCACTTTTCGCTGTGTTCACTCTTGTTCAGCTTGAAGATGGGAAATGAAAGATGAAAACAGTTCTCTCATTCATGCTTCTTCTGTTATAATGAAGCCACAGTTCACTGACTTTTAAAATAGAATGTTTTAAGACCAAATATTTTATTTGGATGTGTCTGAAGAGCAAAAATATTTCTATTGAAACTCTCTGGGAAAACACATTCTAGATATGAAACATTCCAGTTAAATACTAATATTTTGAACAAAGCAGGAAGGCACACGGTGGAAGCTGTGTTGTTTTAAATCCAGCGTCCCCATCGTGTAGCGTTCCTTAAGGACTGAGTAGAAAGTATTCAGCCTATTAACATGGTTCAAATATTCCCAATCTACTTGGGATACCCATATCTGAAAATATAGAGAACTCGGGTCATCACATCTTCATTTTCTTTCTTTTCTGATGGAGGGTGGAGAGGGGAGGGGTCGGGGTTTGGATACAGCTATGGAAATAACCTGTGGGCTCTAGATCAGGGCAGAGTGCCCAGGAAGAGTCAAGGAGGAGTAGCTGTCTTAGTATTTCTCAGGAAGGGTCATTCCACCAGTGGATTTTTCACTGACCCGAGATGAAAACAACCAAGGACCTGCCATTGACTTTGGTCTGGAAGTGGGGGGCCATCCAGTCCCCCTTTTCAGGGTGAGATGTAAGAAAATTACACCCTCTAGTCTAACTTTTTCTCCAAGTCCTCACAAGCAAACCTTTAGGTTTTCAATCTTGGTCTCACAATTTGAATCACCTCAGGAGCTTTAAAAATCAACTGATGGGCGGACCATGGTGGGTCAGCAGGCAGAGTTCTTGCCTGCCATGCCGGAGACCCAGGTTCGATTCCCGGTGCCTGCCCATGCAAGAAAAAAAAAAATCAACTGACACCCAGGCTCCTTCCCCCCACATTTTGATTCAACTGCTCTGGGCTATGATGTTTAAATGCATCCCTAGGGACAGTGTGCAGTAGGGGGATTCCATGCCACAACTCTTCAGCAGACAGGAGTCCCTTCTCCCTTCCTCAAGTCTTCGCTTCCTACCCTGATTCCAGTTCCTCAGATCATCACACACCTCTTTCCCCCGAGTCCCCACCTGGGGTATTTTCCCAACAGTCCCCAGTCTTGTAAGTCTTAGAAATCTTCCCTTCCACAGGGTGCAAAGTAAGTTATGACCATTCTCTTCCCTAGGTCATGTGGATTAGTCTTTAATATCTGAGAGGGCTTTGTTCACAGAGAGATACACCCACAATGACATTAACTTTGATTAATTCTCAATGGGTTGAATATTTTGAGAGTGATAAAAATTTTGATTAAATTCCCTTAAACTGCAATTGTAAATTTAGTATGACTGATTGTTTTCAACACTTCAACACTGTAAATAGCAAAGTATACAAACATGATAAAACAGTACACTTACCCTTAAAATATTCTAACGTTCAAATACCATGTGTGGAATGTATTTTTCATTAAAGCTCTTTTATACCTGCCTAGACTACAGATGAACTTATTTTGACATCTTCCTAATGATTCAGTAATATTATTATATTTTGTCTCACTCCCTAATTTTTTTCTTTAACTTTTTTATTGTATAGTATAACATATATACAAAGCAAAGAAATAAAAGAGCAACAGTTTTCAAAGCACTGTTTAACAAATGGTTACAGGACAGATCCCAGAGTTTGTCATGGCTACCATATTTTCTTGTATTTTTACTTATGACAGGTATCATAGTTTGTCATGGGCTACCATACGATCCTTCGTATCCTTCGTATTTTTCCTTCTAGCTGCTCCAGAATATGAGGCTAAAGTACTTAATTTTTTTTTATCATCACAATGAACTTTTTTCTTCTTGTTTTGTGAAAAATAACATATATATAAAAAAGCTATAAATTTCAAAGCACAGCACCACAATTAGTTGTAGAACATATTTCAGACTTTGACATGGGTTACAATTTCACAATTTTAGGTTTTTACTTCTAGCTGATCTAAAATACTGGAGACTAAAAGAGATATCAATTTAATGATTCAGCATTCATATCCACTTGTTAAATCCTTTCTTCTCTGTATACCTCCACCATCACCTTTGATATTTCCATATTTAGGGGTGCTTGGGCTACAGCAATTCTAAATTTTTCATATTGGAAGGGTCTGTCACTAATATGGGGTAGGGAGATGAAACTATCTGATGTTCTGGAGAGGCTGGGCTAGGTTTCAGGACTTATCTGGACCCATCTGGAGGCTGTATGTTTCGGGAAAGTTACGCTAGTGCATGGAACCCTTGTGGAATCTTATATATTGCCCTAGGTGTTCTTTAGGATTGGCTGAAATGGTCCTAGTTGGGGGTTGGCAGATTATGATACGTAGCAAAGTCTACTTGAAGTTTGCGTAAGAGCAACCCCCAGAGTAGCCTCTACTCTATTTGAACTCTCTCTGCTACTGATATTTTATTAATTACACTTCTTTTCCCCCTTTTGGTCAGGATGTAATTGTTGATCCCACGGTGCCAGGTCTGCATTCATCCCTGGGAGTCATCTCCCACGTCACCAAGGGGGCTTTCACTCCTGGATGTCATGTCTCACGTAGAAGGGAGGTCAGTGATTTCACTTGCAGAGTTGGGCTTGGAGAGACTGAGGCCACATCTGAGCAACAACAGAGGTCCTCCAGAAGTAACTCTTGGGCATGTCTATAGGTAATCTAAGTTTCTCCGCTACCTATATAAGCTTCACAAGAGTAAGCCTCATGATCAAGGGTAGGGTCTATTGATTTGGGTGTCCCTAAAGTTTGATGCAGTATCAGGGGACTCCCTGATGGTAAGGTTTAATAGTTCCATATTCTTTCTCCCATCCTTCAAGGGACTTTGCCAATACTTTTTGATTATCTGCTTAATATACCCTAGGATATTTCCAGGCTGTACAATAATCTACACAGGATTAAAGGACCTCTTTCTTATTCTGTGCTCCCTGTGTTTCAGTTGATCAAATGAGCTATACAGATAGGTTGAATTAGATTATGCATTACAGAAAATTTCATTTCCAGACCAAATAAATCTGTCTTCCATTGGTCTCAAAGAGTACATGTGGTTCTAAAATAGAGACAGTATCTTCCTTACTCCTATGTTCTGAATTACTTTAACCCCAACCTGTTCAGCTTCATTCTTATCTCTAAATATCAGGTCATATATATAAAACAACCTCTCAAAATCCAAAAATAATAATCACCACTCTGGAGTTAATATGTCTGCTCTAAAAACTTACAAACTAGGCCTCTATTTTCTTATAAGCATTTTCTAAAGCGAACCATACCATTGTTGCTTTTTGTTTCTGGTTTATTTTGTCTCACCAAATGTCCCACATGTTCATTCACATCGTTGCATGTCTCACGACTTTGTTCCTTTTTGTGCCAGTGCAACCTTCGTACATAAGTATACACCATCGTTCGCCCATCTACTTCTCTGTCAGCGCATCCTTCAGACACCTGCATTCATCGGGCATCATGTAGAAGGCCCAAAGCCCACAGTTCATCAACAGTCTCAATTTTATATAATTTCATTGTTCCCAAGAGACAGAAAACCAATAAACACACCCTCACCAAAAAGGAAATCTAAACCTCCTCTAATTCTTGTACCTCCCCCCATTATTTACCTCTGCTGTTGCTGTGGTAGTGCTGATGGTTTCTTTTTGAACATAGCTCATAGCATGCAATAGCAGTTTCCCCCCTGTACCCTGGACTTAAACACTCTTTATACAAGAATGGTATCTTTGAAGTAATTCTTGCAACAACTAATTCATATTTCTAGCGTTAATCAGTGGGACACGTAGGTCTATACAACCCCTTTCAATCTTGTTCATCTTCAATATGGTAGTAGTACTTATAGACCCACTAGAGAACCATGTTCACTCCTATCTATTCCCTTACATTGGAGTTCAACCTCATTAGCTAATGGTTCACCGATCTCTAGCTTCTACATATCTCTAAGTCCCCTATATTCTATATTATATGCCTCTGAATATAACTTTATGCTGGTCATAGAAGTGGAATCATACAGTATTTATCCTTTTGTGTCTGGCTAATTTCACTCAGCATTATGTCCTCAGGGCTCATCAATCTTGTCATGTGCTTCAGGACGTCATTTTCTTACTGCTGCATAATATCCCACCATAATGTGTATACCATATTTTGTTGATCCATTCATCTGTTGATGGGCATTTGGTTTGTTTACATCTTTTGGCGATTATAAATAATGCTGCTATGAACATCGGTGTACAAATGTCTATTTGTGTCTTTGCGTTCAGCTCTTCTGGGTATATACCAAGTAGTGCTCTTGCTGGGTCAAAGGGCAACTAGATATTTAGTTTCCTAAGGAACCTCCAAACAGTCTTCCATAGTGGCTGCACCATTATACATTCCCACCAGCAGTGCGTAAGGGTCCCAGTTTCTCCACATTGTCTCCAACATTTATAGTTTCCTGATTGTTTAATTTAAGCAGCCATTCTTATAGTGTGAGGTGGTTTCTCATTGTCATCTTGAGCTGCATTTCCCTTACAGCCAATGAAAATGAGCATCTCTTCAGGTGCTTTTGAGCCATCTGTATTTGCTCTTCAGAAAAAATGCGTATTCATATCTCCAGTCCATTATATAATAGGGTTGTTTGTTCATTTGTTGTTGAGCTGTATGATTTCTTTATATATACAGGAAATCAAACCTTTGTCTGATCAGTAATTTCCAAATATTTTCTCCCATTGAGTTGACTGCCTCTTCAAGTTTTTGACAAACTCTTTTGAGGTGCAGAAGCATTTGATTTTGAGGAGTTCCCATTTATCATTTTTTTCTTTTGTTGCTTGTGCTTTGGGTGTAAAGTTTAGGAAGCTACCTTCTATTACTAGGTCTTAAAGATGTTTTCGCACATTTTCTTCTAGAAGCTTTATGGTGCTAGTTCTTATATTTAGGTGTTTGATCCACTTTGAGTTAATTTTTGTGTAGGGTGCAAGATAGGGGTCCTTTTTCATTCTTTCAGCTATTGATATCCAGTTCTTCCATGCCCAATTATTGAAAAGACTATTTTGTCCCAGTTCAGAAGATTTGGGGGCCTTGTCAAAAATCAGTTGACCATAGATTTGGTTGTCTATTTCTGCACTCTTGATTCAATTTCATTGTTCAATTCTTCTGTCTTTGTGCCAGTACCATGCTGTTTTGACCACTGTGGCTTTAGGTTTTAAACTCAGGGAGTGTTGACCTGCCCACTTCATTATTCATTCTTCTTCTTTAGAATGCTTTTAGCTGTTCAGGGTCTCTTTCCCTTCCAGATGAATTTGGTAGTTAGCTTTTCTAAATCTTGAAAGTAGTTTGTTGGAATTTTGATTGGTACTGTGTTGAATCTGTAGATCAATGTGGGGAGAATTGACATCTTAACTCTATTTAGCCTTCCTATCCATGAGCAGGGAATGTCTTTCCACTTCTTTAGATCTTCTTTGATTTCTTTTAGCAATGTTATGTAATTTTCTGTGTACAAGTAATTTATGTCCTAGTTAAGTTCATCCCTAAGTATTTGATTCTTTTAGTTGCTATTTTGTATGGAATTTTTTCCTTAACTGACTCCTCAGCTAGGTCATTACTTGTATATAGAAATATTACTGATTTTTGCTTGTTAATTTTATGTCCCTCTACCTTGCTGTGCTGAATTTGTTTATGAGCTCAAGTAACTTTGCTGTAGATTTCTCAGGATCTTCCAAGTATAGTATCATATTACCTGAAAATAATGAGAGTTTTCCTTCTTCCTTTCCAATTTGGATGACTTTTATTTCTTTGTCCTGCCTCATTGCTCTAGCTAGAACTTCTAGCACAATATTAAATAATAGTGGTGACAGCGGGCATCCTTGTCTTGTACCTGATCTTAGGGGGAAAGCTTTCAGTTTCTCTCCATTGAGTACAATGCTGGCTATTGGTTTTTCATATATTCCCTTTATCATATTGCGGTAGTTACCATTGATTCCTATCTTTTGGAGTGTTTTTATCAGAAAAGGATGCTGAATTTTGTTGAATGCTTTTTCAGCATCAATCAAGATGATCATGTGATTTTTTTCCCTTTTGATTTGTTAATGTTCTATGTTACATTAATTGATTTTCTTGTGTTGAACTATCCTTGCATTTCTGGTATAAACCCCACTTGGTCATGGTGTATAATTCTTTTAATGTGATGTTGGATTCTATTTGCTAATATTTTATTGAGAATTTTTGCATCTATGTTCATTAGGGAGATTGGCCTGTAGTTTTCCTTTCTTATAGTATCTTTACCCAGATTTAGAAATAAAATTATATTAGCTTCATAAAATGAATTAGAGTTCCTTTCTCCTCAATTTCTTGGAAAAGTTTGAGCAGGATTGGTATTAGTTGTTTTTGGAATGTTTGATAAAATTCCCCTGTGAAGCCATCTGGCCCTGGGCTTTTCTTTGTAGGAAGATTTTTGATGACTAATTGAATCTCTTTACTTACGATTGGTTTGTTGAGATCTTCTATTTCTTCCTGAGTCAGTGTAGGTTGTTTGTGTGTTTCCAGGAATTTGTCTACTTCATCTAAGTTCTCTCGTTTGTTGATATATAGTTGTTCATAGTATCCTCTTATGATTTCTTTTATTTCTTCAGGATCTGTTGTAATGCACCCCTTCTCATTTCTAATTTTGTTTATTTACATCCTCTCTCTTTTTTTCTTTGTCAGTCTTGCTAGTGGTCCATCAATTTTATTGATTTTCTCAAAGAAACAACTTTTGGTTTTATTGATTTTCTCTATTGTTCTTTTGTTCTCCCATTCATTTATCTCTGCTTTAATCTTTCTTATTTCTCTTCTTCTATTTGCTTTGGGATTAGTTTGCTATGCTGTCTCAAGTTCCTCCAGGTGTGCTGTTAAGTCCTCAGTTTTTGCTCTTTCTTGTTTTTTAACATAGGCATTTAGGGCAGTATTTTTTTCTCTCAGCACAGTCTTTGTTGCATCACTTAAGTTCTGATAAGTTTCATTCTCATTATCATTCATCTCCAGATAGCTACTGATTTCTCTAGCAATTTCTTCTTTAACCTACTGTTCAAGGATGTGTTATTTAATGTCCATATTTGTGAATGTTCTCATTCTTTGGTGGTTATTGAGATCCAGCTTCATCCCACTGTGATCAGAGAAAGTGCTTTGAATAATTTCAATGTTTTTAAATTTATAAGGACCTGTTTTGTGCCCCAGCATATGACCTATCCTGGAGAATATTCTATGAAAATGAGAGAAGAATGTATACCCTTGTGCTTTGGGGTGCAATGACCTATATATATATATATATGTTAGGTCTAATTCATTTATCAGGTTATTTAACTTCTCTATTTCCTTCTTGATCTTCTGCCTGGTTGTTTTACCTATAGAGGAGAGTGGTGTATTGAAGTCTCCTACTATTATTGTTGAAACATCTATTGCTCCCTTCAGCTTTGCCAATGTCTGTCTCATATACTTTGGAGATCCTTGATTGGGAGCATAAACATTTATGATTGTTATATCTTCTTGGTTGTGCTGGTTTGAAAGGATGTATGGACCCTAGAAAAGCCATGTTTTAATCAAAATCCCATTTCATAAAATGGCAGAATAATCCCTATTCAATACTGTATGTTTGAAACTGTAATCAGATCATCTCCCTGGAGATGTGATTTAATCAAGAGTGGTTGTTAAGATGGATTAGGTGACAACATGTCTCCACCCATTTGGGTGGATCTTGAGAAGTTTGTGGACTCCTATAAAAAAGGAAACATTTTGGAGAATGAAGGAGATTCAGAGAGAGCAGCACCACAAAGCAGAGAGTCCATGAGCCAGTGACCTTTGGAGATGAAGAAGGAAAATGCCTCCCAGGGAGCTTCATGAAACCAGAAACCAGGAGAGAAAGCTAGCAGATGATGCCATGTTCGCCATGTGCCCTTCCAGGTGAGAGAGAAACTCTGACTGTTTTCGCCATGTGCCCTTCCACTTGAGAAAGAAACTGTGAACTTCATTGGCCTTCTTGAATGAAGGTATCTTTCCCTGGATACCTTTGATTGGACATTTCTATAGACTTGTTTTAATTGGGACATTTTCTCAGCCTTAGAAGTGTAAACTAGCAACTCATTAAATTCCCCTTTTTAAAAGCCATTCTGTTTCTGGTATATTGCATTCTGGCAGCTAGCAAACAAGAACATTGGTGAATTGACCCTTTAGTTAGTATAAAGTGTCCTACTTTGTCTCTTATGATGTCTTTACATTTAAAGTCTATTTTGTCTGCTATTAGTATAGCTACTCCTGCTTTCTTTTGGTTACAACTTGTGTGGAAAATCTTTTTCCACCTTTCACTTTCAATCTATTTGCAGCCTTGTATCTAAGATGTGTCTCTTGTAAGCAGCATATAGCTGGATTACGTTTCTTAATCCATTCTGCCAATCTGTATCTTTTAATTGGTAATTTTAGTCCATTAATATTCAAAGTTATTACTGAAAATGCATTTCTTGGTTCCATTGTCTTATCTTTTTTATTTTATTTGTCAGATCTATATATTCTTTTCCCTCTTTCACTTTGTATTCTTTAAATTACCCTTAGTGGCACTCTTCAATTCTGTGCCCTCCTCCAGACTTTTTTTTCAGCCAGCAGAACTCCTTTTAGTATTTCTTGTAGGACCAGTCTCTTCTTGACAAATTCTTTCAGGACATCTTTGTCTCTTGAAAACTTTAATCTCTCCCTCAATTTTGAAGGACAATTTGGCTGGGTACAGAATTCTTGGCTGAAAGTCTTTCTCTTTCAGTATCTTGAATATATCATACCACTGCCTTCTCAACTCCAGGGTGCTAGTTGAGTAGTCTTAACTCAGTTATATTTGATTTCCCTTGTATGTAGTAGATTGTTTTTTTCTTGGCAATTTCAGGATTTTCTGCTTCTCTTCAAAATTTGACAGACTGATTACTATGTGCCTTGGGGAAGACTTATTTTGGATTTATTTTGTTTGAAGTTCTTTGGGCTTCTTTGACTTGTATATTTATGCCCTTTCTGAGGGTTGGGAAGTTTTCCCCCATTATATTCTCAACTACTCTTCCTAGCCCTTTACTCCTCTCTTCTCCTTCTGGGACCCCAATGATTCCTATATTTTGGCACTTTGTTTTGTCTATCATTTTCCTGAGTTCCCATTCAATTTTTCTATCCTTTTTGCCATTTTTTGTTTTGAGTCTTCAAAGTCAATTATCCTGTTCTCTATATCACTTAATCTTCTGTTTCTTCAGATCTAATGTTGTGTGCCTCTGGCATGTTTTTTATTTGGTCAACAGAGTCTTTAATCTCTGTGAGATCTGTTATTTTTCTATTTATTCCTTCAAATTCCTCTTTATGCTCTTCTAGTGTCTTCTTGATCTCCTTTACATCATTTCCTAAGCCACTTATTTTATTAAGTAGAGTTGTATGAACATCTTTGATTAGTTTTTCCAATGTCTGTGTCTCCTCTGGTATTTAAGTTTGGTCATTAGGCAAGGTTATATCTGTCTGCTTTGTGATATGCTTAGTGAGCTTCTGCTGTCTTTATGGCATGTAAATATCTTGAATGATTTACTTTGGGAGTTGGTTTCTTTCAGTAGTCTAAGCCTTGTGTTTGCAGGATGGTTGTACAGCAGGGAGCAGGGTACAGGGTGGGGCACTCAGTGTGGTGATTTGTTTCAGGGAGATATAGGCACAGGTTGGGGATGTTACACTGATACTTGTAAATATGGATGCCCAGCAGCCAGGGAGGATGCAGCTGTGTGGGTGCACTGGTCTGAAGGACATAACCCTGGTATGTGCTGGTCTAAGGCATGGGGCCCTTTGTGTGCATGCATAGAGCTGTGGCAGCAGGTCAGGGTTATGCCTTCATGGATTGGGGGCAGATGTGGCCTGGCTGTGCAAGTCAGCACTTTCTCAGAGCTGGGAAGTAAAGCTGAGGGCTGTGTGCATGTGTGGTTCTATGACTGCTATAAAATGCAGTTCCCAGAACTGAGTGATGTGATTAGGGGCCCATGGGCATGTGTGGAAGTACCATAAATGGATGTGTAGAGCTCAGGGGATGTGGGGCAAGGCTGTGCCACATTATGGGCGGGGGGGCAGGGGTAGCCTATTAGGGAGGTTAGTGCCCACAGCCTTCATGCGCTGGCAACAGCCTGCAGGGAACAGGGAGGGGTGGTGGTGCTTGGGAGGGGTGCAGGAGAGGTGGGTTGGGCTGCACTTGGGGTGGGATGTGGGGTAGGTATGTGCAGTGGGGGCTGGTGCATGCAGGTACCTGGAGCACAGGGAAAGGGAGCAGGTGACTGGGTTCTGGTGCATGGGGTATGGGGTGAGTCACTGGTCATGGGGCTGCACCAGTGAGGGTAGGGTGCCCAAGGGATGTGGCCTGGCTTACTTCCTAGTCTTGGGCTTCTGACCATGCACTCACATGGGCTCCGTGGCTCCACACCAGGCTCCAGTTTTCTGCCTCTTAGTTCCTCAGCCTCTGCAACCAGGGCTGCCCCATGTAGTGCAGAAGGTTCTCCTAGGTCAGCCACACTCCCAAATCACTGCCTCAGTCGCCCTCCTGTCCCTTCTCTAACTTTTCCTGGAGCAGGGCTAATCTTGAACTACTCTATATGCACATCTTTCCAGAAGTCAGTAATAGTATTTTGATATCTTCTAGGTCTTAATTCTCACCCAGACCCTACTAAATTTATTCTACTAGAAGTTTTTGTCCTTTTTTTTTTTTTTTTTTTTTTTTTTTTACTGGGGCAAAACATTCAGTTTTTTCCCCCAGGTGATTCAAACTCAAACCAATAGTTATAAATCTGAGGTTTTTTAAAAAATATTTTTATTGTAAACAACAAACAAACATTCTTGACATACAAACATTCTTGACATGGTTACAATCATTGACACAATATCATCACATAGTTGGATATTCATCAACATGATCATTTTTTTGAACATTTGCGTCTCTCCAGCAAGAAAGAAAAAAGAAAAAACTCATATATGCCATACCCCTTATACTCCCTTTCATTGAACACTAGTATTTCAATCTACTCAATTTATTTTAACATTTGTTCCACCTTTTATTTGCTTATTTCTGATCCATATTTTTTATTCATCTGTCCATAATGTAGATAAAAAGAGTATCATACACAAAGTTTTCACAATCACACAGTCACACTGTGGAAGCTGTTATCATTATACAGTCATCTTCAAGAAACATGGCTACTGGAACACAGGTCTACAGTTTCAGGTACTTTCCTCTAGCTACTCTAATATACCTTAAACTATAAACATTATATACTTAAACATCTACATAATGTGTAAGAATAACTTCCAGGAAAATCTCTCAACTCTGTTTGAAATCTCTCAGCCAGTAAGCCTTTATTTTGTCTCATATTTCTCTTCACTCTTTTGGTCAAGAAGTTTTTCTCAATCCCTTGGTGCTGAGTCCCAGCTCATCCTAGGGTTTCTGTTGCACATTGACAGGGAGGTTTACACCCCTGGGAATCATATCCCACAAAGAGGAGGGGGAAGGGCAGTGAGTTCGCTTGCCATGTCAGCTGAGAGAGAGCGAGCGGCCATATCTGAGCAACAAAAGAGGTTCATTGGGGATGACTTTTAGGCCTAATTTTAAGTAGGCACAGCCTATCCTTTGCAGGGATAGGTTTCATAGGGGCAAACCCTAAGACTGAGGGCTTAGCTTATTGATTTATTTGTCCCCACTGCTTGCAAGAATATCAGGAATTCTCCAAATGTAGAAGCTGAATTTTCCCCCTTTTCCCCCATTCCCCCAAGGGAACTTTTCAAATATTTCTTTATTCAATGTTCAAATCACTCTGGGATTTATCAGGGAATCATACTGACTTGGAAAACCAACAAAATCTCATGCCTTATTCAAGGTTCTATGTACTTCTGGAGTTCAATTAAACTGTCCATATAAGTTAAATTAGGAAATGCACTAGTCTAAATATAAATTTTGCACCAAATAAACATTCTTGTTTTAGTCTCATACAGAAGTTGGAAGTTTTAAAATTTGTATGACCATCTATTTTCAACGTCCTGCAATATTGACATTCCTTTGTTCTCCCTTATGCAAAAACATTTTTTTAATTTGTACATTTAGTCACTTCATTGTACACCCTAGGCATTCCTAAAGTATACCATCTCAGTATTTATCATCTATCTTCCCTTCTGGTTTCATATGTGCCCCTAGTCCTTCTCCCTCTATCATTCTCACTTTCAGCTTCATTCAGTGTATTTACATTATTGTGCTATAATCAGGTAGTAGTGTGCTATCCATTTCTGAATTTTTACAATCAGTCCTGTTGCACAATCTGTATTCCTTCAGCACCAGTCACCCAATCTCTACCCTACTTCTATCTCCTAATAACCTATGTTCTTAACTGAAATTCCCCAAATTCACTCACTAATGTTAGTTCATATCAGTAAGACCATACGGGATTCGTGCTTTTGTTTCTGGCTAATTTCACTCAGCATAATGTCCTCAAGGTCCATCCACATTGTTACATGCTTCATGACTTTATTCTGTTTTATAGAAGTGTAATATTCCATCATATGTATATACCACAGCTTGTTTAGCCACTCATCTGTTGATGGACATTTGGGCTGTTTCCATCTCTTGGCAATTGTAAATAATGCTGCTATAAACATTGGTGTGCAAATGTCCGTTTGTGTCCTTGGCCTTATGTCCTCTGAATAGAAACCTAGCAAGGCGATTGTCAGATCATATGGCAATTCCAGATTCCTGAGGAACTGCCAAACTGCCTTCCACAGTGGTTGTACCATTTTAGATTCCCATCAACAGTGGATAAGTGTGCCTCTTTCTCTACATCCTCTCCTGCACTTATCATTTTCTGTTTTTCTGATAATGGCCATTCTGATGGATGTCAGGTAATATCTTATTGTGGTTTTGATTTGCATTTCCCTAATAGCCAGTGAGGTTGAGCATCTTTTCATGTGCTTTTAGTCATTTGTATTTCCTCTTCTGAGAAGTCTTTTGCCCATTTTTAAATTGGGTTGTTTGTCTTTTTGTTGTTGAGTTAAAGAATCTCTTTATATATTCTGGATACCAGACCCTCATCTGATATGCTGTTTCCAAATATTGTCTCCTATTGTATAGGCTGCCTTTTTACTTTCTTGACAAAGTTCTTTGATGCACAAAGTGTTTAATTTTTAAATTAACACTTTGTTTAATGCACAGGAAGTCTGTGCTGGTTTGAAATTATGTATGTCCCCCAGAAAAGCCATGTTTTAATCAAAATCCTATTTTGTAAAGTTGGAATAATCCTTATTCAGTACTGTATGTTTGAAACTGTAATCAGATCATCTCCCTGGAGATGTGATTTAATCAAGAGCAGTTGTTAAGCTGGATTTGGTGACAACATGTCTCCACCAATTTGGGTGGGTCTTGATAAGTTTTTGGAGTCCTATAAAAGAAGAAACATTTTGGAGAATGAGAGATTCAGAGAGAGCAGAGAATGCTGCAGCACTGCGAAGCAGAGTCCACGAGCCAGCGACTTTTGGAGATGAAGAAGGAAAACGCCTCCCAGGGAGCTTCATGAAACCGGAAGCCAGGAGAGAGAGCTAGCAGATGACGCCGTGTTCACCATATGCCCTTCCAGCTGAGAGAGAAGCCCTGACTGTGTTCATCATGTGCCTCCTTACTGAAACCCCGAACTTCATCAGCCTTCTTGAACCAAGGTATCTTTCCCTGGATGCCTTTGATTGGATATTTCTAAAAATTTGTTTAATTGGGACATTTTCTCGGCCTTAGAGCTGTAAACTAGCAACTTATTAAATTCCCCTTTCTAAAAGCCATTCTGTTTCTGGTATATTGCATTCCAGTAGCTAGCAAACTAGAACAAGTTCCCATTTGTCTATTTCTTTCTTCAGTGCTCATGCTTTGGATGTAAGATCTGTGAAACTGCCTTCCATTACAAGTTTTATAAGATATTTCCCTACATTTTCTTCTAAAAGTTTTATGGTCTTAGCTCTGTTTAGGTCTTTGATCCATTTTGAGTTAATTTTTGTATAAGGTGTGAGATATGGATCCTCTTTCATTCTTTTACATGTGGATATCCAGTTTTCCAAGCACTATTTGTTAAACAGACTACTTTGTCCCAGATGAGTTGGCTTGACTGACTTATCAAAGATCAATTGTCCATAGATGAGAGGGTCTATATCTGAACACTCTATTCCACTCCATTGATAAGTATATATATCTCTCTATACCAGTACTGTGCTGTTTTGACCACTGTAGCTTCATAATATGCCTTAAAGTCAGGTAGTGTGAAACCTATGACTTCATTTTTCTTTCTCAGGATATTTTTAGCTATTTTGGACACTCCGCCCTTCCAGATGAATTTGGGTATTGGTTTCTCTATTTCTGAAAAGTAAGTTTTGGCATTGCATTGAATCTATAAATCAATTTAGGTAGAATTGACATCTAACTATATTTAGTCTTTCAATCCATGAACACAGTATGCCCTTCCATTTATTTAAGTCTTCTGTGATTTCTTTTAGAAATTTCTTGCAGTTTTCTTTATATATGTCTTTTGTATCCTTAGTTAAACTTATTCCTAAATATTTTATTCTTTTGGTTGCAATTGTAAATGGAATTTTCTTCTTGATTTCCTCCTCAGATTGCTCATTACTAGTATATAGAAACACTACAGATTTTTAAGTATTGATCTGATAACCTACCACTTTTCTGTACTCATTTATTAGCGCTAGTAGTTTTGCTGTGGATTTTTCAGGGTTTTCAACATATAGTATCATATCATCTGCAAACAGTGAGAGTTTTACTTTTTCCTTTCCAATTTTGATGCCTTGTATTTCTTTTTCTTGTCTAATTGCTCTGGCTAGAACTTCCAACACAAGGTTGAATAACAACAGTGATAGTGTTCAGTCTTTGCCCAATGAAGGTGATGTTAGCTGTGGGTTTTTCATATATTCCCTTTATCATGTTGAGGAAGTTCTCTCCTATTCCTATTCTTTGAAGTGTTTTCACCAAGAAAGAATGTTAAATTTTGTCTTCTCACCTCCATGGTTTCTGCTGAGAAATCTACATATAGTCTTATTGGGCTTCCCTTGTATAAAATAGATTGCTTTTCTCTTGTTGCTTTCAAAATTCTCTTTCTCTTTGACATCTGACAGTCTGATTAGTAAGTGTCTTGGAGTATATCTATTTGGATCTATTCTGTTTGGGGTACACTGCACTTCTTGGATTTGTAATTTATATCTTTCATAAGAGATGGAAAATTTTCAGTGATAATTTCCTTCATTAGTCTTTCTCCTTCTTTTCCCTTCTCTTCTTCTTCTGGGACAAATGTTCTAGTTTGCTAGCTGCTGGAATTCAATACACCAGAGATGACTGGCTTTTAATAAAAGGGGATTTATTTTGTTAGTTCTTCAGAGGAAAGGCAGCTAACTTTCAACTGAGGTTCTTTCTTATGCGGGAAGGCACAAGGTGATCTCTGTTGGCCTTCTCTCCAGGCCTCTGGGTCCAACAACTTTCCCTGGGGTGATTCCTTTCTGCATCTCCAAAGGCCTGGGTTGAGCTGTGAGTGCTGAGATGAGGTATGCTGAGCTGCTTGGGCTGTGCTATGTTGAGCTCTCTCATTTAAGCACCAGCCAATTAAGTCAAACATCATTCATTGCAGCAGGCACGCCTCCTAGCCGACTGCAGATGTAATCAGCAACAGATGAGGTTCACACGCCATTGGCTCATGTCCACAGCAATATAACTAGGCACCCTCACCTGACCAAGTTGACAACAGACTCTAACTATCACAGACACCATCACACATATATTCATGTACTTCACATTGTCATTCAGTTTCCTGAGTCCCTGATCATATTTTTCTATTCTTTTCTCTATATTTTCTTTTGTGTCAGATTCCAGATGTCCAGTTCTCCAGTTCACTAATCCTTTCTTCTGCCTCTTCAAATCTAATGTTATAGGTTTACATTGTTTTTTTCATCTCTTCTACTATTTACCTTTCATTCCCGTAAGTTCAGTGAGTTGTTTTTTCAGACTTTCAATTTCTTCTTTTTGTTCACTCATTGCCTTCTTTATATCCTCCCTCAACTCATTGATCTAATTTTTGATGAGATTTTCCATGTCTATTTGAACATCCTGAATTGGTTGTTTCAACTCCTGTATCCTATTTGAGTTGTAGGTTTGTACATTTACTGGGCCATATCTTCAATTTTCCTAATGTGGTAGTTAGATTTAGTTGTCAACTTGGCCAGGTGAAGGCACCTAGTTCTGTTGCTGTGGACATGAGCCAATGGTACGTGAACCTCATCTGGTGCTGATTACATCTGCAGTAGGCTAGGAGGTGTGCCTGCTGCAATGAATAATGTTTGACTTAATTGGCTGATGCTTAAATGAGGGAGCTCAATGTGGCACAGCCCAAGCAGCTCAGCATACCTCATCTCAGCACTAGCAGTTCAACCTAGGCCTTTGGAGATGCAGAAAGAAATCACCCCGGGGGAAGTTGCTGGAACCCAGGGGCCTGGAGAGAAGGCCAGCAGAGACCATCCTGTACCTTCCCATGTAAGAAAGAACTGCAGTTGAAAGTTAGCTGCCTTTCCTCTGAAGAACTAACAAAATAAATCCCCTTTTATTAAAAGCCAATCTGTCTCTGGTGTGTTGCATTCCGGCAACTAGCAAACTAGAGCACCTAATATGACTCATTATTTTTTTCTGGCATCTAGGCATTTGATTTCCTTAATTAGTTTATTCTGGTGATTGTTTTCACTCTGTTACCTAGGATTTTCTTGCTTGATGGCTTTGCTCTCCATGTGTTCTTTGATATTCAGCTCAGACCTCTAGCACAGGTTTTGTTGAACAGATCAGAACTTTTCAGCTTGTTTATGTGATTCTTGCCCTGCCTATATGGAGCCTATTTTTTTTTCTGAGACTCTGCTTAGGTATTATATACCCCAATGAGATTGTCCCAGACCAGACTGGCCTTCCCTCAGGAGGAAAGAGTCACCTGCATCAGTTTTCCCTGAGGGTGAGACCCAGCAGAGTGAGAGACTTTCCTATGAAGCCTCTAGACTCTGTTTTTCCTATCCTGCCCAGTATGTGGTGCTTGTCTGCCTGTGGTTTCCCACCTGCATAAAGTGTTGTGGTGATTTAACTTCAGCAAACTCTCCCTGCTGGAGGTGTGGTGGAGACAGAGGAGAGGTTGTAGGCCAGCTTTAGTTGCTTCAGTTTTCCAGTCCCTGGGTCTGAATTCCTTGAGGGAGGGATTCCACCTGAGTTGGACCCCACTCCTCTCTTGGGGAAGGCACAGCCTGCAGGGAATTAACTCCTTTCATCTGATCAGCCTCTTTGTCTCTCAGACAAGCTTAATTCTGTCCTTGAGTCTGGCAGCTGGAGCCTGAGAAGCCTTGTAGTTCTATCTAATGAGCTGTTAAATAATAGAAGCAAAGCAAAAAAAAAAAAAAAAAAAATCCTTTTCTGAGCAGGACCCCTGTTCCTTGGGTTTGTTAATCAAGAGCTTAAGTTGGTACATTGCTCTATGTATCTCCAGGCTCTGTGTACACCCCTCCGTTTTTTTTAAAAGAAATTTTTTTATTGATAAATCTTCACACACATACATTCCATACCAGGCGTACAACCAGTGGCTCATAATATCATCACATAGTTGCATATTCATCACCATGATCATTTTTTAGAACATTTGCATCACTCCAGAAAAAAAAAAAGCCTCATACATGCCATACCCCTTACCCTTCCCTTTCATTGGCCACAGTATTTCCACCTACCCAATATATTTTTCCCTTTGTTCCCCCATTATTTATTTATTCTTTTTTTTTTAGGGTCCTGTCCTTTTCAAGTATTTTGTGCTGTCCAATCCAAAAAGCCTCTATTTTGTTTTGTTTTTCCCAACAGCCCTGCCCCCTCTGTGCCAGGGCAAACACTCCTAGTACCTTTAGTTCTTATTTGTGGTTTATCTGAGCTGAGGGCCTATTTTCAGTAGTCAGAATTTGTTAATTAATTCTGCAATTGGAGCTTGAGTGAGCTAAGCCCCTCCTGCTAGTAAAGTCTCTTTCCTTTCCCCTCTATGAACCAGCCTGTGGGGGTGGGGCACCAGTCTCTGTGGCTTCAGGGACTTACAGTTCTGTGTGGGATTGCAGCTGGCCCAGCTGGTCCAGACTGGTGTACGCTGTGTGTCTGGTCACTGATGTGGCCCCAGCAGTTGTTCTGTACTGTTTCTGGCTATTTAGCAGCTGCTCTGGAGGACAGACTAAATTCCACACCTCACTAAGCCATCATCTTAGATCTGACCACCAATTCTGAGGTTCTTTCGTTTTTCCTTATAGATAAACTTAGTTACATCAATTAGTCTTTTTAAGTCCATTGTTTTTTCCTAGATTTTAGTTGCATCCAGAATCTGATGCCTCTGGAAAAAATGTTTTGAAGTCTCACTTGGCCAAGATAATACAATGCATTGCTCTAGATTGGGATAGAATGATCTGGTCTATCAGGGTTGTAAACAACAGATATGCCCTTATCGGTATTTTATTGCTGTTAGTGGAACAACCAAGAATTTTTCCCTAAGCAGTTGACTCGGGGTGGTCAGCAACCCTCTGTAGGACATTTAGGATATTTACCATCTTGGAACTCACTACTGAGTCCTGTTTTTTTATTTACTTATTATGACTGACCCCTGGTGCTGATTATCTGTTGGGTACTGTGGTAGGTTCATTTATGTGCCCCAACAAGCACATTTTCTTAATCTCAATCTGTATTCCTATGGGTGTGAATTTATTTGTAAATAAGACCTTTTGAAGATATTATTAGTTAAGGTGTGACTAATGAAGTCAGAGTGGTCTTCATCTGAATTACTGGAACCTCTATAAATACAAGGCCACAGGGAGAAGCCAGAAGTCAACAGAAACTAGAAGAGCAGATATGAAGAAATAGATAGCAATGTGACAGAGGAAGTGATGTAAGCCAAGGAACCCAAAGGATTGCAGCAAGCCAGCACCAGAATGCTACAGATTTCACAGAGACAGCAATTTATGGCCAATGCCTTGATTTTGGACGTCTAACCTCTGAAATTGGGAGACAACAAGTTCCCATTGTTAAACCCACCAGTGCGCTGTCATAGCGGCCTCGTGAACTAACATGGGCTCCCTTCCACTGCTACCCTACACTTTGTTTTAACTCATTAATTAGCAGTTCATAGCCCTTCACAGACTCCATTTATTTCCATTTACTTTAATGTATTTTAATGCTCAAATCATCATATCTTAACCAGTGCCTACCTTCTGCTGGAGCTCGAGTTACATGACAAGGCATTTTCTAGCTGGCTAACTTTGGAAAGTGCCTTGTCCAAAGGCTCCAACCCAGTCGCTGACTTCTTCCCACACTCACAGCAACCACATGAAGCAGGGAGAAGGTCAGCCTCGGCCACATATGCTCTTTCGGGATAAGCAAACAGACAACACGGCAGCTCTCCTCCACCAGATCCCTTGGCTGGTTTTGAGCCTCGCTGGAGAGCCTAAAAGCAGACACAGTTAGGAGGGACATTGTGTGACTGTGGTGGGATTGTGAAAGCCTTGGTTCTGTTGCTCCATTTTTTTTTTTTCCAGAGTATGGACAGATGAGTAAAGAATATGGATAAAAAATAAATAATGGGGGGACAAAGTGCAAAATAATTTGGGTAGATGAAAATACTAGTGATCAATCAGATGAACGGTAAAAGGTATGGGATGTGTGAGTTTTTCTTTTTATTTCTTTTTCTGGAGTGATGCAAATGTTCTAAAAAATGATCATGGTGATGAATGCACAACTATGTGATAGCATTGTGAGCCACTGATTGTATACCATGTATAGAATGTATGTGTGTGACAATTTCTCAATCAAAAAATATATTTATTTTTTAATTAAAGAAAAAAAAAACAAACGAGGGACATTCTGAGACCAGGCCTAAGCTGAGCTGGTCTGGGGACTCACGCAACAAAGTGTGGTCTAGAATTGGAAGGAGAGCTTCACTTGCCCATCACAGCAATGACGAGGAGGAGGATGACAACTTTATCTATTTACTTGGGCCAGGCCCTGTGCTCGTACTTGAGATATTAAATACATATATATACATACATATATATATATATATATATATATGTATCTTTTGAAGATATTATTAGTTAAGGTGTGATATTTATAAATAATATGTGCTATCTCAAATATAACCCTTTGAGCAAGGTATCATTTATCTTTATTTTATAATTCAGGAATCTGTGGCTTGATGAGATTAGGTAATATCTAGCAAGTAGTATGGCAGTGATTTCATCCAGAACTGTTTAAGTGCCAAACTTGCTTTTATTTTTTTAACTTCAATAACTTTGTCATTACTGTGTGAGACACATACCGAAAAGTGCACTTATCATAACTGTATACCTGAATTAATTATTGGAGAGTGAATGGCCTGTATAACCAGTATGCAGATGAGGAAACAGAATGCTACCAGCATCCCAGGAAACTTCCTCACAACCTTTCTCAATCACCAGCCCCTTCTCCCCCAAACTACCCTGACTTCCAACACCATATATTAGTTTGTGATTACTGTAGAGTATCTCATTGTTTGAACAGAATACAACCTATTCATTATACAATAGATGGGGATTTGGGATATTAGAAGCAGACACTCTCATATAGGTGTTTTGATGCAAAAATTTAAACACATTTTTGTGGGATATATTCCAATGGATAGAAAGGATATTCTAGGTCCTAAGTATACACATGTTCAGCCTTAGATTTCATTCTCATTTCATCATTTTAGGGGGTACATGGTATCAACATGATTTTCAGTATATATACAGAGTTGTACAACCATCAGGATAATCTAACTTTAGACTATTTCCATCATTCCCCAAAGAAACCTCATCCCATTTTCATTCATTCCCCATTCCCACTCTCAGCCCTAGGCAACCACTTATCTACTTTCTCTCAATATAGATTGGTCTTTTCTGGATACGTGCTTACTTTCTGGCACTATAGGATATGGGAGGCTCATCTTGTATTTTCCCTGCCTCAGCCTAGAAATAATAATTTCTCCAAGAGACATTGATTCTGTTTTATTGGAGAATGGAATTTAGAAACCAAGATCTGGATGTAGGTGTGTTTATTATTACTGGGGGGTCATTGTTTCCATGCTCTCTTAGAGAACAGAGCTGGGAAATATATGTATGTATCTGCACTAATCCACCTATAATGCATATTTTTATTTCTGTAATTAGCTGTATACATATTAATATAAACATAAATTGTCACTGTTATCTGTGACTTTAATCTAGCACCACAAGGTTTATTCTAGTCTTTCCCTCTTGCTTATTTGTACGCTCTTACTCTTGATAGGGAGATACCTGGCTCTCAATTTTTTTTTATTGTGAAGAATATAACACAAATACAAAAAAGTTGATAAATTTCAAATCACATTTTAATGAGTAGTTTTAGAACAAATTTCAAAGTATGTTATGGGTTACAGTTCCACAATTTCAGGTATTTCCTTCTAGCTGTTCCAAGACACTGGAGACTAAAAAAAGAAATATCAATATAATGATTCAGCAGTCATACTCATTTGTTAAATCCTATCTTCTGTTACAACTCCTCCTTCTCCTTTGATCCTTGTTCCACTCTTTAGAGATATTTGGGCAACAATCATTCTATCTTGTTCATGTTGAAAAGAGGTGTCATCGTTATGAGGTAGAGGGATATAATTGGTTGATGCTCTTGGAGAGCCTAGTAACTGGGTCTCGGGACTTATCTGGCCTAAGGACCATCTGAAGGTTTTAGGTTTCTGAGAAATAAACTTAGTGAGTGAAATATTTTCAGGGTCTCAGATAGAGCCGTGGGTATTTTTTAGGGTTTACAGGAATACTGTTGGTCCAAGCTTGGCATACCATGGCAATTAGCAATAGCTAACAGAAGCCTGCAAAAAGTAACCTCCAGAATAGATTCTTGACTCTATTTGAAATCTCTTAGCCACTGATATCTTATTCTGCTACATTTCTTCCCCGCATTTAGGTCTGGCAGGCTTTGTCAATCCCATGGTTCTAGGGCCAGGATCATGCCTTGGAGTCATGTCCCATTTTGCCAGGGAGACTTACACCTCTGGAGGTCATGTGTGAGGGAAGTTAATGATTTTGCTTGTAGAATTGAGCTTAAAGAGAGGGAGGTCACATCTGCGACTCTCACTTTTTACAATATATTTTCTCATTTAACTCATACACATATATAGTGGGCAGAAAAGTGGGACCCCCTCTTCCCTTAAAGGATATGTCCATGTCTTAAGCCCTAGAACCTATGAATGTGGCCTTCTTTGGAAAAAGCGCTTTTGCAGATATAATTACATTACAGATCTTCAGATGAGCTCATTCTGGATTATCTGGGCGGGCCCTAACTCTGTGACACCTGGAGGAGAGACTCACAGAAAGAGGAGAAGCCCATGTGAAGACAGAGGCAGAGACTGGAGGTATGCATCACTAGCCAAGCAACACCTAGAACCACCAGAAGCTGGACAAGACAAGAAAGGATTTTCCCCTAAAGCTTTCAGAAGGAACATAGCTTTGCTGACACCTTGATTTCAGATTTCTACCTCCCAGAAGTGTGAAAGCATACATTTCTATTGTTTTAAGCCATGAAATCTGTGGTAATTGCAGCCTTGGAAAACAAACGCAGCATTTAAAAAAAGTTACAGAATTGCTATCTATAGCCCTCTGAGAAACATATTTACCAAGCCCAGTTTTATTTTTAGCCTTACAGTATCCAGTCAAAACATTGTTTTCTAAAGCAACTAAAGTCAGCTCCATTAGTATATACCTTTTTTGGGGGGGAGGTCTGGCTTCTTTCATTCAGCATATTGATTTTGAGATCCAACCATGTTGTTATATATATAAAAATGTGCTCCCTTTTACTGCTGAAAGCATTTCATTGTATGGATACACCACAATATGCTAATCCATTCATCTGCTGATGGATATTTTAAAAGAAACTTCTGCCTCCACATGATGGATTAGGATTAAAACATGGCTTTTCTAGGGCACATAATCCTTTCAAACCAGCACACACCCCAAGGTGCTCTTCAAGTCATAATCCATCCCAAAAGGATAACCACTTAGTCTGGCTTCTTTTACTTAGTTGAATGTTTATGACATTCACCCATATTGCTGAAAGTAGTGGTAGCTGGTAATTATTCTGCTCCCCATTCATGTGTTTCTTTATGCTTTTGTTCAGCTGTTGGTTTCTTTGATCAATGTACATCCATTCATATGATGATCTGCTTGAAATGCTAAGGCAGTACAAGGTATCAATCTGGTCTTTGAGGGTACTGTTATATGCATAATTAGCTACTTAATCTATATTTCACAGTAAAGATGGGATTGCTGGTAGTGGTGATATGCTGATAATGTTTTTCAAATACCAAATGGTTATTTAAAAATGCCTATATTTTAACATTTTCTTTAAATATTGCTTTTAAATTCAATAAAGCATAGCTCAACTTACCTTTCAGTTTTCTAATCACAGGTATGTTTGTGTACCCAGAAATAATTTCTCTAGAAATGAAGTCTAAGCTTTATTGGAGGGGGAAAAAAAAGCTTTAAGGTTTCATTTCAGTACTTTTTTGGGGGGGATAATTAAATTTCATTGTTTGCCTTCTGAGACTGAGATCAAGAAAAATCAGATGTGTTATCTCTTTGGGGGTGTAATGAAGAGTGCATGCATTTATCTCACATATCAGGTAACAAGATAACCAGTGTTCTTAATAGGATTTGTGCCCTTCCCCTTGGGATTCTACAATGAATAAAAATTATCTCTCAAATTCAAGTGTAATTTTCTTGGAATGAAATGCTTCTCACGTGCTTCCAGAATCCTTATTCTGCATCTGGTATATAAGAAAAAATGAGTCAAAACTCATAGGAGTTCTCTAAGTTAGCATGGTCTTTAGGGAAGTACATGAAATCCTTAAAACCTCTAAGGCACTATTTAATCTATTACTGCAACAAGAGTGGTAGAATAATTTTCTATGATATGGCCAATTCATAGAACATTACAACTGGGATACAATAAACGTAAAGCATTTTTTCAAGTGCACAACTCATGTGGAAAAACAACACTGGATAAACCAGAACGCTTACGGACCTGGGGTGGGGTAAGAAAATGGCTGTCCTATTGTATCAGTTAGGGTAGGGTTGGTTGCACTTTGGTAGAGACACTTGAGAAAGCAGGTCGCTTCTCCCTTCCTGCTCCATTATCCTTACCGTAGTCACAAATATCTGTACCACCTCTGATGCTGCATCACAATTTGGACAAGAAAGTGGACAGGTTAAAGGTAAAAATCCTATACTGCCATTTGAGCTGTCCTTTAAAAAAAATCAATAAAACAAAAGTTTTCCACAAAGCCATCCAGTAACTTCTGTTTCAGCTGAATGGATCACATGGCCTCTGCAGTTGGAAGGGCATCTGCGCAGGCACTTCAAACTAGATTTGCCACTGTCCCAAGAAAATTTATGATTTTTAGCAAGAATGAATTATAGGTACTGGGAAGGCAAAGCAACAATGTCTACCACATTTGATTAATTGAATTAATTGCCATACTTTATATTTGAAACCTTGTTTTTAAGACATATTTCTAAAAGCGTGTCCATTGGTTTTTCATGTCTTTGTAAATGAACCACACAGATCACAAATTTTTCTTTGATGATTATTTCTTAAATTATTTGATTTTTCAATAAGAAAGGGTAACATGATACACCCACTTGAAGGATTATCACAGTCATTAAAAGTGATAAGCATATAGCAACAGATTTGTGTAATTATTCATAAGAAAAGGTATACTAATGGTTAACAAACATGAGAAAGAGTCTCTCCTTTGTCATCTGGAATACACACTCAGCAGAATGGTTAAAATGAAGAAGACAAACAATAATAAGTGTTGGTGAGAATGTGGAACAATTGAAACCCTCCTACATTGCTAGGGTCAAGGTAAAACAGATGATCTCTTTGGAATGTCGACTGTCAGTATCTACTAAACCTGAACCTATGAGCCAACAATTCCACTCCAAGGCATAAGTTTACCTATGTATACTAAAGAACAAAACAAAAACACACACACACACAAATGTTCATATTTATAATAGCCCAAATTTGCAAACAACCAAAATGCCCAGCAACAGCAGAATGGATAAATTAAGGTATCATCACACAATGGAATACCATACAGCAATGAGAGTGAGCAAGCTACAACTATGTGAAACAATATAGATGAATCTCACAAACATATTTAAGCAAAAGAAGCCAGATAGAGTCACGAAATGCCCACTGTGTGAGCCCACTAAATAAAGTTCAAAAACAGGCAAAATTATTCTATGACTTCTAATTAGAAATCAGAAAAGCAGTTAAAATTCTGAGGGGACAATAGTGACTAGACGGGGGCAAGAAAAAGCATACCTGGCAATAGACTTGAATAGACAGTTTTCCAAAGAAGATATACAAATGGCCAGAAAGCACATGAAAAGATGATCAAAACCATTAGCCATCAGGGAAACGCAAATCAAAAACAGAATGAGATGCCATTTCACAGCCATTATAATGGCTGCTAATTTTAAAAAAAGGTAAGTGAACGTTGGAGAAGATGCAGAGAAATAGGAACATCAATCATCGCTGGTGGCAATGTAAAATGTGCAACTGTTGTGGAAGACAGTTTGGCAGTTCCTCAGAAAGCTAAGTGTAGAACTACCACATGACCTGGCAATCGAACTACTAGTTATATATCCAAAATAATTGAAAGCGGGGACTTGGACAGGTATTTACACAATGATGCTCACAGTGGCATTATTCGCAGTTGTCAAAAGATGGAAGCAGCCCAAGTGTCCATCAACTGAAGAATGGGTAAATAAAATGTGATATATACATACAACAGAATGTTATTCAGGTATTAAAAAGGAAAGGAGTCCTAATGCCTGTGACAACCTGGATGAGCACTGAAGACATCATGTTGAGTGAAATAAACCAGATGCAAGAGGACAAATATTGTAAGATCTCACTGATTTAAAACAATCAGAATAAGCAAACTCATAGAGTCAGAATCTAGAATAAAGGTTACCAGGTAATGGGGTGGGGATAGGAAATGGGAAGCGGAGGCTTGAAATATAAAGGGCTCCTGTTTGGAATGATGGAAATGTTTTGGTAATGGATGGTGGTGATGGTAGCACAGCATTGTGAATGCAATTAACAGCACTGAAATATATATCTGAATATGATTAAAAGGGAAAATGTCAGCTTGTATATATGGCAACAGGATAAAATTTTTAAAAAAATTAATGGAACTACACTACACAAAGAGTGAACCCTAAGTTAAACCACGGATTTTAACTAATAATACAATTATAGAAATGTGCTTTCATCAATTGTAACAAATGTTCCACACCCATGCAAGGTGTTGATGGTGTGGGTGTATGGGAATCCTGTATCTTATACAACTTTTCTAACAAAGAAAAAAATAGAAAGGGCACTGATATTGTCCTATTTCTTCATCTGGAAGCTGATTAACTGTGGGAGTTCATTTTGTGAAAACTGGCTCACTTTTCTGCATGTATGCTATGCTAAAACAAAAAGAAAAATTAAATCTATATACTCCTATTATAATGAAGGTGTCATCTTTTGTGTAAGGCCAGTCCTATCCTGTGCTTTGGATCTCAGGCTTTCCTACTATCCCTGAGCCCTGAGCGATGATTTATTCTACTTTCCTACTTCTCTACTAGTGCCATCCCTTCAACCTTTACCATGTTTAACACAGCATTCTCTCTTACTCATATGTCCCTCCCTAACTTTTACCTCCCTGTTATTCTCCCCTTTAGTGTCTAAATACTTCAAAGAGGCAAGTCTCAGCTCCTCTTGCCTTCTATATATTTTCGTTCACCTATTGCAATTCGGTTTACTTTCCCATCATTCACCTAAAGCTGTGCTTGCCAAGTTCCGTAAGTGTCCCTTTGCTAATCCAATGATCATCTTTCAATCCTCCTCTTATCTGACTACTCAGTATAATTTGCTACTTTTGACCATTCCTATCATTTGGAAAAATTCCCTTCCTTGTCATCCATGATCCTACACGCTCCTGATTTCTGAGTACTCATATTCAATTTCCATTGTAAACTCTTCTTCCTTTGCTCATTCCTGAGAAGTTATCTGCAATCCAAATGTTACTTCTAAAGTACAGGGCTGCATATCTAACTGTCTGATGAACATTGTCACTTAGATGTCTCACAACTACTGAAAACTCAGTGTCCAAAATCAGCTAAATAGTTCCCTTCTTAAAGTTGCTCATCTTCCCACGTTACTTGTGCCAGTAAAAAGCACCAACCAGTGCCCAAGCCTGTAATGTATGCTCAGTTTGTAGTTATTGAATAAAACATGCAAGATACAGAATTGTGGGTAGGTTTTCTGCTTCTTGCATTATAGTGGACTAGGCAATATAGAGGAATCTTCCTTCTGCAAAAACAATTAGATAACTGGACTAAAAACTTATTTAAATGTTTTTCTTGGTTCTTAAGAATTAGAAACCTTGAGCAAAAACTGGAGCAGGGATGTTTCAGTTTGCTAATATTGCCAGAATGCAATATACCAAAAATGGATTGGCTTTTACAAAGGGCATTTATTAAGTTACAGATTTACAGTTAGTTCTAAGGCATGAAAATGTCCAAACTAAGGCATTCAGTAAAAGATACCTTCACTCTGAAGAAAGACTGATGTCATCTGAGTTTTTCTTTCACATGGCAATGTCTGCTGTCCTTCTCTCCTGGCTTCTGGTTTCAAGTGGTTCTGATTCCAGTAGCTTTCTCTCTAAGGATCTGTGGGTCCTTAGCTTCCACAGGGCAACTCTAAGTTTTGTCTCTTAGCTTAGCATCTCTTAGTCACTTGGTTCACTCTCTCTGTTCTCTGTGTTGGCCCTCTCCAAGTTCTAGCTATTAATTTTAGTGCCCAGAGTATTTCTGTCTGCATCTCCAAACATGTGTGTCTAGGTGTCTGATTTTTGTATTGGATTTGAGATTTCTTTCTCTCCATGAGCTCTTTTAAGGACTCCAGTAAACTAATTAAGGCCCATCTTGAATGGTAGGGTCACTAGTCCATGGAAATAACCTATTCAAAAGGTCACACCCAAACAATCGGTCTACCCCCACACAACTGGATTAGGATTAAAAGAACATGGCTTTTCTGAAGTACATAACAGTTCCAAACCAGCACAAGGGGTGTGTGAGCAGGTTGGAGAAATGGAGTTGTCCCAAGTGCAAATGTCAATAGCAGCTCTGCGGTGGGGAGCTGAACCAGATGCTCCTGTATTTAGGGGGTACCATCAAAAGAGATTAAAGTAGTCCCAGGTTGTTAACAATCCTTGGGACATAGCAGAAGCAGATACAAATCATCCTTGAAAGAAAGCATCCACAATTTAGGCTATTACAATTTTTCACACATTAAGATCAAACAAATGTAAATTCACAATCTAAGATCATAAAGTATTTAAGCAGGTAAGCCACTGTGGGTGGGATAAGAAACAAACTATTTAGATATTTGAATTGCCAGATAAGGACATAGAATAACTAGGTAAGAAATGTTTAAAGAAATAAAATATGGAACCACAAAGACGGGCAAAAAATAAAAGACTATCAGGAATGATGAGAAAGATATACATAAAAATCAAATGGAACTTCTAAAAATGAAAAATATATTTTTAGAAATCAAAAAGTCTTAATGCAGGAGTTTAACAACAGGTTAAACATAGTTGAAGATTGAACTGGAACATATAACTGAAAAAATTATCCAGAATGCAGCACAAGAGGCAAGAAGATGGAAAATATGAAAGAAACTAAAAGACACAGAAAACAGAAGAAAAAAAATTATTCTGAGCCCTAAGAGAGGAGAACAGAATAGGAAAAGGAGTATTTTGAAGAGATAATGACAGAGAATTTTCAGAAGTGATGATAGGTATAAATCTACTTTCTCAAGTAGAATAAAAGAGATCCAGACCTAGAAACATCAAAGTGAAACTATAGAGCAGCAAAGACAAGAGTAGATTTCAAATGTAGCTAGAGAGGACAGATCATACTTAAAAGAATAGTAGCAATGATGAAAATGATAAGAAAATAGAATATCTTCAGAGTGTCAGTCTAACACTGTAGATCCAACCTATTTGTCAAGAATGAAAGTAATATTTCAAGAATGAAAGACGTTTTCAGATAAGCAAAATCAGAGTTTACCACTGCAGAGACTGAATTACATATCCCCAAAAGACATGTTCTTAATCTGTGTACTCATGAGTATGAATTCATTTGTAATAGGACCCTCTGAAGACATGTCATTAGGTAAGGTGTGGCCCAACTGAATCAGCATATTACTTAATCCACATTACCAGCCCTTCATAAGCAGAAGAAATTTGGATGCAGTGAGCCAGAGGAGTCAGAAGCAGAAATTCAGAGGAAACCAGAAGAGCAAACTCAAGGAGAAAGAGATCACCAGGTGACAGGAGACAGAAATCCAAGTCTAGCAACCCCAAGACTCGTGGCAAGCCAGAGGCAGAACACTATCGACAGTGGGGAGAAAGAATGGCCTTACCAATGACTCAATTTTGGACTTAGGACCTCTGAAACTGTGAGCTGATAATGCTTTTGTTTAAACCAACTCATTGTGTGGTATTTGTCATAGCAGCTTGGCAAATTAAGATAACACCAAGAAAATTCCATTAAAGGAACTTCTAAAAGATATGTGTCAGGAAGAAGTAAAATGGTAACATAATGGTCTATGAGAAAGAATGGTAATTAAGTAAAATAGCAAACATAAATGTATAAATACAGCCATAAACAAAAATCTGTTCAAAATAATAATAGTTTGGAGAGAGGGAGCTAGATTTTAAAACCTTTAGACTGTCTAGTGGGAGGGTTTAACATATTAATTAAAATTAAGCTTTGTTCTATTAAATATGCATGGCAAAATTTCAAGGGTAACAATGAATGAATATTACATATAAATTCCAAATGAGTAGATGAAAAAAGATACACGCACACACAATGTCAATTTTTAAAAAGGAAAGGAAAAGAAATAAACATAGAAATAGCGGGACAAATAAAGTTTCTCCAAACAAGTCCAAATATATGTCCATAATCACGATGATTGTAAATGTCAAATTAGATAAAAAGTAAAAATCCAGCTATGTGAAATTCACAACATCTAAAATTTAACGACAGGGAAAATCTGAGAGTTAAAAAAAAAGGTGGAGTGGGGGGGCATACCACATAAATGGCAATAAAAAGAGAACTGGGATACTCACATCAATATTTGACAAAACAGATTTTAAGACAAAAGAAGTATTAGTGATAAAGAGGGTCCTTACTTAACGATAATTCTAAATTCCTATAACAATTTTAACTTGTATGTCCCTAATCAAGTAGCCCCAAAGTATAGAATGCAAGAATGCACAGAATTTTAGGGTAAAATGGACAAATCTAGAATGATGGGTACTCCTTGGGCTTTACTATAAAAATCATAATTAAAACAATGAATGAATACACTCACAAGATAGCATTTTTATTGTGGGAATAAGGGTGGTTTTTCTTCATTTTTAAAACTTCATTTTTTTTTTTACTTTTGTAATTAAAGCACTTTTTCAAAAACTGAAGTATGGACGTGAAAAATGTAGTTAAAGATTTGAGGTAAATTAATTATAGTCTTACTAGGTTTTGGATAATTACATTCTGCAGTTTTAGTTCTTACTCCATCCTTTACAACTTTGAGTATATTTTAATAGTAACAACTTGTTTCTTTGTGTTTTGCTAAAATGTCAAATGATTTACTTATGGATTTAAATGGCTCAGGCACTACTTGACTTACACATTGTAGAATCTGGTTTACTACACAGCTTTTGTCTTACTAAATAAGAATAAAATAACTTTGGGAAGAAAGTATAACACCCTTCAAATTTAAACATGCTGATTGCTGTATCATTCCCAGAATCTGGATTAGGAGAGCCAGGACTTTTCTCAGCTTCTGCCCAGACATTGCTGTTAGTGCTCTAGGAACCAGTTACCTCGAAAAGAGTAGAGAAAGTCAGTAATTCCTCTTTTCTCCTTATTAGTAACTTCAGTTTACCTATCTTCTTAAGACTCAGTATTCTACCTCTATATCCATACTTTTTGAAACATGTTGAGGTAAGCAACAGTTACATGAAATAGGAAACCCATCATCGTATAGAAGTGAAAAATAAGAAAGGATACCAGAAAGAAAAACTGTGGCTCCAAGGAAAACAGGCACAGGATTGTTTAATCACAGTATTGAAAACAGAGACAGTAAAGGGGCCCCTTCTGAATATATATATATAAAAAAAAAAAAACTGTAAAAATCCGGCTAGTCTATGGTAGGAAATATATTTTTCATAGTTGCTTAAATTTTACTTGTACGCCATCCTGAAAATAATAACACTATGTTGGAAAAGTAAAACAGTAATTTTAAAAATATTGTTACATCTTGAAAAATACAGGAAAAATAAAGATTGGAACTCTAAACTTTTATGAATATTTTATCCAATAGATATGTTTTAGAATCTTTTGAGACTTGAGAGTATTAATTCAGTTGATCTAATTCTTATGCTGTTTTAAAGCCAACAATAAAAAAGGGGAACGGAATGCCATTATTTCCAACTTTTTGCTATAACAAGAGGATAACAAAGCCCAGAAACGAAACCTTAAGAATTCAGAATACAGCACTAAACAAAACCCAATTTCAATACACCTCTTTAAACCGTCATCACTCATTTTTCTTTTCCATTGTTACCTTTTTTGCTTACTGTTTAAATTTTCTGAATCATAATGTACATAGAAAAAGGTGAGCAAATCATAAAAATACAGCCTGATGAATTTTCACGAAGTGAACAACATATCCGTGTCATCAGCACCCTGAAACTATCAAAACTTTTAAGACAATAAAATGCTGAGTGAAGGATTAACACCATCAACCACCACCACAAAATGCAGAGTACTAAAAAGAACCGATTATATGTAACTAACTCAGGCGAGAGGCACACGTACAGAAATGACATTCGGGGCACAATTTTATACCATTTAGATACTGTGTCGTCAAAGCAAGAGAAAAATAATTGTTCCAGCCTGCCAGGTCCCTGACTTGGGGCTCTCCCGGTGTGCGTTTTTCCTCCTCCCTCCCTTTGGTAGCTGTGCATTTCAAAGGAGAAAAACACAAAACCCCAGAATCAATGACACTGCTTTAGCACCTTTCCTAACTGAGCCACAGTCTCGAAGTCCTGTCAGATTGTGACCCTACACGATGACACTAAAGATGACTATCAATTCTCAGGGCTCTAAAGGCACGTCCTCCGCCCCATGACCGGCAGACGGCACACCCTGAGACTGAGGTCACTGCTGGGGGCGTCCGGCCGCGGCGCCCGGGGGTCCCTGAATTCGCTGTGCGGCGGCACCCAGATCACCCGCCAGCAACCCTTACACACGAGCCTTCCCCAGACCCGGGTCCCGAAGCCACTTCACCCTTCAGGAGCAGACATGCCACGGTGTTCATTCAGGGAAACCTTCCCTAGATTTGTGTTCTTTGTATTTTCGGCGACCTCTTCAGCTCATCAGTAACTCTCCTAGTTTCTACCAGTTTGCACAGGAAGCTGTTTGTTCTGCTCGAGGTTTGGAGGTGTTTAGTCACACACCACACGTGACGGGCGACGAGGGGCTCTTCCCCGCAGAGAATCCACAGAGCGCGCGGCTCCTTGTGCCCACAGGAGGCAACAAGGCGGGATCCGCACAGCCACCAACGTCCGCTCGGATCGCAGCTCCCCGAAGCGCGCCCGCTGGGTCGTTTTTACGGCCCACGGACAGAGGCGTTTGCGAGAGAGGAGTTCCACGGGGGCGCCTGGGATAAGCTGGGGGGCTACCTGCCGGCGGCCGCCCCCACCACTGGGCGGGGAAGCGCTCGGCATCCCGTCACCACGACAACCCTGCGATCCGACCCCCAGGCTCGCGACCTCGGCATCCCAGACTTCGGGCGAAGGAGAGAAGAGGTGCAACACAGAGGAGACTCCGAGACATCCCTACCGCCGCCGCGGTCGCCAGGACGCCGAGGGCGATGGGGGCGACGCCCTCCCCGCCGCCCGGGTCCAAGGCTCAGCCGCCCCCAGGCACCCAGCAATTCCCAGACAGCGCTTCTCGCACGTGGCAACCGTGATTGTCCCAGAGCGGTATCCCTCCGCGCCCCGCCGCGCCCCTCCCCCCTCCCTTCCCGGGACCCTCCGTGTCCGGGCGCCGCGGAAGGATCACACGCACACGCGCGCACGCTCCGCCGGCCGCGGCGAGCTAAAGGTGCCGCGCTGAAGAGAAGCCGCCGTCGCTATCGCCGCCGCTGTGGGCAGCGCAGCTCCGCAGTCTCCCGCCGTTGGTTAGCCGGCCTCGCGGCTGCGGGTGGACAACTGGCCCGGGCGCTCTCGGCGGCTGCCTCTCCTTGCCGGCCCCGCGTCCTCCCGCCGCAGCTCCTCGGGGAGGGGGGCGGTCGGTACTTGCGCAGAGCCGCCTCCTCCCCGCCCCCGCCCCGCCTCCTCCCGCGCTGCCGCCGCCCGCCACAGCCGCCGCTGCGCCTGCTGCTCCTCGCCGTCCCCGCTGCAGTGCGAAGGGCTCGAAGATGGCCGGTTGGCAGAGCTACGTGGATAACCTGATGTGTGATGGCTGCTGCCAGGAGGCCGCCATTGTCGGCTACTGCGACGCCAAATACGTCTGGGCAGCCACAGCCGGGGGCGTCTTCCAGAGCATTACGGTGAGGACCCGCGGGCGGCCCGGACCCCATCCCCGGCCCCGCCGGCCGACCGCGCCGCAGCCCGGGGCTAGGCAGGAAGGGCCACGCCGGCAGGTGTGCGAGGAGGCGGGCGCCGAGGCCAGAGCCAGGGGACGCCCCCTCGCCTGGGCTGCCCTGACAGTCGGAGGAGGCGGCCGGGCTCCCCACTGCCCGCGCCTGCCGGGGCCCGGCGTCCCCCGCGTCCCCGGTGCAGCTGTGGGTGCCCGGCTGGGGGGAGGGGTCGCCCCGGGCGGGCGGGGGTGTTTTATCTGCTCTCTGCGGCTCCCCAGAACCTCTGGAAGTCCGGGGTTTGCTTTGCCTGTCCCAGGGTGGACACGGGGTCCGGGGGTTCTGGGCCTGGGAGCTCAGGGTGCGGGTGGGGGTCCTCGGGCCGTAGGGCCACCGCGCCGTACCGACAGTGCTCCTCCCGCGCAGCGGGGCTGGAGGAGGCGGCCCGGCCCCCGGGATTCTCGAAGCGGCTTTGCGTAGATGTGCTGGTGTCCAGGCCTCCGGGGCTTGAGAGAAATGTACGCCAACCACGTAGGTGGATTCGTGAATCTCGACTTCGGCTCTGGCACTGTGGGATTTTTTTTTTTTTTTTTAATTCTCCAAGATGGCGAACTGCCATTGATTTCTCTCCTCCTGTGGAGATTTATCGATATACCGTTATCTCCAGTTACGCAACATAGCTCTAAAAAGGGGATGCATTTAGGGTTTTTGATAATCTGGGAAGACCGGTGACACTTCACTTCTCCAAGCCCCTCCCTCCTTAGTGATGGTATTAAAGGAACTAATGCAGATTTATGCTTCACAGTGCGGTTTTGTTGTGACTTGATGGCTTTGACTTGGTTGCCACATGTTTGGGACATATTTAGTCACCGGGCCTCCAGCGCTGCTTATTGTTTTGCCTATTTCTGCCCAAGGCTCTATCTCAAATTGTGAAATTGAATTACGAGCCCATTCTCTAATTTCTTAGTCCCACTCTCTCTTCCCACCAAACACTAAGATTGGTGCTACTAATTATCCCTTTACTACTTAACACGGTTTAAGATTTAATGGTACAAAACTCGGTCCTTCATGGTAGTACTTGCAGGTCTCCTGTACCCTTTGTGGGCTACAATTAAAGACAATTGGCATCTGATGATCAACTTTTTCTCTACAGTCTTCTTGTCTTTGTGTGCGAGTTCCCGCTGTATGGCTGGAAAGATTGCGGGAGTGTGCTTGGAAATGGCTGGGGCCTGCTATGACTCTGCAGTTCTGATGGGGGCGACGCCTTCCTTCTTATTCATGGAATTTTAGAATGCATGCTTTCTCCTTTCCGGTTCTGATGGCTACCTCAGTTTCTTTCCCAGTCTCCCTCCATTTTCTCTATTCCTTTACCATTGCCTACTGCAGTGTTACACATAGAATCCTCTTTGCTTTTGTCCAGAGAGTAAACTGATTACTAAAATGGGAAGGGATACTGGAAACAAAGAGTAGTAGTTAGAAAAAAAAGGGATGAAGGAAATAGGAATTTGGAAAATGCACTGAGGTCTGATTGTTAAAGTTCATACCCTAGGGAATATTTCCAGCTATCCAGAGTAGAAAAGGGAACATATTTGCTAGAGCAGGGGCCTAATTTAGGCAGGCTTTCAAACAACTTTTAAGTGTGGTGCAGCAACATTGTGATGTTACTAATATGATAGACAAGCTGTTGTTGAAAGAGTTTATAGCTGAATCTTTACTATTAGATAAGCACCTTCAGGCACCACTTGACACAGTTTATAAATAACTCAAGTTTGCAATTTGTCTAGTGTCCAACTACCAACTATTTAGAGAAATTTTTTGTAAAGGTTGATTTTTAATTAGCAGACTACTGTTAATAGTGAAATCAGAACAACTGACATGAAATATTATTCAAATACAATTTTTTTGGAAAATACTGAGACTGAATCTTGATTTTAGATTCGTGAAGTGTCTTATAGTGGTGGTAGTACAAACTTGGCGTACAATCTTTCCTGTTATATTGAGACCTGAAAGGAATTAACTATAACTTCATGTGTTTTTTTTTTCTTTTTCTTCTTTCTTTTTTTGGGGGCAGCCAATAGAAATAGATATGATTGTAGGAAAAGACCGGGAAGGTTTCTTTACCAATGGTTTGACTCTTGGTGCAAAGAAGTGCTCAGTGATCAGAGATAGTCTATATGTCGATGGTGACTGCACAATGGACATCCGGACAAAAAGTCAAGGTGGAGAGCCAACATACAACGTTGCGGTAGGCAGAGCTGGTAGAGGTAAGCAAAGTGCTCTTTTAGTTAAAAATTGCATGCCACATTACAACTTATTGAGCAGTTTCTTTAACATTTTGAATGAAGATGTTAGTCCATAATGGCTATTAAGGTGGTTTTTGAGAACTGCCCAGCACTGAAGGGAGGCACTACTTTCATTTATTTACTGTATGCAGCTGCACATAGATCCTAGACTCTGATTATGACTTTAATCTAAAACAGAGTATCATATCAGTTTTTTCATTTTCAGCTTTACAAACTTAAAATCTAAATTTTTCTCATTAAACTGCTTGACATGTGGAGTGATAATCCTGTGGTATATCCAGATTGTTAAATTGTACATCATTTGTTTAATTTAGTTCAATTCTCTGATATTTGGAACTCTTCCTTCTCTTTCTTGCTTGCATTTTAATCTTTTCACTAAGAATAGAGAAGGAAAAATTAAAATTGGTTCACTTTTCTTTTCCTGGGGAGAGAGATAATTAGCATGATGGTTTTGGAGGAAATTGTCCCATTCACTAAAATATTTAAAATTGTTAGTAAAATATTTTCAAAGATTATGTTTCTGAGGTTTACACTTATAAAGTATAGGAAATAACATTTAATTTGTTTAATTGGTCCCCAGTTCTGGTGCTCCTGATGTCAAAATCGCAGAAAGTCTTAATTCACTAAAGGATTCTTTTACTGCTCTTTTGAAAGAAACTTTCTAGAAATTGAGGCTTATCCTGGCATCTGATTTATTTACAAATACATTTAAATGTGTTAACCTTTGTAAATATTGTGTAAATCAAGAGGGTTTCTGTCATCTCAGGTAACAAACTTAGCACATCCAATATTAAGACCAGATCTGGTATGTGAAGGGATTTGAAGTAGTCCTGAGCTGTAATTTAATGCTGTGGTTTTGCTGACTCCCTATGGTTGTCCAAAAGGTTACGCTTAATCTGTGGGAGTTGATATTTATGAATGTTTCTGTATGGAAAGATTAGGTGATTCTGAATAGTAGATCTCTAAACATTAGCTGAGCTCAGGCAAATGCAAAAAAGTATCAACCATGTGTCATTAAACCCCGAGATTTACGTACCACATAACACTACTGACATCTAGCGGCAGTGAATATAAAATTTGACATATACAGACATTTTGGGGAGAAACTGAATTGCATCCTAGAAGAACCTGTTGTGACAAATAGTGAACTGTTGTTACAAGTAGTAAACCTGTTTCAGTATTTTAGACAGCTAAAAACAAAGCTAGCACAGTTAGGATATCAGGAGGTATACAAGCTTTAAATACTTGTAATTTGTTCCTTTCAAAATGACACTGAAAAGGCTATTTGAAATTTGGTCTCATTTTTCCTCTGGAAGTGATAGGCACATTTAGCCTCACTGATGAATCTTAATAGTTTGTACTTATCAAGCATTTCAGATTTTGGAAACATTTTGTAAATATATAATTTCTGTAACTTTTTAAAGTTTATTTTTCTGTGGCTAATATTTGTGCCACATCAGCCAGATGTTTTTTCCCCTAGAATTGAAGATAAAGTGATCAGGCTTTTTTTTTTTTTTTCTAGCTAGTGTACAGATAGTTGTGTAGAGCTCTGCAGCTGCATTGATTAGACTTCCAGGATACAGCCAGGGTTTACTGTTGGTCTGTTTTTAGCATATTATTACTAGCTTTAAAATTATCTTTTTTTGGAGACCTAATTGACTTCAGTGCTTGACAGTTCATGGAAAACTAACTTAATGTTAACTTATTAAACTGGGTTCTGTCTGCTAAAACTTAAGTGACTTTTCTTGATTAACACTTCTTTTGAAACACTTTTCTTCTTTCTCTTTCAGTCTTGGTCTTTGTAATGGGAAAAGAAGGGGTCCATGGAGGCGGATTGAATAAGAAGGCATACTCAATGGCAAAATACTTGAGAGACTCTGGGTTCTAGCTGCTAGGCAGACTGTTTAAGTATTAGGGGAAAATTGCTCTTAAACTTTCCTAGCTGTAAGCTTGAGTCTTAATTCTGGAAACTTTATTAGCAATGCAGGGTGATGGGGTATGAACCTGTGTCTCCTTTGTATCCCTCTGTTGGTGGGGAAAGGTGTCTTTCTTTCTGCCCTCCCCCCCCTTAAATAATTCTGTTCACTTTTGTTTTGTTTCCTTGTGTACTCCAGCATTGGTTATAGTCATGGGAAAGGAAGGTGTCCACGGAGGCACACTTAACAAGAAAGCATATGAACTCGCTTTATACCTGAGGAGGTCTGATGTGTAAGCAGCCTCTCCCCATCTACCTAGCAACTGTCTTCATCACCACCCAATTATGTTCACAGTGCTACCAGACTATAGATGGTGGCTAATTTTTCTTTACCAATTTTGAAATGTCATGATTCCTGTTTGCCCAATGGATCATCTGTATGTTAATCACTGTATGTAACCAACCCTTATCTGGCAACATAATTGCAGCACAATAATGATTTGCATGATACCTTGAAATTTGGGGGGAGGGGGCATGCCAAGTTGGGCATCATTTTGTATTAGCAATTAATGGGATATTGATTACTAAAATAAGTTAATATTAAGCAAGGTGCCAGTGTACAATCTCTAATTTGATCAGTGTCTTCAGCACTTTGAGCTTTTACTTGGCTCACTTAGTCTTCCTTTTGTAGCGCATGATTGGGAGGAAAAAGTGCATGCATCTTTCCTTACTCCTCTCTTTTCCCACCCCTCCCTTTGCACATAAAGTATTTGGTTTGCTTTCATCTTATCTTAGCAGTGCCTGGTTTATTTAACCAATTAATACCCTTTTTGTTGATGAGCTACTGAGAGCTGCAGTAGTTTGCTTTTAGTATTGTTGTTGCACTTGAGTTAGAGACAAACTTTTTCATAGTATCCATAGGACATATGAAGAGTACAACTGCAAAACAAGAGCAAAAGGCACTTCCTCCCATGACTTTACAGTAAAACATACTGATTGAATCCCCAGGGACATTCCATCATTACAGTAGCTCAGATTTTTGGTTCCTGTCTTTTTCTTTGCACACCAGCTCTACTCTTTAGTAAAATTGTAAAAGGCTGCCATTATGGACATTAGGTGTCCCAACATAACCATCTGGAGTGTGTCCAGTTTGTTATTCATAGGACCAATTTTTATTTGCAGCTTAAGTTTTTATATGAAGTTGCATTATTGTGGACTTGGCTGTCTTGTGATGACTTTTTTTTCCCACATGTATTCTGTGCCATACTATTGTTAAAATGAACTGTTGCTATTGTGAGATGGATTTTAACTGACTTACTGAGGATTTCTTTCGAATGGCACTACTTTAGGGATATTCTAGTATTTGCTTTCATTGTTTGGGCCTTGTGGATAATGTACAGATTTAAAAACAAATCTTGTTGCTGATTTGTCCATTTCTTTCCCTGCACTTTGTTACATCTGGGATACAGTCTAACTCATCTGATTTAATATGCATTTAAAAAAATGCCATAACTATTAAACACCTTGTTTACAGACAGATGAAATAAATTTATTCCAACCAAATAATCTAGACTCTTGTTGTTTATATAAATTAACTTACTGTTACAGTTGATTTTTGACATAGTGGAAATATACAAAATAGGCCAAAGTTTGCTATAGCTACAAAATCTTAACAATTGAAAATTTAGTTGATGGCCTACTTCATTTCAGGTAGTATCTATTATAAATAAAATTAGTGCCTAGGAATTTCTGATGGGCATTGATCTATTAAAAATGACTTCCAGTGATTTCAGGCTCATATTCAGGCTTATTAGAGGAAAACTGACTTATTTTATTGAAAATAAGTATTTTCCTCTTGAGGCTGGTCTCCAGTGAAATCTGGGTGGTGAAAGGGCCCAAGAACCAAGAAGGGTTTCTGCTCAGTTGTGGATCCTTCTGTGTTGAAACATCTTTTGACTTTAGACTTGGAGGCTGTGTTGGCAGGCTGGGGTCAGCCAGCTGGTATTTTCCTACATAGGAGCAGAAGACATTCCCTAGGGAGCATATAAGAGCATTGGGATGCTTCTGCGGTTCCTGATTTTGGAGTGGCATGTTAACTGATGGCTGTACCCTGGGATGCATTGAAGTTTAGAAACTATGTGAAGTTTAATATTCTTTAAATAAGTCATTATCATGAGCTGTCAAGCCAGAAGCTCAGCAAAGGTGCTGAAAAGTCAGTGGGTCTAATCAAAACTGGGGAGGTGGGTTCTGAGGATCCCCTCGGAGATGAAGATTCCTTAGGCCCCAGGGAGTTGCTTTTGAGAAACAATCTCCAGGTCACTCGGATTTCCATGGCTTGTTTCTCAAAGACTATCCTTTGAGAAACTGGTTTAGGGAATAAGTAGTAATATCCTTGCCGTACTTATATGAAGAATAACTAAAAGTTTTTCTTTACCAGTGTTGTCAGGCATTAGTAGTCATGAATCTGACTACATATGAAGATGTAAAAGTATGGAAGACAGGATTTGGGGCTATTTTAGTAGTTGGGCGTATCCCAGAAATCATAAAACATCATCAAGAAAAACCTGCTATCAGTTTGTTGACCTGTTAAGATCTCTGTTGGGGACAGAAGGGTGGACAAATGAAAATTTGGCTGTTGGGTTGTGATGATTTGAGATGTTACAGTAATACACATTCATATTTCATTTGTGAAGAATTATTAGGGTGGTTAATTATAGGCAGTGACCAAAGTTGTGAAATCCTTAACTAACCTAATAAGTAGGTGAGGTAGTGGGTAGGGGGACGCAAATAGGGAATTAAAAGACACAGGTCCACTGTATGTATATAAGTAATTACTTATAATAACCAAACTTGGCAAACTTTACAAGGTTCAAATTGGAGAAGTATAGGTTGAATGATTGTAAATCCATCCATAAGGATAAAACAGTCGCTGAAGTGCCAGAGACCCAGGTTTGATTCCTGGTGCCTGCCCATGCAAAAATTAAAAGTCACCTAAGAATGATAGCAGAAAATGTTAACCATTGAATGTTAAATAATATGAGGATATAAACAGATTTTACACATAATGTAAATATAAATAGTATAAAATAATAATATGTATTTTACATATTTCTGAAGGTACCATATCAAGATGTTTATGCCTGGGATAAAGGTTCCAGGTGACTGATTTTTGAGTTTATGCCTGGGATAAAGGTCCCAGGTGACTATATTTTTGAGTTTATGCCTGGGATAAAGGTTCCAGGTGACTGTATTTTTGATTTCTAATATTTTAATAATATTACTTTTATAATCTGGAAATCTTAATTTAAGTTTTAAAAAAAAATAGAAATTGAAATACCCTATTCAAAAAGCTGATAGTTTTTTCATGAAGAAATTATAAAAGATTTTAAGTGCATATTAAGAGAACTAATCTAACCAGGGCTGCATATAATTTTTTTTTTTTTTACAACCTAAAGTAATAGTTTGAAATATCAAGTAATTTTTGCCTCAGTTTAAAAGGCATTAGGAGCTTGATTTGAATTAGGGATTAAGGACAGGGAATACATTTTATAATGTGGATATACGTTACCATGACTTGTGTGACTTTTTTTATTTTAAAATGTTTGGTTTTAGGGTATGTTATTATTGTAAGAGCTATCACTTGGCTGTATGTTATGTGCCATACACTGAGCTCGATGTTTTGTCCTCACACGCTATCTTAGATGAAATGAGATTACACAGATGACCAAACAGATTTGGAAAGGTAAGGGCCATACAAGTATGTCAAATTCCAAAGCTTTGCTTACCTACCAAAGTTAACTGTCTCCTTAAAAGAATTTTTTTAAAGAAATAGATCTTTTAAAACTGTGTTTTACACACAAAAGGTGGGGGTGGGGGGTGGTATCAGACAATAGATGTTGAATTCAACTGTTCAGTTTTCAAAGTGAAAACTTCCCTCCTAGTGTTAAATTTCTTTTAAAATGTATTAATTTGTTTTACAACAAAAGGGTCATATACCTAGTGTACTTATTCTATGCTTTTATTCACTTTATGTTAACGATTTCCCATGTCATACATATACATATCTAATTCATAACGGTATATATACTCTAATGGTGACTATTTTTGGAATGCTTTTTAGGCCGCTGTCTTAACTTTCTTAGGGATTACCTACTTGTCTGTGAGCAATCACGTTATTTTGGACAAAATTTTAAAATGATGTGTATTTATCTGACCTCAACCATATCTTTATAGCACTGACCATTCAAATAGGTCTTACATGGTTAAATAACACAGTTAAGAAATACTACAGTAGAACAAAAGTTTGCTGGTTCTTAAAATGGAAAATGTGTTTATTAACATTCAAATTTCCCGCATACAAGGCCATATAAAAATTCTTAGCTTTCTGATTATACATGTCTATATTGTCTACATAGTTACAATGATGTATAATATAATTTAGCTTTTCATAATACATTTGTTAAAATACATCATTAGTTTTGTTAAACATAAGCACTTATTTTCAAATCCAATACTTGAAATAAACAATTTTCTTCTGTACATAGTTTAGCAGGGCTAATAAGCATAAGATGCTCTTTATTAAGAGGTATTTGATTTGAGTATCAACAGTTGCTGAAGTTCGTTATTTTTATGCAGTATTTTCTTTTTACTTTGATCACAAACACATAAAACCCTTAAGGATACTGAAATTCAGTAAAAGTTCAGAGATTATTACTTTAGCTGCTGAATCAAATCTATACATAACACTATAGTATTAAAAACTTAAAAAAAACTTGAAATCTGCACTAGTATAGACCGTTTTATCAGGATAAGACTGCTTGGGCATAGGAAGGAAAGACAACTTTAAGTATATGTTTTTCTTTATAGTGCTGATAGGAGGAAAAAGGCATTATAATAGTACCTTGCTGCCTCTCACTAATAGTGGCAATTTGAGGATATGCCAGGAAAATAGGTATTATTCAACTCAACCATTCTATGTAGTTTTATGGAGGTGGCAGTTGGCTTAGCTCATGCTAGGTGGCAGCAGCATGGACCTTGTGTGGTAAAACAAACATTGGCATACTGTGACCTAAGTCTGCAAGCTAAGGAATTTTTTTAACGTTTTGGCTATATATTTCATTCCAAAAGGAGAGCTGATTTTGATGCTTGAGGTACAGCACCTTTCTGTCACTTATTAAAATGAAGTATGCTCCTGCAGATAAATACTGGATCAAAAAACCTGTTTCAGTCATTTGATTAAACTGTAGAATACCGAATAAGTTATTTCTACAGAAATCTCTGAAGGGAGCAAAAAAAAATTAATACATGTAAATAAACATTTTAAAAGGAGATAAACCAATTGCCCTCTGAAGGTCAAACTGTATTTGCTATGTTGTAATCCCGTTCACCATTAGGCTGCAGTTGGACCACAACACTATGTTCATTAATTTCATTTTCTCCCTCACTACTGTCGCTGTCTTCGTTGTCTTCTTCCTCATAGTCTGAAGATTCTGTCATGTTGTGATGTGAGTGGGATTCCGACAAAGCTCCAAATGACTGGGTGCTGACGGAAGCCAAAGGTCTAAGTAAAGGAGTATGTTCTGATGCTTCATTTTCTTCTTGACTACTATCTGTGTCAGAGTCTGAATCGCCTTGAGAAGGAACAACTTTTTGCTTGCAGACAGGACAGGTTTTTTTGGTTTTAGTTAGCCAAGGGTCTACACACTTGCAGTGATAAGCTGTTGAAGCAAAATATACATCTTTTAGTTAGTATGCTGTGGTTAAGATCACTATATTTAATCACTGCCATGTTTATTTGGTGTTCTGATCTATATGCATCATGTTGGAAAAGGAGAAGAAAGGCTTGTCCGTTTTTACAAATACCCTCCATTCTTTAATCAGACCACAGTTAGTGCAAGGTTTGGCTTGTGGTATGCAAATAACTATTTTCTGTCTCTTCCCCTCTAATAAGAGATCCTAAATGATATTACTCTGCATAAAGTAAATTTAAACCAGTGGGTAATTACTCATACCATGAGAACAGGGAAGGATTCTGAGCTTGTCTCCATCTTCATATTCATCCAAACAAATGGCACATACATCATACTCATCTCCTACAACAGAAAATAGTAAATAAAACTTAAGTAAAACAAGTAGAGCAGTATTTTCAAACTTTTCAAATGAGATCCTCTTCAATCAGTTATTTTAAATGCCTTTTAATTTACGTGTCTCTAAATGATGACTCTTGGTTGTTTCCTGTCAGACCCAGGTAGCTGCTTAACATTCAGGGACCTGAATTTTTATTTAAATAACTAAGCTTTTCAAAAACAAACAACAACAACAAAAAACTAACTTTTTATCTAAAATAGGCAATTAAAAATAGATGTCAAATTTAGTTACCTTGATTATCTTTTTTATTTTGAAATGGTAGTGACTGAAGAGGGAAGAGAAAATAGTGTTTGGAGTCAGGCATTTGAATTGCAGCCGTGGCTCTTATTTTTACCATGCTGTGCATCCCCAAGGTAACTGACTTTTCTGAACCTCATTTTCTTTTATCTATAACATGGTCCTGATACCTGGCCTGCTCTGAGAAATATGAGATCACATATGCAAAGAATATTGTTTGCTTGCATACTACATAGTAGGTGTGGTATTTTCCTACAAGATCTATAGCAGAAATTTATCAAATTATGATTGGGTGCAATGCCCAACCCAATTTAATCCCAGTTAGCTCACTGGGTAAATTACACTGATTTCTTCTGTTGGAAAGGGACTGCTGGAGACTGAAAGCAATTACAGCTACAGGAAGATGATAAAGGTCAAAAGTGCCATAATACAAACTAACCAATAGGACCAGCTCTCTCAATCCTGTTTTTGTCCTTAAATCTATTACAGTGTGGACCTGTAGTCTTTATTTCTGGTGGTTGTGAAGTAATAAAATAGTACATCTTCAAGTAAACCAGGGATGGGAATGCCCCAATCTCTCAGGAGCAGTGACAGTAACTCACATCCAATATGGGATGCTATTATTTCACTGCTTTGTAGCCATTTTGAAAAGTATTTCTCTGGAGGAAATGAGAAGCATTCCCTTTCTGATTTGCATTTAAGAGCAAATTCAGAACCATTTTCCTTGAAGCAGCTCAACACATAACAAATATTAATTAGCATTAGTTGGCTTGAACTCTGATTATAGATTCTTAGCTCTCTAAGAGGGACCATGTCTTTTACTCATCTTTATATCCTAAATGTTTAACAAACCTGGCATAGAGTAGACATCCAATAAATATTTGTGGAATAAATGAATAACGCTGTGAAGAATTTGTCAGTTTCTACCTCTTACCTGGAACCTGCCACATTGACTCTTCCTGCTTCATTGTTATCCCTAGCTCTTCTCCATTTACTAGTGTGAGGAATCCTTTTCAGCAGTAATAATCTGATCGTACAACTTTCTGCTCAAAGCCCACCCAAGTATTATCATTACACAATAAACTCCTAGTCCTTACCATGATATAATAGGGCTCCCCGTTCTCCCTCTAGGTCACTGTAATCTAGCTGCATGCCCTTTTTGCTGTTCCCTGAATACGTCAAACACTTGTCTCAGGGCCTCTGTACTGTTCCTTTGCCTATAATGCTTTTCCTCCATATACCCACTGCTTATTCCATCACTTCATTTAGCTCTCTGCAAATGTCCTCAGAGAGGTCTTCCCTTCTTATCTAAAATAGCATTCCTTTCTCTCCCCCATCACTTATTATTTTTCTTTATCGTACTTACTGTTTTGTGACTTATTGTTCAGACTTAATTTGTCTGTTTGTCCCCACTAAGTTCCACAAAGGCAGGGATTTTTGCCTATTTGATTAACTGCTATTTTCCCAGGATCTAGAATAGTATCTGGCACACAGTAAAAGTACTACATATATATTTATTGAAGGAATTTATGAACAACAACACAAGTTATTTTCAGGAAATCTTGATTTTTACTCCAGCTGCTAATCCACAACAGATGACAAAATTACACAGATTTGGGTACACAAAGCTGAATATTTTTGTATAATGTAGATAAATTCTGTATAGATCCTGACTGATGGAGTAAAACTTGCATCATGTTCTATTATTCTGATTGAATGTTGAATATGCTGGCCAATTCTCACAACAACAAAGTACTATATAGAATGGAATCTTTTCAAAGAGGCAATAATAGATACTGTATTTACTGATAATCAGAAAACATTCAAAAAGGAAGAGTTCTCTGTACGCACAGATGCTGGAGAAGAGTTTTCAGAGTAGGACCAGTGTCAGACCTTAAAGATACACTGGATTTGGAAAAGCTAAGAAGGAAAAGACATTATTGGGAGAATTAAGTGGGAAAGCATTTAAGAAGAAATAAGCATGACAAAGTCATGTTATACGGGTTAGATATAAGAAGAGGTGGGGAAGTGAGATTGGATGAGTACAGTAGAGCCAAATGGTGAAAACTTTTGAATGCCACGATAAGGATGCTGATGTGATCTTCTAGGCAGTGTAAGCTGAATGCCAGGTTTCAAGCAGAGGAATGACTGCTATATGAAAACATCATCTTAAATGCTCTTCAGTGTGTTGAAGGGACTGGGCTTGGAATATGGAGCTGAGTCTAGAGACAATAAAACCAACTTACTGTTAGACACTTCTAGGATTCAATAATAAGCTGATGTGGCCTGCATGATACAATGATAAGAATGGAAGAAATGATCAGGATCAGCTAATCATTTTGAAAGACTAACTCATTGGGTTTGGTGGCTGGTAATAAGTAATTAAAGATGAGGATGAGTCCAAGATGACACAGGTAATCTTAAGTGATGGATACTGACTGATTTTTAAATGTTTTATTTGACAATACTAAGATGCAACATGTAAGAGAGGGAATAGAGGCAAATTACCTATACAAGCTAGTAATTTTTTGTTACAAAGAATTGGTAAGTGAATTCTAAATATTAGAGAGCTGGCTAGTGTTCATGAGTACATTTTATCCTGAAATGTTGTGTAACTACTGTCAAAGACTAATTACAGCTTGAACAACATATACAGCTTATTTAGACAATGGTGTATCAGAATGTAATACAGTCCGTAAAGGTAGCTTAAAGATTGGATCTTTCTCACCTAACCATGCAATTTATAGTAATACAAGAAATACAATACTGTAATAGAAAAATCATATTTTCCATAGAACTATATAAATTTTCTAAAGTGTCTACTAAGGTAACAGATACACATTGACTTATTTATTTGACAGACTAAAAGCCTGTTAGGTGTCACAAATGTAAAGGAAGTACTGGGACTTCTAGGTAAACAAAGTAGTGAAAGGAATTAAAATCCAAGGAAGCTACTCAGAATTATGTTAGTTGCGCAGGAAATAGCTCACCAGGCTAGTATGTAGGATGCAGGGAGAGAGCAATGGAGGATGAGGCTGGAAGTGGTAAGGGGAAGTCAGATCATAACGTTCTCATATCAAGCTAAAGAATAAATTTTGACTTTATTCTTATGTATAAATCATTCTAAGAATAAACCATGGAGGTTACAGAAATAGAGGTATTCCTATATCTCCCCAGGTAATTCTGAATTATTAGGTTCTGAGTGGGAATCAGGATATGAACAACATGGAACCATTTAATAGACATTTGTAAATTACTAAAAGGAGTCAGAGGACAATCAACCTATGAAAATTTGCTGAAAATAATTCTAGTTTTGGGAAAACATCTTTAAATAAAAAGTAAAAAAAAAAATAGGTCATGGATAAAGAACTCAAATGAGGCAATACTTAATAAAAACATTTTTAAAAGTACAGGTTCAAAGCAAATTGTATTTTTACAATTAAAAGTTTTTTAATTCTGAGTAATTGAAAGGAATAACCATCCTGTATGACACAATGGAGACTCCTTAATACAACAACTTTAGATTTCTTTTACTTCAGAAGTTAAGATATCCTGAAGAAAATGACTTGAGATTTCAGTTGCTATGGCTAGTATGGAACTATGCCTGCATATAAATTTTTTGATTTACAATAATTCCTATTTCAAATGCCATGGCTTTTTCTTTTCACAACTTAGCAAGATACTTAAGGCAGTATTAATCATAATACCATTATCTGAGAGATTAAAAGTGCTTACTCAAGGTCACACATTTAATCACTAGAAGACCAAGATCTTTTGAATCCAAATCCTGAATTCTTTCCATTGTACCATGCTTTAAGAACTGCAGACCTAAAAACTCAACTGCTGACTTCCTCATAGCTTTAGGGTTCACGACAAATATATCCTCCTCCTGTCCCCACCCCATTAATGTAGCTTTTATATAAAGTGTGGTAATTTGGTGAAGTTTATCTGTGGCAGAAGGAACCTAGGAACGAGCTATAAGAAAGGAAATGACTTCTGATTCTATTGAAGTTTGGGAGCTCTCTACACTTCCTAAAATGGAATGATTCCTGCAGGGAGAAAAGGTGTAATATAATTAAGATTCCTTACTGACTTCTGTTTTTTTTTCCCTTTGGTCAGATAAATAAATGAGGAAAAAAAGGGTAGGCTCTTGCTTGTATTAGAATATTGCAAGAGCCCTGACGTGTAAACGTGGATAGAATGTTGGAGTTGAAAGACTGGAAGAGGGAAGAATCACCAAGGGCTATTAAATCTTGGTGGGGTGGGGGGGTATTTGCTATTTTTGATGAGGAGCAGCATATTCATAAAGTTTTAAAAAGTTATCTCCCCACAGACTGCTTATTAGTAACAAGGGGGGAAAGAGTAAAAAAAAAAAATTGGATAACACCTGGATCAGATGATCAAATATAACATAACCAATGAGGGGCAGGTGGACACTGAATGGCTCTAGATATGATACCCTGAGAAGCATACATCATTTTTGCAGTATTCTGGCTGGAAATGCATAACTTAAATCAATTGTGAGTAAATCGAAGGCAAACCCCAAATTATGAACATTCTGGTTTTTAAAAAGCCAGAGCACAATGTTATTCAAACATTTAATATGTCATAAAATAGTAATCAAGGCTGAGGAACTGTTCCAGATTAAAGGAACCTGAAGAGAGATGCAAAATAGCCCAGTGGGAAATTCTACAGACCTCTCCCTCCATCTGAAAAATGGATAGGCTAGGAAAAGAGAGTGGAATTAATAACTAGGTGGTAACCCTAAAACCAGATTGGACACTTAGAACACAGGAGTGCCAGATGAAGGGAAAGGCTGCAGAGCTGTCATAAATATAGGTATGCAGGAGCCAGTGAATATCCTTATTCCTCTACCCCATGGTGACAGCCATGGAAATGGTGGCCTGAATTCCGGGAGCTGTCAGTACTGACCAAGATACATAGAGGAAACCTCAATCTCCAAAATGTTGGAATTGGAAATTGAGGTCAGTCTGGCATATTCCTGAGTGAGCAACACCGATGAGAACCTTGGTTTTGGCCCTTCTGGCACCATGGGCTTCATGTTTTCCACCAGCATCTATGAGAAGACTTAAAAAGACAGTGCACCTTTTTCTTTGTTTCTTTTCTATTCTTTCCTTTCCTTTCTTTTCTATACCTTTCTCTTTCTTTCTTTTTTTTGGTCTGGTGGATCCTGTGGGACCAGAAGACGCAGATCTCAGCTTTGCCCTCTTGCAGCAGTGGATTTCCAAGGGCATCTACCAGAAGACTTGGGGAGGCAGTGCACCCCCCCCCCCTTTTTTTGATTTATAGATCTGACAGCTCAAGCCCTCAATAAGTAAAGATCAGGAATCCCTGAGAACTAAGGAGTAGAAGAAAAGACATCTAGAGTAGCCAAAATATAATACTCAGAAAGTCCATTTCTCAACAAAAAATGACAAAACATACAAGGAGACTACTTTTTTTCCAGTAGTAGGAAAAAAAGAATTTTACAGAAACTATCCTAAAGGGAGGCCAGTCTCTGGGATTGCTAATTAGTAATTAAAGTTCTTAGATCTACTCTCCTAAATAAGATCAATGAACTAAAGGAAACCAAGGAAAAGATATATGAGCAAAATGAGAATTTCAATATGAGACAGAGGAACCAAACAGAAATGTGGAGCTGAAAAATTGAATATGGCATTCAACAACAGATTTGAACAGGCAGAAGAACAGATTAGTAGACTTGAAGATAAGACAACTGAAATTATCAAGTCTAAGTGGAAAGAAAAAAGACCCTGAGGAACCTATGGGACATCAACAAGCATATCAACAATGCATCACAAGATTCCCAGAAGGAGAAGGAAGAGTAAAGGGGGAAGAAACAATGAACAAATAATGACTGAAAACTTGCCAAACTATGAAAGACATGGATATACAAATCCAGGAAGCTCAACAAACACCAAGTAGCATAAACTCAGAGATCCACAACTAGACCAATTACAACTAAATTGTGAAAACCCAAAACAAAGAATCTTGAAAACAGCAAGAGAGAAGTGATACTTCATACAATAGATCCACAAAAACATTCTCAGTTCTCTCCAGACACCATTAGAGCCAAAAGACAGTGGGATGGGTGCACAGGTTGTTCAGTGGTAGAATGCTCGCCTTCCATGCGGGAGACCTGGGTTCGATTCCTGGACCACGTACCTTAAAAGAAAAGAAAAAAGGCAGTGGGATGACATCTTTTAGTGCTGATAGAAAAAACTGTCAACCAAATATAATATATCTGGGAAAACTGTCCTTTAAAAATGAGATATTAAAACATTTCCAATAAAGAGTAGATGAGGGCGTTTATTATCACTAAACCTGTCCTACAAGAAATGCTAAAGGGGATCCTTCATGTTGAAAGGAAAGAACACTAGATAGTACCTTGAAGATGTATGAAAAAATAAAGACCTATAGTATAGATAAATATGAATAAATATAAATAACAGTATTATTGAATCTTTTAACACCATGTTTAAAATTCTTACATGGCTTAAAATACAATTGCACAAAAATTCATAACCTATGTTTATATAAAGATGTAATTTGTGATAAGAACAACAGAGGTGAGGGATGAAGAGATATAGGGGCAGAGCATATATATACTATTGGACTTAAGTTAATATCAATAAAAACTAAATTCTAATGGATGTAGGATGTTAAATTTAATTCCCATTATATCCACACAAATTTTTTGAATCAACACAAAGGAAATAAGAAGTGATTTGAAATGGTTCATTACAAAAGACCATCTTAACCAAAAATAAAGTCATAAGGGAAGAAAGGAGGGACAAAAAAGGTATAAGACAGAAAAAAACAGCAAAATGGCAGAAAAAAGTCTTATTTTATTAGTAATTGCCTCAAATGTAAATGAAATAAACTCTCCAATCAAAAGGCAGAAGCTGGCACTATAAAGAAGTATGATCCAATAAACAGGATTCTGAGGCTAGCAGAAATCCAAAATCAAAGCATCACCAAGAAACTACCAAGGTGATGCTTTCTCCCAAAAGACCCTATCATTATGTTGCTGGCTGTTGGCAATCCTTGAGGTCCTTGACTTATATTTTTGTCTCCTGTCACATGGGGATGTCCTTTCCTTTCTCAATGCTCCTCCAATTTCTGCTGACTTTGAGCATCTGGCTCCTCCCTGTGACTGTCTCTTTATAGGGACTCTAGTAATTCGGAGTGAGACCCACCTTGCTTCAATTTGCCACATCTTAACTAAAAATAACATCTTCAAAAGGTCCTATCACAATGGGTCCATAGCCACAGAATTGGAGATTATGTTGGGGTATATAATTCAACCTAACACAGTCTGCATCCCAGAAAGATATGTTTTTCTCACATGCAAAATACATTCACCCCATTCCAGTATTCCCAAATCCTGTCATTTCAGTAACAACTCTGTCCAGTCATTAAAATCAGTTATTAGAGTGATGCAACTTCAGGCTAAATTCCTCTCAGTCTATGGGCCTGTGAAATACAGAAAACAAGTTATTTGCTTCAAAATTCAATAGAAGAACAGGCATAGAATGGGCATTCCCATTCCATAAGAGAGAACCTCTAAGGAAACAGGCATCATGGATCCCAAGCAAGTTTGAAACCCAGCAGGGCAAAATCCGTTAGATCTCAAGTTCTGAGAGTCATCTGTGGATTGATGCTTTGTCTGCTAGGCCTCCTGGCGTGGCAGTCCCACCCTTTCCCTGAATGCTGGGACCTAAGTACACCCTCTCCTGGCAACAGGGTGGCAGCCTAGCTCTGTCCCCAAACTGGAATATAGGCCCCACCCTCTCCAAGAACTGGGGTGATGATGGCTGAACTCTCCCTAAATATCAAGCCCTGCTCCCTTAAAGCTTTCAGAAAGATGGTCTGCCCATCTCCAAGTACAGGAATGGATCAACCCTTTAGAGTCATGTGGGTGGGCCCTCTTTGTTAATCCAAGGAGATCTTTTTGGTCCAGACCTCTGCTTCCATGATTCTGCCCCTGAATTCATTTTTCCTTCATTTCATACCATCTCTATTCCTCTCAGTCTAGGCTTACAGTGTTACATACAAAATTCTAAAAAACCTTGTTGGTTTTCCAGTCAGTTCAAGGTCTTCTAAACCATCAGACAAAAGGACTTTCCACAGATGCTTCCTAGGCAAATACATTTCCAATCCTGACTTCTTCTGAGATGGCTCACAGGATCAATGTTCCCTCGTGGTGGGCTGGGTTCCCTGGGAAATTCACTATCTGGTAGATCAGAGAAGGCTCCAATTAAGCCACTTCTGGCCCTAGTCTCAGAGCATGCTATCTGGATAGGCTGAAAAGTTTCCAAATCATTAATTGCTGGTTCCTTTGTCCTTAAGGGTTCATTTATCAGTTCATCCCTTTCTTCTCACATTTTAGTATAAGCTGCAAGGAGAAACCAGGCAGCATATTCTATACTTAGCTTGGAAATCTTAGCTAAATATCCAAGTTTATGGCTTAGAAGTTCTGCTTTCCATCAAACATCATAACACAATTTCACCAAGTTCTCTGCTACTTTATAACGAGGATCACACTTCCTCCACTTTCCAATAACACATTCATCAATTTTTTCTAAGGCCTCACTGGAAGTACCTTTAATATACATATTTCTACCAAGAATTTCTTCAAGACAATCTAGGCTTTATAAAGTAACTCAAAATTCTTTCATCCTCTAACTTGGCCAATTCCAAAGCTGCTTCCACATTTTTATGTATTTGTAATAGCAGCACCCCACTTTCTGGTACCCAAAACTGTCTTATTTACCAGAATTGCTATCAGAAACATCACAAAATGGTTTTAGCTTAAACAACAGGAATTTACTGGCTTACGATTTTGAGACCAGCAGAAGTCTAGAGTCAAGTCAACAGCAAGGTAATGCTTTCTCCCAAAGTCTTTAGAGTTCTGGTGCTAGCTCAGCAGTCTTTGGAATCCCTTGGCTTGTATTTCTGCCTCCTGTCTCATGGCAATGTCCTTTTTTTCTCACTTATGTGACTTCTGGGTTCTGCTTATAAGGCCTCCAGTAACTTGCATTAAGGCCCACTCAGTTCAGTTCACTGCACCTTAACTAAAAATAACCTTTTCCAAAGGCCCTATTTACAATGGGTTTACATCCACAGGGATAGAGAAAAGATTAAGAACGTGTATCTGTTGGAATATATAATTCAACCTACCACAGTAACCAAAAGAGAGATGGGTTGGTTTATACTAATATCTAAAATAAAATTAAAAAAAACTTTAAGTAAAAAATTATTCCAATAGACAAAAAAGGATATTGAATATTGATTCAACAAGAATTTATAACAGTTATAAACATATATGCACCTAATAATAGGGCCCCAAAAGCAAACACTGACAGAATTGAAGGCAGAAATAGACAGTTTTATTATAGTAGTCGAAGATCAACATCACACTTTCAAAAATGGATAGAAGAACTAGATAGAAGATCAAAATGAAATGGAGGACTTGAACAACACTATAAACCAACTAAACCATATAGACATATATATAACACTGCACCCACAGTAACAGCAGAATATACATTCTTCTAAAATGCATATTGATCAGTCTCCAGGACAGATCATATGTTAGGGCATAAAACAATCTCTATAAATTTGAAAATAACTGAAATCATAGAAAGTATCTTCTCTGTTCACAATGGGATAAAGCTAGAAAACAACAAAAAGAAAATAGGAAATTTACAAATGTGTGGAAATTAAACAGCTCTTAACCCATGAAAGAAGAAATCAAATGTGAAATTAGAAAATACTTAGAGATGAATGGAAACAAAAACACCACACTAAATCTTATGAGATGCAATAGACAGTCAGAGGTAAATGCATAGCTATAAATGCCTATATTTAAAAAGTTAAAAAGATCTCAAATCAATAACCTAATTTCACATTTTGAGGAATTAAAAAAATAAGAGCAAAGCAGTGGAAAGAAGAAAGTTATTTAAAATTACAGTAGAGATAATGAAATAGGGAATAGAAAATCAGTAGATAATCAATGAAACCAAAAGTTGACTCTTCAAGAGATCAATAAAATTGACCAACCCTTAACTCAACCTATTTGTATTGCTCATTTGAACAACTGAAACACAAGGAGCCCAGAATAAGAAAGAGGTCCTTTCATCTTGTATAGAATATTGTAATGCCTGGATACATCCTACAGCATATTAAGCAGATAATCAAAAAGTATTGACAAAGTCCCCTGAGGGAGGGGAGAAAGAATATGGAACTATTAAACCTTACCATCAAGGAATCCCCTGATACTGTATCAAACTTTAGGGACACCCAGATCAATAGGCCATGCCCTCGATCATGAGGCTTACTCTTGTGATGCTTATGTAGGTAGCAGAGAAGCTCAGACTATATATAGGCATGACTAAGAGTTACTTCTGGAGGACCTCTGTTGTTGCTCAGATGTGGCCTCAGTCTCTCTAAGCCCAACTCTGCAAGTGAAATCATTGCCCTCCCTTCTACGTGGGACATGACATCCAGGGGTGAAAGTCTCCCTGGCGACATGGGAGAGGACTCACAGGGATGAATCTGACCCTGGCACTGAGGGACTAACAATTCCATCCTGACCAAAAGGGGGAAAAGAAGTGTAACTTATAAAGTATCAGTGGCAGAGAGAGTTCAAATAGAGTCACAAGGGTTCCAGGCACTAGAATAATTTTCCAGAAACGTACAACCTCCAAAGGAGTCCCTGGTCCAGATAAGTTCTGAAACCTAGCCCAGCCTCTCCAGAACATCAGATAGTTCCATCTCCCTACCCCATATTAGTGACAGACCCTTCCAACATCAAAAATTTATAATTGCCATAGCCCAAACAACTCCACAGAGAGGTATGGAAAGATCAAAAGTGATGGTGGAATTATACAGAGAAGATAGGACTTAACAAATGAAAATGAATGCTGAATCATTAAATTGATTATCTCTTTTAGTCTCCAGTATTTTAGAGCAGCTAGAAGTAAACACTTAAAATTGTGAAACTGTAACCCATGTCAAACTCCGAAATATTTTCCACAACTAATTATGGTGCTGTGCTTTGAAATTTATAGCTTTCTTATATATGCTATTTTTCACACAAAAAAGGAAAAAATTTGATTGTGATGATAAAAAATATTTATTCCTTCTAGCCTCCTATATTTGGAGCAGCTGGAAGGAAAAATTTGAGAGGATCATAGGGTAGCCCATGACAAACTCTGGGATCTGTTCTATAACTGCTTGTTGAAGAGTGCTTTGAAAACTAATGCTTTTTAATTTCTCTGCTTTGCATATATGTTATACTATACAATAAAAAACAAAGTTAAAAATAATTGACCAACTCTCAGTTAAACTGATAAAAGCAAAAAGAGAAAAGGTGCAGATAACTAAAATCAGAAAGAAAAAATAGTGACATCAACTACTGGTCTTCCAAAGGAAAAAGGCCTAAGAGTACTATTAACAGTTTTATGCTAAAAAATTAAATAGTCAAAGTGAAAATGGACAAATTATTAGAAACACATAAATGACCTAAACTGACTCAAGAAGAAGTTGAAAATCTCAACAGCTCTATAGCAAATAAAGAAATTGAATCAATAATCAAAAACTTTACATGAAAGGAAAGTTTAGGACTAGATGGCTTCATTGGTGAATTCTACCAAACATTTTAAGAAGCATTAATACCAATCCTTCTCAAACTGGTCCAAATCCAGGAGGAGAGAGCACATCCTAATTCATTCCATGTCCAGCATTACATTGATATCAAAGTCAGAGAAATTCAGCACAGAAAAAGAAAACTGTAGACCAATTTCCCTTGTGAATACAGATGCAAAAATCCTTAAAAAAATACTAGCAAACCAAATTCTATGTTATATTATAAGATTATACAACATAATTTAGTGAAATTTATCCCACCAGGCATGCAAGAGTGGTTTGACATATGAAAATCAATATAGTACACCACATTAATAAAACAAAGGAAAAACCCACATGACTATCTCCATACATGCAGAAAAGGCATTAGACAAAATTCAACACCCTTTCATGATTAAAATACTCAGAAAACTAGGAACTAAAGGAAACTTCCTCAACATGAAAAGCTTCTGGCAGCCTTTTTTTAAGAAATGGAAAAGCTGAACCTCAAATTTACACGGAATTGCAAGGGGCTCCAAATACCTAAAATAATCTAGGAAAAGAACAAAGGAGCAGGATTCATAATTCCTTGTTTTTTAAAACCCCCCAACTAACATCATACTCAATGGTAAAAATTAAAGCTTTCCCCCTAAGATCAGGAAGAACATGCTTGCTTTCACCACTGGTATTCAACCTTGTTCTAGAAGTTCTAGCCAGAGTAATTAGGCATAAAAAGAAATACAAAGAATCCAAATTGAAAAAGAAGTAAAACTATCTGTATTAATAGCAGACATGATCCTATATAGCAAATCCAAAAGAATCCACACAAAAGCTACTGGAGTTAATGAATGAATTCAGCAAAGTTACAGGATAGTACATCAATACTCAAAAATCAATTGTATTTCTATATATTAGCAATGAACAGTCTGAAGAGGAAATTATGAAAAAATTCCATTTACAATAGCATCTAAAAAAATAAAATATCGAGGAATAAGTTTAACCACAGAGGTGAAAAACTTGTACATTGAAAACTATAAATCATTGCTAAAAGAAATCAAAGAACACCTGAGAAAATGGAAGGACAGTCTGTGTTTACAGATTCAAAGGCTTAATATTATTAAGATAGCAATACTACCCCAAATAATCTACAGATTCAAATTCTGGCAGCCTTTTTGAAGATATGGAAAAGTTGACCCTCAAATCACAAGGAATTGCAAGGGGCTCCAAATAGCTACAACAATGTTGAAAAAGAAGAACAAAGGTAGAGGATTCACAATTCCACATTTCAAAACCTACAACAAAGCTACAATAATCAAAACAGTATGGTGCTGCATAAAGACAGACATATAAACCAATGAAAAAGAATCCTAAGTCCAGAGATAGACCCACACATCTGTGGTTAATCTCATTTTCAACAGGTGGCAAGTACATGAAATGGGGAAAGGAATAGCCTTTTCAACAAATGGTGCTGGGGCAACTGGATATCCATTTGCAAAAGAATGAAGTTAGACCCCTGCCTCATACCATAAGCGTAAATTAACTCAAAATGGATCAAGGATCTAAATATAAGCTAAAACCATAAAACTCTTAGAAGATAACATAGAGCAAATTTCTATGACCTTGGATTCAGATCTATAACACTAAAAGCACAAGAAAAAAAAAATTGTACTTGTGCTGGTTTGAAGCTATTATGTATCCCAGAAAAGCCATGTCCTTTAATCTTCATTCAGTATTGCCAGGTGGAATCTTTTCTATTCTTTCCATGGAGATATGACCCACCCAATTGTGGGTGGTAAACTTTTGATTAAATGGTTTCCATGGAGATGTGTCTCCACCCATTTAAGTTAGGGTTGCTTACTCAAGCCCTTTAAGAGGGAACCATTTTGAAAAAAGCCTTAGAGGCACAAGAACCATCAGAAGCAACAAAACAACAAAAATGAGAGAAACAACAGAAGCCTTGGAGCCAACAGAAACTTCAGAGCAGAACTCACATAGATGCTGACACATGAAAAACAGAGATGTGGATGTTTTCAGATGCTTGGAGCCCAGTAGATAATGCCATGAGATGTTAAGCAAGCCAGAACTAGCGAGAGCCAAGAGAAGCCACTGTAGAAGCCTGGAGAGAAAGCTAGCAAACAATGACTGCCATCTGTCTTTCCAGCTAAGAGAGAAATTCTGAACATCGTTGGCCTTTTTCTGAGTGAAGTAACCTCTTGCTGGTGCCTTAATTTAGACGTTTCCGTAGGCTTAGAATATAACTTATTAAATTCCTCTTTTTAAAAGCCATTCCAGTTCTAGTATATCACATTCTGGCAGCTAGCAAACTAACACAGTACCTTAGCAAAACTAAAAAGTTTAGTGCATCAAAGGCCATTATTTTTCAGTGAAAGACAACCTACTGAATGGGAGAAAATATATTTTGCAAATATATTTTTTTTTTGCAAATCATATATCTGATAAGGGCTTATTTTATGCAGAATATATAAAGAACTCTTACAACTCAACAATAAAAAGACCCCCAATTTTAAAAAATGGACAAAGATATTGAACAGAGATTTTTTCCAAGGTTATACAAATAACCTATAAGTGCAGGAAAAGGTGCTCAATATCATTAGCCATTAGGGAAGGCAAACTGAAACCACCACAATGAGATACCACTTCATACCCTAAAGGATGGTTATTATTAAAAAAAAAGAAAATATGAAGTGTTGGAGAGGATGCTGAGAAATTGGAATCCTTGTGAACTATTGGGAATGTAAAGTTGTACAGCCAGTGTGGAAAGCAGTCTGGCAGTTCCTCAAAAAAGTTAAACATAGAAGTATCATACCACCCAGTAATTCCTGTCCCAGGTATATTCCTAAAATGATTTAAAACAGGGACTCAAATAGATACCCCAATGCTCACAGCAGCATTATATACAAAATATCTGGCCAAAAGGCAGAAACACCTCAAGTGTCCCTCAAGAGCTGAAGGGATAAACAAAATGTGATATATACACAATGAAATACTGTTCAGCTTTAAGAAGGCGTGAAGTTCTGAGATATGCTGCAACATGGATGAACCTTGTCATCAGCACTGACTGAGTGAAATAAGCAATGCACATAAGAACAAATACTGTATGATTTTACTTGCATGAAATATCTAAAACTCCCAAGTTCACAGAGACAGAAAGTAGATTAGAGGTTATCAGGGATTGCGGGGAAAGAGGACTTGTTGCTTGGTGGGTATACAGTGTTTGTAAATTTTGGAAATTTTTAAATAAAATTAATAAAATTAGGTGAAGTCAACAACAACAAAAAGGAAACCTGAAAGACATGATAACTAAATGCAGTAAGTGATAATACTTACTGAATACTAAACTGGAAGAAAAAATATAAAGAACATTATTGGATCAATTGACAAAACTAGGAAAAAGGAGTGCTCGTTTAGGCAGCACATATACTAAATCTGGAACGATACAGAGAAGATTAGCATGGCCCCTGCAGAAGAATGACACACAAATTCATGAAGAGTTCCATATTTTAAAAAAACAAACCAACACTAGGAAAAGGGTAATAAATTGGATCAAAATAGTCCACCAACATTAAATTTCCTGAAGTTGGTGACTTTAAAATAGCATAGTAAGAGAACAACCTTACTTTTAAGGAATACACCTAGAACTATTTAGAGAAAAGGATCATAATATATTCAATTACTCCAAATTTTTATATACATACACGCACACACACACAGAGCATACAAATGATCAAAGCAAATGGCTTGAAATGTAAATAATAACATAGGCAAAGTAATGTAATCGGTAAAAATGTAAGCCATTTGGGTAAAGAAGTGTTCTTTGTATTATATTTTATCCTCTTCACAGACTCTTTCTTAGAGTAAAAGTTTTTAATTTTAATGCAAATACATTTTTTTTTTGGTAAGCTTTTCTAAGTTTGAAATTATTTCCCAAAAAGGTTAGAAAAGAACACACCAATTGTATGTTTATGTTTGGAGGTAGATCCAATTTGATGAGCCAATTTTAAATTTTATAAGGAAATGCAAAAGGTCAAAAATAGCTACACTGCTGAAGAAGAACAAGGTGGGGGCTAGCTGTATCAGATATTGTTCTAGTTTGCTAGCTGCTGGAATGCAATATACCAGAAACAGAATGACTTCTAAAAAGGGGAGTTTAATAAGTTGCTAGTTTACAGTTCTAAGGCCGAGAAAATGTCCCAATTAAAACAAGTCTATAGAAATGTCCAACCTAAGGCATCCAGGGTAAGATACCTTGGTTTCTGAAGGCCGATGAAGTTCAAGGTTTCTCTCTCAAGTAGAAGGGCACATGGTGAACACAGTCATTGTTTCTCTCTCATCTGGAAAGGCACATGGCAAACACAGCATCATCTGCTAGCTTCTTCTCCTGGCTTCCTGTTTCATGAAGCAACCTGGGAGGCATTTTCCTTCTTCACCTCCAAAGGTCGCTGGCTGGTGGAATTCTGCTTCTCTTGACTATGTCATTCTGCTCTGCTCTCTCTGAACCTGAATATCTTTTATAGAACTTCAGAAACTAATCAAGACCCACCCAAATGGGTAGAGACATGTCGTCACCTAATCCAGCTTAACAACCACTCTTGATTAAATCACATCTCCTGGGAGATCAATCTAATTAGTTTCAAACATACAGCATTGAATAGGGATTAGAAGAAATGGCTGCCTTTACAAAATGGGATTAGGATTAAAATAAGGGTTTTCTAGGGCACATACATCATTTCAAACCAGCACAGATATTAAGACTTATCATAAACTTATAGTAATAAAGGCAATTTTTTATTGATACAAGGTTAAACAAAAAGACCAAGAGAAGCCAAGAAACAAAGCTACACATACAAGGACACTTGAATTATGTCAGAATGACACTACAGAACAGTATAGTTCTTATGATCAAATCAGGAACAAATGGATTACCATATGTAAAATATCAGATTGAAAAAAATTTAAATTGTATCCCTATTTTACAAAATCAGTTCAGGTAGATTAAAGACCTAAATGTGAAAGGCTAAACTAGAAAGCTTTCAGAATATAAATATCATTATGACCTTGGAGTAGATAAGTTTTCTGAAAACATGTAAAAACAGTAATCATGAAAGAAAGACCCTTAGTCCTATAAAAGATAAACCACAAACTAGAAGAAGATACTTAAAGCACATAAAATCTGTGAAGGACTGGTATACCAAATACAGAACTGCCACGTAGTACAACTCCAGGGAGAGTTGTGAGAATATATAAAAAATTCCTCTTACAAATGAACAAGAAAATAAACAAAAAAAAATGGATAACTCAACAGAAGAATGGGCAAATGAGATAAAAGGTAATTCACGAAAGTGGAATTTCAATTCCTAAGTAAACACATAAGCAGGTACATAACCTAACTGGTAATGAGGGAAATGTAAATTAAAACCACAATGAGATATCTTTACAGATCCACCTGAACAGTTAAATTGAAAAGAATCTGTGAAAAATAAATATTGGTAAATATGTGGAGCAACAAGAACTCCTGTAATAAAATGGGACTACCAATTACTTTGAAAAATGGTTTGGTATTATCCAGTAAAGCTGATGACAGGCATATCCTATGATCCAGCTAATTAATTTTTCTAGGTAATAGAGAAACACATATACAAATACAACAGGATATATGTTCAAGAATGTTTTTAAGAAGCATTCTGGCCCTATAACTGAAAAGAACCCAAATCCTCATTAATAGCAAAATGGATAAATAAATAAATTTATACAGCAATATGTAAATGAAGTACACATATAAGCAATTAACATGGATGAATTCTCCAAAAAGAAAAAAAAAAAGATGATAAAAGACAAAAAATGTGATCTATAAATAAATAAAATTAAGCTTTTTTGTTTAGGAATTCAAACATAGGTATAAAACTTAAGAGAAAGACAAAGAAATCATTTCAAGTCAGGCTGGTGATTACCTCCCATGGGTAAGAAAATATAATCTAGAAGGGAACATGGTTGATTCTGGAGTCCTGCTAATATTCTATTTCTTGAACTGAATGGTTCACGAAATGTGTTTACACTCTCTTCTCTATATTTATTGCACTTCACAATTTAAAGAAAAGAATGATAAGGATAACACCAATCAATACAGATGCATGTGGCTGGAGAACCGTACACAGTTATGCTGACATGGTTCATGTTCTAGTTACTACCTGCCGGAATGAAACGCACCAAGATGGACTGGCTTTTAATAAAAGGGGGTTTATTTCATTAAAAATGCCTAATTCTTCAGAGGAAAGGCAGCTAACTTTCAACTGAGGTTCTTGTCTTACACGGGAAGGCACAGGGTGATCTCTGCTGGCCTTCTTTCCAGGCCTCTGGGTTCCAACAACTTTCCCCCAGGTGATTCCTTTCTGCATCTCCAAAGCCCTGGGCTGAGCTGCGAGTGCTCAGATGAGGTATGTTGAGCTTCTTGGGCTGTGCTATGCTGAGTCTCTCATTTAAGTATCCAGCCAATTAAATCAAATATCATTCATTGCAGTAGGCATGCCTCCTAGCTGACTGCAGATGTAATCAGTGACAGATGAGCTTTACATGCCATTGGCTCATGTCCACAGTAATAGAACTAGGCACCTTCACCTGGCCAAATTGACACCTGAACCTAACTACCACAGTTCATAACCATGAACCTTAAAGGGAGGTTCAGGCTGGTTGGCAATCATACTGTATTTCCCTAACTCATTCTCCTTCCCACTCTCCTAGAATATTATTTTCTACTTTGTGTGCTCAAACCTCCAACATTTCTCCTCCCATCCTCATATTTAGTTGATAATTGTTTCCTGTTTGAGGAAAATGGAAGCAAAAAGCACTTCTACATATTTACCACCACGACTATCCATCTACTAACAATTTTCATCCACACATATCTGACCTTTCCTTAGTTCAACTTCCCATGCTCCTTCCTACCTAAGGTCAAGCCACCTATATGTGCACCAGATCCCATCCCCTCTTGCTGTCTTAAGATTATTCCAGCAACTCTCCCATCTGTTACATCAATTTCATGAGCAAATATGCTATTATTTCTTGACTGAACTTTTTCCACCAGCCACCACTCTATTTTCTTTGTCCTCCTTTGTGGTAAAACTCCTTGAAGAGTTATGTGCACTTAATGAATTTTTCCAATCCCTCTCCTGTTTCCCTGTTTAAGTCACCACAATTAGGTTTTTGGCTTTACCACTCCACTGAAATGTTTATCAAGATCATCAAGAGCTTCCAATAGTCAATTCTCCGTTCTCATCTTACTTATCTATCAGGAGCATTTGACAGTGTTTATCATGCCTTTTCTTGAAAGGGTTTTATCACTTGATTTCCCATAAACCACACTCTTAATTTTCTCCTATTTTACTATTCACTCCTTAGTCACCACTGCTTCCATCTATCTTACTTACTGTTAGAATGCCCCAGGACTCTGTCTTTGGTATTCTTGTCTCCATCCTCACTAATTCTCTGTAATCTTAAAACAAGTCTCATGGTTTAAATACATCTGTATTCCAATATTTCCAGGTCAAACTCATGTCTTAAACTCCAGACTCATTCATAATGTCTAGTAGACATCTGAAATTCTTCATTCTCTCAATTTCTCCCCCAAAACTTTCTCCACTCATACAGGGTCCTTATTTCCATTAAAGGCAATGCCATCCCTTTGGATTCTGTTGCTCCGACCAAAAAACTTAGAATCATGCTTGTCTCCTTTCCTCATATCTATCCATTTGTAAATACAGTAAACTCCATCTTCCAAATATATACAGAATCTGAAGATTTCATTTCCTCTACTGCAACCTCTCTAGTCCAAGCTCCATTAATATTACACTTGAATTGCTATAATAGCCACCTATCCAGTCTCTCTGCTAATAACTTTACCCCTCTGTAGCCTATTATTCTTAACATAGTAGCCAAAAAGATCTTTCTAACATTTAATTTAGATCTTTTGTCTATCCAAATCCTGCATTGGCTAACCATTTTGCTCAGAGGACATGCCAAAGGTCTTAACCAAGACGTGTCATTTCTCTGATCTCATTTACTACAACTCTTCCCTATTTTCTCCACTCCAGTCACACTGGGCTCCTTACTATTCCTTAAATACATAAAGAACACTTTTAGGGTCTTTACACTGGCTGTCCTATCCACCTGGAACACTCCCCATATATCAAGATAGCTAATACTCTTAACTCTGTCAAGTCTTTGCTCAAATTATACTTCAGTAAAACATACCTTAATCACCCTATTTAAAGTTGTACATGAGCACATACACAATACTCCTGATTACCTTACCCTTTTACCTATTCCTTTTATCCAGAGTACTTCTTACCTAACATATAATACATATTGTTTATTACATTTTCTTTGCCTGTTTCTGAATGTTGAATACATTGGTTCACTTTAATGCAACTTTATAGCTACCACCCTAGAACCATCCAGACTAATACAATAGCTTAATTAATCTCCTCAATTACACACTTCCCTTGTAACCCATTCTCTAGTATCTAGAATAATCTTATTAAAGCACAAATCAGATCACAGGATTTTCCTGCTTAAAATACATCAGTGGTTTTCCTTTGCATTTGAAACTATCCAAACTCCTTGCCTTGGGTTTAAAAGCCCTAGAAAATCTAACACTTGCCTACCTCTTTAATCTCCTTTCATATTCCTTGTTCTCTTTTCAGCCACACTGGCCTTTTCTTCTCTCTCCCAATATTCCACATTCATTTCTATCTTAGTTAGATTATTTGCACTTGCTTTTCCCCTTTACCTGAAATACTCATGCCCTAGTCTTTATATGGTTGTCTCCCTGTCATTTGTATCTCAGCCATCCACATCTCTATTATATTCTATTTTGATTCTTGGTACAGTTCTTATAACTACCTGATATTTTTAGTACATCAAGAAAGCATAGCCCTCTGTTCAGATGAGTTCCCAGCACATTATAGGTACTCAATACTTATTTACCAAATGAGTGGGTTAATTTAAGAATGCAATTGTAAAACGTTACACAGTATTCTAAATACTATAAACTATAATTTACCTAATTGTACCCCTACTATTAGTTACTATTTCCTTATTATGATAAGTACAAAAATTAACAACTTTAAATTCTTATATATTATTCTGATTATTTCCTTAGGATTAATTTCTATAAATGAAATTATTGGGTCAAGAAGTAAAACTATTTTAAAACCTCTTATACATTACCAAAATGTTCCCAGTAGATATTTTGACAGCTTCCACTATTTCTAGCAATGAAAGGTATGAGAATGCTCAGTTCTCAGCTCTCAGCTGGATGGTAAGTGTCTTTAAACACTGATAGTGTGACAGGTAGACAAAATGGTATCTTACTGTTTTAGTTTTAATTTCTTTGTTAGTGAATTTGAATAATACTTCATATATTTGGGCCATGTGTAGTTACTCTTTGCACATGTATTTTTTAAAATAAGCCATTTAAAAAAACACTTGTTGTACTGAATTTGGTTAGGTAGCATCATCAAATGCACAAATTCAAAATCAAATTTGGAAGGGTGCAGGTCTTGGGAAAATGACATCAGAATGAGTAATTCATAGTAAGCATGCTACTACAAGTTTTGGTTCATCTATTTATCTTTCTTGATTCATAAAATATTTCATATAAATAGGTAAGAATGATCTGTGCAGTGTTTTTGATTGAAAACAAGTGAGGGAAAAATAAAGGAAATTATCCAATTTTCATGAAGCACTTGTTAAGAAAGATTAGCCACCTCCCTAGTACTTGTGGGATCTTGGCCATAAAGAATACCTTAATTTGTCCTCAGAATAAAGTTAATCATTAAAATCCAATACTTCTCACTTCCTTCTCTGAGAAATGCCTTTAAGTTTACCATCAGCTAGGCAACTATAGGAACTGGAAAACTGAAAACAGCAGTAAAAGAAAGGCATGGAATTATATAGACAGATATAGGTTATGGTGGATTGGAGAGGCTGGAGGGAAGTACCTGAAACTGTTGAGCTGTGTTCCAGTTGCCTTGATTGTTGAACACAATTGTTTAATGACACAGCTTTTACAATGTGTCTGTGTGATTGTGAAAGCCCTGTGACTGATGCTCCTTTTATCCAGGGTATGGACAGATGAGTAAAAAAATATGGATAAAAAATAAATAAATAATAAGGGGGATACAGGATAAAATAAATTGAGTATAGGGAAATACTAGTGGTCAATGAGAGGGAGGGGTAAAGCATATAGGATGTATGACTTTTTTACTTTTTATTTTTCTGGAGTGATGCAAATGTTCTAAAAAATGAACATGGTGATGAATACCCACTATGTGACGATACTGTGAGCCACTGATTGTATACCATGTATGGATTGGATGTGTAGAAAGATTTGTCAATAAATATATATATATAGTCAAGGCCACAATAGCTTCTTGCTTGGCTCAGGAAACCACGCTGCCTGTCTCTCTAGACGGGAAGAAGGGCTTCAGGACCTTGGGACCATGGCCTCATGTACCCAAGCATGGGATGTGACTGAGGATAGTACTGGTAATTTCTCCAGTTTAACCACACCCCCAGCAGACCTTTGGTGGTATTGTGAGAAGGGCATCCTCCAACCAGTATTACCTAAGAAGTGGAAGTGGAAGGGGACCTGTGCTCTGGTCCATTTGGCCATCCCATTCACTCTGGCATTTGAAGAGGAGAAGGAAGTTCTAACCCAAGGGAAAAGAAAAAAAGGAAGCTTACTTGGTTCCTTTGATGATCAAGTTTATTTAGACATTACAGGGGTGCCAAGGGAAATTCCATATAATTTTAAGGCTAGGAATCAAGTAGCTACAGGATTTGAGCCATCCTTATTCTGGTGGTTCACCATCAACAAAAACATGGAGTGGATTAATCAGCAAATATTTATCAATTACACCACAGATGCAGAAAAGGAAATAGCAGAACAGTGGGAGGCTACTAGACAAAGGACATAGGAAATAGGATGGCCCTAGACATGATGCTAGCTAAAATGGAGGCATTTGTATTATCGTCAGGTGTAGTTGTTGTACATTTATCCCCAGTAATTAAGTCCCAGATGGAACTATCCCTAAAGATACACAAGGCTTAATGGCCTTATCTGAATAACAGGCATTAATAATCCTCTCATAGGACTGTTAGAAAACTGGTCTAGGAAATGAAAAGGGTGGCACTGTCCATGCTAACTTCTTTAATCATCCTAGCTGGGGTACTCACAGCACGTGGGCAGTACATTATCCCATGTGCCCGAGGGTTAGTTCAAAGACTCTCTGAGGCTGCCTTAACCAAGCAAATACCTATTTAGTGCAGGCAAAACAATTTGTACCCACTTAAAAAGGAAGATCCCTATGATGAAAAGTGTGAAAAGGCTCTTATCAAGTTTGAAGAAAGACTAAAATGTGAAAACTAAGAGTTGTAAAAGAAAGAGGGGGATTTGTAAGAAGATAAAGTTTAGCTTTCACACAAGATAGCACTGCAGAATAACTCACACTGGTTTTGCAGGCAGGAAAAGAGAGCGCCTCTGGGATAAGCCTAGAATTGGCACAAAATAGGTAGACACAAAGTGTAAATAAGTAACGGCTAATCTTTCATTCTTTCATAACACGTGTCATTGAAGTGTAAAGTGTAATCAAAAGCAGGAACCTTCCACGGGAAATTTGAATCAGTTCCACTATCTGGATAAGCTGTAACTTCTGGAGTATCCAATCAGTGGAGAAACAGGGGAGGGGCCTGCCTGCTAAGAGCTTAGGATATAAATACCTGTGGATTCTATTGTTTGGTGCACCAGCCACCATTCTGTGTTTGGCTGGGCGCCTGTTCTTGCAAGGTCATGAATAAATTCTTTCTTCTCCAATAAAAAGAAAGGCATGGAGAGAAGATGCTATTACAGGGGCTAGGGCAAAGATAAATGATATCTAGAACATGAAATCCATTGTCATGTAAAAGAGATGTTCTTCTAAATTTAGATGGATGATAATCAGGACTTAGTGGTGAAAATTCTGAATCATAGTGAATAATAATCTAGATTTATAAAAATGCCCAATGTGAACAGCCTTACAAACTAAATTTTTGGGTAAGAGCTCAAGAAAAGTCAGAGGTTTTATTAATATCTGATAATACCTATTTTAGAAAATGATACTTTAGAACAGTGACTGGCATGTAGTAGGTACTCAGCAATTATTTTCTGAATTAAATGGATCGAAAAATGAATTATATTTATTCCATGAATGAATGAGTGAAAAAGTTACTTTAAAACATTTAAAATAGTTACATAATATTCTATTGCATGGGCTTAGGAATAATGCCCATTAATAGGGCTTTAAAATCATATTTTAATCCATCTTTCTCATCCAAATGGTTATAAATAAAGTCCGTACTTAAGTTACCATCAACTAAGGACTAAGTGGATTTTATGAGATGCTCAAAAGAAACCATTTATAAAATCAATTTATGTTCAATTCATAGCATCACTTTATAATCACAGTAAGGCTAATACCAATGAGGTGTTAAAAACTGTCTTTTGACAGGTATTGAAAACCAACTTCTGATATTACCATAATTATATGCTTTCTAACACATACCCTTTGTGCCTTATTATTCTCTCCAAATCCTCTTAAACAGATTACACTTTGAATCTCATAGTACTGTTTCTAGAGCAGTTACTTAAGGAAAGGAAAAACCAGACAAATGTTTTGAATTTTGAACAAAATTCTATAATAGACTACAGCAGAGATTCCCAAACTTCTTCAGTTCTTAGTGCCTTTAATGTCTCAGTAATTTATTCATAGTGCCTGTAGACAGACAAAAATACACCAAGACCCATATTTTCAAACTTCAACCTCTGTGTGAGACCAAAGGGAGAGTGTTTATTTAGTGCAAAATTGTATTTTGGGTTGCACATTGTCTAATTTAACTTGTACTGTCAGTTTACTTGAAAACCTTAAGTACATGGAATCTTGAACAGGGCATGAAATCTTGTTGGTTTGTTCAGGTGAGTGTGATGCTCCAATTTATCCCATAGTAATTTGGGCAGAGAATAAAAAAAAGTATTTGCAAAGTCCCCTTGGAGACTGGGGAGAAAGGAGGAAATATTAAACTTCCCCATCTGGGAAATTTCTGATATTCTCACAAGCAGTGGGAACAACCAATTCAATAGGCTGAGCCCTCTATCTTGGGGCTTGCCCCTATGAAGCTTATTCCTGCAAAGGAGAAGCTAAGCCTACTTATAATTATGCCTAAGGGTCTCTCCTAGAGAACCTCTTTTGTTGCTCAGATGTGGCCCCTCTCTCTCTAAACCAACTTGGCAGGAGAACTCAATGCTTTCTCCCTCTATGTGGGAGGGGCCCAGGGGTATAAATCTCCCTGGCATCATGGGATCTGACTCCTGGAGATGAGCCAGGACCTGGCATCATGGAATTGAGGAAGCCTTTTTGAACAAAAGGGTAAGAGAGATGAGACAAAGTTTTAGTGGCTGACAGATTTCAAAAAAGAGTTGAGAGGTTATCCTGAAGGTTATTCTTATGCTTTATACAGATATCCCTTTTTAGTTTATGGTGTGGCTAGAGGGAAGTAGCTGAAACTGCTGAACTGTGTTCCAGTAGCCTTGATTCTAGAAAAAGACTATATAACAATATAGTTTTTAGTGTGACTGTGAAAACTTTGTGTCCGATGCTCATTTTATTCACAGTGTGGACAGATGAATTTTTTTAAAAAAGGATGAATAAACAAATAAACAACTAATACAGGGAGATAAAGGGTGAAAATTTATTGAAATTTTCAATTGAAAATTGAATTCAATTCAGTAGATTGAAATACTGTGGGTCTATAAGAGGGAGGGGTTAGGGGTATGGAATGTATGAGTTTGATTTTTTTCTTTTTATTTCTTTTTCTGAAGTGATGCAAATGTTCTAAAAATGATCATGGTGAAGAATACACAGCTGTGATGAAACTGTGAGCCACTGATTGTATAATATGGTTAGACTGTGTGTGCATGTATATTTCTCAATAAATAAATAAATAATTAAACACCTTAAGAATTCTATTTATTTAGTTAAGTCCAAAGCAACTTAATAGGTATTTATGTCCTAATAACTTAATGCCTTTTGGGTCCTGCACAACATCCAAACTTTGGAATCAGATTGGGTACTGCTAACATCATTTCCTGTTCTATGCTAACTTTCAGGCTATACTTGCAATTTTTCACAATAACTACTGAAAATCTAGATTCATAAAAAACTAGCATTACTGTAAACAACTAAGCAATCTAATGCTGAAACTGAAGTAATATCAGCTAGTAGCTCATGAGTGTCTGACAGCACCTCTTGTGTTTTCCTTGAAAATTTAAAATATCTGTAGTACCCCTCAAACTTTGGGGCAGTATCTTGGACAATTTACACAGTTTGAGAATTGCAGGCTGCAGTTTAATTCCAAAATTAAATCCAACAAATCTCTTCATAATTATTTCCTTCTTCTGGATGGTCACAAGAACAGATATACTATTTTGAATGGCATTTTTTTTTTTTTTTAGAAATAAAAGCAACATTAATTTACAAATTTGGAAGTAGAAAGCAAATCTATGAAATAAATAGGGAATGGTCTCTACCTTTTAGGAACAAAGGATTTGAATGCTATAAAATAGCTACCTTGTTTCAATAGTTTTTCTCTCACCCTGTTTTAACAGTTTTTATCTGTCTTATTTGTATTTAAATCAGAAATAAGAAATTTTAATAAATGAGCAGTAGAGTCATATATTTTGAATCTATTATCATGCTTAGTCTATAAATATCAATTAACAGTATGTACCAATAGTATACCTGAGTCAAAGATATTTGTAATAAATCTTGGAGGAGTAAAAATGAAGTTACTATCAGCAAACCAATAATTCATGCATTTTTTGTTAGCAAACAGATGCATATCACTACTCTTTTAAATCCTTCCATTTGTTCTGTCTGAAACAGAAGTTTCCAGTGTACTTCACTTGAATGGTCTCAACTGAGTGAGGAATTTAAATTACCAGATTAACCAGATAGCAGACCAAGTATGCCAATGGTCAATTAGTAATTTGTCCTGCATTATGCTAAAGTATACAGCTGGGCCAGTCTTTGGTCAGAGAACTAAGAGGAAAAAGGGTGTAGATTAACTAGATTAGCAATTATCTAGTAAGATAAGATATTGTCTTTCTATAGAATGAGATTATTATTGTACCTGATATCCTGGAGTACACTGCCTGAATAAGGGGAAAAAAAACAAGTTGCCCTTTGAATTCCTGCTGAAATTCATTTAAAAATGACTGAACTTTTCATTTCCATGTCAAGAATGCTATACTTTTCTGATAATTTGTTATGTGAAACCTCGGACAAATAAGTTGCCTTTCTAGACCCATTTTCCTTATTTTTGAAACAAGGAAGACTGAGATAATCTCAGGTCAACATAAGAAATCACAGTACTCAGAATGCCTCATCCTGTAAAATGAAAGGGAGAGAGAGAGAGACATGGCAAATGTGGCAAAAGGTTAAAAGTTGGTAGATCTGGAAATCTAGGGTTGAGCGGTATGCTGGAATTCTCTGCATAGATTTTGTGTTCTTTTTGCAACTGTCCTGTAAGTTTGAAGTTATTTCAAAATAAAAACTTTATTAAAAAAGATAAGTGTATTTCATAAGTTTTGAAAAATCCTAAAGGAGGCAGGAAACCTAAAAAAAAAAAACTGTACAACAAATGACTAAAAATATATATATTCTTTCGAAGATAAACTTAAAACATCTATGGTAAAATAAAGTCCTTATAATAGAACATATCCTAGAATGTTGAAAATGACTACACTAAGCTATACTAGGATACTGACTGAAAAACTATGCATGCCCTTTTTAAACTAACCAGGACAGTATCACCACCTTTTTTTGCATGGGCAGGCATGAGGAATCGAACCCGGGTCTCTGGCATAGCAGGCGAGAACTATGCCTGCTGAGCCACCATGGCCTGCCCACCATCATTTTTCTTAAATAATTTTTTCCCTGTGTTTAGAAAACACAAAAGTAACAAAAAATAGAGCCTAAAAAAGTTCCAAAATTGAGTCCTCTGGTCTACAATTAAATTTTCATTAATCCACACTGCATAATAACAATGCAGTGTGTTTTTATAAATAATGTATTTAATATAGTTTTATTTCTACTTTTGTTGTTAAATTTTCTATTTTTAATAAAATAATGGGATAGTAAGTTGCAGGTCTTTAAAAGTAAAGGGAAGATAATAGAAATATGAATACATCATAGAGATATGAAAATTAAATGAGATGATAAATGTAAAATGCATTGACAAATAATAGTTCCTCCTGTGTTTAGTTCACGTAAAACCAAACAGTGGTGTATAATGGCGAGTAAAAGGGAGAGTCAGCAGGAACACAGCAACCTGGTGTAGAAAAGTAGTTTCAGTGCTCACATTGTTTAGAACTGCTAGCACATGGTGACAATAAAAAGCATTTCAGTCAGTGATATTGTTTTAAAAGTATTGCTGTCTACAAACCCCTGTGCCCTCATCAGGGGCATCACAGCAAAAGATCATTTCCCATATTCACTCATTCATTATTAACTGAGTATCTTGAGTGTTAGGGACTTAGAAGGTATCATTAGAGAGTACTGTTACCTTGTGTTCTTAAAATAAACGAAGAGTGAATATTTAGTAAATAAAAACGTTCACTTACCTTTCTTGAATTTATGTATAGGGAGTTTCTTAAGTTGATCTTTACGAAGTCTGTTTCTTCTAGCCCTGTGTCTGTCCTGGACAAATTTTGTGATCTAAAAATAAGAGAAAAAAAGGAGTCAGATATTAAACATACAATCAGAAAACAGCCATTGAAAGAAAAATGTCCTTTAGGTTTTTGGATAGACACTGTAAGCCAATCCAATTCACTTAAATCCTAACCACAATGATATTATGAATGCAAAGCAGTGAATTATATTAGTGATTAGTTAGTTACCCTTTGCATTTTTATTAATTGACCTTGATCTTTAATTTACTGACAGAGGCATTATAAATAGTTTGATTGCAAAAATACAAATGGTACACTACACTACAGATTATCAAGACTTTAATGGATCTAAATGAATGGGGGAATTAAGATTCCTTTAAGTTATGGAAAAACAAAATTTTCACACATATACTTATTACATATTGTACCTTTTCTTTTGGGGGAGGTGCATGGTCTAGGAATTGAATTATTGCACTTTTAATTCCAGCAGCACAATGGACAAAATTCCTCTATAACAAATATTAAGAAATGTTGGGTAAAATATATAAAATATTTAACAGTATAAATTGCTATACTTCCAAGAATGAAAGGAAAATCTATAAAGGCCAGAACCAAAAAGGGAGCATCAAATGCACAAGCTGATGCTTCTTAACTGTGGAGTATACTGGACATAGAAATAGACTCTAATGGCAAGGGCTTGGAGGTCCACTCCCATGCAGAACAGGTGACCAGGCCTTGAGGCTTGCTTGAAGAGGAGGACTGGAGCTTAAAGAGTATGCAGACAAAAAAGATCACTGAAGGCCTGCATTCTAAATGAAAAGGGTTTTTCCCTTTTGCATTATGAAGTCACTTGTTTGTCATTTTTAAGGTACTCTTGAGAGGGGACAACAAGTTCCCTGTAAGAAACTAAAACCTTGAATCTGCCCCATGACAGGATTTCTAGTATGAATCATACATTTTTAACTAAGTGGAAATCCTCAGTCTGAGAAATTAACCTAAAAAGTAGTCTAGCGCATATGCTATCATGGAGATCATGACAGAAATAAATGCAATATGACTTGAGAGAGACACTTTCACAATGAGGCAACATATAATATATGCAGAAAAAAAACTGGTATTGACAATAAGGTATCTACCATCTCCAGTAAGAAAAAATGATGCACCAGCAGCAAGAGTCAGCAGATAATACCAAATTAGACAGTTGGTGCCACAATAATTTAAAGTGTGTTTAAAAGAAAGCCTTATTTTATAGCAGTCACATTTAGTGTGGAGTGATAATTATTATTTCTGAATTTTGAGAGGCTGTTTTATATATGTATAACCTGGTATTGAGAGATAAGAATGAAACCGATCAGGTCAAGATTAAGGTAATTCAGAACACAGGGGTAAGGAAGACATTGTCTATGTTTTAGAACTTTACCTACTCTTTGAAAAAGGAAAGAAAGGTTTATTTTGTCCAGAACCTAAATTTTCTGTAGCACATAATCTAACTCAACCTGTCCGGATACCTCATTTAAACAACTGAAACAGGGAACCCAGAATAAGAATGAGGGTCTTTAATCCTATATAGCTTAATGTAATGCCTGGATACATCCTAGAATATATTAAGCAGATAATAAAAAAGTAATGGTCAAAAGTTAAAAAAAAAAAAAAAAAGTATTGGTAAAGTCCCCTGAGGGATGGGAGAAAAAAATATGGAACTATTAAACTTCATCACCAGGGATATCACAGATAGTGTGTCAAACATTAGGGACACCCAAATCAACAGGCCAAGCTCTTGATCTTGAGGCTTGCTCTTGTGAAGCTTATGTATGTAGCCAAGAAATCTGGCCTACCTACAGATATGCCTAACAGTTACTTCTGGAGGACCTCTTTTGTTGTTCACATGTAGCCTTACTCTCTCTAAGCCCACCTCTGCAAGTGAAATCATTGCCTTCCACCTTACATGAGAAATGACATCCAGGGGTGAAAGTCTACCTGGCGGTGTGGGAGATGACTCCCAGGGATGAGCCTGGCCCTGGACCATGGGATCAATAATACCATCCTGACCAAAATGGGGAAAAGAAATGTAACACATAAGGCATCAGCAGCTGAGAGAGTTCAAAGAGAGTCAAGAGGCTACTATAGAGGTCACTCTTAACAAGATTCAGTTAGACATTGCTACCTATCGTAACTTGCCAAACCCCAACCAAAACCATTCCAGACAATCCTAAAGACTATCTAGAGCAATATATAAGATTCTACAAAGGTTCCATGCACTAGGGTAACTTTCCAGAAACCTAAAACCTCCAGATGGGTCTCTGGACCAGATAAGTCCTGAAACCTAGAGGGCCCAGACTGTCTAGAATATCAGCTAGTTCCATCTCCCTATCCCATATTACTGACAGCCCCTTACAACATGAAAAAGTTAGAATGGCCATAGCCCAAATACCCCTAAAGAGCAGGAGGAATATCAAAGGTGATGGATACAGAGAAAGTAAGGTTTTACAAAAGAGCATGATTGCTGAATCATTATATAGATATTCCTTTTAGTCTCCAGTAAAATAGAGCTGCTAGAATAAAAACCTAAAATTGTGGAATTGCAACCCATACCAAACACTGAAATCTAATTGCTGTGCTGTGCTTTGAAATTTGTTGCTTTTTTGTATATATGTTATTTTTCACAAAAATGAAAAAAAAAAGTCAATTGTGATTATAAAAAAATATTTATTCCTTCTAGCCCCCAATGTTCTGGAGTAGCTACAAGAAAAAATCTGAGATGATAGTATCGTAGCCCATGAGAAACTCTGGGATCTGTCCTGTAACTACTTGGTGAAGAGTGCTTTGAAAACGATTGTTTTTCTCTTTCTTTGCTTTGTGTATGTGTTGTACTATACAATTTAAAAAGTTAAAAAAAAAGCCTTATTTACCAAAAAAGGAAGTAGGAGTTCTGAAAAATTATCAAATAAGATTTAAAAAATGAAAAAAAAAAATCACTGACACTAAAAACTCAATAAATAGCAGATTAGACACAGCTGAAAAGAAAATCAACAGCCTGGAAGAAAGAGCTTTAGAAAATACAACACTGAGAGAAAAAGAAACCAAACTATGAAAAACACATGGAGTGCAGGTCATAAGACACAGACAAAAGAATATGAAGGTATAAAATAGGTTTAAAAAGATAAACAGAAGAGGATAGAGAAAAAGAAGAAAGAATATTTAAAGAAATACTGCCTGAGAATGGCCTGAAATTGATTTTTAAAAATTTATCATCACAAAGAGTCCTAGACAAAATAATTACAAATAAATCTAAACCTAGGCAAAGAGTAGAAACTGCAACTCACTAGACATATAAAAAATTTTTAGAAACAAATCGGAAGGAAAATTCAAATTATCTATCAAGAAACAATATACCAACAGCATGTTTCTCTACAGCAACAGGAAAGACACAATATAACAATACCTTCAGAAAGATGAGGTAAAATAACTTTTAATGCAGAATTCTGTAAGTGGCTAACCCCTATTCATTAGTATGAAACAGAAATATTTTAATGAAATTAGTGTGAAAGAACATACCATTCATAGCCTTTCTTGAAATAACTACTATATGGTATAATCAAAGAAGCAAACTGAATCCAAAATGAAGGAGTGTGTGGTAGACACACTCCAATGAGACATACCCCTTTTATAATCTCCTCCCCTTGTTGAAACCTGTGACTTACTTCTAGCTAACAAAATATAGCAAAGCTGCTAGGATAATTAGTCCCTTGATTAAGTTATATATTATATGGAAAAGCTGATGAGCTATTCACTCCTATGATTGTTTTATATAAGACTTCATCTTTGCAGACTCGAATAAGAGATTATCTTGCAGACTTAAAGAAGTAAGCTGCCATGCCATGAGAAAGCCACATATAACGGAACTGTGAATAGTCTCTAGGAGCCAAGATTGGCCACAAGCTGGTGGTCAGTAAGAAAATGGGGACCTCAGTCCTACTTCTGCAAAGAAATGAATTCTGCCAACAACACATGAGCCTGGAAGAGGACCCTGAGCTCCAGAAGGGAGCATAGCTCAGCTGGACATATAGCATCTCTCTGTTCCTGTTCACTTAAGAGATAGACAGCCACATCCTTTTTGTGCAATGTCAGCCGCATCTTTGAGACATGATGATGAGTCATAATAAACACATTTGGGTATATTGGGTACCTGGTCACCAGGGCTGCTGTAAACAGCATGCATGTTCCAGTATGATTCCACCCACAGCAAGTTCAGGCAAATTCAAAGGCAACATCAAGGCTAAGAATGGGAAACTTGTCATCAGTGGGAATTCCATTACTATCTTCCAGGAGTGAGATCCCACCAATATCAAATGGGGTGATCCTGGAGCTGAATATGTTGTGGAGTCTACTATTGTCTCCACGATCATGGAGAAGGCTGGAACTCACTAGAGAGGTGATGCCAAAACAGCCCATCTCTACAAATTTCAGCCTTTTGTGTTTGACACGGGCAAGAACTGTGAGAAGTAGGGCAACTCCATAAGGTGGACCTTATTGTCTACATGGCCTCCAGGGAGTAAGAGCCCCCTGGACCACCAGCCCCAGCAACAGCACAAGAGGAAGAGGTTGATTAATGAAAAGAACATAACAATATGACTCTGGTAACAGAGCTTCAAAATACAAGTGGTAAAATTTGATAAAATGACAAGGAGACAAATCACAACAAGGGTTAGAAAACCTGACATCCTTCTTTCAAGAATTTATAGATCAAGCAGACAAAAAACGAAAATTGAAATAGAATATTTGAACAAATTACTGACCAACTGGACCTGATAGACATCTGTAGAACACTCCATCTAACAATAACAAAATATAAATTCCTTTCAAGTGCACACAGATCATTTATCAGGATAGACTACATCTTGGGTCATAAAACAAGTTTCAATAAACTTAAAAGGAACAAAGTGACACAAAGCATGTTCTCTGACCACGATACATTAAATGAGAAATGAGTAACAGACAGATCACAGGGAAATCCCCCAAATATTTGGATATTAAATAACATACTTCTAAATAACTCATGGGTCAGAGAAGAAGCCAAAATTGAAATTAGAAAATATTTTGAAGGAATGAAAATGAAAACACAACTTACTTAAATTTGTGGATACTGCTTAAAGCAGTTCTTAGGGGGGAAATTTATATTGGAAAATAAGAGAGGTCTCAAATCAATAATCACAGTGCACACCTTGAAAAATTAGAAAAAGAAGAGTAATGAAACATACTGGCAGTTTTAGCCAGTTCAACAAAGAAATAAAAGGAAAGAAAAAAGTAAACTATCTTTGGATGCTCAAACTGACCGTTGTTAAGCTGGCTACATGACCTTACAAGGCCTTACTTCCCTCATTTGTAAAACTGGTGTGAAATAACAGCACTTACTTTAAAGGTTTGTCTTAATATCAAATGAAGTAATCCACGTGTGGTGGTTAGAAACTATATGTATCCCAGAAAAACATCCTTAAATTTAATCCATCCCTGTGGGTGTGTACCCACTGTAATTAGGACCTCTTGATGAGCCTATTTCAGTTAAGGTGTGACCCACCTCCTTCAAGATGTGTTTCCTAATCGTGACATTTTGTTGGTTTGTCAAGAGTGATGCCATGATGAATTCCAGAGTGCTTCGATCAGTGAGTGGAAAAGTATTCGCAAAGTCCCCTTCAGGGAATGGTGAGAACAGGGAGAAATTCAACTTCCCCAAGTTGAATTCTTGATATTCTCACAAGCAGTGTGGACAACCAAACCTACAGGCTGAGCCCCCAGTCTTGGGGTTTGTTCATATGAAACTTAGCCCCACAAAGGATAGGTCAAGTCTACTTAAAATTTAGGCCTAAGAGTCACCCCAAAACGAGCCTCTTTTGTTGCTCAGATGTGGTCCTCTCTCCAGCCAACACAACAAGCAAACTCACCACCGTCCCCCTGTCTACATGGAACATGACTCCCATGGTGTGGACCTTCCTGGCAACGTGGGACAGAAATCTTAGAATGAGCTGAGACTCAGCACCAAGGAATTGAGAAAAACCCTAGAATAAGCTGAGACTCAGTAACAAAGGATTGAGAAAACCTTCTTGACCAAAAGGGGGAAAAGTGAAATGAGAAAAAGTGTCAATGGCTAAGAGATTCCAAACAGATTTGAGAGGTTATCCTGGAGGTTATTCTTACACATTAAGTAGCTATCACTTTGTAATTTAAGATGTAATGGAGAGGTTGGAGGGAAGTGCCTGAAAATGTAGAGCTGTGTTCGAGTAGCCATGTTTCTTTTTTTTTTTTAATGATTCAGTAATTATGTTTTTTTATTTAATTAATTTAAAAAATTACAAGAAACAAACATTTCCAACACATACACTCAGCAATTCACAATATCATCATATAGTTACATATTCATCATCATGATCATTTCCCAGAACATTAGCATCAATTCAGAAAAAGAAATAAAAAGACAACAGAAAATATAACAAACAGAAAAAAAAAATTTTACATACCATACCCCTTACTGATCCCTTTCGTTGATCACTAGCATTTCAAACTAAATCTATTTTAACATTTGTTCCCCATATTATTTATTTTTATTCCATATGTTCCTCTCATCTGTTGACAAGGTAGATAAAAGAAGCATCAGACACAAGGTTTTCACAATCACACAGTCACATTGTGAAAGCTATATCATTATACAATCATCATCAAGAAACATGGCTACTGGACTTCCGGAGAAGATGGCGGCTTAGTAAGACGCGCGGGTCTTAGTTCCTCCTCCAGAACAGCTACTAAAGAAACAGAAACGGTACAGAACAGCTCCCGGAGCCATGACAGTGACCAAAAAGACAGCGTACCCCATTCTGGAATGGCTGAACCGGCTGGGAGAATCTGCTGCGGTGGGATTTCCGAGGGGCGTGTGCTTCCCCGGGCAATGGCGGCTGGCGGCTGGAGCCCCTCCCTCCATCCTTCCCGGGCTGGCTGGGAGATTTGGAAAGGCGGTCCCCTCAAGCTGCGGCGGCCGGCACCCCCCCCACCATGCGCGGCCTCCCGGGCCGGCTGGGAGATTTGGATCAGAGGTCCCTCAAGCCGCGGAGGCCGGGGACCGGGGTCCCTTCCACACACGTGGCTTCCCGGTTCAGCTGGGAACTTTGGATCGGCACTCCCCCAGGCCGCGGAGGCCGGCGCCACCCCCCACGCACGGATTCCCGGGCTGGCTGGAGATTTGAATCGGCACTCCCCCAAGCAGCGGTGGCCGGCGCCCCTCCCTCCCTCCTTCCCGGGTCGGCTGGGAGATTTGGATCGCCACTCCCCCAAGCCGCTTCGGCTGGTGACCCTCTCCCACAGCGAGAGTCTTCCAAAGTTAAAGGAGCCACAGCATCTTTTACTGGTGGGACTGCAGAGACGAGCGCCACATACTGGGCAGGATAAGAAAAACAGAGCCCAGAGATTTCACAGGAAAATCTTTCAACCTGCTGGGTCCCACACCCAGGGAAATCTGATTAAATGCCCAGACGCCAGCAAAGAATAACGGATCACGCCAGGAAAATTGAAGATATGGCCCAGTCAAAAGAACAAACCAATAGTACAAATGAGATACAGGAGCTGAGACAACTAATGCTGAATATACGAACAGAAATGGAAAACCTCTTCAAAAACCAAATCAATAAATTGAGGGAGGACATGAAGAAGACATGGGCTGAACAAAAAGAAGAAATAGAAAGTCTGAAAAAACAAATAAGAGAACTTATGGGATTGAAGGACAAAGTAGAAAAGATGGAAAAAACAATGGATACCTACAATGGTAGATTTAAAGAGACAGAGGCTAGAATTAGTGAACTGGAGGATGGAACATCTGAATTCCAAAAACAAACAGAAACTATAGGGAAAAGAATGGAAAAATTTGAGCAGGGGTTCAAGGAACTGAATGATAATATGAAGCGCACAAAAATACGTGTTGTGGGTGTCCCAGAAGGAGAAGAGAAGGGAAAAGGAGGAGAAAAACTAATGGAAGAAATTATCACCGAAAATTTCCCAACTCTTATGAAAGACCTAAAATTACAGATCCAAGAAGTGCAGCGCACCCCAAAGAGAATAGACCCAAAGAGGCGTCCTCAAAGACACTTACTAGTTAGAATGTCAGAGGTCAAAGAGAAAGAGAGGATCTTGAAAGCAGCAAGAGAAAAACAATCCATCACATACAAGGGAAAACCAATAAGACTATGTGTAGATTTCTTAGCAGAAACCATGGAAGCTAGAAGACAGTGGGATGATATATTTAAATTACTAAAAGAGAAAAACTGCCAACCAAGACTTCTATATCCAGCAAAACTGTCCTTCAAAAATGAGGGAGAAATTAAAACATTTTCAGACAAAAAGTCACCGAGAGAAATTGTGACCAACAGACCAGCTCTGCAAGAAATACTAAAGGGAGCACTAGAGTCAGATACGAAAAGACAAAAGAGAGAGGTATGGAGTAAAGTGTAGAAAGAAGGAAAATCAGATATGATATATATAATACAAAAGGCAAAATGGTAGAGGAAAATATTATCCAAACAGTAATAACACTAAATGTTAATGGACTGAATTTCCCAATCAAAAGACACAGACTGGCAGAATGGATTAAAAAACAGGATCCTTCTATATGCTGTCTACAGGAAACACATCTTAGACCCAAAGATAAACACAGGTTGAAAGTGAAAGGTTGGGAAAAGATATTTCATTCAATTAACAACCAGAAAAGAGCAGGAGTAGCTATACTAATATCCAACAAATTAGACTTCAAATGTAAAACAGTTAAAAGAGACAAAGAAGGACACTATCTACTAATAAAAGGAACAATTAAACAAGAAGACATAACAATCAAAAATATTTATGGACCGAACCAGAATGCCCCAAAATACATGAGGAATACACTGCAATCACTGAAAAGGGAAATAGACACATATACCATAATAGTTGGAGACTTCAATTCGCCACTCTCATCAATGGACAGAACATCTAGAGAGAGGATCAATAAAGAAACAGAGAATTTGAATATTACAATAAATGAGTTGACCTAACAGATATTTATAGGACATTACACCCCAGAACAGCAAGATACACATTTTTCTCAAGTGCTCATGGATCATTCTCAAAGATAGACCATATGCTGGGTCACAAAGCAAGTCTTAACAAATGTAAAAAGACTGAAATCATACACAACACTTTCTAGGATCATAAAGGAATGAAGTTGGAAATCAATAATAGGCGGAGTGCCAGAAAATTCACAAATACGTGGAGGCTTAACAACACACTCTTAAACAACGAGTGGGTCAAAGAAGAAATTGCAAGAGAAATTAGTAAATACCTTGAGGTGAATGAAAATGAAAACACAACATATCAAAACTTATGGGACGCAGCAAAGGCAGTGCTAAGAGGGAAATTTATTGCCCTAAATGCCTATATCAGAAAAGAAGAAAAGGCAAAAATGCAGGAATTAACTGTCCACTTGGAAGAACTGGAGAAAGAACAGCAAACGAATCCCAAAGCAAGCAAAAGGAAAGAAATAACAAACATTAGAGTAGAAATAAATGAAATTGAAAACATGAAAACAATAGAGAAAATGAATAAGACCAGAAGTTGGTTCTATGAGAAAATCAATAAGATTGATGGGCCCTTAGCAAGATTGACAAAAAGAAGAGAGAGGATGCAAATAAATAAGATCAGAAATGGAAGAGGAGACATAACCACTGACCTCACAGAAATAAAGGGCGTAATAACAGGATACTATGAACAACTTTACGCTAACAAATACAACAATTTAGATGAAATGGACGGGTTCCTGGAAAGGCATGAACAACCAACTTTGACTCAAGAAGAAATAGATGACCTCAACAAACCAATCACAAGTAAAGAAATTGAATTAGTCATTCAAAAGCTTCCCAAAAAGAAAAGTCCAGGACCAGACGGCTTCACATGTGAATTCTAACAAACATTCCAGAAAGAATTAGTACCAACTCTCCTCAAACTCTTCAAAAAAAATTGAAGTGTAGGGAAAGCTACCTAATTCATTCTATGAAGCCAACATCACCTTCATACCAAAACAAGGCAAAGATATCACAAAAAAAGAAAAATACAGACCAATCTCTCTAATGAATATAGATGCAAAAATCCTCAACAAAATTATAGCAAATCAAATCCAGCAACACATTAAAAGAATTATACATCATGACCAAGTAGGATTCATCCCAGGTATGCAAGGAAGTTTCAACATAAGAAAATCAATTAATGTAATACACCATATCAACAAATCAAAGCAGAAAAATCACATGATCATCTCAATTGATGCAGAGAAGGCGTTTGACAAGATTCAACATCCTTTCCTGTTGAAAACACTTCCAAAGATAGGAATACAAGGGAACTTCCTTAAAATGATAGAGGGACTATATGAAAAACCCACAGCTAATATCATCCTCAATGGGGAAAAATTGAAAACTTTCCCCCTAAGATCAGGAACAAGACAAGGATGTCCATTATCACCACTATTATTCAACATTGTGTTGGAGGATCTAGCCAGAGCAATTAGACAAGAAAAAGCAAAACAAGGCATCAAAATTGGAAAGGAAGAAGTAAAACTATCACTGTTTGCAGACGATATGATACTATACGTCGAAAACCCGAAAAAATCCACAACAAAACTACTAGAGCTATAAATGAGTACAGCAAAGTAGCAGGTTACAAGATCAACATTCAAAGATCTGTACCATTTCTATACACTAGCAATGAACAAGCTGAGGGGGACATCAAGAAACGAATTCCATTTACAATTGCAACTAAACGAATAAAATACCTAGGAATAAATTTCATTAAAGAGACAAAAGACCTATACAAAGAAAACTACAAAAAACTGTTAAAAGAAATCACAGAAGACCTAAATAGATGGAAGGGCATACCGTGTTGATGGATTGGAAGACTAAATAAAGTTAAGATGTCAATCCTGCCTGAATTGATTTACAGATTCAATGCAATACCAATCAAAATCCCAACAACTTATTTTTCAGAAATAGAAAAACCAATAAGCAAATTTATCTGGAAGGGCAGGGTGCCCTGAATTGCTAAAAGTATCTTGAGGAAAAAAAACGAAGCTGGAGATCTTACGCTGCCAGAATTTAAGGCATATTATGAAGCCACAGTGGTCAAAACAGCATGGTATTGGCATAAAGATAGATATATCGACCAATGGAATCGAATAGAGTGCTCAGATGTAGACCCTCTCATCTATGGACATTTGATCTTTGATAAGGCAGTCAAGCCAACTCACCTGGAACACAAAAGCCTCTTCAATAAATGGTGCCTAGAGAACTGGATATCCATATGCAAAAGAATGAAAGAAGACCCATATCGCACACCCTATACAAAAGTTAACTCAAAATGGATCAAAGATCTAAACATTAGGTCTAAGACCATAAAACAGTTAGAGGAAAATGTAGGGGGATATCTTATGAAACTTACAATTGGAGGCAGTTTTATGGACCTTAAACCTAAAGCAAGAGCACTGAAGAAAGAAAGAAATAAATGGGAGCTGCTCCAAATTAAACACTTTTGTGCATCAAAGAACTTCATCAAGAAAGTAGAAAGACAGCCTACACAATGGGAGACAATATTTGGAAACAACATATCAGATAAAGGTCTAGTATCCAGAATTTATAAAGAGATTGTTCAACTCAACAACAAAAAGACAGCCAACCCAATTACAAAATGGGAAAAAGACTTGAACAGACACCTCTCAGACGAGGAAATACAAATGGCCAAAAGGCACATGAAGAGATGCTCAATGTCCCTGGCCATTAGAGAAATGCAAATCAAAACCACAATGAGATATCATCTCACACCCACCAGAATGGCCATTATCAACAAAACAGAAAATGATAAGTGCTGGAGAGGATGTGGAGAAAGAGGCACACTTATCCACTGTTGGTGGGAATGTCAAAGGGTGCAACCACTGTGGAAGGCAGTTTGGCGGTTTCTCAAAAAACTGAATATAGAATTGCCATACGACCCAGCAATACCATTGCTAGGTATCTACTCAAAGGACTTAAGGGCAAAGACACAAACGGACACTTGCACACCAATGTTTATAGCAGCATTATTTACAATTGCAAAGAGATGAAAACAGCCAAAATGTCCATCAACAGACGAGTGGCTAAACAAACTGTGGTATATACATACGATGGAATATTATGCAGCTTTAAGACAGGATAAATTTATGAAGAATGTAATAACATGGATGGACCTAGAGAACATTATGCTGAGTGAGTCTAGCCGAAAACTAAAAGACAAATACCGTATGGTCCCACTGATGTGAACCAACATTTGAGAATAAGCTTGGAATATGTCATTGGTAACAGAGACCAGCAGGAGTTAGAAACAGGGTAAGATAATGGGTAATTAGAGCTGAAGGGATACAGACTGTGCAACAGGACTAGATACAAAAACTCAGAAATGGACAGCACAATACTACCTAATTGTAATGTAATTATGTTAAAACACTGAATGAAGCTGCATCTGAGCTATAGTTTTTTGTTTGTTTGTTTGTTTGTTGGTGTTTTTTGTTTTTTTTCTTTTTTATATTCATTTTTTATTTATTTTTATTATTATTTTCATTTTTTCTCTATATTTTCATTCTATATCTTTTTCTGTTGTTTTGTTAGTTCTTTTCCTAAATCGATGCAAATGTACTAAGAAATGATGATCATACAGCTATGTGATGATATTAAGAATTACTGATTACATATGTAGAATGGAATGATTTCTAAACGTTGTGTTAGTTAATTTTTTTTTTAATTAATAAAAAAAAAAAAAGAAACATGGCTACTGGAACACAGCTTTACATTTTCAGTCAGTTCCCTCCAGCCTCTCCATTACATCTTGGATAACAAGGTGATATCTACTTAATGCATAAGAATAACCTCCAGGATAACCTGTCAACTCTGTTTGGAATTTCTCAGCCATTGACACTTTGTCTCATTTCACTCTTCCCCCTTTTGGTTGAGAAGGTTTTCTCAATCCCTTTATGCTGGGTCTCAGCTCATTCTAGAGTTTTTCTCAATCCCTTGATGCTGAATCTCAGCTCATTCTGGGATTTCTGTCGCACGCTGCCAAGAAGGTCCATACCCCTGGTAGTCATGTCCCACGTAGACAGGGGGAGGATGGTGAGTCTGCTTGCTGTGTTGGCTGGAGAGAGAGGCCACATCTGAGCAACAAAAGAGGTTCTCTTGGGGGTGACTCTTAGGCTTAATTTTAAGTAGGCTTGACCTATCCCCTGTGGGCTTAAGTTTCATATGAACAAACCCCAAGGCTGGGGGCTCAGCCTATAGGTTGTGGGGGAGGGGTGCTGGCCGCCGCAGCTTTGGGAACTCATGGTTCTGGGGGGTGCTCGCCACCAGTCCAGCTGGTCCAGACTGGGGTACGTTGTGTGTCCGGTCACTATCGTGGCTCTGGGAGCTGTTCTGTACTGTTTCTGGTTATTTAGTAGTTGTTCTGGAGGATGAACTAAAATGCGCACGTTGTTAAGCTGCCATCTGGATCCGGAAGCTTGTTGAGTAGCCATGTTTCTTGATGCGGATTGAATAATGATATAGCTTTCACAATGTGACTGTGATTGTGAAAAACTTGTGTCTCATGCTCCTTTTATCTACCTTGTCAACAGACGAGTAGAACATATGTAATAAAAATAAACAATAGGGGAAACAAATGTTAAAATAAATTTAGTTTGAAATGCTAGTGTTCAATGAAAGTGAGGGGTAAGGGATATGGTATGTATAATCTTCTTTTTTAATGTGTTCATTTTATTTCTTTTTCTGTTGTCTTTTTATTTCTTTTTGATTCGATGCAAATGTTCTAAGAAATGATGAATATGCAACTAAGTGATGATAATGTGAATTACTGATTATATATGTAGAATGGAATGATCACATGTTAATGTTTTAGTTTGTTTGTTATTAATTTTTTTAAATTAATAAATGAATTTAAAAAAAAAACACAATTAGCAGGTGGGCCACAGTGGCTCAGCAGACAGAGTTCATGCCGGAGACCCAGATTTAATTTCCAGAGCAAAAAAAAAAAAAAAGATGTGTCCTAATCCTCTTACTGGGGTCCTTTATAAGAGAATGTGATTCAGATGGAGAGAGATAGCCTAGGAAACAAGAAACTGAGATCAATGAAACCTGGAAGAGACTAGCAGATGTCACAATGTGTCTTGCCATGTGACAGAGAAATGAAGGACTGCCAATAGCTGGTCTTTGGGAAGAAAGCATTGCTCTAATGATACCTCGATGTGGATATTTTCAGAGCCTCAAAACTGTAAACTAATAAATTTCCATTGTGGAAGATTATCCATTTCACGGTATTTTGGGGAGCAGCCTAGGAAAGTAAAACACCATGTAAAACTCTCAGCCTACTAAATATTGGCTATTATTTAAAAAAAAAAAAGTAAACTGTCTTCATCCTTAGAGGCCATGATCTTTGTGCTGGTTTGAAATGATGTAGAAAAAGCCATGTTTTAATCAAAATCTCATTTTGTAAAGGTAGAATAATCCCTATTCAATACTGTATGCTTGAATCTGTAATTAGATCATCTCTCTGGAGATGCGATTTAATCAAGAGTAGCTGTTATGCTGGGTTAGGTGACGACATGTCTCCACCCATTTGGGTGGGTCCTGATAAATTTCTGGAGCCCTATAAAATAGGAAACATTCTAGAGAATGAAAGAGATTCAGAGAGAGGAGAGAATGCTGCACCACCACAAAGCAGAGAGTCCACAAGCCAGCAACCTTTGGAGATGAAACAGGAAAACATCTCCTGGGGAGTTTCATGAAACCAGAAGCCAGGAAAGAAAGCTAGCAGATGATGCTGTGTTTGCTATGTGCCCTTCCAGCTGAGAGAGAAGCCCTGACTGTGTTCGCCATGTGCCTTTTCACTTGAGAAAGAAATCCTGAACTTCATCAGCCTTCTTGAACCAAGGTGTCTTTCTCTGATGCCTTTGATTGGACATTTCTATAGACTTGTTTTAATTGGGACATTTTCTTGGCCTTAGAACTGTAAACTAGCAACTTATTAAATTCCCCTTTTTAAAAAAGCCATTTTGTTTCTGGTATACTACATTCTGGCAGCTAGCAAACTAGAACAATCATCTATATAAAAATCCAATGGAATCTACAGCAAAGCTATTAAAAGATTAAATCAATTTATCCAGGATACAAGAACAATGTAAGAGGCCTCTTGCTCTCCATATTTCTTTACTTGCAAAAATACCTGCATGCTCCTTTCTCTGCATGTGTATTTAATAAATTTCTTACCTACTTGCTCTATCTGGGCTGTGCCTCTGAATTCTTTCTTATGGCGCAGTCAAGAACCTGGAAACCAAAATTCCATAACATATTTTGGTGAGCCAGCCAGGAGCCATTTCTCTCCAACAGTCTGGACTGATAAATACCAGGAAGTTTGGCCATGTGCTGCTGCTGCCTTTTCTTCTCACTTGGCTCACTGCTATTGTCTCCTATGTCCTTATTTTCATTACTCTCTCTAGGAATCTAGGGGCTCTGTGTGGCTCCCCCAGGATATAACTTCGGTGCACCCCAAGCCCCAGGCTACCTCTTCAGAGGTGGTAGAAGCCCTGTCTCCAGATATGTAGATCCAAGAAGGCTCAGGGTGGTGGGTAATTCTGCCCTTTGGGGCTGACTGGGGGTTTCTCCCTGTGTTAAGCAGGAGTCCAATAGGGGCAAAATGAGTCCCCCTCTTTTTGTCTCTTTCTTTCCTTCCTTAGCTCTCTGAGCCTTACCTTTACTCTTTCTTCCCGCTAGCCCCCCAGGGACCCAGGCCCTACCTGCTGAATCCATTCCTCTTTTTACCTCTTTGACAGAAGTTCTCTCCTCTGCCTCCATAAGAATCTCCTTTTTATCCCTGTCTGGCTTTATATGCCCTCTGGGACATTCTACCTTTTGTAAAATAAGATTCTGGGCTAAGGGTTCTTGAACCAAACAAGGTGTTGTCTTTGACATTTTCTAGGGAGTCACCTCTGAGTTAGGCCCATAGGGAATTGGGTACTTTCCACTGGGAGTATCTACCCCTGAAAGCCAGAAATGGGGTTTAGGGGGTAAGCAAAAGCTCTGGCTATCTTAATTAAAAGAAATTGAGCCTGTGAGAGCTGGTAAACCCCCCATTTTTCTTAAACTGAGCACACAGGCGTTCTTGCTTTCTGCTCACTCACAGCATCTGCTCTCCAATCTTCACCCACCCAGGGCCAACCTGGACTGCAGTTTCTCCTCCCTACTATTGTGCTTTAAACCTTGGTAGGCCTTTCTCAAGCTACTAGTGTTAAGTTTGCTTTCACTTTCTAAAATCTGCACTGCAAAGGACAGCAAGAGCCTCACTCCCAGCCCTATCCTATTGTATATCTATTATCAGACCCTGTGGATTGCCTACCTAGGGTATGTCCCCCTTAAGGGGAGCACATTTCTTTGCCACATGCTCTTTCCCTCTAACTCACACCAGGGCTAGCACCAGGAGATTCCCTCCTTAAAGTTTCCATTCTATTAGGCAATAAGTCAGGTAGTTTGTTAAGAGATAGATACCAAAAAATAAAAAAAAAAAAAAAAGAGATAGATAACCAGGAAGTTGGGTGGGTTAGCTTAGCAGCAATGGGATGGTCTCAGCCCATCTGTCTCCTGAATCTTTGAGAAGGCCCAGGGATGCCGGGGGATAGATGCGGGGCACTTGATCGCATGGCAGCCAAGGGATCAGCACTTAGAATGGCAGGCTGGTGACCTGGGACACCAAGCACCAGGAAATCTGTCTTTTTCTTCCTCTTCCTTAAAGATGGGTGGTGCTTCCAATTCTGTGTGGTCACAGTGTTGCCAAGAGAATAGCTGACAGTAGCCCACAAATGAAACAGCAAACCTCTTTTATAAAAAGGAAAGAAAGTGACAAGAAATTCCTCAAATACAGCTGTTATATCCTTATATCAGGACAAACCTATAAAGGGCTCTTGCAAATTATGTTATTCCCAGGAGGACACTAAGAGGCTTTTTCTTCATGACTCAGGGAGAGGCAAATATTTAAATAATCCACTTTTAAATAGCCCCCCTCCAGAATACTCATTTTCTATTAAAATCCATTGCGACCAAATCTAAACTTCCTTTCTAAATTATGCTCTTTTTAGTCTTCAGGAAACAGACAACATAATGAAAAAGGTCTCTTCTTTTTCCTTTTCCAGAAAAAAAAACGGGAAATGCCAACAATCAGTATAAACTAAAAGATAGAAGCACAGCCCTCCAAGGGACTCTCAGTTACAATACCATCCTCCAGTCTGTAAAAGAGAGGGAAAGTAGTCAGAAATTCCCTATGCCCAAGTATCTATGGCTCTCTATGAAGACAAGGAACTAAGAGGGGCTTATAGCTTGTACTATACCCATGTCTCAATTTCCATTAAAAGAGAAAACACCTGTTTATTAATTGGCATGACAATGTACCACCAAGCCAGTTAAAAGTAATAAGCTAAGGGAGATCACTCAGGAGAAAGATGAAAAACCCAGCCTTGTTCCAGAGCAACAAGTGGAAAGCCCTAAAAAGTTACTAATACACACCTGGATTCCTGGGAAAGTCAGATTTTCCTCGGCACCCATTTCATCAGTCAGTCTGTCCCTGACATTCAGGAACAGCTGCAACAGCTCCCCATGGGCCCACAAACTCCTACTATTGACTTATTAGAAACTGCCTTTTCTGTATTTAACAATCAAAACAAGGCTGAGGAGGAGGAGAAGGCAAAGAGATGAAGCAAAAGGCCAGAGAACAGGCTCAGCTTATTGCAATTGCAGTTAATAGTGCCCTGCACCCTCATGGCTCCAAGCTTCAAGAGTCTTCTTCAACTGTGTGTCAGAGCACCACTGGCAAAGAGCAGCCAGAAATCTCAAGACAACCCTCAAACTTGGACCCCACTGGGGCCTGGCTGCAGGTGCCAACAATATGGACTGTGGGCCCAGGGATTGCACTGTCTCCTGAAGTGGGTGCAGGAGTGCATCTTGAGCCCTGCTCATGGCAAGTGAAGAAGACTGAGGGTGCTTGAGGCCATGAATGGCTCTGCTGACTTCACATGTGACCAATTTAAAAGTGCCCCAGGTGACACTGGCAGGACAGATAAGATTATTAAATTTTTAACACTGGAACCACTCTGTACTAAATTGGCACTCTGGGCCTACCTCCACTGAGACCTGCCTAGTTATAGGAGTTGATGGTAAAGCCAAAGCTAAAACCTTCACTATTCCTCTCCTTTGTGGGTTCAAGGACATTCTAGGGTCCCATCAATTTCTCATTGTCCCTGAATGCCCTAACCCCTTCTAGGAAGATCTTTTTCACTCCCTGGGGGCCATTTTAAGACTAATAATCCCAACTTGCGTTTACCCCCTTGTTTGCATGGAGGCCCCTACTAGATCAAGGTTGCTTGGCATCCAAGAGAAGATCCTCAAGCAAATAAACCCACCTATATAAAATGAAAGCAACCCAAGGCTAGCCCAAAATACATTCAAGTTTTCAATCCTATCCTAAAAACTCATCTTTGTATCCCTCCTCACCCTAACTCTCAACCTCTATTTATTTTTATTTTTTATTTTTATTTTTTGCATGGGCAGGCACCAGGAATCGAACCCAGGTCTCCGCCATGGCAGGCTCTGCCACTGCACCACCACTGCCCACCCTCTTTTTTTCCCATCTTCTATTTATTTATTTACTTTTCTGTATTTATTTTTAAATGGCAAAAAGATAAAATTCCCACCCTACTCACTTAAGTAGTACTGTCCCAATGGTAAACTGTAAAATTCTAAATGGCTAAGAAGACTTTTAACCAGAACCTTTGAACAATAAGTGACTTATGCTGACCCACAGATTATCCCTATGTCCTTAGGCTAAATGATAAAAACAAAGATAAAATTCTGAATAGAATCATCAGAGTCTGCACGCTGCTGTCAAAGAGACTTCACAAAAGCAGTTCAATTAAGCCTCTAAGAATAAATGACTGACCAAATCAACATAAACATTAACCTCCTGGGGTAGGGAAATTAGAACCAACAATTTATACAATAGGTTTTATCAATGTCCAGTTTTCAAGAAAAAATAATTACAAGACATTCAAAGAAACAGCAAAGTTTGAGACACAGAAAGGAAAAAAATAGTAAGCAATAGGAACTTCTTTTGAAATACTGCACTTGGCTGACAAAAACATCAGTGCAGGCAATAAACAGATGTTCAAAAAACTAAAGAAGGAAAAGAATAATTTATGTTCAGTGAATAACGGCTAAAGAGTTAAAGAGGAGTGTGATGACAATGTCTCAACAAGTAGGGACTATCAAAAAGTTAGAAGTTATAAAAACACCAAAAAAGAAATAATGTAGTTGAAAATTAAAGTAGCTGAAAAATCACTAACAGGACTTAACAGTAGATTAGAGCTGACAGAAGGAAATGTAAGCAAACACGACAACAGGTCACTACAGTCTATGCAATCTGAAGAACTGCAAGAAGAAAGTGAAGGAAAATAACACAGCCTTGGCGAAAGTACACTATCATGCACAAAATGGAGAAACAGAAGAAGAGATAAAAAACGGGGCAGAAAACAATGTGCAAAGAAACAATAGTTGAAAATTTCAAAATTTGTTGAAAAATATTAATCATCACATCCAAGAAGTTAAACAAACTCCAAACATAATAACCTCAAAAAGATATATGCCCTGATACTTCATTATTAAAATGTTTTCAACATACAATGATAAAGAAAATGTTGACGGCAGCAAGACTCATTATGCACAAATACAAATAACCAGTGAAATTAACAGCTGAATTCTCATAAAAAACCTCAGAGACAAGGAGTAGCTTTAGGCATGATCAAAATAAAACCCTGTCAATGAAGAAACTTTTATCTAAAAAATAAATAAATAAAACCAAGTGTCTAGTCTTCAAAAAATGAAGGTGAAATTAGTGACCTTTACAGGTGAAAAAAGGATAGGATTTTTGACTAGGTGCTCTGCCTTGAAGAAAATTAGTAGTCCAAGTCATGCTTCCTGTTGGAGTCACTACACAGAACAAGGATGGACTTCTTACTATCCAAAATTTGGATCAGATGTTGTGATTGATGATGCCATGCACATACCATGAAGGAAAGCCACACACAGAAGCCAAGAAATGAAATTAAGAGAAGCTCACAGAAATATCCTGAGAGAGTAAGCCACTGAAGCCAGAAACTGAAAGCAATGAAACCCAGCAGAGAAGAACCAGCAGACATCACCATATTCCTGGCCATATGACAGAGGAGTCCAGATTACCAGTATCCTTTCTTCTGAGAAGGTATCATCCTGTTGATACCTTGAGGTGGACATTTTCACAGCCTAATTACTCCAAATTGTAGGTTAATTAATTTCTGTTGTAAAAACCAGAAAACAAACAAACAAAAAACAAGCAAACCATGTATGCATGTAAAACGAGAATTTAGTTTTCTTTGTAAAATAATGTAAATTGTTAGTCTATTCTTAAACTTGATCTTAGCCAAAAGCCTGAGAAGCGATGTTAGTCTCTTTTAATGAAAAGTTATAAAAGTTTTTCTTAAACATCTGAGTACTTTGTCTAAAATATAAAAACTTTATATCAGAACAATATCCTTGTTAATGTTTGTTGACCTTATCATCCTTTATTTCAGATGACAAATCTTCTCACTCTTAAAGGAAAACTTACAAAAGATTTGTTCTCTCACCTCGTAAAAGTAAAGTGCTAAAATAGTTTAACATATTACCTCAAAAGTGTTTAAGAAGTATTAATTATTTCTATCCTTCTGTTAGCTAAATTTGCATGGGTAAAATGTTATTCATATATTTAGAAATGGTTTCTATCCTAATACTAATCTGTATAATATTAAAAGTTACAAATCATGGGAACAACCAAATTTGCTTGTCAGTAGTTACACTGTTTACTCTATGGCTTCTCTAAAAGTACAGATAGTCAGCTATAAGTCAAAACTTCATCTTCAACAAAAGAACTTCAGATGTCAGGAGATAGAAATAGGGTAGATATTGGGTAATTGGTGCTGTAGGGATACAGATTGTACAACAGGACTGATTGTAAAAATTCAGAAATGGATAGCACAATACTACCTGATAGCACAATACTACCTGATTGTAGCACAATAATGTAAATACACTGAATGAAGCTGAATGTGAAAATGATGGAGGGAGGAAGTTGGGGGCATATATGAAACCAGAAGGAAAGATAGACAATAAAGACTGAGATGGTACAACCTAGGAGTGCCTAGAGTATATAATGATAGTGGCTAAATGTGCAAATTAAAAAATGTTTTTGCATGAGGAAGAACATAAGTATGCCAATATTGAAGGATGTTGAAAATAGACAGTCATTCATATTTTAAAACTTCAACTTCTGTGTGAGACTAAAGTGAGAAATGTTTATTTGGTACAAAATTTATATTTTGACCAGTGTATTTCCTAATTTAACTTATATGGACTGTTTAACTGAACACCATAAGTACATGGAACCTTGAATAGGGCATGAGATTTTGTAGGTTTGTCCAGGTTAGTGTGAGGTCCAGATAAATCCCACAGTGATTTGAACAGTAAATAGAGAAGTATTTGCAAAGTCCCCTTGGGGGAATGGCGAGAAAGGGGGAAAAATTCAACTTCCCCATTTGGAGAATTCCTGATATTCTTGCAAGCAGTGGGGACAACCAAATCAACAGGCTGAGCCCTCAGTCTTGGGGTCTGTCCCTATGAAACTTACCCTTGCAAAGGATAGGCTAAGTCTCCATAAAATTAGGCCTAAGAGTCACCCCCAGAGAACCTCTTTTGTTGCTGAGATGTGGTCTCTCTCTCTCTCTCAGCTAACATGGCAAGCAAACTCACTGCCTTCCCACCCTCTTCATGGGATATCACTCTCAGGGGTGTAAACCTCCCTGGCAATGTGGGATAGAAATCCTAGAATGAGCTAGAACTCAACATCAAGGGATTAAGAAAACCTTCTCGATTGAAAGGGGGAAGAAAGAAATGAGACAAAATAAAGTGTCAGTGGCTAAGAAGAAAAAAAAAGAACTTTAAAGGAGAAACAAGGCAAGTATTCAAATTATGTTCTACCTGTTAATCAATATAACCTTAGTAAATGTGTATAGTATAACAGAACATGAAGGGAAAATAAAAAGCGTGGAACTATTAAACTTTCTCATCTGGAAAACCCCAGTACCCTCTTCACCAATGGGGACTTCCAAGAAAATAGGCCAAGCCCTTGATTTGAGGCTTGCCCTTATGAAACGTATTTCTGCAGTGAAATGAAGCCTAAGAGTTGCTTGCAGGAAACCTTTTGTTGCTCAAATGTGATCTCTCGCTCTCTCTCTCTCTCTCTCTCTCTCTTTCTACCCTCCCCCCACCCCCAATCTTTCTAAGCCCAACTCTGCAAGGAAAATCCCCCTATGTGGGACATGACATTCAGGGTTGAAAGTCTCCCTGACTACATGGGGTGTGACTCCTGGAGATGAGTCTGGCCCTGGCACTGTGGGACTGACAATGCCTTCTTGACCAAAAGGGGGAAAAGAAGTATACTAAAATAAGGCATCAGTGGCTAAGAGATATCGAATAAAGTCAAGAGGCTATTCTGGAGGCTACATTTATTCAAGCTTCAGTGTGATCATGCTAATTGTCATGGTTTGCTAAACCCCAACCAACATCACTCCTATTGACTCTTAAGAACACCTAAGTGCTCAAACTGAGACTCTATAAAGTTTCATGCACTAAGTTTGCTTTCCTGGAACCTATAACTTCCTGGGGTTTCCTAGGCCAGATAGATACTGAAATCCTGTTAATTATAAACTAATTACATTCTCCCATCCTTCAGTGTCAACACCCCTTCTCAACATGAAAAAGTCTGAATGGGCATTGCCTAAAGATCCCTATAGATTAGGAGAAGGATCTAAGGAGAAGGAGGGGATATGACAAAGAAAACAGGATTTAACAAATAAGTATGAATGCTGAATTGCTATACTGATATTTCTTTTAGCCTCCAATTTTTTGGAGCAGCTAGAAGAAAAAATCTGAAATAGTTGAATGGTAACCTATAACAAACTCTGAAATTTGTTCTATAACTACTTGACTTGTTGAATTGTACTTTGATAATTATTGCTTTTTCTTTCTTTTCCTTGTATATTTGTTATATTTCACAATAAAAAACATTTTTAAAAAGTAAATCAGATCAAAACTTGTTCTATAGTTTGTAGTTAATGACTCCAATATAAAACAACTGTCAATTTTTATTTCTAAGAGTAAATTCATTTAAAATGCTTACAAAAAATTAAAACAAAGTGTAAGCTCTTACAGCAATCACATTTACTCCTAAGCTTTAACTGGTATTTCTAAATTCTAAAATGCTTTGCTCTTTCTATAACGTAGTAGTTTCCTAATACTTTAAGTATTTTTATAATACCCAAAACTGAAAGTTAAAGTTCTCCAGTTCTAAAAGTCAGCATTACTCCATACAGCAATATGTAAATGATGCTAATCTAGTTAGAACTAAGATAAATACAATACTGTTTACATTCTAAAGCTTTAACTTCTGCGTAATACCAAAAGAAGAGCCCAAGTATTTAAAGCAAAAAGTAAAAATATACATTTGCAAAGTACCTTAAATGAAAAACAGACAAACAAAATCCCATAAATCTATTGGATTTCTCCACCTGGAGAAATTTTCTTAAACAGTGAAGGCTCCTGATTTAATAAACCAAAGCCCTGCCCCAGGGATGTAAGTTCAAAAAGCAAAACTAATTGCCCTTTACCTGAGTTCTAAAACTGGCAAAGAAAATCGAAGCTTTCTCTCAAGCACCACCAGGAAATACTCAATTTCTTAAATGTTATGCTCTTACCAACAAAAAACAGTGGCAATTCATTGCTCTGACCATCTTAAAAATAAAATTAACATCTCTTGAGGAAATAACTGGGCCAACACAGCAACCAAAGCTGCAGCTCTGTTAATCACACCCTTTCTAGGGCTCATTCCTACACTCCTTAACTTTGCACATAGGCCCTCTTCCTCAGTTAAGCAGTAATAGGCCACCCAGCTAAGATTCACTCTTAGACCTGAAAGATGGTCAGTTCCTTCCCTCTTTTCCCCAGTCTCACTTGGCTTATGCATCTCCTAAGCCCATTCACTTCTATCTTCCCCTTGCTAGTAATCAGCCCCTGCATTTTAAAGCTTCTCCCAAATTTGTTTCTTCCAGATTAGAAGCCTTTCACACCAAATCAATACTGATGTGAGGATTTTCAGCCATCCCAACTGTCCTTCCAGACTCCTCACCTCTCGACTTAAATAAGATATCCAGAGAATTCTACCCTGTCAGGCAGGGCCTACACCCTCTGAGAAGCCAGAAGCAGCCACAGAAGATGGACTGTAGTCCCTCAGCACCCCTTAAGATTAAGGAGCAAGAACTCTCAGAGGAGGAATTTGAGGCAGGCTAGAACAGGCAGAGAGGGGAGAGAGAAAAACCATGAAGGAGCCTGTGCTGGTTTGAAGCTGTTATGTTCCCCAGAAAAAGCATGTCCTTTTCCCCGATCCAATCTTGTGGGGCAGCCATGTTTCTTTTAATCCTGATTCAATATTGTGAGGTGGGAACATTTTGACTAGATTGTTTCCATGGAGATGTGACAATCAATTGTGGGTGTGATCCTTTGATTAGATGGAGATAGGACTCCATGCATTCGAGGTGGTCTTGATTAGTTTACTAGGGTTTTTTAAAAAAGGAAACATTTTGGAGAAAACTCAGCCAAAAGAGATGCTTGGAGAACAGTGGCTTCAGAGCTGACAGAGACACAGATATCTGAAAATAGCTGGAGTGCTGACTGAGAAAGCAGACACCTAAACATGGATGTTTGGAGATGCAGAGCCCAGCAACATTTTCCATGTGTCTTCCCATGAGATGCTAAGATTCAGAGTTGTGTCCCAAGGAGCTAAGTGAAGTCCCACAGATGCTTAGAGAGGAAACCACTGGCATTAGAAGCTGTAAGCAACTGAAATGGGAACAAGGCCCAGCAGGCACCAGCAACATGCCTTCCCATGTGACAGACATCAGCCTTTCTTGAGTCAAAGTATCTTTCTTGTGATGCCTTAGTTTGGACATTTTTATGGCCTTAGAACTATAAACTTGTAACTTAATAAATTCCCTCTATAAAAGCCATTCCATTTCTGATATATTGTATTCTGGCAGCTTTAACAAACCAAAACAAAGTCCTTGAACACGGATATAATCAAGTTCAGCAGGCCCTGTGTCCAGCATCCAGCAGCAAAAGACTCATTTGTGCTGGTTTGAAAGGAGAACACATTACATATACAGTCTGTTAAAATCTTAAGAATATTATAAATTACTTTATGCCATTGCATTTGAAAAAGACAAAAGAGATAATTTCTTGAAAATATAATTTAAAAAGAAAAAGCAGAGAAATATCTGACCTAGATGATTTTACAGGTAACCTCTATTACAAAGTCAAGTACAGATAATCCCAACATAATTTAAAAAAAAGAAAAGAAAAAATTAACAGAAAAATAAAGGAAGCCATTGATTTTATGGGGCTAGAATAATATTGTCTAAATTTAATGTCAAGATTATTCTAGCCAAAGCTTTCCCTCACTGGACATTTAGATAGCTAGTATTTTATTTAAGATTTTTGCATCTATATGCAAGCACAAGATTTATCCATATTAGAAATCTGAATAATCCAAAAATGAAAGCAAAATGTATACATCATGATCAAATAAGGTTTATTGAAGAATACAAAGATTTTAAATATTAAAACAACTTAATGTAATCCAACATAAGAATGGAGCAAAAAAGGAGACTTCTGGGGAAGATGGTGGGGAAGGGACCGCCATGACTCAGTCCTTCTACTAAAACAACCATTAAATAGGCAGAAACTGTAGGAAACAACTATTTTGAAACTCCAGAGGCCAAAAGAACACTGTACAGCATCCAGGGAAGGGACTGATGATAGCTGAATAGATAGAAAAAATATTCAGTATCATCCTTTTGCTAGAAAATACTTAATCCAGTCTTGAGAAGCTAAAAAAAACTGTTCAGTATAATCACTTCACTCAAACAGCCTTGAGTAATTTTAAGCATAAAAAGCCCTTGTTGAAACAGTTTGCTGTTGGGTCTAATCTCAACAACAACAAAAACCTACTTTCTGTTCTCAAAAACCCTCCCTTGCCCTGCTTGCAGGAATGAAACATCTTACGAACTAATATCAGCACCTTTCTCCCTTTGAAGGATAAGATCAGAAAGGCTAAATAGTCAACAACAAGAATGGCCTAGAAGATAACAGAACATGCTGACTAAACAATTTTTCCTCTTCTATTTTTTTCCCTTCTGATTTCTTCTGGATCCTAGCCATTTCTTTGTCTATTTTCGGTTATAAAAGCCCAAACTACCTATTTCACTCTGAACTGTTCTTGAAAAGATTTTTTTTTCAGTTCCTTGATGATGAACATGCACATCCAAGAAGCTCAGAGGACTCTCAAACAGAATAAACATGAAGAAAAATATGCCTCATCATGTACTGATTACATTATCAAATGCACAGGACAAGGAGAGAGTTCTAAAAGCTGCAAGAGAAAGACAAGGTATTATGTACAAGGGAGTCACAATAGATTGAGTGTTGGTTTCTCATCAGAAACCATGGAGGCAAAAAGGCAGTGGGTTGAAAACACTTGAAGTCCTTTTGGACAATAACTACCAGCCAAGAATTTTATGCCCAACAACACTCTGTTTCAAAAATGAGGGAGAGATTAGGACATTCTTGGATAAACAAAAGCCGAGGAACAGACTGATCTAAAATGGCAACTATGGAACCAGAAACCAACCCTACTCCTAATCTCCCACTTACAGAAGAAGAGAAAACAGATATCTAATAGGAGGTTGCTAACTCAGAGCACTATATTAAACATCCACTACAGAACGGATGGGCACTTTGGTTTTTTAAAAATGATAAAAGCGAAATCTGGTAAGCAAACCTTCAACCGATCTCTAAGTTTGATACTGATGATGACTTCTGGAGTCTGTACAACCAATCCAGTTGTTTACTAATTTAATGCCTGGCTGTGACTACTCACTTTTTAATGATGGCATTGAGTCTATATGGGGAAATAAAAAAAATAAAAAAAATAAATGAGGAGGACAATGGCTATTTACATTGAACAGCAAAGACAAAGTGACCTCCAATAGCTTTTGGCAAGCGACACTGCTGGGCCTTAATGGAGAATCCTGTGATGACTACAGTGATGCATGTGGAACTGCAATGTTAGAACTGAAGGTATTAAGATAGCAATATGGACTACTGAATGTGAAAACAGAGAAGCTGTTACATATATAGGGACGGTATATAAGGATAGATTAGGACTGTCTCCAAAGATAGTGACTGGTTATCAGTTCCATGCAGGCACAGCTACTCAGAGCAGCTCCACCGCTAAAAACAGGTTTGTTGTTTATGAAGGCACCAAAGGCACCTTCTGAGTATTCTCATAGGAGACTGCATGAAGCAAACAAGACTTGGGAACTGAACTAAAGCCTCTTCAAAACAGAGTGGACTGCATTAAAATTTTCTTTCCATCTAAATGTTGCTAAGATATACAAGAAGTCTCATTCGCCTTTGTCTAATACTTCTGTGTTCATATACTATAATTATTTTTAAATTTTGGCTAGTGTTTCCTCTATCCCAATCAAAGAATTACAGTACACATCATCCCCAGAATCCATAACTGTGTTTCTGGCCCACTCCGTAACAGCTCAGTAGAATTACCAATACAGACGCATTTACCTATCCACAATATTCAAAAAAGAACTTGCATTTTTATACCTTAAAGGGAAAAAATTCTGTTTATGTTCCATTGTATACAGGAGCATAGTTTGCTGGCTTGAAACAATAAGATGAATACAGTTTTCTAGCAATTTTTGTTTCTTTTTACATCACTTTCTTTGCTGTAATCTTGCTGATGGCTGCTAGATTTTAATGTTTTGTCTCTTTACTTGATAACATCAGGGATTCTGACTTCAGTTATTTATTTTGTTTTGCTTTTGTTTTTTTCTTCAGGAAACACTGACAAAGGATCTAGGAATATGACACCAAGTTGGAAAAAACACTAATTTTATGCATTCTTTGGTATTTTGTTTTCTTTTGCTGTAACTAGAAAGTTTTGCTACAAATATATGCACTTCATTCAAATCAGTGATCTATATTTGTGTGAATTCCTAAATGTAATTGTGGATTTTTAAAAATGTAACATCATAATTACATTCTTAACTAAAATTAGAATGCCTGTTTTTGTATCTTTATGCTATATTTTAAAACTGTGTATTACTTAGATTATTTTGCTTTGGTTAAAAATGGTTCAAATAGAGAAGCAATCTCATTCATATTAAGACTGTACAAAACTGAAAATAAAATGGGTATAGTAAATTGTCTTTCAGACACCTAGATTTGTCTTTCATTTCTCCATGTCTACAGAAGGAATATGTACCTCTTATTGCAAGCCAGTTTCCATTGTGTCTTCTCTTGTAATGTTTTCCAGGTGAACAGCATAAGTTTGGAGCAAAAGTTTATTATGTTCATTAAAATTTTAAATACATTGAATAGGTAGCATCATAAAAAAAAAAAAGCTGAGAGAGTTCATCACCACTAGACTGATCCTACAATCAATGCTAAAGGGCGTTCTGCATTCTTCAGAATGAAAGGAAAGGACATGAGATGGTGGTTCAAAACAGCATAAAGAAATTCAGGCCTATTGTAAAGTAATCATGTGGGTAATTATAAATGCCATTATTACTGAAGTATATTGTTTGGTATGTAAGTCTACTTCTTACTTCCTACAGGTGCTAAAATACAAATACATAAAAAGTAATGATAAACCTAGGTTTCTGGACAGAAAATGTACAAAGATATAAGTGGTAACAAATACCAAAAAAATGGTGGGGGAACAGAGTAGTACAGAAAAAGTAAATGTGCATGCTACTGAAGTTAAGTTGGTATCAAACAAAATATGTTTGTTTAAGATAATAGAACATTAAATTTTAGCTCCATGATAACTACAAGGAAAATAGATAAAAAATGTATCCAAGTAGAAATGATATGGCATACAATATGGTACAATACAAAAATGCAAATAAATAAAAAAGTAGGCTTTAACAGAAGTGAGGGACAAAAAAGATATGACTTAGAAAGGCTAAGTAGCAAAATGGCAGACAGTCCTGTATTATCAGTAATGACTTTAACATAAATATATTAAATTCTTAGTCAAAAGACAGGGATTGGCAGAATGGATAAAAAGAAAACTATATGCTGTATTCAAGAGGCTCACATTAAAGTCACATATAAGTAGGTTGAGGGTGAAAGGATGGAAATAAATTTATCATACAAGTAGGAACCAAAAGAGAGCTGGAGTGGCTATAATAATATTGGAAAAAATAGACTTTAAGTCAAAACCAGTTTAGAGAAACAAAGATGGTCATTTTATACTGGTAAAGGGGAAAATTCGACAGGAAGAAGTAATAATTATAAATATATCTGTACCTAATAGCAGAGCTCCAATTATATGAGCCAAATAGTGACAGATTTGAAGGGAGAAACTGACAGTTCTCCATTAATAGGAGGAGTTTAACACACCACTCTCTATAATGGATAAAACATCTAGTTAGAAGATCTCTAAAGAAATATATGACTTCAGCGATAAACTAAGCCAACTAGACTTAAAAGACATATATTGAACACTGCACCCAATAAAAACAGAACACATGTTCTGTTCAAGTGCACATGGACCATGCTCCAGGACAGAACATATGTTGGGTCACAAAACAGGCCTCAATAAATCTCAAAATACTGAAATCATACAATGTATATTCTCCAACTATGGATGCAGCTAGAAATCAACAGCAGAGGGAGAAACAGAAAAGTCAGAAATATCTGGAAATTAGACAATATACTCTTAAATGACCAATGGATTAAAAAGGAAATCACAAGCAAAATTAGGAAATATCTTGAGGCAAATGAAAATAAAAACACAACATACCAAAACTTATGGGATGCAATGAAGGCAGTGCTGAGATGGAAATTTATAGCTCTAAATGATTACATTAAGGAAGCATAAAGGCTTCAAATGAGAGACCAAACCTCAAAACTGGAAAACTAAAAAAGAAGAGCAAACTAAACCCAATGTGAGCAGAAGGAAGGACATAGTAAAGATCAGGTTGGAGAAATCTGAAAAAGATAGTGAAAAAAAATCTCATAAAAAACAATAGGGAAAATCAACAAAACCAAAAGTTGGGTATTTGTAAAGATCAATAAAATCAACAAACCTTTAATTAGACTGACCAGATAATGGGCAGAAGAACAAATAACAAAAAGGAGGACATTACTAAGGACCCACTGAAACACAAAGAACTGTAAGAGGACACTAGGGACAATTATATGCCAATAAATTAGCTAACTTGCTGCAATGGGCAAATTCTTAGAAACACAAAAATTAACTACTCAACTCAAGAAGAAATAGAAAATTTCAACAAACAAATTACTAGTGAAGAGACTGACTCAGTAGTCAAAAACCTCCCAAAAAAAGAAAAGCTCAGGACCAGATAGCTTCATGGGAATTCTACTAAACAATCCAAGAAGATTTAACTTCAATTCTGCTCAAAATTTTCCAAAAAGTTGAAGAGCAAGGAACATTCTGTAACTCATTCTATGAGACCAACAACACCTCATATGAAAGCCAGATAAAGATACCACAAGAAAAGAAAATTAGAGACCAGTATCTCTTACAAATATAGGTGCAAAAATTCTCAACAAAATAATAGCAAACAGAATCCAACATCATATTAAAATTTATAAACCAAGATGAAGTGGGATTTATCCCTGATAGGTAAGGCTGTTTCAACATAAGAAAATGAATTAATACACCACATTAACAGAAGGAAGAGGAAAAACCACATGATCATTTTAATTGATGTAGACAAGGTATCTGACAAAATACAGCACCCTTTCTTAATGAAAACACTTAGAACACTAGGAATAGAAGGAAACTTCCTCAACACAATGAAGGGCATATGTGAAAAGCCATCAGCTGCCATCCTACTTAAAGAAGAAAAACTGAAAGCTTTCCCTCTAAGATCAGGAACAAGACAAGAATGCCCACTGTCACCACTGTTTTTCAACATTGTACTCAAAGTTCTTATCAGAGCAATTAGGCAAGAAAAAGAAAGGAATCCAAGTTGGAAAGGAAGAAGTAAAATTCTCCTGTTTGCAGGTGATACAAGCCTTTTTTTTTTTTTCTCTTCAATTGATGCAACTCAGCAATTTTATTGCCACTGGAAGACAATACATCACAGAAACGCTATAGTAGGTTTGGGAAAAAAGTGTTATTTACAACAAATGATGAAATAGTTCATCTTTGGCAATATGATTACATATGAAGGAGGCAGAATGCAAGTATGGATGCCTCCAAAGCAACCCCTTTGGGTCCCTCAAGTTTGGCCAATTGAGCCTATCCCTACACTGCTTCTTTAGGTAACAAAAATGCAACTCAACATTGATTTCTTTCCCCCTTTTTATTCACGGTATTGGCACCTTCATACAGAAAATACAGGGAAAAAAACTGGCTTTTGGAAAATTATTACTCTAGGAAATCAATTTGGCCAGGTAGACTAATTGGCCAGCACGAGCCAGGTGATTCTAAGCACTGATATAAACCTCTTAAACAATGTACTAATTTTTCTTCTGTAAAACGATAACTGAAGAAATGTTACAGAATCAGAGCACATGAAAAAAAGTGTAATACATGTGTAATAATGCTTCCCAGACATATGCAGATATTTCTGTTTTCCTCATTTTCACCACAGTAGAAGTAGTGAGTGTGAATGAAGCAGATTGAAACTAGTTACTGAATCAGCTATGAGCTTAGGATGGCTTCAACAGACATGCTCAAGAAAGATTTAAGGCTTAAGTAACTGAAACCATGCTACGCTTCATCTAAAAAACAATAGGGTTGGGAAACTCAGGTCACAATCATGAAAGATGAAATACAATTTCTAGGTTTAACAGGTTCACCATATTGAAGTCTTTTAGAATCCAATATGGAATAGCCATTCTTTGCAAAAGGGAGAGAATGCTATATTCTTGGCTTTTGCAACTAAAGTACAGTGGAATACACTGTTGGAAATATTCCAAATATATAGGCTTGATTTCAATGCTAATGAAACAAACAGGAAGGGTACTGTGAGCATACTACAGTAAGTCAGTTTCATAGGTCAGTGAAGCTAGCACCTGTCTGCTGAAATGTGGAAGAATTGCAAGTTCACATGCTTTATTCATGCTAAAGCAACCAAGCTGACAACGTCTGTGCGTAATTCCAGAATAACCTGAATGGGCAAATGAGAGAAAACACAAAGGAATTCACCACCATCAGTGGTGCTCTCACAAATGAAGAGCAGTTAAAGTTGATTCACAAGGGTAGGCAGTTTTATATGAATACTGAGTGCTGATGTGTAACTCCTCATGAAACTCTGGAAACAGGAACAACACATGATGTATATAGATATGTATATGATTTATACATATCTAATATTACAGTGTGTAACTGTTAACTGGAATATAAATCAAACTCCAGAATTTGGCAGGTAACTAAGAAAGGGTTATCAGTTAGGTTATATAACAAAAGTGTTGATGTATATTATATATAGTAGTACAAATAATAAAAAAATATTTAAATTAGATCTCAGCGCTGCATTATGCGCATAACAGCGTTTGATATAGTATTGGAGGGCTGGGACCTACAGCACTGAGCAAGGACTCAACTGTCAACACTGGCAAGTTACAATCAAGAGGGGGCATGGAAAGCAAATGTTTTCTTTTGGCGGCAAAAAACCTTGAAGATAAAAGAAAAATATCTCTCTACAGAAATAAAAAAATAAATTTCAACACCTGAGCCACTGTGATGCACCAAAGAGAAACCAGTTCCAACCTGAGTAATTTTAAAGGGAAAACTAAATCACTTCAAATTTATTCCCATTCCATCTCAAAACCCCTCCTATATACTGTGCTCTGATTCCACCTGGAAGCATTCTTCTATGAGAGGCTTAAGGCCCACACACCAGGGCAGAATATCAACAACACAAGGCTTTCCGGCATGTGCATGGACCCCACTTGATGCTGAGCTGTCCTGCTGGGCCACAGGGCTCTGAGTTGGGAGTAAACACTGTCTGGATGGCTTTTGTGTTGCAAGGCTGATGTCGTCAGTGTGATGACCTCTTCCAGAATGCACCATGGTCAGAACTGCAGTGCCCACCCTGAGTGCTTCTTAAAAGGGAAACCAGTTCTTGGGAAAGGCCTCTGACACATTCCTTCTTAAATATTCACTCCCAAGATGGAAGCAGCAGGTGCCTTGGCCACAGTCTTCTTAAGCCACCATCTCCATGTGAGTTTGTTCCATTCTAATTTCAGGTGGACAGCTTACCAAAGAACTCTTTAAAGTACACTGATGGCAGAGGGGCAAGGGAAGTAGGATCTTATGGCATATTATATAGCTGGGAAAAGTCTCTGATGCAAATCCTGTCCACACAGTACAAGAGTAAGATAAAAGACAACTGTAGTAGGATTAAAATAACTGTCTATATGTATCTCATTTAAGAGATAAAGATCTACAGTCTTTTTCTCTTAAATGTGTCCAAGGGCCAGTAGCAAGTAGTTGATGGTGCTGATGTGTTCATGGTTGTTTACGAAAGCATGTTCAAACACTGCTAGAGTTCCCCAATTCCCCCACCCCCTACTCCATGTGAGTATGTGAGATCCTAGAATGACAAATAAATGCCACTTCTCCCAACAGGGGAAATGAAAGCAAAATTGTCACATCTGTTAGCAGTGCTCAGGCAATCTGTCAGACTGATGGATACATAATACTAGTTTGGGAGCTGAAAGAATACCTGGGAGGGAATTCCAAGTTTACTAAAGTGAATTACACTTAAGGAAAATATTCTTTCACAAATAGGCTTGTGCTTAAATTCTCTACTGCTCTTGGAGGAGGCAATGAGAGAAGATGCCTCCTGTCCCTTGGCTTGTTAAAGGTCGAAGACGACCTTATTCCCCAATGGATCCACTATGAAGGGCTACACACACGCTCATACTTTGTCTTCTCTCAACAATCAAAATGCAAAGTTAAGCACAACTGAGCCATTGTTTTGGTTATCCAGAATGTATATGCCTCCAGAAACAGAAGAAAAATAGAAAAAAGTATCCATACTAAAGATTCCCCAACAAGTCTTCCAGGCAGAGTCAATGAAGGTGCCCAGGATGGCTAGGAACATAAAACTTAGAAAGCTGCCCCATGAGGTATTTATGCAAAAAGAGTAGTTCTGGAGTTAAGAACACACTTTTATAAGGTATTGATGTATTTCTTAGAGAGATCAGAAAAGTAAATCATATGCATTGCATTTTATTATTTTCTAATAGAGGCCTTTACCCCTTTAGAAAAAAGAAATGAGGGAAGACAATCCACTGTAGAGCTTTTTAATTGGAATAAGTCTCCTGTCAGAAAAAACCCTAAATATTTCTCTCTGCCTTTTGGAAGGGTGGTCTTAATTTTATCATCTTAGAGGGGTGGAGGAATGAGGTGAGGGTGAGGGACTGAGGTGGGAGATGGTCTCTAGGTTGTGGTCAGGTGACTACACAAATCGAAATGCTGCTCAAGTTTCATAGCTGTGAATGGTGTCTGGGGGTGTCAGGCATTTAGGGACATGGAGGGAGCAGAGCACTTAAGAAATATGTCTTTGGGAAGTCCACGGTAGCTCAGCAGGCAGAGTTCTCACCTGCCATGCCAGAGAACCGGGTTCGATTTCTGGTGCCTGCCCATGCAAAAACAAAAACAAAAACAAAAAAAAGGAAATAGGTCTTCACTCCTTCATCTATACCTTGGAACAAATATGCTGGAAGTATTCAGGTTCAGGCAACATATTCAACCTGTTGTATAAGCATAGATTTTGTTAGGTCCTCTTATCAGCAACCTCCCAAAACTGGTAAGTTCAGGGCTGTTTCAGTTAATTCACACTGTTTGGATAGATGGTGCTGCCTGATGGGCTGGTTTCTGGCCCACAGCTATTCAGTTTTTAAAAAAGAAAAAAATTATCCTGTTCCCTTCCCCTCCACATCATCATATCCTGAGCCACAGTGGTGGTGTTTTCAGTTGTCATTTAAAATTTCCCTCCATTTGGATGAAATACCATATTCTTTTAGAGATTTCCTTTTGGATCTCTAAGAAACTTTTTTTGTTTTTTTTTTTTTTAGCATGGGCAGGTACCGGGAATCGAACCCAGATCTCTGGTATGGCAAGCAAGAACTCTGCCACTGAGCCACCGTGGTGCCCCCCCCCCCTTTTTTTTAGACAAAGATAACAGTAGTTTCTGGTCTGCATGGCATTGTCTGGTTGTCTGGATTCAGCTCTCATGATCCCAAGTTCCTTGACATGGCAGAGATGGCCAGCCCCTCTTTCTTCCTGCAAAACTGCTGTTGTCACAGAAAAACATGGGGCTGGCCTTTCCAACACCTGCCTCAATTCCTCCTTCACCTATACTCTATCCTATACCCTTATCCAATACGGCCCATTAGTGTGTTTCCCCTTCTACTAGTGAATGTGAATAATTGTTCACTGCCTTTTTCCTAGAACCAAAATATAAAATTATTTTCTCAAGTAGGCATACCATCATTCTCTTGATTCTAACATACACACACTACTAAGTTTGCCCTCAAATCATTACATCCCGTTAAACACGTACAGACAAACAGAAAGGACAAACATGTTAAAAACAGAGAATCAAAGGGGTTGGCGGGCTTGTTCTAGTTTGCTAGCTGCTGGAATGCAATATACTAGAAACAGAATGGCTTTTAAAAAGGGGAATTTAATAAGATGGTAGTTTACAGTTCTAAGGCCGAGAAAATGTCCCAGTTAAAACAACTCTATAGAAATGTCCAATCTAAGGCATCCAGGGAAAGATACCTTGGTTCAAGAAGGCTGATGAAGTTCAGGGTTTCTCTCTCAAGTGAGAACACACATGGTGAACATGGTCAGGGTTTCTCTCTTGGCTCATGATGAACACGGCGTCATCTGGTAGCTTTCTCTCCTGGCTTCCTGTTTCATGAAGCTCCCGGAAGGCATTTTCCTTCTTCATCTCCAAAGGTCACTGGCTGGTGGACTCTGCTTCGTGGTGCTACAGCATTCTCTGCTCTCTCCAAATCTTTTTCATTCTCCAAAATGTTCCCTCTTTTATAGGACTCCAGAAACTAATCAAGATGCGCCCAAATGGGTGGAGACACATTTTCCCTAATCCAGCTTAACAACCACTCTTAATTGGGTTTCAGCTCCAGGGAGATGATCTAGAGACTCAAACATACAGTATCAAATAGGGATTATTCTGCCTTTACAAAATGGGATTTAGATCAAAACATGGCTTTTCTAGGGTCCATACATCCTTTCAAACCAGCACAGGGCTGAAGTACAGACAAGACAGTACAGAGTTCAACCATCCAAGCCCTACCAGAGCAAGAAGATATTTTTATATTGCAGAGTAAGTACCCTAATAGTCAGAATTTGTCCCCAAAGAAGGTTAACTCTAAACATCTGCTTCAAAAAACCAAAACAAAATAACCAGAAAGCAAACCAAAATAAATAAATAAATAAATAAATAAATAAATAAATAAATAAATAAACATTGAAAAAAAAAAGAAAGAAAAATAAAAGGGGAAAAAAAGAATAGAAAACAAAAAGAACATTTAGGCCTTAAAGGCTTAAAAATTAGAGGCATAGCCTTTTCTCTATTTTCTATACTTACATGAAAATAATTAATGCTTCATGCTAAACACATTATTTACCTTACAAGAAATTTGTTATTTCTGAATAAAAAATTCTGTGTTTTTGTGATTTTTTTTTCTTTTTTTTCTCAAAGAAATCCATGCATTGCGGATCAGAAATTTTTGCTGGCTATACCGGCTGAATGTAGAAATCACTGATTTTTTGCAAAGATGAATCCTGACTGATAGTAATTGCAAACTGCACTTTGAGGGGAGTAAAGGAGTTGTGTGTTTCTCTTTTCTTTTTCTTTCATATTTTACTTTTTTTTTTGGTCCATCAATCTGCCTTTCATCTTTTAAAAATATACCATAATACTAATGGTAGGTTCTGTAGCTTTTTGTTTTTTCACTTGGATCAAATATGTTTTGATAAACAGAAAAAGATCTGTACTATTCTTCCCTTCCTTAACAGCTACTGTACTTTCTTGGTCTTGACTGTTTTTCACTCAGGCAGTTAAGAACACTTTTCTGCATCAGTTTTTCCCTCTCTTTCAGTCTCCTGTATTTGTGTTTGCAGAACCAACTGTTAGGCTTATTTATGGTTTGGGGAACATCTTAATATAATAGAAAACAAAATTCAATAAATAGTAGTAGAACTAAACAATGTTCTCAGCTCTTCTTATTCTACTGGCACCTAATGTATATAAACAGTCCAGTGTTCACTTTGGGAGATGATTCCGGGCTTTGTGACTAAGAGAACCCCATACCCCTACCTTTTTTTTTGCCCTGCAAAAACAAGCCAAAGGTTTCCCTGGCCCAATTTGAGGGCAGTGCCGCACTTTGGGTCTGCCCGTGGGGGATGAGGGGCATGATCCTTCTCCTCAATTACTTTATCCACATGCCCTCAGTGAATCCAACTGGACAGACGTCCTGACTTCAAACCCAAGGGCTGGACCTTAACGGAGATTGCTTCTGCAGTGCCTTCTAGGTGCCACAAGCATGTTTCCGTGGCGGTGACACTGACATCCCTGTGAACTCAGCCATACATTTCTGACAAGCTGGAGGAAGAATCAGTGGTACCTCCTTTCTCAGTTTGTCTCCAGATAATGAAAAGTTTTTGCTAAAAAACTGAATGTCAATATGCGTTCTATGGCTTCAATCCCCTTTTAAAATAAAATTCTTAAGGTCTGAAACAAAAGAGGGGGCAAATTAAAAAAAAAAACAGAAAGAAAGAAAACCAAACCGAAAAAGGAAAAGAAATTGCTGATATTGCCACAAAATCATTAGAAACCTCCTGACATGCCGAAACCAAATGGCTGTAAGTTCAAAACAAATTGGTGACTTGTTCTTTTTTTTTCAAGATATGGAACATTTATTTTACAAATGAATTCTACATCAATTAGCACATAAAGTCTCTTAAGTATTACATCCTTCACTGTCTTTTTTTCAACACATAGTTGTATATTCATCATCATAATTTCTTAGAACATTTGCATCAATTCAGAGTAAGAAATAAAAAGAAAACAGAAAAAAAAAATCATACATACCATACCCCTTACCCCTTCCTTTCATTGATCACCAGCATTTCAATCTACTAAATTTATTTTAACATTTGTTCCCCCTAGTATTTATTTTTAATTCACACGTTTTACTCATCTGTCCATAAGGTAGAAAAAAGCATAAGACACAAGGTTTTCATAATCACACAGTCACATTGCGAAAGCTATGTCTTTATACAATCATCTTCAAGAAACACGACTACTGGAACACAGTTCTACATTTTCAGGCAGTTCCCTCCAGTCTCTCTGTTAATGCCTTAACTAAAAAGGTGATTACCTATTTAATGCATAAGAATAACCTCCAGGACAACCTCTCAACTCTGTTTGGAATCTCTCAGCCACTGACACTTTATTTTTTCTCATTTCTCTCTTCTCCCTTTCGGTCGAGAAGGTTTTCTCAATCCCTTGATGCTGAGTCCCAGCTCATTCTAGGATTTCTGTCCCACGTTGCCAGGAAGGGTCCACACCCCTGGGAGTCATGCCCCATGTAGAGAGGAGGAGAGCAGTGAGTTTCCTTGTCGTGTTGGCTGAGAGAGAGGAGCCACATTTGAGCAACAAAAGAGGTTCTCTTGGGGATGATTCTTAGGCCTAATTTTAAGTAGGCTTAGCCTATCCTTTGCAGGGTTGTTTCATATGAACAAACTCCAAGATCAGGGGCTCAGCCTATTGCTTTGGTTGTCCCCACTGCGTGTGAGAATATCAAGAATGGTACTTGTTCTTTTAATTTTTTGCGGGCTCCTTTCTGCCTCTTAGACGTCTGACAGGTGATGTTATTCAAACAAGGAGATACTGGCTAAATGCAGGAAGGACCCTACTGCCTCCTTCACCTCCTCATCTTCATTCTCCCATGGCTTTTCCATGAGTCTCTTTTGAAGGGGCAGCATGTCACTGGGGACCTTCCTGGCCTTGACCAGGTGGTGCCATTCCTGTGCTAGAACGCGTACCCGCTGTCACCTAGCATATCCTTGAGCTCTCTCTGGCTGCACCTCCTGTCGTTCTCCTCTGCCTGCTTTTCGTGTCTCAGAAAGCTGCGCTCACATCCTGTTGGGACACCTTTGGGGCAAACTCATAGTGGCCTCAGCCAAGGAGGAAGCAGAGGATGAAGGGGAGAAGAAGGAGTTAGAGGAAGAGGAGGGGTAAAAGACTGAGTTGTTGGTGTGGGAGGCACTCCAGGAGGCCAAGGACTTGGCACTGTTGTAGTTGTGGTCTTCCTTGGTGTCACTTCTGACCACTGGGGAGCCACACGAGGACTCACTCTCAGTCTGCAGCAGCAACCTGAGTGGCTGCTCCTCAAAACTGCTATAATTCTAACGGACTGATTGACAATGGCTGGATGCTGAGAAACCATCCCTCAGCTCAGAATATGGGCTCCATTTTTTTTATCACTCTCAGAGGAACTTACAGAAGGGCCCCATTTCTCTTGAAGAAGGTGCTGTCTGGCCAGATAGGTGGACCTGATGTGCTTTGATATGCCTGAGGAGACGTAGGAGGTGTGTTGAACACACGTGAGTATAGGTGATAAGGTATCTTTTTCAAAGCCTGAATTAGATTTTGTCTATATTCTGGGTCTATGTACCATAATAACCCTTTCCCAATACGCTGGCTCCTTCCTCCACTGTCCACTTTCTTAAAATACTTACTCAATGACAAATTATATCTTACGGAGTTTTCCCACCAAGTAGGTGCCTTTGTAAAATACGGAAAATGTTCTAAGATCCAGGTTGTTTTTTACAGGCAGGCACTTCGTTGGGGAGTCCTTGATGGCCATAAATATTAGGTAGCTAAAAGAGTAGGGGGGGTTACAGTTGGGGTTCTTCCTGGTATCACAGGGCATGTTTGAGTGGGCGGGGGATGAGGTGGAGTGTCATCATTTAGATCCTGGACAGGGCTGACACTCCTGAGGACCCACAGCCCAAAGCTCTTCAGCAAGTTCTTATTTTCAGGTTGGTCAGCTCTTCATCTCCTATGGTACCCTCTTCTAATCTGATGTCAGGCAGAAAAATGTCAAGGTCATTGTCTTCCTAAAGAACCTTGGGGAAACTGCTGCCCTTGTAACACTGACTCATTTCACTGGAAACACTAATTCCTGAGCTTTCTGGCTTCTTACTGGGAGGCATGATTTGACCCACTTACATGAAGGCTCTTGGCCGAAGCGGGCATAGCTGCCCTTTAGGAGAGCAGACAAACTTTCACATGTGCTCAGCAGGCATCGCTCTGAGGCTCTGCTGAGGACTCACAAGTGGTGGGTAGTGAGCCTGGGGCAACTGGCAGCTGGGCGGTGGTGGGCCAAAGGTACGCGAGGGTCACAGTGTGGCATGGTACCTGTAATATCCTCTGGCCAGCTCACTGCTCTCCCCGCTGCATCCCACCTCCCACTTGCCTCCACTGCGGTGCATCCAATATATTCTTATGTACAGAAAAGCCTGAAATACCCACAACAAAGCTCGTAGTGCTTATCAATGAATTCAGCAATGGTGGGGTACAAGAACAATGTACAATAATCAGTAATGTTTCTATACCAAGCAATAAACAATTAGAAAAAGAAATCTAGAAAAAAATTCCACTCACAGTAGCAACTAAAGGAATCTAATATACAGGAATAAATCTAACCAAGTATTTAAAGAACTTGTGTCCAAAAAACTGCGAAACAAGTGCTAAAAGAAATCAAAGAGGCCTACATAATTGGAAAGACATTCTATGTTCACAGATTGGAAGACTAAATATCATTAATATGTCAATACTACCCAAAATGCAATCTCAATCAAAATCCAATAACCTTCTCTGCAGAAATGGAAAAGCCAATCACCTAACTGATATGAAATGGCAAGGGGTCTCAAATAGCTAAAGTCACCTTGAAAAAGAAGAATGAAGTTGGAAGACTCATACTTTCTGATCTTAAAACTTATTACACAGCCACAGTAATAAAAACAGCATGGTACTGGCAAAAGGACAGACATATAGACCAGAAGAATAGAACCGTAAACTCAGAAATCAATCCTCACACTTATGGCCAACTGAGATTTGACAAGGAGGCAAAGACCATTCATTTGTGAGAGAATAATCTCTTCAACAAATGCTGCTGGGAGAACTGGATCTGCATTTTCAAAAAAAAGAAAAAGAGGACCCCCTACATCACACCATATAAAAAAAATCAATGCAAAATGGATCAATGACCCAAATATAAGAGCTAGAAGTATCAAACTCCTAAAAGAAAGCATAGGGAAGTATTTCCAGGACTCTTTGTTAGGTAATAGTTTCTTAGATTTCATATCCAAAGCACAAGCAACAAAAGAAAAAATAGATAAACAGGACCTCGTCAAAATTAAAAACTTTTTTGCCTCAAAGCACTTTATCATGAAAGTAAAACCAGCACCTATGTAAGGGGAGAAAATATTTCTAAACCACTATCCAGTAAAGAATTAATATCCAGAATATGTTTTTAAAAACCCTGTAACTTAACAACAAAAAGAACACTCAATTTAAAAATGGGCAAAACACTAGAGTAGAAGGATCTCCAAAGAAGATGTACAAATGGCAAGAAAGCAGATGAAATGATGCTCAACATTATTAGCCATCAGGGAAATGCAAATCAAAACCAGAGTGAGATGCCATTTCACAACCAGTAGAATGGCTGCTATTAAACAAATAGAAAATAACAACTGTTGGAGAGGATGCAGAGAAATAGAAACACTCATTCATTGCTGGTGGCAATATTAAATGGCAAAGCTGCTGTTGATGAGAGTATGGCAGTTCCTCAGAAAGCTAAGTATAGAATTACCACATGACCCTGTAATTTGACTATTACTTATAGACCCAAAATAATTGAAAGCAGGAACTCAAACAGATATTTGCACACTCATGTTCATAGCGGCATTATTCGCAATCGTCGAAAGGTAGAAGCAACCCAAATGTCCATCAACCAATGAATGGATAAATAAAATGTGGTATGTACATACAATGGAATATTATTTAGCTGTGAAAAGGAAGTCCTGATATATGTGACAAAATGTGTGAACCCTAAAGACTTCATGTTGAGTAAATAACTGACACAAAGGATAAATATTATACAATCTCACTGTTTTGAAAAAGTAGGATAAGCAAACTCATAGAGTCATACTCTAGAATACTGATTACCAGGGCACATGGTAAGGGTAGGAAATGGGAAGTTGAGGCTTAACATGGGGTTCCTGTGTGGAATGATGGAAATGCTTTGCTAATGGATTGTGGGAATGGTAGTATATTCCATTATGTGATGATCTAAATCCCATTTCATAAAGGAAGAATAACCCCAATTCAATTTGAAACTGTAATCAGATCACCTTCCTGGAGATGTGATTTACTCCAGAGTGGTTGTTAAACTGGATTAGGTGACGACATGTCTCCACCCATTTGGGTGGATCTTGATAAGTTTCTGGAGTCCTATAAAAGAGGAAACATTTTGGAGAGTAAGAGATTCAGAGAGAGCAGAGCAGAACAACATAGCTACAAGAAGCAGAGTTCACCAGCCAGCGACCTTTGGAGATGAAGAAGGAAAATGCCTCCCAGGGAGCTCCATGAAACAGGAAGCCAGGAGAGAAAGCTAGCAGATGACGCCATGTTCGCCATGTGCCCTTCCAGATGAGAGAGGAACCCTGACTGTGTTCACCATGTGCCTTCCCACATGAGAGAGAAACCCTGAACCTCATCGGCCTTCTTGAACCAAGGTATCTCTCCCTGGATGCCTTTGACTGGACATTTCTATAGACTTGTTTTAACTGGAACATTTTTTCGGCCTTAGAACTATAAACTAGCACTTATTAAATTCCCCTTTTTAAAAGCCATTCCGTTTCTGGTATATTGCATTCTGGCAGCTAACGAACTAGAACAAATAAATATCTGAATATGATTAAAAGGGGGAAATGTTAGATTGTACATATAACAGAATAAAATTTTTAAACAAATCCATGGAACTATACTACACAGTGAACCGTAAGCTAAACCATGGGCTTTAATTAACAGTAGTACACTTGTAAAAATGTTCTAACATCAAATTGTAACAATCAGTCCATACTAATGCAGGATATTGGTGCTGGTGTGGTGTGTGGTAACCCTGTATATTATGCATTACTGCTCTGTAAACCTACAATTTATCTAATAATAATTTTAAAAATGGAAGAAAAGAGAGACAAAGTGATGGTCATCTCAATAAACAGAAGAAAAGACAAAACTTAGTACCCATTTATTATTAGAAAAAAAGCCAGATAAAAATCTGGCTTTATTTCCAATTGTTACACATTTTTCTTTTCCTTGTACTTTAGAGCATAATGTTAAACATGAGGCATAATAATAGGGATCTTTTACTTTTCTCTAACTTTCAAGGGAAAGCTTCTAATATTTTACCATGCAATGACTTATGTTCTAAGTTTTTAGTCAGTAGCATTTATTGCTTTAAGGGTATTTACTGCTACACATCCTTTGCCAACAGCATTCTGTTTGTTGTTTGGTTTTCTAATTTCCTATACTTCCATGCTTCTACAATGAAAGCCGAGGAGACTCAACAAATGAATGCAATAGGACAATTCAGCAAATTTTTGAATGTGAGATTAATATATAAAAACCAAATTATCCAGTGTCCAAATCCTGGTTTCTAAATACAACTCTCAGATAAAGAAAACCAAGGATCTTAAAAGAAATTTCTGTTTTAAAACTAGGGCAGGAAAAATACAAGATGCGCCTAGAGTGCTTTATAGTAGCGGATATTAAAGGAATGTTTAAAAACAAAAGGATGCGGGCAAATCAAAGAGATGCAGGATCGAACCTGAAAGAGGCCCCAACGGCCAAGATTGGAACAATTTAAACAACAAAAATAAATAACATGTAACTGGATTATAATACAAAATATAAAACAAATAAATGAGTACATACTACTATACATAAATTACTGAATAAATAAATACATGGAAGAGTCAAATCTTCCTCAGAGAATTCCAAATATATGTAATTATATGTAGATACTCACTCCTCCAGTTGATGGAACTGAATTCTTGCTCCTCCCCATATTTTGGATGGGCTATACTTAAAGACTCAGATCAAAAGGAAAAAAAAAAAAGGAAAGAGAAAAATAGTACCTATATACTAGAGAAACCTGGCAAACCCCTTAACCAGGAATGAAGGTTAACATCATCAGTGATATCATATAGATATCATCTATCCCTGAGATGATATAACAAGAATGACATTTCAATTCTGTGGTACACTTTTGAAAAACCCATAACTTGGTCAAACCATGAGATGAAAATTAGAAAAGGGTTATTCGACAAAATACATAGTTTGTATTCAATCTTGTACTCAAGATTGTCAAGGTCATAAAAAATTCAGTAAAACAAAGAAACTGTCATAGACAAGAGGAAACTGGAAAGACATGACAACTAAATGCAATATGCTATCCTGGAGGAGAAAGAGTATATTAATGGAAAAAGTGGAGAAAGCCAAATAAAGTCTAGAGATTAGTTAATAGTTATAACAATTTCTTAGTTTTCAAAAATGTACCATATGCTGAAGGAAAACAGATTGCACAATAGGACTGATTGTAAAAATTCAGAAATGGATAGCACAATACAACCTGATTGTAGCACGATAAAGTAAGTACAAAAAAGGTGAATATGAGTATGATTGAGGGAAAAGGGCTGGGGGCACGTATGAAACCAAAATGAAAGATAAAGGATAAAGACTGAGATGGTACAACTTAGGACTGCCTTGAGTGGACAATGATGGTAATAAAATGTACAAATATAAAAACATTTTTGCATGAAGGAGAACAAATGAATGTTAACATTGCAAGGCATAGAAAATGGGCAGTATACAGGAAAAACTGTAATCAATGCACTCTACGGTTTATAGTCAACAGTAATAGAGTAATATGTTTCCACTGAATGTAACAAAGGCATTATGCTAAAACTAAATGTCAACAAGACAGGGCACGGGGGAGGGGTAAGGATTCTTTGCATAAGAAAAGGAAATATCTTCATATAGATTATGGTGGTAAAGGCATGGCTATTTACATAGGTTGCATTGTATGATGTGTGAATAAAACTGTTTAAAAATGAACTGAGAGAAAACAAGTGCTAGAGAACATGCAGAGAAAGAGATGTATGTATTCACTGTTGGTAGGGAAACTGAGAGGTGCGGCCCCTGCAGAGGGCAGTGTGCTGGTTCCACAGGAGGCTGATGTGGGGCTGCCATACGATCTTGCAACCCTGTCGCTCAACATATACCTGGAAGAAGAGAGTGCGGGGACATGAATGGATATTTGCTTACTGGTGTTCATGGTGGCAGTGTTCATGATCTACAAAGGATGGAGGTAACCTAGGGATACAACAGCTTAAGGAAGGAAGGAGGAATGGTGGTACATACACAACGGACAACTGAGTGGCCTCAAGTAGGAATGAAGCTGTGAGGCATGCAACTAGGTGAATGAAGGGCTGCATGGTGAATGAAATGTCAGAAACAAAAAGACAAAATTATCATGCCCCACTAATATGGACTAACTGTAACATACAAACTCAGGGAAATGAAGTCCAGAGCATGGGTTATGTCTGGGGCCTACTGTAAAGGGCCCTAGATTATAAACTCTTACAGCAGTCACACATATTCAAGAGTTGTAACTGTTATTTCTAAATTCTGAGATACTGAGCTGCTTGTATATAACCTGGTTTTTCCCAGAAACTTCAGGTATTTTTGTGACACCTAAGACACAGAGTTAGAGCTCTGAAGCTATGAAAGTCAGGGTTACCCCATGACAGAAACTATTTAAAAAGTTGAAAAGGGGATAAGACTTCAACTATAGATATGAATGAAGCTGATCTGCATTGGACTAAGGTAAACCAGAATACAGGGTAAAGGATGATATCGCCCATATTTTAAAACTTCAACTTCTGTGTGAAACCAAAATTTGTATTTTGGGTAGCGCATTACCTAATTTAATTTGTATGGCCAGTTTATTTGAACACCATAAAAACACGGAATCTTGAATAGGGTGTGAGATCTTATTGGTTTGTCCAAGTTAATATGACGCCCCGATATATCCCGGAGTAATTTGGGCAGAGAATAAAAAAGTATTTGCAAAGTCCCTTTTGTGGTCTGAGGAGAAAGGAGGAAATATTCAACTTCCCCATCTAGGGTATTCCTGATTACTCTTGCAACCAAATCAATAGGCTGAGCCCTTGATCTTGGTGTTCGCCCCGATGAAACTTATTCCTGCAAAGGAAAAGCTAAGCCTACTGATAATTATGCATTAAGAGTCACCCCCACAAAAACTCTTTTGTTGCTAGATGTGGCCTCTCTCTAAATCAACTCCGCAGGAGAACTCAATGCCTTCTCACCTATGTGGGACATGACTCCTAGGGGTGTAAATGTGGTAGTGTGGGACAGAATTCCGGGATGAGCCAGGACCCAGCATAATGGGATTGAGAAACCCTTCTTGACCAAAAGAGGGGAGAGAGAAATGAGACAAAATAAAGTTTCAATGGCTGAGAGATTTCAAACAGATTCATCTATTATATAGATATCCATTTTTAGTTTATGGTATATTGGAGTAGCTGGAGGAAAGTATCTGAAACTGCTGAGCTGTGTTCCTTCCAGTAGCCTAGATTCTTGAAAACAATTGTGTAATGGTACAGCTTTTACAATATAACTATGTGCTTATGAAAACCTTGTGTCTGATGCTCCTTTTATCCAGGGTATGGAAAGATAAGTAAGAAAAAAAAAAGGATAATAAATAATAGGGGGGATAAGGGGTAAAATAAATTGGGTAGATTGAAATACTAGAGGTTAATAAGAGGGAGGGGTAAGGGATATGGGATATATAAGTATTTTTCTTATTTCTTTTTCTGGAGTGATGCAAAATGTTATAAAAATGATCATGGTGATGAAGATAGAGCTATGTGAAGATACTGTGAGCCACTGAGTGCACACCATGTATGGAGCATCCATGTAAAGATTTCTCAATAAAAAAATATATTTTTTAAAATGTACCATGGAAAAATAAGAAGTGACCAATAGAGGATACTGGATGAAGGTTATACAGGAGCTACCTCCTTTACAACTTTTTGGTAAATCTAACATTCAAAAATTACAAGCTTGTTTTTTAAAAATCAACAATGTTCTCATATCCTAGTAACAGCCATTTAGAAATATAATTTCAAAATCCCCTTCACAGTAGCAACAAAAGCCATACATACAGAAAAAATATAACAAAAGACATGCAAAACCATTATAGAAGAAATTATTAAACTTAAGGATATGAAAGATGGAAATAAATGGGAAAAAATACCATCGCATCATGGGAAGACTGAACCTTTTAAAGTTGGAATTTAATCTATAAATTCAATGGAATAATAAACATGTTAACATAAATATTTTTCATGAAAAATAAAAAACCGAGTGAAATTAGTGGGACTATTTTGTATCTTTGCAAATGTCTTTCACTATCTCTCTCAATAGAGTACATGTATCTAGATGCTATTCAGTGCCCAGTATCAAACAGACTGAATGCAGAAGCAGATATGAGAAACGACATGTATTTCTTTTTTTTTTTTTTTTGTTCAGCAGGCACCAGGAACCAAACCCGGGTCCTCTGGCATCACAAGCAAGCATTCTTGCCTGCTGAGCCACAGTGGCCTGCCCGACATGTATTCTTTTAAGAGAGGTATTCTACGGAGAGAATGAGAATGACAAAGGCAAATAAAGTTTGAGTATTATGATGAAAGCAGTTTTGACCTGTTAGAACAACTCAGAGTCTTTGGCAATCACTGATTTGGAGTAACAATGTGCCACCTCAACTTTAAATCCTCATATTATTCTATTTTATACTACAATATGAAAATTATAGATGAGTTAAAAGAATTTTATAATAAACAGCTATATTTCTCCTACCTAGATTCTATAATTAACATTTTACTATTCTTTTTTAAAAATTACATATCTATCCATCCCTCTAACTACTCAATGTATCTTTTCTCTTCTTTTTTTTTTTTTTTTTCACAATGCATATCAAAATAAGTAGCATAAAGTCCCCTTGGAGGAATGGCAAGAAAGGGGGAAAATTCAACTTCCACATTTGAAGAATTCCTGTTATTCTCGCAAGCAGTGGGGATGGCCAAATCACTAGATGAGCCCTCAATCTTGGGGTTTGTTCATAAGAAACTTATCCCTGAAAAGGACAGACTAAGCCTACTTAAAATTAGGTCTAAGAGTCACCCCCAGAGAACCTCTTTTGTTGCTCAGATGTGGCCTATCTCTGTCTCTCAGCCAACATGGCAAGCAAACTCATCATCCTTCCCCTCTCTACATGGGAGATGACTCCCAGGTGTGACCCTTCCTGGCAATATGGGACAGAAATCCTAGAATGAGCTGAGAGTTAGCATCAAGGGATTGCAAAAACCTTCTTGACCAAAAGGGGGAAGAGAGAAATGAGACAAAATAAAGTGTCAGTGGCTAAGCGATTTAAAATAGTGTCAAGAGGTTATTCTGGAGGTTATTATTACGCATTACATAGATATCCCCTTTTTAGTTTAAAGTGTATTAGAGAGGCTAGAGGGAAGTGCCTGAAACTGTAGAGTTGTGTTCCAGTAGCCATGTTTCTTGAAGATGAATGTATAATGTCACAATGTGACTATGTGATTATGAAAACCTTGTATCTGATATTCCTTTTATCTATGATATTGATGGATGAGTAAAAAATGATTCAAAATAAATAATAGGGGGAACAAATGTTAAAATAAATTGAATAGATTGAAATACTAGTGAACAATGAAAGGGATTGGTAAGGGGTATAGAAAAAAAATAGGGGGAACACAGGTTAAAATCTGAGCAGATGGAAATACTAGTGGTCAATGAGAGGGAGGGGAAAGGGATATGGTATGTGTGAGTTTTTTCTTTTTATTTCCTTTTCTGGAGTAATGCAAATGCTCTACAAAATGATCATGGTGATGAATATACTACTATGTGATGATATTGTGAGCCATTCACTGTACACCATACACGGAATGTTTGTATTTTAAGAATGTTCATGTTTGTACGTTGTTTTGGTTTGATAATATGAAGTAAATTTTTTAAAAAAGTAGCATAAATCAGTACTCTTCCCCTCAATACATCAGTATGCATATCATTACTTAGAGTTTATAATTCTTTTTTTTCTTTTGAGGTAAAATTTACATATAATGAAATGCATAAAATTCAAGTGAACAATTTGGTGAGTTAAGACAAATACACGAACTCACCCTCCTCCATCAAAATTTCCTCATACCCTTCCCAGTAAATTATTAACACTCTCCAAACCCTTGGAGGCAACTACTATTATGATCTTTAAGATTAACTTTATGTTTTCCAAAACTTTATAGAAATGGACCCATACCATATGTATTTCTTTGTTTAAAACTTCCTTCAATCAGAACAATTAATTTTTTGAGATTGATCAACAATTTCCTATATAACTGTTAGTATTTTAAAAGTATCATTAAAGTAAATTTACCTACCATGAAAATGACTATCAAGATGAGGCAGATGCCCACTATGATAAGGAAGGGGATTAGGTAGTATTCCAGAGGAAGACTAAATTCAGGAACTAAAATAATGTGGCCCCTGTAAGAAAAAAAACAAACAATTGAGAAATATTAAAAATTTTTATATTTTTAATCAAATCACAATATGAATTAAAATTTACAAGGAAAAAATACTAAAGAAAAAACATTTAGACATTAGAATTCAATCTACTACAGACATCTCATTTTTTCATATATGACTTTCAATAAATTAAGGAATTTTTTCCATGCTTGTCAATTTTACATATTTGCCAAAAGTGACTTGCCTATATAATGAAAGTAAGTTGTCAGCATGGATAAAGGAAACTAGTGCATCTATATTTACTGTGTCCATAACGGAATGATAAAATATACTTAATTTAGTAACTTAGACAAAAGCTATATTTCATTATAAAGTCTGGATATAAAACAAGTATAAGTTTCTCATCAACCAAGAATGTGGCATAAGAGGTTCCAGGATGACATACCCCACAGAATCTTTGAACAATGAGAAAAACTCGAATAGCCACCTTCATCAAACCTCCAGAAAAGAGTTAAAGGGTTGCAGTAAGTAAGCAGGTGACTGCCGAATCCAAAAATAAACAACAAAGGTTAAAAGATGGTAGGAGATGTTTATGGAGCCTCTGCTGGCCTCTTCCCATCGTCTCTCTAGCACATGGAAACAGCCTATACCCTACTGCGGATCCCTGGCCCAGTTTCAGAGGAGTAATCCTTGTGTGCATACAGGAGTACCTGCATGTCAGTGCCAGTCTAGCTCATGGCATCCAGAAAGTCTGAGCCAGAAAACTTTTCTCCGCCTTGCCCTCCTAGAACTTGTCCTGCAGGTAGAAGAAGGACTGAGGCAAGTGGACTGGGGCGAAAGATTAACTGCTTAAAGTCATACAACAGTGTACAAGGAGGAGGAGAAAGTACATTTCACAGAGAGTAGAGGGGGCATTCAGGTTCCTGTAAACAGGGCAATTCCTCAGCCTACAAGCAAGCATAAACCCCAGACAAGATGCGGGGCCAGAAGAGATGCATCACATTCACCCTAGGCTGATATTCTTGATAGGACAGCTAACCACTGAAGTAGAGCAGCTAACACAGATCAATTTCTAAAGATTGTTAAAGGTGTTTTTTTGCACTGCTTTGCTGTTTTTTCCACTCATAGAAATTTCTAACATATCAGGATGCAAACCTAAGGAATGGACAGTTCAAGAATTAAATCCCACGGATAACACTTACAAATATTAAAATGTACATGATGAAACAAAAGACTGCAGGACACACAGAGAAACAGGAAATGATAGTGCATAAAAAGGAACAAAATAAAAATCCAGAAACCTTCAATGAAGAAGAACAGATATTGGAAATATTGGAAAAAGTCTTTAAAAAAATGATCTTATATTTGTTTAAAGAGATAAAGGAAAATATAGAGAAATAACCAGAAGATATCAGGAAAACAGTGAATAAACAATATGAGACTCTCAATAAAGAGGTAGAAATTGTAAAGAGGAAACTAATAGAAATACTGGAATTAAAGACCACTATAACTAAATGAAAAATTCCCTAGAAGCTTTTTACAGCATATTAGAATTGGCAGAAGAGTCACAGCTCACAAAGTCAAGACAACTGAAATAACTCAGGTTGCAAAGCAGAAAGAAGAGAATGAAAAATAATGATTACAGCCTAAGAGACTAGTGGGACACTATCAAGTGAACCAATATATGCACTATGGGAGTCCCAGAGGAGAAGAAAGAGAAAGAGCATAAGGAATAATACTCAAAAATACAATAACAAAAGGAAGATTCCAAAATGGTAGCTTAGTGAGGTGTGGAATTTAGTTCATCCTCCAGAGCAGCTAGTAAATAGCCAGGAACAGTACAGAACAACTGCTGGGGCCACATCAGTGACCAGACACACAGCTAATACCAGTCTGGACAAGCTGGACCAGCTGCAATTCTGCACAGAACTGTAAGTCCCTTAGTCCATGGAGGCCAGCGCCCCCCCACCCCACCCAACCAGCATGACAGCCTGGTTCCAGAGGGGAAAGGAAAGAGACTTTAATAGCAGCAGGGGCTTAGTTCAACCAAGCTCCATTTGCGGAATTCATTAACAAATTCTGACTACTGAATATAGGTCTCCACCTCAGTTAAACCTCCAATAAGAGCTAAAGGTACTAGGAATGTTTGCCCTGGAACAGAGAGGGCAGGGCCGATGGAGGGAGGGGAAAAAAAAAAACAGAGGTTTTTCAGACAGCACAAAATACTTGAAAAGGGTTAGACCCTAAAAAATGGGGGGTGGGGGCCACATAGAATCTGGAGATGTATAGAGCAATGTACCAACTTAAGCTTTTAATGAACAAACCCGAGGAACTGGGGTCCTGAACTGAAAAGGATTTTTTAAAAATTTTTCTGCTTTGTTTCTACCATTTAACTGCTCATTAGATAGAACTGCGAGGCATCTCAGGCTCTTACTGCCCTAGACACAGGCAAAATTAAGCTTATCTGAAAGAAAAAGAGGCTGACCAGGTTAAAGGAATTAATTCCCCGGAGGCTGTGCCTTACTCGGGAGAGGAGCAGGGGGCCCAGCTCAGATGGAATCCCTCCATCAAGGAATTCAGACCCCAGGGACCGGAAAACTGAAGCAATTGAGGCCAGCCAACAGCCTCTCCTCTGTCTTAACCATGCCCTCAGCTGGGAGAGTCTGCTGAAGTTAAAGGCATCATACCATTTCATACTGTTGGGAAGCAGTAGGCAGACAAGGACCATGTACTAGGCAGGACAGGAAAACCACTCCTGAGGGGAGGCCAGGATGGTCTGGGAAAATCTGACTGGGGTCTATAATATCTAAGTAGACTCTCTTAAGGAAAAAAAAAAAGGCTCCATATAGGTATGGCAAGAAACAAGAACTTAAAAATTCTCATCAGTTAAAAAAAACTTATGCTAGAGGTCTAGAATAAGCTGAACTGAATGTCAAAGAATAGAGAACAAAGCTATCCAGCAGAAAATTCTAGGTAAAAGAGTGACAACAATCTCCAGAATAAACTAATAAAGGAAATCAAATGCCTAGATGCCAGTAAAAAATAATTAAGTCATACTACAAAAACTAAAGATATGGCTCGGCCAAAGGAACAAACCAGCAATTCAAATGAGATACAGGACTTGAAACAACTAATTCAGGATGTTGAAACAGACATGGAAAATCCCATCAAAAATCAACAAATTGAAGGAGGATACAAATAAGGCAATGGGTGAACAAAAAGAAGAAATCAAAAGTCTGAAAAAGACAAATCACTGAACTTATGGAAATAAAAGGCACAGCAGAAGACATGAAAAAAACAATGGGAACCTACAATATTAGGTTTTAGTTCCTGAAGGGGGAGTGCTTCCACCAGGAGAAACGACAATGACTCCACTGAACTGGAATCTAAGACTGCCACCTGGTCACTTTGGGCTACTCACACCCCTGGATCAACAACCAATAAGGAGATTATTCTACTGGCTGGGGTGATTGACCCTGACTATCAGGGGGAAATAGGACTGCAGCTACACAATGGAGATAAAGAAGAGGTTTCCTGGATTACAGCAGATCCCCTAGGGTGTCTCTTAGTACTAACATGCCCTGTGATTAAAATTAATGGAAAACTGCAATAATCTAATCCAGGCAGGACTAACAATGGCTCTGAAACTTCAGGAATGAAGGTTTGGGTCATCCCAACAGGCAAAGACCCACAACCAGCTAAGGTGCTTGCTGAAGGTAAAAGGAATATGTAATGGGTAGTGGAAGAAGGTAGTGATAAATGTGAATTATGACCATGCGATCAGTCATAGAAATGAGGACTGTAATGGTATAAATATTTCTTCCTTGCTTTGTCATTAAGATCTGCATATTTATACAAAAATCAAAAAAAAAATCAAAAATCAATGAGTTGAGGGAGGATATGAAGAAGGCAATGGGTGAACAAAAAGAAGAAATCAAAAGTCTGAAAAAACAAATCACTGAACTTATGGGAATAAAAGGCACAGTAGAAGAGATGGAAAAAAACAGTGGAAACCTACAACATTAGATTTGAAGAGGCAAAAGAAAGAATTAGTGAACTGGAGGACTAGACATCTGGAATCTGACACACAAAGGAAAATACAGGAAAAGAATGGAAAAATATGAGCAAGGACTCAGGTAATTAAATGACAACATGAAGTGCACAAACATATGTGTTGTTGGTGTCCAGGAGGAAAAAGACTAACGAAGGAAATCATCACTGAAAATTCCCCATCTCTTATGAAAGACATAAAATTACACATCCAAGAAGTGCAGTGCACTCCAAAGAGAACAGATCTTGAAGACATATTCCAAGACACTTACTAATCAGACTGCTAGATGTCAAAGAGAAAGAGAGAATTTTGAAAGTAGCAAGACGAAAGCAATCCACCACATACAAGGGAAGCCCAATAAGCCTATGTGTAGATTTCTCAGCAGAAATCATGGAAGCCAAAAGATAAAATTCAACATCCTATCATAATGAAAACACTTCAAAGAATAGGAATAGGAGGGAACTTCCTCAACATGATAAAGGGAATACATGAAAAACCCACAGCTAACATCATCCTCAATGTGGAAACAATGAAGGCTTTCCCTCTAAGATCAGGACCAAGACAAGGATGTCCACTGTCAGTACTGTTACTCAACATTGTGTTGGAAGTTCTAGCCATAGCAATTAGACAAGAAAAAGAAATACAAGGCATCAAAATTGGAAAGGAAGAAGTAAAACTCTCACTGTTTGCAGATGATATGATACTATATGTTGACAACTGTGAAAAATCCACAGCAAAACTACTAGCACTAATAAATGAGTACAGCAAAGTGGCAGGTTATGAGATCAACACTCAAAAATCCGTAGTGCTTCTACACACTGGTAATGAGCAATCTGAGGAGGAAATCAAGAAAAAAATTCCAGTTACAATTACAACCAAAAGAATAAAATATTTAGGAATAAGTTTAACTAAGGATAGAAAAGACATATATAAAGAAAACCATAAGAAATTTCTAAAAGAAGTCACAGAAGACTTAAAAAAAATGGAAGGGCATACTGTGTTCATGGACAATACTTGGAAATGACATATCAGATAAGGGTCTAATATCCAGAATATATAAACAGATTGTTTAACTCAACAACAAAAAGACAAACAACCCAACTAAAGAATGGGCAAAACACATGGACAGACACTTCTCAGAAAAGGAAATACAAATGACTAAAAGGCACAATGAAAGATGTTCAACTTCTCTAGCTATTAGAGAAATGCAAATCAAAACCACAATGAGATATCCTCTCACACCCACCAGAATGGCCATTATCAAAAAAGAAGAAAACAACAAGTGTTGGAAGTGATGTAGAGAAACAGGCACACTTATCCACTGTTGGTGAAAATGTAAAATAGTACAAATGCTGTGGAAGGCAGTTTCCTTCCTTGGCGGTTCCTCAGGAAGCTAAGTACAGAATTGCCATATGATCCCGCAATACCATTGCTAGGTATCTATTCAGAGGACATGAGGGCAAGGACACAAATGGACATTTGCACACCAATGATTAGAGCAGCATTATTTATAATTGACAAGAGATGGAAACAGCCCAAATGTCCATGAACAGATAAGTGGCTAAATAAGCTGTAGTATATACATACAATGGAATATTATGCAGCTGTGAGACAGAATAAAATCATGAAGCATGTAACAATGTGGATGGACCTTGAGGACATTACGCTGAGTGAAATTAGCTGGAAACAAAAGGACAAATGCTGTATGGTCTCACTAATATGAATCAGCATTAATGAGTGAACCTAGAAAATTTATTCTTACACAATATATAGATATCCCCTTTTAGTTTATGGTGTATTAGAGTGGCTAGAGGAAAGTACCTGAAATAGTAGAGCTGTGTTACAGGAGACATGTTTCTTGAAGATGATTATATAATGATATAGCTTTCGCAATGGAACTGTGTGATTGTAAACACCTTGTGTCTGATGCTCCTATTATCTATGATATGGAAAGATGAATAAAGAATATACATAGGAAATACACAAATAATAGGGAGAACAAAGGATAAAATCAATTGAGTAGGTTGAAATACTAGTGGTCAATGAAAGGGAGTGGCAAGGGGTATGGTATGCATGAGTTTTTCCTTTCTTTGGCTGGAGAGATGCAAATGTTCAAAAAAAATGATCATGGTGATGAATACACAACTATGTGATGATTTTCTGAGTCACTGATTGCAACCATGATAAGAATGTTTGTATGTCAAGAATTTTTGTTTGTAGTTTATAACAAAAATATTAAAAAAAAAAACAAAAAACAAACAGGCATCACTCTTGTCCAATCCCTTCATCTTACAGATGAAATGACTGAGTCTCAGACAAGGCAAAACATCTCTTTTGCAGCCTTCTCTGACCCTCACCAGGCCCATTAAATCTTCCTCCCACAGCATCTGATTCACGTCCCTTTGCTGCCAATAAGACCTGGTGGTCTACTTAGCATTTAGATGGCTGTCTAACCCCACTGCACCATCTATTGCTCAAACGCAGGGGCTACATTTTGGCAATTTTTTTTCATGTCTCTTAACAGTGGCTAAGACATCATAATTGAAAACTAAGTGTTTGTTGAATGAATTAATATATAATCCTGACAGGGGAAGGTCAGTTAATGAGAGGCTTCTCAAGTCCTGCTACCAGAGAAAAGGGGAAGATTCATAGCAAACTTTTCTTCAATAAATATCTATTGCTTTTACAATAAAAGAGAAGGTGGTGTTTTAATAACAACAAAGAGATATAATAGCAGAAAACTCCCCAAATTTAATAAAGACATAATAATGCACATTCAAGAAGTCCAATGAAACCTAGACATAGAAGAGAACCATGTTCAGACACATAATAGTCAAATGGTCAAAGGCCTAGAACAAAAAAAAGTCTCGAAAGCTGTAAGAGAAAAGCAACATATTATGTTCAAGGGAGTACAAAAAGATTAAGTGCCTATTTCTCACTAGAAACCAATGAAGCAAAAAGGCAGTAAAATGAAATACTTAAAGTACTGAAAGAAAACCAGTGCCAACCAAAATTTTATATCTGGTGAGACTTTCAAAAATGAGGGACAGAGTATGGTACAATGTGGCAGAATTCTTGCCTGCCATGCCAGAGATCTGGGTTCAATTCCTGGTGCCTGCCTATGCAAAAAGGGAAAAAAAGAGGAAGAGAGAAAGACTTTGCCAGATAAACAAAAGCTAAAGGAGTTCATCACCGCTAAACCTGCCTTACAAGTCATGCAAAAGGGAGCTTTTCAGACTGAGAGGCAAGGCCAGCACATGGGTAATAGAATGGCCATAAAAAATAAAGATTTCTTTTAAAAGTAACCTTATAAGGTAATTATAAATGACAGAACTACTATATTTTTTGGTATATAACTCCACTTTTCATTTCTTACAAGTTCTAAAATGCAAATATATAAAAAGTAATGACAAATTCATGGTTATGGGCATGTAATATATAAAAAGACCATTTGTAATGAGAACAACAAAAAGTTGGGGGGATGGAGAGCTACAGGAACAGAATAGTGTACACTACTGAAGTTAAGACGGTACCTAGTCAATTGTGATTGTTACAGATTTAGGACGTTAAATTTACACCCTACGGTAACCACAAAGAAAATATATACAGGAAGAAAGGAGAAGAGATCAAAATGGTACAAGGCAAAAAAATCATATATATATATGAAAGTAAACATCAATGGAAATATTGAGAGAAAAAACAGGCATAAGACTTAGATGAAATAGGAAAATGGCAGAAGAATGTTTTGCATACTTTAATTATATATGGATTGAACTCTTCAGTAAAAAAAGGCAGGGGTTATCAGAATGAATAAAAAGTCATGACCTAGCTATACCTGTTTTTATAAGAGATTCTACCTTAAATTCGAAATACAAGTAACTTTAAGTGAAAGGGCCGCAAAAAAATATACCATGCTAATAATACCCAAAAAAGTGCTGAGGTAGTTATGCTAATATAAGATAAAATAGACTTTAAGTCTATTGGAGAGGCTAGAGGGAAGTACCCGAAACTACAGAGCTGTGTTCCAATAGTCATGTTTCTTGAAGATGATTATATAATGATATAGCTTTTACAATATGACTGTGTGGTGTGAAAACCTTGTGTCTGATGCTCCTTTTATCTATGGTATGGACAGATGAGTAAAAAAATAAGGATAAAAAATAAACAAATAATAGGGGGAACAAAGGTTAAAATAAACTGGGTAGATGCATGATTGTAAAATGATACAACTTTTACAATGTGACTGTGTGGTGTGAAAACTTTGTGTCTGATGCTCCTTTTATCTATGGTATGGATAGATGAGTAAAAAAATATGGATAAAAATAAACAAATAATAGGGGGAACATAGGTTAAAATAAAGTGGGTAGATGGAAATACTAGTGGTCATTGTGAGGGAGGGATAAGGGGTATGATATGTGTGAGTTTTTTCTTTTTAGTTTCTTTTTCTGGAGTGATGCAAATGTTCAAGAAAATGATCATGGTGATAAATAGACAACTAAGTGATGATACTGTGAGCCTCTGATTGTATACCAGAATGGAATGTTTATATGCCAAGAATGTTCATATGTTAAGTTTTTACAATAAAAAATATATTAAAAAAAAACAATTACAAAGGACAAAGATGGTTATAATGTAATGATAGAGAAACAATTCAAGGGACCTATTAAACCTTACCATCAAGGAATCCTTTTGATACTGTGTCAAATCAATACGCCATGCCCTTGATCCTGAGGCTTATTCTTGTGAAGCTTATGCAGGTAGCAGAGAAACTTAGCCTACCTAGGTATGCCTGAGAGTTACTTCTGGAGGACCTCTGTTGTTGCTCAGATGTGGCCTCACTCTCTCTAAGCCCAACTCTGCAAGTGAAAAATCATCGCCATCCCCCCTACGTCAGACATGACATCCAGGGGTGAAAGTCTCCCTGGCAATGTGAGAGATGACTCCCAGGGATGAATCTGGCCCTCCATGGGATCAACAATTCCATCCTGACAAAAAGGGGAAAAAGAAATAAAACTAATAAAATATCAGTGGCAGAGAGAGTTCAAATAGCGATGAGAGGCTACTCTGGAGGTTGCTCTTATGCAAGCCTAAGTTAGACCTCGCTACGTATCATAACCTGCCAACCCCCAAACAGGACCATTCCACCCAATCCTAAAGAACACCTAGGACAATATATAAGATTCCACAAGGGTTCCACACACTAGAGTAACTTTTCAGAAAACTACAAACTCCTACAACCTACAGATGGGTTACTGGTCCAGATAAGTCCTGAAACCTACATGGCCCTGTCTCTTCAGAACATCAAGATAGTTTCATCTCTCTACCCATATTAGTGATAGTCCCTTCCAACATGAAAAAGTTAGAATGATTATAGCCCAAACACCCCTAAAGACAGGGATGGAAAGATCAAAGGTGATGGTGGAGTGAAGATAGGATTTAACAAATGAATATGATTCCTGAATCATTAATTAATATCTCTTTCAACTTCCAGTATCGTAGAGCAGCTAGAAGTAAAAACCTAAAATTGTGGAATTGTAACCCATGTCAAACTAGGAAATATGTTCTACAACTAATTGTGGTGCTGTGCAATGAAATTTAATTCATTTTGTATATATACTATTTTTCACAAAAAAAGAAGGAAAAGTCAATTATGATGATAAAAAATATTTTTTATAAAAATTTTTTAAATAAAAAAATACAGCCATCCTATATTCTAGAACAGCTAGAAAGAAAAATCTGAGAGGATCATACGGTAGCCCATGATAAATTCTGGGATTTGTCCTGTAACTACTTGTTGAAGAGCGCTTTGAAAACTATTGTTCTCACTCTTTGCTTTGTATATATGTTACACTTTACAATTAAAATGTGAAAAAGAATCAATTCAATAAGACATAATTTATATTTTGACTAGTGCATTTCCTAATATAATTTATATGGACAGGTTAATTGAACACCATAAGTACATGGAACCTTGAAGAAAGCATGAAATTTTGTAGGTTTGTCCAGTGTAATGAACCAATAAATTCCAGAGTGATCTGAACAGTGAATAAAGAAGTATTTGCAAAGTCCCACTGGGGGAATGGCGCAAAAGGGGGAAATATTCAACTTTCCCATTTGGAGAGTTCTCGATATTCTCGCAAGCAATGGGGACAACAAATCAATAAGCTGAGCCCTCAACCTTGGGGTTTGCTAATATGAAACTTATCCCCACAATGGATAGGCTAAGCCTACTTAAAATCAGGCCTAACAGTCAAGCCAGAGAACCTGTTTTGTTGCTCAGATGTGGCCTCTCTCTCAGCCAACACAGCAAGCAAACTCACTGTCCTTCCCCCTCCATGTGGGACATGACTCCCAGAGCTGTGGACCTCCCTGGCAATGTGGGCCAGAAACCATAGAATGGGCAGGGACTCAGCATCAAGGGACTGAGAAAACCTTCTTGACCGAAAGGGGGATGAGAGAAATGAGGCAAAATAAAGTGTCAGTGGCTGAGAGATTTCAAACAGAATCAAGAGGTTACCCTGGAGTTATTCTTACGGATGATACTCCCTTTTTAATTTAAGGTGTATTAGAGAGGCTAGAGGAAAGTGCCTGAAACTGTAGAGCTGTGTTCCAGTAGCCATGTTTCTTGAGGATGACTGTATAATGATATCGCTTTCGCAATGGAACTGTGTGATTGTAAACACCTTGTGTCTAATGCTCCTTTTATCTATGGAATGGACAGATGAGTAAAACATATGGATTAAAAATAAATAAATAATAGGGGAACAAATGTTAAAATAAATTGAGTAGACTGAAATATTAGTGATCAATGAAAGGGAGTGGTAAGAGGTATAGAAAAAAATAGGGGGAACAAAGGCTAAAATATATTGGACAGATGGAAATACTAGCAGTCAATGAGACAGTAGGGTAAGGGGGTATGGTATGTATGAGTTTTTTCTTTTTCCTTTTCTATTTCTTTTTCTGGAGTGATGCAAATGCTAAAAAAAAATGATCATGGTGATGAATACACACTATGTGATGATATTGTGAGTCACTGATTATATAGCAAAAATCGAATGTTCATATGTTAAGAATGTTCGTATTTGTATGTGTTATGTTTTGTCAATAAAAATATTTTTAAAAAAGAAAGGCATACTGAGAGAGAAAATTAGAGCTCTAAATGTGTACATGGAAAAGAAGAAAGATCTTGAAACAGAGAGTTAACCATACAATTAGAGAATCTAGCAAAAGAAAAAAAATTAAACCCAAAGGAAGCACAAGAAGAAAATAACAAAGATTTGAGCAAACATAAATAAGAAAATAAAAATACACCTGAGAAAAATCCACAAAATCAAAAGCTGGTTCCTTTAAAAGGAATAAAATTAACAAATTTTTGGCTAGATTGACAAAGAAAACAACAGCATGCAAATAACTAAATTCAGAAATGAAAGGGGGGCATTACTAGCAACCCCAAGGAAATGAAAAGAATTATAAGAGGATACTATGAACAATTATATGCTAACAAATTAGATAACTCAGATGAATTGAGCAAATTTCTAGAAACACAAAAACTACCTAAGCTGACTCAAGAGAAGAGAAGACCTCAATAAAGAACGAGCAAAGAGATTGAATCAGTAATAAAAAATCTGAGTATAAAGAAAAGCCCAGGACTAAACGGTTTCATTGGTGAATTTTACCAAATATTCCAAGAAGAATTAACACCAATCCTACTTGAACTTCCTAATTAATCATATATGAGGTCAATATTACCCTAATATGAAAGCAAGATAAAGATACTAGAATAAAGGAAAATTGTATACCAAAATCCCTTGTGAATATAGATGGAGAAGTCCTCAACAATATACTATCAAACCAAACCTAAAGTACATTAAAAGAATTATATTCCATGATCAAGTGCGATTTTGCAAGTACGGTTCAACATAAGAAAATCAATTAATGTAATATGCCAAATTAATAGAATAAAGAAATTAAGAATACATGATCAGTTCCGGGCCAAGATGGCGGCTTAACAATGTGCACATTTTAGTTCATCCTCCAGAACAACTACTAAATAACCAGACACAGTACAGAACAGCTCCTGGGGCCACGTCAGTGACCAGAGACACACAACGTACCCCAGTCTGGACCAGCTGGACCACTGCGAGCCCTCCCAGAACCGTGAGCTCCCCAAGTCCCAGCAGCCAGCGTCCCTCCCCCACAGGCTGCTCCCCAGAAGGGAAAGGAAAGAGACTTCACAAGCAGCAGGGGCTGAGCCCAACAAAACACCAACTACGGAATTAATTAACAAATTCTGACTATTAAAAATAGGTACCCAGCTCAGGTGAACCTGGTCAAAGTGGAAGTTGCTCATTTTTACCCCAGTGCCAAGGGGGCAAGGCTGATGGAAAAAGAAAAAAAAAAAAAAGGAAACAAAAGTTTTTGTGACTGTGTTTCTACAAAAGCTTGACTGCCTTTGGATGCAGTGGCAGGACTTCTCAGGCTGCAACTGCCCCAGGCATAGGCAAAAACAAGCTCATTTGAGGGCTGGAGCCTGTGTCTTCCCCAGGGGAGGGGTGAAGCCCAACTCAGATGGAACCCCTCTCTCAAGGAATTCAGACACCAGGGCTTGGAAATTTGAAGCCATTAAAACCAGCCTACAACCTCTCCTCTGTCTCCACCATGCACCCAGCAGGGAAAGTCTGCCAAAGTTAAAGGTACCACATCATCTTATGCTGGTGGGACCTGCAGTCAGACAAGCGCCACATACTGGGCAGGATAAGAAAAACAGAGCCCAGAGACTTAACAGGAAACTCTTTCAACCTGCTGGATTTCACCCTCAGGGAAAACTGATGCAGGTGACTCTCTCCTCCTGAGAGGAGGCCAGTTTGGTCTGGTAAAATCCAGCTGGGGTCTATAATACCTAAACAGACCATCCTAAGGGTGGGGGGGGAAAGGCACCATACAAGCAGGGCAAGAAACAAGAAAACAAGAACTGAAAAATTCTCCTCTGTTAAACAAAACCTAAGCTAGAAGTCCAGATAAGTGCTGAACTGAATGTCAAAGAACAGACAGACAACAAATTATCCAGCAAGAAAACCCTAGGTAAAAGAACTGAAAACAATCTCCAGAATAAACTAATTAAGGCAATAAATGCCTAGATGCCAGCAAAAAATAACAAGTCACACTAGGAAAACTGAAGGTATGGCCCAGTCAAAGGAACAAACCAACAATTCAAATGAGATACAGGAGCTGAAACAATTAATCCAGAATATACGAACAGACATGGAAAACCTCATCAAAAACCAAATCAATGAATTGAGGGAGGATATAAAGAAGGCAAGGAATGGACAAAAAGAAGAAATTGAAAGTCTGAAAAAACAAATCACAGAAATTATGGGAATGAAAGGCACAGTAGAAGAGATGAAAAAAACAATGGAAACCTACAATGGTAGATTTCGAGAGACAGAACATAGGATTAGTGAACTGGACCCATCTATATGCTGTCTCTACTCAAAGGACATGAGGGCAAGGACACAAATGGACATTTGCACACCAATGTTTATAGCAACATTATCTACAATTACCAAGAGATGGAAACAGCCAAAATATCCATCAACAGATGGGTAGCTAAACAAACTGTGGCATATACATACAATGGAATATTATGCAGCTGTAAGACAGAATTAAGTTATAACGTATGTAACAACATGGATGGACTTTAAGGACATTATGCTGAGTGAGATTAGCTGTGTTAGTTAGATTCAGTTGTCAACTTGGCCAGGTGAGCATACCTAGTCTTGTTGCTGTGGACATAAGCCAATGGTATGTGAACCTCATCTGTTGCCAATTACATCTGCAGTCAGCTAGGAAGCGTGTCTGCTGCAATGAGTGACCTTTGACTTAACTGGCTGGTGCTTAAATGAGAGATTGCAACATAGCACTGCTAAGCAGCTCGGCATTCCTCATCTCAGCACTTGCAGCTCAGCCCAGGCCTTTGGAGATGCAGAAAGAAGTCACCCCGGGGAAAGTTGTTGGAACCCAGGGGCCTGGAGAGAAGACCAGCAGAGACCATCTTGTGCCTTCCACGTAAGAAAGAACCTCAGTGGAAAGTTAGCTGCCTTTCCTCTGAAGAACCAACAAAATAAATCCCCTTTTATTAAAAGCCAATCCGTCTCTGGTGTGTTGCGTTCCGGCAGCTAGCAAACTAGAACATTAGCCAAAAACAAAGGACAAATACTATGGTCTCACTGATATGAACTGACATTAGTGAATAAACTTGGAATATTTTGTTGGTAACAGAGACCATCAGGAGATAGAAATAGAGAAGATATTGGGTAATTGGAGCTGAAGGGATACAGATTGTGTAACAGGACTGAATATAAAAACTCAGAAATGGACAGCATAGTACTACCTAACTGTAATACAATTATGCTAAAACACTGAATGAAGCTGCATGTGAGAATGATAGAAGGAAGAGGCTGGGGGCATAAATGAAATCAGAAAGAAAGATAGATGATAAAAACTGAGATGGTGTAATCTAGGAATGCCTAGAGTGTATAATGATAGTGACTAAATGGACAAATTTAAAAAATGTTTTTGCATGAGGAAGAACAAAGGAATGTCATTACTGTAGGGTGCTGAAAATTAATATTTTAAAATTTCAACTTATGTACGAGACTAAAGCAAAAAAATGTTTATTTGGTACAAAATTTATATTTTGACTAGTGCATCTCCTAATATAACTTATGTAGATAGTTGATTGGACAACATAAGTACATGCAACCTTGGGTAGGACATGAGATTTTGTTGGTTTGTCCAGAGTGATGCCCCGATGAATCCCAGAGTGATTTGATCAGTGAATGGAAAAGTATTTGTAAAGTCCCCTTCAGGAAATCGTGAGAACGGGGGAAAATTCAACCTCCCCAAATTGAATTCTTGATATTCTCACAAGCAGTGCGGACAACGAAAACTATAGGCTGAGCCCCTAGTCTTGGAGTTTGTTCATAGGAAACTTAACCCCAGAGGGGATAGGTCAAGCCTACTTAAAATTAGGCCTAAGAGTCACTCCCAAGAGAATCTCTTTTGTTGCTCAGATGTGGCCTCTCTCCAGGCAACACAACAAGCAAACTCACCACCCTTCCCCTGTCTATGTGGGACATGACTCCCATGGTGTGGACCTTCCTGGCAACGTGGGATAGAAATCCTAGAATGAGCTGGGACTCGCCATCAAGGGATTGAGAAAAACTCTAGAATGAGCTGAGACCCAGTATCAAGGGATTGAGAAAACCTTTCCATCAAAAGGGGGAAGAGTGAAATGAGACAAAATGTCAATGGCTAAGAGATTCCAAACAGAGTTGAGAGGTTATCCTGGAGGTTATTCTTCCACATTAAGTAGATATCGCCTTGTTATCCAAGATATAATGGAGAGGCTGGAGGGAACTTCCTGAAAATGTAGAGCTGTGTTTCAGTAGCCATGTTTCTTGATGATGATTGTATAATGATAAAGCTTTCACAATGTGACTGTGTGATTGTGAAAATCTTGTGTCTGATGTTCCTTTTATCTACCTTGTCAAAGACAAACAGAACATATGGAATAAAAATAAATAATAAGGGGAACAAATGTTAAAATAAATTTAGTTTGAAATGCTAGTGGTCAATGAAAGGGAGGGTTAAGGGGTATGGCATGTATAATTCTTTTTGTTTTCTGTTTTCGTTTTATTTTTCCATTGTCTTTTTATTTCTTTTTCTGAATTGATGCAAACGTTCCAAGAAATGATCATGATGATGAATATGCAACTATGTGATGATATTGTGAACTACTGATTATATATGTAGAACGGAATGAGCAAATGTTAGAAATGTTTGCATTTCTTTCTTGTAATTTTTTTTAATTAATAAAAAAACAAAACAAAACAAAAAAAGAATACATGATCAATCTTAATTGACAAAGAAAATGCATTTCATAGTATCTAGCCACCCAATCCTGATAAAATCAATACTGAGAAAAATAGGGACAGAAAGAAAATTCCTCAATATGATAAAAGGCATATATGAGGAAAACATCGTAATCAACAAATCAACACTGAAAGACTGAAGGCTTTCCCTGTAGGAGCAATAACAAGTCAAGGATGCCCATTGCTATTCAACATTGTACTGGAAGTTCTAGACAGAACATTTTGGGAAGGAAAATAAATAAATGCTATCCAAATTGGATAGGAAGAAGTAAAACTTGTTCTATCTGCACATGACATATATATATATATAATATAAGTTAAAAAATATATATATATTTTAAAAATTCACAACAAATACACTAGCGCTAATTTAAAATTCAGCAAAGTTTTAGGGAAGAGGATTGAAATGCAAAAAATCAGTAGTATTTTTATACATATAGAAATGAACAACCTGAAGAGGAAATCAAGGAAAAAATACGATTACAATAGCAACTAAAAGAATCAAATATCTAGGAATAAATTTAACCAAGAATGTAAAGAATTCATACTCAGAAAACTACAAAACGTTGCTAAAAGAAATCAAAGAAGGCTTAAATAAATGGAAGGACATTCTACGTTCATGGATTAGAAGATGAAATATCATTAAAATGTCAATTCTACCAAAATCAATTTACAAAGTCAATATAATCTTAATTAAAATCCAAAGCCTTCTTTACAGAAATAAAGCCAATCATACAATTAACATGGAAGGGGGTAAGGGGTTCCTAAATAACCAAAGTCATCTTGAAAAAGAACAATAGTGGAAGACTTACACTTCCTCATTTTAAAAGTCATTACACATAGCTACAGTAATCAAAAACAGCATGGTACTGGCACAAGGACAGACATGCAGACAAATGTAATGGAATAGATTTCACAAATAACCCTCACATCTATGACTAATTGATTTTTGACAAGTGTGTCATGTACACTCAATTGGGAGAGACAGTATCTTCAATAAATGGTGTTGGAAGAATTGGAAACATATTCAAAAGGATGAAAGTGGACCCATGTAACACCATATACAAAAAATAACTCAACTCAAATTGGATCAAAGACCTACATACAACAACTAAAACTATCAAACTTCCATAGAAGAAAACACAAGGAGCATCTTCAGGACCTTATGTTAGGGAATGCTTCCTTAGACTTTACACCAAACGCATGGTTGCAAAAGAAAAATATATCAATGGGGCTTCATCAAAATTAAAAACTTTTTGTGCATCAAAGGACTTTATCATGAAAGTAAAAAGACAACCTACAAAATGGGGGAAAATATTTGGAAATGACATTCAGTAAAGAATTAACATACAGAATATATTCTAAAATGCTACAAGTCAACAAAGACATACAACACAATTAAAAAGTGGGTAAAAGATTTTATTAGATACTTCTCCAAAGAAGAATAAGTAAATGGCCAGAAAGCACATGGAAAGATGCACATCATTAGCCATTGGGGAAATGTAAATTAAAACTATGAGATGCCATTTCGTACCCACTAGAAGGGCTACTGTTAAAAAAACAAACAAACAGCAACAACAAAAAGAAACAGAAAACAGCCAGTGTTGGAGAGGATGTGGAGAAACTGCAACACTTGTTCAATGTTGGTGCAAACGTAATGTGGTGCAGCCATTGTGGAGAACAATTTGGGAGTTTCTCAGAAAGTTAAGTATAGGATTACTATATGATCCAGCAATTCTATTTCAAGGTATATATCCAAAAGAACTGGCAGCAGTGACTCAGATATTTGTACACAGGTGTTCAGAGCAGCATTATTCATAATTGCTAAAAGATCAAAGCAACCCAGGTGCCTATGAGCAAATGAATGGATAAACAAAATGTGAAAAATACATATAATAGATTATTCAGTTGTAAAAACGGAATGGAATTCAGACACATGCTGCAACACTGATGAACCCTGAAGACATCATATTAAGTAAAATAAGCCACAAGAAATGACAAATACTGGGTTATCTCACTGATATGAAGTAATTAGAAGAAGCAAATTATTAGGATCAGAAACTAGAAATACAGGTTAGCAGGAGCCGAGGTGGGAGTAAGGAATGGGTAATTGATCAGAGTTTCTGTTTGGGATGATTGGTAATAGATAATAGTATAACACTTTGAATGTAATTAACACCACAGAATTATAAAGTCGAATGTGGCTAAAAGGGGAAATGTTAGGGTATGCTGTTGGAGAAGTCAATGGTCATCTATCTGCTCTCCCCTACTCCCCTTCCCCCTACATGCACACCTTTCTACTATGTGCAGATGTTTCAATATGTTTCCCTACCATAACCTGTGAGAGTCATTAAGTTTAATGTTCCTGACAATACCCTAAACTGGAAACACTGGAAAAGAACAAGCAGCCTCAGTCTTCATCAGGGCATGAACCCTCAGTTAGTCGGGGGGAGGGTGGTGAATATGCACCCCTGGGTTGTTTAAAGACCCAGCCCTCACCTATGGATTTGTTTCTCTTCTCTGAGGCTAAGTGGAGCATAAAGAGCTGCCTGACTGCCCCGGACCTGAACAGTGTGCTTCCCTGGGACAGTGGCCACAATGGGATCTCTTCCTCTGCACTTTTGATGCCTTTGTGTTGTATAAGTAATGATGCACTCATTTGTTAAAAGTTTTTGCAGTGTCCAAATCTGTGTTCCCACAAGGCACCTTATACCAATTTCCTTCACATGCATATTATGCTGGTTCGATAGGATGTATGTACCCTAGAAAAGCCATGTTTTAATCCTAATCCCATTTTGTAAAGGCAACCATTTCTTCTAATCCCCTATTCAGTACCATATTTTTGAAACTATAATTAGATCGTCCCCCTGGGGATGTAACTCAATCAAGAGCAGGTGTCAAACTGGATTAGGTGGAGACATGTCTCCACCCATTCGGGTGGGTATTGATTAGTTTACTGGAATCCTATAAAAGAGGGAACATTTTGGAAAAAGCAGGAGATACAGAGAGAGCACAATGGCATAGTCATGAGCAGAGAGCCCACCAGCCAGTGACCTTTGGAAATGAAGAAGGAAAATGCCTCCTAAGGAGCTTCATGAAGGGAAGAAAAAGCTTTCATTTGGAAAGAAAGCTGGCAGATGATGCCATGTTTGCCACATGCCTTTCCAAATGAGAGAGAAAGCCTGACCCTGTTCGCCATGTGCCTTCTCACTTGACAGAGAAACCGCGAACTTCAATCGGCCTTACTGAACCAAGGTATCTCTCCCTGGATGCCTTAGATTGGACATTTCTATAGACCTGTTTCAATTGGGACATATTCTTGGCGTTAGAACTGTAAACCAGCAATTTATTACATTACCCTTTTTAAAAGCCATTCTGTTTCTGGTATGTTGCTCCGACAGCTAGCAAACTAGAACACACACACATATATATATATATATGAACAGAAAAAAAATTTAAAAGAAAGCAAACCATAGGACTTTACAACATAATGAACCCTAATGTAAATTATGGACTATAGTTAATAGTATATTTCAAATAATATTATAACAAATTAATTTTAACTGAGAAGAACTAATAAATGATTCTAATTACTGAATCACTATATAGATTTTTCTTTACTTTCTAGTACATTGTAGAATAGACAAAAGTTAATACCTGAAATTACTGAAACTCCCTGAACTAGTCTCAGCCTTTCTTTACACTTATCATTGTGACCACTCCACCTTCCCCTGTTTCAATCCGTAAAAACCCTAAACTTCTTAGATTTGGGAAGACAGGTTTTTAAGCAGACAGGCCATTTGATCTCCTGCTTTGCACTTAGCAATAAACTTTTTTTCTCTTTGAAATCCCAGTATCTCAGGAATTGGTCATTTGGTAGAAAATCTCCCCCTTTTGTTCAGTAGCAGAACCAGAGTAATGCAACATGTTAATAATAGGGAATACTGTATTAGGGAGGTTCACATGGGAATTCTGTAATTTCTGCATGATTTTTCTGTAAAACTATAATTACTCTAGTAAAAAATATATATAGTAAAAAAAACAATGGTAGTTCTTCAAGTACCTTTCAACAAGTGCCCTTTTACCCAACCAAAATATTCTACATAAGTTTTTCTTATGGAAGAAACTGCTTTGCATGCACCTGTTGTACTAGGTGAGAATAGTGGACACAACACCTTTATTCTACATTAACTTATGAAATATCAAATAAAAAACTGGTGTAGGAATTCACAAGAGCTGTGATTTCCTCTCTATTCCCCAACATCTCCACTGCTTGAGTGGAAAAATGACAGAAATTTGTTTTGGGGGAGATGGGGTGAGAAGAGTACCACATGCTTTACTTCCCTTTGTTATTCACTCTTTATTAATTACTGTGAAATACAACAAAAATTTACAGGAACTCATGAATAAAAACTGTGATCAGAATAAATTCACAATTTCTGTTACATGAAGAAATTTTACATGGCAGTAAAATCTTCCATTAGAAAATCTCTTTAGTCTAGGGAAGAGCTATATAATGTTCATTAAAATAACTGATCTCTAAATTGAATTCTCTGTGCTACTAAGACTAGCTGCACCAGCAACACTACTCTTATCCACAGGAGAAAACTGGGTGACTTTGAGGTGGTGAAACTTCATAACACAAGTTTAAGGGCAAAATCGTGATTCTCAGTATATGGGGAAATAAAAATAGGTTGACTCCTTCCCGCACACAGAGAAAATCAGGACACCATAGTACTCAAGAAAAATAACACAAAAGTAAATTATTTTTACTCAAAAGCTATGTTTTATGGCTTCCAGCAATTGTTTATTATACTCACACCCAAGGAGCTCCATCAAGTTTTACCAAAAACAAAAATAAATAAACAGATAGTACTAGTAATTCCACTCAATAATTCTTTTTCTTTAATTTGTACATGTCTTTCCAATAATACTCCTGTCGTTTTCAGTATGTAAGTCCAAGAAACACCCAAGATACCTTTAGCAAATGAAATGTGCTTTGCTTGAGGAAATCATTTCTGAATTTTAGTTAAATAATACATAAAACAGGATTTTAAATTAAACAATGCAGCATATTGTGCTACTGAAGTACCCCATATAAGCTGAACACCTTCTGTATTAATTTCAGACTTAATATCATAGAATAAATACTGGATTGGAAATGTCACCATTTCAACCTGTTTGTGGAAAGCACAAATCCTTAAAATAAAAATCATTCTATCAAAAATTGGTGGCCATGTATAGCCACTTTTATTACCTCTGACATAACACTCCTTGCCAAACCTTATGGTGAATTTTTAGGACCTGCTTGTGGTTGACAGAGGGGCACTGCACTGCTGGGTGAATATTAGCAAGTCAGATTGTAAAGAAGACATAAAGGACAGTGAGCGGCAAAGGAGATTGATTAAAGCTATATATTTTCATTGAAGTCCTTTCGTGATCAGCTTAAAAAAATAGAAAGTTGCCTTTCAGTTGTGTATATTTTTGCTTTTAACTTTTGTTGTCCATTTTCCTCCCTCTCCTCACTCACTACCCTTCCCCTTTCTCTCTCTCTCTCTCTCTCTCTCTCTCTCTCTCTCTCTCTGTATTTAGAGCATCCTGCTTTATAGGACACTATGTAGTACTTTTTTCAGCCTTATTGAATTTATTTGGTATTTATCATTAATCTCTCCTTTCCAATAATTTTTTTCCATTCTACATATATAATCAGTAATTCACAATATCATCACAAAGTTGCATATTCATCATCATTTCTTAGAACATTTGCATCAATTCAGAAAAAGAAATAAAAAGACAACAGAAAAAAATTCATACATACCATACCACTTACCCCTCCCTTTCACTGATCACTAGCATCTCAATTTAAATTTATTTAACATTTTTCCCCCTATTATTTATTTTTATTACATATGCTTTACTCATCTGTTGATAAGGTAGATAAAAGGAGCATCAGACACAAGGTTTTCACAATCACACAGTCACATTGTGAAAGCTGTATCATTATACAATCATCTTCAAGAAACACGGCTATGGAACACAGCTCCACATTTTCAGTCACTTCCCTCCAGCCTCTCTACTACATCTTGACTAACAAGGTGATATCTATTTAATGAGTAAGAATAATCTCCAGGATAACTTCTCAACTCTATTTGGAATCTCTCAGCCATTGACACTTTCTTTTGTCTCATTTTGCTCTTCCCCCTTTCAGTCAGAAAGGTTTTCTCAATCCCTTGATGCTGAGTCTCAGCTCATTCTAGGATTTCTGTCCCACGTTGCCAGGAAGGTCCACACCCCTGGGAGTCATGTCCCATGTAGACAAGGGGAGGGCAGTGAATCTGTTTGTTGTCTTGGCTGGAGAGAGAGAAGCCAAATCTGAGCAACAAAAGAGGTTGCTCAGTCTTGGGGGTGATGGTAGGCCTAATTTTAAGTAGGCTTGACCTATCCTTTATGGGGTTAAGTTTCATATGAACAAATCCCAAGATTGGGGGCTCAACCTATTGCTTTGGTTGTCCCCACTGTTCGTGAGAATACCAAGGATTCAACTTGGGGAAGTTGAATTTTCCCTCTTTCTCACCATTACCCCAAAGGGACTTCGTAAATACTTTTTCATTCACTGTTCAAATCACTCTGGGATTTATCAGGGCATCACTCTGGACAAACCAACAAAATCTCAGGCCCTACTCAAGGTTCCATGTACTTATGATGTTCAATTAAGCTGTCTACATAAGTTATAGTGGGAAATACACTAGTGAAAATATAAATTTTGTACCAAATAAACATTTTTTGCTTTAGTCTCACACATAACTTAAAATTTTAAAATATTTATTACCATTTATTTTCAACACCCTGCAGTAATGAATTCCTTTGTTCTTCCTCATGCAAAAACATTTTTTTAATTTGTACATTTAGTTACTATCATTATACGCTCCAGGCATTCCTAGATTATACAAACTCAGTCTTTATTGTCTATCTTTCATTCTGATTTCATTTGTGTCCCCGGCCCTCCTCTCTCTATCATTCTCATATTCAGCTTCATTCAGTGTTTTAATATAATTGTATTACAGTTAGGTAGTATTGTGCTATCCATTTCTGAGTTTTTACAATCAGTTCGGTTGCACAATCTGTATCCCTTCAGCTCCAATTACCCAATATATTACCCTATTTCTATCTCCTGATAGTCCCTGTTATCAACAAAATTATCAAGTTTATTCACTAATATCAGTTCATATCAATGAGGCCATATAGCATTTATCCTTCTGTTTCTGGCTAATCTGATTCAGCATAATGTCCTTAGGTTTCTATTTATGTTGCTACACACTTCACAGTTTTATTTTGTCTTACAGCTGCAAAATATTCCATCGTATGTATATATCACAGTTTGTTTAGCCACTCGTCTGTTGATGGACATTTTGGCTGTTTCCATCTCTTTGCAATTGTAAATAATGCTGCTATAAACCTTGGTGTGCAAATGTTTGTGTCTTTGCCCTCATGTCCTCTGAGTAGATACCTAACAATGCCAGGTCATATGGCAATTCTGTATTTAGCTTCCTGAGGAACTGACTGCCTTCCACAGCAGTTGTACCATTTGACATTCCCACCAATAGTGGATAAGTTTGCCTCTTTTTCCACACCCTCTCCAGCACTTGTTGTTTTCTGTTTTATTGATAACAGCCATTCTAGTGGGCATAAGATGATATCTTATTGTGGTTTTGATTTTTATTTTTCTAATAGCCAGGGAAGTTGAGAATCTTTTCATGTGCCTTTTGGCCATTTATATTTCCTCTTCTGAAAAGCGTCTGTTCAAGTCTTTTGCCCATTTTGTAATTGGGTTGTCTGTCTTTATGTTGCTGAGTTGAACAATCTCTTTATATATTCCGGATACTAGACCTTTATCTGATATATCGTTTCCAAATATTGTCTCCCATTGTGTAGGCTGTCTTTTTACTTTCTTGATGAAATTCTTTGATGCGCAAAAGTGTTTAATTTTGAGAAGTTTCCATTTATTTATTTATTTATTCAATGCTCTTGCTTTGGGTGTAAGGTCTAGGAAATCGCCCTCTAGATATAAGATTTATAAGATATCTCCCTACATTTTCTTATAACAGTTTTATGGTCTTAGATCTAATGTTTAGGTCTTTGATCCATTTTGAGTTAATTTTTGTATAGGGTATGAGATATGGATCCTCTTTCATTCTTTTGAATATGGATAACCAGTTCTCTAAGCACCACTATTGAAGAGACTGTTCTGTCCCAGGTGAGTTGGTTTGACTGCCTTATCAAAGATCAATTGCCCACAGATGAGAGGGTCCCTGTCTGAACACTCTATTCTATTCCATTGGTCAGTATATCTATCTTTATGCCAGTACCATGCTATTTTGACAACTGTAGCTTCATAATACACCTTCAAGTCAGGTAGTTTGAGACCTCCTACTACATTTTTCTTTCTCAGGATACTTTTAGCTATTTGGGGTACCCTGCCCTTCCAGTTAAATTTGGTTGTTGGTTTTTCTATCTCTGAAAAGAAAGTTTTGGGGATTTTAATTGATATTGCATTAAATCTGTAAATTAATTTAGGTAGAACTGACATCTTAACTATCTTTAGTATTCCAATCCATGAACCTGGTATGCCCTTCCATTTATTTAGGTCTTCTTTGACTTCTTTTAACACAATTTATTGTAGTTTTCTTTGTGTAGCTCTTTGGTCTCTTTAGTTAAACTTATTCCTAAATACTGTACTCTTTTGGTTGCAATTGTAAATGGAATTTTTTTTCTTGCTCTCCCCCTGAGATTGTTCATTACTAGTGTATAGAAACACTACAGATTTCTGAGTGTTGATCTCGTTACCTGCCACTTTGCTGTACTCATTTATTAGCTCTAGTTTTGCTGAAGATTTTTCAGGGGGTTCGACATATAGTATCGTATCATCTGCAAACAGTGAGAGTTTTACTTCTTCCTTACCAATTTTGATGCCTTGTATTTCTTTTTCTTGTCTAACTGCTCTGGCTAGAACTTCCAACACAATGTTGAATAACAGTGGTGAGAGTGGACATCATTGTCTTGTTCCTGATCTTGGGGGGAAAGTTTTCAGTTTTTCCCCATTGAGGATGTTAGCTGTGGGTTTTTCATATATTACCTTTATCATGTTGAGGAAGTTTCCTTCTATTCCTATCCTTCGAAGTGTTTTCAACAGGAAAGGATGTTGAATTTTGTCAAATGCCTTCCCTGCATCAATCAAGATTATCATGTGGTTTTTCTGTTTTGATTTTTTGGTATCATGTATTACATTAACTGATTTTCTTATGTTGAACTATTGTTGCATACCTGGGATGAATCCTACTTGGTCAGGGTGTATAATTCTTTTAATGGGGTGCTGGATTCGATTTGCAAGAATTTTGTTGAGGATTTTTGCATCTATATTCATTAGAGAGATTGGTCTGTAGTCTTCTTTTTGTAATGTCTTTGTCTGGCATTGGTATGAGGGTGATGTTGGCTTCATAGAATGAGTTAGGTAGCTTTCCCTCCTCTTCAATGTTTTTGAAGAGTCTGAGCAAGATCAGTACTAATTTTTTCTGGAATGTTTGGTAGAATTCACATATGAAGCAATCTGGTCCTGGAATTTTCTTTTGTGGAGCTTCTTAATGACTGATTCAATTTCTTTACTTGTGATTGGTTTGTTGAGATCGTCCATTTCTTCTTGAGTCAAAGTTGGTTGGTCATGCCTTTCTAGGAAGTTGTCCATTTCTTCTGCATTGTTGTATTTATTAGCAAAAAGGTATTCATAGTATCCTGTCATTACTTCCCTTATTTCTGTGGGGTCAGTGGTTATGTTTCCTCTTCCATTTCTGATTTTATTTATTTGCATCCTTTCACATCTTTGTGTCAACCTAGCTAAGGGTCAATCTTACTGATTTTCTCATAGAACCAACTTTTGGTTTTGCTGATTTTCTCAATGGTTTTCATGTTCTCAATTTCATTTATTTCTGCTCTAATCTTCATCATTTCTTTCCTTTTGCTTGCTTTGGGGTTAGTTTGCTGTTCTTTCTCTAGTTCTTCCAAGTGGACAGTTACTTCCTCGATTTTTGCTCTTTCTTCTTTTTTGATATAAGCATTGAGGGCAATACATTTCTCTCTTAACACTGCCTTTGCTGCATCCCATAAATTTTGATTGTTGTAGTTTCATTTCCATTTGCCTCAAGATATTTATGGATTTCTCTTGTAATTTCTTCCTTGACCCACTGGTTGTTTAAGAGTGTGTTGTTGAGCCTCCACATAATTGTGAATTTTCTGGCCCTCTGCCTATTATTGTTTTCCAACTTCATTCCTTTATGATCTGAGAAACTGTTCTGCATTATTTCAATCAATCTTTTTAGATTTATTGAGACTTGCTTTGTGACCCAGCATATGGTCTATCCTTAAGAATGATCCATGAGCACTTGACAGAAAGGTATATCCTGCTGTTGTGGGGTATAATGTCCTATAAATGTCTGTTAAGTCTAGCTTGTTTATTGTATTATTCAAATTCTCTGTTTCTTTATTGATCTTCTATCTAGATGTTCTATCCATTGATGAGAGTGTGGAATTGAAGTCTCCAACTATTATGGTAGGTATGTCTTTTTCTCTTTTCAGTGTTTGCCCCATGTATTTTAGAGCATTCTGGTTCGGTGCATAAATATTTATGATTGTTATGTCTTCTTGTTGGATTGTTCCTTTTATTAATACATAGTGCCCTTCTCTGTTTCTTTTTACTGTTTTACATTTGAAGTCTAATTTGTTGGATATTAGCATAGCTACTCCTGCTCTTTTCTGATAGCTATTTGCATGAAATATCTTTTCCCAACCATTCACTTTCAACCTATGTTTATCCTTGGATCTAAAATGTTTTCCTATAGACAGCATGTAAATGGGTCCTGTTTTTTAATCCGTTCTGCCAGTGTATGTCTTTTGATTGGGGAGTTTACTCCATTGACATTTAGTGTTATTACTATACGGGTAGTACTTTCTTCTACCATTTTTCTTTTCAGATTTTATATGTCATATCTAATTTTTCTTCTTTATACTTTTACTGATAGTCTTAATTTCTACACTCTTCTCCACACCTCTCTCTCCTGTCTTTTCGTATCTACCTCTAGTGCTCCCTTTAGTATTTCTTACAGAGTTGATCTCTTGGTACAAATTCTCAGTGATTTTTTTGTCTGAAAATGTTTCAATTTCTCCTTCATTTTTGAAGGACAATTTGGCTAGATATAGAATTCTTGGTTGGCAGTTTTTCTTTTAGTGATTTAAATATATCATCCTACTGTTTTCTTGCCTCCATGGTTTCTGCTGAGAAATCTATGCACAGTCTTATTGGGCTTCCCTTGTATGTGATAGATTGCTTTTCTCTTGCTGCTTTCAAGATTCTCTTTCTGTTTGACCTCTGACATGCTGATTAGTAAGCATCTTGGAGTACATCTATTTGGATCTATTCTGTTTGGGGTACACTGCACTTCTTGGAGCTGTAATTTTAAGTCTTTCATAAGAGTTGGGAAATTTTAGTGATAATTTCCTCTTCTATTAATTTTTCTCCCTTCTTTTTCCCTCTCTTCTCCTCTGGGACACCCACAACACGTATATTCTTGTGCTTCATGTTGTCATTCATCTTCCTGAGTATCTGCTCATATTTTTCCATTCTTTTCCTATATTTTCTTTTGTTTGTCGGATTTCAGATGTTCCATCCTTCAGTTCACTAATCCTATCTTCTGCCTCTTGAAATCGAACATTGTAGGTTTCCACTGTTTTTTTATCTCTTCTACTGTGTCTTTCATTCCCATAATTTCTGTGATTTGTTTTTCAGACTTTTGATTTCTTCTTTTCGTTCATTCCTTGCCTTCCTTATATCCTCCCTCAATTCATTGATTTGGTTTTTAATGAGGTTTTCCATGTCTGTTTGTATATTCTGGATTAATTGTTTCAGCTCCTGCATCTCATTTGAATTGTTGGTTTGTTCCTTTGACTGGGCCATATCTTCAATTTTCCTAGTGTGATTTGTTATTTTTAGCTGGCATCTAGGCATTTAATTACCTCAATTAGTTTATTCTGGAGATTGTTTTCACTTCTTTTACCTAGGATTTTCTTGCTGGATGACTTTGTTGTCTATCTGTTCTTTAACATTCAGTTCAGCATTTAACTGGACCTCTAGCTTAGGTTTTGTTTAACAGAGAATTTTTCAGTTCTTGCTTTCTTGTTTCTTACACTGCCTTCCCCCGCCTCCCCCAAGCTTAGGAAGGTCTACTTAGGTATTATAGACCCCAGCTGGATTTTCCCAGACCAAACTGGCCTCCTGGAAGGAAGAAAGAGTCACCTGCGTCAGTTTTCCCTGAGGGTGAGACCCAGAAGGTTGAAAGAATTTCCTGTGAAGCTGTGGACTCTGTGATTTTCCTATCCTGTCCAGCATGTGGTGCTTGTCTACCTGTAGGTCCCACCAGCATAAGATGATGTGGTACCTTTAACTTTGGCAGACTTTCCCTGATGGGGGCATGATGGAGATAGAGGACAGATTATAGACTGGTTTTAATGGTTCAAATTACCAAGTCCTGGTGTCTGAATTCCTTGATGGAGGGATTCCACCTGAGTGGGGCTTCACCCCTCCACTGGGGAAGGCACAGGTTCCAGACAAGCTCTCAAACAAGCTTGTTTCTGCCTATGCCTGGGGCAGCTGCAGCCTGAGAAGCCTTGCCACTTTATCCAAAGGCAGTCAAGCCTTTGTAGAAACACAGCCACAAAAAAGAAAGAGAAAAATCCTTTTCAGAGCAGGATCCCCATTCCTCAGGTTTGCCAATCAAGAGCATAAGTTGGTATGTTGCTTTGTGTACCTTCAGATCCTATGTGCCCCCTCCTTTCCTTCAGGGTCCAGACCCTTTCAAGTGTTATGTGCTATCCAATTCAAAAAACCTCTGTTATTTATTTTTTCTTTTTCTGTCAACCCTGCCCCCTCAGTGTGGGGGCAAAAATCAGCAACCTCTGCTTTGACCAGGTTCACCTGAGCTGGGCGCCTATTTTTAGTAGTCAAAAATTGTGAATTAATTCCACACTTGAAGCTTAGTCATGCTCAGCCCCTGTTGCCAGTAAAGTCCATTTCCTTTCCCCTCTGGGAAGCAGCCTTTGGGGGAGGGGCACCAGCAACCATGGCTTGGGGCACTCACGGTTCTGGGTGGGCTCGCAGCTGGTCCAGCTGGTCCAGACTGGGGTACGCTGTGTGTCTGGTCACTGACATGGCCCCAGTAATTGTTTTGTACTGTTCCTGGCTATTTAGTAGCTGTTCTGGAGGAAGAACTAAATCCCACACCTCGCTAAACCGCCATCTTGGCACTGTCTCCTCCAATCAATTTTAAGTAGATTTTTATCAGACAAAAAACTGGAAATTATTTTAAATTGATTTAGAATGTTTGCTAAATTTTATGTACTTTTTTTTCTAAAATCAAGTGAAAGTGAATTTTGGGAAAATCCTACTTTATATTGTAACTATTATTTTATTTATTTATTTAATTTATAATATTTATTTAATTATTTATTTATTTATTATTATTTTTTTGCATAGGCATGCACCGGGAATTGAAACTGAGTCTCTGGTGTGGCAGGCGAGAACTCTGCCACTGTGCTACCATTGCCCGCCGTATTTAATTTATTTTTAAAACCATGTATTTTATTCTAATTGTCCTAAGACTTCAGTTACTAGCATAAAACATAAGTAGAAAAGAATCTTATGAGCTGAATTGCTTAAAAGGTGTCTCAGGTGACACTCTTACATTTGTTTAGCTGTTTGGATCATATGTATCTTATTTCTAGTATTCTAGACATTGGTACAGGGTTTTTGAGGATACTTAACTCAATAACAATCATTATATTGGAGGAAAATTTAGAATAATATCATTCTTTCAGTAATGTCTTGATTCTCTAAGACTGGGTATCAGACCTGTCTCATCATGCCTTGACCTCTAAAAGGCGCCCCTGCTCCTGTCATCTTCAGGAAAATACATATGATGCTGTAACTGATTTAACCTGAAACCAGAAATAGCATTAGGAGCAGAAGATCCTACAGTTTTAGCTGCTCAATTTGTACATATTTTTAAATCTTGTATTGCCCTCACAAAACTCACTTGGTAAAGCAAGATACTTTAATTAAGATAAGTACAAAAGAACAGAATTGTAAAGCACAAGAATACTGAAGTTATAGGAAACTGTTTTCAGTGTAGGTTTTAGCTTCTGCCCATCTAAAGCACAATTAGGAATTAAGCAAAAATCGTTACAGTGTTCTATTTAAATGTCTTTATAGTACTGTGTTTTGGTAGTCTTTAATATATATCTTACTTGCTACTGGTTGGCACTGTTACCCACAGGAGTTCTAGAAAGTTAACAGTCTGTGCTGCTTGCTGATCATTCACATGGCCCCAGTTAACCTTACAAGTGTCCTGGGTTAATATTAATTCTGGATTAGCATGTCCTTGTTCTTTCTAACTTGTCAAGCTTCATAAAAATATATTTTCACTTACAATGTAAGACTTTACAAATTATAAGAATGCATTTCTATCTTCAAACCTTGAAATGCAAAAGCATTTGTGCATAAATATTTCATTTAAACTACAATATTACGTGTAAATATTCTTCTTACAGTGGTAAGTATAGATTTTTACACATAGGAGTGTTCATTTTCATGTAAGTTGATAGATGTTTCTCTAGGACAAAGTATTTCATTTAGTAAAGCTTTGTAACTTGTATTAAAAGGAAGCAGGGAACATATATTTTTAAACATAGAACAGAAGTGACTTCATTCATTTTTTTTATGACATCAGAGAAGGGTTAAATGTTGAGTCCTATTTTATTTGCAGCAAATGTTAAATATCTCAAGTTACCATGCATAGAATATAGAGTATCATGTAGCTAGATTATATAGCAGTAATCATTTTTATCTACAGGCCTTTCACAACTTTATAAAAAGTATTATTATTAACAGAACATATGCTTCTTTCTAGTTCAATATTTTCTTTCTACTATGACAGACATTGTTGCACCTTATTTGCTACAAAGTTGAATGCTCTTTGAAATAGAAGAAACCACTGCTATTTTGACTTAGTATTTGCATCATCAACATCATGATGTTTCTTTCATGCTCCCCTCCAAGGTCTGTCAGTCACTTGATAAAACTGTTGCTGACCTAGCTCCTGACAGTCACTTGATAAAACTGTTGCTGACCTAGCTCCTGACTCTCCATTCTGGTACAGACTTCTATACCAATGCTTTATATTATTTACCAAAATGCTCCTGCAGCTAGAGCATATCACCTTTTATAAAAGATGCTGCGATAAAATGTTCAGGCTGTAACATTTTAGAACACAATTTTTCAGTACAGCACAGTATAAGTATGTATAGATGCACACATAACTTTGTATGTTTGTTCCAAAGTCCTCCCAACTCTTAAACATACTACAGTTTGATAGTGGCCCAAATGTTGGTAACTTCTTTTTTTAATTTACAACTTTTCCAGAATGTTTTGGTATTTTAACATTTCTCAACTAGATTGCTTCTATTCGAGCTGTAATTTGAATGCATTGTTCTGAGTACTGTTTGTGCTAAAAGCTGAAGTTTCATGATTTTAAAACAACTGCCTAACAGTAAATTGCAAAATTTTCCCAAATGGCAATACAGTGATACATACAAACAAAAATTCCTTATAACAGCATACTTAAAGTACATGCTAAGAATTTAAGAGGAAAAAAAGGAAACTACAGCATATATTGGGATCTTCCCATATATTTTCATTTCAGGATAGAATTCAGTAGTTTCATTTTTTTTTAGAATCCTGTCCTTTGGTATGGACCCCAAAGATAGTTTTATAGTCAGACCTTAATATAGTGGCTCTCCAACACATTTAGAGACAACAAACAGAGAATTCATAATGCTCTTTTGGGCACATTAAAATGTTTACATATTGAATGATATAATATGAACTAGAAACACATTCACTATGGGAAAATATGGCTCGTAAGCAATATAAAAGTAAAACTATAGGCATATTTCCAAAAATAGGACAAGTAATTGAAGTAAGCAAAATCAAAAGTTTCAGATTTTTCTAACATCATTTAGGTATAACATTTCAGTTTTCAAACCTTTTTTTCCTGCTTTCAAACAGGTGATAGGCCTAATAAACAATAAAGGCCTAATAAAAAACTTACGGTAGAAAATCTTAAAATTGAGAGAATTCAACCTATTAACTTTGATCTATTAAATTTTTTTATCTGAATTGAATATATGGCATCAATACTCAATTTTGGTAGGGAACATTTAGATTTAGCTTATGAAATACAGATAGTCTGTGGGAAAATAGCTTGAAGTAACTAAATAATTTAATGTTTTCCATTAAATAAACATCTGAACATGAACTTAACTACCACAGGGGTCAAGTGTTACACACCTTCAGTACGCATGCTTTCTTTATGTGAAAGATGTAATTGATAGCAGTGTATATCAGGTTTCCACCTGCTACAAACATCCCTGTTCCCAAGCTTTGCATCGACCATTCCCCACTCCTACTGCCATCTCACCCCTTTGGAATAGGCAGAAATCTATTTCACAACAGAAAAAGAGGTTCTTTCATTTATATGAAGTCCCTAAAACTATTTCTTGGTATTGGAAGACTTAGGTTTATCTTAGTTCAAGATTGCACTTTTAAAATGTGTGGACACTAAACTTTATATAGTAACTGTACACTTTGTCATAAGTCATAGTTCTGATCTTTCTTGAGAGGAATTCTTTACTGTGGTTAATTTAATATCTACTTTATATAAATAAGCACTTGTTCTAGTTTACTAGCTGCCAGAATGCAACACACCAGAGATGGATCAGCTTTTAACAAACGGGGATTTATTTCATTAAAAATGTATAGTTCTTCAGAGGAAAGGCAGCTAACTTTCATCTGAGGTTCTTTCTTACATGGGAAGGCACAGGGTGATCTCTGCTAGCCTTCTCTCCAGGCCTCTAGGTTCCAACAACTTTCCCCGGGCTGATTCCTGTCTGCATCTCCAAAGGCCTGGGCTTAGCTGTGAGTGCTGAGATAAGGTATGCTGCGCTGCTTGGGCTGTGCTATGTTGAATCTCTCATTTAAGCACCAGCCAATTAAATCAAACATCATTCATTGCAGCAGGCATGCCTCCTAGCCAACTGCAGATGTAATCAGCAACAGATGAGGTTCACATGCCATTGGCTCATGTCCACAGCAATAGAACTAGGCACCTTCACCTGGCCAAGTTGACATCTGAATCTAACTACCACAGCACTCTTGTGCTTGTTACAAAGTATAATAATGCAGATTACTAGTTCAATACTAATAGAACGAAAATGATTACTTCTATACCATAGAGTACTTTTGAAATAAAATTTACCCTTCTCCTCCAAAAAGGAAATAACTGAAATGGCGCTGTCAAATGCAGTGACACTTTTTTAGCAATACATTTTATTTGAACTAGTAATACATTTTATTTGTACAGGGGAACTCTTGTTTTTACTGCAAAATAATTGTTATTTAATAAAAAACTTATGTGAGAAAGACCTTTCTTGTTAAATTTATGCTTGCTACCTCCTCTTCCATTATATCTGCTAACTGATTTTAATTTGTGAATTTGAAATCTCATCGTAACAATTAGTTGTAGAATAGATTTCAGAGTTGGTATGGTTTATAATTCCACAATTTTAGGATTTTACTTCTAGCTGCTCTAAGATACTGGAGACTAAAAGAAATATCAATATAATGATTCAGCAATCATATTAATTTGTTAAATCCTACCTTCTCTGAGTAACTCCACCCTCACCTTTGATCTTTTTCCCACGAAATCTCATTTTATATGCTGACTTTTAAATCTGCAAATTGACTCAATTCTCTTACTACTTGTGGTAATACTTCCACTGCAAATAAGAATAGTTTTATCTCTCCTTTCTAATTCTCATGCTTCCAATTGCCTTCTCTTATCTAATTGCCTTGGATAGTACCTTCAACACCACTAGACTAGCAGTCTCCACAATAGTGGACATTCTTGTCTTACTCCTTACTATGATTAGAAAGTTTCTTGTTTCTCCTTTAAGTAAGATGCTGGCTTTTCATCATATCAAGAAAGTATCCATCAGATCCTGTTTCACTGTACTTCATTCTTTTTAACAATAATTTAAAAACAGCATAGTAGTCCATTATTTAGATACACTATAATTAACCAATAAAGCCAACTATTTTTAAGGGTGGACTCTGGAGTCAGATTTATGTGGATTCAAATCTTGACTTCCATCACTTCTTAGTTCTATGTCCTTCAATAAGAAACTTAACATCGCTGGACCTAAATTTCCTCATCTGTAAAAATGAGAATAATAGTGTCTACAGCAAACAGCATTCTTAGAGGAATATCTGGTACACGTAAATCCTTTAATAATTGTTAGTTCTTACCCCTCCCTCCCAGTTTTTGTCTAATACAAAGAGCCCTAGCTAAATTCCTGAGCATATGCCATGTGCAGTTGGTAGAAATGTTTCTTAAGTAAAAATACCAGAGAGCTTTAGAACTGCTGGATTAAGGATAAACAATTTTAATTCCAGTGAAGAACTGTCATACTGACTTCCAAAAAAGTTTAATCAATTTATATTTCCAACAACGTTTTAGAAAAATCAATGTCTTTTCCTACTCTTGCCAACAATACATATAGCCAATAATTTAAATTATTGCTAATCTTATAAGACAAAACTCATTGGTTAACTTAACATTTTTTATTCATAGGGAAAGTTTCTATAAATTGTCTTATTGGTTTCTTTGTCCACTTTAGTTTTTTTAAAAAGTTAAATATTGAGTTACCATACAACCCTACAATTTCATTCTAGGTATAGATCCAAGAAAAATGAAAACATATGTACATGTACATATGTACACGCAAAACCCTGTGCACAAATGTTTATAGCAGCATCATTCGTAATAGCCAAAATGTGGAAACAAAATTAAATGCCTGTCAACCAATGAATGGATAAACAAAATGCAGTATATATCCAAATAATGGGAATATTATTCAGAATAAAGTTTCAACACATGATACAATGCAGACGAACCTTGAAAACCTTATGCAAAGTGAAAAAAGTCAGTCACTAAAGACTGTATGATTCTATTTATGAGAAATGACCAGAATAGGCAAATCCATAGAGACATATAGTAGATTAGGAGTTGCTGGGGCTAGAGGTCAGAAGGGGTGGATGGTGAAGTGGGAAGGGAGATTGGGAATGAGATGCAACTGCAAAGGTGCACAGATTTTCTATGTGGAGTGTTGAAAAGTTTATAAATTTAGAATGTGATAATGGCTGCACAACTGTGTAAATATATTAAATATCACTCAATCATATACTTTAAATGGGTGCATTTTACAGTATATGAAATATATATTTAATGAAGGTATAAAAAATTTCATTTGGAAGAATTGCTAGGAAAAATCTGAAAAAGAAGAGGCTGAGGGGATAGCTAATCACATCAGATACTCACGCATATTATAAAACGTCTATAAGCAGTATGATATTGGCAGAAAAATGATAAGGAAGAGAAAATCCAATTATATTTAGAAACTTAGTACCAATAAAGGTAGCATCTCAAATGGGGTGAAAGGATGGGCATTTTAAGAGGTGGTGTTGGGTTAAGTGATTGGCTATTAGGCAAAAGATTCAATTTGATTCACTCCTCAAATCATTTACAGGATGAGTTACAAATGAATCAGATCAAAATGTTAAAAATGAAACCATATATTTAAGAACTAGAAGTGAGATTGTTTAAAAATAATCTAATAGAGAACAGTTTCCTAAAATTCAAAACCAGAAGCACAAAGAAAAAGACTAATGCGTTTGATTATAATAAAAATACCATTTCAAAACAAACACATTGTTCTAGGTTGCAAGCTGCCAGAATGAGATCAATGGAATGGTTTTTAAAAAGGGGAATTTATTAAGTTGCAAGTTTACTTCTAAGGGTGTGAAAATATCCAAATTAAAGCAAGGCTATAGAAATAAATGTCCACTCTAAGGCATCCAGGGAAAGAAACCTTGGTTCAAGAAGGCCAATGATGTTCAGGGTTTCTCTCTCACCTGGAAAGGCACTTGCCAAACATGGTCTGCTAGCTTTCTCTTTAGGCTTCTTGTTTCATGAAGCTTCCCCGGAGTGTTTTCTTTCTTCATCTCCAAAGGTCTGGCTGTATGGCTCTGAAGTTTTTTCCAAAATATTTCCTCTCTTAAAAGATTCCAGTAAACTAATCAAGGCCCACCTGGAAAGGGTGGAGTCACATCTCCCTCTAATCAAAGGATAATACCTACAATTGGGTATGTCACATCTCCCTGTAGATAATCAAGTTTCCTACTTATAGTGCTGAATAGGGATTAAAACATGGCTTTTCGAGAGCTCATAATCCTTTCACACTGACACACATGTTGAAATAGGTTTTTCCTTGTAACTTGTATCACAAACAAAGGTTAATACCTAATAAATAATGAGCTTCTAAAAACAGAAAAGAAAAGAACAATCTAATAAGAAAAATGGGTAAAAGATAAACCATTCATAGAAACCAAAATGTACATAGCTCTTAAGCATGAAAAAAGATGCTCAAATTTGCTTATAATAAGAAAAATACACATTAAAACTATCAGAGGGGGGTGCAAGGATAGATAGTTCAGTGGTAGAATTCTCCCCTACCATGCAAAAGACCTGGGTTCGATTCCTGGTTCATCACTTCCCCAAAAAACAAACAAACAAGCAAAACAGACAAACAAAAACCAAACAAACAAAAATTCAACAAATGGTGTTTCCAACACATGGAAAAATAACGAAATGTGACACTGCCATACAACATACCAAAAAAAGAAAATGAAGAAGAAACTACAAAATGATACCATTTCTCACCTGATCAGCAAAAATAAAAAATTTGGCAATATCTAGCAAGAATACATATGCATTTAACTTCTGATCTAGCAATCTCACTTCTAAAAATTTATCTCAAGGGTATACTGGCAAAAATATAAAAACTCATGCATAGGCTTATTCACTAAAGCATTATTTATAATATTCAAGGACTGTAAATAAACTCAAACATCCATCAACAGGGAACTGCCCAATTAAACTGTGGCACCCAACAAAATGGAGTACTACACAGCTGTAAAAAAAAGAACAGAGAATATTTCTATCTACTCATACGGCATAACCTCTAGATATAATGTTAAATGTAAAAAACCCAATGGGGAATAGTGTTTAACTATTGAGTGTGGGAGATGAGGGTAAAGAGATATGTATTTGCTTATAATTTTTAAAAAATTCAATGAAAACCTTAAAAGACATTGTTACTTATAAAGAAGGGTGGGAACAGGTAGACAGGATGGATGATACTTGGACAAAAACTCAACTGCTCTGAATATACACTGTTTTGTTGATTTGGAGTTTCAAGTTTACACATAATTATAAAACAAAGCAAAAAATGGGTTTATAAAGCAATCCTAAAGGTTTAAAAGCAAAATGAATCAAATAGACCCATTTTCCCAGTTGATGGATGTCATCAGCATACAGAGAAATTATTTCATGTCTTTAAAGCAAAATAATTTGACTTTACATCCCCATTGTTGTATCTGTAATTAAAGAAAGAACTGTTTAAAAAAATGTTGGTAATAGTGTTGGTATGTTCTTCTGGGTCTGTTGGGTTTGTGTGCTGTGGAATTATAAAAGGAAAATTATTTTTTGTTGTCTTTGAACATAGGAAAAATAAAATATATATGTAAGATTGATAAGGTAATGTAAAAATTATATGATCCTGAATTTTAAGTGGAAGCAACAGTATGTACTCATGATTTACTGTCTCTTTAAAGAAATAATACATATATATATATATGCATATTTCCTAGCTCTGTCTATTGAAAAGTCCTAGAAACAACAACAAACTCCTAATGTCACATCTGCTCTCTAAATACCATATTCAATTAAAAGGACCCAAAGCTCAATGAAAGAAATACCCCTAGAGTGGAACAGAAAGATCAGAGGTGATGGTGGAGTTATACAGAGAAGGTAGGGTTTAACAAATGAGTATGACTGCTGAATCATTATATTGATATTTCTTTTGATCTCTGGTATCTTACAGCAGCTAAAAGTAAAAACCTAAAATTGCGCAACTATAATCCATACCAAACTCTGAAATCTATTCTACCACTGATTGTTGCACTGTGCTTTGAAATGTATTGCTTTTTTGTATATATGCTATTTTTACAAAGAGAAAATAAAATCGATTGTGATGATAAAAAAATATTTATTCCTTCTGGCCTCCAATGTTTTGGAGTAGCTAGATGGAAAAATCTGAGATGATGGCATGGTAGCTATGACAAACTCTGGGATCTGTCCTATAACTCCTTGTTGAAGAGTGCTTTGAAAAGTATTGCTTTTTCTTTCTTAGCTTTGTATATATGTTATATTATATAATAAAAAAATTAAACAGATAAATAAATGAATATATACTCTCAGGCAAAAAAAAGGAAAAAAAAGTATTTGCAAAGTCCCCTTGGGAGACTGGGGAGAAAGGAGAAAATATTCAACTTCCCCATCTGGGGAATTCCTGATATTCTTGCAAGCAGCGGAGACAACCAATTAAATAGACTGAGTCCTCAATCCTGGGGTTGGCCTCTATGAAACTTATTCCTGCAAAAGAGAAGCTAAGCCTATTTATAATTATACCTAAGAGTCACCCCCCAGAGAATCTCTTTTGTTGCTCAGATGTGGCCTCTCTCTAAGCCAATTCAGTAGGTGAACTCAATGTCCTCCCCTCCCCACGTGGGACATGATTCCCAGGGGTGTAAATCTCCCTGGCAACATGGGACTGGGCTTCCAGGGTGGGACAGGACTTCCAGGATGAGTCAGGACCCAGTATCATGGGATTGAGAAAGCTTGCTTGACCAAAAGAAGGAAGAAAGAAATGAGACAAAATAAAGTTTCAGTGACTGAGAGATTTCAAACAGAGTCAAGAGGTTATCCCGGAGGTTATTCTTAGCATTATATTGACATCTTTTTTTAGTTATGGTGTATTGGAGTGGCTAGAGGGAAGTACCTGAAACTGTTGAACTGTATTCCAGTAAATTTGATTCTTGAAGATGATTGTATAACTATAGTGCTTTTACAATGTGACTGTTATGACTGTGAAAACCTTGTGGCTGATGTATCCTTCACCCATGGTATGGGCAGATGAGTAAAAAATATGGACAATAAATAAATAAATAATAAGGGGGTAAAAAAAATTGAATATATCGAAATACTAGTAGTGGTCAATGAGAGGGAGGGGTAAGGGGTATGGGATGTATAAGTTTTTTCTTTTTTCTTATTTCTTTTTCTGGAATGATCCAAATATTCTAAAATTGACCATGTGATGAATACACAACTATGTGGTTATATTGTGAGCTACTGATTAAATACTTTGGGTGCACTGTATATGCACGATGTCACAATAAAAATAATTAAAATATTAAATATATATTAAAGTATGCAGAATTTTTCTAAGTGAGGGAATAATAGAGGTAAAATGAACTATTAGTTCTCCCCTCTCTATTAACTACATAAATATGACTAACAGAATACCACCTTGCATAACTAATTTTTCAATACAACATCCAAAATTGCATTCCTTAACTCAATGAAAATGTTCTAAGCAAATATGAACAGTATTTTCAAAGTTGAAACTCATGGGGGAAAATGACAAAACCAGAAACAGAAAATCTAGCCCTTTTATTTTCTTACACTTTCAAACTCATACTCATGAATTTTTCCACCTACAAAATTAGAATTTGATTTCATTGTGCCAATGTCTTCTTTCAGCAACTGTGGATAATAAAAGATAATAATAATAATAATAACCTTTAAAGGGTTGTTCCAGTTTGGTAAAGCTGCCAAAATGCAACACACCAGCTATGGATTGGCTTTTAATAAAGGGGGATTTATCTAGTTAAAAACTTACAGTTCTTCAGAGGAAAGGTAGGTAACTTTCACCTGAGGTTCTCTCTTACATGGGAAAGCACAGGGCGATCTCTGCTAGCCTTCTCTCCCAGCTTCTGGGTTCCCACAGATTTTCCCAGGGTGATTCCTTTCTACATCTCCAAAGGTCTGGGCAGAGCCGTGAGTGCTGAGGTGAGGTATGCTGACCTGTTGGGCTGCATTGAGCTCTCTGATTTAAGCATCTAGCCAATTAAACTAAACATCACTTATTGCAGGAGGCACTCCCTTTAGCCGACCAGAGATGCAATCAGTGACAGATGAGTTTCACATGCCAATGGCTCATGTCCACAGCAACAGAACTAAGCACCATCACCTGGCCAAGTTGATGCCTGAACCTAACTACCACAAGGGTTATTGTAAGAATTAAATGGATAACCAATGTAAAAGCTCATGCTTTCTTGAGGACCTGGCACTAAATGCTGAACATATATTATCTGCTATTTTGATTAATATTATTATTACTGTTCCTCTAGTCAAAATCCTATTCCTGCCCACTATATTTTGGGAAGTTATTTCATGGGAGAAACTATGAAGTATTAATTACATTGTTTTCTACATTAGATGAGATCGCTGTGCTGTGAGATAGTTTTAGTCTTTATGTTACCTCTGTAAAGGCATTTCGGTGGGAGGAGGGGGAGGGCATTCATATAGAAGCTTTTATTCCAAATCAAACTGTTTAAACTTGAAAACCGACTTTCTGTCTTTGTAAAAGTGAGCCACCTACTTCAATTAAAGATAAGAACAAGCCAATCTGATACGGATTAAGGTAAATCAGAAAGAACAGAGGGTAAAGGATGACTATCTATATTTTGGAACTTCATTTACTATATGAGACTAAAGGAAGTGAGCTTTCTTTTTTGCAAATCCTAAATTTTCTGTATCACATAACCTGTCTGGACAGTTCACTTAGACAACCAAAACACATGGACCCCAGAATGGGAATGAATGCTTCTCATTCTGCATAGCTTAATATATTATCTGGAGACATCCTAGAGTACAGTGGGAGATAAGTAAAAAGTATTGGCAAAGTGCCTTGACAGACTAGAGAAAAAAATATGGAACTATTAAACTTTACCACCAGGGACCTTCTGATAATGTCTCAAACATTAAGAATTCTCAAGTCAATAGGCAAAGCCCTTGATTGTGAGGCTTCCTCTCACAAAGCTTATTTCTGTAGTGGAGAAGCTAAGACCTATACTAATGTCTAAGAGTTACTTTCAGAAAACCTCTTTTGTTGCTCAGATGTGGCCTCTCTCTCTCTCTCTAAGTCCAATTCTTGTGGCCTCTCTCTAAGCCCAATTCTACAAGCAAAATCATTATCCTCCCCTCTGTGAGACATGACATCCAGGAGTGAAAGTCTTCCTGGAAACATGTGACATGACGCCTAGGGATGAGCCTGGCCCTACTGTGGGATCAACAAATGCCATCCTCACCAAAAGGGGGAAAAGAAGTGTAACAAATACTTCTTTTTCAGTGGCTGAGAGAGTTTAGAGTCATGAGGCTATTCTGGAGACTACTCTTACTAAGCTTCAGCTAGATATTGCTAATTACCATGGTTTGTCAACCCCCAACCAACAACCATTCCTGTTAACCCTGAAGAAACCTATGGCTCTATCTGAGATTCTACAAAGGTTTCACACATTAAGATTACTTTCCAGAAACCTACCCCCTCCAGATGGTTCCTAAGTCAGATAAGTCCTGAAACCCAGAAGGTGCCAGCCTCTCCAAGAACACCACCTAGTTCCATCCCCCATCCCATACTGTTGACACCCCTCTCCAACATGAAATAAGAGTGGGCATACCCAAATACCCCTCAAGATTAGGAGAAGGATGAGTTGTAACAGAGAAGATAGGATTTAACAAATGAGTATGACTGCTGAATCATTATATTCTTATTTCTTTTAGTCTCCAGTGCTTTGGAACAGCTAGAAGGAATACCCGAAATTGTGGAGCTATACCCATACCAAATTGAAATCTGTTCTTTAATGACTTGTTACAATGTACTTCAAAATTTATTGCTTTCTAAACATATGCTATAATTCACAATAAAAAATGTTTGTTTGCTTTCTTTAAAAAAAGAGAACCACTTACTCTATTTGTATTTGGGATTCTGTGGATACAAAATAGTAATTTCTTTTTTTAACTGAAAATTTTATTGAGATATATTCATATACATATAATCCTTCCAAAGTATACAGTGTCTCACAGTCTCATTACCTAGTATGCAATGATCACACTCAATTTTAGACCACTTGCATTACTCCAAAAAGAAAAATAACAAAAAGGTATAAAAAAAGAAAACCCAAAACACCTCTATACCCCTTCTGCTCCCCCTGCCATCATTAATGACCCCTAGTACTAGTGTGGTACATTTGGTATATTGACTAAAGTATATTAACATATTACTATTAACTGTAGTCCAGGACTTGCAACAGGTACTCTTTCCCCATATACTACTCAAATTCTTTTTACAGGTATCATACATTTGTTCTAGTCTATAAAAGAGCTTATTTATATTGTATTATTAATCACTAACAAAATCTACCACAAGGATCACTGTGTTATAGAATCTATATTTTAACCTCTAGCTTTCCTTCTGGTGACATATATGACTCTATACAACCCCCTTCAATCAGATTCATCTACAGGTCAGCATTATTACTTACAATCCCAAATATGAGCTACTCTTACCTCTTTCCATTACCAAACATTTAAGTTAATTTCATTAAAAATTCTGTACATATTAGGCAACCACTCCCCATTTTCTAGCCTTATTCTAGCTCTTGATAACACTTACTCTAAGTTTTATAACTGAATTTACATATCTTAGTTCATATTAGTGAAATCATACAATATTTGTTCTCTTGTATCTGACTTATATCACTCAGCATTATATCAAGTTTCATCCATCTTGTTGCAGGCTTCAGGACTGCATTCCTTCTTACTGCTGAATAATATTCCATGGTATATATACCACATTTTGTTTATCTATTCATCAATTGATGGACATGTGGGTTGCTTCCATCTTTTGGCAATTATAAATAATAACACTATGAACATCAGTGTGAAATGTCTGTTCATGTCCATGCTTTCATATTTTCTTGGTATAATTCTTGGTATACACTGAGTAGTAGAATTGTCAGGTCAAAGGGCAACTCAATATTTAGTTTTTTTGAGGAACTACCAAAGTGTCTTCCGTAGCAGCTGTACCATTATACATTCCCACCAGCAGTGAATAAATGTTCTTATTTCTCCCCTTCCTCTCTAACACATGAAGATCCCTGTTTGTTTAACAGTGGCATTTGAATAGGTATGAGATGATATTGTGGTTTTGATTTGCATTTCCCTAATAGCCAATGGGGATAAAGATCTTTTCATGTGGTTTTTTAGCCATCTGTAGTTCTTCTCTGGATAAATGTCTGTTCATGTCTTTTTTCCATTTTATAATTGGGTTGTTCATCTTTTCATTGTTGAGCTATAGGATTTCTTTATATATACTGGACACTAAACCCTTATCCAAAATGTGGTTACCAAATATTTTCTTCTATTGAGTTGGCTGCCCTTTCATCCTTTTTTTTTTTGAAGCACAGAAGTGCTTCAGTCTTGAGGAGTTCATACTTATCTAATTTTTCTTTCATTGCTTGTGCTTTGAGTGTAAGATCTAAGAAGTTACCTCCTATCACTAGGTCTTGAAGATGTTTATATTTTCTTCTACGAGTTTTATGGTATTAGCTCTTATATTTAGGTCTTTCATACACTTTGAGTTAATTCTGTATAGGGTGTGAAGCAGGGGTCCTCTTTCATTCCTTTAGATATGGATATCTACTTCTCTTAGTACCATTTACTGAAGGGACTATTCTGCCCCAGTTCAGTGGATCTGGGGGCTTTATCAAAAATCAGTGACCAAAGGTCTGGAAATCTGAATTCTCAATTCAATTCCATCGATCACTATGTCTATTTTTGTGCCAGTACCACACTGTTTGGTCACTGTGGCTTTATAATAAGCTTTAAAGTCAGGAAGTGTGAGTCCTCCCATTTTATTCTTTTTAATAATAACTTCATAAAATACAGACATTCCTTAATAGAAAATGCCATACAACTGTGAATTGCATTATTTTTAAATACTAATGTTTTGATGAAGCTGCAAAATGGAAACTTTTATCTTTCCAGCAACATGGGTGCCTTACTCTCCTTAGCATGAATATATTTGCAATCAAAATCATACATGGAAGAAACAGCACAATACAGTAAGTCTCAAAATAATAACCACTTAAAGATAGATCATTTAGCACAATGAAAAAGTACATTCCAAACATTTCCCTGATTTCCACTAATAACATCTAATTCTCTACCAATATAAAGATTTTTAGGCTACATGATTATTATTTATTATAATAGGCTACCTATTACTTACCCTTTTTCATACATGAATTCATCTTTCAGGGAATTAGCTGATGATTCACCAACAAAGACAGATGGAATGTCAATTTTCTTTAACACATCAACTGTATAAAACATAATAATAAAATTATTCTGAAAAGCTCATGTAATGTATAACCAATATAATATTCTTCATAATGGAAGCAAATGCAATTGGAAACAATTATAATCAACTTGTCCACTGGTTGATCTTCCAGATTATAGGCTATCATCAAAGTAGTTGAAAAACATTATAACATTTAAAATGACAATACACAATACTTTTCTCATATACATCTGTATAAAATCTCACTTAATTCTCTCAATAGTCCTATGAGATTAAGGCATGAATTTTATTTTTAATATTTCCATTTAATCATTCTTCTATGGACATAATAACTTTAACTGTTAGAGGAGGAAGAAGAGAAAGAAATTATAAGTTTTCTTCCCACATAAAACTCAATTCTTAAATGAAAAAATAAAGAACATTTTTGTAAACATACACTTCCAAAGAGAACTAAGCCAGAGAGAATTTAAGAAAAGAACACGTTTCAATAGCCTGAAAAATGATACCATACATATCCAGTTTTCCTGAATAAAGGGCTGACAGAGTTGACAAGGGTTTAGGATAAGGAAATTGGGTAAATTTCTACTTCCTCCTAAGTCCGGAGTTCATAACAAAACTTCGTGTTTGATTGTTATCCTAAGAAATTTGCCTTTTATAACCCATATTCAAAACCACAATCAACCAACAACTTCTCATAAATTAAATACACCATATTCATATGGTAGCCCATGACAAGCTCTGGGATCTGTCCTGTAACCACTTGTTGAAGAGTGCTTTGAAAACTGCTGCTTTTTCATTTTTTTGCTTTGTATATATATGTTATTCTATACAACAAAAAGGTAAAAAATAAATAAATAAAAATAACACCTCACTTTAACCTGACGATTAAGAGGAAGGGAAAAAATGCTGCATGCAAATATGAATATTCATCTTTAAGACTTAGCAACATTATGTATCTACTGAAAATAAAGCCAAATATGTTGTAGTTCATCAAGCACTTTTTTTTTTCCCTCCATGGGCAGGCATCAGGAATTGAACCCGGGTCTCCAGCATGGCAGCCAAGAATTCTGTCACTAAGCCACCATCACATTGCCCTTAAGTACTTTTAAGAACACCACTAAACCTTAATTCATAAAACCGTGACATATGCACTGCCAAATAGTATAATCAAAATATCATTGATAATTTTTAATTTATATCACTGGCCCCAACCTCTCCAGATTATTATACCCAATTGCCTGCTCAACACCTCCATTTGATTGCCTGGATGTTTCTAACTTAATGTTTCTCAAACAGAACTCTTAGTGTCTCCTACCCCTCAATTAGTTCTATGTTTGCCTAGTCTTTCTCATCCATAAACATGATTATCATTCACTTAATTGCTAAGGCTAAGCATTTGGAGTCATCCTTGACTACACTCTTTCCTTTGTTTCTTATGTCAAATCCTGTCAAATTTAAAAGGCACCCATAATTCTACCATCTCTCAGACAGTTACAGCTAATAGTTCAACACACCATTACCTCTAGCCTGGCTACTGCAGCAACTTTCTAACTGGTGTCTCTGTTGGCACTCTTACCCATCTTTCACCTTCACCTTCATGCTGTTCTCCAGAGAATAGCCATAGTGATCTTTTTAAAAATGTGTTAGGTGACCTGTTCAGAACCCACTTAGAAGAAATTCATGATCTGGCCCCTGTCTCCCTCTTTAACCTCATCCCCTGATACTCTCTCTCTTTTCCTCACTCCACCCTAGCCACTGGATTTCTGCTATGCACTGAAACACCAAACACGCTGTATCTTAGAGCCTTTACACTTGCTGTTCCCTCTTCTAGGAACACTCCTCCAGAAAGCTACATCACTTAGTCCCTCACTTTAATCCAAGCTCAAATGTCAATGTCTCAAAGAAGATTTCTCCAACTACCTTAACTGAAGAGCCAACCACCTCTTAACACTGTCACACTATATTCCCTTAGCCAGACATATTTTTCATCACAGCACTTACCACTACATGACATTACAGTACATTTATATGATTATGTACTTATTTCCCCTCTCCTACTCTAGAATGTGATAATAACAAGAATAACAATAGTAATAACAGCTAAACAACTACTGAATGTTCATTAAGGCCAGTCAGTATTTCAGATGCTGAATGTGTCTTAATGCATTTAATCCTTTTAACAACCCAATGAGGTAAGTCCAATTATCATACCCATCTTATAGAGCAGAAAATTGAGGCACAAAGATGTTAGGCAAGGTATCCAAGGTCATATAGCTATAGGTAGTAGAGCTGGGAATCAAACCTTAGCAGCCTGTATGCAGAAACCACACACTTAACTACTGCACTCTGCCATCTCAATGAAAGGCATGAGGTGGTCTTTGACTACATTAATCTCTACTGTAGCTACAGTGTCTAAAATAGTACTTAATACACAGTAGGCAGTCAAAAAATATTCACTGAAGGAATTGAGCAAGGAAAAAAAACAGATATACTAGTAACTTGCCTTGGATATATAATTATGAATTTGTACAGACTGGACTAAAACCTAAGGCTTCTTCTGACTTTCTATCTAAACTCTGTCCACTTTGCCATGGCATGGATTTTCTCATACATTTTCTCTCAGGTAATGTTCACAACCATATCAGGTCAAATAAACAATAAAATTATTCACACTTTTAGAGATTAAAATAATGGGCTCAGAAAGATTAAGTAACTCTCCCAAGGGTACAGGTTAATCTGTATATCCACTAACCTGGCACAGACCCACAATTCCTGGTTCTGAAGTTAGTGCATCCCCACCACATCCTCCTGCTCCCTGAAAATGGCAGGTGTTACTGGCTCACTGAGTTAACCTATCCTGTGTCCTGGCTGAAATAAAAACTGACACATTCCTTGTGTGAAGTGCTGGTAGCAAAGGACTTTCAAAACTTCCCGTTGTTTCCAAATACAAGAATTTCCTCTCTTAGGAGAACACCTGCACTATTGTTTGCAGCTAAGAATGCCTTGAAAAAAGGGACAGATACATGCCGCATTAGTTAAATCCATACTTTCCTTTCCTCTACCAACTAACAGCAAATTTGAAAGCGGTAAAGATCTATACAGTATGTGAAGGTATACACACACACACACACACACATATACATGAAATGTTTAAACACATGCCTACATGCACATGCATACACACACATACGAACATGCACATGAGGATAGAACAAAATATCACAAAGTAATCTAAGCTATAAAGTCAATAACCAAAATCTGAGCCATCTTTGAAATATAATAACTAAACTGGAACAATTTCCATAGCAACAGTATTATATGATTATATGCTACTTTCAAAATTTAGCACATTCTCCTTAAGAACAGATACAACTACCACAAAAAAAAAAAGTTTTATGGTATCACAAAGACAAAATAAGTGTTAAAGGGAATTGACATTTCCAGCTTGTCAAATTTTTATTAAAAACATATAAAGAGTAATACCAATCAGTTTATTCAACCCAAAACATATTTAGCCCCTGAGAAGGTCTTGAGGCTTTTGCTATATGCTGGGCTCATGCCTCTGGCAAAAAACACAGAGAGTTAGTAACTTGCTCAAAGTAGTAAGTATAATACAACGGGGAACTTGAATTTGAATACAGATCTATTTCCAGAATATGTGTGATTTCCATTTTGGAAGTAATACATACAGGTCACAAAAGTTACCAACCTGGGATGTATCATCTGGGGCAATAATTTTTTTCAAAAAAAGGAGATAAAAAAGAAGGAAAATGTGTCGAATCTACAGTAACCAATAGGTCTTCTTTATTTGGTAAATAAACATCCTCCATCAATTCCTCTAATTCCCAACAGTGGTTGTCAAACTGTTCCTGAAATGCTCGAATGCCCTAAGGGTACAATTGGATTCTACAATCACTACAGATTAATCAATTGGAAGCTTAATAATAATAAATTAAAATATAAAGAAATTAACTAAGGAACTTGTAATTTCGTCTGAGATTATACTAGGAGTAACAAAAGAATTCTACCGAAACAACAACAATAACAAAACACTGTTTTAGGCTACAAAAACAAGAACTGCAAATTATTTCCTATTAATGATACAGATAAGGTCCTAAATGTATTCCAGTGTATTGTATCAGTCCATAGCTTTAGTTTGCTCTTTGCTTCATGCTCTTCCTTGCATATCTGAATCAATGGAACTTAATAGGAAAAGGAATTACGGTTACATATTTAAAGAAAAACAAAAATAAAATATCATGTAATCATGAATGTTGGTAATGAACCATCTTAGTGACACTTAGAAAGGTTTTGATAAAATCCATAGTACACTGAGCAACAGAAACTAAATTAATTCAAAGCATCCAAGCTTACAAATCAGTCTGATTAAGGTGAGTTATTTCATTAAAATTGACTTATTTTCCCTACATGCTAATATTTGGTAGAGAATAAGCAAAATACTCCTATTTCAAATGAAAAACTATAGACATACCCATTATATTATTAAGTGACTAATAAACTAAGGCAAGAAAGCATAAATAGGTGGCTTTGAAATTCCACAAGAATACAGTAGCTATTTAGTGTATCAGCATATCTTAGAATTTAACACTGTGAATCTCTAAATTAAAAAAAAAATTATTTTATAGTATTTTTAATGCAGCACTTAGTTTTCACTAAAATGTTGACAAGGCTTCTAAAGTAAAATGTATGGGTTCAGAAAAGAGTAAGTGAATTTCACATCAATGTAAAAAAAACTGGTTCAAGAGTGTTAATTATTTAACTATTGAATTATTAAAATTGTTTCAAGAGTGGGAATTATTCTAATAAAGAAGAAATTCTGGTTTTTTTTAAACAGAAAGTGAAAGAAGAGAATCCTGTTAATTTTTTTGTTTTGAACGATCTGTCAAACAGGAGAGAAGAAAAGTGATACCTGTACTTACTGTCGTTGGATCCCATGCTAATAAGGTCATCAGAATCAACATTGTGAACGATGGCTGCTTTGAATCCTGCTTTCTGTGCATTTAAAACCTGCAAGTTAGAAAACAGCCAGGTTATAAAGAGGAATGTGCTATGTCAGAGTCTCTCAAACATAAATCAACAAGTCTGCACTATATATATATATATATATATATATATATATATGACTAGATTGCTTACATATATAAAAATAGATCTCAGGTGTGTTCTTGAAATATAATGTAGCTTTTACAGTCAATTCAAGGACTTCTTTAAGATACCTTATTGATTTTATTGATGGCATTAACTGAAATCAGAAGTAAATGAAAGATAGGAATAAAAGCTAAAATATGAAAAGGACCCAAAGCAATAAACCTGTTGAGATCTAATAAAGGTAGAAAGACTCACTATGATCAGACTTAGTAGTCATCAGACTTTGAGCATTCAAATCCTGCCTATGCTACTTATTAAGAGAATGAACTTGGACAAATTACTTTTCCTCTTTAATCTTTAGTTTCCTCATTTATGAGATAGGAATAATAATACTGTCTTCATGTGTAAAATAATACTTTTAAAATATTAATCCAATAAACACACATTCGCTGAATATGACATGAAATTATCTAAAATTGAGAATGTTGATGGACTGTGGACTCTGGGCCTACTACATGATGGCCGATGGATGCAGGTGGCTAAAGGATGGACTGACGGAGAAGTAGATCAGTGAATGATGGTGCATACTTATGAACGAAGGTTATGCTGTTACAAAAAGGAACAATGTAGTAAGGGATGCAACAATGTGAATGAACATGAGCGACATTTGGTGAGACAAAATAAGTCAGAAGCAAAAGAACAACAATGGTATGGTCACCTTTTGAAAATGCTTATAAGAAAACAGGGGCCTAGATTATAAGCTTTTAGAGCAGACACATTAAGTTCAGAGGGGTGATTATTATTTCTGGATTTTGAGAGGATGTTGTAAATATATTACCTGATATTTAGAGTTAAGAACGAAGTCGAACAGGTTGGGGTTGAAGTAATTCAGAATACAGGGGTAAGGTGGACAGTGTCTGTATTTTAGAACCACACATACTCTTTGAGACCAATCAAAGAAAGGTATATCTGATCTGGAACTGAAATTTTCTGTAGTGCATAATCTAATTCAACCTATTTGTACAGTTCATTTGAAAAATTGAAGCGCAGGGAGCACAGAATAAGAAAGAGGTCCTTTAATCCTGTATAGATTATTGTAATGCCTGGAAACATCCTAGAGCATATTAAGCAGATAATCAAAAAGTATAGGCCAAAGTTCCCTGAGGGAGGGGAGAAAGACTATGGAACTATTAAACCATCAGGGAATCCCTGATACTGTGTCAAAATTTAGGGATACCCAAATCAATAGGTCATGCCCTCAGTCATATGGCTTACTTTTGTGAAGCTCATGTAGGTAGTGGAGAAGCTTAGACTACCTATAAGCATGCCTAAGAGTTACTTCTGGAGGACATCTTTTGTTACTCAGATGTGGCCTCAGTCTCCCTAAGCCCAACTATGCAAATGAAATCATTGTCCTCCCCTCTATGTGGGACATGACATCCAGGGGTAAAAGTCTGCCTAGCAACATGATAGATGACTCCCAGGGATGAATCCAGATCTGCACCGTGGGATTAACAATTCCATCCTGACCAAAAGAAATGTAATTAATAAAGTATCAATGCAGACAGAATTCAAACAGAATCAAGAGGCTACTCTGGAAGTTGTTCTTACACAAGCTTCAGGTTGGGAAGACCTTGTTACCTATCATAACCTGCCAACCCCCAACCAGGACTCTTCCAGCCAAACCTAAAGAACATCTACAGCAATACGTAAGATTCCACAATGGTTCCATGCACTAGGGTAACTTTCCAAAAACCTACAACCTCCAGATGGGTCCCTGGTCCAGGTAAGTCCTGACACCTAGTTCAGCCTCTCCAGAACATCAGATAGTTTCATCTCCCTACCCCATATTAGTGACAGGCCCTTCCAATATAAAAACTTTATAATTGCCATAGCCTAAACAACCCTAAACAGAGGTATGGAAAGGTCAAAGGTGATGGTGGAGCTATACAGGGAAGATAGGGTTTAACAAATGAATAGGAATGCTGAATCATTAAACTGATATCTCTTTTAGTCTCCAGTATTTTAGAACACCTAGAACTAAAAACATAAAACTGTGAAATTGTAACCCACGTCAAAGTCTAAAATACGTTCTACAACTAATTGTGGTGCTGTGCTTTGAAATTTAAAGCTTTTTTGTATATATATGTTATTTTTCACAAAAAAAAAAGAAGGATAAAAGTCGACTGCCATAATAAGAGAATATTTAACTCCTCTAGCCTCCTATATTCTGGAGCAGCTAGAAGGAAAAATATGAGAAGATCGTATGGTAGCCCAAGACAAACTCTAGGATTTTCCTGTAACCACTTGTTGAAGAGTACTTTGAAAACTATTTTTTTTTATTTCTTTGCTTTGTATATATGTTATACTACACAATAAAAAAAGTTAAAAAAATATTAATACCATGCCTAATACATAGAAACGAGTAAAATAAGAGCTATTCTTAATATTAGCACAATCAGAAATAATGTTCTTTAAAATCTCTTCCTAAAGCTTTGCTTGGATTAAAAATACCTCCTGCCAGAAACTGCTTATTCTAGTTGTTCCTAGTTACTTAAATTTTCCTAAACCTACACTCCAAAACAGCAATCCTTGTACTATAAGAACAGGTATGTGTGGCAAGATGTTCTTACATGAAAGATCTCAAAAGTATCTATTCTTGTTACTACACCTCTCATTAAAAATAACAATGTTTTAGCGATAGAGAGGGGCCAAGATGGCAGCTTAGCAATGTGTGCATTTTAGTTCGTCCTCCAGAACAACTACTAAATAAACAGAAACAGTACAGAACAGCTCCCAGAGCCACGTCAGTGACCACACACACAGCATACCCCAGTCTGGACCAGCTAGACCGGCTGCAAGCCTCCCCAAAACCGTGAGTTCCTGAAGCTGCAGGGGCCGGTGCCCCTCCCCCACAGGCGGCTTCCCAGAGGGAAAGGAAAGGGACTCTAAACCTGGTCAAGGCAGAGGTCACTCATTGGGCTCACAGAAAAAGAGGAAAGGGGAGGAAATGGAGGTTTTAGCGGCCGTGTTTCTACAGAGACTTGGCAGCCTCTGGATTCAGTGGTAGGACTTCTTGGGCTGCAACTGCCCCAGGCATAGGCAGAAACGGGCTGCTTTCAGGGCTGTCTCCTACCTGTGCCTTCCCCAGGGGAGGGGTGAAGCCCAACTCAGGTGGAATCCCTCCCTCAAGGAATTCAGACCCCAGGGCTTGGCAATTTGAAGCCATTAAAACCAGCCTACAACCTCTCCTCCGTCTCCACCACGCCCCCAGCAGGGAGAGTCTTCCAAAGTTAAAACTGCCGCAACATCTTTTGCTGGTGCAAACCGCAGGCAGACACTCCACATACTGGGCAGGATAACAAAAACAGAGCCCAGAGACTTCACAGGAAAAGTCTTTTAACCTGCTGGGTCTCACCCTCAGGGAAAACTGATGCAGGTGACTCCTTCCCCCCGATAGGAGGCCAGTTTAGTGCGGAGGAAAACCCAGGTGGAGTCTATAATACCTACGTAGACCCTCCTAAGGGTGGGGAGGGAAAAGGCACCATACAAGCAGGGCAAGAAACAAGAAAACAAGAACTGAAAAACTATCCTCTATTAAACAAAACCTAAGCTACAGGTCTGGAAAAAGCTGAACTGAAGGTCAAAGAACAGATAGACAACAAATTCATCTACCAAGAAAACCCTAGGTAACAGAATTGAAAGCAATCTCCAGAATAAACTAATTAAGGTAATTAAATGTCTAGACACCAGCAAAAAATAACAAATCATACCAGGAATATTGGATATAACCCAGTCAAAGTAACAAATCAATAGTTCAAATGAGATACAAGAGCTGAAACAACTAATTCAGAATATACAAACAGACATGGAAAACCTCATCAAAAACCAAATCAATGAATTGAGGGAGGATATAAAGAAGGCAAGGAACGAACAAAAAGAAGAAATGGAAAGTCTGAAAAAACAAATCACGGAACTTATGGGAATGAAAGGTACAGTAGAAGAGATGAAAAAAACAATGGAAACCTACAATGGTAGATTTCAAGAGAGAGAGGTTAGGATTAGTGAACTGGAGGACGGAACATCTGAAGTTCGACAAGATACAGAAACTACAGGGAAAAAAATGGAAAACATGAGCAGGGACTCAGGGAACTGAATGATAATATGAAGCGCACAAATATACATGTTGTGGGTGTCCCCGAAGGAGAAGAGAAGGGAAAAGGAGGAGAAAAACTAATGGAAGAAATTATCACTGAAAATTTCCCAACTCTTATGAAAGACCTAAAATTATAGATCCAAGAAGTGCAGCGTACCCCAAAGAAAATAGATCCAAATAGACGTTCTCCAAGACACTTACTAGTCAGAATGTCAAAGGTCAAAGAGAAAGAGAGGATCTTGAAAGCAGCAAGAGAAAAGCAATCCATCACAAACAAGGGAAACCCAATAAGACTATGTGTAGATTTCTCAGCAGAAACCATGGAGGTGAGAAGACAGTGGGATGACATATTTAAATTACTAAAAGAGAAAAACTGCTAACCAAGACTGCTATATCCAGCAAAATTGTCCTTAAAAAATGGGGGAGAAATTAAAACATTTTAAGACAAAAAATCACTAAGAGAATTTGTGACCAGGAGACCAGCTCTGCAAGAAATACTAAAGGGAGTACTAGAGACAGATACGAAAAGACAGAAGAGAGAGGTGTGGAGAAGAGTGTAGAAAGAAGGAAAATTAGATATGGCATATAAAATACAAAAGGCAAAATGGTAGAGGAAAGTACTACCCAAACAGTAATAACACTAAATGGTAATGGATTGAACTCCCGAGTCAAAAGACATAGACTGGCAGAATGGATTAAAAAACAGGATCCTTCCATATGCTGTCTACAGGAAATACATCTTAGACCCAAAGATAAACATAGGTTGAAAGTGAAAGGTTGGGAAAAGATATTCCATGCAAATAACAACCAGAAAAGAACAGGAGTAGCTATCCAACAAATTAGACTTCAAATGTAAAACAGTTAAAAGAGACAAAGAAGGATACTATGTACTAATAAAAGGAACAATTCAACATGAAGACATAACAATCATAAATATGCACCGAACCAGAATGCCCCAAAATACATGAGGCAAAAACTGCAAACACTGAAAGGGAAATAGACACATCTACCATAATAGCTGGAGACTTCAATTCCACACTCTCATCAATGGAAAGAACATCTACACAGAGGATCAATAAAGAAACACAGAACTTGAATATTACAATAAATGAGCTAGACTTAAAGGCATTTATAGGACATTACACCCCACAACAGCAAGATACACATTTTTCTCAAGTGCTCATGGATCATTCTCAAAGATAGACCATATGCTGGGTCACAAAGCAAGTTTCAACAAATTTAAAAAGATTGAAATCATATAAAACACTTTCTCAGATCATAAGGGAAAGAAGTTGGAAATCAATAATAGGCAAAGCACCAGAAAATTCACAATTATGTGGAGGCTCAACAACACACTCTTAAACAACCAGTGGGTCAAGGAAGAAATTACAAGAGAAGTCAGTAAATAACTCGAGGCGAATGAAAATGAAAACACAACATATCAAAACTATTGGGATGCAGCAAAGGCAGTGCTGAGAGGGAAATTTATTGCCCTAAATGCCTATATCAAAAAAGAAGAAAGGGCAAAAATACAGGAATTAACTGTCCACTTGGAAGAACTGGAGAAAGAACAGCAAACTAACCCCAAAGCAAGCAAAAGGGAAGAAATAACAAAGATTAGAGCAGAAATAAATGAAATTGAGAACATGAAAACAATTGAGAAAATCAATAAAACCAGCAGTTAGTTCTATGAGAAAATCAATAAGATTGATGGGCCCTTAGCAAGATTGACAAAAAGAAGAAGAGAGAGGATGCAAATAAATAAGATCAGAAATGGAAGAGGAGACATAACCACTGACCCCACAGAAATAAAGGAGGTAATGATAGGATACTATGAACAACTTTATGCCAATAAATACAGCAATGTAGATGAAATGGACAACATCCTAGAAAGGCATGAACAACCAACTTTGACTCAAGAAGACATAGATGACCTCAACAAACCAATCACAAGTAAAGAAATTGAATCAGGCATTAAAAAGCTTCCCAAAAAGAAAAGTCCAGGACCAGACGGCTTCACATATGAATTCTACCAAACATTCCAGAAAGAATTAGTACCGACCCTGCTCAAACTCTTCAAAAAAACTGAAGTGGTGGGAAAGCTACCTAATTCATTCTATGAAGCCAACATCACCCTCATACCAAAACCAGGCAAAGATATTACAAAAAAAGAAAACTACAGACCAATCTTCTAATGAATATAGATGCAAAAATCCTCAACAAAATTCTAGCAAATCAAATCCAGCAACACATTAAAAGAATTATGCATCATGACCAAGTAGGACTCATCCCAGGTGTGCAAGGATGGTTCAACACAAGAAAATCCATTAATGTAATACACCATATCAACAAATCAAAGCAGAAAAATCACATGATCATGTCAATTGATGCAGAGAAGGCATCTAACAAAATTCAACATCCTTTCCTGTTGAAAACACTTCAAAGAATAGGAATACAAGGGAACCTCCTTAAAATGATAGAGGGAATATATGAAAAACCCACAGCTAATATCATCCTCAATGGGGAAAAATTGAAAACTTTCCCCCTAAGATCAGGAACAAGACAAGGATGTCCATTATCACCACTGTTATTCAAAATCGTGTTGGAAGTTCTAGCCAGAGCAATTAGACAAGAAAAAGAAATACAAGGCATCAAAATTGGAAAGGAAGAAGTAAAACTATCACTGTTTGCAGATGATATACTATACGTCGAAAACCCTGAAAAATCCACAGCAAAACTACTAGAGCTAATAAATGAGTACAGCAAAGTAGCAGGTTACAAGATAAACATTCAAAAATCTGTAGTGTTTCTATACACTAGCAATGAACAAACTGAGGGGGAAATCAAGAAACGAATTCCATTTACGATTGCAACTAAAAGAATAAAATACTTAGGAATAAATTTCATTAAAGAGACAAAAGACCTATACAAAGAAAACTACAAAAAAACTCTTAAAAGAAATCACAGAAGACCTAAATAGATGGAAGGGCATACCGTGTTCATGGATTGGAAGACTAAATATAGTTAAGATGTCAATTCTACCTAAATTGATTTACAGATTCAACGCAATACCAATCCAAATCCCAACAACTTATTTTTCAGAAATAGAAAAACCAATAAGCAAATTTATCTGGAAGGCCAGGGTGCCCCAAATTGTTAAAAGTATCTTGAGGGAAAAAAACGAAGCTGGAGGTCTCACACTGCTGGACTTTAAGGCATATTATGAAGCCACAGTGGTCAAAACAGCATGGTATTGGCATAAAGATAGATATATCAACAAATGGAATCGAATAGAGTGCTCAGATATAGACTCTCTCATCTATGGACATTTGATCGTTGATAAGGCAGTCAAGCCAATTCACCTGGGACAGAACAGTCTCTTCAATAAATGGTGCCTAGAGAACTGGATATCCATATGCAAAAGATGAAAGAGGACCCATATCTCACACCCTATACAAAAGTTAACTCAAAATGGATCAAAGATCTAAACATTAGGTCTAAGACCATAAAACAGTTAGAGGAAAATGTAGGGAGATATCTTATGAAACTTACAATTGGAGGCGGTTTTATGGACCTTAAACCTAAAGCAAGAGCACTGAAGAAAGAAAGAAATAAATGGGAGCTCCTCCAAATTAAACACTTTTGTGCATCAAAGAACTTCATCAAGAAAGTAGAAAGACAGCCTACACAATGGGAGACAACATTTGGAAACGACATATCAGATAAAGGTCTAGTATCCAGAATTTATAAAGAGATTGTTCAACTCAACAAAAAGACAGTCAACCCAATTACAAAATGGGAAAAAGACTTGAACAGACACCTCTCAGAAGAGGAAATACAAATGGCCAAAAGGCACATGAAGAGATGCTCAATGTCCCTGGCCATTAGAGAAATGCAAATCAAAACCACAATGAGATATCATCTCACATCCACCAGAATGGCCATTATCAACAAAACAGAAAATGACAAGTGCTGGAGAGGATGTGGAGAAAGAGGCACACTTATCCACTGTTGGTGGGAATGTCAAATGGTGCAACCACTGTGGAAGGCAGTTTGGCGGTTCCTCAAAAAGCTGAATATAGAATTGCCATACGACCCAGCAATACCATTGCTGGGTATCTACTCAAAGGACTTAAGGGCAAAGACACAAACGGACATTTGCACACCAATGTTTATAGCAGCGTTATTTACAATTGCAAAGAGATGGAAACAGCCAAAATGTCCATCAACAGACGAGTGGCTAAACAAACTGTGGTATATACATACGATGGAATATTATGCAGCTTTAAGACAGAATAAACTTATGAAGCATGTAATAACATGGATGGACCTAGAGAACATTATGCTGAGTGAGACTAGCCAAAAACTAAAGGACAAATACTGTATGGTCCCACTGATGTGAACCGACATTAGAGAATAAACTTGGAATATGTCATTGGTAACAGAGACCATCAGGAGATAGAAATAGGGTAAGATAATGGGTAATTGGAGCTGAAGGGATACAGACTGTGCAACAAGACTGGATACAAAAACTCAGAAATGGACAGCACAATACTACCTAATTGTAATGTAATTAGGTTAAAACACTGAATGAAGCTGTATCTGAGGTATAGTTTTTTTTCTTCTTTTTTCTTTATTTTTTCTCTCTATTATCGTTTTATTTCTTTTTCTGTTGTCTATTTCTTTTTCTAAATCGATGCAAGTGTACTAAGAAACGATGAATATGCATCTATGTGATGATATTAAGAATTACTGATTGTATATGTAGAATGGAATGATTTCTAAATGTTTTGTTAGTTAATTTTTTTAATTAATAAAATATATATACCTGGTAATAGGATTACTGGATCATACGGCAACTCTACACTTAGCTTCCTGAGGAAACACCAAACTGCCTTCCACAGTGGTTGCACCATTTTATATTCCCACCAATAGTGGATATGTTTGCCTCTTTCTCCACATCCTCTCCAGTATTTGTCGTTTTCTGGGTTTTTTTTTTTTTTTTTTTGCTTGTTTTTTTGATCCTGGCCATTCTAGTAGGTGTCAGATGATATCTCATTGTAGCTTTGATTTGCATTTCCCTAATAGCCAATGGAGTTGAAACTCTTTTCATGTGCCTTTTAGTCATTTGTATTTCCTCTTCTGAGAAGTATCTATTCATGTCTTTTGCCCATTTTGTAATTGGGTTGTCTGCCTTTTTGTTGTTGTAGCTGAACAATCTCTTTATATATTCTGGATACGAGACCCTTATCTAATATGTTGTTTCCACATATTGTCTCCCATTGTGGAGGCTGCCTTCTTACTTTCTTAACAAAGTTCTTTGATGCACAAAAGTGTTTAATTTTGAGGAACTCCCATTTATATATTTCTTTTTTCAATGCTTGTACTAAGGTCTAGGAAACCACATCCTACTACAAGTTTTATAGGATATTTCCCTATATTTCTTCTAAAAGTCTTATGGTTTTAGCTCTAATGTTTAGATCTTTGATACATTTTGAGTTAATTTTTGCATAGGCTGTGAGATATGGACACTCCTTCATTTTTTTGCATATGGATATCCAGTTCTCCCAGCATCATTTATTGAAGAGACTGCTCTGTTCCAGGTGGGGGACTTGACAACCTTGTCAAAGATCAATTGTACATAGATGAGAGTGCCTATATCTGAACACTTCTGGTTTTGTTGATTTTCTCGATTGTTTTCATATTCTCAATTCCATTTATTTCTTCTTTAATCATCGTTATTTCTTTGTTTTTGTTTGCTTTGGGGTTAGTTTGCTATTCTTTCTCTAGTACTTTCAAGTGAACAGTTAATTCCTCAGTTTTGCTCTCAGCACTGTCTTGGCTGCATCCCATAAATTTTGATATGTTGTGTTTTCATTTTCATTTGTCTCAAGATATTTACCTATTTCTCTTGTAATTTCTTCCTTGACACTGTGGTTGTCTAAGAGTCTGTTGTTCATCCTCTATATACTTGTGAATTTTCTGGCCGTCTGCCTCTTATTGATTTTCAACTTCAATCCACTATGATCCAGGAAAGTGTTATGTATGATTTCAATCCCCTTAAATTTACTGAGACTTGCTTTGTGACCCAGCATATGGTCTATCCTTGAGAATGATCCATGAGCACTTGGGGAAAATGTGTATCCTGCTGTTGTGGGGTGTAATGTTTGTAAATGTCTGTTAAGTCTAGTTCATTTATTGTATTATTCAAATTCTCTGTTTCTTTACTGATTGTCTATCTAGATATTTTATCCATTGATGAGAGTGGGGAATCGAAGTCTCCTACAACTGTGGTAGTGATGTTTATTTCTCCCTTCAGTGTTGTCAGTATTTGCCTCAGGTACTTTGGAGCACTCTGGTTCAGTGCATAAATAATTATGCTTGTAACGTCTCCTTGTGGAATTGTTCCTTTTTATTAATACATAATGTTCTTCCTTGTCTCTTTCAATTATCTTACATTAGAAGTCTAATTTGCCAGATATGAGTACAGCTACTCCTGCTCTCTTCTGATTGCTGTTTGCATGAAATATCTTTTCCCAACTTTTGACTTTCAACTTATTTTTGTCCTTGGGTCTAAAATGAGTTTCTTGTTGACAGTATATATTGGGTCCTGTTTTTTAATCCATTCTGCCAGTCTATGTCTTTTGATTGGGGAGTTTAACACATTAACATTTAGTGCTATTACTATAAAAGCATAAATTTTTAGTAATAGTAAATAGTAAATTTAGGTCATTTATTCTACCATTTTGTCTTCTGGATTTTATACAACATATCTAATTTTTTTTTCTTTTTTTTTACCTTTACTGATAGTCTTCATTTCTACACTCCTCTCCTGCCTTTTCCTATCTGCCTATTATGCTCCCTTCAGTATTTCTTGAAGAGCCGGTCTCTTGGAAACGAATTCTCTCAGTGACCTTTGGAGATGAAGAAGGACTACATCCCTCAGGGAGCTTCATGAAACAATAAGCCTGGAGAGAAAACTAGCAGATGCCATGTTTGCCACGTGCCTTTTCAGTAGAGAGAGAAACTCTGAACTTCACCGGCCTTTCTTGAGAGAAGGCAACCTTTTCTTGTTGCCTTAATTTGGACATTTTTATAGACGTGTTTTAATTGGGACATTTTCACAGCCTTACAACTGTAAACTTGCAACTTAATAAACGTCGCTTTTTAAAAAGTCATTCCATTTCTGGTTTATTGCATTCTGGCAGCTAGTAAACTAGAACAGGTATGCTGCACTTATTGGATCTGTGATTTTATGTTTTCCATAAGAGATGGGAAATTTTCAGTGATAATTTCCTCTATTAGTCCTTTTCCTCCTTTTCCCTTGTCTTTTTCTTCAGGGACACCCACAACACATATATTTGTGCACTTCATGTTATCATTCAATTCCCTGAGACCCTGCTCATATTTTTCCATTCTTTTTCCTATATTTTCTTTTGTATGTCAGATTACAGATATCCTGTCCTCTAGTTCACTCATCTAATTCAAGGCATCCAGGGAAAGATACCTTGGTTCAAGAAGGCCAGTGACATTCAGGGTTTCTCTTTCAACTGGAAAGGCACATGGGAAACATGGCAACATTTGCTCACTTTCTCTCCAAGCTTGTTTCATGAAGCTCCCCCAAGGGCATATTCCTTCTTCATCTCCAAAAGGTCTCTGGCTGCATGGGCTCTCATGGTTCTCATGGCTCTCTCTAGAATGTTTCTTCGTTTAAAGGACTCCAGTAAAGTAATCAAGACCCACCTGGAATGGGTGGAGTCACATCTCCATCTAATCAAAAGTTAATACCCACAACTGGGTGAGTTACATCTCTGTGGAGATAATCTAAATCAAGTTTCCAACCTACAGTGCTGAATAGGGATTAAAAGAAATGGCTAACTCCACAAAATGGATCAGGATTAAAACATGGCTTTTCTAGAGTACATAATCCTTTCAAACCAGCACAGTTTCCTTTTGTTTTTTTGTTTTTTTTTTTCATCTCTTGTGCCTTTCATTCTCATAAGGTCTGTGATTTTTTTTTCAAATTTTCAATTTCATCTTTTTGTTTACCCAATGCTTCTTTATATCCTCCCTAAACTTGTCAATTTGATTTTTAATGAGATTTGCCATATCTGTTCCAACATCCTGAAGTAGGAGGAATTCAGGAACATCCTGAATTGTTCCAATAGCAACTGAAACAAGTCCTGTATCTCATTTGAAGTTCTAGTTGGTTCCTTCAACTGGGCCATATAATCAATTTTCCTAGTATGACTTATTATTTTTTGCTGGCATCTAGGCATTTGATTTCCTTAATTAGTTTATTCTGGAGGTTGTTTTCACTTTTTTACTTAGGTTTGTCTTGCTGGATGGCTTTTTAAAATCTGTTCTTTGACCTTCAGTTCAACTTATTCTAGATCTCTAGCACAGGTTCTGTTTAATCAGAATTTTCCATTTTTTGTTTTTCTTTTTATTGCCCTACCTTTGTGGACCCTTTTTTTTTTTTAAGGAGCATCTCCTCAAATATCATAGACCCCAATCAGATTTTCCCAGACCAGACTAGCCCACGTCTCAGGAAGAAAGTTTCCAGCATTAGTTTTCCCTGAGGGTGAGACCCAGCAGGTTGTCAGACTTTCCTATGAAGCCTCTAGACTCTTTGCTTTTCCTATCCTATCCAGCAAGTGGCACTTGTGTGCCCATGTCTTCCCACCAGTGTAAAGTGATGTGGTGCCTTTAATTTCAGCAGACTCTACCTGCCAGGGGTGTGGCTGAGACAGAGGTGAGCTTGTAGGCTGGCATTAATTGCTTCAGTTTTCCACTCCCTGGGGCCTGAATTCTTTGAAGGAAGAATTCCACTTGAGCTGGCGCCAACTGTCTTGGGGAACTTACAACCTCTAGGAAATTAAACACTTTCACCTGACTAGTTACTTTGTAGATAGAAAAAAAAAGGAAAAAAGAAAAAAGAAAAAGGAAGCCTTTTCAGAGCAGGACCCTACCACCTCCAGCTTGTCAATTAAGAGCTTAAGGTGGTACGTGGCTCTATGTATCCCCAGGCTCTATGTGCCCCCTTTTCATGGGGTCCAGCAGTATTTTGTGCTGACTCAAAAAGCCTCTTTTTTTGTTTTTACCACCAGCCCTGCCCTCTCTCTGCCAAGGCAAAAACCCCTACTACTGTTAGTGTTAATTCCAAGTTTATCTGTACTGGGGGCCTATTTTCAGTAGTCAGAATTTGTTCATTAATTCCACAATCGGAGCTTGGTTGAGCTAAGCCCTTGTTGTTAGTAAAGCCTGTCTCCTTTTACCTCAGGGAACCAATGTGCAGTGCTCATGGGGGGGGGCATCGGCCACCATGGCTTGGGGGACATAACAGTTCCGTGTGGAGTCTTAGCTGGTCCAGACTGGCATATGCTACATGTCCAGTCACTGATGTAGCCTCAGCAGTTGTTTTGCTTTGTTCTTGGCTATTTACTAACTGCTCTGGAGGACGAACTAAATTCCACACCTCACCAAGCTGCCATCTTGCTCCACCTCTCAAGCCATGCTCTTTCAATCCGATCTCGTGAGTGTAGACTTACTGTGGGTGGGGATCTTTTGATTAGGTTGTTCCCATGGAGATGTGACCCACCCATTCAAAACGAGTCTTAATTAGCCTACTGGGGCCTTTTGATCCAGACGTCTGGAGATGCAGACAGAAACACCCATGAGATGCCAAACTAAGAAATGAAATCTGGAGTTTGCCTCAGTGAAGGTGAGAAAGGATCCACAGATGCTCAGAGAACGAAAGCCACTGGAATCAGAAGCTAAAGACAATGAACCAGGAGCAAGGATCAGAGGATGCCAGCCACATACCTTCCCAGCTGACACCTCTGTTCCAGTTCCCAGCTGCCTTTCCTCCGAGAAGATATCCTCTTGTTGGTGCCTTCAATTGGACATTTTCACAGCCTTAGAACTGTAACTTGTAACTTAATAAATCTCCTTTATAAAAGCCAATCCATTCCTTGGCTTGGAATGGTATACTGTATTCTGGCAGCTTTAGCAAACCAAAACAACCACGTATGATCAATGCATAGTGACTTGTGTCTCAAAAAAGCATCTTCAATATTTATATTTTTAAGAAACAGGCAAATTAACTTACTAAAGACTTTCTAAAGTGTCTAATATTAGATCTGATTTATCAGCATTACAATTTGAACTTCTGCTATATAAGAAAGAGGTTAATTATTTTTTAAAGACTTTCCATAAGGCTTAATATTAGATATAGTTTAATTATCAGCATTATGATTTAAAGTTCTGCTATAATTCAATAAAAATAAAACCTGAGTCAAGCTCCAAAAAGTTTAGAAAACCCAGAGAGTCAAGTTTCCAAGAATTAAAACAATGCCTAAGTATTCATTCTAGATTTAAAAACTCGCTAAGAGAAATGAAGCCCATAAATTCAATTCTAATCAGGCAAGTTGGCTTTGCACAGAGTACAACTGTCTTCTACATTACTTTTGACTTCTCTAAAACACACAAATAAAAGTTGGAGTTCTGAAAGAGACAACTGTGTGAATAAATCAGAATAATTGTATCCTATTACTGAAAAAAAAAAAAAGCAAACAAATTGAATCTGCAGAAGATTTGAATGCTCCAAGGAATTAATATTTTGTTCATCTTTTACAGCTTCCATAAGTACTTATGAAATGGCTTAGCACAAATAGACACCCATTAAATAATACTTGAATGAAGGAATGTATAAACTATGTGCTTAAATTAATAGTTCATATTATAACATTATAAACACAAAAATAAAATTAGGCAGAAACAGATTTTTTAAAATTAATTAAAAGAGCATATGTCGTTCATTGGCAGGTACTACTACTTTAATGTTGAGAGTAATGGGAAGAAAATCAACCAGTCAACAAAAGTATTCCAAAGAATGTTTTGCAACCTGCAAGAAAAGGTCAATGATCAAGGTGGTCTACTATTTTTTGCCTATGAGTGCATGTTCTATTTTTAAGTGGACTTTTTTATACAACTAAAATGGAGAAATTTTCATTTCTTCCCAGTCACCCCCCATTCTCAAAGATATTACTGCTTTCCAAAAGGGAGAAAAAAAAATCTCTTAAGAAGGATATTTATAGTCTTGAAACCTCATTTCTAACTTATTACTTACATATTAATCTAGCATTTATTCATTATATTATAGTGGCAGTATCAACTTCACTTAGCTTTTATATAAGCAAAAGTTCACTTGATTTGAGCGATTATTATTTCATCTGATGGTTTAATGACGATTTTAACTATTCTCAAAAGCTAACCAAGAAACTAGAGAGAAATGTTTCTCTCACAGATCCAGAAAAGCAACTGTTCCCAAGGATACCATTTAAGAAATACAATTTTATGTCAATATCAAAAGCTGTTCTCTGTTAGTATAAAGCTTTAGGCTTTAATTTCTTTTTAAAGCCAACTGGTCACTTGTTTCCCTGCATGTATATATATATATATGAGAATAAAGGCAGAATATATTAGAACATAGAGAAAGGTAGTTGGATTCAACATGTATTTGTTTAGCCTATGTAATAAAAAAGGTACTGTGTCTAAGCACAGTGCAGAACACAAAGGTGAATCAGAAATAGTCATCATCTTGAAAGGGATCACAATTCTCATATTATTCAAACAGGTCAGGTGTTCTCTTGTCTCTGTGTATTTGCTCATGCTATCATCTCTGCCTGTAAAGGGGTTTGTCTTTCTGAATGACTGACTATCAGGCCTCCCAAATTCCATCATCTCCATGAAGGCTACCCCTGTGCCCACACCCTGTTCACATGCTGGCCCCAATAACCCATATGAATGCTCCCTGTTTAGCATATTTATATCAATGTGTTCACATTTTTAAAAAGATCTTATTGAGTTCTTAATGTTATATATATATATATGTACTATCCCATTTCCAAGGCCTTCCGGGGATCCTTAAATCTCCTACAGTAAAAAGAGACAACATAATCATTACTTTTCAAGAGGTTTTCTGATTCCAAAATTATTAAGAACCACCAATATAAATGAATGAATTTATAATAGCCTATGTGTGTAACTTAATGTACCATTAAGTTTTTAAAATTTTATCAATCAGTTGAGGAAAAATGTTTCTTTCACATATCCAAAAAACAACTGTTTACATAAAAACAACATAATCTGTATCTATATCAAAAGCTGTTCCTTGTTAACAAAATACTAAAACTCCTGAAACAGAAGTTAAAAAAACAAGTTCTTAAGCACAAGTGTGAATTCAGAGAAATAAAAATGTTTTCAATAATTTAACAAGTATAAGGGCTTCCCCAAGGTTTTTGGTGTTTTTATTGCTTTTAAAATAAAGAAATGAAATTAAATCAAGAAAACACATTAACATATGGACCAAGAGGCTTATGAAAATAAACAAGGAAAATCTATCCAAATTTATGAACTGTAAAACTCATGTGTCAGTCAAATTAAATTACAACCAAGCAGCAGCTGGTATTTTTAAGATTGCATGAGGCAGAAATAAACCCTAAATCGTTTTGTAAGCATGTGCAATGTTTCACATTTATAAAATATAACCTCAAACACATGGTGTGAGATGGAAGCAAGGAACTCAAAGATTTATGAATAAAAAGCATGCACAGTGAACAAACCTAAATCTAAAACAACTATCAAAACTGAATATTATACCACAAAGCTTACTGAATTATATCACCAATCTGCCTTTTTTTAAGGCAAATGATCAGAGCTATTAGTTTCAAATTGTAGTAAATACACTGAATATTTTACAACGAATTAAACTTGACTAAATTATGTATACGAGGAGGTATCTAACCAAGAGTTTTAAAGAAACAGGGGATGCTGGTTTGTTGTTATAAATAGCCAGAGTCAGAAAATAGCAGACTGCAAATCAAACAGCCTTTCAACAAGGTTCTAATAAGAATCTTGGAAATGACACAGCAGCTCACCTTATTTCCAGATTGAACAAACTTGTACTAATGAATCATTGCATTGTCAAGATGATCATTAATAGAGATCTTTTAAAGGACATATAAGCACGAGGAACTGGGGATATAACTGTTGCTATCATGCATATAACAAGGCTTCAAACCAAAATATTCAAAACAACTCTACAACATAGGTATTTCTTTTCCATATTTTAGAAATGAAGAAAGAGGGGTAAATGAACCTGCCCTAAGATCACACTTAGGAAGAGCTGAGATTTAAACACAACTTTATCTGACTGAAGAGAGAAGCATGTGTTTCTCCAATTGATCTTAATGAAGCTGAGGATTATTAACCTTATTTAACATTTCACAAATGTCTGCAAGTTCTGAGACTTAGCTAACATTAATCTTACACTCTCATGGGCAAAATAAAACCTAAACACAGTATAAGAATATAAACCAGAATATAAACCAAGATGAAAAGTGTTAAACTATTGTGAAAGATCTTGTAGAAGCTTAAAAGGAAAGAAAGCTGTTAGCTTAACTATCTGTGGCAAATTTCATGGGACTTGAATTACACCTTAACAAAGAGAGGAAATTAGGATTAAAGTGGAAAGAGGTAGGGGAAGTTTTTCGTATGGGAGGAAGAGAAATAAAATGAAGGCAGGACCTAGTATGGCATATTAAAAATAAAACAAAACAAAAAAACAGTTAACAGAGTGACCTGACTGAATAAAGAAGAGAGTTTCTGAGTGACAGAACAGCAAAATGGTTGAAAGATCATGTGTTTTATCTGAAATGCAAATTTGTACTCAAGTTCTAAAACCTTTATCTAAATTATAAGATTGTTTTTCTCTTCCATAAAAAGTCATTTTATGATAGCAACAGTGAAAAGGCAAGCTCAAACCTAGGATTACTTCAGATATGTACAAGCATCTTCCATTCTGCAGATGCCCAATATTTCTGAGAGTATTTGTCTTCAGATTTCAAGACAAAAGGCATTTGATCCAGAAGTGTACTCATTTCAAATACGCTTTCTTCTAATTTTAATGATAGTACAATCCAATATATTATCAATAATAAATACAATGAATAGGAACAAGATAGTTGTTCACACTCACACTTCTATTCATTATAACTCATTATCACATTTTCATTGGAAGTGTAAAGATGTCCACTTCTAAACTGAGAGTACACTGAAATATGTCAGACCCTGAGCATTTCTTGCCAAATGAAAATACGTGCATTTTAGGGGAAATGTTCAGTGATAAGTCACAGTTTCATTTACTAAAACAAGTAAAGTAATAAGAATAGAAATAGAGAAAGAATAAATATTACAGAGATCCAACTATTCTGGCTTAGGTACAAAAAGAAAAACACATCTGTCCCATAATGTACTCTGAGCACTTAACCACCTGCACTTGGAAGAGACCAACTAAATGTTCTAGTGACTTTAAAGCATCTTTATATTCTCTTTGCTCCCAATCCATCTTCCTGCCCACGAATGAACTTGGGTTCATATTTTAAATTCATAATATTTTAAAATATTTCCTATTAATAGTGTTATCTACAAAAAACCTACAGCTAACATCATATTTACTGATGAGAGACTGAATACTTTCTTCTTAAGAATATGAACAAGATAAAGTTGTTCACACTCACACTTCTATTCAACATTATACTAAAGATTTTAGCCAATGCTGTAAATCAGAGAAAGAGAAAAGGTGGGGGTAGGGGAGTGCGGGCAGAGCATATGGATTAGAAAGGAAGAAGCGAAACAGTATTTATTTCAAGTTGACATAATCATCTACTCCGATGAATCTACAAAAAATTACTAGAACAAACCATTGAACTTAGCATTCTATACCCAGCTAAACTCTTCTTCAAAAATGAAGGAGAAGGTGCACAGGTGTTTCAGTGGTAGAATGCCCGCCTTGCATGTGGGAGACCTGGTTCAAGTCTGGAACCATGCACCCAGAGGAAAAAAAGAAGCAGAAATTAAGACATGTCCAGATAAACAAAAACTAGAAGAATTCATCACCAGCAGACATGACCTACAAGAAATATTAAAAGAAGTCTTGAAATGATGGTAGACAGTAACCTGAATACACGCAAAGAAATAAAAAACAATGGTAAATATAATACTAAGGTTTTATGAAAGTATTGTGGAATGTGTTGGTATGCATCATGGGAACACAGGCTCAGGCACAACAGAGACTACCAGCAAATGACCGCTTTACTGTTTACATAGCACAAAGGGTCAAAAGAGCAGGAGAAAAGATCCCACATGGACCTGTCTCCTGGATAGGCAAAATGCTCAAGTCAGAGTAAGTGAACGGCAGTTCTGTATGCACCAATTCATGTTGGAGATGAGAGACCAATTTTGTTGGCCCCTTGGGGAGGGAAACTGCTTCACAGTTCTATATACCTCACTTGGCATTGGAGAGGGATACCTGCACTGCTTGAGTGCTAGGCTTTTATATACTCCAGCTGAAAGGGGCCCAGCCAATGAGCAACCTTTCTGCCCTGGCAAGCAACTGGAGTTGGTTAAAATTTAACATCTCCAACTGCTTGTGGTCTCTTGCAAAATAGAAATATGCTGAATACTTGTGAGCAAATTAGCACAAATGAAAACAAATACATGCATGCAAACAAGCTAGAGGGGAAAAGGAGGAGGAGTTTAGGCAAAAGCTGGGAAATGGCCATGGAATGTGACCATTTCCCCAAGTATGAAAATATTTGTTTGTAATTGTTTTTTTGTCCTATATGCTTTACGAGAAAATTGCAAAGCAATAAATGTGTTGTGATCTTATAACATATAAGATACAACTTGTAAGACAATAGTACAACAGAGGAGGAAGGGAACAAGGTATATTACAGCAAAGTTTTTCTATATTATTGAAATTGAGTTAATATTAAACTGAACTAGATTGCTTTAAGTTAAGATACTAATTGTAATTCCCAGGGCAATCACTATGAAAATAATTCAAAAATATGTAAGAAAAAAAAATCAAGGAAATAAAAAGGTACACAAGAAAATATCTATTTAACATAAACAAGAAAGGAATTAAGAAAAAGAGGTATAAAAAAGACATAAGACACATAGAGAACAATAGCAAAGTGGCAGATGTAAGTCATACCTTATAATTCATGACATTAAATGTAAACAGACTAAACATTCCAATCTACTGTCAGAGATTAATAGAATGGATAAAAAACATATCTAACCATATGTTCTCTACAAGAGGCTCACTCTAGATGCAAAGACATAAATAAGTTCAAAGGAAAAAGATACACCATGCAACAGTAACCAAATAAACTGGAGTGCTTATACTAGTAACAGACAAAATAAATCTTGAGACAAAAATTATTGTTAGAGGCAAATAAAGACATTTTATGAAATCTTCCATGAGGATGATATAGATGCTATAAATATATGTGCACCTAATAACAGAACTCCAAAATACCTGACGCAAAAACTGAATTAAAGGAATAATAGACAATTTAACAATAAAAGATGCAGATTTCAATACCCCATACTCAATGAAGGATAGAAAAAACTAGTCGGATTCAATTCTACCTACAACATATATACCCAAAAGAACTGAAAGCAAGAATTGGAATATTTGCACATCAATGTTTATAGAGACACTATCCACAACTGCCAAAAGATGGAAGCAACCAAGTGTCTACCAACCAATGGAGGAAGAAATAAAATGTGGTATATACATACAACAGAATATTATTCAGCCGTAAAAAGGAATGAAATTCTGATGCATGCAAAAACATGGATGAACCTTGAAGACATCATATTGAATGCAATAAACCAGACACAAAAGAACAAATACTGCATGATCTCACTGTTTTGAAACAATTCAAATACGCAAACTCACAGAGTCAGAATCTAGAATATAGTTTACCAGGGAACAGGGTAGAGATAGGGACTCAAAGTTAAGGTTTAAAATGTTAAGAGTTACTATCTGGAATGGTGGAAATATTTAGATAATGGATGGTGGTGATAGTAGCACAACATTAACACAATTAACAGCACTGAGATATATATCTAATATGATTAAAAAGGGAAATGTTGGATTGAAAATATGGTAACAATAATTTTTTTTTTAAATACATGGAACTACACCACACAAAGAGTGAACCCTAAGTTAAACTAAGTTCTTACATAGCACAATTGCAAAACTGTGCTATCACCAATTGTAAACAAATGTTACACTCTAATGCAAGATGGTGGGGGGGTGGTATATGGGTATACTGTATTTTGTATATGATAGTTCTGTAAACCAACAACTTTATTAATTAAAAAAAAAAAACTAAAAGGAAAAAAAAGGCATGCCAGAGGTTTTACTTCAGTAACTGTGGGTGAAAATTTTCCTAAAATATATCACACCTTCTCAGCTTTCTTAAGTAAAGGGCACTAACTATTATTTGACATTTTCCAGTGACTAAGGAATATTATGAATGTGCTTCAGTGGACCACAGCTATCAGTTCTGTAAAGTTCCTAGTTTTTCTCCTTAATATTAAGTGCCAAATATCATTTCCTCTCTTTCTATGCGTACTACTACTACTAGACTCAACAGTCGTTCCAGCTTCAGTCTTCCTTTATATTCTTTTCTGTAATACTGAAACAAAGAACTAAACCTGATAAGAATTCTGCACTCTAAAAAATTTAAGCTCAAAAAAGTTCTGAGAAAAACTATCAGGAAAAGTACATAGTTTAAATGCTGAAGCTTTGTGACATTTATTACAGTACTACAAAAGCACTCTTCCTTCTCTTACTTGAGTTTTTTTTCTGAGAGTTGACCTTTTGATAAAAGTGACATAATGTAAATGTACATCTTTAAGATTAGAAATAAGTTGAATTTATTTATTACATTAGAAAATATTTTTAGTGGGGTTGATGAAATCTTTGGTGTTTATATGTAAAGTCATTATATGTAAAGTATATTTATTTCAAGTATACCAGAAAATAAAATTCAGAAAATCAGGAACTTAAAATTTTTTTTTAATGTTATGTTCCAATAACAGAATTTTAAAGCTAATCCTTGCTATATAATTAAAAAAAAAAAACTGACAGACACAATTTAATTCTAAAACTACAAATAAAAAACAACTTTTAAATTTAGAACTTCTTGGATAAAGGCATACTTCTTGATGTCCCTCCAAGTTTCACTGCTACAAAGAAAAAGCTGGCCTAAATCAGCACTTTTCAAACTATATGTCATGACCTATAACAGGGAAGTGAATTCATTTAATGGACCCAGGTGAACATTTTTTTAAAAAATAAAAATGAATTTCATATACCAAAGCAGTACAGAGAGTACGGTAAATATTGTCTCATGAAACTTTACTGTAGGGTTGTGTGTTGTGTATGTACTAGGGCATGAGTAAAACATAAATTTCTTATTGTGACTTATAGTCAAAAAAATTGAGAACCACTCGTGTAGACAGTTCTCAACATTCTGTAGTTTGTCTGCAAGCAGAAAAGAGATTGGTGCTTTTCTACATACTATAACAATAACATTTGGCCATATACCATCACAAAATCAGTCATTAGCTTATAAGTCTTAGAATATGGCTTTTTCAATGAGTTTTTCTTTCCAACACACCACACAATCCATCGAAAGTGTACACTCAATGGCTTTCATTATACTCATAGAACTCTGCTTACATCACCACAATCAATTTTAGAATATTTTCATAGCCCCAAAAAGAAAAGCCCCATTCCCCTTCACCCTCCTCTATTATTGACACTTAGCTTTGGTGTGGTACCTTTGCTGTATTTGATAAATAAACATTATGATATCAGTGTTAACTATAGCCCATAGTTTGTATTAGGTGTTTTTTTTCCCCATATACCATCCTATTTTATTAACACCTCGTAGTTGTGACCAACATTTGTTATAATTCATGGAAGGATATTCTTTTATTTGTATTATTAACCTCCTTCATCATCCACAACAGGGTCCCTATGTTATACTATTCCTATTTCATCCTGTTATTTCCCCACTAGTAATACACGTGACCCTAAAATTTCCTATTCAATTGCAATCACATACCCGATTCAGTGCTATTATTTACAGATGATAATGTGCTACTGTAATGGGCAGTTCACGTGTCAACTTGGCCAGGTGGTGGTGCCCGGTTGTCTGGTCAGGCAAGCGCTGGCCTGTCTGTTGCTGCGAGGATATTTCAAGGACTTAAATCATGACCATGTTGGCCCCGGGGAGTGTCTTCTGCAATGAGTGATGCTTAATCTAATCAATGAACAGCTTTTAAGGAGGATTCAGAAGAGACATTAAGGAGGATTCAGGGGAGACAATCACTCTTCCTGCTTCAGCCAGCCAGCCTCTCCTGATAGTTTGCCAAGAGCCTTCATGGGAGCTGCCAGCTCCTAGCCTGCCTTGCAGATCTTGGACTCTTATATCCCCATGGTTGCATGAGAAAAAAAATTTCATAAATTTTATATTTACAGGTATCTCCTGCTGATGCTGTTTCTCTAGAGAACCCTAGCGAATACAGCTACCATCACCTCTATCCATTCCCAAACATTTACAATCAACTTTATTGAAAAATTCTGCAAAACTCGAACATCAGTTTCCCATTTTTTAGACTCATTCTATCTTCTGGTAAACTACATTCTAGATAATAACTCCATGGGTTTGTTCATTATATTTAGTTCATAATAGTGAAATCAAACCATATTTGTCCTTTTGTGTCTGGCACATAAGTAATGCTAAAGTTTAAAACTGAAAATAATTTTTGCTTTCCCCAGTAACATCAAGATAGCCTAAATAAACCTCTCTGCACAGGTATTTCTGATGCTTGCTACTAGTTTGAAGTAAAGCTGCTTTTCTTATTTAAAATTTTACTTCATAATGAACTATACCATTAAACAAGTTAAACACTGTCTAAATTTCATTTAATTTTCAAAATTGCAATTTAACAAAGTTATCCATAAGTTTTTGTGCACCAAAAGGATAACTTTCTGTACTTGATATCAACATACTAGGCATTTCATAAGTAATGACAAGAACTTGAATTGCATTCAAATAAAAACTATAATGGAGCAATTAATGATGAGAATTTTGATGCTCAGCATCACCTAGTGACAGACCTCTGGGTACCCTCTACATTTATTCCATATATTATTTGTTTTTGGTATATTAGGCACTGTTTTAAAAGGTACCTAGAGCTGCACAAAATAGAAGCTCTATTCCGAAGAAGCTGAAGTTGAAAAGACATACTCATAATCTTTTTAGGATAGAATCAAACAAGAGAAAAAAAAAAAAAAAACAACAGAACCTATACTAAAGAAACAGAAAATGTATTGTACTGCTAGGGTTTGTTCTAGCTTAGCAAAGAGTCATTTCTATTACAAGATTTTTCGATCACAACACACAAAAAAAGAGCAGCTTTAATAAGTGATCACTTTTTGGTATACTTAATAGCACTTAATTAAAAATGTGAAACTAATGTAAAAATAGGAACCTCTCTCATGATGATATTAATACTAGTTTAACAATGTGGTATGGGCACAAGCAGAGACGTGGAGACCAATGGAATAGAACTGAGAGCAAAGAAACGAACCCACACAGCTTTGATCAAATGAGTTTTGACAAGGTATTCAAGTCCACTCAATGGGGAAAGAATAGGCTCTTCAACAAATCATGTTAGAAAATTGAATATTCCCATGCAAAAGAATGAAGCTGGACTCCTATCTCATACCTTATACAAAAATTAACTCAAAATGGATAGCTGACCTAAATTTAAGGGCTAAAATTATAAAACTGTTAGAGGAAAACATAGGGAAATATCTGTAGGACCCTATATTGGGCAACTGATACTCAGCCTTTACACCAAAAGCATGAACAACAAGAGAAAATACAGCTAAATCACACTTCATCAAAATTAAAAATTTTCTTATGCATCTAAAGACATTCAAGCATGGTGGCTTAGAGCCTTGTACCCCAGAAAAAAACATGTTCTTAAAGTTGATCTATTCCTGTGGAATAGGATGTGGATTCATTATAAATAATGTCTCTTCAGAACGCTGCTTCAGTTAAGGTGTGGTACAACTGAATCAGGTAGGGCTTTAATTTGGACTACTGGAGTCCTTTATAATTAGAGCGAAAGTCAGAGAAAAAGTCAGGGGAAGGAGCCTGAAATAAACAGAACCCAGAGAAGCAAGGAGAGGCCAATATGTGGCCATGTCACATGTGCACTCCCATGTGGTAGAAACGCCCAGGACCATCAAAGAGTTCGAGGAGTAAGCATCGCCTTGATGATGCCTTCATCTGGAATTTCTCTAAGCCTTAAAACCATGAGCCAATAAATTCCCATTGTCTAAACGAACCCATTGCATAGCATTTGCTTTAGCAACCAAGAAACTAAAATAGCAGCCAAGAAAGTGAACAGATAATCTACAGAATGGGAGAAAATATTTGGAAACCACATCCTGCAAAGGGTTTAATATTCGGAGTATAGAAAGAACTCCTACAATCCAACAACAAAAAGACAAACCATCCTATTAAAGAATGAGCAAAAAACCTGAACAGACTCTTCTCAGAAGAAGATATACAAATACTAGTTTATCATGATCTGTAAATGCAAAAAATCTAAAAAAGTAAAAAAAATTATCTAATAACCAAGTCTTTAATGAAGTCTGACTAAAGCAGTACATTAGAAAGAAAGAGCTCTCCCTTAAGCGCTCCTAAACTGAATAGTGTGTGCTCAGATATTCATTTTACCATTACTTAAATTGTATAAATACACATTATGGATATTTGTTCTGTGTGTGCTCTGTTTCAAAAAGGTAAAAAAGAAAACAGAGCATAACAGGGATAATGGGTGATTTTGCAGCCCAACTTCTAATAACCATCCTGGCTTTACAATGGTTTTAGAAGTTCAAACCTGAGGAAACTGGAGCTCTACTTGACTGTCAGCCTGTATTTACCTGGCCTCCATGGATCTCCTGAAGAAAACACCCCCTAATTCTGCTCCTAAATCTTTTCAAAATGCCAACTAAAAATATTCTCTGGAAACCTGATTTCCTTTTCTTTCAGAATTGTCAATACAAAACAAAAGTAACTCAATCATCAGCTGGTCACAAGCTACTCTTTCTCTGATTTACAGATGTCTAACTTAACTGAAAAAGATGTTTTCCTTAAAAATAAGGAAATAAAATGAAGTAAAGAAATGAATGGAAGATTTAGAAAATAGAGTTATTTCTCAAAACCTGGTTGGGATCTTCCTTTTCATTCCAAAGAAGTAGAAAGAAATTAAAAAGTAGATTCTCTTTCTCAAGTAATCACAGCAATGGAGATAAGAATGGAGCAACAGACAGAGCATTCAGATACGAATGTTGATAATGTTAATTCCACTTTAGGATAAAAATTCCTGAGCATGCTACAGTAGGGAATAATAAATTGTTGAATTAACACCCAGGATTGTGACAAGTTGAATCTCGTTCCAACACTGTTCTTTCCCCATGTTATTTCAGGATCAACGCAGACCATTTTGGGAAGAGCTACTAAAGAGAAGAAATTATATTTATACCACTGAAATCGGATTTACGTGGCATAAGTTATCTTTCTTTAGCTTTGTTTTTCCTCCTTATCTATATATTCTTCATTGCAATGTAGCTCAATAATTTGAATACCTTGATTTTAATACATTTTATTGGGTGCCTCCAAAATAGAGCAGTAAATCTCATGAGCATATATAATCTAGAATTCTGAATGATGAAACGAGGTCAATGTAAAAAAAATCTGAGGTAAAAACAATGTGTGGGGAAAGATATGTAAGTAAGATTTACTAGCATTACATTGCTTCATTAGGTTAGGGCAAGGTCTATGCAATTCAATATTTTTCAGCTTTTCTTTTTCATTATATATTCTCCTGAAAAAAAGGGAATTAAAAAAAAATTTTACTGAGAAATCTTCACACACATACAGTCTATATACAATCAATGGCTCACAATATCAACACATAGCTATGTATTTGTCACCATGATAATTTTTAGAATATGTGCATCACTCCAGAAAAAGAAAAAAACTCATACCTCCCATACCCATTACCCCTCCCTCTTCTATCCATTTTTTTCTTACTTCTTATCCCCCTCATTATTTATTTATTTATTTATCCTTATTTTTTTTACTCATCTGCCCATACCCTAGACAAAAGGAGAATCAGACACAAGGTTTCACAACCACACAGTTACAGAAACTATATAGTTATATAGTCTTCTTCAAGAATCAGGGCTACTGGTACACAGTACTTCCCTCTAGCCACTACAATGTACCATAAACTAAAAACAGATATCTATATAATGCATAAAAATAACCTCCAGGATTACCTCTTGACTCTGTTTGAAATCTCTCAGACACTGAAACTTTATTTTGTCTCATTTCTCTCCTCTCTCTTTTGGTCAAGAAGGCTTTCTCAATCCCATCATGCTGGGTTCCAGCTCATCCGTGAGTCCTGTCCCACATTGCCAGGGAGATTTACACCCCTGGGAATGATATACTATACAGAGGGAATTGCAATGAGTTCACCTGCTGAGTTGGCTTAGAGAAAGAGGCCACATATGAGCAACAAAAGAGGTTCTCTGTGGGTGACTCTCAGGCATAATTATAAATAGGCTCAGTTTCTCCTCTGCAGACAGATGTTTCATAAGATTGAATGCCAAGATCAAGGGCTCAGCTTATTGAACTGGTTGTCCCCACTGCTTGCAAGAATATCAGGAATTCCCCAGACGAAAAAGTTTAATATTTCCTCCTTTCTTCCCAGTTCCCCAAGGGGACTTTGCAAATACATTTTTATTCTCTGTCCAAATTACTCTGGAATATATCAGGGCATTACACTAACCTGTACAAACCAACAAGATCTCACGCCCTATTCAAGATTCCATATAATTGGGGGTGCAAGGGTAGTTCAAGTTCAGTGGTAGAATTCTCGCCTACTGTGTGGGAGACCTGGGTTCAATTCCTGGCCCATGCACGTCCCAAAAACAAACAAACAAGCAAACAAAAGAAAGAAAAACAAGCAAAAATTAAACAAATGGTGCTGCAATAACAGGACACTTACATGGAAAAACAATGAAATGTGACCCCCACCATACAGGAGGGAATTTTGATTTATTCTTTAATATTGAACAAATTTGAGTATAAAGGATGCTGATCACTAAAATGCAAGTATGTTTATCAATTAAAAATGGGAGAAAGGAAAAATGGATGAAGGAACTACTAGTACAAAGCTTTTTGATTCAACCATATATATATGGGTAGAACTGTTTCTATCCATGTTCCTAAATGAACATGCTCCTTTAGTGGAATCTTTTAAAGTAATTAATCACAAATGTTATTAATCACTTAGTAGGAATATGGAAAAGAGTAGGAATATTAAATGATGATATTAAATCACATTCAGATAATTTCTAGAATTTAATTTCTAATCAAGGTCCTATTTACTTGCTTAGTACTACTGAAACCAAAGTACAGAGCATGTTCTCAGAATACCAAACAATTGTTTGCCTGGAGAACTGAGAAGGTATGGTGAAAGGTGAGCCGAGAAAGGAAACCTGGAAGTCAATTCTATAAGATGGTAACGAAAGTTACCATGTTATGATGCAGGCAACCAGACAATTCAGAAAATGTTTATGGTCATTTTTTAAAGTCTCATAGAACATCTGGACTCAGAGAAAAATGTTAATGGGATAAATGAATATTTAAATTTAGAAATACTTTCAAGAGCATTAAGTGAAATGAAAAGGAAGCCAAAGATTGCTATATATTATTTATTCCCTAACACAGTTAAATTTTTTTATAATCCCTTTGAGCTTTTTAAATTAATTCATTCAGAGAGTATTAATCATCTACTGAATGCTATTCAATGTATTCTATTTAGAATTACAGAATCTAAAACATGATCTTTTCCCTCATAGAACTTACCTTCTAGCAGCAGAGAATGACATGGGATTTATATACATACAAGAAATATATAAAAGGAGAAGTGATCAAATCTACCCGGGAAGAAATTAGGAAAGGTCCAGACAGGAGGTAACATTTGATCTTATTCTTAAAATAAAATCATATTTGCCAGACAGACAAATAGAGGGAGGGCATGCCAGATAAGAACATGCAGGAACCAAGACGCAGAGGAAGAGACCTATCAGTCACAGGGGACTTGTAAAATCTTGATGATTAAGGTAATAGAAGTGGCAAAGCATAGATGACACTTGAAAGAGAGGTAGAAGTCGGGTAAAGAAAGGGTTTGCACTGCAGCTAAGTTTTGTAAAAGCCACATTCCAACTGAAAATGGCTCTGAAAAGTACTAACACATTCCTTAACATCTGCAATACCAAATGCACCTCATCCATTACAAAAAATATCTAAAAGCAACAACTGCAAAAGGTAAATTCTAAAAGATCCACCACCATTAATACTTTGAAATATCTTGTTAAATGTTTATTCGTTGCTTCTTTTCTCTTTTGCTGTTTACAAGGGATAGGATTCCTTTCTTCAAGGAAAGATGGAGCCAATTCTCCTGTGTGTGGCATAATGTGGGTATCACTTTGCCTAGGAGGCATGAAACAAAAATGACCTCAAAACTACTATCAACTGCCACATCATGTATGGTGCTGAATAAACTTTTCTCAGTAATCAGTCCCAGAGATCTATATAAGAAATAAGGGAAATAAGTCATTTTTCTGTCTTCTTAAGTAAATGCCTTCCTGCAAAATTGTGGACACACATGAATGAATTACTCTTGGTTACCTACAAAGAGCTATTTATTTGCAATTCATAAAAGAAGTACTGTACATAGTTGCAAATGAACAGATTCCACAACACACCTAATTAAAACTGTGTGCAGTCATCAATTTAGAAGCCCAGAAAATAAAGTAATAGATTTCTGATCTGAAGATTACAGCTGATTAAGCTATATCATTCCCTCTGGGATGAGAGTCCAGTTGTTTATCCAGTAAACAGAATGAGTTTATCCTATCCCACTCAAACTTTTTTGATAGGTAATCCATAATTTTTATTCTTGTAAATGTATGTAACATATTTTATACATTATGCACTGGCATAACTAAACTGTTCTTCGTAAGCCAAATTAGAAATTTTACACATCAGCTGACACTATATCACAGTGTGACTTTTTGGACAACAAATTAATTTCTGAAAAATCAAAAGACTATTTCCCAGAAAAGCAGTATTTTATTCCATCCTACTCTTATCCCATTTTCCACCAATGGTAAAAAAATACATATATAAAAATGTCGACAGCTAACACTTACTGCCTACTTATTGGGTACAAGGTACTGTTTAATAAGCATTTAAGCACTGATTGTGTCATCTGATCTTTACAACAATCCTATGATATACAAAACACTATAATTCCTATTTTATAAAAAAACTGAAGTACACAGAGGTTATATAACTTGCCACAAATCACACACTAGTAAGTGATAAAGCTGGGATTCAACATATACAGTTTGTTTCCAGCCCTTCTTTATAATCTTGTCTTTCCTGTATATAGATGTCTCATAAGCTTAATACAACTGACATAGAAATCATTATGAATGACATGGGTAAGGAATCATTAGCATCAAATGACTATATATTCTCTACTGTACATTTGGGAAGGAAAAATAACAAAGTTAAAGAATAGATACAACAGACTAAAACCTTATTCATTAAGAACGTGTCTAAATGGAGAGGTTTATTAAGAGATTTTTTTCATATTTTCCTTTCTAAGATGAGAGTGCCTCAATTTAAACTTTACTTTTTTTTGCATGTACATGTTTTTTAAGAACGAATTATGCACATAAGTGGAAGGCTTGCTTCAACAGTTTAATATAACAATTCCATTGATCATCTAATATATACTAAGCAATATGAATGACTGGATATATAAATACAATTAAAGCATGAACTCTAAACATGGTAAGTTTACATATAAATGAAATACAGATTTAACAAAAACAAAAATAATGTGGCAAAGTTTAACAGAGAGGATATTTATGAAGTGAAAGGATGGCACACTGAGCTGGAATTATTGGATCTGCCAGAAAGGCAGTAGAGAGAACAGTAAAGTTTCCAAGAAGAAGTACTAATTCTCAGCTAGTATTTAGATGACGAAACAGAAAAACTGGCAGTAGAAATCATCTTGAACAGAAACTTTGGGTAGAAAAAAATATATGCAAAAGCATGTTGACAGACTCCAATTATGTGGTATGGCTGGAGCATAAAATTTAAGGCAAGAAGTGAGAAAAGATGAGCTGCAATAAAGGCTAAATCATAAAACTCCAATAGAAAAACTCAGACTGATGATCAGGATCCACTGAAGGAATACAGGAAGGCAAACAAGCCTATCCATTCATTCCTAAGTTGCATTTTCATCCTCAAAATTTTATAGGGGACCACCTCCCACTCCAAATTGAAAAAATAATTATTTTTAAAAAAGGTATTCTAGACTTTAGGTGCCGAAGTTTGGATTGAACCAGAAATTACACAGCATAATAACACAGTAAACCTAAGAATTATCAAAATGACAATTTACTTTTAATTTCTTAGAGTAACAAATTGATGAAATGTTGCAATAAGATTTAATTTGGATTGGAACAATCTGTAATTGTATTTTAGTTCCGGATCAAATCTTCGATCAGTTTAAATTCTAACTAAAATATATAAACAACTCTGAGGAATAGGAAATTTACATTATTTGATTTCAAGCTCTAATTTATTTCACATTGAAAGGCAATTGAGAGTCTACATTTGGAACCGGTATGCAACAGTAACAATACTTAATGTTTACAAAGTGCTCTAAATATTCAAACTCCTTTCCAGACATTATTTCATTCCTTTAATAAGCTTATTCTGGAAGTATAATTTACTTCATGTTATTTGTAATGAAAAGAGCAGAGACAAGATTTATGGACAGCATGAGTCAGGGAATATACTGAATAGAAAAATCATCTAAAATCAAGCCATGGAAAGTACATTAATTTACATTAAATTATACCTGTGTCTATTCTGTGATTTACAGGGCAAGACACTATATGACACTCAGATTTGAGGTAGTCTAGTAAAAGTAACATCAAGGCTTGTTTTCATACAAGCCTCAATTCTGCCAAGGCCAATCTGAAAGTAGACTTGGAAAGGAAGTAACAAAAAAGTCCAAAAATAAAAAAAAAAGTGCATACCTTTAAAGCAGCACTGATGACATAATGTAAGGGAGGTTCCATGGTGAACTTTGTTTTACTATGCGAAATGTCAGCTTAACTCATTCTATGGGGACAAACTTACTACCATGACAGAGTCAGCTTCTTAAAAACAGAAAACTATATGATACAGATAGAGGTATAAACCTAAGTGTAGTTATTAATGCTGAAAGGTCAAGGTATAAAACAGAAGTCGAAGTTTCCATTCCTATATTAGATCAAGCAAGATTCCACTATTAAACCATAGTTCAAGATGCCCAACAACCATGTGAAAATTCTTAGAACCAACAGTAACTATTTAAATTCTGGTCAACTTGCTTATTTTCAATCTTACCAAAATGGTGAATCATGAAATTTATGGTCTTTCCCTCTTTGAACTAGCTGCTAAGAAGCGCAGAGCAAAATTTATTGCAAATGTAGACATCTTAAGTAAACCTGCTTCAGTCTTTCTCACCTTTACCATCTTCATGTCATTTCTCTTTCACCCTATTTCTTTCTTTTTTAAATCTGAATGAATTTTGTAAACTGCCTTAAATCCTTTCTGTAACAAAGCAGAAATGTAAATTAACTAGATAAACAAATAGTAACAAAAAAAGTAAAGCAAATAGTACCTTTACATCAAAATTGCAATCAAGTCTTCTAATTAATACGATAAAAGCACCAGATGAATTATCTTTTAGTGGTGGAGGCACTATAGGTTCACAGGCATTCTCTGGTTTTGAGTTAATCAGAAAACCCTGAAAGAGAATTGACAGTAAGTTATCTCTTTGATTTATTCAATGAATCAATTCAACTCAGTTCTACAAACATCTTTTGAATTTGTGTTATGAATTATAATAGATGCATTATCCAACAAAGATAGGTCTTTCCCTCCAATCATTCACAATCACAGAATTTCTAAAATACATTTGGTTTCACATACTTTTAGCTTTTTTTAAAAAATAGTTTCATCTTTTTAACTATTGAAGTTTAAAAGAAAAAGTCAACCATAAGCCACTCACCTCAAAGACAACCACTGTAAATATATTGGTATATTTTCCAACAATGTTTTATGTTTCTAAACTAAGCAAATACTTTTTTTAAAGTAACTTTTAACTTTCTTCCATGTTATCAAAGCAATTAAACTGCACGGCACTTTTAGGAATTTATCTTACAGAAACACTAGTTTGGTAATATAAAGGTATATAGAAAGACTGCTACATGTACTAGAAACCACGTAAATCAAGAGGGCAGTCATTTTATAAATGGTAGTATATTTATACAATAGAATAATAAGGCCATTGAAAAGAATAAAGTAGATCTATATACACTAAATTGAAAAGATGTTCATAAGATAAATACTAATTTTAACAGAAAATAATAAGTTGCTTTCCCAGGAATGCAGGAAGTTTTGACATAAGAAAATATATTAGAACAAGAATTTGTATTAATACACGAAGATAGTAAAACCATAATTATTTCAACAGATGTAAAAACTTAATAAATACATAAACAAACACACAAAAAAGATTGTTTCAGGCTAAAAAAAGCCTTGAGCTTTCTTTCCCTTCAGCTTGCACTGAGTGGCAAATGAGTAAAATTAAGAACAGTATACGCAGTGATAGAGTCAACCAAAAAGCTGAAAGCAAGGCACTAGTATATCTTTGCCTTAGTAAACATTCAAAAATGCAAGCAGGAAGAAAGGAAGACAAGTGGTAAGTTGTTAGCGAATATCTAAAGTTATGAAAAAGCAAGTGGTTAAACTTGTTGAACCATAGCACTGAACACTGGTGTGTTAATCTTTGCAATAACCCTGTGAGTTAACTAGTTACTATTATCCTTATTTTACAGATGGGGAAATGAAGGCTCAAAAAGGTAAGGTAATTTGCTCAGTGTTACCATGTAGCAAGCATGCAATCCAAGAAAGACTTGACTGGAGCCTGTGTTTTTCACTACTATCCTGTTATGCCTCCTCAAGACAATATAATTAGGTAAAGAACAGGCAAAAAGAGGAGGAATGGACATTTACCAAAATGAACAAACCAAAATGTTATTCTAAAAGGCAATTAAAGTAGATCCTAAAATTTGATACAACTACTTTAAACAATGATCATGTCGATGGAACTTTTCTGTCCTTTTGTATCCAGACATAGACCAAAACAGTTCAAGTGATCAATTAGACTTTGAAACCAGCTAAAGTTTTCTTTATGTAAGGCAGGTGAATTTATTTATATCACTGATTTTCTAGCTTGTTAAAAACATTCACTGCCTCTAATTCTTTACTTATCAGAGCACTCTTCTAAAATCTGCAAATAACTTGCATATACCAGGCACAATTGCTTTCTTTCCCAAAACAGATAGAGACTAGTCTTCTTTTATGCAGTAAAAATATCCTTTAACCAGTAGTCACATAACATTGTTTCAAATTCCTTTAATATTATCCTCTCATTTAGTGAGAGCTATTTAACTATGAGGGTGGATAAGTAAGACTAAGGTCCCAACAAAGCAATTTATATCTGGAAAGAACTAACAGAACCCAATACATACAAGCAAACAAGGTACAGACAATATGCTATAATACTGCAGGGAAAGGAGCAATTCATTCTAACTGCGGGAGGCAGTAACAGAAAAAGTAGTGTGTGACTCGGCTCTTCTTCTATGTTCCAGTTTGGTGACAAAAAGTAAAATTACTAGTTAAGTATGATCTGATGAATATAACAACAGATAGGAACTAGCATTCTTCATCTGTTCTAGACCTATTTCCACTGATCTACTATAAAATCGAATTGGGTTTCTGGCAAACATCATACAACTGTTTCAATAAATTTTTGACATATCTTACTAGTAAGCCATATTTTCCCTCTTTTCAATATCTATTTTTCAGGGACCAAGGATAAGAAGTTAGTCTACTGACAATCTGCAAATTTGATGACTCTGAATTTGATGCGCATGTTTTTGCAGACTGCTGAGGAAAACAATGAATAAGATAAAAATCTGGAGGTTTAACTACTTAAAAGTTAAGACTTTAACTGGATTAAAAGAAAAGGTTTAAAAAATCCTCTCACATCACCTACTCTTTGAGACCAAAGGAAGTAATGTTCATTTGTCCAGAACCTAAGTTTTTTATAGCACATAATCTCACTCAACCTGTCTGAACAGCTCATTTAAACAACGCAAACACAGGGAGCCCAGAATAAGAATGAGAGCCTTTAATCCTGTATAGTTTAATGTAATGCCTGGATACATCCTAGAGTATATTAAGCAGATAATAAAAAAGTATTGGCAAAGTTCCCTGAGGGATGGGAGAAAAAAAAAATGGAACTATTAAATTTTACTACCTTAGAAACCCTGGATACTGTATCAAACATGAGGGACACCCAAATCAATAAGGCCAAACCCTTGATCTTGAGGCTTGCTCTTGATAAACTTACGTATGTAGCAGTGAAGCTTAGCCTACCTATAGGTATGCCTAAGAGTCATCTTCAGAGGGAGGACCTCTGCTGTTGCTCAGATGTGACCTCTCATTCTCTAAGCCTAACTCTCCAAGTGAAATCATTGCCCTCCCCAATACATGGGACATGACATCCAGGGGTGAAACTCTCCCTGGAAGCATGGGAGATGATTCCCAGGAATGAGCCTGGCCCTGGCACTGTGGGACTAACAAATGCCAACCTCACCAAAAGGAGGAAAAGAAGTGTAACAAGTAAGGTATCAGTGGCTGAGAGAGTACAAATAGAGTCGAGAGGCTACTCTGGAGATCAATCTCACGCAAGCTTCAGATAGACACTGCTACCTATCAGAGCTTGCCAAACCCCAACCAAGACCAATCCTGTCAATTCTAAAGAATACCTAGGGCAATATATAAGATTCTACAAAGGTTTCATGCACTAGTATAACTTTCCAGAAACCTACAATCTCCAGATGGGTCCCTGGACCAGTTAAGTCCTGAAATGTAGAGGGCCCAGCCTCTCCATAACATCAACTAGTTCCACACTCCTATCCCGTATTACTGACAGATCCCTTCTAACATGAAAAAGTTAGAATGACCATAGTCCAAATACCCCTAAAGAGTCACAGAAAGCTCAAAGGTAATGGTGGAGTTATACAGAGAAGGTAGGGTTTAACAAATGAGTATGATGGCTGAATTATTATATTGATATTTCTTTTAGTCTCCAGTACCTTAGAGGAAGCTAGAAATTGTGCAATTGTAACCCATACCAAATTCCGAAATCTGTTCTACAACTAGTTATTGTGATGTACTTTTAAATTTACTGCTTTTTTGAAAACAAGAGAAGGAAAAGTATAACAGAGTAGACAGGATTTAACAAACGAGTATGACTGCTGAATCATTATACTGATATTTCTTTCGGTCTCCAGTGTCTTGAAGCAGCTAAAAGAAAACACAAAAATCATCGAACTGTAACCCATGTTATATTACTCGTTAAAATGTACTTGGAAATTTATTGCTTTTTTGTTATTTATGTTATATTTCACAATAAAACATTTTTTAATCTCACAAATTAGACATTACATTTGTTGCATTATTCACAGTAGTAACTGAATATAATTCATCTCAAAGTTACATTTCACACTGTATACTAAGAATCTGTAGGCTTCTCTCTAATAGCCTCTTAAGGTTGTACATTTTATTCAATTAGCTATAATTCATATTTTAATATAAACTAATTGTAAGATGTCGTAAAAATACAATAGGCCCATTAATAATTGAAATCATTAAAAGCATATTAAGAATTCTAAGTCAGTAGTATAATACTATCTAGGCCAACCATATAATTTTTTAAAATGTACACTATTAATGAAAAAGTTCAAAAACTTCAGAAACACAATGTGCCTTATATTATATTCTAAGAATATCAAGACTTTAATAATAACTTTTAAAACCCTAGGCTAATATACTTGTTTTTCACATGCACTGAGATTAAAATACAAGTCAACAGCAGAGAGACATAATGTTTGTATGCAGCTTTAAAATCGCCCATCTTAAATTCTTCAAATGAGAACCACTGAATGATTTTTCTTAAAAAAATTTGTTAATCCATTCTAGACATATTTCTAAACCCAATTCATTTTATATGGTTTCTGGCAAACACATTATACAACTGTTTCAACAAATTTTTTGACATGTATTGCCACTAAACCATATTTTTCCTTTTTTCAGTATCTACTTTTCAGGAACCAAAGGCAACACATTAGTATATTAACAATCTGCAAATTTGATGACTCTGAATTTGAGTCTTTCTGCCCATTGATTTATTGGTTTATCTAATGGATAAATCAATTTAGCATTTATTGATTATCTAATAGGTAATATGCTCAACTTCCACTTTCAGCCATGACAAAATAACAAGGGTTAGTTTTACCCTCTTACCTTAAGCAACTAGAAAACCAAAAAAAAAATGAAATTAGTTTTTGAACATCATTGGCTAATAGGGAGTGCAGGACAGTGATTCCTGAGAAGAGGGAAACAAATGAGATGAGCCCTATGAGTATCTCAGCTCACTGCCTGAAGAGATTCCTGGCCACACAGCATAGGGCAGAGGAACCCAACAGAGACTGGGGTTCTCAATGAGTCCAGGAGAAAGAGTTCAGAGTTTGGGAATGCCAAGACAGCTAGATTTCGTGGAGCAGATTATCAGGGAAGAAGGAGTTGTAAAGGGAGAAGGCTCCAGATACCTACAGAGGGGTCCTTTAGTCTTTGACTCAGTCGTTTTCTGCATATGTGTGTGAGCAAACTACCAAAACTAGAGAAACAACCATCAGAAAGCATACAGAGCAATCCCTGTAGCTAACACACAGGCTGGAAACAGTCCATGTTCCCAACAGTCAGAGTAGAAAAACCTTCTAACACATTAAGCATGGAGCAGAGTCCTCAGAAGTACAGCCTGAGAAACAGGTCAAATTAGCCTGTTCAAATTTTCATTTGAAGCAAATGAAAATAAAATCATAACTCATAAAATTTTGTGAACACAGATTAAAAAGTACATGAAGGGAAATTTATAGCACTAAATACCTATATTAGAAAGAGGAAAGTCTCAAATCAATGACCTTAAATTCCACCTAAATAAACTAGAAAAAAGAAGAGCAAATTAAAGCCAAGATAAAAAAAAAGGAGGAAATAATAGACAATACCCACCTTCCTCCTACTACTTCTTTGGATATAGTGTATGATTAGCTAGGTTTAAAGACACTGAATAGCTTACCCACGGGCAGAGCCAGAATTTGAAGCTCAGTGTCTCTGACCCAAAAGCCTTTTTCTGCTTAGCATATTAGCACACTGTTCATCTTCAAAAAGATAAGGACAAAACAAAGACTAACTTCCAGGTTTCCCTATTCTCAGTCCAGCACTCCAAAAATTTTAGCATTGTGCTAATATAATTACCTCTTCTGTGACAAAACTTCACGTTAATTGAATTATTAACATTTTAGTTTATCTTTTTTGCTTCTTCTTCTACCTCCCAATATTTTCGTATTATCCCAGCATCTTTCTTTAGATTGCATAAAATCTGCAATGTGGTTTACAGATGAGTGGTGTTTCAAGTTATTTGAAACTGTTGGAAGTTAACTATTATGACAACTAAACTGAAGTCCTAGAATACACAAGCTTAATAAAATTAAGGATAACAAATAAAAAAGTCATTATTATCCCTATTTTAGAGAAGAAACTTATGGTTCAAAAAGTTAACTTGGGGGCGGGCCACAGTGGCTCAGCAGGCAGAGTTTCTGCCTGCCGTGCCGGAGACCTGGGTTCGATTCCTGGTGCCTGCCTATGCAAAAAAAAAAAAAACAAAAAAGTTAACCTGGCCCAGAATATTCCGCTAGTAGTTGAAGGTATTATTAATCAAACTCACAGAACCCTGATTTAAATAATACTATTTCCCCCCCAAAATACATTGTTTTTTAAATTTAATATAAACACAAAAAGAAAACAACAGAGATGAGTTCGGTGAGTTTGAAGAGTGTTCTTTAATACTATTAAAATAAATAGTATACTACTATTATGCTACTACTATTTCCTTTATTACTTTGTGCTATAAATACACTTGGAAAAGAAAATAGCTCAAACCATTTAAAAAGTGAATTATAAGGTATTAAGAAGGGAATTGGTAGCATCAAATCAAAGAGAGCTCTATATGGAGAGAGATTTATATAGAATTTCTATATAGAGAGACAGCTGATTTGGAATGTCAATGTAATTCTTACTTTATTTCAATACTTTTATTCCAACTAATAGGTTAATTGTTTACGAAAAGAGTCCCAGCTTTAGTCAAGGATTCACGTTCAGATTTCACTGCAGAGCAAATTTCCTTAGCATCTACTATGTGATTATACATTCCAAAAATGACAAGTGAACACCAGTCATAAAAATTTTATGTGGTTCAATTTAGTAGATGAAAGGTTAATGAACAGTGATCAGACCAAAATGTATACTGAATGAAAACTAAAAAATAATCATGGGGGTGGGCCGCGGTGGCTCAGCGGGCAAAGTGCTTGCCTGCTATGCCGGAGGACCTCGGTTCGATTCCCGGCCCCAGCCCATGTAACAAAAACGGAGAAACAGAATACAATAAAACAAGAAAATGTTTAAAAATGTTTCCCTTTCTTCCTTCTATCCTTCCTTCCTTCTCTCTGTCTTTCCTTTAAAAAAAAAAAAAAAAAAAAAATAATCATGGGTAACAGTGGTTCAAATTATGCTCCCACTGATTCCATGTAACTGTTGACAGCCCTGCATCTCTGGTCTGTGTGACCTCTTCAGTATGAAACACTCCCTGAATGAGACATAAAATAGAAACTGGTTATCAAGTGTGAAGGTGGACATAAGAGGCTGATTCATCTCCAATCTACCTCCTATCATCAGATAGCAAAATAAATCCTGACAACAGTAGGGTTTTATTGCTTAACTTTTCTCCAGCGAAGCTTTGAAGTCAAGCAGAAGACAGCCCGCACGACAGTGAACCTGAGAACAGGACAGGCTACCAGTTTCTTAAATTTGGCTTTTCAGGATCACTAAAGAACACTAATGAACAAGTGAGATAGAAAACTGTTTAATACATTTATGAATATTTTTGACATTTCCTACTTCACTATTTGTCCCCAAAGGGTCAATGTGAATTATTAATTACAGTTTTAATTCCTTATTTTAGATATACTTCTCATTAACCAAATATTTACTGAACCCCTACTAAAAGCCAGGTACCACCAGGAACTGCCTAGGGGCTGTGAGATAAAAATCCTGTCTCAAGAAATTTATATTCTATGCCAGACACTGTCTTAGAAAGACGTAAATGAGATAAAACATCTGTTGCTCGCAAGTATTTTAAAGTTCCTAGTGTTATATTTCCTGCCTTATTTTATATTTATCAACTTCTCCATTTATATACACTGAATATTGCTCTTAAATCCACTCATACTGGAAAATTTATTCAGCTAGTACCCCAAGAAAAATACATCCACATCTTCACAAATAATTATTTTGAATGCATACTCTTCCCTGAATATTTGATATATCAGTATTCATTTATTTTTTATGAGATAAAAAGTCTCAAACAAAAATTCCCTAAATATTGATGAAGCATCTTCAAAGAGGAGGTTTACTGAAGGATATCCTCAGTATTAAAGAGATAATTCCAAAAAAACTAGGAAGATTTATTCATTTGAAGCAACTGCTAAGTTAAACCAAGACTTAAAGTAACTGGGATAATGAGAAGAAAAACTTATGCTATGATAAGGTATAAATCTGAACCAGATTTAGTGTTTAAATGAAAAGCTGAATCAGATTATCACTCCAAATTTTCTAGTACAGTGAAAAAAAAGTCTTTAAAGAACTCAGATCAAAATGATTCTCTGTGATACAGTAACTTTTTCTAACCTATGTTACAACACTTGGTAGATCATAAAAAAAAAATCTTGGGAAAATACTGAGTAAGAGTTTAATTTGTTTAAAAATTGTGATTAGGGCTTTCACTCCTGGAATGAAGCAGGAGAAGCTATATGGACCCATTTCCAATCAGAACTGGGGGAAAGTATTTTTTAACTTTTTGAAGTCTCTGGAAATTGTCCAAGGGCAAACAGCAAATGAAGAAACTTTGTTCCACAAAATCTACTAAATCTCAGTAAGAGTGGTAAAAGTTTGTGGCACTTGAGTCACAACCCACTTCCATCACCACCAGCAACTCAACAAGACGGAAACTCTATTCTGGATAAGTGAGGCTAAGAAGACAAAGCTCCCTCTCTACTCAACTCTCAGTCAAGGGATATAATAGTATCTCACCAGGAATGACAGACCACCAGCATTTCTCATACTCTCCAGCTCCAAACATTCTGAGGGGACTACCAGTAAAAGAGCATCCCTGTAGAGAGTAACCACAAGGCAGATATCGGCTCTTGGTTCATGGAGGCCATCGACTTCATAGATTCCATCAAGAATACCAGAGGAAGGGGGTTGGTCCACTGCCAGGTAGGCATTTCCTGCCCAGCCCATCACTGGCCTTGCTTATTTCATGGGGCCTAACAGAGTCAAGCTGGATGAGGCATTTGAGTTTGTGAAGCACAGGAGAAGCATCATCTCTCCCAACTTCAGCTTCATGGGCTAGTTGCTACAGTTTGAGTCCCAAGCCCTGGCCTTGCACTACACAAGCAGAGGCTGAGAGACCCTCCTTGGACCTTCAACCATGGCACCTCCAACACCACCATCTTCAACTTCCTCGTCTTCACCCCGGTCCATTCCATGAACAGTGCACAGAGCTACCTTCAGAGTTCCATCATGACTTCTCCCACCTAATGAAAAGCCACAGGAGGTGATCTTCACAACCATCAGAACTCCAGGCTCCTTTTTCAAAGGAAAAATGCAGTAACTTCAAGGAAGGGGAAATCATGAGGGCTGTTCCTTATTTATTTAATTTCACCCAAGTTCCACTGGGTTCCTAAACCACTGTCACATTTTAACTTAGAATTAAGGCATTGCCGAACTCACTGAACTGGATCAATATATAGTGGGTCCATCAAGTTGCTCTGACAAAACGGGGCCAAAGGGAAAGGGGACTCAGTGCATGAGCCAGTTTCTTTTTTGCATGCCCCTGCATTCTTTTTTAATACTTTTATTGAGAAACCTTCACATACATACAGTCCACATGGTGTACAATCAATGGCCCACAATATCATCACATAGTTCTGTATTCATCACAATGATTATTTTTTAAATATCTGCATCAGTTCAGAAAAGAAATAAAAAGAAAAAAACTCATACATGCTATACCTCTTACCCCTCTCTCTCACTGACCGTTAGCATTTCAAGCTACCCAATTTTTTACCCTTTATCTCCCCCATTATGTATTTATTTTTTATCTTTATTTTTTTATTCATCTGTCTACACCCTGGATAAAAGGAGCATCAGACACAAGGATTTCACAATCACATAGTCACATTATAAAAGCTGTCAAATGGAACATAGCTCAACAGTTTCAGGTACTTCCCTCTAGCTATTCCAATATACCATAAACTAAAAAGGGCTATCAATATAAAACATTTAAGAATAACCTCCAGGATAACCTCTCAACTGTGTTTGAAATCTCTCAACCATTGAAACTTTATTTTGTCTCATTTCTCTCCTCCTCTTTTGGTCAGGAAGGCTTTTTCAATCCCATCATGCTAGATTCCAGCTCCTTCCAGGAGTACAGTCACACATTGCCAGGGAGATTTACACCCCCAGGAATCACATTCCACATGGAGGTGGGGCGGGGGGACAGGGAGGGAGCAGTGAGTTCACCTGCTGAGTTGGCTTAGAGAGAGAGGCCACATCTGAGCAACAAAAGATGTTCTCTGGAATGACTCTTAGACAAAGTTATAAGTAGGCTTAGTTTTCTTTTGCAGGAATAAGTTTCACAGAGTCAAACCCAAAGCTTGGGGGCTCAGTCTATTGAAATGGTTGTCCCATTGCTTGTGAGAATATTAGGGATTTCCTAGATGGGGAAGTTTAATATCTCCTCCTTTCTCCCCAGTCCCCAAGGGGACTCTGCAAATACCTTTTTATTCTCAACCCAAATACTCTGAGATAGATCATAGCCTCACACTAACCTGTACAAACCAACAAGATTTCACACCCTAATCAAAATTAAATGCAATTATGGTGTTCGAGTAAACTGATCATATAAGTTAAATTAGATAATGCACTATGCAAAATATAAATTTTGCACCAAATAAACATCCCTTCCTTTGGTGTCACACAGAATTTGAAGTTTTAAAATATTGCCCCTGTTTTTTGTAGAAATTCCCTGCTTGACATACTTACCGGTATTAACATTTCTGAAGATATATATGTATATGAAAAGTTACTTTATTTATTTTTGTGTAGGTGGCCTGACTTCAAAAACATTGTCTACTCCTAGAAGAGCCAGATACCTCAATTTTTGTGTTTGAGTATTGTATTATCCTGTAAATATAACCTAAGCATGTTTGTTTTCAGCTCTGATGAAAAGCATGAAGTATTGCCTTTTTTTTTTAGCTGCCAAAGGTTGTATGTTCATTGATCACTTAGGGCCTAAAATAATATATTTCTTCTTCTAAGAAGACCTTTTGTTATATAAGAATGACCTTCTGAAACAACAGAATAAATTATGGCATTTCTATTGAAAACAAAAGTCACATCATCATCATGGTGATGTAAGGCATCCCTTGAAAAAGTCTCCCTTCAGGACAGACTAATAAAGGGACAAATCCCACTTACTTGGAACTATGGAGGATTGATGGAGACTGGAGAAGGACTCCACAAATTCTGAATCAAAGAAAAAAAATAATCTCCAAAATCAGGTAGGAGATGTCTGTCTCAGATCTGCCAGTTGAGAAACTTTCCCTGACTCAGTCCCTCGCAGTCTGGGAGGCACACAGAGGAAGCATGGCCCAGGTCCTGACCACAGATGCTGACCACAGAAAAACTCCCACAGCGAGTGAGAACCCCATGCATAACCAGACCACAGAGACCTAATTCCACAGAGACCCAGGGATGAATGCAAGCAGTTGAGAAGCAAAGCACACCAAGTGCCCACAGGGAGGAAAAACAAAAGACCATCGCAGAACTGTTGGTAAAAGGCGTACATACTCAATCCAATCTCCCGTTACTGACCACCTATATTCATAAAAAACCTTTGGAGATTGACCCCACTTGATTCCCCCCAGGGTGGGAAACCCTAAAGTGAAGAACTGGAGGCAGAGAAGCCACAAAGGGAAAAAAAGGGGGGGTAAAAGTGAACTGCTGTGAGGCTTTCTCCATCCAATAACTGAGGGTAAGGAAAAACTTTATACTCCCAGACCACGTAGGTGCCCCCCGGCCCCGCCCAAAGAAAAAAAAGTTTTATAGATCTCTAAAAAGATGTGGTAGGTGGCAAAAACATTAAAAAGCAATTCATGAAAGAAGAAACATAAACAACCAGAAAATATGGAAAGATACTCAAAAAGATGAAAATTAAGAGATGCTACTCTTTAGAGAATGGAAAAGTTGGAAAAGAATGTTTTTCCCTAATTCCACAAAAGTATTATTTTAAGAACTGTTTACTGAAACATTGTTTTTAATAATATCCTTGAAACAACATAGATATCTATCAATAGGGATTATTAAAATAAATTATTATCCAGACATTAAAAGGGATACTTGCAGCAGTTAAAAATTATGATCTAGGTCTCTATTTGTTGGCCTGAAAGCTGATTAGAGTATAATAAATGCAGAAAGACAGGTTAAGCAATATTATGCATAATATTATTCCATTTTTGTTAAAAATTAAATAACGTATAGAACCACAAAAAAAATTTTTAAAGTGAACTGCTGTGAGACAGGGTGGGTTCTAGACCTAAAAAGTGTAAGGAAAAGGGGGCAGTGAGTAAGGAGGAGAATTTAAATAAATCATAGGAGCTGGAGAGAAAATCCTAAATAAAAATAAACAGAACCAGTAAATATTCCTGAAGAAGGAACAGAGGAGGTCAAACAACTACACAAAAATGAAATCTTAAAAACTGACCTGGGAAGTTCTGGGTAGATGGTGGAACAGAGTAGACTGAATTCATGCCTGCTCCATGGGACAAGTCAGGGGATGGGGAGGAAATGACTGGGGGTGTGGTCCTGGGATGTGAGTAAACAAAGATGGTCTCTAAAGTCTGGGGGTAAGGAGAGAGGCTGGGGGATTGGGACAGGGACAGCATGGTGGGTCATCAACTGTGATTCCCACTGGGGGTGGGGTGTAGCATGAAAAGAGGTACAGATCAAATAGAACTGAGTATCCCTCTACTCCAGCCCGCCCAAGCTGCTGGTTGGGGAAATCTCCGCAACTGGGTTACAGTAAACAGCACCTGCAGGGGGCCCAGAGGCAGAGGGCCAGGCCTCAGGGCGCTCGGAGCAACCTCCTGGTCGGGTGTTGGGAATAGGCGACCCAGAGACATTGTGTCTGCCTGGACGGCTGGGCACTGTGGGTCTACTGATCCCCAGGCACTGGTTGCCTCCCCTGTTCTCAGGAACAGGACTGACTAACCTACCACTGTGGGGCCAGGAGCAGTCCATCATCCCCCCTATTTTTTTCAAGCTGCTGCAGTCTGGGCAGAGTGGGCCTAGGGAGGTAGCGCCTCAGGTGCACCACCTACTGTTAAGAAGCAGTAAGTGCAGGCCAGCTGCAGCAGTTGGGTAGGGGGGAGCTTGAAGGGAGGAGTGTCGGGATGGCCACCTGCTGGTGAAAAGGCAGGCTAGAAAATGAAAACCTAGGCTGAAAACCGTATCTGCCTAGGTTTTCATTTTCTTCCTAATATTTTTTTCTTTTTCCCTTATTTTAAATACATGTTTTATCTATATATATTCTTTTATTGGTGGCATTGTTTTTCTTTTCCTTTTATATATATTTTATATTCTTTTTTTTCTTATTTTATATATATTATTTATTATTGTTATTATTATTTTGCCTTAAATTTGCTCTCACTTTCATGGGTACCAGTCTGAATTCACTCCCAATATATCTTGGAGTGTTTTCTTTTGACTCTGGGGCCTACTCTGGGGGTTCATGTGCTGGGAATCAAGCCTGATTCTCTTGATGGTGGGTGGCATTTCTACTACTGAAGTAACTGGGTACCCCAGTCTAGCTTTCAATAAATCCTCAAGTTGAACTGTATCCCCTACATGAGATCTGGACCTTGGTTTGGCAGAGAATAACTGACAAATCAAACACAAAAGGAAATCTTCAACAGAAAACCAAGTAAATACAAAACTATAGACAACTTGCAAAATAACCTTATTAACTCAAATGTCCCCAAAATAACAGAAAGTCACAAAGCATGTGAAGATCTAAGCAAAAATGGCCCAGGCAAATGACCAAATCAAAACTCCACAGGGGATACAGAATATGGAACAAATATTCAAGGATACTCATTAAAAAATAAAGGATATCAGGAAAACACAAAAAGAGCATTAAGAAGAATTCGAAAGATTAAACAGAGAAAAGGCAGACCTTACAGAAATTATTTTCTGATTTGGTCTACTATGCTAGAGACCACAATAGCAAATTTGAAGAAGCAGAAGGAAGAAAGTGAACTAAAAAAATAATTGAATTAGAGTGCACAAAAGAACAAATGGCAAGAAAGATGAAAAAAAACAGAACTTAATCCTAGGGAAATGACAGACAATAAGAGGTGCACTATTATAAAAATCATTGGTATCCTAGAAGAAGAGAAGAGTAAAGGGCTGGGAAAGTTAGTGTAAGTACAATCAAGGAAACTTTCTAACTCTTATAAAAGACATAAATACACAAATCAAAGAGGCCCAATGAACTCCAAATGTAGTAAATCCAAATGTACCTACTCCAAGACACATTCAAATCAAACTGTCAAATGTTGAAGAGAAACAAAAAGTCATGAAAGCAGCATGAGATAAGTGATCTACTACTAAGAGGGAAAACACATAACACAAAACATATAAGACTGACTTCAGGTCACAATGGAAGCAAGAAGGCATTGGTATGATATATTAGACTGTGACTGAGAAAGGCTCCAGGCAAGAATTCTTAATCCTTTAAAACTGAGGAAGAGATTAAAATCTTCAAAGACAAACAAAGATAGAGAGAACTCATCGTGTAGGTCTGAATCTGTTGTGTATTCCAGAGAAGCCAAATTCTTTAATCCTCACTCAGTATTGTTAGATGGGGGCATTTTGATTGTCTTCACAGAGATGTGACCCACCCAATTGTAGGTGTTAACTTTGATTATACAGTTTGCATGGAGATGTATGTTCACCCATTCAAGGTGGGGTTGCCGGCTGGCACCCTTTAGGAGGCAACCATTTTGTAAAAAGGTTCAGAACCCACACAGTCAGAGACCTTTGGAGATGAAGAAAGAAAATGCCCCTGGGAGAACTTCATGAAATGAGAAGCCTAGAGAGAAAGCTAACAGATGTCACAATGTGCCTTTGCAGCTGAGAGAGAAACCCTGAACATCATCAGCCTTCTTGAACCAAGGTATCATTCCCTTAGATTGGACATTTCTATAGCCTTGCTTTAATCTGGACATTTCCACAGGCTTAGAACATGTAAAATTGCAGCTTAATAAATTCCTCTTTACAAAGCATTCCATTTCTGGTATATTGCATTTCAGCAGTTTGAAACTAAACACTAGTAAACAAGAGACCTATCCTACAAGAAATACTACAAGGAGTCCTATTAGTCAGTAAAAAAAAAAAAAAGAAGAGGGAGGTGTGGAGGAGGGCACAGAATTGAAGAATACCAGTGACAATTTAAAGGGTAAAAAGAGAGAAAAGAAAAAGAATATACAGATCTGACAAATAAAAACTAAAGAATAAGATGGTTGAGCCAAAAAGTGCTTTTACAGTAATCATTTTGAATGTTAACAGACTAAGCTCAACAATTAAAAGACAGAATGGCAAAATGGATTAAAAATAGAATCTATCTATATGCTGTTTACAAGAGATACATCTTAGACCCAAGGACACAATTAGATTGAAACTGAAAGGATGGTAAAAGATCTTCTATGAAAGCTGCCAACAAAATAAAGCAAGAATAGCTATACTAATATCAGATAAACCGGTTTTTAAATGTAAAGACATCATAAAAGACAAAGAAAGACATTACATATTTTAAAAAGGGATAATTCACCAAGAGAAAATAACAATCAGAAATGTTTACACTACCAATCAAGGAGCTCCAAAGTCCATAAGGCAAACATGGCAAAACTGGTGGGAGTTATAGACATTTCAACAATAATAGTGGGAAATTTCAATCTATAGATAGAACAATCAGATAGAGAGTCAACAAGAAAATAGAGAATCTAACCAAGAGGACAAATGAATTAGACCTAAAAGACATATATACAGATCATTACACCCCAAAACACCAGGATATACATTCTTCTCTAGTGTAAATGGAACATTCACCAGGATAGATCATATACTTGGACACAGAGTAAGTCTTTATAAATTCAGTAGGATTAAAATTAACTAAAGCACTTTATCTGACCATAGCAGAATGAAAGCGGAAATTAATAATCAGCAAAGTATCAGCACTTTCACAAATACATGGAGATAAAACAACACACTCATAGATGATCTCTGGGTCAAGGAAGAAATTGTTAGAGAAATCAGTAAATATCTGGAAATGAATGATAATGAGAACACAACATATCAAAACTTACAGGATTTCACAAAGCCAGTGCTGAACGGGAAATTTATTGCACTAAATGCCTATATTAAAAAACAAGAACAAGCAAAACTTGAGGACTTAACTGCTGACCTGGAGAATTTACAGAAAGAACTGCAAACCCCAAAGCAGACAGGAGAAACAACTAAGGTTAAAGTAGAATTAAACTGGCAATAAAATAATAGAATCAATAAAACCAAAAGTTGGTTCTTTCAGGATATTAGTAAAACTGATGGACCCCTAGCCAGACCAACAAAGAAAAAAGAGACAGGATGCAAATCGAATCAGAAATGAGGGGGGGGGTCGTTACCACAGATCATGACAAAATTTTAAAAATAATAAGAGAATATTATAAACAACTATATGCCAACAAACCAGACAACTTAGATGAAATGGACAAATTTGTAGAAACACACAAACTACCTATACTGACTTGAAAAGATATAGAAGAACTCAACAAACCAGTTATAAGAATGGAAATTCAATCTGTTATCAGAAATCTTCCCACACAGAAAAGCCCAGGCAGGACCATATAGCTTCACATGGGAATTTTATCAAACATTCCAAAAGAACTAATATCCATCCTGATCAAACTCTTCCAAAACACTGAGGAAAAAGGAATTCTCCCTAACTCATTTTATGAAGCTAACATCACTCAAATATCAAAACTGGATAAAGATGCTATAAAAAAAGGGAAAAGCACAGACCGATTTCCCTAATGAACACAGATGCCAAATTCTTAACAAAATAATAGAAAACTGAATCCAACAACACATTAAAAGAATTATACATCACGAGCAAGTAGAATTTATACCAGAAATACACAGGTGGTCTAACACAAGAAAATCAATCAACATAATATAGCACATTAACAAACTGAAAGGGAAAAATCGACTGATACTGAAAAACCATTAAAAAAATTCAGTATTCTTTCCTGATAAACATTTCAAAAGTCAGGAATCAAAGGAAACATTCTCAATATCATAAAGGGCATATATGAAAAACACATAGTCTGCATCATACTTAATGGTGAGAGACTGAAAGCCTTCCCCCTAAGATAGGGAATGAGACAGGGATGCACATTGTCACCAGTATTATTCAACACTGTACTAGAAATCCTAGTTGGAGTGATTAGACAGGAGAAAGAAATAAAAGACATCCAAATCAAGAGGTGGCTTAGTAAGGTGTGGAATTTAGTTTGTCCTCGGGAGCACCTAGTAAATAGCCAGGAACAGTACAGAACAACTGCTGATGGTACATCAGTGACTGAACACACAGTGTACACCAGTCTGGACCAGCTGGACAAGCTGAGACCCTACAAAGAACCGTAAGTTCCCCAAGCTGCAGAGACTGGTGTCCCTCACCCACAGGCACAGCAGGCTGGTTTAGCAGCAAGGGCTTAGCTCAACCAAGCTCCAACTGCGGAGTTAATTACAAATTTTGACTACTGAAAATAGGCCTCTAGCACAGAGAAACCTGGAATAAAAACCAAACAGGAGTTTCTACCCCAGAAGAGAGGGGGTGTGGCTGATGTAAAAAGAAAAAATAACTGAGGGTTTTTGAGTCAGCATGAAATACTGGAAAAGGACTGAACCCTAACAAAAACGGGGGGGGGGGGGCACATAGTGCATGGACATACAGAGAACCATGTACCAATTTGAGCTCTTGATTGACAAATCCTAGGCGCTGGGGTCCTCCTCAGAAAAGGAATTTTTCCCCTTTGTTTCTACTACTTAACAGCTCATTAGATAGAACTGGAAGCCTTCTCAGGCACCAGCTCTACCCCAGGCAAGGGCAGAATTAAGCTCCTCTGAGAGAGAAAGTAACTAGTTAGGTGAAAGGAGTTAATTTCTTAAAGGTTGAACCTTCCTCAAGAAAAAGGTAGGACCCAGCTCAAGTGGAATTCCTCCCTCAAGGAATTGAGGCCCCAGGGACTGGAAAACTGAAGCACTTAATGCCAACCTACTACCTCTACTCTGTCTCAAACACGCCCCTGGCAGGGAGAGTCTGCTGAAATTAAAAGCACCACATCACTTTACACTGGTGCAAAGCCATGGGCAGACAAGTGCCACATACTGGGTAGGACAGGAAAAGCATGGGCTAGAGGCTTCTTAGGAAAGTCTGTCTAACTGCTGGATCTCACTCTCAGAGAAAACTGATGCTGGCAACTCTTTCCTCCTGAGATATGGGCTAGTCCAGTCAGGGAAATCTGACTGGGTCCTACAATATCTGAGGAGACCACCCTAAAAAAAAAATGCTCCATACAGGCAGGGGAAGGAACCAAAAAACAAGAACTGAAAAATTCTGATGAGTTAAACAGAACCTACAAGAGAGGTCTAGAATAAGCTGAACCGAATAACAAAGAACAGATAGAGAACAAAGCCACCCAGCACGAAAATCCTAGGTACAAGACTGAAAACAACCTCCAGAATAAACTAATTAAGGAAATCAAATGCTTAGACACCAGCAAAAAATAACAAGTCATACTAGGAAAATCAAATATATGGCCCAGGCAAAGGAACAAACCAACATTTCAAATGAGTACAGGAGTTGAAACAATTAATTCAGGATGTTCAAACAGAGATGGAAAATCTCATCAAGAATCAAATCAACAAGTTGAGGGAAGATATAAAGAAGGCACTGGGCGAACAAAATGATGAAATCAAAAGTTTGAAAAACAATTCACAGAACTTACGCGAAAGAAAGGTACAGTAAAAGATGGAAAAAAATGGAAACCTATGACAGATTTGAAGAGGGAGAAGAAAGAATTAGTAAACTAGAGGACTGAACATCTGAACGCCAACATGCAAAAGAAAATATAGGGAAAAGAATGGGAAAATAAAAGCAGGATCTCAGAGAACTGAATGACAACATGGAGCGCATGAATATACATGCTGTGGGTGTCCCAGAAGGAGAACAGAAGGGAAAAGGAGGAAAAAGACTAATGGAGTAAATTATCACTGAAAACTTTCCATTTCTTAAGAAAGACACAGAATTACAGATGCAATAACTGCAGTATACCCCAAACAGAATAGAAACAGACATACTCCAAGACATTTATAAATCAGACTGTCAAATGTCTAAGAGATAGAGAAAATTCTGAAAGCAGCAAGAGAAAAACAATGCATTACATACAAGGGAATCACAATAAGATTATGTGTAGATTTCTCAGCTAAAACCCTAGAAGTGAGAAGACTGTAGTATGATATATTTAAGATTCTAAAAGAGAACTGCCAACCAAGATCCTATATCCACAAAATTGTCCTTCAAAAATGAGGGGAAGATCAAAACATTTTCAGAAACACAATCACTGAGAGAATTTATGACCAAGAGACTAGCTCTGCAAAAAATACTAAAGTGAGCAGGACAGGCAGATAGGAAAAGGTAGGAAAGAGAAGTCTAGAGAAGAATGTAGAAATGAAGACTATTAGTAAAGGTAAAAAGAAAAAAAAAATTAGATATGACATATAAAATCCAAAAGGCAAAATGGTAGAAGAAAGTACTGCCTTTACAGTAATTACACTGAATGTTAATAGATTGAACTCCACAATCAAAAGATACAGACTGGCAGAATGGATTTCTAAAAAAAAACTCATCTAAATGCTGTCTACAGGAGACCCATTTTCGACCCAAGAACAAAAACAGGTTGAAAGTGAAAGGTTGGGAAAAGATATTTCATGCAAACAACAATCAGAAAACAGCAGGAGTAGCTATACTAATATCCAACAAAGTAGACTTCAAATGTAAAACAATTAAAAGAGACAAAGAAGGACACAATGTATTAATAAAAGGAACAATTCAACAAGAGGACATAACAATCATAAATATTTATGCACTGAGCCAGAGTGCTCCAAAATACATAAGACAAACACTAACAACACTGAAGTGAGAAACAGACATCCTTGGATAACAGCGGGAGAATTCAATTTCCTACTCTCATCAACAAATAGAACACCTAGACAGAGAATCAATAAGGACACAGAGATTTTGAATAATACAATAAATGAACTAGACTTAACAGAAAGTTACAGAACATTATACCCCAGAACAACAGGATACATATCTTTCTCAAGTGCTCATGGATCATTCTCAAGGACAGACCATACGCTGGGTCACAAAGAAAGCCTCAATGAATTCAAAAAGGTCGAAATAATACAAAACACTTTCTTGAATCATAATGGAATGAAGTTGGAAATCAATAACAGACAGAGGGTCAGAAAATTCACAGATATATGGAGGCTAAACAACACACACTTAAACAACCTGTGGGTCAAGGAAGAAAAGAGAAATCAGTAAATATCTTGAGGAAAATGAAAATACAACATATCTAGGAAACCTCTTTGTTGCTCAAACGTGGCCTCTCTCTCTAAGCCCAACTCTGTAAGGAAAATCATTGCCCTCCCTTGTGGTATAAGCCACTTAGGGGTGAAAATCTACCTGATAACATGGAGTGAGACTCCTGGGGATGTGTCTGGCCCTGACACCATGGGACCAACAACACATTCTCCACCAAAAGGGGGGAAAGAAATATAATAAAATAAGGCATCAGTGGCCAAGAGAGATCAAATAAGAGTCAAGAGGCTATTCTGGAAGCAACTCTTAAGCAAGCTTCAGTTAGATAGGGTTAATTGTCATGGTCTGCTAAATCCCAATCAGCATCACTCCAGCTGACTTTTAAAACACCTAGGGCTCAAACTGCAACTGCATTAAGGTTGCATTCGCTAGGTTTGCCTTTCTGGAACATATAATTCCTGGAGAGATCCTAGGTCAGATAAATCCTGAAACCCAGAGGGATAAGCTTCTCCAGGATTATCAATTAACTACATCTCCCTATACTTTGGTGTGGACACCCCTTTTTAAAAAGTCAGAATGGGCATTGCCCAAAGATCCCTATAGATTGTGAGAAGGATTAAAGGAGATGGAGGAAGTTTAACAGAGAAAATGGGATTTACAAGCAAGTCTGGCTACAGAATCACTATATTAATATTTCTTCTAGCCTCCAGTGTTTGGGAGAAGCTAGAAGGAAAAATCTGAGATGACAGAATGGTAGGCCATGACAAACTCGGGGATCTGTTCTATAACTACTTGTTGAAGTGTGCTTTGCAAATCATTTTTTCCCTTCTGTGCTTTGTATGTATGTTATTTTCTAAAATAAAAAATGGTTAAAAAAAATTAAACCACATATCCAGGACAAGAATCAGGTAAAAAAGAGCTGTGACAATCTGAACAGTTAAACACAGGCTATTCTAAAGGCACAGGATAAGTTGGATCAACAATCAAACAAGAGCCTTACATGTATGACACCAAAAGGAAAGACAGAGGAGGTTATATTGTAGCAATACCTAGAGTGAACAATGATGGTGATTAAAGGTACAAATGAGGGAGTACAAATAAACATCAACATTGCAAGGTATTCAAAATGGGATGGTATATAGAAAGGGAAAAAATACAATCAAACTAGGATCTGTAGTTAACGGTAGCACTGTAATATGCTTCCACTGAATGCAACAAAGTCAATATACCAAAGCTAAAAGTCAATAAGCAGGGTAAAGGCAGGAAGGATATAGGATTTTTCTGTGGAAGAAATGAAAATGTCCTCACAGGATTGTGGTGGTGAAGGCATGGCTATATGATTATACCAGGAACCATTGACTTTTTACTTAGGTTGGATAATACAATGTGTGAATAAAGCTGTTTAAAAATTAACAGAGAGATGTAAGTGCTGGATAAAATGTGGAAAGATGTAACTATTCACTGTTAGTAGGGAAGTAGAGTGGTGCAGCCCCTCGGAAGGGCAGTATGGCTATTCCACAGGAGACTAGGGGTGGGGCTGCCATATGATCCTATAATCCCATATTTAGGTACATAATTGAAGGAACCAAGAATGGGGACACAAATGGACATTTGCAAATTGGTATGTATGGCAGCAGTGTTTGCAATCTGCAATGGATGGAGGTGGCCAAAGGGTACATCAACTGGGGAACGGAAGGGGGAACTGTGGTGGATATATAGCATAGACTAGTGAGCAGATGAACAAAGGAATGAAGTTGTGAGGCATTCAATAAAGTGAGTGAAATAAGCCAGAAACAAAAAGACAAATATTATAACTCCTCACTAAAAGGGATGAACTATAATGTGCAAACTCTGAGAACTGAATTCAGGAGTACAGGCTATGAGGGAAAGGCCTACTGTAATTATTCCTAGACTGTGAGCTCTTATAACAGTCACATCTATCTATTCCAGAGTTGTAACTATTATTTCTAAATTTTAAAATGCTGAGCTCATCGTGTATAATCTGCTCATTCCCTGGAACTTTGGGTACTTGTGTGACACTTGTGACTCAGAGCTACAGTTCTGCAGCTACAAATGTCAGCATTACCTCCTACAACAAATGTTTAAAACACTGAAAAAGTGATCAGATTTCAATTAGAAATATGACTGACACTGATCTGGGTAGGACTAAGGTAAATCAAGACTAAAGGGTATGGGATGATTTTGACTGTATTTTAAAAGTTCAACTTCTGTGTGAGACCAAAAGTAATGTTTATTTAGTCAAAATTTATATTTTCAGTAGCATGCTATACAATTTAAGTTATGTGCTCAGCATATTCAAACATAGTAATTAGAACTTTGAATAGGGAGTGAGAGTTTTATGGCTTGTACAAGTTGGTGTGATGCTCCGACATATCCATAGTAATCTGAGCAGGAGATAGAAAAAAATACTTGAAAACTCACCTTCAGGGATTGAGGGGAAAGTTGGAAATATTAAACTTCCCTAATGGATGTTTAATATTCTGGGGATGACCTAATATTCTCACAAGCGTTGGGAACTGCCAGTTTGATGGGCCAGACTCTCAATCTTGGGGCTTGTCAAACTTATTCTTGTAAAGAAAAAGCCAAGCTTACTTATGATTATGCTTAAGAATCACCCCCCAGAGAACCTCCTTTGTTGCTTCTCTCGCTAAACCAACTCCACAGGTGAATTCACTGTGCTCACCCCTACATGGGACATGACTCCCATGGATAAATCTCCCTGGTAACATGGGACATGATTCTGAGGATGAGCCTGGCCCTGGCAATGTGGGATTGATAAATCATCTTGAACAAAAAAGGGAAGAGAAATGAAACAAAATAAAGTCTCAGTGACTGATAGTTCTCAAATGGAGTTGAGAGGTCATTCTGGATGTTATCATTACACAGTATATGGTTATTTCTTTTCAGTTTTTGTTGTTTTCGAGTAGCTACAGAGAAATAGCTGAGCCTGTTGAACTGTAATCCAATAGTCTTGATTCCTGAAGATGACTGAATAACTATGGAGTTTCAAAGGTATGTTCCTGTGATTTCAAAAACCTCAGAGTAACATTCCCTTTTTCCAGTGTATGGACAGATAAGTAAGAAGAAAAAGGAGATAAAAAAATAAATAAACAACGTGGGGTGCGGGAAATGGGACATTTTAAGTGCTACTTTTATTTTTATTTTTATTCTTTATTTTTAGAGTTATGAAAAGGTTCAAAAACCTGTTGTAATGATGAATGCACAGCTATATGATGATATCGTGAAACACTGATTGTACACTTTGTATGATTATATGGCATGTAAATATATTGAATAACATATCTCAATAAAAAAAGAAAGTTAGAATGGTCATAGCCCAAATGCCCCTAAAAAGTGACAGAAAGATCAAAGGTGATGGTAGAGTTATACAGAGAAGGTCATGTTTAACAAAGGAGTATGAGTGCTGAATCAGTATACTGATATTTTAGTCTCTAGTATCATAGAGCAGTTAGAAAAAAAAAAAATGTGTAATTGTAATCCATACCAAACTCCAAAATTTGTTCTACAACTAACTATTGTGATATTTGAAATTTTTTTTTAAATTTTTTTATTAATCAAAAAAAAGAAAAGAAATTAACACAACATTTAGAAATCATTCCATTCTACAAATGCACTCAGTAATTCTTAGTATCATCACATAGATGTATGATCATCATTTCTTAGTACATTTGCATCGATTTAGGAAAAGAACTAGCAAAACAGCAGAAAAAAATATAGAATGTTAATATAGAGAAGAGAATTAAAATAATAATACTAATAATATATATATATATATATATATAAAGGAAAAAGAAAAAAACAAAAACAAAAGATACAAACACACAAACAAACAAAAAACCATATTTCAGGTGCAGCTTCATTCAGTGTTCCAACATAGTTACATTACACTTAGGTATTATTGTGCTGTCCATTTTTGAGTTTTTGTATCTAGTCCTGCTGCACAGTCTGTATCCCTTCAGCTCCAATTACCCATTATCTTACCCTGTTTCTAACTCCTGCTGGTCTCTGTTACCAATGATATATTCCAAGCTGATTCTCAAATGTCGGTTCACATCAGTGGGACCTTACAGTATTTGTCCTTTAGTTTTGGGCTAGACTCACTCAGCATAATGTTCTCTAGGTCCATCCATGTTATTACATGCTTCATAAGTTTAGTCTGTCTTAAAGCTGCATAATATTCCATCGTAGGTATACGCCACAGTTTGTTTAGCCACTCGTCTGTTGATGAACATTTTGGCTGTTTCCATCTCTTTGCAATTGTAGATAATGCTGCTATAAACACTGGTGTGCAAATGTCCGTCTGTGTCTTTGCCCTTAAGTCCCTTGAGTAGATACCTAGCAGTGGTATTGCTGGGTCGTAATCCATTCTGCCATTCTATGTCTTTTGATTGGGAAATTCAGTCCATTAACTTTTAGTATTATTACTGTTTGGATAATATTTTCCTCTACCATTTTGACTTTTGTATTATATATATCATATCTGATTTTCCTTCTTTCTACACTTTACTCCATACCTCTCTCTTCTGTCTTTTCATATCTGACTCTAGTGCTCCCTTTAGTATTTCTTGCAGAGCTGGTCTCTTGGTCACAAATTCTCTCAGTGACTTTTTGTCTATAAATGTTTTAATTTCTCCTTCATTTTTGAAGGACAATTTTGCTGGATATAGGAGTCTTGGTTGGCAGTTTTTCTCTTTTAGTAATTTAAATATATCATCCCACTGTCTTCTAGCTTCCATGGTTTCTGCTGAGAAATCTACACATAGTCTTATTGGGTTTCCCTTGTATGTGATGGATTGCTTCTCTCTCGCTGCTTTCAAGATCCTCTCTTTCTCTTTGCCCTCTGACATTCTAACTAGTAAGTGTCTTGGAGAACGCCTATTTGGGTCTATTCTCTTTGGGGTGCGCTGCACTTCTTGGATCTGTAAATTTAGGTCTTTCATAAGAGTTGGGAAATTTTCAGTGATAATTTCTTCCATTAGTTTTTCTCCTCCTTTTCCCTTCTCTTCTCCTTCTGGGACACCCACAACACGTATATTTGTGCGCTTCATATTGTCATTCAGTTCCCTGATTCCCTGCTCAAGTTTTTCCATTCTTTTCCCTATAGTTTCTGTTTCTTTTTGGAATTCAGATGTTCCATCCTCCAGTTCACTAATTGTAGCTTCTGTCTCTTTAGATCTACCATTGTAGGTATCCATTGTTTTTTCCATTTTTTCTTCTTTGTCCTTCACTCCCATAAGTTCTGTGATTTGTTTTTTCAGATTTTCTATTTCTTCTTTTTGTTCAGCCCATGTCTTCTTCATGTCCTCCCTCAATTTATTGATTTGGTTTTTGAAGAATTTTTCCATTTCTGTTCGTATATTCAGCATTAGTTGTCTCAGCTCCTGTATCTCATTTGAACTACTGGTTTGTTCCTTTGACTGGGCCATATCTTCAATTTTCCGAGCGTCATCCATTATTTTCTGCTGGTGTCTGGGCATTTGATCAGATTTCCCTGGGTGTGGGACCCAGCTGGTTGAAAGCTTTTTCTGTGAAATCTCTAGGCTCTGTTTTTCTTTTCCTGCCCAGTAGGTGGCGCTCGTGGCGCTCGTCTGTCTGCACGGCAGTCGGCCCAGGAAACCGCGCGTGGAGGTGGGGGTCGCTGGCCGCCGCGGCTTGGGAGAGTGCCGGTCCCAATTGCCCAGCTGGCCCGAAACGCCAAGCGTGACGGGAGGGCCCCGCTATCCAACGTTCCCAGTCAGACCGGGGAGCCACGTGCGTGGAGGGGACCCTAGTCGCCAGCCGCCCGGCCGGGAAAACGCACGCCCCTCGGGTACCTCACCGCAGCAGATTCTCCCTGCCCGTTCAGCTGTTCCAGAATGGGGTACGCTCTCTTTTTGGTCTCTGTCGTGACTCCGGGAGCTGTTTCGTATTGTTTCTGTTTCTTTAGTTGCTTTTCTGGAGGAGGAACTAAGACCCGCGCGTCTTACTAAGCCGCCATCTTCTCCGGAAGTCCTTTGAAATTTACTGCTTTTTGTATATATCTTATTTTTCACAAAAAAGAAAAAAAGAGAAGGAAGACTATAGTACAGAAGATAGGATTTAACAAATCAATATGACTGCTGAATCAATATATTAATATCTGCTTTGGTTTCCAATGTCTTAGACCAGATAGAAGAAAAAATGGAAAATCATGGAACTATAACCCATACCAACCTTTAAAATCTGTTGTATAACTACTTGTTAAAATGCATTTGGTAATTAATTACTTTTTTTGAATATATCTTATTTTTCACAATTAAAACACATTTAAAAAACAATCAATAAAATCCTAGGCAAGGAGAAAGTGATCTTCACGGTTAACACATCAAAATAATCATATGTCCAGACATCAGCAAAACATTTTTAAAAAATAACCAAGGGAAATAATTAAAATTTCAGAGGATACCTAGAATTTAGAACAAGCAATCAAAGAAGTTCAAACAAATCTCCTAAATCATTCAAGGAGATGAAGAAAAACATTGATACAGACTTAATAAACATTAAGAAGACAAGGTGAAAGCCTCAAGAAGAATTCAAAGTTTAAAAACAAATACAGATGGCGGTGGGGCAGATGGGGGCAGGATGGCAGTTTAGTGAGGTGTCGAATTGCAATCTGTCCTCTAGAGCAGCTAGTAAATAGCCAGGAACAGTACAGAACAACTGGTGGAGCTACATAAGCAACCAGACACAGAGCATACAACAAACTGGACAAGCTGGACCAGCTAAGATGGCACACAGAACTGTAAGTCCCCCATGCCACGGAGGCCGGCGCCCCTTCCCCACAAGCACAGCAGGCTCGTTCCCGAGGGGGAAAGGAAACAGGCTTTAATAGCAGCAAGGGATAAGCCCAACCAAGCTCCACTTGCAGAATTAATGAACAAATTCTGACTACTGAAAATATGCCCCCAGCAGAGAGAAACCAGGAATAAGCATTAAAACTACTAGGAGTTTTTTCCCTTGGCAAAGAGGCAGTAGGGCTAAAGGGAAAATTTTTAAAAATTAAAAAAAAAAAAAAAAAAAAGCAAGGCTTCTGAGTTGGACAGCACAAAATACTGCAAAAGGGCTAGACCCAGATTCCAGGAGATGGTGGAATAGGATTGGCTGAGTTCACCCCTGCTCCAAGGAACAGCTAGAAAAAGGATAGGAAGGGGACTGAAATGGTAATTCCAGGGTGTAAGTGACCTGAGAGAGTCTTCTATCGTACAGGGAGGTCCTGGTCACAAAAGCTGAAGAACTGAACACAGTGAACCGGAGACCAATCAGCTGGTGCAAACACAACAACATGTCTCTTTCCAAACAGAAACCCAGAGCCCTCAGGAGTACACAGATGGGGAGACGGGAATAGGAACACTCTAAATCTGAGCCCCACAGGCCACACCCTGCCCCTGCACTCTACAGTCTGCCTGAACTGTACCACATACCCACGGCCCCCACACCACACCTCTACAACCCCATGACCCACATCCCACACTCAAAGGCATCACTGTAGTACCCCAACCTGTGCCTATATCTGTGCTGCAACACAACACCATACTGTTGTGCCTGGCCCCGCATTCAGCTCCACATGCATCACACAAATACAAAGCTTAGATACTGAAGAAAGTCAACTTACAAAGGAAACCAATCAAAAGATTTACATTGCCCAAAGACAACAGAGGATCACTAAGCATATCAAGATGTGGACAGATACAACCAGGCCTAATGACCAAATTAAAACACTGGAGGTGACACAGACTTCAGAACAACTAATCAAATATATTCATATAACTCTACTAAATAAAATAAATGGGATGGCTAATGACAAAAAGAAGATCAAGAAGACACTACAAGAGCATAAAGAGGAATTTAAAAGAATAAACAGAGAAATAGTAGATATCAGAGATTAAAGATGCTGTAAACTAAATCAAAACTATAGTAGACAAGGGTACAAGGGTAGTTCAGTGTTCTCGCTTTCCAAGTAGGAGAACTGGGTTCAATTTCTAGCCTACGTACTTTCCAAAACAAGCAAAGAAAGAAAGAAAAAACAAATAAACAAAAAAATTCAACAAATGGTGCTGCAGTAACAGGACAGTCACATGGAAAAAGAATGAAATGTGACCCCCCCGTACAGCATACAAAAACAGAACTCTACTAGAGACACAAAACAGCAGATTTGAAGAGGCAGAAGAAAGAATAAGTGAACTAGATGACAGGACAACTGATTTCAAACACTCAAAACAGCAAATGGCAAAAAAGATGGAAAATTTGAATTGGATCTCAGGGAAATGGTCGACAAAACAAAGCACTCAAATATAAGCATCATCGGTGTCCCAAAAGGAGAAGAGAAGAGGAAAAGGCTAGGGAGATTAGCTGAGGTTATGCTGGGGAAAAACTTCCCAACTCTTTTAAAGGACATAAAAATGCAAATCAAAGAGGCTCAGTTGAACTCCAAATAGAATAAATTCAAATAGACCTTCCCCAAGACACATACTAATCAGTCTGTCAAATGTTGCAGAGAAGCAGAAAATCCTGCAACTAGCAAGAGAAAAACAATCTACTACATACAAGGAAAAACACATAATACTGAGTTCAGACTACTCAACTTGCACTATGGAGGCAAGAAGGCAGTGCTGTGATATATTTAAGATACTGAAAGACAAAAACTTGCAGCCAAGGATTCTATACCCAGCTAAACTGTCCTTCAAAACTGAGGGAAAAATTAAAATTTTCACAGACAAACAAATGCTGAAAGAGTTTGTCAAAAACTGGGCCTACAAGAAATACTAAAGGAAGTTCTGTCAGCCAAAAAAAAAAAAGAGAGGGATGTCTGGAGGAGGGCACAAAATTGAAGAGTACCGGTGAGGGTAACTTAAAGGATAAAAAGAGATGGAAAAAAAACAAAACAAAACAAAAACCGAGATGGAAAAGAATATACACATCTGACAAACAAAATTCAAAGGATGTGACAGTGCATTCAAGAAACACCCTTTCAGTAATAACTTTGAAAGTTAATGGACTAAACTTACCAATTATAAGATACACACATATTGGCAGAACGGATTAAGAAATATAATGCAGATCTATGCAGCTTACAAGAGATTCATCTGACACATAAGAACGCAAATAGATTGAAAGTGAAAGGATGGAAAAAGATGTTTCATGCAAGTTATAATTTAAAAAAAGTAGGAGTAGATATACTAATATCGGACAAAACAGACTTTAAATGTAAAGCTATCATAAGAGACAAAGAAGGACACTGTGTACTAATAAAAGGGATAATTTACCAAGAAAAAACAACAATCATAAAGTTTATGCTCCTAATCAAAGAACTCCAAAATGAATGAGACAGACACTGGCAAAGCTGAAGGGATTGACAGGTGTTTCAACAATAAGAGTAGGAGACTTTAATATACCACTCTCCACAATAGACAGAACAATCAGACAGAATATCAACAAGGAAACAGAGAAATTAAACAACTTGATAAATGACTTAGATCTAATAGACACATATAGGTCATTATACCCCAAAACAGCAGGATATACATTCTTCTCTAGTGCTCACAGAACATTCTCCAGGATACATCATACGCTGAGGCACAAAACAGGCCTTCATAAATCTAAAAACATAGAAATTATTCAAAGCACTTTCTCTGATTACAATGGAATGAAGCTGGATAGCAATAACCACCAAAGAATAAGAACTTTTACAAATATATGCAGATTAAATAACATACTCTTAAACAACCAGTGGGTCAAAGAAGAAATTGCTAGAGAAATCAGTAGCTATCTGGAGACAAATCAAAACGAGAACACAACATATCAGAACTTACAGGATGAAGCAACGGCTGTGCTGAGAGGGAAATTTATGCCTTAAATGCCTGTATTAAAAAAGAAAAAAGGATAGTGCAACAGTGGCTCAGAGGTAGAATTCTCACCTGCCATGTCAGGCACCTGGGTTCGATTCCCAGAGCCTGCCCAGGCAAAAAAAAAAAAAAAAATAGAAGAAGAAGAAAGAGCAAAAATCAAGGACTATACTGCCCACCTTGAGGAACTTGAGAAAGAACAACAAACCAACCCCAAAGCAAACAGAAGAAGAGAAATAACAGAGATTAAAGCAGAGTTAAATCAATGGGAGAATAAACGAACAATAGAAAGAATCAATAAAACCAAAAGTTGGTTCTTTGAGAACATCAATAAAATCAATGGACCTGTAGCAAGGCTGACAAAGAAAAAAAGGGAGAGGATGCAAATAAACAAAATGAGAAATGAGAGGGGAGTCATTACCACAAACCCCGAAGAAATAAATCATAAGAGGATATTATGAATAACTATATGCCAACAAACTAGACAACTTAGATAAAATGGACAAGTTCCTGAAAACACACAAGCAAGCTACACTGACTCAGGAAGAAATAGAAGACCTTGACAAACCAACCACAAGTAAAGAGATTCAATCAGTCATCAAAAATCTTCCTATAAAGAAAAGCCCAGGGCCAGATGGCTTCCCAGGGGAATTTCATCAAACATTCCAAAAAGAACTGATACCGATTCTGCTCAAACTTTTCCAAACAACTGAGGAAAAAGAAACACCACCTAACTCATGTTATGAAGCTAACATCACTTTAATACCAAAATAGCTAAAGATGCTATAAGAAAGGAAAACTACATACAGGCCAATCTCCCTAATGAACACAGATGCAAAAATTCTGAAGAAAATATTTGTAAGTCAAATCCAACAACACATTAAAAGAATTATACACCACAATCAAGTGGGGTTTACACCAGGAATGCAAGAATGGTTCAACACAAGATAATCAAATGATGTAATACAGCACATTAACAAATCAAAAGGGAAAAATCACATGATAATCTCGATTGATGCTGAAAAAGCATTTGACAAAATTCAACATCCTTTTCTGATAAAAACAATTCAAGAGGTAGAATCAAAGGTCATTTCCTCAATATGATAAAGGGCATATATGAAAACCCATAGCCAGCACTGCACTCAATAGAGAAAGAATGAAAGCTATCCCCCTAAGATCGGGAACTAGACAAGGATGCCCTCTGTCACCACTATTACACAACATTGTACTAGAAGTTCTAGCTAGAGCAGTCAGGCAGGACAAAGAAACAAAAGTCATCCAAATTGGAGAGAAAGACATAAAACTTTCATTATTTGCAGATGACATGATACTGTACTTGAAAAATCATGAGAAATCTACAACAAAGTTACTTGAGCTAATTAATTCAGCAAGGATATAAAACTAAAGTGCAGATGCCACAGGGGCTAAGTGTGAGAAACATGAATGTGTATTCAAAACAAATTTGAACAAACAAGATTGTGAAATTTAAACTTTTGCTTTATTGTTTATTACTTCTGTTCTACTGGCTTTGAGTTTAGTTGGCCACTATATTTCTAATTTTTAAAGGTGTTAACAAATGAAAAAATAACATTTGTTATGACACAATAATGGAGAGTAAAAATATACTCGAGGCATACAACAGCAGATTTGAATGGGAAGAAGAAAGAATCAGCAAACCAAAAAGAAAGGGCATTTGAAACCATTCAGTCAGAATAATAGACAGAAAAGAACAGAAAAAAATTGATCAGTGTCTCAGGAACTTGAATGACAGCATAAAACATGCAAACATATATATCATACATGTCTGAAACAGAAAAGTGAAAGGAAAAAGAGCAGAAGTAATGTTTAAGGACATAACAACTGAAAATACCCAACTCATATGAAAGACATAAATGTACAAGTCCAAGGGCAACATATTCCAGATAGAATAAATCATAATAGAATAACTCTGAGACATATACTAATCAGAAAGCCAAATGTCAAAGATAAAGAGAATTCAGAAAGTAGCAAAAGAAAAGTGGTTTGTCACATAGAAGGGACCCTCAATAAGAGATCCTCAATAAGGCTATATAGGTCATCAACTTCTGATCAGAAACCATTTTTTCTGAAAGAGAAAAATTCCCAGACAAAATTTTTTTTATGCAGAAAAATTGTCTTTCAAACATGAGGGAGAGCTTAAAATATTCAGATAAACAGAAACTGAGAGAATTTTTCAACAAAAGATCTGCTCAACCAGAATTACTAAAGGAGATCTGCAGGTTGAAAAGAAAATGGAGGATAGAGTGGTTTGTAGTAGTATGAAAAAAGGAAGATCTTTAGTAAAGGTAAGTAAAAGATCAAATGCAAAACCCAATAGTATCCTCAATACAAAACTATCCTCTTTAATCAGTATACACTTGAACATGTGGGATGTTATTAGTGAAAATTTTATCTGCTTAATGAATTGCCAAGAGACTCCATATTGTTTCTCTTTGTTAGCATAAGAAACAACTTTTGACTTTGGGCATTATACGTCACAACTAATGAATGCAGGTTGCTAAAGGATGCTTACTGAGAAGTAGATTGGCAGAACGACGGTGTATGCTTATGACTGAATATTGTGTAGCTATAAAAAGGAATAAAGTTGTGAGGCATGCAATGATGTGAATGAACCTGTGGGACATTTAGTGAGGCAAAATAAGCCAGAAATGAAAGAACAATTATTGTATGGTCTCCTTTAGAAAACGCTTATAAGAGAACAAGGATGTGTCTCTTATAGCAGACACATTTAGACCAGAGTGGTAACTATTATTTCTGGATTTTGAGAGGCTGTTTTATATATCTATAACCCAGCATTTAGAGATTAGAATGAAGCCAATCAGGTCAGGATTAAGGTAATTCAGAACACAGGGGTAAGGAAGACATTGTTTATATTTTAGAACTGTACCTACTCTTTGATTTTGTCTGGAACCTAAATTTTCTACAGCACATAACTGAATTCAATCTGTCTGGATAGCTCATTTAAACAATGGAAACACAAAGAGTTCAAAACAGGAATGAGGGCCTTTAATCCAGTATAGTAACGTAATGCCTGGAAACATCCTAGATGTTCAATAAATGATCAAAAGTACAGGCAAAGTCCCTTGAGAGATGGGAGAAAAATATGTAACTATCAAACTCTACCACCAGGGAAACCCCTGATACTGTGTCAAACATTATCAATAGGCCAAGTTCTTGATCTTGAGACTTACTCGTGTGAAGCTTATGTAGGTAGCAGAGAAGCTTAGCCTACCTATAGGTATGCCTAAGATTTACTTCTGGAGGACCTCTATTGTTGCTCAAATGTGGCCTCACTCTCTCTAAACCTAACTCTACAGGTGAAATCATTGCCTACCCCCTAGTGGGACATGACATCCAGGGGTGAAATTCTCCCTGTCAGCCCGGGAGGTGACTCCCAGGTATGAGTCTGGCCCTGAACGATAGGATTAACAATGTCATCCTGACGAAAAGGGGGGAAAGAACTGTGACTAATGAAGTATCAGTGACAGAGAGAGTTCAAATAGAGTTAAGAGGCTACTCTGGAGGTCACTTTTACACAAGCTTCAGTTAGACACTGCTACCTATTGTAACTTGCCAAGCCCAACCAAAACCATTCCAGCCAATCCTAAAGAATACCTAGAGCATTATATAAGATTCTACAAAGGTTCCATGCACTGGGGTAACTTTTCAGAAACCTACAATCTCTGTTTGCTAGCTGCCGGAATGCAACACACCAGAGACGGACTGGCTTTTTTTTTTTCTTTTACATGGGCAGGCACCAGGAATCGAACCCGGGTCCTCGGGCATGGCAGGCAAGCACTCTTACTTGCTGAGCCACTGTGGCCTGCCCCGGACTGGCTTTTAATAAAAGGGGATTTATTTTGTTAGTCCTTCAGAGGAAAGGTAGCTAACTTTCATCTGAGGTTCCTTCTTACGTGGGAAAGCTCAGGGTAGTCTCTGCTGGCCTTCTCTCCCGGCCTCTGGGTTCCAATAACTTTTCCTGGGGTGATTCCTTTCTGCACCACCAAAGGCCTGGGCTGAGCTGTGAGTGCTGAGATGAGGAATGCCGAGCTGCTTGGGTTGAGCTACGTTGTGCTCTCTCATTTAAGCACCAGCCAATCAAGTCAAACATCATTCATTACAGCAGGCATGCCTCCTAGCTGACTGCAGATGTAAATCAGCAACAGAAGAGGTTCACGTACCATTGGCTCATGTCCACAGCAACAGAACTAGATGCCTTCACCTGGCCAAGCTGACAACTGAATCTAACTACTACAACCTCCATATGGGTCCCTGGACCAGATAAATCCTGAAACCTAGAGGGTCCAGTCTCTCCAAAGCATCAGCTAGTTCTATACTATCAACAGCCCCTTCCAACATGAAAAAATTAGAATCCCCATAGCCCAAATACCCACAAAGAGTGGGACAGAAACATCAAAGGCGATGGTAGAGTCATACAGATAAGGCAGGGTTTAACAAATGAATGTGATTGCTGAACCATTATACTGATATGTCTTTTAGTCTCCAGTATCCTACAGCAGCTAGAAGTAAATACCTAAAATTGTGGAATTATAGCCCATACCAAACTCTGAAATATGTTCTACAACTAATTGTTGAGCTGTGTTTTGAAATTTATCACTTCTTTGTGTATATGTTATTTTTCACAAAAAAGAAAAAAGTCAGTTGTGATAAAAAATATATATATATCTATTCCTTCTAGCCTCCTATTCTGGAATAGAAGGAAAAAATCTGAGATGATGATACGGTAGCCCATAACAAACTGGGACAGCAATTCCAAGGTGCAACTGACCTGAGAGAGTCTTCTACAGCACAAAAGGAGAACCTGGTGGAAAAAGCTGAAGAACTGAGATGCAGACAAGTAAAGATCATCCACCTAGGGCAAAGAGTATAATGCATCCTTCTCCAAACAAGGGCCCAGAACCCTCAGGAGTGCACGGATAGGTAAAAGAGGACTAGGAAGTAAGTCAAGCCACACTCCTTTAATGTGCAACACCCACATGTGCTGCACCCACCTCACAACCCAGGATGCCCAAGCATCCCACGCCCCCAAGCCCCACCTCCACGCACCTCCATGCACAGAAGCTCTGCCCCCCAGCACCCGAAGCATCCACACCCCTCCACCCCAGGGACCTGCACATTCTCGTTCTGCTCCTTTCTCCCATGCACTGGCTGGCCCCCGGCACAGTAACACACCCTCGCCCTGCCCACAACATGTAACCCATGCACCCACGCCCCACCCCTTGCCCAAACTCCCCCACAGGCTCTCTACTGCACATCTGTGTCACATATCCCCACCCCCGCCCCAAGCACACGCTCAACTCCACCTAGCGCCCCTGCACTGTACCTAGCTCATATGCACACCCACACACATCTGCCTCACACGTGTACACTGAGGCCAGGTTCCCCACTGCCCCCACTACACTCACACGTGCACCCCACCCCTCCCATGACCTGCATCCCACCCCCATGCAGATGTGCATCTGGGTCACATACCCACGCAAGTACTCATGTGCACATCCATGGCACATACCCTTCCCCACCCCATGCATATGAACATCCGCACCTGTGCCAGACACCCCTGGACATGTACCACCAGCCCACGTGTGTCCTGCCACCTGACAAATGCCCTGCACACCCCAAGTGCTTGCAGCCAAGTCCTGGCTCCCCCAGATCCCCCATGCCCCCATGCAGCAGCAGCGTACCCACACCCTACCCTTCCACAATTGCACCTTACCCACCCAACCCCAGCACCCTTGACCCCCAATACCCGCCATCCCTGCACCCCAACCTCCATACCAATACCTACGACAACCACACTCCACACATGCACCTTCATACCATCCGCTGCACACCTGCAAAGACCCCCAATTTGCCTTCCACGTGCCCTGCCTCTGCGTCCCCCATGACACACCCTGCCCCTGTGCTCTAAGGAGTATTCGAGCTGTACTCCACTGCCACAACCCCCCAGCAACACACACTCCAGGGCACAGCATAATGCCCCACCCCATTCCTGGCCCTACACCACAATCTGCCCTCATGCTGCTTTACCCCACCCCATGCCCTGTGTCCTGCTGCAGCTCCATCACAAAAATGATAAACTTTAGACTAACTTCCGAAGTAACCCTGTCAAGAGTTACATCTCGAAGACAACAAAAAATCACAAACCATGGGAAGATGCAGACAGATAGAGCCCAGACTAATGACCAAATTAAAACACCAAAGGAGACACATACTCTGGAACAACTAAAGAAAGATGTTCAGACAACTCTAGATACATCCCAGCCAAATGACCAAATTAAACAACAGAGGAGAAATAGACTTTGGAACAACTAATCAAAGTCGATCAGTTAATAAATTTAATGGGTTGGCTAACAACACAAAGGAAATAAAAGGAACACAAGAAGAGCATAAAGAAGAATTTGAAAGAATAAATAGAAAAATAGCAGACATCATTTTGATCAAAAACATACTAGAATTTACTGCTTTTTTGTATATATATTTCACAATAAGAAAGCTAAATATATATACTAGAGATACACGACAGCAGTCATGAAGGGTCAAAGAAAGAATAAGTGAACTACAGAAAAAGTGAACAATTGATTTTAAACACACAAAAGAAAAAAGGCAAAAAAGAGGGAAAACTGTGTATTGGATCTCAGGGAAATGATACGCAAAATGAAGTGCATAAATAAAAGGCTAGGAAGATCAGTAGAGGAGATAACAGGGGAAATCTTCCCAACCCTTAGAAAAGAAATAGATATACAAAACGAAAGGATTCCAAAGAGCCCCAAATAGAATAAATCCAATTATGCTTACTCCAAAACACATAATAATCAGTCTGTCAAATGTTGAAGACAACAAGAAAATCCTGAAAGTGGCAAGAGAAAAACAATCTATTACAAACAAGGGAAACCATATAAGATTGAGTTCAGACTATTCAACAGTCACCATACCATGGAGGTGAGAAGGCAGTGGTATGATATATTTAAGATCCCAAAAGAGAAAGATTTCCAGGGAAGAATTCAAATGTGAGCGAGAGATTAAAATTTTCATGGACAATATAGTGCTGGGAGGATCTGTCAACAAAAGACCAGCCCTACAAGAGATATTAAAGGGAATTCTGTTGGTCGAAAACAAAACCTAGCAGAGGGAAGTCTAGAGAAGGGCACAGAATTAAAGAGCACCAGTAAGGGTAACTAAACGGATAAAAAGAGAAAGAGGGAAAAGAATATATAGATCTGACAAATAAAATCCAAAGGAAAAGAGGGTAGATCTAAGAAATGCTTTACAGTAATGTTAACGGACTAAATTCATCAATTAAATGATACAGATTGGCAGAATGGATTAAGAAATATGATCCAGAAATATGCTGCTTATAAGAGACTCCTCTTAGACGCAAGGACACAAATAGACTAACAGTGAAAAGATGGAAAAAGATGCTCTACACAAGCTATAAACAAAAGAAAGCAGGAGTAGCTATACTTATATCAGACAAAATAGACCTTAAATGTAAAGACATCATAAGAGACAAAGAAGGAAACCACATATTAATAAAAGGGACAATTCACCAAGAGGAAATAACAATCATAAACGTTAATGCACCCCATCAAGGAGTTTCAAAGAGCACATGAGGCAAACATTGGCAAAACTAAAGAGAATGATAGACATTTCAACAATAACAGTAGGAGACTTCAATACACCACTCTCCTCTACAGATAGAACAACCAGGTAGAATATCAATAAGGAAACAGAGAACTTAAACAATTTGATAAAATTAGACCTAACAGACATATATAGATTTTCACACTCCAAAATACCAGGATATATATTATTCTCTGGTGCTCATGGAATATTCTCCAGGATAGATCATATGCTAGGGCATAAAATATTGAAATTATTCAAAGCGCCTTCTCTGTTCACAGTGGAATGAAGCTGGATATCGATAGCCACCAAAGAATAAGAACTTTCACAAACATTTGGAGATTAAATAATGCACTCTTAAGCAGTGGGTCAAAGAAGAAGTTGCCAGAGAAACCAGTAACTAATAAAATTGAGAATACAACATATCAGAACTTACGGGATGCAGCAAAGGCAGTGCTGAGAAGGAAATTTATTGCTCTAAATGCCTATATTAAGAAATAAGAAACAGAAAAAATCAAGGACTTAACTGTTCACCTAGAGGAATTTGAGAAAGAATAGCAAACTAACCCCAAAGTAAAGAGAAGAGAAATAACAATGATTAAAGCAGAGTTAAATGAATGGGAGAACAACAGAACAGAAAGAATCAATAAAATCAAAAGTTGACTCTGAGAAAATCAGTAAAATAGATGGACCTATAGCAAGGGTGACCATGAAAAAAAACAGAGAGGATACAAATAAACAAAATCAGAAATGAGACAGGGGCCATTACCACAGACCCTGAAGAAATAATTTAAAAAAAAAAAAAATCAGAAGAGGACACTATGAACAACTACACACCAACAAAACAGACAACTTAGATGAACTAGGGAAATAACTGGAAACACATGAACAAGCTACACACACTCAAGAAGAAATAGAAGATTTCAACAAACCAATCACAAATAAAGAGATTCACTCAGTTATCAAAAGTCTTCCTGCAAAGAAAAGCCCAGATGGCTTTACAGGGGAATTTTATCAAACATTCCAAAAAGAACTAACACCAATCCTGCCCAAACTTTTCCAAAAACTTGAGGAAAAAGGAATGCAACCTAACTCACTTCATGAAGCTAACATCACTTTAATACCAAAAACAGCTAAAGATGCTGTAGAAAGGAAAACTACAGGCCAATCTCTCCAATGAACGCAGATGCAAAAATTCTCAATAAAATACTAGTAAATTAAAGCCAACAAATACATTAAAGGAATTATATACCACAATCAAGTGGGGTTTATACCAGGAATCCAAGGATGGTTCAAGACCAGAAAATCAATTAATGTAATACAGCACATTAACAAATTGAAAGGGAAATATAACATGATCATTTCGATTGATGATGCTGAAAAAAAGCATTCAGCAAAATGCAACGTTCATTTCTGATTCAAAAAAAAACTTTTTTTCTGATAGAAGAATCAAAGGTAACTTTCTCAATATGATAATGGGCATATATATGACAAACCCATAGCCAGCATCATACTCAATGGTCGGAGACTGAAAGCATTCCCCTAAGATCAGGAACAAGGCAAGGATATGCTGTCACCACTATTATTGAACAAATTTTTTAAAAAGCCACAGGCACTAACAAAGAAGCCATCAGTTGGGACTTAGCAAGATAGACTAGCAGTAGTACAAATCAACTGAGACCCTCAGTCATTTGTCTTTTTAAAAAATCTTAATCTGACCCACCAAAAGACAGAATTCTAAAAAATGTAGAAATTTGAGGAGTATGAATGAAGCTAAAAAACAGCCTCTCACTAACCTAACTCTACCTAGAGAGGAAGAATATTACACTTATACTGATCAAACGTAGGTTATCATTTTATCATAAGTAACACTTTCAGCACATTTAAAATACTATATTTCAAAGCAAAAAAAAAAACTGAATCTCCAAAAAGAACTGTTTTGTGGTTCTGAATTTTGTCCCAATATAATATAAATATATTGTGCAAATGAATTCTAAACTAATTGAGTTTACTAATGATGTTCAAAAGTCACAAGACTTCTTCCAACCCAACCCATCCCCTACCCAAGCCCGATAAAAAAATGTTATCTGAAAAAGGCATCCTCCAAAATAGCCAATTAAGATACACAACTGAAAATATGCAACTACCACAGGTAAAAATGTAAAAAGATTCACATTTTTACACTAAGCTAAAATAGCTAAAACATTCTTTGGCTATAGCATTCCAATTTTCTGAAACTTAAAAAAAAAATTTTAAACAAAGGAGGAGGACAGAAAAGCTCTCTAAATATTAGAGGCTTAATATTTGGGCATATGTATATGGAATACAAAATAATTTCAATTGATATTCATTACTCTATAAATATCTAATCTCTTAGAGATGGTACTGATAGAATCCAGGGACATTATAAAACTTACCAAATACACAACAAAAACTATCCACCTTTTTGGGGCAAAGTTGAACAGTAAAATATTTCTCTGCGAATCTCTTAATAACTATATCATATCTTTAAATTAATTTGGTTATAGTTATAACAGATTTAATTGGTTTGAAGAGACATCATACTACAGTGAGTCATCGCTATTTCATCATCATTAAGTCCTCCTTGTAAACAATAATAATTGAGCTCACATTTGTGAATTCTGATTTAAGGGTAAAGGCAAAACCAGTTTTGCTAATCTGAAAATATTATGCACCCCAGAAAAGCCATATTTTAATCCTGACTCAATCTTGTAGAGGCATCTGTTTCTTTTAATCCTGATTCAATACGGTAGGGCAACAAGTTATGATTAGGTTATCTCCATGGAACTGTGACATGACCATTTGTGGGTGTGACCTCTTGATTACATGGAAATGTGTCTCCATATGTTCCAGGTGGGTCTTGATCAGTTTACTGGAATCTTTTAAACGAGGAAGCATTTTGGGGAGAGTCAGAAACGACAGAAGCCTCAGAGCCTACAGATAAACGACAGAGCTGACAGAAACTTTAGAGCAGCGCTGACATAGGTACAAGCACCTGGAGAACAGAGACATAGATGTCTGAAGCTGCTTGGAGCCCAGCAGACATCACCATGAGATGGAAAGCAAGCCAGAACTTTGAGAGAGCCAAGGGAAGCCAAGAGATGAAGGTCAGACCCAGAGAAGCAAAGTGAGGAACACCCACAGGAACAAAGGCTGAAAGCAATGGAACCCAGGAGTAAGAGACCAGCAGATGCCAGCCACATGACTTCCTAGGTGACAGAGCTATTCCAGATCCATTGGTCTTTCTTGAATTAAGGTATCTTTTCCTGTATGCCTTAGGTTGAACATTTTTATAGGCTGTAAATTTGTAACTTATTAAATTCCCCTTTTTAAAAGCCATTTGAGTTCTGGTATATCGCATTACAGCAGTTTGCACATTACTACACCAGTCACGGAAATAAAAATTTTTTAAAAAAAACCTCTCCATGATAGTCCAACAACTTCTCAGAATACCTTATCTTCTCTGTCACCTTATTTCACTTTCTGCATTTGCCCTGTATTATCATAGTTCAAAAAGTAGGCACATATTTAACAATATCCTTTCTTCAGCAGTGAACAAAGAAATCTGTCAAAATACCTTTAAAATGTAAATGAAATTCACAGTAACATAGTAATTGAGAAACATCAATAACACTATGGGAATCGAAAGTTAACGGAACTCATTAAAACAAGCTTACAAAGCAAGAAAGGTTCTACAGTGAAATGGGATAGTCTGACTCCTTATGATATAATGAAAGACTCAAATCATTTATAACCAGAGAAATACAAATTAAAACAAGATAACATCCTTTGCTCATGAGATTGGCTAAAGTTAAAAAAACGAATAAAAAAAAGCACATCAAATTTTGCAGATCCTTTCGGAACTCATGTGGCAGGGCAGGCAGAGATTAGCCTTTACACTGTGGTTTAGAGACACATCTAAACATATATAATGGACCCTCAGGTATTGTTTTTTCCAAACTGTAAATCTGAACAAATCTGTATTAGTTAGGGTTCTCTAGAGAAACAGAGAACTTGCCGGACGAAGCAAGAAGAAAACCTGTATCTTCTGAATCCTCCTTAAAGGGCTTCCAGTGATTAAATTAAGCATCACTCATTGCAGAAGATACTCCCCTTGGCTGATTACAAGTGGAATCAGCTGTGGATGCAGCCGACGTGATCACGATTTAACTCTATGAAACATGCTCATAGGAAAAGACAGGCCAAGCACTTGCCCAACCAGCCAAACAAGTACCACCACTTAGACAAGCTGATATATGAACCTAACCATTACACTCCACCCCTTGTCAACTTGGCAGCTACATACATCACCTTACACCATACCTAATTTCTAAATAAAAAACAATAAAACACACATTTTTTCTTTCACCTAACAATACTGTCCTGCATGTAACTGGAAGCACATTAAATCTCTCCAGAATAGGGTGCAAGTTCTTGGGTAATATTCATTCTTAAACTTAAAATTTTACAACTTAAATAGTTTAACATGAACAAAAGCTGTTTCTGAAAAGGAGACTAGTTATCTGCAGGAGATGGTAAGGCTTTGCTCCACAATCCTAAGGGTCTGCATTGTGATTCTCCTATAGGGGCCTGCCAAAGGCTCCAAATAGCATTTGCCACTGACACTTAAAGCACCATTGGATCTGCTGGATCATATGGTCCAAGTGGCAGAGCAGCTTCTACAGCAGCCTGGATCTATCACAGAGCTTCCTCTTGTTCAGGTCCCCACTCAAAATTAGCAGCTTTTCTGGTCACTCAATAAACGGGCCAGAGTAGCACATCCAAATGAGGACCATGTTGTCGCCAAAATCCAAAGAGATCAACTGCGCCTCTTTTTTCGTTGTAGGAGGGGCCAGATGCAGCAACTTATCCTTCACCTTAGAAAGGATATCTTGACATGCCCACACCACCAGTCACCTAGAAATTTCACTGAGGTGGAAGGCCCCTGTATTTTTGTTGGATTTATCTCCAGTCTCTGACACGCAAATGCCTTACCAGTAAGTCTAAAGCAGTTGCTACTTCTTGCTCACTAGGTCCAATCAACATGATATCATCAGTATAATGGACCAGTGTGATGCCTTGTGGGAGGCAGAAACGACCAAGGTCCCTGTGGACGAGATCATGACATAGGGCTGGAGAGTTGATATACCCCTGAGGTAGGACAGTGGAAGTATACTGCTGACCTTGCCAGCTGAAAGCAAACTGTTTCCAGTAGTCCTTACTAATAGCTATTGAGAAAAAAAGCATTTGCCAGATCAGTAGCTGCATACAAGGTACCAGAAGATGTACTGATTTGCTCAAGTAATGATATCACATCTGGAACAGCAGCTACAATTGGAGCTACCACCTGGTTGAGCTTATGATAATCCACTGTCATACTCCAAGACCCATCTGTTTTCTGCACAGGCCAAACAGGAGAGCTGAATGGGGATGTGATGGGAATCACCACCCCTGCATCCTTCAAATCCTTAAGAGAGGCAGTAATCTCTGCAATCCCTCCAGGAATCTGGTATTGCTTCTAATTTACTATTTTGCTAGGTAGAGGGGCAGTTCTAGTGGCTTCCATTTAGCTTTTCCCACCATAACAGCCCTCACTGCAAGAGTTAGAAAGCCAATGTGGGGATTGTGCCAGTTGCTCAGTATTTCCATTCCCATTGTACATTCTGGAACTGGGGAAACAACTACAGAATGGGTCCGGGGACCCAATGGACCCCCTGTAAGATGGACCTGAGCTAAAACTCCATCGATCACCTGGTCCATAAGCCCCCACTCTGGCTGGTGGACCAGAGTGATGTTTTGGGTCCCCTGGAATTCATGTTTCTTCTGAACCAGTGTCTAATAATCCCCAAAATATCTAATCATTTCCTTTTCCCCAGTGCCCAGTTACTCTGGTAAAAGGCCATCGGTCTCCTTGGGGAAGGTTTGGAGGAAGATTAACAGTATAAATTTGTGGCAGTGTAACTGGCCTCTCCCATAAAGGGGCCTGGCCTCCCCTTCATTCAAGGGGCTCTGGGTCTATAAACTGTCTCACATCTAGAAATTGATTAAGGGGCCGTGACTCTGTTTTTTTTGTAATTCAGGTTAGACTTCTGTTCACTTGACCTAGAACTCTTTCGTTTATACAGCTCAAACAAGAATTTAGTAGACTGTCCATCTATTGTATTTCTAGGTACCCCATGACTTACTAGCCAGTGCCACAAATCTCTGTAAGTCATATTATTTTGACTCCTGCTTTGAGTCTGCTGTCTATTATAATAGTCAGGCACATCCTGTCTTTGGCGATTAAGTGCTGCTACCTGGCTCCTGCCAACCTGGGATCTGGATATTCCCATTGTGTTTAAAGATTCCAGCTCAGTGACAGCAGTTCCCACAGTAATACCTGACCTACAGAGAAGTACAACTACAGAGCTTTTGAGGGATGATGGCGCTAATCTCACAAATTTATTTCTCACTGTTTTGGTAAAAGGTGCATCCTCCGGACATTCCTGGGGTGTAAGAGTAGGCTTTGCATGATAAATTCACACTCTAACATTCCAGTCTCTCTAAGGCTCTGGATCCCTGCATCTACATTATATCAGGGCAGTTCTGGCATTTCAACCTCAGGTTATGTCGGTTACCTTTCATGTTTCAATCAACCATCCAAACAAACTGCTAATGCCTTTTCTAACTCCTCAAGCTGTAACACTGAATGCAGAATCTCTGCTTAATGGGCCCATATCAATAAATTCAGCCTGATCCAGCCTTATATTCCTTCCATCATAATCCCACACCCTTAAAATCCATTGCCACACATAGTCTCCTGATTTTTATCTATATAAATTGGAAAACTCACACAGTTCTTTTGGAGTATAACGTACCTCCTCATGTGTGATACTTTGTACCTCATCTTTAGGGGCCTGTTGGGACTTCAGTTTAGTTATAGGTCTGGAAGAAATGAGGGATGGTGGAGGTGGGTCATGAAAAGAATTAGAAATATCTTCCAAGCCATTTGGTTCAAGGCCTTCATTTGCAGTTTCATCTGGTGAAACAGGATTAATCACTTTAGGACTAATCCCTTCAGGTGGAGGTTGGGTGGCCAACTCCTCAAGGCAGGCTGGAGGTGGGGTAGCTATGTCCTCAGGGCAGACTATTACAGGGTTATGTAGAAAAGACTCAGCATGATTTAGGGCTTCAACCTCGCCCCCAACATCATTATCAATCCATATGTCACCATCCCATTTTTCAGGGTCCCACTCCTTTCCAATCAATGCCCTCACTTTAATGGCAGACACCATGTAAGTTGAGAGTTCAGTTTATGTTGTAAAGCTGCTACTCTAACAATACGATTCTGAGGTTGATTTTCAGAGATCTCAAGTCTACAGCTACAGGAAATAAGATTTTCCTTCAGGATACTCAAAGAAACATCTACATCTCTCAGATAGCATTTAAGCTTCTTGTTTGAAGTCTTAAGCCCATCCCTTTCACTCATTAATGCATCCAATGTATCTAACAACAACCAACCAACATCTCTATACCTCCTATTTCGACAAAACTCTGTAAAGGTGTCAAACATTATCCCCCAGAGCCTGGCTTCATACAAGCGAAGCATTAGAAGAATTGAATGGTGGTATTTTGACTATCTTTTTTGTCAACTCACTCCATGGACTGTCAGTGTCATTCTGATTATGGGTGTCAGACTCCTTAGTGCCTCTGAGTCCATTAGAAAACCATTCATAAAAACCCATTTTTAAGATTCTGTTTCTTAAGAACCACTCCTGGTATCAAGTTGTATTAGTTAGGGTTCTCTAGAGAAACAGAATCAACAGGAAATATTCATAAATATAAAATTTATAAAAGTGTCTCATGTAAACATAGAAATGTAGAGTCCAAAATCTGTAGGGTAGGCTGTGAAGCTGATGACTCCGATGGAGGGTCTGGATGAACTCCACAGGAGAGGCTCACCAGCTGAAGCAAGAAGAAAACCTGTCTCTTCTGAATCCTCCTTAAAAGGCTTCCAGTGATTAGATTAAGCATCACTCATTGCAGAAGACATTCCCCTTGGCTGATTACAAGTAGAAACAGCTGTGGATGTAGCCAACGTGATTATGATTTAACTCTATGAAATGTCCTCATAGGAACAGACAGGCCAGCACTTGCCCAACCAGCCAAACAGGTACCAGTACTCGGCCAAGCTGACACATGAACCTAACCATGACAGAATCTCTCCATGCACTTTGATTCAAGCTCATAGTTTTACCTGGCTCTGTGTTGTTTATTTCATGATCCTTATTTTTTCTTCCATTTTTTTTACTCAAGAATCAAAGGCCTCTATTCCTAATCTAGGTAGTTTCTGACCCTATTTTCTTCTTGTAGTTTATTTTGCTTAAAGTGAGACTTTAACCAAGGTGTTGCTTTACCCTGAAACTAATGATGCTCAAGCTTCATGCCTGTCATTTAACTTGCATGGGACCCTTCCAAGGGCCTGGGAGAAGCCTTAGAAATGTGTTCGCATGCTCACAATTTTCTGTAAAATTTTCAAAAGTAAGATATTTTAACCATCACTCATTTTCCCTTTGCATGAAACTTTCTTTCTTTTTCTTATACTTCACTTTCATGGCACCTGGCATCGGAGTGATTTCAGGCATTTTGGGGATCCAGTTAGGGGAGAGCTGAGTTAGGGATACATTTAACTTGGGTCTAGTGGTATATAATTTTTCAGTTCTTAGTGACCCCCATGTATGTAAATTATTGCTAAATGTGCTAATATGGGATTGAATGTCAGGAATAATCCTACTATACACTGAGCAGACCTACCAGCATCTTGACACAAAGGAAACAGGCCCAAGTTTGCATTATCATATACAGCTGTCATATTTGGCAACAGAAGTATGTGGATAGGGGAATGGACATACAGACTGAAATGTGGAGAAACAATTTAACTTGCAGGAAAAGGTTCCAAATCTTACAGCATATTGTCTTAGTTTGTTGGGGCTGCTGTAACAAAGAACCACAAATTCAGTGGCTTAAAACAACCGCATTTTTGTCTCACAGCTTTGGAAGCTAGAAAATCAAAATTAAGGTGTCAGCAGGACCATGCTTCCTACGAAATCTGTAGGGATCTCGTTGTGGCTTGCTCTAATCTGTGGCATAATCCAATCTCAACCCCTGTCACATGATCCTCTTCTCTCTGTCTCCTACTCCCTAAGTGTACAGATTTCTTCTCTTTACAATAAGGACACCAGTTACAGTGGATTAGGACACACCCCGATTCAGTTTGGCCTCATTTAACTAATAACAATTTCAAAGAATTTATTTCCAAATAGGATCACATTCATGGGCCTGGGATGAGGATTTAAACCTATCTTTTGGGGTGACATATTTAAATCTATAAAACCCATACATAAGAGAAATGGGATAAAAACTTTCCCAAATTTGATAGAAATATAAAAAATTATATGGTATTACCAATAATTGGTTGTGACGCTGAGAGAAACATTTCTAAATTACTAAGAATAATTTTTAAAAAGTCTATCAACCAACCTAGAGGGACAACTATTCTTTGATTAAAATGTTGTCATAAGAAGAGGTAAAAATATATAACAAATTATGAAAAGTGAGTCTATTAAAGGTACATATGCAACTAATTAATAAAAGTATTATGTTTTTTTTCTGGATTTTGTGACATTTTTATATTTTTCAGCATTTGAAAATTTATAATTTGTCATATCTTTTTCTCTTTCTAAATAAAAATTCATATTTATACCAAAAAAAAAGGCTGATAATGAAAATTTTAGATGCACATACTTACTGACTCATCAATTCTAACTCCAGAGAAATAAACTGGACATTATATAAGAAACCAAAATATCCATTAATGAGATAATGAGTAATAAACTTTTGTCCTCCATATTAAAGAATACTGTGCACTGCTAAATATGAACATGCTAGATCGATAGATGCTGCTGTAGAAAGATCTCTAAGACATAATGCTAAGTTGGAGGATGGGGTAGGGAGAATGCAGAATAATGAATATTACAAACTATTTTCACATTTTGGCAGTTCCTTATACTGTGACTCCTCTTTCCCAAAGCAGACTATAACAAAAATAAAAACAGAACAAAACAAAAAAATCTGTACTCTATTTTCCAGTCTCTCTCACAGCTAAGAATTTCACCAAGCATGTGGCTAGTAACTATAGTCAATCAGAAAAGCCCAGGTGTTGGATCTAGAAATAGTCACATGACGAAAGTCTGGCAAGGAGGAATCTTTGTTAAGCTTTACTGGCAGTAAAGGCAGAATGTTTTGAAGTAAGATAAAAAAGCCTTGCTGATCAGAAAAAAAGTAGGGGCCAGAGACTGCACCAATCTTAATGGAGCAATTTTGCAAAGTGATTCTGGGTTTTCTTCCTGAAATAGTATGGAGATTGCTTCTCCAGGTTTCCCAATTATATTCTGATCATCTTTATCCCTTTATAAACCCCTTCCTAGGTAAACTAGGAAAAATGGATTCCATTATAAAAATTAAGGAATTTTTTATATACACAAATGGTAATCACTTATACAAAAAATATATCATTTAAAAAGCACTAAATGTTCAGAAAAGGATCTGAAGTCCTTCTTGTAAGATCATATAACACCTTAATAATGATTTCCCTCTGAAAGAGAGAAATGGGACTGGTATGTATCAGTGAGGAAGGGTGAAGAAAGAAGACTTTTCCTTTTTCTTCTGCATACTTCTTTTGTTTGAATATTTTACTACGATAGTCATGCATTGCTGGGGATATTTTAAAATACGATATTTTTTTAAAAAGTACTATCATAAAAATGTGCTATCATCTTCCCAGACTATGCACCCCCACACCCCCCAAAAAAAGTTAAGGAGACATTCATACTTTCTGAACCAATAATTTCACTTATTCTATTCAATATTTAAGGAAATAATCTGAAATCTGGACAAAAGCACTTGTGCAGAGATGTTCATTATAGCGCTATTTAAAATAGTATTAACAGAAATGAAATGTCCAATAAATTATTGTATAGCTCTGTAAAAAAAAAACTGTGCTATCAACAATTGTAATAAATGTTCCTCATCAATGCAAGGTGTTAATAATAAGGCAGTAAATGGGAATCCTATATCTTATGTGTGATTGTTCTGTAAATACCCAATTCCTCTAAAAAAAATAGTAATTTAGAATCTTGAAAAAATTTTAAAAGCTAATATGCTACTCCCATTGGTGCCTCCCCTCTTCCTATTTGAGAATAATATATTTACAATACTCAAATAAGGAATTTGAAGAGTTACAACAAACTATTCTTCAGTTCATATAGCCAGAATTTCAAGTATACTAACACAGACATCACAAAAAAAATTCATATCATATTAGAGTAGATAAGGACTTTATAACTCCAAAGAAAAAGAACAAAAGGAAAACCTTAAACAAAGTTAGAAGATAAAGAACAAACTGGGAAAAATTATCTGAGGCATAAAAGGCAAACAATAGACTGATACTCCTGATTGATAAAGAGGTTTTACCAATCAGTAAGAAAAAGAAAAACACCTTAATTTTAAAAAAATAAAGAACATTAACAGGCAATTCACACACACACATACACACAAAATTAATGGGCAAATGGACAAAAGTTGAATACACTAAGTTCACTTTTTTTTCCTAGGCTGGGATAAATCCTGAAACCCAGAGGTACCAGTCTCTCCAAGAACATCAGCCATTTCCATCCCTCTATCCCATATTGTCGACATCTCTTTACAAGAAAAAAGTTAGCATGGGCATAACCCAAATATCCATAAAGATTGGGAGAAGGACCAAAGGAAAAGGAGTTTTAAAAGAGAAGTTAGGATTTAACAAATGAATATGAATACTGAATCATTATAGAGCTATATCTTTGTAGTCTCCAGTGTCGTGGAGCAGCTAGAAAGAAAAACCTGAAATTGTGAAACTGTAACCCATATCACATTATGAAATCTGTTCTATAACTATATGTTAAAATATTCTTTAATAAAATAGGTTGATGGAAATACCAGTGGTCAATGAGAGGGATGGGTAAGGTGTATGGTATGTACGAGTTTTTCCTTTTTATTTCTTTTTCTGGAGTGATGCAAATGTTCTAAAAACTGATCATAGTGATGAATACAAAACTTATGTGATGATATTGTGAGCCACTGATTGTACACCATGCATGGAATGTGTATGTGTGAAGATTTCTCAATAAAAATATTTAATATATGTATTTTGAAACTTATTGCTTTTTTTTTTGGTGAGAAAACCCGGGACTGAGCCAACTTACTGCTTTTTATATATAAATTTAACAATAAAAAAAAGTCAAAAAAATTAATGGAAAAAAAAAAGATATTCAACTTCATTAGATATTTTTATTCAATCAAATTAGCAAAAACTGAATGATGTATGATATTAGAGTTGGAGGAAAAGGGACAGTGTGAGAGGCACAAATGATGGTATTCCAAATCGCCCCAAAGTTTCTAGAGGGTAACCTGAAAAAACACAACAATTTTTTAAACAAGCATGCCATAAACTAAGCAATTCTACATTTCCAAATATACATATGTATTCTAGAAATGTATTTCCAAATTCTACATTTGGCAATAAATGGACAAATACATATGGATAAACATATCATTGTAGCATTGTTAGTAATAACAAAAATTAACAATCCAAGTATTCATTATGCCTTCTCCATATATCACTATTTTCTTACCTTTAAACCTTCAGCTGGAAGTCTATAACCAAATCTTGCAGGAAGGTCGTCAAATGTTTGAGATGCATTTTCAAAATTATACTAAATATAAAATTAAAAAAACAATCAAGTTAAAATCAACTTATTTAAATTGGCATTTCATAATTCTGAATACTACTACCACAGCTTATCACAATAAAATCAAACTTATTAATGTATATTCACTAAAATAGTAAGGAATATACACAATGTTTACTACATATACTACTTAAATTGGATTGTGATTTCATATAATTATTAAATAGCAACAATAATTCTGTAACGTTAAACAACCTACTGAGCTTCTGAGCTTTCCCTCAGTTTTTTCCTAGTGAGGAATACTCTAGATAAATCATTTTTTTGGCAAGAAAGTTCGATTTTATTTTTTCTGCATATAAGGGTCTGATTTAAGAGAGGAGACTTACAGAATTTCTAACTATAGCTATGCCTTTTCTTCAGGGTAAGAAGCAACATCGAACCATACTTTTAAGACTTTGCCAGTTTTGATAAAGGCTGAACATTTATATATATATATATATATATATATATATATATATATATATACATATATATATATATATATATAAAATGTTAATATATATATTTAATTATATATATATATTTTATTTTTTTTTGCATGAGCAGGCACCAGGAATTGAAGCCGGGTCTCCGGCATGGCAGGCGAGAACGCTGCCTGCTGAGCCACCATGGCCCGCCCAAGGCTGAACATTTTTATCAGGACTGAACAATGAAAGGACTAAACTCATGAAATGTATACATATAAAGAAGCCATTAAAACCTAAACAACTTTTTCCTTTCCTTACAGATAAATTCCTGTGTTACAATTATCAGTTCTCTCTACCAAAACAAAATAAAGGTTCACTTGCTTTTAGAAAATAATAGATATAATAACGATTTTAAGATTAGTTTGCTGTATTATATAAGCATGTTTAATTCTGCTAAATAGAAAATGAGAAACAAGGAAAATAGATGAAACTAAGCACAGATATTATTTATTTATTTATTTATTAATGTAAAAAAATTAACAAACGAACAAAAATATTCTTAACATATGATCATTCCGTTCTACATATATAATCAGTAATTCACAATATCATCACATAGGTGCATATTCATCATCACGATCATTTCTTAGAACATTAAGCACAGATATTTTTAACAATGTTTTTAACATAGGCAAAATTCATAATATGTGTTTGAAGTTAAAATAGTGTTTGTACTGTATAAGACATATCAATTTGAAAATGGAGCATTGTTTTTTATATAGGTAAAAGGAATGAAGCAAAGCAAGAGTGTTATTTATAGATAGAAAAGGCTGGAATAAATGAAGAGTGTCAGAAGGATCAAAAGACAGAAGGATCAAACAGACTTTAAATATTCACAAAGCATGAATGGATTAGATCCTGATGTCCAGATTGACAGCTATGTCATCCCTATTAAACACCCATTGGTGACACCCGTTCCAGTCAATGGGTCACCTACTAGAGACACACAAATAAAAGTCACAGCAGCTCTGCAATTTAAATGCAAGTTACAGTTGTGACCAAGTAGATATACGCCTTTCATCTCTGATAGAGAAAGCAAGCTTTGGCTCCAAGCACCTTCCTTCTGTCAAGACCCCTTATTCGTCCTCAACTCAGATCCTGGTAATCACACCACCATCAGCAAAAGCTAATGCAGCAGAGAGACTGGGCAAACTAATAATAGGTAAAAAAGGATTCATGTAATGTGGTTCTCTCTTTTTTTTTTGTAATGTGATTCTTACACCTCACTTTGTACCCTATACTGACTGCTGTTATATACCCATTTTTTCCCTTGCTTCTCACTACATGCCTCTAATTGATTCAATAAATTGTGATTCAAGTATCTGAATTTGTCTGATGAATCTATCATTCTGTGACCTCTGAGATAATCTGCCTGGTAAACTTGAAAGCCACCATTGCTTCAGGGTGATTTCCCACTGCAACAATAATTTAAATCCCAAGAGTGCCTAAGGTTTACAAAGAGCTTTAGAGTAACAAAATGCTTTTACATTTATTATCACAATTCATCATTTACGCTCATTAAAACATCTTTCTTTAACTGATTTAATTCAACATGATCAGCTTTGTGTGGAACTTAAGACAAGTACTCCAAGCCAAAGGCCTCACTGTAAAATAAAAATGGCACTCTAGATACATAGGCAAAGGAAAAAACAAATGTGTGCAATCAGCACTTTAAAAAAACAAAACTGTAATTTTAAAATCTAGAAAAGTAAAACCTACAACCATTCTAAAGGATACTTTGATCACTTCCCTATGTCCCTATTACAAAAGAGTTTCACTTTGGCTAAAATTTCAGAAATAAAATTTCTAACTTGAGCTATAGTACTTGTTGTAGCACTGGGATTTGAAACAAGTTTTGTTACTGAGTGAGATCTATTTTGAAACTGCTTTGTCTTTCCTTAATATCAAAATAACCATCATATCTCATTGCCTCTTAAAATCATATTGTTTAAAACAAACAATGTTGCTACCATGAACCATACAAACAAACATCTTTTACAAAGAATTAAGTGTTTCTCAATTTGTTTTATAATTTTTAGTATGGTGGGGGTGGGGGGAATGCTATTCATGAAATTAAAGCGTGCTCCCTGTTAAAAATTTATAAGTAGAAAATGAAGTTACTCCTGTCTAGAATCCCATCCTCAGAGATTACCATTTAACAACCTGAGTCCATTTATTTTGATAGTCTTTTCCTTAAACAATTCCCAGCAGCCTAACAGAAGAAAGCAGCAAATAGCTAACAAGCACTGATACTTATTATGTACAGACATCTGCTAAACACTTTATGGGTATTGATTTATTTAATCCTAACAACAACCATATGAAGTAGACCACTATTTTCACCCTCATTTTGCAGCTTGACCATGTTATGTTTAAAGTAACTTGCTCTAGTGAATGAGAGACAGGACTCTAGCCCAGGCAGCCTGGCCCCAGAGTCCTGGCTCTTAACCTACTGACCTATACTGTCTCTCACAGACTTCCACCTTTATAATTAGCAAACTGAGACTTAAGAGAAGTTAAGTAATGCCCAAGGCCATGCAACTACGGAAGGATAGAGACGGGATTCAACCAGAACGCCCATGGCTAAGCTCTTAATCACCTTGCCATATAACTCAACCTATTCACACCCCACCTATCAGTTGCTTCTCTGTTACTCAACCCACTGGCACTCACGACCACCTACCAAGCAACCAACTCTCTCTGACAAATTCAGACAAGAGAAGCAGAGGTAGACCGGGAGTAAATCAAAGTTGGGTTGAGTGTGAATCTCTCTGAAATTAAGTAAGGTGTAAGAAAGATGTTTATTTCTCAATAAGCTTATGGCATACCTCAAAACTAACAAGTCACCTGTAGCCTATGACCTCAGAATATTCAGCACTGATCTGAGTATCTCTATGTTCTTAGACATAAATCTAAATAATGAATAATCTCACAGAAATTATGAGAAATGATGAGATAAGAGATGAAGACAGAATAAACTGCTAATGGAAATACAATACTCTAAAAGTACCAAGAAATAAATGTCATGAAAACATGATAGAACTGGGCAGGTCAAGGTGGCTCAGCAGGCAGAGTTCTCACCTGCCATACCGGAGACCTGGGTTCGATTCCCAGTGTCAGCCCATACAAATATATATATATATATATTTAACTAAATCTCTAAAGGAAGGCTATTAACTAGTTCAAACACTTATTGAATTCCTACTGTGTAACTGTCACTAAGTGCCAAGAACATGGTAAGACACAGTCCTGCCTTTCAGGAACTCAATCCAGGGGTTTACCGATTAGTCAGTGACATGCCATAGTTAGCATTTCCATGTCCTCTTGAAACTCACCAACTAGTTATACAAGTTATACAAATACTGTGTCAAGGAATTAGCAGTCAAATAGGAGAATTCAAGCACATACAAAAAAAAGAAAGAAAGAAATCAAAACAAACAAACAATGTACCCGGCATACAAACAGCATGACTAAAACTGACCAATTTTTTCAAAAACAGCACCCTAAAATCTGTCCCAAATGGGATTACAATCAACCTGATGTTTCATTTATTTAAACTCAGGTTCCAAGGCCACTCTTATTCAATTAAAAGGAAGACCCAATATTTTCTACCTTTTGACTGTTTTCCTTTGAATGATTATGTCACCATATCTAGTCTTCCACCTCAACTTTTAGTTTTCCCTTTTACCAATTACTTACCCTCACAACTTAACTCTCCTCAAGCTTTATCTGCGTTTATTTCAGTCTTCTATCCTTTAATGCTAGCACGGAGCCCAGATTGCAGCAGCTCCTACAACATCAGCATGCATTCCACACTTACCTATCTGAAGCACAAGGAACAATGCTGGCAAGAAGGATGGTCTGTTCTTCTATATTCAACATTTTGATTTGTCTCTACACTAAAAATACAGCTAGGTCGGTTTCATGCACTGCTTGAGGGAGTAAATTTAAAGGATGATAAAAACGAAAATTATAATGAAGATAAAATGATAAAGAATATACTATGTGCTAGATATCATTCTAAGCAGTTTATCTTATTTAATCCTCACTGCAACACTTTGTGGTTATTATCTCTATTTTACAAAAGAAGAAATTGAAGCACTGATAGAAGCTAAATAATTTTGTCAAAGTCACACAGCTAGTTACATTCCCAGAGCAATCCACTAAAAATCACTTAACCCATCACACAACTACACCATAGAATAACCATCACATAACTGAACCACAGAATAACAATCATCTCAGGAGAGAAAAAAAGAAGGAAGACAATGGAGTAGCAAGGTTAGAAATAACAGAAAAAAGAAAAAAAAGCAGCACAGAATAAACCAAAGGAGAGAAGGGGGACAAGGAAAATTTCATTCCCTGATCAGCTCATCATTAATCCTTTAATTCATTTAAAAAATCATCCCAAGAAAATTCCAAGGACTTCAGGGACCAATTCAGAGGAAAAATTTGAATAGCAATGGACTCTTTGGCCTCAAAAAGATCCAAACATATTAAAAAAGAAACCTTTATGAATCAGTTCCCTACTAATGAGGGTGACAGAGGGTGAGAAATCTCATAGGGACTACTACACCTGCTATGCCCAATCAAAAGTTATAGTTTAGAGGATTCAGAGAGAGCAACACTACGAAGCACAGAGTCCACCAGCCAGCGACCTTTGGAGATGAAGAAGGAAGACGCCTCCCGGGGAGCTTCATGAAACTGGGAGCCAGGAGAGAAAGCTAGAAGATGACGCTGTATTCGCCATGTACCCTTCCAGCCAAGAGAGAAGCCCTGTGTTCACCATGTGCCTTCTCATTTGAAAGAGAAATCCTGAACTTCATCGGCCTTCTTGAACCAAGTTTGTCCTCCAGAACAACTACTAAATAACCAGAAATAGTACAGAACAGCTCCTGGGGCCACGTCAGTGACCAGACACACAGTGTACCCCAGTCTGGACCAGCTGGACCGGCTGCGAGCACCCCCCCACCCCCCAGAAACCGTGAGTTCCCAAAGCTGCAGTGGCCAGTGCCCCTCCCCCACAGGCCACTTCCCAGAGGGGAAAGGAAAGGACTTTACCAGCAGCAGGGACTGGGCACAATCAAACGCCAATTGCGGAACTAATTAACAAATTCTGACTACTAAAAATAGGCCCCCAGCTTAGGTGAACCTGATCAAAGCGGAGGTTGCTCATTTTTGCCCCGGCGCCAAGGGGGAAGGACTGACAGAAAAGGGGGGGGGGGGAGAAGGAAACAGAGGTTTTTGTGGCTTTGTATCTACAAAGGTTTGACTGCCTCTGGATACAGCGGCAGGACTTTTCAGGCTGCAACTGCCCCAGGCATAGGCAGAAGTGAGCTCTTTTGGGGGCTTGTCTGGAGCCTGTGCCTTCCCCAGGGGAGGGGTGAAGCCCAACTCAGGTGGAATCCCTCCATCATGGAATTCAGACTCCAGGGCTTGGTAATTTGAAGCCATTAAAACCAGCCTACAACGTCTCCTCTGTCTCCACCACACCCCCAGCAGGGAGAGTCTGCCAAGTTAAAGATACTGCATCATCTTATGCTGGTGGGACCTGCAGTCAGACAAGCGCCACACACAGGGCAGGATAAGAAAAACAGAGTCCAGAGATTTCACAGGAAAGTCTTTCAACCTGCTGGGTCTCACCCTCAGGGAAAACCAATGCAGGTGACTCTTTCCTCCTGATAGGAGTCCAGTTTGGTCTGGGAATATCTGGCTGGGGTATATAATATCTAAGTAGACCCTCCTAAGTGTCTGTGTGTGGGGAAGGCACCACACAAGCAGGGCAAGACACAGGAAAACAAGAACTGAAAAATTCTCCTCTGTTAAACAAAATTTAAGCTAAAGGTCCAGATAAAGCTGAACAGAATGTCAAAGAACAGATAGACAACAAATTCATCCAGCAAGAAAACCCTAGATAAAAGAAGTGAAAGCAATCTCCAGAATAAATTAATTAAGGGAATTAAATGCCTAGACACCAACAAAAAATAATAAATCACACTAGGAAAATTGAAACTATGGCCCAGTCAAAGGAACAAACCAACAATTCAAATGACATACAGGAGCTGAAACAATTAATTCAGAATGTACGAACAGACATGGAAAACCTCATCAAAAACCAAATCAATGAATTGAGGTAGGATATAAAGAAGGCAAGGAAAGAACAAAAAAGAAGAAACTCAAAGTCTGAAAAAACAAATCACAGAACTTATGGGAATGAAAGACACAGTAGAAGAGATGAAAAAAACAATGGAAACCTACAATGGTAGATTTCTAGAGGCAGAACATAGGATTAATGAACCAGAGGACAGAACACCTGAAATCCAACAAGAAACAGAAACTATAGGAAAAAAAATGGAAAAATATGAGCAGGGACTCAGGGAATTGAAAGACAATATGAAGCGCACGAATATACGTGTTGTGGGTGTCCCAGAAGGAGAAGAAAAGGGAAAAGGAGGAGACACTGAAAATTTTCCAACTCTTATGAAAGATTTAAAATTACAGATCCAAGAAATGCAGCGTACCCCAAAGAGAATAGATCCAAATAGACATACTCCAAGACATTTAATAATCAGAATGTCAGAGGTCAAAGAGAGAGGATCTTGAAAGCAGCAAGAGAAAAGCAATCCATCACATACAAGGGAAGCCCAATAAGACTATGCGCAGATCTCTCAGCAGAAACCATGGAGGTGAGAAGACAGTGGGAAAATATATTTAAATTATTAAAAGAGAAAAACTGCCAACCAAGAATTCTATATCCAGCAAAACTGTCCTTCAAAAATGAGGGAGAAATTAAAACATTTTCAGACAAAAAATCACTGAGAGAATTTGTGACCAAGAGACCAGCTCTGCAAGAAATACTAAAGGGAACACTAGACAAAGATACGAAGACGGAAGAGAGAGGTGTGGAGAAGAGTGTAGAAAGGAAGACTATGTGTAAAGGCAAAAAGAAGGAAAATTAGATATGACATATAAAATCCAGAAGGCAAAATAGTAGAAGAAAGTACTACCCACGAAGTAATAACACTGAATGTTAATGGATTAAACTCTCCAATCAAAAGACATGGTCTGGCAGAATGGATTAAAAAACAGGACCCATCTATATGCTGTCTCTACTCAATGGACACGAGGCCAAGGACACAAATGGACATTTACACACCAATGTTTATAGCAGCATTATTAACACTTACCAAGAGATGGAAACAGCCAAAATGTCCATCAATAGACAGTTGGCTAAACAAACTGTGACATTTACATAAGACGGAATATTATGCAGCTGTAAGACAGAATAAAGTTATGAAGTATGTAAAAACATGAATGGACCTTAAGGACATTATGCTGAGTGTGATTAGCCAGAAACAAAAGGACAAATACTGTATGGTCTCACTTATATGAACTGACATTAGTGAATAAACTTGGAATATTTCCTTGGTAACAGAGACCATCAGGAGATAGAAATAGGGTGAGATATTGGGTAATTGGAGCTGAAGGGATACAGATTGTGCAACAGGACTGAATATAAAAACTCAGAAATGGACAGCGCAATACTACCTAACTGTAATGTAATTGTTAAAACACTGAATGAAGCTGCATGTGAGAATGATAGAGGGAGGAGGGCTGGGGACATAAATGAAATCAGAAAGAAAGATAGATGGTAAAGATTGAGATGGTATAATCTAGGAATGCCTAGAGTATATAATAATAGTGAAATGTACAAATTTTGAAAATGTTTTTGCATGAGGAAGAACAAAGGAATCTCTTTATTGCAGGGTGCTGAAAATAGATGATAATTAATACTTTAAAATGTCACCTTATGTGTGAGACTAAAAAAAAAAAAAAAGTTATAGTTTAGAAACAAGTCTGGCTCTTCCAAGTTCTACAAAGATCCTGCACTCTTTCAGAAGTGTTATCATATGCAGAAGCATGGCTCAGAACTACATCAAGTTTCGGTCAGGGACAATTCTGACCCTTCTATTTCTAATGCCAATAAGCAAATCAGTTGTACCCAGAAAGTAAAAATACAAATCCTAAGCATAGTACCTATAGGTCTACATGCACACATACACAAAGTTAGTTCTTTTTCTGCCCTCACAGAAATGAAAAACAGGAAATCTATACACTGGGAAGTAAGACACCTAGAGAGAACTAATGAGGTTTGGAGGAGCAATCTTATTCTCTAAAAACATTTCTACCCATCATGAAGACCACCGTGCTTCTCTGATTCATTGTTGCTGATCTTGGATGGAATTTCCTATGGATATCTTGTAGAATTTTCTAAAACATCATTATCAAAGTATTACAAATATACTAGATAACAAGAAAAAAGTAAACACACGAGCATGTATGTATGTGTACAAAAGCACTCATACTCTCTCAAAAGCAACATTTATCAGGTACTTAACATACATGCGATCTTATATTCGATACAAAGCTATAAAAAGATGAGCAAAGTCCCTCACTTCCAAGTAACTGTACGCATGTGCCTGGGTAAATTTGTAGGTAAACACTTTGTAAAATTCCATCATTCTAGAGCTTTTTTAAAGCTTTACTTTACAGGATATTTTAGCCAAGAATAAATTTTACTTTACTTACTGCTAAAATGTCTGCTTCTACAGGCAGTAGGTTTAAGAATGCAAAGAACTGGACAGTCAAGATGGTGTAGACTTGCGTGGCAGACAACATGAGCATTCCTATGGAAAGCAGCATCTCGTTGTAAAATCACCTAGAAGACATGTGAACGACGATGACAGTTAGTGTATTGGCACTTGATACATTAATTTATATCACCCAAAATGTCCCTTTTAATTATAAAATGTATTAACATCAATACTGAATCATGTTCCAAACACATGATAATTTATACAGATTTGAACATTTAAATCAATACCTACATAATTCATGCTGACTTTAAGTTCTATGTTTTAACCACTAAACAAACATCTTCCCACAATTCTGTTTACAGTACACTTTGTCTACTCACCCAAATAAATTGGGGGAAAAACTAGTTTCTAATGAAACAAAGTAAGGAACATAAATTTAAATTTTTCTACAAGATTTAAGATAATTTAGCCTTTGATTTAATATAAACATGTAAATTCACTTTTCATTTACTCTTGAATGTTGAACACATACTAGATTTTTTAGAAGTAAAATAATAGCCATTTATTATAAAGTAATACTTTTCCTTCACCTTCTACAATTTATACATTTTTCCCTCTTTACATCCTAACAGCAAAAGGGCAGCTTCCTCTCCCAATCTCATGTAACTCTCTATGTAAGTCTCATTTATCTTAGAACAAAAAGATACAATGAAAGCACTATAAATGTTAACCAAATAAATATTAAAATTATTATTGGTAAGCCTCAGTCAATTATAAAATATACTTTTAAACAAGCTAGAACACAGTTTGCAAGCACAAGGACCTCTATAATGAATTATCTCATTAAATACCACCAACTCATGTAATATCAATTCTGATGATGATTACTGTTGATAAGTGTTCTATATCTGGAGAATAGCATACAAACTCAAACCCCGAGTCTTTGACTCACATACTGAAAAAGAAATACCTGTGAATAATTTCTAAGCTATCATCTTATAAAACTTGCAGTATCAAAAATGAAATAAAGATGACAGATTTAAAACATATTAAATGTATAGATTTGTTCCAAAGACAGAGGAAGTAAATTAGTGGCTGCCTGGGGCTAAGAGGATGAGAAGACAGGCAAAATGGGGAAAGACTGCTTATGGGTTTGGAGTTTCTATCTCAGGTGATGAAAATTAGATTACAGTGATGGTTGCACAACTCTGTGAATATACTAAAACATTACTGAACTATACACTTTAAATGGGTAAATTTTATGGTACATAATATATATCTCAATAAAGCTGTTCAAAAAAGTATAGCATGTTGACATTAGTTTCTCAGGTAAAGTACATAATATAATATACAACTGTGCAGAAAAGAGTTAACATAGCAGACCTGAGACTGCTACCCTTAGAAAGGCCTGCCGTGGCTGGCATTTGGAAACTTAGATTTTGAGACGGTTCCTACTCTTACCTGTTAATAAGTCATTTTAGACTTATTGACTTTAGACTTATTATGCCTAAACTGTTGGCAAAACCAACGTGGTTTCCTCCTGGAAGTTTGCTAGGCAGAAGGTACCTCTGTGACCAGCCCTCAGTAAAAACCCTGGGCACTGCATCTCCCTTGTAGACATTTCACAAATGTTGTTCACAACATGTTGCTAAAGGAATTAAAGACATCCTGTATGACTCCACTGGAAAAGGAACCTTGGAAGCTTATGGCAAGCTGCCGTGTAACTTTTTACTCCATGCACCTTTTCTCTTGCTAACTTTGCTCTGCATTCTTTGGCTGTAAAAAATCACAGCCATGAATACAACAATACGCGAAGTCCTGTAAGTTCTCCTAGTGAATACTGAAACCTGGGGGGGAGTTTCAGGGACCCCAACACACACACATTTAGAGAATCTGGGCCAAAACTCTTACCATAAAAACATACAAATGCTGAGTTTGGTACTTTCTTAAAAAGTGAAGCATAGAGTTCTGGGAAGAGGGCAGAATAGGATAGATCGAGATCACTCCTGCTCTAAGGAACAGCTAGAGGAAGGACAGGAGGGAGACTGACATGGCGATTCCAGGGTGTAAGTGACTTGGGAGAGTTTTTTGCATCACATGGGATGGCCCTGGTTGCAAAATCTGAGGAACTGAGAAGCAGAGAACCAGAGACCATCCAGCTGGTGCAAATAACAGAAGCCTGGAGCCCTCAGGAGTGCACAGATAGGGAGACGGGAACTAGGAAGCAAGCCAAGCCATGTTCCTTAAATACACTACCCTCACCAGTGCAGACCCACAACCCACAACTCACCCCACACCCGTACCCCGTCACCCACCCCAGCCTCCAGCCCCTCCCCCACACTACAAGCGGCCCTGCCCCACCAACCCTTGTGGCGTGCACCCACCCCACAACCCCACCCCAAGCACTTGCATGCCTGCCCCAGCCCGACCCATCTCTCCTGCACAAGCACAGTCTTGCCCTGTCCTTCCCAAGCCCTACCTTCTAGTCCCTGTCCCCTGCAGGCTGTTGCCAGAACATATAGGTTGAAGGCACTTATCTCCATACCCAGGCTATACATGCCCCCAGCCCACAGAGTCAAGCAGCCCCCCCCCACCCTCCCTGAGTTTTGTGCCAGTGTACATCAGTCTACCACACTCCCAGTTCCATGCATTCGCATGGCCCCCAGTCACACCCCCAGGTCTGATAAAGCACTGACCTGCACATCCAGGCCACCTCTGACCCAAGCCCATGCAGATACAACACCAATCTGCTGCCCTAGCTCTGCGAATATGCACACAGGGCCCCATGCCCTAGACCAGCATACAGCAGGGCCCCACCCCCTAGACACCTGCATCCGCAAAGTCACATCCTTCCCCACCGCTGGGCACTCATGCTCACAGGCACCAGCATACCATCCCCAACCTGTACCCATATCTGCGCTGCAACACATCACTGCACTGTTGTGCCCCACCCCCGTCTCTCCATCCTGCTCCACATCCATCTGCAAATACGAAGCTTTACATTACTGAAAGAAATCAACTTACAAAGTAAACCAACCTAGATATTTACATGCTGTGAAGGCAGCAGTAGATCACTTAACATATCATGATGCAGAAAGATATAGCTAAGCCTAACGACCTAATTAAAACACCAGAGGAGACACAGATGTTCAACTAAGCAAAGATGTTCATAATAACTTTACTAAGTAATATAAATGGGAAGGCTAATGACATAAAGAGAACAAGCAGATACTACAAGAGCATAAAAAGGAATCTGAAAGAATACATAGAAAAATAGCAGATACCAGAGATTAAAGATTCTGTACTCCAAATAAAAAGCACACAACAGAATCACAACAGCAGATTTGAAGAGGCAGAAGAAAGAATAAGTAAACTAGAGGACAGGAAAATTGATTTTGAACACTCAAAACAGCAAATGGTAAAAAAGGTGGAAAATTTTGAATTGGATCTCAGGGAAATGATGGACAAAATAAAGTGTGCAAATGTAAGGATCATTGGTGTCCCAGAAGGAGAACAGAACAGTAAAGGGCTAGGAAGATCAGTTTAGAATATCACAGAGGAAAATTTCCCAACACATAAATATGCAAGTCCAAGAAGCTCAACAAACTCCAAATAGAATAAATTCAAATAGGCCTTTCCCAAGACACATACTAATCTGTCTGTCAAATGTTGAAGAGAAGCAGAAAATCCTGAAACTAGCAAGAGAAAAACAATCGACTACATACAACAGTAACCACATAAGACTGAGTTCGGACTACTCAACTGGCACAGTGAAGGGAAGAAGGCAGTGGTATGACATGCTAAAGATCCTGAAAGAGAAAGACTTCCAGCCAAGAATTCTGTACCCAACCAAATTTTCCTTCAAAACTGAGAGAGAGATTAAAATTTTCACAGACAAACAAGTGCTAAAAACTGAAAGAGTTTGTCAACAAGAGACCTACCCTATAAGAAATAGTAAAGGGAGATCTGCAAGTTGAAAAAAAAGACAGGAGAGGGAGGTCTGGAAGAGGGCACAGAATTGAAGAGTACCAATAAGGGTAACTTAAAAGATAAAAATAGAAAGAGGAAAAAGAATATATAGATCTGACAAATAAAATCCAAAAGATAGATGGAGGATTCAAGAAACACATTTTCAGTAATAACCCTGAATGTTAATGAACTAAACTTACCAACTAAAAGGTACAGACTGGCAGAATGGATTAAGAAATATAAACCAGGTCCAAATAAATCCTAAAACCTAGCCCAGCTTCTCCAGAACATCAGATAGCTCCATCTCCTTACCCCATATTAGTGACAGACCTGCTCAATATCAAAAATTTAGAATTGCCATAGCCCAAACACCCTAAAGAGAAGGATGGAAAGATCAAAGGTGATGGTGGAGTTATACATAGAAGATATGATTTAACAAATGAATATGAATGCTGAATCATTAAACTGATATCTCTTTTAGTCTCCAGTATTTTAGAGCAGCTAGAAGTAAAAACCTAAAATTGTGAAATTATAACCTATGTCAAAGTCTGAAATATGTTCTACAACTAATTACGGTGCTGTGCTTTGAAATTTATTGTCTTTTTGTTTATACGTTATTTTCCACAAAGAAAGAAGGAAAAAAGTCAACTATGAAGATAAAAAAATATTCAAGCCCTTTAGCTTCTTATATTCTGGAGCAGTTAGAAGGAAAAATATGAGAGGATGGTATGGTAGCCCTTGTCAAACTCTGGGATCTGTCCTGTAACCACTTGTTGAAGAGTGCTTTGAAAACTATTGCAGTTTTATTTCTTTGCTTTGTACGCATGTTACACTATACAATAAAAAAGTTAAAAAAAAATAAAAAAGAAATATAATCCAGCTATATGCTGCTCACAAGAGACTCATCTTAGACACAAGGATACAACACAAATAGAATGAAAGTGAAAGGATGGAAAAAGATGTTCCACAAAAGTTGTAACCAAAGGAAAGCAGAAGTAGCTATATTAATATCGGACAAATAGACTTTAAATGTAAAGACATCACAAGAGACAAAGAAGGACACTACATATTAATAAAAGGGACAATTCACCAAGAAGAAATAACAATCATAAATGTCTATGTTCCCAATCAAGGAGCTTCAAAGTACATGAGACAGACATTGGCAAAACAGAACAAAGCATTAGATGTTTCAACAATAATAGGAGAGTTCAATACAACACTCTCCTCTACAGACAGAACAATCAGGATATACATCAACAAGGAAATACAGAAGATAAACAACTTGGTAAACAAATTAGACCTAAAAGACATTTATAGATCATTACACCCCAAAACAGCAGGATATACATTCTTCTCTAGTGCTCATGGAACATTCTCCAGGATAGTTCATATGCTGGGGCACAAAACAGGTCTTTATAAACACCGAAATTATTCAAAGCACTTTCTCTAATCACAATGGAATGAAGCTGGATAGCAATAACCACCAAAGAGAACATTCACAAAAATATGGAGAGTAAATCATACACTCTTAAACAGCCAGTAGTCAAAGAAGAAATTACTAGATAAATCAAGAGCTATCTGGAGACGAATGAAAACAAGAATAAAACATATTAAACTTATGGGATGGGGCAAAGGCTGTGTTGAGAGGGAAATTTATTGCCCTAAATGCCTATATTACAAAACAAGAAAGAGGAATAATCGAGGACTTAACTCACCTGGAAGAACTTGAGAAAGAACAGCAAACCTCAAAACAAGTAGAAGAAGAGAAATCATAAAGATTAAAGCAGAGTTAAATGAATAGGAGAATAAAGGAACAATAGAAAGAACCAATAAAATCAAAAGTTGGTTCTTTCAGAAAATCACTAAAATTGATCGGTGACTAGCAAACCTGACAAAGGAAAAAGAGAGAGAGGATGCAAATAAACAAAATAAGAAATGAGAAGGAGGGTGTAGCCCCAGACCCTGAAGAAATAAAAGAAATCAAAAGACAATACTATGAACAATTACATGTCAACAAACTAGGCAACTTAGATGAAACTGGAAATTCCTGGAAAAACAGTAACAAGTTACACTGACTTAGGAAGAAACAGAAGCTCTCAACAAACGAATGACAAGTAAAGAGATTCAAACAGTCATCAAAAATCTGTATTATCTTACAGATTATATATGTGAAACGGAATGATCATATGTTAAGAATGTTTTAGTTCGTTTGTTGTTAAATTTTTTTTTTAAATAAAAAAATCTGTATTATCATATTAAAGATGAACAGGACTGAAAGGGACATGTAGACCTACATGTCCCACTGACTCACACTAGAAATATGAATTAGTTCTTGCAAGCATTATTTCAAAGATATGATTCGTGTAAAAAGAGTGTTTAAGTCCAGGGTACAGGGGGAAAACTGCTATTGCATGCTATGAGCTATGTTCAAAAGGAAAACATCAGCACTACCACAGCAACAGCAGAGGCAAATACTGGGGGGAAGGACAAGAGTTAAGAGGAAGTTTGGATTTCCTATTTGGCAAGGGTGTGTTTATTGGTTTTCTTTCTCTTGGGAACAATAAATTATCTAAAACTGAGAATGTTGATGGACTGTGGACTTTGGGCACTATACATGATGCCTGATGAATGCAGGTGGCTGAAGGGTGCACCGACGGAGAAGTAGATAGGCGAATGATGGTATATACTTATAAATGAAGCTTGTGCTGCTACACAAAGGAACAAAGCCAGGAGCCATGCAATGATGTGAATGAACAGGTGAGAAAATAAGCCAGAAATGAAAGAACACAAATGGTATGGTCACCTTTAGGAAATGCTTATAAGACAACAGGATATATGTATCCTGATATTTAGAGACAAGAACAAAGCCGGTCAGGTTGGGGTTAAAGTAATTCGGAACACAGGAGTAAGGAAGACAGTGTCTATATTTTAGAACCACACATACTCTTTGAGACCAAAGGAAGAAAGGTTTATTTCGTCTAGAACTGAAATTTTCTGTAGTGCATAATAACTCAACCTATCTGTATAGCTCATTTGAACAACTGAAATACAGACAGCCCAGAATAAGAAAGAAGTCCTTTAATCCTGTACAGATTATTGTAATATCTGGATACGTCCTAGAGTAAAGTAGCAGATAATCAAAAAGTATTGGCAAAATTCCTTGAGGGATGGGAGAAAGAATATGGAAATATTAAACCTTACCATCAAGGAATCCCCTGACACGGTATCAAACTTTAGGGACATCCAAAACAACAGGTCATGCCCTCGATCATGAGGCTTACTCTTGTGAAGCTTATGTGGGTAGTGGAGAAGCTTAGACTACCTACAGGCATGCCTAAGAGTCACTTTTGGAGGATCTCTTTTGTTGCTCAGATGTGGCCTCAGTCTCTCTAAGCCCAACTCTGCAAGTGAAATCATCACCCTCTCCTCTATGTGAGACATGACATCCAGGGGTAAAAGTCTCCCTGGCGACATGGGAGATGACTCTGAATCCAGCCCTGGTACCACGGGATCAACAATTCCATCCTGACCAAAAGGGGGAAAAGAAATGTAATTAATAAAGTATCAGTGCACAGAGAATTCAAATAGAGTCAAGAGGCTACTCTGGAGGGTGCTCTTACAACAGCTTCAGGTTAGGTAGACCTTGCTACCTATTATAATCTGCCAAATCCCAACCAGGACCATTCCAGCCAATCCTAAAGAACACCTAGGGCAACATATAAGATTTCAAAAGGGTTTCATACACTAGAGTAACTTTCCAGAAACCTATACCTCCTACAACCTCCTGATGGGTCCCTGGTTCATATAAGTCCTGAAACCTAGCTCAGCCTCTCCAGAACATCAGATAGATCCATCTCCCTACCCCATATTAGTGACAGACCCTCCCAATATGAGAAATTTAGAATTGACACAGCCCAAACACCCCTAAGGAGAGGGATGGAAAGAACAAAGGTGAGGGTCGAGTTATACAGAGAAGATAGGATTCAACAAATGAATATGAATGCCGAATCATTAAACTGATATCTCTTTCAGTCTCCAGTATTTTAGAGCAGCTAGAAGTAAAAACCTAAAATTGTGAAATTGTAACCCAAGTCTAAGTTTGAAATATGTTCTACAACTAATTGTGCTGCTGTGCTTTGAAATTTATAGCTTTTTTGTATATGCGTTATTTTTCACAAAAAAAAAAAAGAAGGAAAAAAGGTTGATTGTGATGGTAAAAAATATTTAAGCCCTCTAGCCTCCTATATTCTGGAGCAGCTAGAAGGAAAAATATGAAAGGATCGTATGGTAGCCCATGTCAAACTCTGGGATCTTTCCTCTAACTACTTGTTGAAGAGTGCTTTGAAAACTAATGCTTTTTTATTTTTTGCTTTGTGTATATGTTAAACTAGTCAATAAAAAAAAGTTAAAAATTAAAAAAAAAAACTGGTATGGTATGGTATAAGGATAGACATATAGATCAATGGAATAGAATTGAGAGTCCAAAAATAAACCTATACATCTACAGCCAACAGATTTTTTTAGAAGAGTGCTAAGACCACTCATTGCCAAAAGAATGGGCTTTTCAACAAGTGATGCTAGGAAAAGTGAATATACACATGTAAAAGAATGAAGTTGGACTCTACCTCACACCATAATCAAAAATTAACTCAAGGGCAGGCCATGGTGGCTCAGCAGACAAGAATGCTCGCCTGCCATGCCAGAGGACCCAGGTTCGATTCCCAGTGCCTGCCCATGTAAAAAAATAATAAAAAAAAAAAAATTAACTCAAAATGGATCAAAAGCCTTTAATATAAAAGCTAAAACTATAAAACTCTTAGAAATAAACACAGAAGTAAATCTTAATGACCTGTACTTGTTGAGAGATTCTTAGATAAGACAGCAAAAGCCTGAGTAACAAAAGAACATAGATGAATTGGAATGCACCAAAAAGCAAAAACTTTGTACAAAGCACATTATTCAAAAAGTGAAGAGATGATCTAAAGAATAGGAGAAAATATCTGTTGCTGAAAACATATATATATAAGGGTTGCATATCCAGAATATATTTTTAAAAATCTCTAACAACAACAAAAAGTCAAACAACCAAATTTTTTAAATGGGTAAAGAATTTGAATAAACACTTCTCCAAAGAAGATACACAAATAGCCAGCAAGTAAACAACAAGATACTTAACAGCATTAATCAATAGGGAAGTGCATATCAAAACCACAATGAAATACTACTTCATACCCACTCAGATGGCTATGAAAGGAAGGAAGGAGGGAGGGAGAAAATAATTGTTGGCGAAGATGTGGAGATGCTAGAACCCTGGTATACTGTTGGTGAGAATATAAAATGATGCAGCTGCTGTAGAAAACAATTGGGCAGTTCTTCCAAAAGCTAAACAGAATTATTGATGACCGAGCAATTCCACTACTAGGTATATACACAAAATGATTAAAACAGGTACTCGAATAAATACGGTATACAAATGTCCATAGCAGCACCATTCAGAATAGTCAAATAGTACAAACAACTCAAATGCTCATCAACGGACGAATGCATAAACAGACTGTGGAATATACTTACAATGGGATATAATTTAGCCACAAAAAGGAGTAAAGTACTAATATATAGTTGGATGAACCTCAAAACATTACACTAAGTGAAAGAATCTAGACACAAAAGGTCACAATATTATTCCAATCATATGAAATATCCAGAATAGCTGAATCCATAGAAACAGAAAGAAAGGCAGTTGCCAGGAATTAGGGAGTGAGAATAGGGAGTAACTATGGAATGAGTATGAGGCAATATTTTGGGGTGATATAAAAAATTCTGGAACTAGAGGTGATGATTAAACAATACTGTGAACGTACTGAAACACAATGAACTGTTCACTTAAAAACAGTTAATCTTATGCATGTGAATTTCACCTCAATTTTTAATATTGTTTTAATTAATTAATGTTTATAGTACAAGGTGCATAAACATGTAAATTGCAAGCACAGTAATTGGGCAAATAAAATATTCTTCATTGAGGGGGGGAAGATGGTGGCTTAGCAATGTGCGCGTTTTAGTTCGTCCTCCAGAACAACTGCTAATAATCAGAAACAGTACAGATAAGCTCCTTGGGGCCACGTCAGTGACCGAACACACAGTATACCCTAGTCTGGACCAGCTGAACCGGCTGGGAGGCCCACCAGAACCGTGAGTTCCCCAAGCCGCGGCGGCCAGCGCCCCTCCTCCACAGGCTGCTTCCCAGAAGGGAAAGGAAAGAGACTTTACCAGCAGCAGGGACTGAGCTCAACCAAACGCCAATTGTGGAATTGATTAACAAATTCTGACTACTAAAAATAGGCCCCCAGCTGGTCAAAGCGGAGGTCGCTCATTTCTGTCCCACCACAACGGGGGTAGGGCTGATAGAAAAAGAAAAAAAATGAGACAGAGGTTTTTATGGCTGTGTTTCTACAAAGGCTTGACTGCCTCTGGATTTAGCAGCAGGACTTCTCAGGCTGCAACTGCACCAGGCATAGGCAGAAATAAGCTTTCAGGGCTTGTCTCCAGCCTGTGCCTTCCCCAGGTGAGGGGTGAAGCCCAACTCAGCTGGAATCCCTCCCTCAAGGAATTCAGACACCAGAGCATGGCAATTTGAACCATTAAAACCAGTCTATAATCTGTCCTCTATCTCGATCACGCCCCCAGCAGGGAGAGTATGCCAAAGATAAAGGTACCGCATCATCTTATGCTGGTGGGACCTGCAGGCAGACAAGCACCACATACTGGGTAGGATAAGAAAAACAGAGTCCAGAGACTTCACAGGAAAGTCTTTCAACCTGCTGGGTCTCACCCTCAGGGAAAACCAACACAGGTGACGCCTTCCCCTTGATAGGAGGCCAGTTTGGTCCAGGAAAACCTGGCTGGGGTCGATAATACCTACATAGACCTTTCTAATGGTGGGGGGAAAAGGCACCATACAAGCAGGGCAAGAAACAAGAAAAGAAGAACCGAAAAATTGAGAGGGGCCAAGATGGCGGCTTAGTAAGGTACGTGCGTCATAGTTCCTCCTCCAGAGCAACTACTAGGTGAACAGAAACAGTGCAGAACAGCTCCCGGGGCCACGACAGGGAATGGACACACAGCGTACCCCAGTCTGGACTGGCTAGTCTGACTGCGAGACTCTGCTGCGGTGAGATCCCTGAGCGGCGGGCAATTCCCCGAGCCGCGTCAGCTGTGGTGGCCGGAGCTCCTCCCATCCTCCTTCCACGGCCGGCTGAGAGTCTCGGAGAGGCAAGTTTCCCAAGCCGCGGCGGCCGGCGCCCCTCTTTTGCGGGCGGCTTCCTGGACTGGCTACGAGTCTCAGATCAGAGGGCTACCCGAGCCGCGGCGGCCGGCGCCCCTCTTTTGCGGGTGGCTTCCTGGACCAGCTACGAGTCTCGGATCAGAGGGCTACCCAAGCCGCGGCGGCCGGCGCCTCTCTTTTGCGGGCGGCTTCCTGGACTGGCTACGAGTCTCGGATCAGAGGGCTACCCAAGTCGCGGAGGCCGGTGACCGGTGCCCCTCCCACGCGGGCGGCTTCCTGGTCCGGTGGCGAATTCCCCAGGCCGCGGCGGACGGCGACCGACGCCCCTCCCGCACGGGCGGCTTCCTGGTCCGGTGGCAAATTCGCCAGGCCGCTGCGGCCGGCGAACGACACCCCTCCAGGGAGAGGAGAGAATTTCCAACAGTGGTAGGGACTGGGTCCAACCAAACACCAATAGGGGAATTAATAAAGGAGCCACAGGGTCCCCTCAAGCCACGGCGGCTGACGCCCACACCATGCGCGGCACCCCGGACCAACTGAGAGAATTGGATCGGAAATCACCCAGGCCACGGAGAACGGTGACCGGGGGAATCCCTTCCAAACACGTGAGACAAACGTGTGCCATGAGCGCCACCTACTGGGCAGGATAAGAAAAACAGAACCCAGAAATTTCACAAAAAAATCTTACAAACTTGTTGGGTCCAACACCCAGGGAAATCTGACTAAATGCCCAGACGCCAGCAGAAGATAATGGTCCATGCTCAGAAGATTGAGAATATGGCCCAGTCAAAGGAACAAACCAATAGTTCAAATGAGATACAGAAGTTGAGACAACTAATGCTGAATATATGAACAGAAATGGAAAATCTCTTCAAAAATGAAATCGATAAATTGAGGAAGGACATGAAGAAGACATGGGCTGAACAAAAAGAAGAAATAGAAACACTGAAAAAACAAATCACAGAACTTATGGAAGTGAAGGATAAAGTAGAAAAGATGGAAAAAACAATGGATACCTACAACGATAGATTTAAAGAGACACAAGATAGAATTAGGAAATTTGGAGGATGGAACATCTGTATTCCAAAAAGAAACAGAAACTATCGGGAAAACAATGGAAAAATTTGAACAGGGTATCAGGGAACTCAAGGACAATATGAACCGCACAAATATACGTGTTGTGGGTGTCCCAGAAGGAGAAGAGAAGGGAAAAGGAGGAGAAAAACTAATGGAAGAAATTATCACTGAAAATTTCCCAACTCTTATGAAAGACCTAAAATTACAGATCCAAGAAGTACAGCGCACCCCAAAGAGATTAGAGACCAAATGGGCAATCTTCAAGACACTTACTAGTTAGAATGTCAGAGGTCAAAGAGAAAGAGAGGATCTTGAAAGCAGCAAGAGAAAAACAATCCATCACATACAAGGGAAACCCAATAAGACTATGTGTAGATTTCTGAGCAGAAACCATGGAAGCTAGAAGACAGTGGGATGATACATTTAAATTACTAAAAGAGAAAAACTGCCAACCAAGACTCCTATATCCAGCAAAACTGTCCTTCAAAAATGAGGGAGAAATTAAAACATTCTCAGACAAAAAGTCACTGAGAGAATTTGTGACCAAGAGACCAGCTCTGCAAGAAATACTAAAGGGAGCACTAGAGTCAGATACAAAAAGACAGAAGAGAGAGGTATGGAGAAGAGTGTAGAAAGAAGGAAAATCAGATATGATATATATAATACAAAAGGCAAAATGTTAGAGGAAAATATTATCCAAACAGTAATAACACTAATTCTGTTTTCTGTCTCTTTAAATCTATCATTGTAGGTATCCATTGTTTTTTCCATCTTTTCTACTTTATCCTTCACTTCCATAAGTTCTGTGATTTGTTTTCTCAGTTTTTCTATTTCTTCTTTTTGTTCAGCCCATGTCTTCTTCATGTCCTCCCTCAATTTATCGATTTAGTTTTTGTAGAGGTTTTCCATTTCTGTTCATATATTCAGCGTTAGTTGTCTCAGCTCCTATATCTCATTTGAACTACTGGTTTGTTCCTTTGACTGGGCCATATTTTCATAGAAAAAGAAATACAAGGCATCAAAATTGGAAAGGAAGAAGTAAAACTATCACTGTTTGCAGATGATATGATACTATACGTCGAAAACCCAGAAAAATCCACAACAAAACTACTAAAGCTAATAAATGAGTACAGCAATGCAGCAGGTACAAGATTAACATTCAAAAATCTGTATCATTTCTATACACTAGTAATGAACAAGCTGAGGGGAAAATCAAGAAACGAATTCCATTTACAATTGCAACTAAAAGAATAAAATACCTAGGAATAAATTTGACTAAAGAGACAAAAAACCTATAAAAAGAAAACTACAAAAAATTGTTAAAAGAAATCACAGAAGACCTAAATAGATGGAAGGGCATACCGTGTTCAAGGATTGGAAGACTAAATATAGTTAAGATGTCAATCCTACCTAAATTGATTTACAGATTCAATGCAATACCAATCAAAATCCCAACAACTTATTTTTCAGAAATAGAAAAACCAATAAGCAAATTTATCTGGAAGGGCAGGGTGCCCCGAATTGCTAAAAACATCTTGAGGAAAAAAAACGAAGCTGGAGGTCTCGTGCTGCCTGACTTTAAGGCATATTATGAAGCCACAGTGGTCAAAACAGCATGGTATTGGCATAAAGATAGATATATCGACCAATGGAATCAAATAGAGTGCTCAGATATAGACCCTCTCATCTATGGACATTTGATCTTTGATAAGGCAGTCAAGTCAATTCACCTGGGACAGAACAGTCTCTTCAATAAATGGTGCCTGGAGAACTGGATATCCATATGCGAAAGAATGAAAGAAGACCCGTATCTCACACCCTATACAAAAGTTAATTCAAAATGGATCAAAGATCTAAACATTAGGTCTAAGACCATAAAACAGTTAGAGGAAAATGCAGGGAGATATCTTATGAAACTTACAATTGGAGGCGGTTTTAGGGACCTTAAACCTAAAGCAAGAGCACTGAAGAAGGAAATAAATAAATGGGAGCTCCTCAAAATTAAACACTTCTGTGCATCAAAGAACTTCATCAAGAAAGTAGAAAGACAGCCTACACAATGGGAGATAAATTTGGAAATGACATATCAGATAAAGGTCTAGTATCCAGAATTTATAAAGAGATTGTTCAACTCAACAACAAAAAGACAGCCAATCCAATTACAAAATGGGAAAAAGACTTGAACAGACACCTATCAGAAGAGGAAATACAAATGGTCAAAAGGCACATGAAGAGATGTTCAATGTCCCTGGCCATTAGAGAAATACAAATCAAAACCACAATGAGAGGACTTCTCCGCTACCGGTCTCAACAGCCTTGCCACCCTCAACTTTCCTCCTCCAGAAGAGCTACTGAGGGAGTGTAGACAACACAGAGCAGTTCCCGGAGCCACGACGGAGATCAAAGGGACGGCATACCCCATCCTGGAACGGCTGACTGTCTGGGAGAACCAGCTACGGTGAGATCACCGACGGGCGCGGGCTTTCCTGGGTGGGACGGCAAGCGGCCGGAGTCCCTCCCTTCCTCCTTCCCAGGCCAGCTGGCAGAATTGGACAGGCGGTCACCTTGGGCCGCAGCGGCTGGCGCCCCCACCACGCGAGGTCCCCGTGACCAACTGAGAGAGTTGGGTCGGAAATCCGCAGACTGCGGAGAACAGTGACCGGGGGATCCCTTTCAAATACGTGACTCCCCGGTTCGGCTGGAAACAGTGCACTCTCCCGGGCTGCGACAGCTGGCGTCCTCCCGCCACGCTTGGTGCCCCGAGCCGACTAGGTAATTCGGCCAGACGCTCTCCCGTGCTGCGGCGGCCGGCGACCCTCCCCGCGTTTGGAACCCCGGACCGGCTGGCACTCTTCCAAAACGCTTCGGTTGCCGAACCTCCTCTACGGTGAGAATTTTCCACAGTTAAAGGACCCACAGCAACTTTCACGGGTGGAACCCGTAGACAAACGTGTGCCACGAGCGCCACCTACTGGGCAGGATAAGAAAAACAGAACCCAGAGATTTCACAGAAAAATCTTTCAACCTGCTGGGTCCCACACCCAGGGAAATCTGATTAAATACCCAGATGCCAGCAGAAGATAACGGATCACGCTCGGAAAATTGAAGATATGGCCCAGTCAAAGGAACAAACCAATAGTTCAAATGAGATACAGGAGCTGAAACAACTAATGCTGAATATACGAAAAGAAATGGAAAACCTCTTCAAAAATGAAATCGATAAATTGAGGGAGGACATGAAGAAGACATGGGCTGATCAAAAAGAAGAAATAGAAACACTGAAAAAACAAATCACAGAGCTTATGGAAGTGAAGGATAAAGTAGAAAAGATGGAAAAAACAATGGATACCTACAACGATAGATTTAAAGAGACACAAGATAGAATTAGGAATTTGGAAGATGGAACATCTGAATTCCAAAAAGAAACAGAAACTATCCGCAAAAGAATGGAAAACTTTGAACAGGGTATCAGGGAACTCAAGGACAATGTGAACCGCACAAATATACGTGTTGTGGGTGTCCCAGAAGGAGAAGAGAAGGGAAAAGGAGGAGAAAAACTAATGGAAGAAATTATCACTGAAAATTTCCCAACTCTTATGAAAGACCTAAAATTACAGATCCAAGAAGTGCAGCGCACCCCAAAGAGATTAGAGCCAAATAGGCGTTCCCCAAGACACTTACTAGTTAGAATGTCAGAGGTCAAAGAGAAAGAGAGGATCTTGAAAGCAGCGAGAGAGAAGCAATCCATCACATACAAGGGAAACCCAATAAGACTATGTGTAGATTTCTCAGCAGAAACCTTGGATGCTAGAAGACAGTGGGATGATATATTTAAGTTACTAAAAGAGAAAAACTGCCAACCAAGACTCCTATATCCAGCAAAACTGTCCTTCAAACATGAGGGAAAAATTAAAACATTCTCAGACAAAAAGTCACTGAGAGAATTTGTGACCAAGAGACCAGCTCTGCAAGAAATACTAAAGGGAGCACTAGAGTCAGATACAAAAAGACAGAAGAGAGAGGCATGGAGAAGAGTGTAGAAAGAAGAAAAGTCAGATATGATATATATAACACAAAAGTCAAAATGGTAGAGGAAAATATTATCCAAACAGTAATAACTCTAAATGTTAATGGACTGAATTCCCCAATCAAAAGACATAGACTGGCAGAATGGATTAAAAAACAGGATCCTTCTATATGCTGTCTACAGGAAACACATCTTAGACCCAAAGATAAATATAGGTTGAAAGTGAAAGGTTGGGAAAAGATATTTCATGCTAATAACAACCAGAAAAGAGCAGGAGTGGCTATACTAATATCCAACAAATTAGACTTCAAATGCAAAACAGTTAAAAGAGACAAAGAAGGACACTATCTACTAATAAAAGGAACAATTAAACAAGTAGACATAACAATCATAAATATTTACGCACCGAACCAGAATGCCCCAAAATACGTGAGGAATACACTGCAAACACTGAAAAGGGAAACAGACACATATACCATAATAGCTGGAGACTTCAATTCACCACTCTCATCAATGGACAGAACATCTAGACAGAGGATCAATAAAGAAATACAGAATCTGAATATTACTATAAATGAGCTTGACTTAACAGACATTTATAGGACATTACATCCCACAACAACAGGATACATCTTTTTTTCAAGTGCTCATGGATCATTCTCAAAGATAGACCACATGTTGGGTCGCAAAGCAAGTCTTAACAAATTTAAAAAGATTGAAATCATACACAACACTTTCTCGGATCATAAAGGAATGAAGTTGGAAATCAATAATAGGCGGAGTGCCAGAAAATTCACAAATACATGGAGGCTCAACAACACACTCTTAAACAATGAGTGGGTCAAAGAAGAAATTGCAAGAGAAATTAGTAAATACCTCGAGGCGAATGAAAACGAAAACACAACATATCAAAATTTATGGGACACAGCAAAGGCAGTGCTAAGAGGGAAATTTATTGCCCTAAATGCCTATATCAGAAAAGAGGAAAGGCAAAAATGCAGGAATTAACTGTCCACTTGGAAGAACTGGAGAAAGAACAGCAAACGAATCCCAAAGCAAGCAAAAGGAAAGAAATAACAAAGATTAGAGCAGAAATAAATGAAATTGAAAATAGAGAAAATGAATAAGACCAGAAGTTGGCTCTATGAGAAAATCAATAAGATTGATGGGCCCTTAGCAAGATTGACAAAAAGAAGAAGAGAGAGGATTCAAATAAATAAGATCAGAAATGGAAGAGGAGACATAACTACTGACCTCACAGAAATAAAGGAGGTAATAACAGGATACTACGAACAACTTTACGCTAATAAATACAACAATTTAGATGAAATGGACAGGTTCCTGGAAAGACATGAACAACCAACTTTGACTCAAGAAGACATAGATGACCTCAACAAACCAATCACAAGTAAAGAAATTGAATTAGTCATTCAAAAGCTCCCTAAAAAGAAAAGTCCAGGACCAGACGGCTTCACATGTGAATTCTATCAAACATTCCAGAAAGAATTAGTATCAACTCTCCTCAAACTCTTCAACATAATCGAAGTGGAGGGAAAACTACCTAATTCATTCTATGAAGCCAACATCACCTTCATACCAAAAGCAGGCAAAGTATTACAAAAAAAGAAAACTACAGACCAATCTCTCTAATGAATACAGATGCAAAAATCCTCAATAAAATTCTAGCTAATCGTATCCAACAACACATTAAAAGAATTATACATCATGACCAAGTAGGATTCATCCCAGGTATGCAAGGATGGTTCAACATAAGAAAATCAATTAATGTATTACACCACATCAACACATCAAAGCAGAAAAATCACATGATCATCTCAATTGATGCAGAGAAGGCATTTGACAACATTCAACATCCTTTCCTGTTGAAAACACTTCAAAAGATAGGAATACAAGGGAACTTCCTTAAAATGATACAGGGAATATACGAAAAACCCACAGCTACTATCATCCTCAATGGGGAAAAATTGAAAACTATCCCCCTAAGATCAGGAACAAGACAAGGATGTCCACTATCACCACTATTATTCAACATTGTGTTGGAAGTTCTAGCCAGAGCAATTAGACAAGAAAAAGAAATACAAGCATCAAAATTGGAAAGGAAGAAGTAAAACTATCACTGTTTGCAGACGATATGATACTATACATAGAAAACCCAGAAAAATCCACAACAAAATTACTAGAGCTAATAAATGAGTACAGCAAAGTAGCAGGCTACAAGATCAACGTTCAAAAATCTGTAGCTTTTCTATACACTAGTAATGAACAAGCTGAGGGGGAAATCAAGAAACGAATCCCATTTACAATCGCAACTAAAAGAATAAAATACCTAGGAATAAATTTAACCAAAGAGACAAAAAACCTATATAAAGAAAACTTCAAAAAAACTGCTAAAAGAAATCACAGAAGACTTAAATAGATGGAAGGGCATACCGTGTTCATGGATTGGAAGACTAAATATAATTAAGATGTCAATCCTACCTAAACTGATCTACAGATTCAATGCAATACCAATCAAAATCCCAACAACGTATTTTTCAGAATTAGAAAAACCAATAAGCAAATTTATCTGGAAGGGCAGGTTGCCCCGAATTGCTAAAAACATCTTGAGGAAAAAAAACGAAGCTGGAGGTCTAGCGATGCCGGACTTTAAGGCATATTATGAAGCCACAGTGGTCAAAACAGCATGGTATTGGCATAAAGATAGATATATCGACCAATGGAATCGAATAGAGTGCTCAGATACAGACTCTCTCATCTATGGACATCTGATCTTTGAGAAGGCAGTCAAGCCAACTCACCTGGGACAGAGCAGTCTCTTCAATAAATGGTGCCTAGAGAACTGGATATCCATATGTAAAAGAATGAAAGAAGACCCGTATCTCACACCTTATACAAAAGTTAACTCAAAATGGATCAAAGATCTAAACATTAGGTCTAAGACCATAAAACAGTTAGAGGAAAATGTAGGGAGATATCTTATGAATCTTACAACTGGAGGCAGTTTTATGGACCTTAAACCTAAAGCAAGAGCACTGAAGAAAGAAATAAATAAATGGGAACTCCTCAAAATTAAACACTTTTGTGCATCAAAGAACTTCATCAAGAAAGTAGAAAGACAGCCTACACAATGGGAGATAATATTTGGAAATGACATATCAGATAAAGGTCTAGTATCCAGAACTTATAAAGAGATTGTTCAACTCAACAACAAAAAGACAGCCAACCCAATTACAAAATGGGAAAAAGACTTGAACAGACACCTACCAGAAGAGGAAATACAAATGGCCAAAAGGCACATGAAGAGATGCTCAATGTCCCTGGCCATTAGAGAAATGCAAATCAAAACCACAATGAGATATCATCTCACACCCACCAGAATGGACATATCAACAAAACAGAAAATGACAAGTGCTGGAGAGGATGCGGAGAAAGAGGCACACTTATCCACTGTTGGTGGGAACGTCAAATGGTGCAACCACTGTGGAAGGCAGTTTGGCGGTTCCTCAAAAAGCTGAATATAGAATTGCCATATGACCTAGCAAAACCATTGCTAGGTATCTACTCAAAGGACTTAAGGGCAAAGACACAAACGGACATTTGCACATCAATGTTTATAGCAGCGTTATTACAATTGCAAAGAGATGGAAACAGCCAAAATGTCCATCAACAGAAGAATGGCTAAACAAACTGTGGTATATACATACGATGGAATATTATGCAGATTTAAGACAAGATAAACTTATGAAACATGTAATAACATGGATGGACCTAGAGAATATTATGCTGAGTGAGTCCAGCCAAAAACTAAAGGACAAATACTGTATGGTCCCACTGATGTGAACGGACATTCGAGAATAAACTTGAAATATGTCATTGGTAACAGAGTCCAGCAGGAGTTAGAAACAGGGTAAGACAATGGGTAATTGAAGCTGAAGGGATACAGACTGTGCAACAGGACTAGATACAAAAACTCAAAAATGGACACCACAGTAATACCTAATTGTAAAGTAATCATGTTAAAACACTGAATGAAGCTGCATCTGAGCTATAGGGTTTTTTTTGGTTTTTGTTTGTTTGTTTGGTTGGTTGGTTTTTTTTTACTATTATTACTACTTTTATTTCTTTTCTCTATATTAACATTTTATATCTTTTTCTGTTGTGTTGCTAGTTCCTCTAAACCGATGCAAATGTACTAAGAAATGATGATCATGCATCTATGTGATGATGTTAAGAATTACTGAGTGCATATGTAGAATGGTATGATTTCTAAATGTTGTGTTAATTTCTTTTTTTTTTCTTTCCGTTAATTAAAAAAAAAAAAAAAAACACAATGAGATATCATCTTACACCCACCAGAATGACCATCATCAACAAAACAGTAAATGACAAGTGATGGAGAGGATATGGAGAAAGAGGCACACTTATTCACTGTTGGTGGGAATGTCAAATAGTGCAACAACTGTGGAAGGCAGTTTGGTGGTTCCTCAAAAAGCTGAATATAGAATTGCCATATGACCCAGCAATACCATAGCTAGGTATCTACTCAAAGGACATAAGGGTAAAGACACAAACAGACATTTGCACACCAATGTTTACAGCACCATTATTTACAATTGCAAAGAAATGGAAACAGCCAAAATGTCCATCAACAGACGAGTGGCTAAACAAACTGTGGTATATACATACAATGGAATATTATGCAACTTTAAGACAGAATAAAGTTATGAAGTATGTAATAACATGGATGGACCTAGAGAACATTATGCTGAGTGAGACTAGCCAAAAACAAAAGGATAAATACTTTATGGTCTCACTGATACGAACTGACCTTAGTGAATAAACTTGGAATATTTCCTAAGTAACAGAGACCATCAGGAGATAGAAATAGGGTAAGATATTGAGTAATTGGTGCTGAAGGGATACAGACTGTGCAACAGGACTGAATACCAAAACTCAGAAATGGACAGCACAATACTACCTAACTGTAATACAATTTTGTTAAAATACTGAATGAAGCTGCATGTGAGAATGAAGGACGGAGGAGGGCTGGGGGCATAAATGAAATCAGAAATAAAGATAGATGTTAAAGACTGAGATGGTATAATCTAGGAATGCCTAGATTGTATAATAATAGTGACTAAATGTACAAATTTTAAAAATGTTTTTGCATGAGGAAGAACAAAGGAATGTCATTACTGCAGGGTGCTGAAAATAGATGGTAATTAGCATTTTAAAATGTCACCTTATGTGTGAGACTAAAGCAAAAAATATTTATTTGGTACAAAATTTATATTTTGACTAGTGCATTCCTAATATAACCTATGTAGATAGTTTGATTGAACACCATAAGTACTTGGAATCTCAGATAGGATATGAGATTTTGTTGGTTTGTCCAGAGTGATGCCCCGATGAATCCCAGAGTGATTCGATCAGTGAGTGGAAAAGTATTTGCAAAGCCCCCTTCAGGGAATGGTGAGGATGGGGAGAAATTCAACCTCCCCAAGTTGAATTCTTGATATTTTCACAAGCAGTGTGGACAACCAAACCTATAGGCTAAGCCCCCAGTCTTGGGGTTTGGTCATATGAAACTTAACCCCACAAAGGATAAATCAAGTCTACTTAAAATTTAGGCCTAAGAGTCACCCCCAAGAGAACCTCTTTTGTTGCTCAGATGTGGCCTCTCTCTCCAGCCAACACAACAAGCAATCTCACCATCCTCCCCCTGTCTCCGTGGGACATGACACCGAGGGGTGTGGACCTTCCTGGCAACGGGGGACAGAAATCCTGGAATGAGCTGAGACTCAGCATCAAGGGATTGAGAAAAACCCTAGAATGAGCTGAAACTCAACATCAAGGGATTGAGAAAACCTTCTCGACCAAAAGGGGGAAGAACGAAATGAGAAAAGTATCAATGGCTGAGAGATTCCAAACAGAGTCGAGAGGTTATAATGGAGGTTATTCTTACGCATTAAGTAGAGATCATCTTGTTATTCAAGATGTAATGGAGAGGCTGGAGGGAACTGCCTGAAAATGTAGAGCTGTGTTCCAGTAGCCATGTTTCTTGATGATGATTGAATAATGATATAGCTTTTACAATGTGACTGTGTGATTGTGAAAACCTTGTGTCTGATGGTCCTCTTATCTACCTTGTCAACAAATAAGTAGAACATACGGAATAAAAATAAATAATAGGGGGAGCAAAAGTTAAAATAAATTTAGTTAAAATGCTAGTGATCAATGAAAGCGAGGGGTAAGGGGTATGGTAGGTATAATCTTTTTGTTTTTCTGTTTTCATTTTATTTCTTTTTCTGTTGTTGTCTTTTTATTTCTTTTTCTGAATTGATGCTAATGTTCTAAGAAATGATGAATACGCAACTATGTGATGATATTGAGAATTACTGATAATATACGTAGAACGGAATGATACGTTAATGTTTCTGTTTGTTCTTAATTTTTTTTAATTAATAAAAAATTTTTTTTTAAAAAGTCAACCCATTTCATGGTATCTGCTTTAATCAATACTTTAAATACTGAGTATCATCTAGGGGGAAGAATGGAGTTCTCTCTGAATTGGTTTTATAATAATTTTGCAACTGTCTTGTAAGTTTGAAATTATTTCAAAATAAAATTAAGAAAAACAAATAAACAACACTAAAAAAAATACTCTTCATTTAAAATCTAAAGTGTTTTATGTCTTAAGTAAAGTTTTATGTCAGGTTCCATTCTCTCTCTCTCAATCACTGGTATTCAGAGATATTCATCTATCACCAGTTTCTCTGTGGGATTATTTCCCCTTAGAATTTCGTTCCTCCTATGAAGTTTAACTTTTTATTTCTTGATCATTAGAAACTGAACCTGAATTAGGGTCACATTCAATCAATTAAGCTTCAACAAATTTAATTAGAGTCCCCTAGAAATTATTCTAGATAAGTTCTTGTAGATGACCAGAAGTTCTCTTATATCAACAAGCAGAATATACGAAAACTTCTGTTGTCTTTTCAATTTTTATTCACGTGGCTATGAACATTTAAATGTTTTAATCTCCTAACATTTCATGGTTACTGATATCCTAAAACTACAAACTTAACACTGTTCCTCAGACTTTATTTCAGAGTTAAAAGACTGATCTTCCTCATGGGTCTCTTTCTCATAAAAACAACATTAAGGGTAAATATAATAATGCAAAGCTACTCTTACCCAAGCTTCAGCTAGATAGTTCTATCTACCATAATTTACCAAATCCAACCAAAAGCATTCCTGCCAATCCTAAAGAACACCTAGGGCTCAATATGAAATTCTACAAAGGCTCTTACACTATGATTACTTTCCAGAAACCTACAATCTCAAGATGGGTTCCCTGGCCAGATAAGCCCTGAAACCCAGAGGGCCAGGCTTTCCAGAATCAACTAGTTCCATCCCCCTGTCCCATATTATCGACAACCGTTTCCAACATAAAAAGGTTAGAATGGGCACAGCCCAAATACTCCTAAACAGTGGGAGAAAGATCAAAGAAGGTAGCGTTATAACAGAGAAGACAGGATTTAAGAAATGAGTATGGGCCCACGCCCCGCAGCAGCCGACCCGCCCGCCCTCCTTCTCCCCTCTCTTTCTCCGCCGGCCCGCCGCGCGGCGCCCACGCCCTGCAGCAGCCGACCCGCCCGCCCTCCTTCTCCCCCCTTCTCCCCCTCCTGCTCCGGCCGCTCTCCAACCACCATGGTGCCCTCTTCCCCCGCCTTCACCGGCTCCTCCACCACCAGCCTCTACAGCCTTGCCGCCCTCACCTTTCCTCCTCCAGAACAGCTACTGGGGGAGTGGATATAATACAGAGCAGCTCCCAGAGCCACGAGGGAGAGCAAAGGGACGGCACACCCCATCCTGGAACGGCTGACTATCTGGGAGAACCAGCTCCGGTGAGATCATCAAGGGGCACGGGCTTTCCTGGGTGGGACGGCAAGCGACCGGAGTCCCTCCCTTCCACCTTCCCAGGCCAGCTGGTAGAATTGGACAGGCGGTCCCCTTAGGCCACGGCGGCTGGTGCCCCCACCACACGAGGCCCCCCGGAACAACTGAGATAGTTGGGTCGGAAATCCCCCAGACTGCGGAGAACAGTGACCGGGGGATCCCTTCCAAACACGTGACTCCCCCGTCAGCTGGGAATAGTGCACTCTCCCAGGCTGCGACTGCTGGCGCCCTCCCGCCACGCTTGGTGCCCCGGGCCGACTAGCTAATTCGGCCAGACGCTCTCCCGTGCTGCGTCGGCCGGCGACCCTCTCCGCATTCGGAACCCCAGGCCGGCTGGCATTCTTCCAAGACGCTTCGGCTGCCGAACCTCCCCTACGGCGAGAATTTTCCAGAGTTAAAGGACCCACAGCAACTTTCACTGGTGGAACCCGTAGACAAACGTGTGCCACGAGCGCCACCTACTGGGCAGGATAAGAAAAACAGAACACAGAGATTGCACAGAAAAATCTTTCAACCTCTGGGGTCGAACACCCAGGGAAATCTGACTAAATGCCCAGACACCAGCAGAAGATAACGGATCACGCTCAGAAAATTGAACATATGGCCCAGTCAAACGAAGAAACCAATAGTTGAAAGGAGATACAGGAGCTGAAACAACTAATGCTGAATATACGAACAGAAATGGAAAACCTCTTCAGGAACGAAATCGATAAATTGAGGGAGGACATGAAGAAGACATGGGCTGAACATAGAGAAGAAATAGACAAACTGAAAAAACAAATCACAGAACTTAGGGAGGGAACGATAAAGTAGAAAAGATGGAAAAAACAATGGATACCTACAACGACAGATTTAAAGAAACAGAAGATAGAATTAGTGATTTGGAGGATGAAACATCTGAATTCCAAAAAGAAACAGAAACTATCCGGAAAAGAATGGAAAAATTTGAACAAGGTATCAGGGAACTCAAGGACAATGTGAACCGTACAAATTACGTGTAGTGGGTATCCCAGAAGGAAAAGAGAAGGGAAAAGGAGGAGAAAAACTAATGGAAGAAATTATCACTGAAAATTTCCCAACTCTTATGAAAGACCTAAAATTACAGATCCAAGAAGTGCAGCGCACCCCAAAGAGATTAGACACAAATAGGCGTTCCCCAAGACACTTACTAGTTAGAATGTCAGAGGTCAAAGAGAAAGAGAGGATCTTGAAAGCAGCGAGAGAAAAACAATCCGTCACATACAAGGGCAACCCAATAAGACTATGTGTAGATTTCTGAGCAGAAACCATGGAAGCTAGAAGACAGTGGGATGATATATTTAAGTTACTAAAAGAGAAAAACTGCCAGCCAAGACTCCTATATCCAGCAAAATTGTCCTTCAAAAATGAGGGAGAAATTAAAACATTCTCAGACAAAAAGTCACTGAGAGAATTTGTGACCAAGAGACCAGCTCTGTAAGAAATACTAAAGGAAGCACTAGAGTCAGAACCGAAAAGACAGAAGAGAGAGACATGGAGAAAAGTGTAGAAAGAAGGAAAGTCAGATATGATATATATAATACAAAAGGCAAAATGGTAGAGGAAAATATTATCCAAACAGTAATAACTCTAAATGTCAATGGACTGAATTCCCCAATTAAAAGACATAGACTGGCAGAATGGATTAAAAAACAGGATCCTTCTATATGCTGTATACAGGAAACACATCTTAGACCCAAAGATAAATATAGGTTGAAAGTGAAAGGTTGGGAAAAGATATTTCATGCTAATAACAACCAGAAAAGAGCAGGAGTGGCTATACTAATATCCAACAAGTTAGACTTCAAATGTAAAACAGTTAAAAGAGACAAAGAAGGACACTATATACTATTAAAAGGAACAATTAAGCAAGAAGACATAACAATCATAAATATTTACGCACCGAACCAGAATGCCCCAAAATACGTGAGGAATACACTGCAAACACTGAAAAGGGAAATAGACACATATACCATAATAGTTGGAGACTTCAATTCACCACTCTCATCAATGGACAGAACATCTACACAGAGGATCAATAAAGAAATAGAGAACCTGAATATTACTATAAATGAGCTTGACTTAACAGACATTTATAGGACATTACATCCCACAACAGCAGGATACACCTTTTTTTCAAGTGCTCATGGATCATTCTCAAAGATAGACAATATGCTGGGTCACAAAGCAAGTCTTAACAAATTTAAAAAGATTGAAATCATACACAACACTTTCTCGGATCATAAAGGAATGAAGTTGGAAATCAATAATAGGCGGAGTGTCAGAAAATTCATAAATACATGGAGGCTCAACAACACACTCTTAAACAACAAGTGGGTCAAAGAAGAAATTGCAAGAGAAATTAGTAAATACCTAGAGGCAAATGAAAATGAAGACACAACATATCAAAACTTATGGGACGCAGCAAAGGCAGTGCTAAGAGGGAAATTTATTGCCCTAAATGCCTTTATCAGAAAAGAAGAAAAGGCAAAAATGCAGGAATTAACTGTCCACTTGGAAGAACTGGAGAAAGAACAGCAAACGAATCCCAAAGCAAGCAAAAGGAAAGAAATAACAAAGATTAGAGCAGAAATAAATGAAATTGAAAACATGAAATAGAGAAAATCAATAAGACCAGAAGTTGGTTCTATGAGAAAATCAACAAGATTGATGGGCCCTTAGCAAAATTGACAAAAAGAAGAAGAGAGAGGATGCAAATAAATAAGATTAGAAATGAAAGAGGAGACATAACTACTGACCTCACAGAAATAAAGGAGGTAATAACAGGATACTATGAACAACTTTACACTAATAAATACAACAATTTAGAAGAAATGGATGGGTTCCTGGAAAGACATGAACAACCAACTTTGACTCAAGAAGAAATAGACGACCTCAACAAACCAATCACAAGTAAAGAGATTGAATTAGTTATTCAAAAGCTCCCTAAAAAGAAAAGTCCAGGACCAGATGGCTTCACATGTGAATTCTATCAAACATTCCAGAAAGAATTAGTACCTACTCTCCTCAAACTGTTCAACATAATCGAAGTGGAGGGAAAACTACCTAATTCATTCTATGAAGCCAACATCACCCTCATACCAAAACCAGGCAAAGATATTACAAAAAAAGAAAACTACAGACCAATCTCTCTAATGAATACAGATGCAAAAATCCTCAAAAAAATTCTAGCAAATCGTATCCAACAACACATTAAAAGAATTATACATCATGACCAAGTAGGATTCATCCCAGGTATGCAAGGATGGTTCAACATAAGAAAATCAATTAATGTAATACACCATATCAACAAATCAAAGCAGAAAAATCACATGATCATCTCAATTGATGCAGAGAAGGCATTTGACAACATTCAACATCCTTTCCTGTTGAAAACACTTCAAAAGATAGGAATACAAGGGAACTTCCTTAAAATGATAGAGGGAATATATGAAAAACCCACAGCTAATATCATCCTCAATGGGGAAAAATTGAAAACTTTCCCCCTAAGATCAGGAACAAGACAAGGATGTCCACTATCACCACTATTATTCAACATTGTGTTGGAAGTTCTAGCCAGAGCAATTAGGCAAGAAAAAGAAATACAAGGCATCAAAATTGGAAAGGAAGAAGTAAAACTATCACTGTTTGCAGACGATATGATACTATATGAAGAAAACCCAGAAAAATCCACAACAAAATTACTAGAGCTAATAAATGAGTACAGCAAAGTAGCAGGCTACAAGATCAACATTCAAAAATCTGTAGCTTTTCTATACACTAGTAATGAACAAGCTGAGGCGGAAATCAAGAAACGAATCCCATTTACAATCGCAACTAAAAGAATAAAATACCTAGGAATAAATTTAACCAAAGAGACAAAAAACCTATATAAAGAAAACTACAAAAAACTGTTAAAAGAAATCACAGAAGACCTAAATAGATGGAAGGGCATACCGTGTTCATGGATTGGAAGACTAAATATAGTCAAGATGTCAATCCTACCTAAATTGATTTACAGATTCAATGCAATACCAATCAAAATCCCAACAACTTATTTTTCAGAAATAGAAAAACCAATAAGCAAATTTATCTGGAAGGGCAGGGTGCCCCGAATTGCTAAAAACATCTTGAGGAAAAAAAACGAAGCTGGAGGTCTCGCGCTGCCTGACTTTAAGGCATATTATGAAGCCACAGTGGTCAAAACAGCATGGTATTGGCATAAAGATAGATATATCGACCAATGGAATCGAATAGAGTGCTCAGATATTGACCCTCTCATCTATGGACATTTGATCTTTGATAAGGCAGTCAAGCCAACTCACCTGGGACAGAGCAGTCTCTTCAATAAATGGTGCCTAGAGAACTGGATATCCATATGCAAAAGAATGAAAGAAGACCCATCTCTCACACCCTATACAAAAGTTAACTCAAAATGGATCAAAGATCTAAACATTAGGTCTAAGACCATAAAACAGTTAGAGGAAAATGTTGGGAGATATCTTATGGATCTTACAACTGGAGGTGGTTTTATGGACCTTAAACCTAAAGCAAGAACACTGAAGAAGGAAATAAATAAATGGGAGCTCCTCAAAATTAAACACTTTTGTGCATCAAAGAACTTCATCAAGAAAGTAGAAAGACAGCCTACACAATGAGAGACAATATTTGGAAACGACATATCAGATAAAGGTCTAGTATCCAGAATTTATAAAGAGATTGTTCAACTCAACAACAAAAAGACAGCCAACCCAATTACAAAATGGGAAAAAGACTTAAACAGACACCTACCAGAAGAAGAAACACGGATGGCCAAGAGGCACATGAAGAGATGCTCAATGTCCCTGGCCATTAGAGAAATGCAAATCAAAACCACAATGAGATATCATCTCACACCCACCAGAATGGCCATTATCAACAAAACAGAAAATGACAAGTGCTGGAGAGGATGCGGAGAAAGAGGCACACTTATCCACTGTTGGTGGGAATGTCAAAGGGTGCAACCACTGTGGAAGGCAGTTTGGCGGTTCCTCAAAAAGCTGAATATAGAATTGCCATACGACCCAGCAATACCATTGCTAGGTATCTACTCAGAGGACTTAAGGGCAAAGACACAAACGGACATTTGTACACCAATGTTTATAGCAGCGTTATTTACAATTGCAAAGAGATGGAAACAGCCAAAATCTCCATCAACAGAAGAGTGGCTAAACAAACTGTGGTATATACATACGATGGAATATTATGCAGCTTTAAGACAAGATAAACTTATGAACCATGTAATAACATGGATGGACCTAGAGAATATTATGCTGAGTGAATCCAGACAAAAACTAAAGGACAAATACTGTATGGTCCCACTGATGTGAACGGACATTCGAGAATAAACTTGAAATATGTCATTGGTAACAGAGTTCAGCAGGAGTTAGAAACAGGGTAAGACAATGGGTAATTGAAGCTGAAGGGATACAGACTGTGCAACAGGACTAGATACAAAAACTCAAAAATGGACAGCACAATAATACCTAATTGTAAAGTAATCATGTTAAAATACTGAATGAAGCTGCATCTGAGCTATAGGGTTTTTTTTTTGTTTTTGTTTGCTTGTTGGTTTGTTTGTTGTTGTTTTTTACTATTATTACTACTTTTAATTCTTTTCTTTATATTAACATTTTATATCTTTTTCTGTTGTGTTGCTAGTTCCTCTAAACCGATGAAAATGTACTAAGAAACAATGATCATGCATCTATGTGATGATGTTAAGAATTACTGAGTGCATATGTAGAATGGTATGATTTCTAAATGTTGTGTTAATTTCTTTTTTTTTTCTTTCCGTTAATAAAAAAATAAAAATAAATAAAAAATAAATAAAAAAATAAAAAAAAAAAAGAAATGAGTATGACTGCTGAATCATTATACTGATATTTCTTTTAGTTACCAGTGTCTTAGAGCAACTAGAAGTAAAAACCTAAAATTCTGGAATTGTAACCCATACCAAACTCTGAAGTCTGTTCTATAACTAACTGTTGTGGTGTGCTTTGAAATTTACTGCCTTTTTTTTTGTATATACATTATTTTTCACAATTAAAAAAAAAAAAAAACCTGATGTTAGTCCCTACATAAAATTCCTTAGCAGATCAAACAGCTTTTAGAATAAAATTAAACTGTGATTTAGCACAGAAGTTCTTTATAAACTGGTTACTGTCTGTCTACAGCTTTACCCTTGCCATACCTTCAGTCTTTCTTCTCTTTAACCATACTGAACTTTCTCTTCTTCCAGCCTCTCGTTGTTCTTTCAAGTTTAGTCATATCTCTTAGCTTTCCCCGGAACTTCTTTGAGATATGTGCCTCCTCTGCACCACCACAATAGCAACAAAACTAATCTAAACTGTTCATCACTCTCATTATTCTTTACTCTCCTTAAAGTCAGGGAATAAATTTTGTATTCCTAAGCATCTAACATGATAACGAGAGGCAAGTTATATCAATGAAGGTATGAATGAGTGAGTGAATAACTATTAAGAACCATTTATTAAGGTCTAAAATAGTATGGCTTATTTTCCCTTTACATAATGCCAAAAGGCAGAAACTATATGAAGCTATATTTTGCTTTTTTTTAATTACAATGCAGTCTTATTAACAAATAACACTGCAGATATTAATTTTGCAGACATCTTTTTTTTGAACTTCTAGTTAAGTCAGAGTATAAACTTCATCTGATTCTCATTCAATGAAAGCTCATGGTCAGCTCTATTTTATCCACATTAGTAAAATGAAACAATATTGCCATAAATATTTTATAAAAAGTCTTAAAAGCACAATTTTTAACTGGAAAATTCTAAGTACCTCATTTTGCAGATAAGGAAATGAACTGCGAGGTCAAGTTATTTAAGCAAAGTCAATGGTCTAACTAATAGGCAAGCTGGGTAACAGATTCCTTTAATGTTGATGGTTTCAACAACAATACAACCTTATTTTCATTTCAACCTCATGCACTGCCAGGCAAACCAGGAAATGAAACTTATAGTAAATGTCTCTTTTTCCCCATCATTAATCTAATCAGAATTTAACTCCTACCTTTAAAGTCTAGTCCCTGACTACCTTACCAGTCTTAACACAATTTCCTTCTTCTCAGCATAAACATTTAATTAGTACCTAGATTTGCTGAGTATCAAATACGTCTAAATCATTCCATTGCAGGGGGAAGGTGGGGTAGGAGAGAGGACACACATGAGTAAGAAAGCACTTCCTTCAGAGTGCTCTACAGAATTAGGTACAATCTGGTATTGTACTTCCACTATTATAAACTGCTAAATATTGTGATTTTGAAAATATATAGTACAAGAAAAATCTAATACCTCTCCATTATGAAAATGTGCCTTTTTTCTCCTAACAAAAGATAAGCTCCATGAAGGCAAGAATTTTTTCATCTCTTCAATACAATGATGCACCCTGAGTGCCTGGAACAGTGCCTAACATGATGGCGACTGAATAAATATTGGTTAAATGAGTTAATGGTATACTAAAACCCATTAACACTGGATCCAAGCAATATTTCCAGCAACAATGACAGAACATGTAAACCTTTCTTTGTCCTCCTCATGCAACACAACAACAACACAATTTTGCCAGTGTGGCCAGTTACTCAGACCTTGCATTACAGGAAACTAAAAACAGTTCAGAGATGGATAAATTACACCACTTCATTTAACATCATGCTCTAACCCAAATGCACCAGATCTGAGAAGACCTGCCAAGAAAGGAAAACCTGCAGGCCCTTCTCCTACTTAGACCTGAGCTCCCTTCTAGATGGTCTCCAGATGTTTTCCTCTCTTTCTTACAAAAGGACTCAGGTGGCTTTTCCCCATTTCTGAAGATAACAATGATAACAAAACGACACTTCAACTACTATCTACTATGTATCATGCACTTTTTATATATTAACTATAATTTTTAAAACAGCCTTCATTATTGGTATTATCATCATCATTATTTTATAGATCAAGAAAATTGAAGCCAGAGAATGGGTGACATAGGGACTCATTCACAGAATCTCTAGTCCCATCACACTATGCAACCTCCTCTTCTTGTCTTTTGGGGTTCTTTTCCCATAATCTAGGCTATAAGTAGAATAGAATCTCTCCAGCCCTCTCATCTTTGTTGCGCCCCATAACAATCATATAGGTTCTCTGATTTTAAAGGCTGTGCTATTAATCAATTCAGGGAAACAAAAAGGGGATAAAAATAACAAAAGTGGGGTTGTACAACAATTCAATATTCAACAGATAATAAATACTGAGCACTGTGCAAAAATCATACCTTTTTTCCAAAGCTCTTAGTGTGAGAATCCTTGGTCTCTAATTTACTGACTGGCTCTCTTACTGAAATAATAAATGAAAGCCTTGCTAAATTTCTAAAGATTTCCTTCCCCACTACCTTCCCTCCCACCCAGAACACAAAACAAAATACACAACAGGGAAAAATAATGGAAGCAACTTTATCAACTGAGAAATGTTCATTTCTGAAGATCTTCAGGATTCATATCATTCACGTGAAACTTTGTCCCACAGGGGAATAATTGCTTTAAGCCATTTCCTCACAAAGTATTTAACCCCTTCCCTTTTTATGGAATACACTGAGCTCCCCAGTTTCCATTTAAGATTTCCAAATATCTGAACAACTCCTCAGAACCAAAACCAAACTTCGCATAATCCTCTCTCTTCTTAAAGCCCTTTCCACCAGAACATGTTCTTCATGACATAATTTCTGATAAATAGCATCACTATCCTGCCCAAAATTCGTCTCAGGTTGATGCACAATATCAGCTCTCAATGTAAATATCAAGATTTTTGCCATTATTACTTCTTGCCTAAAAACTACTACAATAAATCATGGTATTCCTATTTCCAGGTTTTCATGCCTCGACTGGACCACTGTTTCCAGATTAGTATTCATAAAGAGGTTCTCCTCAATTAAAAATCATGTACAAAATCCTTACCCTGCCATTTAAGGTTCTCCATAATCTATGTCCATCTGTGTTTACCAGTCTGTTCCCTAAACCTACAGTCTTGACAGATATTCTCTGCTTCCCTATCTCTGTTTTCCTTTTTTCTATCTCTACACTACTGCTTAGGAGTGTCCTCTATGGGAGTTGTCTTTCTTCTCCCACCCTCCTCCAAATGCTAAAAGCTATCAAATGGCCACATCCTCAATGAAATTAAGATGCTGAGGCACATCGTTACTGAACATACTCTGTCTAATATTTTATCCTCATGCCCACAAAATAGTGCAAGGACAGAATTATAAATGAGGAAACTGAGGGTCAAATGAGCTTGCAAAAGTCACCCATACCAGCAAGTAAAGAACCCAAGATAGCCCCTGTTGGGGACTGAATCATGTTCCTCACAAAAGGCTTGTTGAGGTTCCAACTCCTGGTCCTGTGGTATGAACTCATTCACGAACAGGGCCGCTGAAGATGTTACTAGTTAAGGAGTGCCCAAACTGTATGAGAGTGGGCTTTAATCCAATAAGGCTGAAGTCATCACAAGCAAAGGAAATTGCAAATAGAAGGAGAAGCCACTGGGAACAGAGAGAACCTGGAAGTCAATGGAACCCAGAAAACAAAGGAGAAGATGCTATCATGTGCACTGTCATATGAGAGAAAAGCCAAGGTACCCCAAAGACTGCCAGCTGGCCAGAAGATACCACCCCAGGAGGCAGCAAGCCTTCCAGCCTCAGAAACCGTGAGTCAATAAACTACTGTTGTTAAGCCAACACATTGTATAGTATTTGTTTTAGCAGCTGAGAAACTAATACTAAGAAACACATACTTTTATACAAAACATGACTCAAGAGGGACAGGCATAAGAGCCAGGATGCCTGGGTTCAAATCCCAACCACTCCTCTAAAGTACCTGCTTATCTCAGGAAGTTAAGTAACTTTGATATCTTAGTTTCCTCATTTATAAAAAAAGGATAATAGCACTATCTACCATATCAATGTAATTGTAAACAATTAATGTTAGCTATTATTAGTGTTGTTTATGTGCTTTGATATGTAGATTTTTACATCAATCATATATTCCCATAGTTCCCAGAACAACTTTTTGTAGTACAAAAGCTTTGGAAAAGCTTATTATATTTTTACATATGCTCAAAAAATATCTGCAGATTACATAAATTTTTAAACAATTCATTGTCATGCTTTCTTAAAAGGAATTCACTTGTCTACTAATTCTGTTTCCTCTTTTAGGAAAACTAACAAAGCCTACTAACTTTCTCCCCTTTTTTATGTCATGTGAATCTACCATATCCAACGCCATATGGTAGAAACATGTCACATGGCTCAAAACACTATATTGATTCAACTCATTTTGGCTTCTAATAAATATCATTAATTCGCAGAGTTTAAAATGTCCAAAATCATACTTTGTATTTAAAATCCAACCATTTTAGGTACAACATGAAGTAAGCATAACAAAATATTTGACCAAGGCATTTCGTTTCAAATATCTTCTTAGAATAATTATAAAATATAAACTGTCTTCCTACCCAATTTAATTCAAAGACAAAAACCTTTTATACACCTAGGCCTGCTCTCATTTAGCTCAAATTAGTGCCTGGAAAATTTCTGATATACCTATGTTACTCAGGAATGCAGAAAAATAACAAAAGAAGGAAGCTGAATGCTAGCAACAATTTAGGTCCCTCCAAAATGCTTGAGGGAAATGAACTTTGAAGGACAGATTAGATAAGAACTTGTCCCAAACCCTATAAGAGTAAACTTCTCAAATCAAGATTTTGTCCACATGATTTACTGTTTCATGTGGTATATAACAGGGAGATAAGAAACCAAGCTGCCTGACCTCAAATAAAGGCAGAGGTAAAATACATATTCCAACAAAACAACTGCCATTTCTTACATAGAGAGAAAAAGTAGCTTCTAGCCAACAGTTTCAAAAAACCTTTGAGCCTTAACTATGGAAGAGACATATTTTATTTCATTTAATTCTCACAACAAATCTACCCTTAATTACAGATAATGTAGCAGAATTAACAAGTGACAGAACTTGAGAACTGAACACAACCCAACTCCCAAATCTGGGCTCCAGTGTTTTGAAACATTGGTTTTTGCCATAATTCACTTTACATCACATCTTCCCCTTAACAGACATACTTAAAAACAAAAACAAAAACTGAAACAAAAGCTTCATGAAATAAGAATTTACTCTTACTCCATAGGATGCCCTCTGATTTTCTTTCTTCCTCCCTCCCCACCCCACTTCTTTAATGCTCATGTCAAAGCACTGAATTGATTCTAAAGACCGTGCACTACAGCACTGCACTACATTTCTCACTTCCTATTTAAAGGTTCTTTTAAATGTTCCAACAATCCCGTTGAGCTAAGTTGCTCAACCCATTAAACATTGCACTTAAATACATAAAAGACCCTCCTTAAATCTTGAAGTTTCTATATCCAAACTATTTAAAGGCACACCCACTTCACTTACTTACATTGCATCCAATCTGCAGATGTTCTTGGAGAACAACACATCATTGTTGAAAGGAATGCACTGATTTTCATTGTTTCTGCTTATAAGCTGTATCACTGAGGAATAGCAAACGCAGGACAGGTTTGGGGCAACAAAGGATAACCTGGGCAGCTGCCCACGGTGCTGAAATTGAGGGGGGAACTAGTTTTTGAAATTTGCAAAGCAGGACTATTTACCAAAACCTGGCAAAGAGCCCTCAGTGACTGCCACCAAAGTTGCGTTTGTGCTTCTGGGATACTATCTCTTGGCTTTGGTGTCTGCCCACTCCCTCTCTGGGTAAGACGGAGTCCTTTCAATCCAATAAGCGTGCTGGCAGAGCTGCTGACTTTTAAGAGGCCAAATACATGGTATATGGCCCTCACAGTTTCGTCCCAACCTGCAACCGAGTTTCCAGGGAGCGGGAAAAAAGCGAAAACAAGAAATACGAATAGGGATGACTGCTGTCTCTTTTTTTCGACAACTAAACTCAAGAGATTTTCTCCCTCCAAGCATTTTTCCAGGCTTTAACCTCCTCGGGAGGGGAATGTGAGAAGCAAAACGTAGAGCCAACAACTTTAGCACAGACACACAAACGAGAGGGTGGGGGTGGCGAGGAGCACGCTCCTCCGAGGGCAGCGCTTTCTGCCCACACCACACACCTCGGATTCTGCAAAGCCTGACTTTCTCCGCGAACAGCCGAGAGGCAGCGAAGGCCGTGGTGGCCGGGCCGCCTCGGACTCCAGAGCCAGCAGAGGGGTGTGTTCTCAGGGGCAGGCCCCGCGAGGGGCAAACCACTCCCTCCCGCCCCCGCGGAACCCGCAGAGGCTCTCACCTGGAAGCGCGACCTCGGGACACAAACAGGCGCACCCGCAGCGTCACTGAGAGAGAAGCAGCTACCGAGACTTCATAACTGAATATCCGCACCGACCCGCCGAGCCCCGAGCCGGAGCAGGGACAGCAACACCCAGGCGAGGCGGAAGTTCCGCCCCTCGCGCCTCATTGGCCCGCGCCACCAGGGGGAGAAGAGCGATTGGGTTGCAGGGCTGCTTATTAAGTCTACTTCCCGCTCTCCTGCCCAGTCGCTCGGCTTGCTCCAGCCGGGCTCGAGAGCTACCCAATTCGCTGAGTCGTGTTCGCGGCCGCGTGATCGGTCGCCGGTGGAACGAAAGGGCAGGGCAGGGCTGGACGGGCTTCTGGGGTACTGGTGAGGGGCTGAAGGAGCCGCTTTTGGCCGAGAAAGGGACAGAATGGCCGAGGGGACTGGCTATGGGCGCTGGTCGCCCGCAAGAGAGGAGGTCGTGGGGTCGTGGGTCCTCTCCGACTGTGGGGCCAAAGGAGCCCGAGCGGGTGGGCCACGGGGGCTCAGTGGCAGTGTTCTCGCCTGCTATGCTGGAGACCCAGGTTCAATTCCCGGTGCCTGCCCATGCAAGAAGAAAAAATGAAACAAAGTAGCCCGAGGCAGGGCTGGCGGGCCCCGTGGGTGGGCCTGGTTCCAGCGCCGAGGCTTTTCTTCCTTGCACCCCCTCACCCAACCGGCTAAAGGGACGAAGACGAGGCCCCATCGCCTCTGCGCAGTATCCAGGCTGAGCTCGGGGAGTAGGTGCGACCCAGGACAATGCCTAGAGTTTGGGTCCGTTGTACGAGGTGCGAGTGGCTGAGGTCTGAACGCGAGTGCCCCGGCCTAGCTCGGCGGCGCTGACGTCGGTACTTCGGACCCGACACGCGGCATCCCCGCAGTTCAGCAAAAGTCAGTGTGATTCAGCCTCTTTGTCTGCCTTTTAGAATTCTTGCCTTTTTTGATGAAGAAAAAAATCTTGTCCCCAAGGAACCCTTCTTATAAACCTCCCTCCTCTGTGTCCCAGTCTTAAACCAAGATACCGTGAATTACAATTACCGAGATTGGAGCATCTTCCCTGATGAATCAGTTGCCACCTCACTACTTGAAAGAGGCTGTGTGACTTTGCACTAAGAAACTAAAAAGAGCCTAACGACCTAGAATGTCGGGCGGGAGTCTAGATTCAGGGCCTGGTTCTGCTTTAAAAATAATAAAGCTCCTTTTAGAAGACCTTTACAGGCTTCTCATCCTTCCACTTATCTTTTCTAAAAGATGAGCTGTGGCATAAAGTACCATTGGATGTAACCTGTAACCCTGATTGCTCTAAGGGTGAGAGTGAGAGAAACAGACACTGAATGTCTGGGAGTTAGGGTTGGGAGGAGGAAGATACTGTTTCTATTATGTATTCTTTTATGCCTTCTGAATTTTGAACCCTGGAATATACCTACTCAAAATCTAAATGGGGGGGGGGTGAAAGAGTTTTGATGGCTGAGAGATTTCAAACAAGTCAAGAGTTCATTTTGGGGGTTTCTCTTATGCAAGTTTCAGACATATATTGCAAACTGCCACAATATGGCAACCCCCAACCAATAGTGTTCCTGGAAACCTTGAAAGATATCCTGCGCTCTATAAAATTTTACTTAAATTTGATTTTCAGAAACTTGAAACCTCCAGATTGTTCCAGTGCCAGAGGATCATAACAACTGGTTTCATCCCTTTGTCCTTTAATAACAGTACCCCTCTTTCAGCCTTGAAGCAATTAACAGTTGTGGCCCAGATATCCCTCAAGATTGAAAGATAATTTTCAAAAGAGAGGGAGGAATTGTAACTGAGAAACTAGGATTTAAGGGATGATTTTGATTGCTGAATCATTACATAGATATTCCTTTTTGCTTTATGATATATTGGCATAGACAGAGGGAAACTCCTGAAATCTCTAAATTGTAATCCAGCTATCTTGATCTCAGATAATGTTGGATAGACCTCATCTTCTGCTCCTGTGATTATAAAAACCTTGTGACTAACCTTCATTTGTACCCAGTTATCCAGTTTTTCTACTTTAGAGTCTTGTAATCACTAAAGATAGGCCCTAATGTTTGTTAATGAAGGATCTTGTGTCAGCCCAGAGCTCACCCACCCCAAGTCCAAAATTATCTTGATGACCAAGGCTGGATCTAACCCAAGTTGGCCCACCTGACATGAGCAGTAGTCTTTAACCTACAGGTCACCTATACCTCATTCTGTGACTAAGTATGTAATTAATCTGCACATGTTCAATAATCACATCACCTCTAATTACATCATCTGGGGCCACTGTGCTTATTATTTTAAACCCTACCCATCTTTCCTCTAATAAAACTGTTTGAATTAGTGCAGTTTGGGAGACTAGTTTTGGGTCTCTAGGCCATCTGCTCTCCTACTGCACACCTAGTAATGAACTCTTTCTCTCTTTGAAAAATAGAAATTAAATACAAGAAATTTAAAAATCAAATTACCAAAAAAGGAAAAAAAAATTGATGGGGGGAGAAGGGAGGCATTCCCTCTTCTTTGTAGTCTATGACCATATATATATATATTCATTCATAGATTTTTACAATTGGGAAGATATTCAATCCTTAATACGTAGTTCTGCCTTTAAGAAAGTCATAGAATAAAAGTCAGGATTGGGACTGTTACTGCAAAGGCTAATTAGTGTGAACGGTCACAATATCTCTATAAGCATTCCTACATTAAACTATCTCAAATTGGTTTCTATATTAAGTAGGAAAAGAGCCACACTCAAAAAGTCTACGTTTTACAGGTTAAATAATAATAATAATAAGCTCGGAGAAAAGCTTTCTTTATTCCTTAAATAAAGTCTCCTTGAATACACAACATTATACTTCCAGCTTCAATCTGTTCTTCAGATGACAGTTCAGTTCTCTCAGTTTCTAAATAAAATTATATTCTATTTGTACTAATTTTAGCAAACTTAATTGTGCTATACCCTACAGAAGCATTTATTCTCCCTAATAGTGTTGAAGAAGAGAAAATGGGAAGAAAATAGATCGGAATGATGTACCAAGTTATTTAAAATATATATATATGGTAGCACAATATTATTAATGTAAATAACACTGCTGAATTGTATACTGGAAAGTGGTTAAAATGGGAAACGTTATGTTGTATCTGTAAGTGGGTTAGATGCAGGATGGCTGAGATATCTTAATTATGGTTTGAAGAACATAAAGGGTTAATGCAGCACATGAAACAAATACCAAAAAAAAATCTGATAGTTGTTTTTTACAAAGATACGGATTATATGTAATGTAATTGTAGATTCTCCTACTCCGAAAGATTATAAAACATGGAGAACAAAAAAAGAAAAAGAAAGAAAAAGGACAGACACTAGACACCCAATGACTAAATTGTTTAAAATGGTTCGGAAATAGTTCCGCCTCAATATGGAAAAGAATGCAGTCTCTTTAAGCACTGAGATCAATAAGAAACATTAAAATGGCCCTGACTGTTATTTTCTTTAGAATCAAAATAAACTTCATTTTAGAATCAAATAAAAAGCTATTTTCACTTTGCAAAACAAATTACCATGTTAAAAGAAGGAATAGAATTAGACAGTGTGTGTATATACATATATATTTATATAAACAATATATGTATGTGTATACATGTGCATGAACTTGGATAAGGGACCAAAAAAAAACTTCTGAACCTTGTTTTAGGGAATTCTTGGCGGAAGATTAGAAAAAAACTCCCATCTCCTTGCCAAGTTCCAAATTAATGAATGAGACAGGAAGGGAAAAGTTCAGAATGCAAAGAAATAGGTATCAGTGAGAAACGTTTTTCAGCAAATTTCATTTATTTTCAAGAACTTGAGAAAGATCAGGCAAAAAGAGGTCTGTTTAAGGTTAATGTGTTAAAAAAATGGTTTGGTCATTGCTTCTTTTCTTTGGGATGACTTGTTTCCCTTTCTTAGGTCCAGGATTGAAATACAATTTGAGTTTTTCCTTTCTAATTTGGAATGCTGAAAATCAGTCTTCCTCTGTTTGCTACTGAAGATTTTACAAAATAACAAGCATGCAAAAATTCTTATGTTGTAAAATACTATAAAGATGGAGGAACTTATAGGAGTGTAAATTGATACAATCATTTTGAGAACAAATTTGACATTATTGGAAAGATGGAAGAAGAAGCATTTCTATGGCACAGCAATTTCACTCACAATATAGAAAATATACCCTAAAGAAACCAAAATAAATTCATTAGATTGAAATTTAAAGATAAGGAAAAATAGATATTTTAAGCAACCAGAGAGAAAAAAAGATAAAATACTTTCAAAGGAATGACAACTGGACTTATCAAAAGAAACAGTTGTCAGCATAGAAGTATAGGTGTAGTTAAGCCATCATTAAAAGTGAGGGCAAAATAAAGATTTTATGGGAATAGGGGGCTGAGGAACAGTATTTTACACTAAAAGACTGAAAGGACTTCTAAAAGATATCAAGAATAAAAAACCGAGCCAGAAAGAAGAGTTGAGATGCAAAAAAGTAGGAAGAAATAAGTATAATTTCCAAACTGGAGAATAAAGAACATATAATAAACCCAATAGAAAGCAAGGAAGGTGGGATGGTGTTCAAGTTTGCTAGCTGCCGGAATGCAATATACCAGAAAGAGAATGGCTTAAAAAGGGGGAATTTAATAAGTTGCTAGTTTACAGTTCTAAGACCGAGCAAATGTCCCAATTAAGTCTATAGAAATGTCCAATCTAAGGCACCCAGGAAAAGATACCTTGGTTCAAGAAGGCTGGTGAAGTTCAAGGTGTCTCTCTCTCAAGTGGGAAGGCACATGGTGAACACAGTCAGGGCTTCTCTCTCAGCTGGAAGTGCACATGGTGAGCACGGTGTCATCTGCTAGCTTTCTCTCCTGACTTCTGGTTTCATGAAGCTCCCCAGGAGGCGTTTTCCTTCTTCATCTCCAAAGATCACTGACTTGTGGACTCTGCTTCGTAGTGCTGCAGCATTCTCTGCTCTCTCCAAATCTCCCTCATTCTCCAAAATGTTTCCTCTTTTACAGAACTTCAGAAACTAATGAAGACCAACCCAAATAGGTGGAGACATGTCCTCACCTAATCCCATTTAACAACCAGTCTTGATTATATCACATCTCCTGGGAGATGATCTAATTACAGATTCAAACATACAGTATTGAATAAGGATTATTCTGCCTTTACAAAATGGGATTTTGATTAAAACATGGCTTTCCTAGGGGGCATACATCCTTTCAAACCAGCACAGATGGGAAATAAAAGGTATTATAAATGGGGGGTGCAAGAGTAGTTCAGTGGTAGAATTTTCACCTGCCATGCAGGAGACCCAGGTTCGATTCCTGGCTCATGCACTTCCGCAAAACAAACAAACAAACAAAATTTGCTGCAGTAATGGGATACTCACAAGGAAGAAGAATGAAATGTGACCCCCATCGTACTGCATACAAAAAAAAAAAACAAAGGTATTGCAAATGGCAAATACAAAATGAGATGGAAGAAAGAGATCAATAAAAACTCATCAGTGTGGGACTACCAGGAAGATGGCCATATAGAATAGCTCGAGATTAGCCCTGCTCCAGGAAAAGTTAGAGCAAGGACAGGAAGGTGACTGAGGTAGCAATTCAGGAGTGCGGCTAATGTGGGAGAGCCTTCTGCACTGCATCAGGCAGCCCTGGTTGCAGAGGCCAAGGGACTGAGAGGCAGAAAGCTGGAGCCTATTGTGGAGGACTGGAGCCCACTGGAGTGCACGGACGGGAGCCTGGGACTAGGAAGTAAGCCAGGCCACATTCCTAGGGTGCGCTACCCTCACCAGCCAGCCCCATGACCAGTGACACACTCCACACCCCACTCATGCAAACCCTATCACCACTCCCATCACCCATACCCCAGGCACCCCCACCCCACCAGCCCCCAGTGCAGGTACCTGCTCCACACCCCCACCCCAAGGGCAGCCCAACCCACCTCTCCTGCACTCCCCTTCCCTGTTTCCTGCAGGCTGTTGCCAATGCACAAAGGTTGTGGGCAGTAAACTTCATACCTAGGCTACCCCTGCCCCACCCCCGCCCATGGTGTCATACTAGCCTCACCCATCCTGAGCTCTGCATGTCAGTTTATGGCACTCCCAGACCCACACATGCTCAAGGGCCTCCAATCACATCATTCAGCTCTGGAAACCACACTTTACATCAGTCCTAGAAACGCGCATGTGCACAACTTTCAGCCACACTTTCCAGCTCTAGGAAAGTGCTGCCTTGTGCAGCCAGGTCACATCCACCCCAATCCATGAAGGCATAACACCGACCTGCTGACACAGCTCTAGGCATGCACACAAAGGACCCTGTTATGCCAGTGCACACCACGTTTACACCTCCCAGACCAGTGCACCCACACAGCTAAATTGTCCCTGACCTCTGGGCACCCCATTCACAAACATCAGCATAACATCACCAACCTATGCCTTTATCTGCCCTGAAACGAATCACTGCACTGAGTGCCCCATTCCATACCCTGCTCCCTGCTGTACAATCATCCCACAACACAAGACCGCAGGCTGCTGAAAGAAATCAACTCCCAAAGTAAATCAGTCAAGATATATACATGCCACAAAGACAGCAGAAGATCACTAAGAATATCACAATGCAAACTGATATAGCCCTGTCTATTGACCAAATTAAAGCACCACAGGAGACACAGATGTTGGAACAACTAATGAAAGATGTTCATACAACTCTACTTAATAAAATAAGTGGGATAGCAAATGACATAAAGGAGATCAAGAAGACAGTAGAAGAGCATAAAGAAGAATTTGAAAAAATAAGTGGAAAAATAGTGTATATCACAGAGATTAAAGACTCTGTTGACTAAATAAAAAACATGCTAGTGGCACATAACACCAGATTTGTAGAGCCAGAAGAAAGAATAAGTGATGTAGAGGACAGGATAACTGACTTCGAAGGTTCAAAACAACAAATGGCAAAAAGATGGGAAAAATTGAATTGATCTCAGGAAAATGACAGACAAGACAAAGCACACAAATATATGAATCGTTGGTGTCCCAGAAGGAGAAGGGAGGATTAAAGGACTAGGAAGGGTAGTTGGGGGTATAATAGGGGAAAACTTCCCAACTTTTATAAAGGACATAAATATACAAGTCAAAGAAGCCCAATGAACTCCAAACAGAAAAAATCCAATTAGGCCTTCCCCAAGACACATAGCAATCAGTCTGTCAAAGGCTGAAGAGAAGCAGAAAATCCTGAAAGTGGCAAGAGAAAAACAATCTACTGTGTACAAGGGACATCAAATCAGACTGAGTTCAGACTACTCAACTAGCATCCTGTAGGCAAGAAGGCAATGGTATGATATATTCAAGATCCTGAAAGAGAAAGACTTCCAGCCAAGAATTCTGTACCCAGTCAAAAACTTGTCCTTCAAATTTGAGGGACAGATTAAAGTTTTCACAGGCAAAGAAGTCCTGGAAGAATTTGTCAAGAAAAGGTTGGCCCTACAAGAAATGCTAAAAGGAGTTCTACCAACTGGAAAAAAAAAACAGGAGAGGTAGGTCAGGAGGAGGGCACCAAATTGAAAAGTACCACTAAGGGTAAAAAAGAGAAAGAGGGAAAAAAACATATAGACCTGACAAATAAAATAATAATAAAAAGCACATGAAGAGATGTTCGTTTTCATTGGCTATAAGGGAAACGCAGATCAAGACTACAATGAGATACCACCTCACACCTATAAGAATGGCTGCTATTAAACAAACAGGAAACTATAAATGTTGGAGAGGATGTGGAGAAACTGGGACACTTATGCACTGCTAGTGGGAATGCATAATGGTGCAGCCACTATGGAAGATGGTTTGGCAGTTCCTTAGGAAACTAAATATCGAGTTGCCCTATGACCCAGCAATAGCAATACTTGGTACATACCCATGTATTAGTTAGGGTTCTCTAGAGAAACAGAATCAACAGGGAACACTCGCAAATATAAAATTTATAAAAGTGTCTCACGTGACCGCAGGAATGCAGAGTCCAAAATCCGCAGGGCAGGCTGTGAAGCCGACGACTCTGATGGAGGGTCTGGACAAACTCCACAGGAGAGGCTCGCCAGCCAAAGCAGGAAAAGAACCTGTCTCCTCTGAATCCTCCTTAAAAGGCTTCCTGTGATTAGATTAAGCATCACTCATTGTAGAAGACACTCCCCTTTGGCTGATTACAAATGGAATCAGCTGTGGATGCAGCTGACATGATCATGATCTAATTCTATGAAAAGTCCTCATTGCAACAGACAGGCCAGCACTTGTCCAAAAGATAAACAGGTACTACAACTTGGCCAAGATGACACATGTCCCTGACCATGACAGTCCACCCCTTGTCAACTTGCTAGCTATATAAATATCACCTTAAACCATACTTAATTTCCAAATGAAAACAATAAAACATACATTTTTTTTTCTTTTACCTGCCAATGCTGAATTGTCCTGCATATACTGGAAACACATTAAATCTCTCCAGAAAAGGGTGCAAATCCTTGGGCAACATTCATTCTTAAACTTGATATCTTACAACTTAAATAGTGTAACATGAACAAAACAGCATTATAGGCCTCATTTCTGTAACTGATCACGTGGTCGAAGTTCATATTTATCACTACCTTTTCCACTACCCATTCCATGTTCCCTTTACCCTCAGCAAGCACTTCAGCTGGCCATGGTTCTTTGCCTGGTGGGGCAACCCAAACCTTCATTCCTGAAGTTTCAGAACCATTAGTAGTCCTGCCTGGATTGCTTTGTTGCAGTTTCCCATTGATTTTAATCACAGGGCATGGTAGGATTAAAGATGCCCTAGGGGATCTCCTATATTCCAAGAAAACTCTTCTTTACCTCCATTATGGAGTTGCAGTCCTACTTCCTCCTGATAGTCAGGGTCAATTACCCCAGACAATAAATGTAATCCCCTTCTTGGCTTTTGAGCCAGTGGCATAAGTAGCCCAAAGTGACCAGATGGCAGTCTTAACTTCCAGTTCAGTGGAATCATTGTTGTTTCTCCTGGAGGAAGTACACCCCATTTTGGAACTAAAACCTGTAGACCAGCAGGATAACAGGGACAGGAAGCAAAAATTTTCCTAGTGGATCACTAGGGGTAATAGTGAGTGGTACCACACCCATTTCCAACCCTTGGTTCCTGGAACCATGGATCCTGGCTATGGGAGAAACAGCACCATACAGCGGACACTGATTCAGAGCATATACAGCTTCCTGGAGAACATTACCCCAGCCTTTCAAGGTATTGCCACCTAGTTGGCACCATACTTGAGTTTTCAAAACGCCATTCCACCATTCTATCAATCCAGTTGCTTCTGGATGATGGGGAACATGGTAAGACCAGAGAATTCCATGAGCATGTGCCCATTCCCACACTCCATTTGCTGTGAAGTGTGTTCCTTGATCCGAAGCAATGCTATGTGGAATACCATGACGATGGATAAGGCATTCTGTAAGCCCAGGGATGGTAGTTTTGGCAGAAGCATTGTGTGCAGGGAAAGCAAACCCATATTCAGAGTGTGTGTCTATTCCAGTTAGAACAAATTGCTGCCCCTTCCATGAAGGGAGTCGTCCAATGTAATCAACCTGCCACCATGTAGCTGGCTAGTCACCTCGGGGAATGGTGCCATATCAGGGGCTGAGTGTGGGTCTCTGCTGCTGGCAGATTGGGCACTCAGCAGTGGCTGTAGCCAGGTCAGCCTTGGTGAGTGGAAGTCCATGTTGCTGAGCCCATGCATAACCTCCATCCCTACCACCATGACCACTTTGTTCATGAGCCCATTGGGCAATGACAGGAGGTGCTGGGGAAAGAGGCTGACTGGTATCCACAGAACGGGTCATCTTATCCACTTGATTATTAAAATCTTCCTCTGCTGAAGTCACCCTCTGGTGTGCATCCACATGGGACACAAATATCTTCATGTTTTTATCCCACTCAGAAAGGTCTATCCACATACTTCTTCCCCAGACCTCTTTGTCACCAATTTTCCAATTATGGTCTTTCCAAGTCCCTGACCATTCAGCCAAACCATTAGCAACAGCCCATGAGTCAGTACACAAACGCAACTCTGGCCAGTTTTCCTTCCAAGCAAAATGAACAACCAGGTGCACTGCTCGAAGTTCTGCCCACTGGGAGGATTTCCCCCCACCACTGTCCTTCAAGGATACCCCAGAAAGGGGTTGTAATGCTGCAGCTGTCCACTTTCGTGTGGTACCTGCATATCATGCTGAATCATCTGTAAACCAGGCCTGAGTTTTCTCTTCCTCAGTCAGTTCTCTCTAAGGAACTCCCCAAGAGGCCATAGCTCTGGTCTGGGAAAGAGAAGGTAATGTGGCAGGAGTGGAAACCATGGGCATTTGGACCACTTCTTCATGTAACTTACTTGTGCCTTCAGGACCTGCTCTGGCTCTGTTTCGTATATACCATTTCCATTTTACAATAGAGTGCTGCTGCACACACCCAACTTTATGGCTTGGTAGGTCAGACAACACCCAGCTCATGATAGGCAACTCAAGTCTCATGGAAACTTGGTGGCCCATGGTTAAGCGCTCAGTCTCTACTAAGGCCCAGTAGCAGGCCAAAAGCTGTTTCTCAAAAGGAGAGTGGTTATCTGCAGCAGATGGTAAGGCTTTGCTCCAAAATCCTAAGGGTCTGCGTTGTCATTCTCCTATAAGGTCCTGCCAAAGGCTCCAGACAGCATCTCTATTTGCAACTGAAACTTTCAGCAGCATTGGTTCTGCTGGATCGTATGGTCTAAGTGGCAGAGAAGCTTGTATAGAAGCCTGGACCTATCACAGAGACTCCTCTTTTTCAGGTCCCCACTCAAAATTAGCTGCTTTTCTGATCACTCAATAAATGGACTGGAGTAGCACACCCAAATGAGGAATATGTTGTCATCAAAATCCAGAGACCAACTAGGCGTTGTGCCTCTTTTTTGGCCATAGGAGAGGCCAGATGCAGCAACTTATTCTTCACCTTAGAAGGGATATCTCAACATGCTCAACACCTAGAAATTTCACTGAGGTGGAAGGCCCCTGTATTTTTGTTGGATTTATCTCCCATCCTCTGACACGCAAATGCCTTACCAGTAAATCTAAAGTAGTTGCTACTAAAGTGCAACTAAAGTCTTGCTCACTAGGTCCTATCAACATGATATCATCAATATAATGAACCAGTGTGTTGTTTTGTGGGAGGCAAAAATGATCAAGTTCTCTGCAGACAAGATTATGACATAGGGCTGGAGAGTTGATATACCCCTGAGGTAGGACAGTGAAAGTATATTATTGACCTTACCAGCTGAAAGCAAACTTTTTCTGGTGGTCCTTACTAATAGCTATTGAGAAAAAAGCATTTGTCAGATCAATAGCTACATACCAGGTACCAGGGGATGTATTGATTTTCTCAAGCAATGATACCACATCTGGAACAGCAGCTGCAATTGGAATTACCACCTGGTTGAGTTTATGATAATCCACTGTCATCCTCCAAGACCCATCTGTTTTCTGCACAGGCCAAATAGGAGAGTTGAATGGGGATGTGGTGGGATCAACACCCCTGCATGTTTCAAATCCTTAAGAGTGGCAGTAATCTCTGCAATCCCTCCAGGGATCTTGTATTGCTTCTGATTTACTATTTTGCTCAGTAGGGGCAGTTCTAGTGGCTTCCACTTGGCCTTTCCCACCGTCATAGCCCTCACTGCACGAGTTAGAGAGCCAACGTGGAGATTCGGCCAGTTGCTCAGTATGTCTATGCCAATTATACATTCCACAACTGGGGAAATAACTATAGGATGGGTCCGGGGGCCCACTGAATGCACTGTGAGACAGACCTGAGCTAAAACTCCATTGATCACCTGGCCTCCATAAGCCCCCACTCTGACTGGTGGTCCAGAGTGTCGTGTTGGGTCCCCTGGAATTGATGTCACTTCTGAACCAGTGTCTAATAATCCCCGAAATATCTGATCATTTCCTTTTCCCCAATGCACAGTTACCCTGGTAAAAGGCCGTCAGTTTCCTTGGGGAAGGTTTGGAGGAAGATTAACAGTATAAATTTGTGGCAGTGTAACAGGTTTCTCCCCCAAAGGGACCTGGCCTCCCCTTCATTCAAGGGGCTCTGGGTCTGTAAACTGTTTCATGTCTGGAAATTAATTAAGGGGCCATGACTCTGTGTTTTTGTAATTCAGGTTAGACCTCTCTTCACTTGACCTAGAACTCTTTTGTTTATACAGCTCCAACAAGAATTTAGTAGACTGCCCTTTTATTGTATTTCTAGGTACCCCATGATTTATTAGCCAATGCCACAAATCTCTGCATGTCATATAATTTTGATGCCTGCTTTGAGTTTGCTGTCTATTATAATAGCCACATCTACCCTGTCTTTGGTGATTATGCTGCCACCTGGCTTCTGCCAACTCGGGATCCTGTCATCCCCATTGTGTTTAAGGATTCCAGCTCAGTGACAGCAGTTTCCACAGTAATATCTGACCTACAGAGAAGTGCAACCACAGAGCTCTTTAAGGATGATGGTGCTAGTCTCACAAATTTATTTCTCACGGTTCTGGTAAAAGATGCATCCTCCGTACATTCCTGGGGTGTAAGAGCAGGCTTCGTATGATAAATCCACTCTAACATTCCAATCTCTCTAAGCCTCTGGATCCCCTCATCTACATTATATCAGGGCAGTTCTGGCATTTCAATCTCAGGTAATGTTGGCCACCTTTTGATCCATGTTTCAACCAACCATCCAAACAGACTGTTAATACCTTTTCTAACTGCTCAAGCTATGGCATTGAACACAGAATCTCTGCTTAGTGGGCCCATATCAATTAATTCGGCCTGATCCAGCCTTCTTTTCCTCCCACCATTATCCCACACTCTTAAAATCCATTGCCACACATATTCCCGATTTCTGTCTATATAAATTGGAAAACTCAAACAGTTCTTTTGGAGTATAATGTACCTCCTCATGTGTGATACCTTGTACCTCACCCTTAGGGGCCTGTTGGGACTTTAGTCTAGTTATAGGTCTGGAAGAAATGGGGGAGGGGTGGGGGTGGTTCATGAAAAGAATTAGAAATATCTTCCAAGAAACAGGATTAATCACTCTAGGGCTAATCCCTTCAGGAGGAGGTTGGGTGGCCAATTCCTCAAGGCAGGCTGGAGGTGGGGCGGTTATGTCCTCAGGGCAAACTATTACAGGGTTATCTAGAGAAGACTCAGCATGATCTAGGGTTTCAACTTCACCCCTGACATCATTATCAATCCATTATGTCACCATCCCATTTCTCAGGGTCCCACTCCTTTCCAATCAATGCCCTCACTTTAATGGCAGTCCCATGCAAGATTGAGATTTCAGTTTATGTTGTAAAGTTGCTACTCTAACAATAAGATTCTGAGTCTGATTTTCAGAGATCTCAAGTCTACAGCTAAGAAGAAAGGAAGATTTTCCTTCAGGAGACTCATAGAAATGTCTACATCTTTCAGACAGCACTTAAGCTTCTCGTTTGAAGCCTTAAGCCCATCCCTTTCACCCCTTAACGTAGCCAGTGTATCTAACAACAACCAGCCAACATCTCTATACCTCTTATTTCTATAAAACTCTGTAAAGGTGTCAAAAACATTACCCCCCAGAGTTTGGCTTCATACAAGCGAAACATTAGGAGAATCGAATGATGATGTTTTGACTATCTCTTTTGCCAACTCACTCTATGGATTGGGAGTGTCATTCTGATTATGGGAATCAGAGTCCTTAGTGTCTCTGAGTCCAGTCTGAGTAGAAAACCATTCATAAAAACCCATTTTTAAGATTCTGTTTCTTAAGAACCACTCCTGGTACCAAGATGCATTCGTTAGGGTTCTCTAGAGAAACAGAATCAACAGGGAACACTTGCAAATATAAAATTTATGAAAGTGTCTCACGTGATCACAGGAATACAGAGTCTAAAATCTGCAGGGCAGGCTGTGAAGCCAACGGCTCTGATGGAGTGTCTGGATGAACTCCACAGGAGAGGCTCACCAGCCAAAACAGGAATGGAACCTGTCTCCTCTGAATCTTCCTTAAAAGGCTTCCCATGATTAGATTAAGCATCACTCATTGTAGAAGACACTCTCTTTTGGCTGATTACAAATGGAATCAGCTGTGGATGCAGCTGACGTGATCATGATCTAATTCTATGAAAAGTCCTCATTGCAACAGACAGAAAGGCCAGCACTTGCCCAACCAGATAAACAGGTACCACAACTTGGCCAAGTTGACACATGTCCCTGACCATGACAACCCAGAAGAGCTGAAAGCAATGACACAAACACACATTTTCACACTGATGTTCATATCAGCATTATTCACAATCACCAAAAGATGGAAACACATCAAATGCCCATCAACAGACGAATGGATGAACATATAATGGAATATTATGCAGCAGTCAGTCAAAATGATGTCCTAAAGCACATGCAAGATGGATGAGCCTTAAGGACATAATGCTGAGCAAAATTAGCCAGACCCAAAAGGATAGATAGTGTAATATTCCACTTTTATGACCAGCATAAAAATATAATCAGAGGCTTTATAATACAGAATATAGGGAACTTAGAGATACATAGAAACTGGAGATGGGTGAACCATTAACTAATGAGGTTGAACTCCAACGTAAGGGACTAGATAGGAGCGGAGGTGATTCTCTAGTGCATTTAGAAGTAATATCACCATATTAAAGATGAACAAGATTGAAAGGGGTTGTATAAAAATTTATATTTTGACTAGTGCATTTCCTAATATAACTTATGTAGATAGCTTCGTTGAACACCATAAGTACATGGAACCTTGAGTAGGACATGAGATTTTGTTGGTTTGTCTGGAGTGATGCCCTGATGAATCCCAGAGTGATGTGATCAGTGAGTGGAAAAGTATTTGCAAAGTCCCCTTCAGGGAATGGTGAGAACGGGGGAAAATTCCACTTCCCCAAGTTGAATTCTTGATATTCTCACAAGCAGTGTGGACAACCAAAGCTATAGGCTGAGCCCCCAATCTTGGGGTTTGTTCATATGAAACTTAACCCCACAAAGGATAGGTCAAGCCTACTTAAAATTAGGTCTAAGAGTCACTAGGCCTAGGTATTAAGTAGATATTACCTTGTTATCCAAGATGTAATGGAGAGGCTGGAGGGAACTGCCTGAAAATGTAGAGCTGTGTTCCAGTAGCCATGTTTCTTGATGATGATTGAATAATGATATAGCTTTCATGATGTGACTGTGTGATTGTGAAAACCTTGTGTCTGATGCTTTTATCTACCTTGTCAACAGATAAGTAGAACATATAGAATAAAAATAAATAAGAGGGTGAACAAATGTTAATATAAATTTAGTTTGAAATGCTAGTGATCAATGAAAGGGAGAGGTAAGTGTTATGGTATGTATAATCTCTTTTTTTTCTGTTTTCATTTTGTTTCTTTTTCTGTTGTCTTTTTATTTCTTTCTCTGAATTGATGCAAATGCTCTAAGAAATGATCATGATGATGAATATGCAACTATGTGATGATGATATTGTGAATTACTGATTATATATGTAGAATGGAATGATCATATGCTAAGAGTGTTTTTGTTCATTTGTTGTTAAATTTTTTTAATTAAAAAATAAATTAATTAACTTAAAAAAAAGAGGTTGTATAGACCTACGTGTTCCACTGAGTCATACTAGAAATATGAATTAGTTCTCGTAAGCATTACTTCAAAGATATGATTCTTTTATAAAGAGTGTTTAAGTCCAGGGTACAGGGGGAAGCTTTCATTGCATGCTATGAGCTATGTTCATAGGAAATCATCAGCACTACCACAGCAGCAGCAGAGGTAAATAATGGGGGAGGGACAAGTCTTGTGCCAAGAGTGTATAAGTTCGGGTATGAGGGGAACTTCTATTGAATACTATGGGCTATGTTTAACAGAAAAAAATCAATAGTACAGCATCAATACCAGGGGTAAATAACAGGGAGAGGAACAAGGGTTGAGAGGAGGTTTAGATTTCCTATTTGGCAAGGGTGTTTTTATTGGTTTTCTTTCTCTTGGGAACAATGAAATTATCTAAAATTGAGAAAGATGATGGACTGTGGACTTTGGGCCCTCTACATGATGCCTGATGAATGCAGGTGGCTGAAGGATGCACTGAAGAAGTAGATTGGTGAAAGATGGTGTATACTTATGAACAGAGGTTGTGCTGCTACAAAAAGGAACAATGTCATGAGGCATGCAACGATGTGAATGAACATGTGGGGCATTTGGTGAGACAAAATAATCCAGAAACAAAAGAACAACAATGGTATGGTCACCTTTAGAAAATGCTTTTAAGAAAACAAGGGCCTAGATTATAAGCTTTTAGAGCACACATGTGAAGTCCGGAGTGGTGATTATTATTTCTGGATTTTGAAAGGCTGTTTTATATATATTACTTGACATTTAGAGATAGGAATGAAGCCAAACAGTTTGGGTTTGAAGTAATTCAGAACATAGGGATAAGGAAGACTGTGTCTATATTTTAGAACCATATATCCTCTTTGAGACCAATGGAAGACAGGTTTATTTGGTCTGGAATTGAAATTTTCTGCTGTGTATAAGTTAATTCAACCTATCTGTATAGCTCATTTGAACAATTGAAACACAGGGAACACAGAATAAGAAAGAGGTTCTTTAATCCTGTATAGATTACTGTAATGCCTGGACACATCCTATAGTATATTAAGCAGATAATCAAAAAGTATTGGCAAAATCCCCTGAGGGAGAGAAGAAAGACTATGGAGCTATTAAACCATACCATCAGGGAATACCCTGATGCTGTGTCAAACTTTAGGGAAACCCAAGTCAATGGGCCACGCCCTCGATCATGAGGTTTGCTCTTGTGAGGCTTATGTAGGTAATGGAGAAGCTTAGACTACCTATAGACATGCCTAAGGGTTACTTCTGAAGGACCTCTGCTCAGATGTGGGCTTGGTTTCTCTAAGCCCTACTCTGCAAGTGAGATCATTGCCCTCCCTGATGCTTGGGACATGACATCCGGGGTGAAAGTCTCCCTAGTGACATGGGAGATGACTCCCAGGGATGAATCCAGACCTGGCACCATGGGATCAACAATTACATCCTGACCAAAAGGGGGAAAAAGACTGTAACTAATAAAGTATCAGTAGCAGAGAGAGTTCAAATAGAGTCGAGAGGCTACTCTGGAGGTTGCTCTTATGCAAACTTCAGGTAGACCTTGCTAACTATCATAGCCTGCCAACCCCCAACCAGGACCATTCCAGCCAATCCTAAAGAACACCCAGGGCAATACATAAGATTCCACAAGGGTTCCAGGCACTAGAGTAACTTTCTAGAAACCTACAACCTCCAGTTGTGTCCTAGTCCAGATAAATCCTGAAACCTAGCCCAGCCTCTCCAGAAAATCAGATAGTTCGATCTCCCTACCCCATATTAATGACAGACCCTTCTAATATGAAAAATTTAGAATTGCCATAGCCCAAACACCCCTAAAGAGAAGGATGGAAATATCAAAGGTGATGGTAGAGTCATACATAGAAGACAGGATTTAACAAATGAATATGAATGCTGAATCATTAAATTGATTTCTCTTTAGTCTCCAGTATTTTAGAGCAGCTAGAAGTAAAAACCTAAAACTGTGGACTTGTAACCCATGTCAAACTCTGAAATATGTTCTACAACTAATTGTGATGCTGTGCTTTGAACTTTATACCTTTTTTGCATATTTTTTTATTTTTCACAAAAAAAAGAAGGAAAAAAGTCTATTGTAATGATAAAAAATATTTAAGCCCTCTAGCCTCTTATATTCTGGAGCAACTGGAAGGAGAAATATGAGAGGATCATATGGTAGCCCATGACAAACTCTTGGATCCAGCCTGTAACTACTTGTTAAAGAGTGCTTTGAAAACTATTGCTTTTTTATTTCTTTGCTCTGTATATCTGTTATACTATACAATGAAAAAAAGTTTAAAATAAAAAAAAGGGGGTGAACCTCAATGGTGTAAACTTCCTTGTTAAAAGACAAATTGTCAGCTATATGCTTTTTAAATATTAAATACTGTAGACATAACACTAAAGCTTTAAAAGCACCAAAAATTAGATAGTAAAAGATGGGGGAAAGATACAGGAAGCATGTAACAACCAGAAGAAAGCTGATATTACTATGGGAGCTGGGGGGATTAACCTTAAAGCCAAAAGCACTGTTTTAAAATAAAATAAGATTATTAAATAAAAATTAAAGAAGGTTTGATAATCTTGAGCCAGCATACATCTAGAAACATAGCCTCAAACTATTTAAAGCAAGAACTGACAAGTTTACAAAGAAAAGTTGACAAGTACACAATTACAATATGATTTTAAACACCAATTTCAGTAACTGATAAATGCAGCAGAAAAAACATTAGTAAGAATTTTGAATATTGGAACACATGGAATTTACAGGTAACATTGTACACATTCTTTTCGAGCATGAATTCTTCCCCCAAATGGCAACATATCATAATGTGAGCCTCACAAAAATATCAGTGACATATAACCCATATTCTATGACCAGAATACAATAAAACAAAAAATCAGATATAAAAAGATAACCCCCAAATTCCATACATTTGAAAATTTAAAACCATAACTCCAAAAAATTCATTGAAGAAATCATGATAGGAATTGGAAAATATTTAGAACTGAGTATCAATGAAAACCCTGCATATGAAGAGATATAGGATGCAGTTAAAGTAAAATATAAAGGGAAATGTTTACTTTAAATTCACATCTTACTACAAAAAATGAGTAAGATTGAAAATTAATGAGATAATTGAAGAAGTTAGGGAAAAAACAAAATAGGAAAGAAAACAAAATAATATGGGAGATTGAAAGAAAAAATCAAAATTGATGAAATAGAAGGCAGAGATAAAATAGAGAAAACTAACATAGCCAAAAGTTGGTTTATATCAACAGTTACCAAAATATACCTGCTTCTGACAAAATTGATAATGAAAGAAGAGTAATCAATTTACTCTACTAGATTTTTTAAATTTTAATTTTATTGATATATATTATATATTCACATACCATAGAATAATCCAAAGTGTGCAATCAATGGTTCACAGTATCATCATATAGCCGTGCATTCAACATCCCAATAGATTTTTGAACATTTTCATTACTCCAAAAAAAAGAATAAAAATAAAAATAAACACACATAATATAGCATACCACCAATTCCCCCTATCATTTATTGTTTATTGTCTTTATTTTCTTACTCATCTGTCCCTATACTGGCTAAAAGGAGTGTCAATCACAAGGTTTTCACAATCACATAGCCACACCTTAAAAGCTATATAATTATACAACATCATCAAGGAACAAAAAGGCTACTGGATTATAGTTCAGTGGTTTCAGGCATTTGCCTCTAGTCACTCCAGTACACCAAAAACTGATAAGGGGGATATCTATATCCTGCCAAAGAATAGCCTCCAGAATGACCTCACAACTTTACTTGCGATCTCTCAGGCACTGAAACTTTATATTGGTTTATTTTTTTTTTTCCTTTTTGGTCAAGATGACTTATTCAATCCCATGACACTAAGGCCAGTTCATCCCTGAGAGTCATGTCCCACACTGCCAAGGAGATTTACACCCACTAGGAGGCATGTCCCACCTTCAGGGAGGGCAGTGCGTTCACCTGCAGAGTTGGCTTAGAGAGAGAGGCCACACCTGAGCAACAAAAGAGGTTCTATGAGAGTGACTCTTAGACATAACCATAAGTAAGCTTAGCTTCTCCTTTGCAGGAATAAGTTTCACAAGGATAAGTCTCAAGAACAAGAGCCTGGCACATCAACTTGGCAGTCCCCAAGGCTTGCAAGAATATCAAGGCTTTCCCAGGTGGAGAAGTTTAATATTTGCAAATTTTTCCCAACCCCTCAAGGGGGTTTTGCAAATACCTATTTATCTCCTGCCCTGATTACTCTGGGATGTACCAGGGCATCACACCAACCTCTACAAAGCAACAAGACCTCACTCCTTATTGAAGGTTCCATGTGATTATGGTGTTCAAATAAGCTGATCATACAAGTTAAACTTGATATTATGCTACCAAAAATATAAATTTTGCACCAAATAAACATCTCTTACTTTGGTCTCACACAGAAGTTGAAGTTTTAAAATATAGTCAAAATCATACTTTGCCCTTTAGTCTGATTTACGTTAGTCCTAAATATATCAGCTTCATTCATATCTCTAATTGAAGTCTGATGAATTTTTCACTGTTTTTAAAAGTTGCTTTGTGGGGTAATGCTGACTTACATAGCTGCAGAAATCTAGTTCTGAGTCTCAGGGGCCACACAGATACCTGAAGTTCTAGGGAACAACCAGGTTATACAGAAAGAGTTCATCATCTCAGAGTTTAGAAATAACAGTTACCTCTGGAATAGATGTGACTGCTATAAGAGCTTATAAACTAGGAACCTTTACAATAGGCATTTCCTTGATAGCCTATGCTCTCTAATTCAATTCTCAGAGTTTTCATATTATAGTTAGTCCATTTTAGTGAGGCATTATTATATTTGTCTTTTTGTTTCTGGCTTATTTCACTCAATATACTGGCCTCAAGTTTCATTTACCTCATTGCATGCCTCACAACTTCATTCCATCTTGCAGCCAGTCAACATTTCATTGCACATAGGGACCACAGTTCCCCCTTCTGTTCAGTTGATGTACCCTTAGGCCATCTCAATCCATTGGAAATTGCAAACACTGCTGCCATAAATGCAGTGTGCAAATATCAATTCATGCCCCCACTCTCAGCTCCTCCAAGTATACACCTAACTACGGGGTCTCAGGATCACATGGCAATCCCACACCTAGCCTCCTGAGGAACAGCCACACTGCCCTCCAGAGGGGCTGCATCACTCTGCTTCTCTATCAGCAGTGAACAGGTACACCTCTCTCTCCACATTTTCACCAGCACTTGTATCTCTCTGTTTATTTTTAACAGTTTTATTCACACATCATACAATCCAAAAATAAGTGGTTCCCGGTATACTCGTATGGCCGTGTCTTCACCACCACAATCTATATGAGGACATTTTCATTTCTTCCATAAAAAACCATAACTGTCCCCCATATCTTCCTCTTACAGACATTTAGTTTTGGCATTTTGCCTTTGTTACATTCATTGGAAACATATTAAAATGTTGCTGTTAACTATAGACCCTAGTTTGCATTGATTGTAGGTTTCTTTCGTACTGTCCCATTTTCAACACCTTGCAATGTTGACAGTCATTTGTACTCCCTCATGCAAAAACACTCTTATATTTGACATTTAATCACCATCATTGTTCATTTTTTACTTCACTAAGTTATACCAGCCCAGTTTTTAACCTCTACCTTTCCTTAGGGTGTCATATATGCCCCAGCCCTACTCCCTCAGCCTTACTCACACTCATCTTTGTTCAATGTACTTACTGTTTTGTGCTATCATCGGATAGTATTGTGTTATTCTTTCTGATTTTTTTACAATCAATTCTTTTGAATATTCTGTACTCCTTCAGCATCAAATTCCCAATCTCTATCCTCTTTCTATCTCCTGATAATCTGTGTTCTAAACATCAGCTCTCAAAGTTTGCTCATTAATGTTAGTTCATATTAATGAGACCATATTGTATTTGTCCTTTTGTTTCTGGCTAATTTCACTCAGCATAATGTCATCAAGGTTCATCCCCTTTGTTGCATGTATCATGACTTATTCTGTCTTACAGCTGCATAATAATTCCATCGTATGTATATACCACAATTTGCTTAGCCACTCATCCATTGATGGACATCTGGGCTGTTTCCATCTCTTGCAATCGTGAATAATGCCCCTGTAAATGTCAGTATGCAAATGTCTGTTTGTATTCTTGCCTTCAGTGCCTCCAAATATACACCTGCTAATGAAATTTCTGGATCATACGACAATTCTATACTCAGTTTCCTGAGGAACCACCAAACTGCCTTCCAGAGTGGTTGCACCATTCTACATTCCCACCAACAATGAATAAGTGTGTGTCTTTCTCCACATCCTCTCCAGCACTTTGGTTTTTTTGATAATGGCCATTGTAGTAGATGTGAGATGATATCTCATTGTGGCTTTGATTTGCATTTCCCTAACAACCATGAGATTGAGCATCTTTTCATATGTTTTTGAGCCGTTTGTATTTCCTCTTCAGAAAAGTGTCTCTCCATGTATTTTGCCCATTTTTTAATTGAGTTGTTTGTCTTTTGGTTGTTCAGTTGTAAGATCTCTGTTGCACGAAAGGCAACGTGATATTTGTGGCCATTTAATTTAGAGGCTAAGATTCGCGGACAACACAGACTTCAGTGATATAAAAACAGAATTTATTAGGAAAGTAATCAAAAGATTATTAGAAATGAGACATAGTTACATTACCAGGCAGGGCAGCACCAACACCTGAAGAGGAGGGTGAGAAATCCCAGAGACAGCAGTCAGGGTCTGACTGGAAAAATCCAGAGCACAGCAACCTCCTCCCAGATAAGATTCTCTCCGTCTAACTGCTTACACACAGTTTATATGATGTCTTCAGACAATAGTGGCCAGATTCCAATTAGCTTCCCTGACTGAGCCCAGGTGGTCCTCTGAGAACCAGCTAGGAACTAAGAAGAGCTTCCTGGAACCTAGATAACTTAATCAACCTATGTCTCCTTCTGGGAGGACAGCCAGTCCTCTCAGCTGGAGGGCTCATTTCAACAATTTATCACCAAGGCCATGCAATGGCAACATCAGTTGAGCAGAACAAATTCTACAAACTGTTTCCCTTTCACTTCCCCATTTGGAGAATTTCTGATATTCTCACAAGCAGTGGTGGCAACCATTTCAACAGGCTGAGCCTCAATGTTGAGGTTCACCTCTATGAAACTTATTCCTGCAAATAAGAAGGTAATCCTACTTATAATTATGCCCAAGAGAACCTCTTTGTTGCTCAGATGTGGCCTCTCTCTCTAAGCCAAGCAGGTGAACTCACTGCCCTCCCTCCTATGTGGGCCATGACTCCCAGGGTGTAAATCTCCCTGGCAATGTGGAACAGAACTCCTGAGATGGAACTGGCATCATGGGATTGAGAGAGCCTTCTTGACCAAAAGGGAGAAGAGAGAAATGAGACAAAATAAAGATTCAGTAGCAGAGAAATTTCATACAGAGTAGAGAGGTTATCCTGGAGGTTAATCTTATGCATTATATAGATATCCTTTTTTGGTTTATGGTATATTGGAGTGGCTGGAATGAAGTACCTGAAACTGTTGTGCTGTGTTCCAGTAGCATTGTTTCTTGAAAATAATTGTATAATGATATAGCTTTTACAGTGTGGCTGTGTGATTGTGAAAAGCTTGTGTTTGATACTCCTTTTATCCAGGGGGTGGACAGACAAGTAAAAAAAATATGGGTAAAAATAAATACATAATAGGGAAGATAAGCGGTCAAATAAATTGGATAGATGGAAATACTAGTGGTTAATGAGAGGGAGGGGTAAGGGGTATGGGATGTATGAGTTTTTTCTTTTTTCTTTTTATTCCTTTTTCTGGAGTAATGCAAATGTCCTGAAAATGATCACAGCAATGAATATACAACTACATGATAATATTGTGAGCCACTGATTGTATACCATGTACAGACTGTATGTGGGTGAAGATTTGTCAATAAAAATATTTAAAAAAAAGAATCAAAGAGGAAAGCTATTCAACTAACTATATGAGGAGCTTATAATTTTGATACCAAAACTGGGCAAACCAGTATAAGACAAATTATAGACCAATCTCACTTTCAATGCATATGTAAAAATTCCAAATAAAACACTGTTAAATTTAAACCAGCAAAGCTTAACAAAAATTATTACCAGATAGTATATTCCAGAAAAGTAAAATAACATTATAATATGTATTAATAATTTACTGCATTAATACATTAAATGTATAAAACCATATGATAAAAAAAAAAAGGGCAGACCACAGTGGCTCACCAGGTAGAGTTCTCACCTGCCATGCCAGAGACTTGGGTTCAATTCCCAGTGCGTGCCCATGCAAAAAAAAAGAAAAAGAATTCTATATGATTATCTTAATAGATGTAGAAAAAGCATTTGAGAATTTAAAAAGGACCTTTATTGTTCTAGTTTGCTAGCTGCCAGAATGCAATATACCAGAAACGGAATGGCTTTTAAAAGGGAGAATTTAACGAGTTGCTAGTTTATAGTTCTAAGGCTGAGGAGATGTCCCAATTAGACAAGTCTATAGAAATGTCCAATCAAAGGCATCCAGGGAAAGATACCTTGGTTCAAGAAGGCCGATGAAGTTCAGGGTTTCTCTCTCAAGTGAGAAGACACATGGCAAACACAGTCAGGGCTTCTCTTTCAGCTGAAAGGGCACATGGGGAACACGGCATCATCTGCTAGCTTTCTCTCTTGGCTTCTGGTTTCATGAAGCTCCCCGGGAGGTGTTTTACTTCTTCATCTCCAAAGGTTGCTGGCTCGTGGACTCTGTGCTTTGTGGTACTGCAGCATTCTCTGCTCTCTCTGAATCTCCTTCATTCTCCAAAATATTTCCTCTTTTATAGGACTCCAGAAACTTATCAAGACCCACCCAAATGGGTGGAGACATGCCATCACCTAATCCAGTTTATCAACTACTCTTGATTAAATCACATCTCCAGGGAGATGATCTGATTAGTTTCAAACATATAGTGTTGAATAGGGATTATTCTGCCTTTATGAAATGGGATTTTGATTAAAACATGGCTTTTCTAGGAGACATATGTCCTTTCAAACCAGCACATTTATTATACAGGATTATCAAAGAAATCTCTCTGAAAAGCAGACATATAATTGAGACAAACACTGAGGGTTCATAGGTTGTGAGCCATTGAACTCTGGCAAATTTAAGCTTAAAAAAGCACTTGTATTTTACCCCTAAAGAGTGAGAAAGTGAGAAAGAAAAAGATCAAAGGTGATGGTGGAGTTATAAGAGAAGGTCGGGTTTGGCAAATGAGCATGAGTGCTGAATCAGTATATTGATATTTCTTTTAGTCTCCAGTGCCTTAGAGCAGCTAGAAATAAAAACCTAAAATTGTGGCATTGTGACCCATAATAAATGGTGAAATCTCTTCTACAACTAATTGTTGCAATGTGCTTTGCTTTTTTGTATATATGTTATTTTTTACAAAAAAGAAAAAAAGAGAAGTAAGAGTATAATAGAGATTATTAGGATTTTAAAAATGTGTATGACTGCCTCATTTTTATTGCTACTTCCTTTGGTCTTCAGTGTCTTGGAACAGCTAGAAATAAAAATGAGAAATCATGGAACTGTAAGTCATACCAAACTTTAAAATCTGTTTTAAACCACTTGTTATAACCACTTGTTTATAACCATTTGTGAAAATGTACTTGGAAATTCATTGCTTTTTTGTATATATGTTATTTTTCACAATTAAAAAAAAAGAAAATGCAGACAATAAAACAAGCACTTGTTTGAAGAGATCTGGGGATACGACAGGATTGAAAGGACGTTAGTAGAACATTCATGTAGAGATCAGTAACCAGTAACTCTAATTGCTTCACAGAATGGCAGCACATCTCCAACCATTTCCATCACTCTGCTCATAATTCAGATTCCAAGGAGGGAGCTCCCCAATGGCCTCGCCTGTGACACATTGCCCACTTCTCGACTCACTGTCCACTCAACTGAGACTCGGATCATGGTCCCAAACACCAACAGAGAGAAGAAGATTGAGATTATGTAACCAAAAGGTGGTGGACTAAACTGCTGACCCAGAGCACTGAGGAAGGATTAGACAGCATGTTTAAAGGACCCGAGTCGGGTGCAGGCCTGGTACATTTGAGGATGAGGAGTCCATGGGGAGTCACCCCTGCGACCACCGAGAGGAGGGACGGCCGCCGGCTCCGTGTTGTCCCCTTCTCCACCCCCAGGAGGGGCGGGAGGAAGCTGCCGCTGATGTCAGAAAAACACTTTTGGGAGATGGCCTCTAAATCCTGGCTGAATTTTTAAATCTTTCTCTGTGGATCAGCAATCGGATTTTTTTTTTTTATGTTCTCAGCTATTTGGTATTTTATTGGAAGAACAATTTATTCTTCATAATGATCCTCACGCTGGACATTCAGATGATAATGGACAGAATCATCTAGAAGGACAGATGAACTTCAGTGCAGATGCAGGCCAACTTAAAGGGTCCCCGATGCTGTTCTCATCTTGCAATTTCTTTTCATTAGGTTGACCCTCTAAATATGGATGAGTTAGAATACCTGTGTATCATCTTCGCCCATGTGGTTATTTATACAGATATCAACCTGCCTTACCTGAGAATATACTAAAGGAAATAAGTGAAAGATATAAAAATGATGATCCAAAAGTAAAATTAGGAAACCGCTGAAAGGAAACCATGAATGAACAGAGGTAAAATGTCACATTGCACTGAAGAAGGACTTCTGCGTTTCTGATATAGAATACTGGAATCCCAGTGTGGAATTCTTTCTAAATGAACACTCCATATTAGAAATCTTTCATATGAATGACTGTAAACTGAAGCTTTAATGAGCTGCAAAGTCTGTTAAAATGTGTTTTTGATACAGTGATACATATATATATATATATATATGAAGAATATATGTTTTTAAAATGGTGGTCAGGAAGAGGGACTAGAAAAGAGATTTTGTTGCCAGTTCCTGACCACATGCACGTGTTATTGTCACTGGGAAACTAAAACAATGAAATTTACTAAAACTACACTGCACCATGTTAGTAACACACACAATGCTAAAAAGATCTCCCTTAAAGTAAATTTTAGAAAAAAAAATTGCTGTTCAGTGTTGTTTGTAAACTTAAGACATGAGTTGGTATTTGCAGTATGACATACATGAAACAACTCTCCCTCCCCTGCGACACACACGCGCGCACACACACATACAGTTTGTCTAATGAAAATTTTCCTATGATTATTTATAATTAGCAGTATTTCCTCCAGAAAAAGGTGGCATATGAATGGCACTTATCTTAAAGTGCATTAATAAAACCATACTTTGAAATTTAAAAAAAAAGTCCATGGGGCTGGATTGCGGTGAGGGAAGAGGGGAAGAGGAGAGAATAGGAGATGAGTTTGCAATTGGGCAGCATTACTCAGAGGGTGGACTTTGACAGGCAGCATCAGCCTCATCTGGATGCTGATCAGAAATTCATATTTTTAGACCCAGACTCAGACTCAGATCTTCTAGGGGGTGAGGCCCGGGAATGTATGTTTTAACTACTTCTCCAGGTTATTCTTAAACATACTTAAATTTAAGAATCACCTTTTAGATCATAGTAAAAGGGTGGGTTCTATTCTAAGAGTAATAAGGGATTTCAAGCAGAGGAGAGACATGATTTGATTTGCATTATAAAACAATCACTCTTGCAACTCTATGGGAACTGGAATAAAGAATGACGGCGTGAAAAAACAAGGAGAGCAATTAGGAGATTGCTACAATAATCCAAGTAGGAAATAATGATCTGGAACAAGGAGGTGGCAGTGGGGATGGAAAGAAATGTTCAGACTTAAAATACATTTTGGAGTTCAAATTATGAGGACTTGTTGATGGATACGGAGGATGAAGGAAAAGAGAATTAAGAATGGCTCCTAGGTTTCTGCTTTGAGAAGTTGGGTAAATGAGTCGTGGCACCATATATGAGATGGACAAAACTGGGTGATAACAGAGAGAAAAATTTAGAGAGGAAAAAGCATGAAATCATTTTGCCCATGATAAAACACATGCCAAAATGGAGATGCCCAGGAGGCATCTGGATATAAGGAGTGATTACACCTGGAGATAAAATCTTAGGGTTTTTCACTGTAAAAGCAGTACTAAATACATGGGAAGGTATGAAATCATACATAAGCACTTCCTTTACAGCATTTTAATAAAAGTATAAGTCTTCAAAAAAATATTATTACATTTGTCTATTGCCAGACTTTAGTGTGAGTAGGTGGCTACTTATTATGTTTTGGGGGCTCCTTGGCGCCTGCCCCCAAATTTTTCCACACAGAACTCTTATAATGTTATCTGAAATTCCTACTGGTTTTGGTTTGCTAAAGCTGCTGAAATGCAGTATACCAGAAATGGACCAGCATTTTTTTTTTTTTTTTTAACATGGGCAGGCACCGGGAATCGAACCCGGGTCCTCGGGCATGGCAGGCAAGCATTCTTACCTTCTGAGTCACCGTGGCCTGCCCATGGACCAGCTTTTAACAACGGGGATTTATTAGTTTATAACTTACAATTCTAAGACCATGAATATGTCCAAATTAAGGCATCACCAGAAGCTGAAGTTCAGCTTCCGGCCTCTGTGACACCTCTGTCACATGGGAAGGCACATGGCCCGTGTCAATTGCTCCTTCTCTCTGAGGTTTTGTTGCTTCAGCTTCTGGCTTCTCTATCTGTGTTTTTTTCTCTAAACCTCTCTAGGTGTTTCTCTCCATTTCATCTCTTAGCTTCCAATGTGTTTTATATTCTTATAGAGGACTCCTGGCTGAGGTGGGTGAACATCTCAATTGAAATAACCTAATCAAAAGGTCCTGTCCACAATAGGTCTGCACCCACAGGAATGGATTAAAAGAACATGGCCTTCTCTGGGTACATGACAGCTTCAAATTACCACACCTACATTAACTCTTTTCTTTGGCTTCAGAATCAAGGGCAGATATTAGGATTTAACTGTCAGGCATTGACATCTGTTTGATGTTCATCCCCCACCCCCCAATTCTCACAGATTGCAAGATCAAAATACATTTTTCAGGCAGAGAAGGGAAGTCCACAGAATGGGGAGGACTGAACAGAAAAGATGAGAACACAGAATACCTGCAATAGCATTGTGTTAATCCGCAGGACATAATATAGGAGATAAGATGACACATGTATTATAACAGAATGAAGAGATAGTAAGCATGATATGTTTGATTTTACTAAATGGGACAGTGGTTGGACTTAGGATTTAAAGTATTGTATTGATATGAAACACTCCAACGAACACGACACTTAAGCAATACTTCAATTAGCCCACTGTTCTATTTAGGTTAAGTTGACAATAAGCTGTGTTTATTTGTTTTGTAACTGCTGTTTTCCTCCAGACTGTTTTCCTAATTATAGATTTCTTTCCTGTTCACTGCTTATTTCCTGTATCAAGCATGAGTTTATTCCAGCTATCAATTGCACAATTTCACTTCCTTGAAAGAGGATTTACATCTGGTGATGAGCTCTATAGCCTGGAAGTTTCCCAATTTTGGCAATTTAATGAGATGCATCTGGCTCTGTTTTGTTCGTTTCCAAAAAAAAAAAAAAAAAAATGGAGAGCTGTAGGGGAACTGTTTAATTACATTTTGCATTTGTTCAAATGATCAAATTAAAGACACTGAACATGTTAGAAAGTAATAATTACCAAATAAAAACCAAAATTTTTTAAATGATAAGCACTTTGTATGAGAATTGCTATACTTGATTGCTATTTTTAGCTTTTCCTATCTGTATTTACAGTCTTCCTTCTCTGTCTTACCACTCCAACTGCTACCAAATATTAATTCCACTTTTTATTCATTGATACCTTCATGTTCTGTGTTAAGTAGAGCTTTTAATCAGGCAAAGTCTTTTTTCTTTTTGGGTGAATAGTCCAGAAATCAAACCTGGGTCACCCACATGAAAGGCGAGCATTCTACCACTGAACCATCTAATCAGGCAAAGTTTATTCTCAAGCATTTCCCATCTTTCCTTTCAGCATTGTTCTTAACTCCATCCAAAGAGACCATTGCCCTCAAAATACTTCAGGCCATTTTCACCTGCTTTTCCTTGTTCTAAATAGTGAGGCAGCTGGGTCAAACCCTTCTCTTTACAATTACACTTTTGAAAACCTCTACATAGCTTCTAGTTCCTTGATGTTCAAAGTGTGGTCCTGGGAGTCTTTAAAACTTGCAGAATCTTGGAACACACCCTAGACTTCATCAGGACCCACACAGTAAGAGGACCCCCAGGTGAGTCAGTAGATGAGACATTAGAGGACTAAAACATTATGTGGCTTTAGTTACCTCTTTTTTTTTACTTTCTTCCAGATCTTCTTGCAGAATTATTTTTTCTTTGTATTTCTCTCTTGTGTATCACATACACATTATAATCTAAGAACACCTGCTTTACTTTATGCTCTCTCAAATGGAAAAAAGAGATTCAGTAACAAATTTTTTTAATTACAATTAAGGCATAATTATAAACTGAAAACAGGTGCTTCATTCTGTCTCCATATAGTAGCACTGGGCATCTTTCATAACAAAATAGATACTTCCAAGGTAAACAGAAATGTAAAGAGAGGCAATCATTCGTACGTCTTTTACAATATTATTTACCATATGACATAGAATTCTGCCTGCTGTTGTTCTGGATATATCATATAACACATATGCCATACCTCAGTATATCATAAACTAGAAAATGTTTTTTAATCAGTTTAAATGTAGGACTGACCATTGTGGCTCAACATGTAGTGTTCTCACCTGCCATGCCAGAGACCTGGGTTCGAATCCTGATGCCTAAACATGCCAAAAACAAAATTTTAATGTAATTATCTCGGAGCCTTTTAAAGAACCACAGTAACAGGTTAAACCACAACAGGAAGAATGCAGTGACTTTAAGCACTGAAATCAGTATCTGATTTCCATGTTTGAAATCTATAAAACATGAGAGAACTAAAATATTATGCAACCTTAGTCGTCTCTTCTCTACCTTCTTCCAGAATTATTTTTTTCTTTTAATTTCTCCCTCAGTATGTGTCATCTTGCTATTTACTTCTTTTCCTGCCATTTAACCAGATTCTTTCCTCCCATTATTTCTAGCAAACAATTTCTTTTCTATTTCTCTACATTTACTGTGTCTTATTTACTTTTCCCATGCTTATTCTTGGTCTTCACATTCTTCTTATAAAGAGCTCACTTATTTACTTGCTGACTTAAGTATAGTTTTTGTCCCTCCCCGTCCCCTACATTACTCTGGACGTTTCTGCCCCTGCACCTGTATGTAGGCACCGGACCAGAAGCTCTGGGTATTGTTACTGCAGTAATCCAGCACAGAACAACGTATGGGACATAGTAGGCGCTCAGTAAATATGTCCTGAATTAATAAAACAATATATCTGCACCTCAGATCAAATGTGCCACCACTTCCATGCCCTCTATTTGTTTGTACCTCTCTTATCACACTCCATTATGTAGTGCAGCTCCTGGTCCAGGTCAGAATAATATTTTTATGGTTCTATTTTTCACATTTAAATCTTTGATCGGTATTGAATCTCTTCTATGTGAGGTTAAAAACTATGGCTTCAACTTTTATTTTATTTTATTTTTTCAGGTGACTACTTGATGAATATAACACTATTTGTTGAATAACAAATATGCATCATGCCCATTTGAAAAGATTATGCACCCTAGAAAAGCCATGTTTTAATCCTGATCCATTTTATGGAGGCAGCCCTGTCTTTTAATCCTTATTCAGCACTGTAGATTTGAAACCTGATTAGATGATCTCCACGGAGATGTGACACACCCAATGTGGGTATTAACCTCTGATTAGAGGGAGATGTAACTCCACTCATTCCAGGTGGGTCTTGATTAGTTTACAGGAATCCCTTAAAAGAGGAAGCATTTTGGAAAAAGTGAGAGTGCCACAAGAACCATGAGAGCCCACATAGCCAGAGACCTTTGGAGATGAAGAAGAAATACACCCTCAGGGGAGCTTCATGAAACAAGAAGCCTGGAGAGAAAGCTAGCAGAGGTCACCATATTCGCCATGTGCCTTTCCAGTGGAGGGCAAAACCCTAAACGTCATCAGCCTTCTTGAACCAAGGTATCTTCCCTGGATGCCTTAGATTGGACATTTCTATAGCCTTGTTTTAATATGTTTTCACGACCTTCGAACTATAAACTTGCAACTTAATAAATTCTCCCTTTTAAAAGCTGTTCTATTTTTGGTATATTGCATTCCAGCAGCTTGCAAACTAGAATTCCCATTGACTAATAAATATACCTCCCCCCCTCCCAGTGCACTGATGTGAGATGCCCCTTTTATCATTACCAAATTCTTAGTCCACTTCTATGTTCTTATTTTTTCTTTTGATTATTCTGACTTTTCATGTGCCAGTACCACACTATTTTAACTGCTTTGGCCTTATACATCTGGTAGGGAAGTGCCACTCATTATTCTTTTCCAGAGTTTTTCTAACTATTCATGCTTTTCATCTTTCTTCATGAATTTTAGAATCACCCTGTCTAGTTAAAAAAAAAAATCCTGTTGGTGTTTTTATTGGGATCATGTTAATTTAAGGAACATTTAGGAAGAATTGATGACTTTAATGATTTTGAACCTTCCTTCCAAGGTTATAGTGTGTCCACTTGCTAAAGTTTTTTTTATGGCCATTGGGTTTTTTTTAGTTTATTTTGCATAGTCTTTACACGTTTGTTTATTCCTATTATATATTTTTTCTTTTACAGAGTCATTACTCTCACTGTTTACTATGCCTGTTAGCTATTAGATAGTGTATATTATTTTTAAACACAGTCACATAACTGAATTATTTATTATTTGATTAGTTTTTAAGTTTTGAATGTAATGGTTTTTCCAGGTTTACAATTATGTCTTCTATGATAGGGATGATTGCATTTACTCTTTTCAATTTTTATTTCTCTTGTCAAAACATTTGACTAGTATCTTAAGAATAGCAATAAACAAAAATTGCAATGATAATAGGCATCCTTATCTTGCTTCAAATGAATCTCAGTCTTAAAGGGAATGAGTTAGAACTCTTTTCAATTTTAAATAACAGAAGCCAACTCAAGCATGTTTCAACAAAATGGAGGGAATTTATTATATAGAGACAGGGTGTATCCCAGAACTCAAAGGCAGTACTGAAATTTGAATTCTGTTAGACTAAGGAGGACTCTCAGTTCCTCTTTTGCCTCTACTCTTTTTCATATGTCTACTTCATTCTTTCTTCTCAGGCAATTTTCTCTGCCACTCAGTCACATGGAGGAAAGAAGATAGTACACCCAAGGTTCCTAAGTCCATGTTACAGTTCCACACAGACATATTTTCCTCCAACCCAAAAAGAAAGGATTCTGGCTACTCAATCAACTGTGACCATGACAGTAAGATAACAGTACAAATATATATGCTAGGGTGGGGAGGAGTTGAGGGAGAAATCTACTTAACGTGGATCTTTGTGAGCTGGGTATTTATTCCAAAAGGTAAACACGGTATACACAAATTGTTCTAATTTGCTAGCTGCCAGGATGCAACACACCAGGGATGGATTGGCTTTTAATAAAAGGGGATTTATTTACTTAAAAATGTATAGTTCTTCAGAGGCAAGGCAGCTAACTTTCCACTGAGGTTCTTTCTTATGTGGGAAGGCTCAGGGTGATCTCTGCTGGCCTTCTCTCCAGGCCTCTGGGTTCCAACAACTTTCCCCAGGGTGATTCCTTTCTGCATCTCCAAAGGCCTGGGCTGAGCTGTGAGTGCTGAGATGAGGTATGCTGAGCTGCTTGCACTCTGCTACGTTGAGGGCTCTCATTTAAGCACTAGCCAATTAAATCAAATATCATTCATTGTAGCAGGCACGCCTCCTCGCCGACTGCAGATGTAATCAGCAACAGATGAGGTTCATGTACCATTGGCTCATGTTCACAGCAATAGAACTAGGCACTTCACCTGGCCAAGTTGACACCTGAACCTAACTACCACACAAATGTTAATGTTTAAATAAATACGTAGTTCTGACAGCTATACTGATTTGGTTGTGATTTCTTAAGGCATATAACTTTCATTAAGAGTCTCTCTCTTAGGTTGGATTCCCTGGAAGCAGAGCCTGAGACAGGGATTCGGACGCACATCAACTATTGAGGCAGCACTGTTCAGTAAGGAAAGAGTTAAACAGGATGGAGGAGAGGAAAGAGGTGAGCAGGAATGTGGTCTAAGATAAAATCCAGTCATGGTCTGATCTTCAGGGATCCTCTCCAGAGTTGTCCACTTTGAAATAAGAGGAACAGCCTTTTGTAGCCCCTTAGCCATCATTCACTGAGTGTGGTGGTGGTGGTGGTGGTGGTGGTGACTAACTTGCCTTGCAAGGCAGTTCCCATAAACTAAGGGCAAGTCTTTGGAGAAAGGGATGCAGGTAGAAGTCTTTAGCAGCCAACAATTTACGGCAGCTGGGGATGCTGAGCAAGGGACCAAAATAGCATCAACTACATCCTACATTAATATGCTTTCTACCAAAATGTTGGCAACATAAAAAGATATTATTATGTTGCAACACATTTGAATAAGATGAAGCAAAAAAGAGGAAAGGTTTGCAATATAATCCTTCGCCCTTTCTATATTTTACATTTTCTCAAATTTGTTATAGTTGAAACATGCACAATTAGAAGGGACTCAATCAACAGGTCAATGTTTACAAACGAAACCTATCATATGACTCACGGTGTGTTAAGTGCTATTAAGAATAAAAAGAAATACAAGGTGAGTACCCTCTCCCAAGTCAGTAGAAATTTCAGAAGGAAGACAAGATTTACGTATATGAAAAAAAAATGAGACATAATACACTAAACAAGGGATATTATTAAACTGAGAGATTTTAAAGTAGAGTCTTAGAATTAAGCCAGTAAAATGCTTTCCCTATCAACTTGAGTACTGGTGCTTGGTTCCTTCCCTCGCTTATTGAGTGGGGGTTTTAAATATTTTCCATCAGCACCAAGAGAGGTTGAAGGAGATAACAATGGTAAATTGTTCTAAATAACATAAAGTCAAGGACTAAAAGAAATACTAACTATATTGTGTTGCTACCCAGAAGATTCCATTATGCAGTGATGGGAAGGGAAAGCCACAGTCATTTGCCTACACATTCATTTCCCTGGTGCAAGTGGGCATTGTTCTGAACCCCGTGGCTGGATTAGAAATACCGCCAGGGAGCCAGTACACAAAGTTGCTATGGAAACCAGAATGCCTCAGCTCAGAGTTATTTACAGAGAACTTTCAGGATTATCACATTCAATAAAATCAACTCTTGTTTTGCTTCACTGTGCCAGAGCACCTCAATCAAATATCTGTTTTGAAGATTCCTTCAGTCAGCACTATTTGAGTGAATAAGGATTTAAGAGTGAGTCTGTTGGTCACATCACAAAAGTGTAATTTATGTGTGACATTCTTGTATTACACATTTGAAGCTTGTTCACACTTGCCTCAACCAGTGTTAAGTTTGCTGTTTCCGTAATATGGGAACAAGGTGGCTGTTCACTGCTGCCCTCAGCAAAGAAACAACTTCTACAATATAGTTGCTGCCTGGGTTGCTTGGTACTGCCATAGTGTGGGACTTGTCTCCTCCGCTTTGAGGTTACACACTGACAGCTAACTCGGGTCGTCATTTTTGTCGTTAATTGTGAATTAGACTTTTCTGCAGCTACCAGTTGGATCTTTGAAAGGGGATTTTCTTGAGAGAGAGAAGACAATTGCACAATGAGGATTTTCATAGCCTTTGAGGGATCTTTTGAACCATTTGATGTTTCAGCAGATGAAACCGTGGAGGCTGTCAAGCTAATGGTAAAGGTATGAATTTTTTCCCTGAGCCAATAATATGTATCTTAAGTTTCACTATGTAGCAAAGCTTAAAATGTACATGGGGTAGACATACTATTGGGTATATTTTCAGCAAATGGGGAACTAAAACCACTTAAAGCATAATTATCTGCTTGCACAAAAGTTTGATATGAAGAGTGTAACTATGGAGGTACTAGACTAGAAAGCAAACTGAGCCAGTAAATTCTCAGGGGGGAAAAAGTTTCACTTCATTTTAGGGAACTTGTGGGTTGTGCATGGGCCAAATAACTGCAATTCTTCATAAAAGAACATAAACACGACACTAACTCTAGACTATATAAGTGGAGCATGCCTGTTGTCAGACTGATAATTTATTTCATGAGCAATCAAGGATTTGGGGGTCTAGAGAGAACTTTAGAAAGTTCCTGAACCACTGTTTCACTTTGCATTCAGGGAAAACTGAAGCCTGGAGAGGTTTATGATCTTACCTAAATCAGAGTCAGAATAAAAAACAATTTAGGTGTAGTACTGTTCTAGTTTGCTAGCTGCCGGAACGCAACACACCAGAGACGGATTGGCTTTTAATAAAAGGGGATTTATTTTGTTGGTTCTTCAGAGGAAAGGCAGCTAACTTTCCACTGAGGTTCTTTCTTACGTGGAAGGCACAAGATGGTCTCTGCTGGTCTTCTCTCCAGGCCCCTGGGTTCCAACAACTTTCCCTGGGGTGACTTCTTTCTGCAGCTCCAAAGGCCTGGGTTGCTGCTAGTGCTGAGATGAGGAATGCTGAGCTGCTTAGCAGTGCTACGTTGCAATCTCTCATTTAAGCACCAGCCAATTAAGTCAAACATCACTCATTGCAGCAGACACGCCTCCTAGCTGACTGCAGATGTAATTGGCAACAGATGAGGTTCACGTACCGTTGGCTTATGTCCACAGCAACAAGACTAGGTATGCTCACCTGGCCAAGTTGACAACTGAATCTAACTAACACAAGTACCTTCCTTATAAATCCCTTATCAATATTTACTCTAAGATGGGAGGATTAAGTCAAATATTTGAGTCCTGACAGTAAAATGGAATTAAATGTCATTCCGTTTGGCAAGACCCATTCTTTGAACCAGAGTTACATGATTTCGGTAGATTGCTGTTATCACTGAAATCTGTACCTTTTAACACCAGGGCTCTTCGCCTTTATGTGTCATGTGAGGCAGTCAATGACACATCTGTGTCACCCCTAGCAGTCTGATAAGGCCTATGGACACCTTCTTAGAATGTCTCTAAATGCAAACATTGAAATATATGGTATGAAAAGGAAACCACTTATATTGAAATGCAATTTTCAAATATTAAAAACATAACGCAACAGCAAAAAGATAAACAACCCAATTTAAAAAAGAGCAAAGACTTGAATAGACATTTTCCCAAACCAGATATACAAATAGCCTATAAGCACATGAGAAGATGCTCAACATCATTGGCCATGAGAGAATGTAAATTGAAGCCACAATGAGATACCACTTCACACCAACTACAATGGCTGATATTTAAAAAAACAAAGAGAAAAAATAAGTTTGGGCATGGATGTGGAGAAGTAGGAATATGCATTCATAGCTGATGGGAATGTAAAATGTTTTCCACTGTGGAAAACAGTTTGGCAATCCTCAAAAAGTTTAACTTAGACTAACCATCTGACCCAGAAATCCCACTTCTAGGTATATGTTCAAAAGAATTGAAAACAGGGACGTAGCAGATATTTTTACACCAATGTTCATAGCAGCACTTATTCACAATGGTCAGAGGTGGAAGCAATCCAAGTGTCCTTCAACAAACAATGGATAAACAAAATGTGGTATATACATACAATGGAATATTATTCAGCTATGAAAAGGAATGAATTACTGATACATACTACAATATGGATGAAACTTGACAACAACATATTGAGCCAAATAAGCCATACCAAAAGGAAAGATAGTGTATAATTTCACTTGTATGAAATAATTAGAATATGCAGATTTATAGAGAAAGAAAGTAAATTCCTGGCTACCAGTGGTATGGGGGAGAGAAAATGGGGAGTCAGAATTTGGAGTGATGAAAAGTTTTGACAATGGATGGTGGTCGCACCATATGTGAATATAATTAATGCCACTGAAGTGCATGCTTAAAGGTGGTTAAAATGGCAAATGTTAAAGAATTTAAAAAATTAAAAATAATTTGTGATATAAAGACAAGTGGACTTCTTTGTTAGCACATTAACACAGTCTAGCAATACATCTAATTATTTTAAATTGAAGTAGTGATCAGTACAACCAATATTTGGGGATATCTACAAAAATTGCTGTGTGATATGAAAATATCTGTGACTTCTATTGGTAACAAAGTCACAGGCATGACCAACTATTGCTACTTTGGTCTTTTGCCTACTTGCATAATTGAAGGAAAAATCTCAATTTCATTTATAGGTAATGAAAATGAAAAAGTTTTTCTCATCTCAATTCCATCCACAGACTTTTTGGGAGGTCTTTAAATGTCAACTTAAGAACCCCTACTTCTTCCCTCTGTTCCAAACAATCATTCTCAGAGGAAAAATGTAAAAGCTAAGGGATTAAATTGCTGGTTTAGTAGTATAGATGCACTGTTTTCATAAAATGATATTGATTTTTTAAGGATTATTTCCACATCCCTCTGTCTGAGGACAAACAAGGCAGGCGGTATCTGGAGCTAATGTATGCTGGAGCAGCTCTAAAGGACAGTTGGAGTCTTGCTGATGTTGGAATATCTTTTTGTTCAACTCTCAAATGCTTTGTTAAGGTATGATAATCAGTAGAGCATTGTCTAAGTAGTCTGTCTAATTTATAGATACAACCTAAATTGTAAATAATTCAAGAAAACAATTTCATAACTTAGAAGTTTTCCCTTCTTCCTTTTCCTCTCCATTTGTATAACTGGTTCTGTGCATGATTTGTGCTACAAAGGGAAGGAAATAAGGAGTGAAAACTGGACCTGAGTCCCCTGCATTTTCCCCTTCTTCTCCCTACCTCAATGCTACTGGCCCCATCCACTCATCACAGAACACGCTACAAACCAATATGGAAACAAGGCCAGGAGGTGGATCTGGAGTATTGATGTTGGAGGAAGAAGAGTAGGTAGTTTCAATGGGTCCACAATGACTAGGAAGATATCCTCATTAAGGATAAGAAAGAAAGGACAGTTTCTATACGCAAGCCAGAGTAGCCATTCATGAACCAGGTGTATATACAATGGCTATAGCCTTTTCCACTTATAGAATGTGTGCTGGTTTGAAAGGATGTATGTACCCTAGAAAAGCCAGGTTTTAATCCTAATTCCATTTTATAAAGGCAGCCATTTCTTCTAATCCCTGTTCAGTACTGTATATTTGAAACTGTAATTAGATCATCTCCCTGGAGATGTAATTCAATCAAGAGTGGTTGTTAAACTGGATTAGGTGGAGATGTGGCTCCACCCATTCAGGTGGGTCTTGATTAGTTTACTGGAATCCTATAAAAGAGAATAGCAAGAGAGAAAGCCAGGAGATTCAGAGAGAGCAGAGAATGCTGCAGCACCACGAAGCAGAGGGTCCACCAGCCAGCACTTTGGAGATGAAGGAAAATGCCTCCTGGGGAGCTTCATGAAACAGGAAGCCAGGAGAGAAATCTAGCAGATGATGCCATGCTCGCCATGTGCCCTTCCAGCCAAGAGAGAAACCCTGACTGTGTTTACCATGTGGCTTCTCTTTTGAGACAGAAACCCTGAACTTCATCGGCCTTCTTGAACCAAGGTATCATTCCCTGGATGCCTTCTATTGGACATTTCTATAGACTTGTTTTAATTGGGACATTTTCTCAGCCTTAGAACTGTAAACTAGCAACCTATTAAATTCCCCTTTTTAAAAGTCATTCCATTTCTGGTATATTGCATCCCGGCAGCTAGCAAACTAGAACAGAGTGTCTCTAATAGGTGGTGCTTAACTTTGGATACCTGGCTGGTATTTAAGAACTTTACAGAACCCTAAAATCACAAAATATACAAAAATAATTGGATGTGTTTTACTTTGTAAGCTGCTGGAATGCAATATACCAGAAATGGAATGGCTTTTAAAAAGGGAAATTTAATAAGACACAAGTTTATAGTTCTAAGCCTATAACAATGTCCAAACTAAGGTATCCAGGAAATGATACCTTAATTCAAGAAGGTCCAATGGGTCTGGAACAGCTCTGACACCTAGGTAGTCACACGGCTGGCATCTGCTGGTCCCTTGCTCCTGGGTTCCATTGCTTTCAGCCTCTGTTCCTGTGGGGGTTCCTCACTTTGCTTCTCTGGGGCTGGCTTTCATCTCTTGGTTTCCCTTGGCTCTCTCCTGGTTCTGGCTTGCTTAACATCTTATGGTGATGTCTGCTGGGCTCCAAGCATCTCCAAATATCTGGGTCTCTGTTCTCCAAATGTTGGCATCTGTGTCAGCTCTACTCTGGAATCTCTCTCCAAAATGTTTCCTCTTTTAAAGAATTCCAGTAAACTAATCCAGACCTACCTGGAGTGGGCAGAATCACATCTCCATCCAATCCAAAGGTGACACCCACAATTGGGCATGCCATGTCTCCATGAATATAATCTAAAGTTTCCACCCTACAATAATGTTGAATCAGAATTAAAAGAAACAGCGTCCCTACAAGATTGAGTCAGAATTCAAGCATGGCTTTTCTGGGGTACATAATACTTTCAAACCAGCACAGATGTATAGAGGATCCATAATTTTGAACAGTTTCTTAAAGGGACGAGTGGCCAAAAGTGTTGAAGAGTTGCTCAAGTATAGAAGTCCTATTCAATATGTATTAATTGTTTACCCCATGTGCTGGTTTGAAAGCATTTATGTACCCTAGAAAGCCATGTTTCTTCTAATCCCTATTCAATAATGTAGGTTAGAAACTTGAATAGGTTATCTTCACAGAGATGTGACTCAATCGATTATTGGTATTAAACTTGATTAGATGGAGATGTGTCACCATGTATTCTATGTGCATCTTGATTAGTTTATGGGAATTCAGTAGAAGAGGAGATATTTTGGAGAGAGTCCCTTTTGAGAATGAAGAGAGAGTCACAGAACCATGACAGAAGGATGATAGAACCACAGAGTCCACCAGCCAGTGACCTTTGGAGATGAAGAAGGAAAACATCTCCCGGAAAGCTTCACGAAGAAAGAGGCCTGGAGAGGGCACTAATAGACATTGCCATGTCTTGCAATGTGGAGAGAAAAACTCTGAATTTCATTGGCCTCCTTGAACCAAGTTATCTCTCCCTGGATGCCTTAATTTGGACATTTTTATAGACTTGCTTTAATTGGGATATTTCCTCACCCCTAGAAGTGTAAACTAGCAACTTATTAAATACCCCTTTTTAAAAGCCTTTCTGTTTCTGGTATGTTGTATTCTGGCAGCTAGCTAACTAGAACATTCCATATGAAGACATGACCCTAGCCTCAAGCAACTTAATAAAGTACATATTTTCCACTAAATGAGGTGCTAATTTTTCTCATATTGAACAGTTTTAACATTTTTCTATCATAGCCAAAGACAGCTTTTTTTCCCCCTAATATGATCTACTGATTGACTATGTGGGAAGTTTATGTTTAAAAGAAATATTCTCAGGATCTATAAGCAATTAAAATATGATATAAGTACTATAATTGCACTTGCAGATTTCTATGAGAGCATAGAGGAAGGAGAGTCAAATTCTATCTGGTATGAGAAAGAGCAGTACTAACAGAGTAAGTATCTAGAGGTAACGGTTTGGAATGTGGGCATGAAACAGGATGTTCTAGTTTGCTAGCTGCCAGAATGCAAAATACCAGAAACAGAATGGCATTTAAAAAGGAGAATTTAATAAGTTGCTATTTTACAGTTCTAAGGCTGAGAAAATGTCCCAATTAAAACAAGTCTATAGAAATGTCCAATCAAAGGCATCCAGGGAAAGATACCTTGGTTCAAGAAGGCTGATGAAGTTCAGGGTTTCTCTCTCAAGTGGAAGGGCACATGGTAAACACAGTCAGAGTTTCTCTCTCATCCGGAAAGGCACATGGTGAACACAGTCAGGGTTTCTCTCTCATCTGGAAGGGCACATGGTGAACACGGCATCATCTGCTAGCTTCTTCTCCTGGCTTCCTGTTTCATGAAGCTCCCTGGGAGGCATTTTCCTTCTTCATCTCCAAAGGTCACTGGCTGGTGGATTCTGCTTCTCCTGGCTATGTCATTCTGCTCTGCTCTCTCTGAATCTCCCATTCTCCAAAATGTTTCCTCTCTTATAGGACTCCAGTAAACCAATCAAGGCCCACCCAAATGGGTGGAGACATGTTGTCACCTAATCCAGCTTAACAACCACTCTTGATTAAATCACAACTCCAGGGAGATGATCTGATTACAGTTTCAAACATACAGTATTGAATAGGGATTATTCTACCTTTATGAAATGGGATTTTGGTTAAAACATGGCTTTTCTAGGGGGCATACATGCTTTCAAACCAGCGCACAGAACAAGAAGAACTCTAGGATATGGGATGAGAAAAGTGTGTTTTAGGAGAAAGTGAGGATGGCTGTAACTCTACTCATCAGTAGAAATGTGGGTTTCATTAAAAAGATTTTAACATTTGTCCATAAGATATTATGTCCATAAGATATAATTATGTATATTTGTAATGTATTTGTGTATACATGCGTGACATATATATTACTGTGCCAAAACAAGTCTGAATTCATTTGCCAATTTTAAATGATGCCAAAACGTTGATAAGCATCCTCTGAAGCAATGGCCAAGCAGTTTTGAGCAATTCCACTAGAAAGAAAATGTTCTGGCATTGGAATTCACAGATGTGTCATGCATTTAAAGGTCATCGTTTTATTATGAAGCAGTCATGGAACAAAATACGCAAAACGGGCCTATTCAGTATCTAACTTTGGTTATAGACATTAGCTTTTGTCAAGAGAATGTCTTCAATATGATTCAACCTACAAATAAAGCTCTTACCTTATTGGTACAAATGAATGAAAATAATAAATCTGGGTTAAAAAAAAAAGGAATACTATCAAATATTCATTAAGGAATACAGACAAATCACAGAACAATAAGCATTGAATGATCCCATTTATGTCACCAAAAGATCATATTTGTATGTGTGATTTTAACATTCTACGTTTATTCATGTATTTTATAATAGTGAAAAATGTTTAATTACCAAAAAAAAGAAACAAAAACAACTCTGATTTTCTCTACTTTTCTCCTTCTGTTAGACATTCAGAAAATTGTAGTATAATATAATACTTTTTTAAGCAAATTAAATACCATATATCTTAATTGTCTTCCCTCTCTGTCTTTAAATGTAGTTACATACTGTTTTTTTGGCGGGGGGGAGTGGTTACTGCAGAGGATCTATCCTCTAAAATTTCCTGACATTTTCCAGTGACAATAATGATGTTCAAGACCTTTTGATGTTTGCTTGCTTAGAGATAGTGGTATAGCTCAACACCAATATTTGAGCTGGTTGGCAAAATCTGATTGAATCTAGGATTTAAATAAAATATGTTAAGAATATGAATAGGATACTTTTATTTAACTATAGGCTGACTTTATTTTTTTTTTTTAGAAATTTTAATTTTGCTGATTTTGACTAGGTAATATATTCACATGGTAAAAAGGTAAAAAAGAACATACAGTAAAAAGTCTGCCTCCCACCCTTAGTCCTCAATTCCCCTATCCAGAGGCCATCTAAATTCAAAGTTTTACTAACAAAAACATTTCATAAATTCTGCTCATAAATGTATCACAGTAATGCAAGCTGCCTTTGCAGAACTTCAACCTCTTCCTGGAGTTCTAAGGTGCTAATAGCAAGAATAGAATGTAGAGGTAAGAGAATTTATTCAAGAAAACTGAAGAGGGGCAGCATATAATTATGAATTACAGAACTCACCAACACACAGGGTTTAATTAAAAACCCTCAAGTTCCATGGAAATCCTACTGATCTTAAGTGTCACCTTCTCCACGAGAATCAAATTTAGAGAGTCACTTTCAAAATGGGTTTAGGGGCGGTGCAACAGTGGCTCAGTGGCAGAGTTCTTGCCTGCCATGCTGGAGACCTGGGTTCGATTCCCGGTGCCTGCCCATGCAAAAAAGATATAGGGCTTAGGTGGCTCCTCACTGGGTGATGGTGGGACCTTAGCACATCCTCATGATCCTGTTAATGTCAGGGCCAAACTGGGGGAGGTTGGTGCCCTAGAGCCCAGCCTTGCTGGGGAAGGGACAGAAGGGCACAGGGTGGGGTCCCGCCATGTCGGAAGTGACCAGGACTATGCTGCAGTGCTGGGGTGCCAGGTTTTGCAGAGGCGTGGACTTTGACTCTTGGGGCCAGCTGGTGGAGGCCATAGACGAGTATCAGATATTAGCAAGACATCTACAGAAAGAGGCCCAAGTGTAACATAGTAATTCCAAATTCACAGAAGAACAAAAGAAAACAGTAGGCAAAATTGCAACATGCTTGGAATTATGAAGTGCATCTTCACAGTCCACAAGTCCCAAGAAGAATTTAAACTGGAGGACTTGAAGAAGCTAGAACCAATCCTAAAGAATATTCTTACATATAATAAAGAATTCCCATTTGATGTTCAGCCTGTCTCATTAAGAAGAATTTTAGCCCCTGGTGAAGAAGAGAATTTGGAATTTGAAGAGGATGAAGAGGAGGGTGGTGCTGGAGCGGGGTCTCCTGATTCCTTTCCTGCTAAGAGTTCTGACAGTTTGCTGCTGTAATCATGAGAATAAGAGAGCCGCGAACTCCTGCGCTGATCTTCAGTTCCAGAAAAATGGTGTGCACAGGAGCTAAAAGTAAAGAACAATTCAGGCTAGCAGCAAGAAAATACGCCAGAGTTGTACAGAAGTTGGGTTTTCCAGCTAAGTTCTTGGATTTTACGATTCAGAATATAGTGGGGAGCTGTGATGTGAAATTTCCTATAAGATTAGAAGGTCTGGTACTTATCACCAACAGGTTAGTAGTTATGAGCCAAAGTTATCTCCTGACTTAATCTACAGAACGATCAAGCCCAGATTTGTCTTACTTATTTTAGTTTCTGGAAAAGTTGTGTCAACAGGTGATAAAATTAGAGTAGAAATTTATGAAAGATTTGAAAATATCTACCTTATTCTGAAAGGATTCTGAAAGACAACATAATGGCTTTTGGATACCCCTGCCTCCCCAACCCACTTGTTTTAACCAAATCAGTTTTGATACATTTAAATGGTGTTATCATGAATGGCTCAGCAGTTTTGTTTTTTTTATGAACAACAAACAAATATACAAACATTCTTGACATGGTTACAATGAATGGCTAACAATATCATCACATAGCTGTGTATTCATCACCCTGATAACATTTTTTGAGTATTTGCGTCTCTCCAGCAAAAGAAAGAAAAAAGAAAAAACTCATAGATGCCATACCCCTTACCCCTCCCACTCATTGACCACTGATATTTCAATCTACTCAATTTATTTTAACCTTTGTTCCCCCTATTATTTGTTTATTTCTTATCCATATTTTTTACCTATCTGTCCATACCATAGATAAAAGGAGCATAGGACACAAGGTTTTCACAATCACACAGTCACATTGCAAAAGCTATATCATTATACAATCATCTTCAAGAAACATGGCTACTGGAACAGAAATCTACAGTTTCAGGTACTTCCCTCTAACCACTCCAATACACCATAAACTAAACAAGGGGATAGCTATATAATAATAGTTATGTGTAAGAATAACCTCCAGGATAACCTCTCGACTCTCTTCAAAATCTTTCAGCCACTGACACTTTATTTTGTCTCATTTCTCTCTTCCCCCTTTTGGTCAAGAAGGTTTCCTCAATCCCTAGATGCTGAGTCCCAGCTCATTCTAGAATTTCTGTCCCACATTGCCAGGAAGGTCCATACCCCTGGGAGTCATGTCCCATGTAGACAGGAGGAGGGTGGTGAGTTTGCATGTTGTGTTGGCTGGAGAGAGAGAGGCCTCATCTGAGCAACAAAAGAGGTTCTCTTGGGGGTGACTCTTAGGCTTAATTTTAAGTAGGCTTGACCTATCCTTTGTGGGAATAAATTTCATAGGGGCAAACCCCAAGATTGAGGGCTCGGCCTATTGATTTGGTTGTCCCCACTGCTTGTGAGAATATCGGAAATTCTCCAAATAGGGAAGTTTAATTTTCCCCCTTTTCCCCCCATTCCCCCAAGGGGATGTGGCTCAGCAGTTCTTGAGAAGGTGGACTTCAATTGCAAATTGCAATATCAGGTGATGCTTTTCTGAAGCACATCCCATTTAGGGAGACTGAGAGTTGGTATTTCTGCACAGAGAACACCTCAGCATTACTGGGAGTTGCTCAGCCTGTGCTACTGTTTGGGCAGCACTGCCTGTTTACTTATATTTAAATTTTAGACATATACTGCTATTGGCAAGTTGATTGAAGAGACAAAACTTTTAAGCGTTAATGGCACCTTTACAATTGATTGAACTTTTTATTTTGTTTATTTTTTTCCTAAAAACCAGTTTTTTATTTGTACCATTAAAGTAAAAAATCTTTTTTTTTAAAGAAAAGAATCACTTCCAGAAGGAAAACAATATCTTGAATCTTAAGGAAGAGAATTACCTGCAAAAGCAGTAAAATATTGGTATCCATCTTAACTCAGTTCCTATTTAGATTAGATGATAAAAATCAGTCAATTCCAAAAGCCGACATAATTGACTATATGTATGGTAATTCAAAATGAGCTTAAGCATCAAAAATTCTGTATAAAAATATTCCATGCCTTAAAGAATGCAGTTGCACCAGTTCTAGACTGTTTGATCTACCTCAGGCAATCAAGCTAGGTTTCTAGTTGTGATTGTTTCATTTCATAATTAAATGTGTACACATATAAGTAATACTTTTCCTATTTAACTGATCACTATATTAATTCAAGTTAGTTTTACCTTCTTAGCATCTAGGAAAAGCTAGTGTCTCTTTATTTTGGTCCAACTTACAAATATCATGATGTGGACCAAAAACTTGCAAAGTTCAAAAAATGGCAAGTGGGCAATTTTTCTTTTTAACAGGGACAAGTAGATATTATGTGCCATGAAATAAATCCAAAATATTTGGTTTCTTTTTATATTTATATTTTTGTGTGGGTTACAGGTTTTGCTTGTATGAAAAAAGGGAAAGACATTCCATGAATAAAGAGATCATCTACCTACCTTAATTACATTTTTTAAATTGTCAATACATTTTCCAGTTTCCCTGCATATTATGCCTTCTTCAACAGTCACAGAGATGCATTTGAAAAGTGAATGGGGTGGGGAGAGGTGACATAAGGGTAGTGTGGAAGTTAGATTCAGTTGTCAACTTGGCCAGGTGAACGTGCCTAGCTCTGTTGCTGCGGACATGAGCCAATGGTACGTGAACCTCATCTATTGCTAATTACATCTGCAGTTGGCTGGGAGGTGTGCCTGCTGCAATGAATGATGTTTGACTTAATTGGCTTGTGCTTAAATGAGAGACTCAACATAGCACAGCCCAAGCAGCTCAGCATCCTCATCTCAGCCCTCGCAGCTCAGCTCAGGCCTTTGGAGATGCAGAAAGGAATCACCCCGGGGAAAGTTGTTGGAACCCAGAGGCCTGGAGAGAAGGCCAGCAGAGATCACCCTGAGCCTTCCCATGTAAGAAAGAACCTCAGATGGATGTTAGCTGCCTTTCCTTTGAAGAACCAATGAAATAAATTCCCTTTTATTAAAAGCCAATCCATCTCTGGTGTGTTGCATTCTGGCAGCTAGCAAACTAGAACAGGTAGTGAGGAAAGAATATTACATTAACATTTTCTTCTTTTAAAAAGAACTAATATATAAGCCACAAGAAATATTTTCTTTGGCATATATCTCCAAGTCCTGTTAACACAGTTGGCCACCCTACCCACACATGCTGGTGCTACTGAAACTCGCCATGCTCCCATAAACTGTGGCATGAAGCACATCGTAAAAGCCTAGTGATCAACCTTGAAAACATCATGATGAAGGAATATAGCCAGACACAAAAGGACAAATATCATATCTCCTGGGTATTCTTATATGAAATTAGAATAAGCAAACTCACAGAGTCAGTATCTTGAATATAGGTTACCCAGCGGTTGGGTTAGGGAATAGGTAATTAAGTATTAAAATGTTCAGAGTTCCTGTTTGGAATGACGGAACTGTTTTTGTAATGGATGGTGGAGATCGGAGCACATTGTGCTTGTAATGAACAGCACTGGAATATATAGCTGAAATTTTGTTTTGTGTATGTGTTCTAGTTTCCTAGTTGCCAGAATGCAATATACCAGAAATGGAACAGCTTTTAAAAAGAGGAATTTAATAAGTTGCTAGGTTATAGTTCTAAGGCCAAGAAAATGTCCCAATTAAAGCAAGTCTATAGAAATGTCCAATCTAAGGCATCCGGGAAAAGATACTTTGGTTCAAGAAAGCCAGTGACATCCAGCATTTCTCTCTCAGCTGGAAGGACACAGGGAGAACATGGCAGTGTCTGTTGGCTTTCTTTCCAGGCCTCTTGCTTCATGAAGCTCCCTTCTTCATCTCCAAAAGTTGCTGGCTGCTGGATTCCATGGTTCTCTCATCCTTCTGTTGTGGTTCTGCAGCTCTCTCCCCATTCTCAAAAGAAACTCTCTCCAAAATGTCTCTTCTTTTATAGGATTTCAGTAAACTAATCAAGACCCACACAGAATGAGTAAAGACATGACTCCATCTAATCGTTTACTACCCAAATCACATCTCCATGGAGATAACCGAATCAAGTTTTCAATCTGTAGTGCTGAATAGGGATTAGAAGAAACTGTTGCTCCCACAAGATTGATTAGGATTAAAACATGGCTTTTCTAGGGTACATAAATCCTTTCAAACTGGCACAGTATGCTACTAGTATAATTTTTTTTTAATCCATAGAACTGCACAACACAACAGTGAACACTAAGTTAACTCAAGGACTATAGATAATCATACAATTATAAAAATGTGCTGTCATCAATTGTAACAAATGAACCACACCAAGGAAATGCATTAGTAACAGGGTAGTCTATGGGAATCCTGTATATTATGCATAATTGTTCTGTAACCCGAGAACTTCTCTCATTAAAAATAAATAAACTGAAATAATAATTTTAAAAAAGCCTAGGTTACTGTCAGACATGCAGGGATGCTATTGCATCTGCCTCCCTCATTTCTAATCTGTGTTACTGGTAATCATAGCTTGAGTTTTGTTCACTGTTGGCACCCCCTGACTAGAACACTGCCTGAAACACAGTAGGCTCTCCATAATTGTGCTGAACGAAACACATTATGTGGTTGATAACATAACAACAAGTTGATAAAGGCCATGAGAAGCAAAGTATGAAAATTATCAAGAAAGCTCATGTGTGTCAGAAACTTCATAGCAAGACTTGGGATATCTTTCAGGGAATGGATTCCTCCTTTACTGAGGTTTCTCTCCTCCCTCTGTACCCTCAAAGCAAGGTGCTCCTTTCCTTGACCTTTTCCCTATCCAGTGTTATGGTTCTCAGTTGCAAGCAGCAGAAACAAACCCTGAAGAATTTAAACACAAAATAAACACCTTGAAAGGCTTCTGGGTAGTTCACAGCATTGCCATGAAGATTGGAGACTCAGGCTTAGAGATTATGTAACCAGAAACATCATCTAAATCACACTCCAGAAATCATCCAGGACCATGTGGGCTAAGCCCCGGATGTGGGCTCTCAGCATCACTGTCAGCTTCACTGCCAGCTTTAATGCCTCAGAACTCTCACTGCTGGGGAAGAGTCCCTGTGTCTCCTGCTTCTCTGCTTTATTGGCTGCTAATTCAAAGTGTAGGGAGGGGAGCAGGTATGCCTGAGAGGTAGCACCCTGGTCACATATCCAGGCCCTAAAGCAAAGAGTCTGAGAAGCAACGATCAGGGAAGTTGTCTCTTCTAGAGGATGAAGTGGGCTCAAACTTCCTAAGACAACTTCTGGTGTCCCTGCCTCTTTCTATGGCTACACTTCCACCAACCAAGGGCTGGGGTCCAAACTCTTAAGTTAATCCCTTCTGATATCCGTGGGATGTGGTGAGAAGCTGTTTCATGGTAAGAGATTGGGTTAATTACAGTACCACTGCATAGACACCCATCAGACAAGTTGGAGAAATTTGTACTATATTGGCAAGGTCTAACATTGATTCAAAATGACAAACATTTTGGCTTTTAAAATGCACTTGTTTTAGTTTGTAAACTACCAGAATGTGATATACTGGAAACAGGATGGCTTTTAAAAGGGAACTTTATTAAGCTGCAAGTTTACAGTTCTAAGACCATGAAAAGGTCCAAATTAAGGCATCGAGGGAAAGATACCTTAACTCAAGGGAGGTTGATAATGTTCTGGATTTCTCTCTCATCTGGAAAGGCACATGGTGATATCTGCTAGCTTCCTCTCCAGCCTTCTTCATTTGCTTTGCCAGGGCTGTGTGATTCTGTTGGCTGTGTGACTCTAAAGTTTTTTCCAAAACGGTTCCCTCTTAAAGGGCTCTAGTAAACAACCCCACCTTGAATGGGTGGAGACAATCCCATGGGAACCATCTAATCAAAATTACTACCCACAATTGGGTGGATCATATCTCCATGGAAACAATCAAAAAGCTCCCACTCAGGACTATTGAATGAGGATTAAAGAACTTGGCTTTTCTGGGGTCCACAACAGAATTAAACTGACACAGCATTGTTAAAGTATAAGGAGAAGCATAATATTGAATTTATTGTAGTCAAAATGAATACATTTTTATACATAAAATCACAAATAAGTATGTTTTAATGTATATATTATGCATGAAAATGTTTCTAAAAAATAGCAGTCTTTTTCTAAGATGAACCATCAAGAAAAGTATACATAAAAAGGTTTTAAAATTTAGTGTCTGTGTTAGGGTTCTCTAGAGAAACAGAACCAACAGGAGAGATCTGTAACTATGAGATTCATAAAGGTTTGACATGCAACTGTAGGAATGGAAGAGTCCAAAATCTATCTGTAGGGCAGGCTGTGAAGCTGGCGGCTCCAATGAAGGGTCCTGACGAACCTCCCAGGAGAGGCTTAATGGCTGAAGAAGCAGTGAAAGAGCCTCTCTTCTCCCTTAAAAGCCTTCAACTGATTGGATTATCTCATTGGTGGAAGACATGCCTTAGGTGATCACAGATGTAATCAGCCACAGATTACATCATCAACTGACTGATTATTTAATACACTAGCTTTCCAGTTAATCAACCAGACACGAAATATCCTTTCAGCAGTGGTCAGGCCAGTGTTTGGTGTCAACTTGGGCACAATCCCTTGGCCAAGTTGACAGGAGAACCTAAACTTCACAGTGTCCTAGACTCCAGCCATAACTCTCCAGGATGACTATAGTACAAGTGGGGAAGTTCACAACTCCACTGAAATTCACTCAGTTCAACAGAAACAAACATTATTTCCTCTTTTTGTCTACTCTGAGACAGGGCATATTTCCGCTTAGATGGTACTGAAGCTCTCTTATGGCAAAATATTAGAAAGCAGAACTCTTGAAAAAGTACAACTTGCATTAACTTTTTTTGCCTGTTTCTCTTTCACTCTCCCTATTTCATTGTTAATGTAAAGGTATTATCCTGTAGTTTACATCTACAATTTGAAGATTAAGTAGAATTACTCCTGTGAAATAGATCTGTATATTCGTTTTTTGTTAATCCAATGGAATTAAGTATAGCCAAATCAGTAAACTAAATGTCTTAACAGTTTGACCAGACAAGCTGCTAATTAGGATCTGGAATATTAATTCAAGTATTCAAAATAACTGCGTGGGCCCATGATTTCTAAAGACAAACTTTTTTGTGAAGGATGATATTGGTATTTGACCTTAACCAACTGATGATTAGAATAATGTATCATTTACTCCATGCCATCTCCCAAAATGAGTGCAAAAAAAAACAACTTATAAGTATGAAGTGTTAACCTTTAATTTATTTCACTTACATACCTCTTTCTGCTTTGTTTTTGTGATTTTTCTTTTTCTAGCAGATGTTCTTCCAGACTTTATTTCACTGCTTCCGTTTTTTCACTTGTATGCTTTTATGGCTCACGAGTTATTTAAAAAAGGAAGTACTGATAAAACCAGGATATCAACATTTTTGTTGAGACTCAAAAGCTGCCAGTCACTAAAGTGGGGAATCTCTAGAGTCTGGCTTATATCAGTGTTGGTAGCTTTTATCAGTGTTGGTAGCTTTGATTGCCCTTAAAACTACTGTGTGTTTTTTGTTGTTTTTGTTGTTTTTTAAGCATGGTTCTAGCTCATAGTTGTTGGCTTTTTTGCATTGTGTGTGTGTGTGCCTGGGTTGGTGATGAAAGACTGAGTTACATCTGGTTTAAAAGTTTGTTATGAGGTATGTCATTTGTATACAGTAATTTTTGGCCACTCTGCTTGTCTTACAAGGACTTGGGACACTGTATCCCAGATGTAACTCAGTGTACTTCAAGTTGCATCCTTGGATTGGTGGTAGAGTGCTGGCTGTGCTGTTTTCCTAGGCAGAAGACAACCTGATAGTATCCTGTACCTCAGCAAAGCCATTGTCAGGCTGAGAGCCCCTCCTGACTGTGAGTCAGGAATCTGGTGTTGTCCCCTAAGAGATACTACCTAAGAGGCGTCTACTTCCCTATAAAGCCAGGAAACAGGACGGGGGTTTCTGTTAGGGTCCAACACCAGTTTACTTTGGCGGGAGTATTGATCTAATTTAAAGGTTAGTACATGTTTGAATTTAATAGGACACACCCACAGAATCCTACTGAATCTTTAATAGCTCATTGATGTTACATAATGAGCCTAATTTAAAATGCTGTTAGACACACTTGAATCCCTACACAACTATCATAGGTGTTAGTGACATTTTAATCTCTTATTTACTAAAAACACTCTTTGAGGAATTGATGTCTTTATGGAATTTATGGTTGCCAGTGATGAATTGAATAAACTATTTTGAAAAGGAATCTTTAAGCAACTGTTCAGATGTGTGTATTCAATATTTCAAATCAAAACACAAGATTGGAACGTTTTGGAAAAATTGAGTTCAAGCTTTCCTATTACCTACATAAATCAAAAGTTTAGCATAAGCAATCAGTTAATTATGCATAGAACAAAAATGCTAGCCATTTTTATGGCTAACCTACTGAACTGGTTGAAAATAAAGAGTGTTTAATTTGGTAGATTAATCAGTATAAAATCGAGGCAAACCAGTGAGTTTAAGTTTAGAGCTTTGGGAATTGTAAAATGAGATAACTTTTACCATGTGCTTTATTTCTGAACTATTAGGATTTGATCTACATTTGTGGAATGTTCCAGTGGTTTTCAGAATGAGAGTTTGCTGTAAATTTCTAGCTGCATCAGAGTCTCCTGGGATTGATGCTTTTTGACTGGTTTTGGCTGCAGATGTTAAGATGAGTGCAGCTCTTTCTGCTGTCTGGCCCCCTTCAGTTATTGTGAGGCAATGTCAGATACTTTGGACTTTCTTACTTAGCAGTGATAAGATTTTAATAAAATAAGACCAGATTTTTAAAATTCAGGTCATTCCAGCTTCTAATGCTAGTGGTTTCCTCTGTAAGCTTCTGTGGGCCTTCCTTCACTTAGCTCTTCTGGGACACAACTCCGGGTTCTGGCTTGCTTAGCATCTCATGGGGAGGGACATGGTGATGTCTGTTGGGCTCTACCCATGTCTAGGCATCTGCTCTCTCTCAGCCCTCCAAGCACCTCCAAACATCTATATCTCTGTCAGCTCCAAAGCAACTGTTCTCCAAGCATCTGCATCCGAGGGTTCTTCAAAATGTTTTCTCTTTTAAAGGACTCCAGTAAACTAATCAAGACCCACCTTGAATGGGTGGAGTCATATCTCCATCTAACCAAAAGGCCATACCCGCAATTGAACCTGCCACATCTTCATGGAGATAATTTAACCAAAAATTCATGCCCACAATTGGGAGTGTCACATCTCCATGAGGATAACCTAACTAAAAGGGTTTCTGCCTTACAATATTGAATCAGAATTAAAGGACATTGCTTTTCTTGGGGTATATAACACTTTCAAACTAGCACAAGCATCTTTTCATATACTTATTGGCCATTTGTATCTGCTATGGAGAAATGTCTATTCAAAGATATCCTTAGCCCATTTTAAAATAAGGTTGTTTGTCTTTTTGTTGTTAAGTTGTAGAAGTTCTTTATATATTCTGGATAGTAAACCTTATCAATATATGGTTTCCAAATATTTCTTTCCTGTTCTGTAGGTTAACTTTTCATCTTATTGATAATGTCTTTTGATGCACAAAACTTTTAAATTTTGATGAATCCCATTTATGTATTTTTTTCTTTTGTCCCTCATGTTTTTGTTGTAAAACCTAAAAGTCCATTGCCTACTACTAGATCCTTGTGGTAGTTTGGAATGTAAGTATCCCAGGAAAACATGTTCATAAACTTAATCCATTCATGTGATTGTGAACCCATTGTAAGTAGCATTAACCATTCTCAGTTAAGGTGTGGCCCTCCTCAATCAGGATGGGTTTTAATCCTATTATTGGAGTGCTTTGTAAATGGAATGAAATTAAGATAGATAGACAGAAAGTCACAGAGGAAGCAGCCAGAAACTGAACATCAATGAAACCTGGAAGAAAAGGGAGATACCATGAGATGTCACTATATGCCTTGCCATATGAAGAGGGAAGGAACAAGGATTGCCAGCAGCCAGCCCCCAAACACCACAATCTTCAGGAAGAAGACATCACCTTGATGAAGACTTGATTTGGATTTTTTTTCTAATCTCAAAAGTGTTAGCCATTAAATTCCCACTGTTTAAGTCAAAAAAAAAAATTCAGGTCATGAGTGTAACATTCTCAAATTTATATTGTTAGAAATATGTGCAATTTAATAGTTGATATTAAAAGAAAGGGAACACTCCAGAGAAGATGGTGGCTTAGTAAGATGTGCAGGTCTTAGTTCCTCCTCCAGAACAGCTCCTAGGGAAGTAGAAACAGTACAGAACAGCTCCTGGAGCCATGACAGAGACCAAGAAGACAGCGTACCCCATTCTGGAACGGCTGACTGGCTGGGAGAACCCGCTGCGGCGAGATCACTGAGGGGAGTGAGCTTCCCCAGGCCAGGGCGGCAGGCGGCTGGAGTCCTTCCCTCCCTCCTTCCCAGGCCGGCTGGGAGAATTGGACAGGCGATCCCCTCAAGCCGCGGCGGCTGGCGCACCCCCCCCCCACGTGCGGCCCCCCGGACCAGCTGGGAGAATTGGATCAGAGATCCCCCAAGCTGCGGAGACTGGCAACCGGGGTCTGTTCCAAACACGTGGCTCCCCGGTCCGGCTGGGAACAGTGGATAGGCACTCCCCCAAGCCACAGCGGCCGGCGCCCCCCCGCAATGCTTGGCGCCCCGGGCTGGCTGGGAAATTTGGACAGGCGTTCCCCCAAGCTGCGGAGGCCGGCGACCCTCCCCACGCGCAGATCGCCGGGTCGGCTGGGAGATTCGGACTGGCACTCCCCCAAGCCACTTCGGCTGGCGACCCGCCCCTACAGCGAAAGTTTTCCAAAGTTAAAGGAGCCACAGCATCTTTTACTGGTGGGACCCGCAGACACACGAGTGCCACAAGCGCCACCTACTGGGCAGGATAAGAAAAACAGAGCCCAGAGATTTCACAGAAAAATCTTTCAACCTGCTGGGTCCCACACCCAGGGAAATCTGATTAAATACCCAGATGCCAGCAGAAGATAACGGATCATGCTCGGAAAATTGAAGATATGGCCCAGTCAAAGGAACAAACCAATAGTTCAAATGAGATACAGGAGCTGAGACAACTAATGCTGAATATACGAACAGAAATGGAAAACCTCTTCAAAAACCAAATCAATAAATTGAGGGAGGACATGAAGAAGACATGGGCTGAACAAAAAGAAGAAATAGAAAAACTGAAAAAACAAATCACAGAACTTATGGGAGTGAAGGACAAAGCAGAAAAGATGGAAAAAACAATGGATACTTACAATGGTAGATTTAAAGAGACAGAAGCTAGAATTAGTGAATTGGAGGATGGAACATCTGAATTCCAAAAAGAAACAGAAACTATAGGGAAAAGAATGGAAAAATTTGAACAGGGGATCAGGGAACTGAATGACAATATGAAGAGCACAAACATACATGCTGTGGGTGTCCCAGAAGGAGAAGAGAAGGGAAAAGGAGGAGAAAAACTAATGGAAGAAATTATCACTGAAAATTTCCCAACTCTTATGAAAGACCGAAAATTACAGATCCAAGAAGTGCAGCGCACCCCAAAGAGAATAGACCCAAATAGGCGTTCTCCAAGACACTTACTAGTTAGAATGTCAGAGGTCAAAGAGAAAGAGAGGATCTTGAAAGCAGCAAGAGAAAAACAATCCATCACATACAAGGGAAACCCAATAAGACTATGTGTAGATTTCTTAGCAGAAACCATGGAAGCTAGAAGACAGTGGGATGATATATTTAAATTACTAAAAGAGAAAAACTGCCAACCAAGACTTCTATATCCAGCAAAATTGTCCTTCAAAAATGAGGGAGAAATTAAAACATTTTCAGACAAAAAGTCACTGAGAGAATTTGTGACCAAGAGACCAGCTCTGCAAGAAATACTAAAGGGAGCACTAGAGTCAGATATGAAAAGACAGAAGAGAGAGGCATGGAGAAGAGTGTAGAAAGAAGGAAAATCAGATATGTTATATATAATACAAAAGGCAAAATGTTAGAGGAAAATATTATCCAAACAGTAATAACACTAAATGTTAATGGACTGAATTCCCCAATCAAAAGACATAGACTGGCAGAACAGATTAAAAAACAGGATCCTTCTCTATGCTGTCTACAGGAAACACATCTTAGACCCAAAGATAAACATAGGGTGAAAGTGAAAGGTTGGGAAAAGATATTTCATGCAAATAACAACCAGAAAAGAGCAGGAGTGGCTATACTAACATCCAACAAATTAGACTTCAAATGCAAAACAGTTAAAAGAGACAAAGAAGGACACTATCTACTAATAAAAGGAACAATTAAACAAGAAGACATAACAATCATAAATATTTATGCACCGAACCAGAATGCCCCAAAATACGTGAGGAATAAACTGCAAACACTGAAAAGGGAAATAGACACATATACCATAATAGTTGGAGACTTCAATTCACCACTCTCATCAATGGACAGAACATCTAGACAGAGGATCAATAAAGAAATAGAGAATTTGAATATTACAATAAATGAACTAGACTTAACAGACATTTATAGGACATTACATCCCACAACAGCAGGATACACCTTTTTCTCAAGTGCTCATGGATCATTCTCAAAGAAAGACCATATGCTGGGTCACGAAGCAAGTCTTAACAAATTTAAAAAGATTGAAATCATACACAACACTTTCTCAGATCATAAAGGAATGAAGTTGGAAATCAATAATAGGCGGAGTGCCAGAAAATTCACAAATACATGGAGGCTCAACAACACACTCTTAAACAATGAGTGGGTCAAAGAAGAAATTGCAAGAGAAATTAGTAAATACCTCGAGGCGAATGAAAACGAAAACACAACTATCAAAACTTATGGGACACAGCAAAGGCAGTGCTAAGAGGGAAATTTATCACCCTAAATGCCTATATCAGAAAAGAAGAAAAGGCAAAAATGCAGGAATTAACTGTCCACTTGGAAGAACTGGAGAAAGAACAGCAAACGAATCCCAAAGCAAGCAAAAGGAAAGAAATAACAAAGATTAGAGCAGAAATAAATGAAATTGAAAACAATAGAGAAAATCAATAAGACCAGAAGTTGGTTCTATGAGAAAATCAATAAGATTGATGGGCCCTTAGCAAGATTGACAAAAAGAAGAAGAGAGAGGATGCAAATAAATAAGATCAGAAATGGAAGAGGAGACATAACCACTGACCTCACAGAAATAAAGGAGGTAATAACCAGATACTATGAACAAATTTACGCTAATAAATACAACAATTTAGATGAAATGGATGGGTTCCTGGAAAGACATGAACAACCAACTTTGATTCAAGAAGAAATAGATGACCTCAACAAACCAATCACAAGTAAAGAAATTGAATCAGTCATTCAAAAGCTTCCTAAAAAGAAAAGTCCAGGACCAGACGGCTTCACATGTGAATTCTACCAAACATTCCAGAAAGAATTAGTACCAACTCTCCTCAAACTCTTCAAAAAAATTGAAGTGGAGGGAAAGCTACCTAATTCATTCTATGAAGCCAACATCACCCTCATACCAAAACCAGGCAAAGATATTACAAAAAAAGAAAACTACAGACCAATCTCTCTAATGAATATAGATGCAAAAATCCTCAATAAAATTCTAGCAAATCGAATCCAACAACACATTAAAAGAATTATACATCATGACCAAGTAGGATTCATCCCAGGTATGCAAGGATGGTTCAACATAAGAAAATCAATTAATGTAATATACCATATCAACAAATCAAAGCAGAAATATCACATGATCATCTCAATTGATGCAGAGAAGGCATTTGACAAGATTCAACATCCTTTCCTGTTGAAAACACTTCAAAAGATAGGAATACAAGGGAACTTCCTTAAAATGATAAAGGGAATATATGAAAAACCCACAGCTAATATCATCCTCAATGGGGAAAAATTGAAAACTTTCCCCCTAAGATCAGGAACAAGAAAAGGATGTCCATTATCACCACTATTATTCAACATCGTGTTGGAGGTTCTAGCCAGAGCAGTTAGACAAGAAAAAGAAATACAAGGCATCAAAATTGGAAAGGAAGAAGTAAAACTATCACTGTTTGCAGACGATATGATATTATACGTCGAAAACCCGGAAAAATCCACAACAAAACTACTAGAGCTAATAAATGAGTACAGCAAAGTAGCAGGTTACAAGATCAACATCCAAAAATCTGTAGCATTTCTATACACTAGCAATGAACAAGTGGAGGGGGAAATCAAGAAACGAATCCCATTTACAATTGCAACTAAAAGAATAAAATACCTAGGAATAAATTTAACTAAAGAGACAAAAAAACCTATACAAAGAAAACTACAAAAAACTGTTAAAAGAAATCACAGAAGACCTAAATAGATGGAAGGGCATACGGTGTTCATGGATTAGAAGACTAAATATAGTTAAGATGTCAATCCTACCTAAATTGATTTACAGATTCAATGCAATACCAATCAAAATCCCAACAACTTATTTTTCAGAAATAGAAAAACCAATAAGCAAATTTATCTTGAAGGGCAGGGTGCCCAGAATTGCTAAAAGTATCTTGCGGGAAAAAAACGAAGCTGGAAGTCTCACGCTGCCGGACTTTAAGGCATATTATGAAGCCACAGTGGTCAAAACAGCATGGTATTGGCATAAAGATAGATATATCGACCAATGGAATCGAATGGAGTGCTCAGATATAGACCCTCTCATCTATGGACATTTGATCTTTGATAAGGCAGTCAAGCCAACTCACCTGGAACATAACAGTCTCTTCAATAAATGGTGCCTAGAGAACTGGATATCCATATGCAAAAGAATGAAAGAGGACCCATATCTCACACCCTATACAAAAGTTAATTCAAAATGGATCAAAGATCTAAACATTAGGTCTAAGACCATAAAACAGTTAGAGGAAAATGTAGGGAGATATCTTATGAATCTTACAATTTGAGGCAATTTTATGGACCTTAAACCTAAAGCAAGAACACTGAAGAAATAAATAAATAAATAAATAAATGGGAGCTCCTCAAAATTAAACACTTTTGTGCATCAAAGAACTTCATCAAGAAAGTAGAAAGCGAGCCTACACAATGGGAGACAATATTTGGAAACGACATATCAGATAAAGGTCTAGTATCCAGAATTTATAAAGAGATTGTTCAACTCAACAACAAAAAGACAGCCAACCCAATTACAAAATGGGAAAAAGACTTGAACAGACACCTCTCAGAAGAGGAAATACAAATGGCCAAAAGGCACATGAAGAGATGCTCAATGTCCCTGACCATTAGAGAAATGCAATCAAAACCACAATGAGATATCATCTCACATCCACCAGAATGGCCATTATCAACAAAACAGAAAATGACAAGTGCTGGAGAGGATGTGGAGAAAGAGGCACACTTATCCACTGTTGGTGGGAATGTCAAATGGCGCAACCACTGTGGAAGGCAGTTTGGCGGTTCCTCAAAAAACTGAATATAGAATTGCCATACGACCCAGCAATACCATTGCTAGGTATCTACTCAAATGACTTAAGGGCAAAGACACAAACGGACATTTGCACACCAATGTTTATAGCAGCATTATTTACAATTGCAAAGAGATGGAAACAGCCAAAATGTCCATCAACAGACTAGTGGCTAAACAAACTCTGGTATATACATGCAATGGAATATTATGCAGCTTTAAGACAGAATAAACTTATAAAGCATGTAATAACATGGATGGACCTAGAGAACATTATGCTGAGTGAGTCTAGTCAAAAACTAAAGGAAAAATACTGTATGGTCCCACTGATGTGAACCGACATTCGAGAATAAACTTGGAATATGTCATTGGTAACAGAGTTCAGCAGGAGTTAGAAACAGGGTAAGATAATGGGTAATTGGAGCTGAAGGGATACAGACTGTGCAACAAGACTAGATACAAAAACTCAAAAATGGACAGCACAATAATACCTAATTGTAATGTAATTATGTTAAAACACTGAATGAAGCTGCATCTGAGCTATAGTTTTTTGTTTGTTTGTTTGTTTGTATAATAATAAAAAAATTATTATTTTTTTATTTTTTCTCTATATTAACATTCTATATCTTTTTCTGTTGTTTTGCTAGTTCTTTTCCTAAATCGATTGAAATGTACTAAGAAATGATGATCATGCATCTATGTGATGATGTTAAGAATTACTGATTGCATATGTAGAATGGAATGATTTCTAAAAAAAAAAAAAAAAGAATGGGAACTAGCAGCTTTTAATGTTTCCAATCCCCATTATAGGACTTGGAACCTTGTACTTAACTTCTATCACTCGGTGTGCTTTTTGATGCCTTAGAATTAGAGAAATTTGTTTTTCCATTTGATAAAAGTTAGGAAGGAGAAAACCCATTCTATAGTTATTAGATATGCCTCTCAGGAAAAGGTACTAACTTGTTCTTTTTGTTCCCTCAGTTTGTGATATTATTCTATTTTGTTTTTAAATATAATTTTATTTCTTTCAATGAGTTTGAAATAAAAAAAAAAACACTTTGGAACAATGGGGAAAAAAAAGAGTGGCTTAGGCATTTGCTATTTTGTTTGTTTGCATTTAATTCCAAATAATATAAATTAGTATCATACCCCCATATGCACAGGCTAAAGACAAATTAGAGTAATCTTAAAAGAAATAACACATGGTTATAACATAAAATGCAATTTTTCTCCCCTTCCCACTCTCTTTTTATTAAGTTTTTTGTAGGAATTTCTGTCTACCCATAACTATTACATGAATTTGCTTGGGCAGCCTTATGGAAAGCTTGAGCATGTTAGAAGGAAAGGGTGAATCCTATATGTTAATTCTTTTTTAACATTTTATTTTTAAATACTTTCAAACTTACAGAAAAGTTACAAAAATAATACAAATCCACAATGGAAAATTGCAACATACTCCAATCCACCCACCTCCATACCCAGATCCACCAATTTTCACGTTTTACCATGTTTGCTATATCATTTTCTGTCTCTGTCTGTCTGTCTATCTATCCATCCATTCATTTTCTAAACACTTGAGTATAGGTGGTATACATCATGCTCCTTGAACACTTATTATTACCTGTTGTGGTTTGGAGCCTTTATGGACTTGAGAAAATTGTATCCTTAAAGCTAATCCATTCCTGGGGGTGTGGACTCATTACATGTAAGTGGGATCTTTTGGAGAGTAGGGTCTTAGTTTAAGATGTGGCCCACCTCATTCAGGGTATCTTAATCCTCCTACTGGAGTCCTTTTTAAGTAAAATGAATAGAGGCTGAGTGAGAAAGCCACAAAAACAGAAAGAAAACCATGGAAACAAAAAGCTTGTAAACTAATAAATTCCCATTGTTAAAAGCCAGCCCATTTCTGGTACGCTGCATTTTAGCAGCCTAGCAGACTAAAACAATACTGCCATATACATTTCCAAAGAACAAAGATATTCACTTATGTATCCACCTTAAGTGCAGTTACCAAGTTAAAGAAATTTGACACTGATATAAAATTGGCAGTCCATATTCCAATTTCTTTATATCCCCCAAATGTCCCTTAGAGCCTTTTCTCCCCACTTGCTAAATCCCATCCAGGATTGTGTAATACATTTAATTGTCATTGTCTCTTTGGTTGCTCTATCTCCTTTTTTTGTTTGTTTTTCAATTGGGGGAACATGTACACCACATAAGCCTTCCCACTTCAACCACTCTTGTTCAGCGGAATTCATCACACTCACAAAACCACTGTACCTTCACTACCTTACATTACTAAAACTTTCCCGTCTCTCCAAACAGAAACCCTACACCTGCTATGTCTTAACTCCCCATTTCCCCTGTCCCTCCCCCAACCTCTGTCTCTATGAGCTTACATATTCTCCAATATTTTCTCTGCATTCACGGCAGGCTTAAATTTATTGTTCTAAATCTATAATAATCTTGTTTCCTTTGATACCAACAACTCTATCAGCATACACAAACTATGTTCCTATACCCCTCTGACTGCCCCACCTTTATGTAGTTCTTGTCACAAATCCCATGTCTCTACATTATCCATCCAAAACCACTGATTTATCATTGCATTTTATGCATTTGCATTTTAGATCCTGTAGGAAGTAAAAGTGGAGTTACAACTCAAGAGTACAAAAGTACTGGCACTTACATTTACCCTTGTCGTTTCTCTAACTGGAACTTCTCCATGCAGCTTCTATCCATTTTCTCCTTTCCTCTCAATCTGCAGAACTCTCCATAGCATCTCCTGAGGGCCTGTGTTTTGTCACATTTGGAAAGTTTCAGCCATTATTTCATTGAGTATTCTTTCTTCTCCTTTCTCTCTTACTTCTCCTTCTGAGACTCCATAGTGTCTGTATTAGTTTGCTTGATGGTATCCCATAGGTTTCTCAGGCTCTGTTCACTTTTTCACTTTCTTCTCATCAGACTGAATGGTTTCAATTATCTTATCTTTAAGTTCACTGAGTCTTCTGCCACCTCCAGTCTGCTGTTAAACCCTTCTAAGGAATTTTAAATTTCTGTTACCATGGTCTTCAGTTCTGTTTGGTTTCTTTTCATTATATCCATCTCTCTATTGATATTTTTTATGTTCATCTATCATTGTCCTGATGTCCTTTAGTTCTTTGTCCATGTTTTCTATCAGCATTTTTGAGCATATTTAAGGCCAATTTTTAAAATCTTTGTCTGATATGTCCCAGGTCTGTCCTCTTCAATGATAATTTCTAATGCTTTAATCTTCTCCTTTGTGCAGGTCATTGCTTCTTGTTTCTTTGTGTGTTTTATAACCTTTTGTTGAAACCAGGACATTTTGATATTTTAATGTATTATCACTAGAATATAGACTCTGAGGTATCTGTTTCTTAAGTTTGTATCCAGGTAGTGTTAAAACAGACCTTTTCTTGATTGCCAGGAGCTCAGAGACAAAAAAAAAAAAAGAAGAAGAAGAAGAAGAAGAAACAAAGAAAACATTTTTTCCAGTATCTGCAGATTGACTAGGGCAAGTGCTCTCCTTCAGGGCTTCTCTATACAAACAGTTTGGAGAACAGCTCTAGGGCAGAGTGTAGGGGCCACCCTGATCCTTTTTGTTCACGAAACTGATCTCGGGCATGCACATCCGCCCTAGAATTCCTCTGTTCACATGTATATGAACATCCTTCTTCCCTAGGAAACAGTTTCCTCATGGTCCCAGGCACTGGAAAATGTGTCCTACCATCAGTGATCCCTTGCCCAAGGCAGCACGACTTGTCTGCTCTCCCACAGCATTCTTTAGTTGAGTTCTCTGAGCTGCTTTCTACACCCAGGGTAAGTTCTGGGATGGCAAGTCCTTCAGGCCACCACAGACAGACCGGACAAGACATACATGGTCCTGGTATGTGCACAGGAGTTACTCTGCTCCCTCCTGAGACAGGACCAGGGAGCTATGCCAGGAGTATGAGCCTGAGCTGCACCAAGCTGGCTGAGGAATGTGTGAGGGACCAGACAGGTGCCCGGGGATCCTACTGCTTTTAAATAGCCTTTTTCTTGCTTTAGCACTTGGCCTCTTATTGCAGTCTTTTGGCTATTTTCTGGAGCTTTGAGAAAGATGTTTCAGAAAACCAGTTCTTCCCAGTTGTTCAAAGCTTCTATGGGGACATGGAGACCTGAAGTGTCTCACGCTGCCCTCCTGATGGAGTCAGGACTCATTCTCATGTCTTTCTAATTTTTGTTGAGTGGGTTTATGAAAGGGTTTTGAGAAAAATTGTTCTTTATACTTTAGGCACAGGTTGCTCAGTTTGCTGGGCTGGTTTTAAGTGCAGTGGGAGAGGGGCCAGTGTTGAGGATTGAATTATGTCCCCCACAAGACACGTTCAAATCCTAACCCCTGGCATTGTGGGTGTGAACTAATTTGTAAATGGGGTCTTTGAAGATCCTGTTAACATTAGGCCTCACGGAATCAGAATAGTCCTTAATTCAATATGCTGGAGTCCTTAGAAGCAAAGGAAATTTGGACATAGAAATACAGGCCACAGAAGGTGATGAAAGGAGACAGGTGGCCATGCAAGAGGTAGAGACTGGGCTAAGCTTTGCTGGCAAGACACCACCAGAATGCTACAGACTTCAGAGAAAGCATGGCCTGCTGATACCTTAATTTTGGACTTCTAGCCTCCAAAACTGTAAAACAATAAATTCCTGTTATTTAATCCAGACGGTCTATGGTAATTGTCATTATACCCCTGATAAGCGAGGATAGCTACAGCAACTATTCCTGGTTATTTGAGATTTGCTGAAATGGGCTCTAGATCAGAGCCTTGCAGCCTTTTAAATCTCATCAGAAATCTATGTGTAGATTAGATTATGGCACTGTGTCATCTGGGAAGAGAGGAATGAATTTAATCTAGTATAAGCCTGCAGCAGGCAGGGGCCCCTGGAGGAACCAGGAACAAATTTCTGAGGGAGGAAAGGGGGAAGGGAGTATCCGGAATGGGGCCAAGATGAGATCAGTGGCGAGTTGAAACACCCATGAGACATCTTGTGGCCAGTTGCCAGCTTCTTGAATTTGCTTAAAGCCTCTGAGAATCCTGCACTACTGTAGCTCTCTGTGGTAGCACTGTCTGTAACATCTGCCAAACCAATAACAGGACACTGAAGAAAAACATTGTCATCATGAATCTTCCAAAGAGGAAGTAAATCCAGTTTCGTTTTCTTCTTAGAAAAGTGAAAATGTTAATCTTTTCCTCTTTGCTCACCTCACTCCCCCCAACCTTGTTTTCCTCATTTGCTGTTTGTTTTTAGTTTTTGATTTGGCTAATTTAACGTTGTTAACAGAACAATTATTATTTCCCCCAAACTTTCCATTTTAATTTCTACTTCAGAAATCTCAATCCCACTTGCTTTCCTACTTAAGATTGCAAAATAAAAGGAACAGAGTAAGCTTTTTTTTTTTACTTATTTACTACTTCCATTTTTAAAACAAAAGTAAATACTCATCATTAATATTTTTTAAGCCAAACAGTACACAAAATGAAGAGCTTAAAACAATAAGGAAAACTCTCCTCCCACCCTGAGCTCAGTGCCACTCCTTAGCGATAATCTCACCGAAAGGATTTTAAAAATTGTCTTCAAAGGTTAGACTCCACAGAATTTCCAAATTAGATTGCAACAAAATGGGGAAACCCTGTCTAAACTAACTCCTCTGTAAGCATCATGGTGTAAGTTAGAAACACTCCTCTTCTGTGTCTGTGGTCCAAGACTAAATATGAAGTAAGAAGAATCACATACCCTGCACAGTCTCCTTCCCTTTATTCAAAGCTAGAGGATAGTCATATGCTCAGGAAAGAAGAGCTAGCCTAAGACCAGACATCAGGCAGCTTTGCTTTTTCAGGCAGCTTTGCTTTTGCCCTTCACATCTGTGTTATGGGACCTAGAGGTGCTCAAAGCCCCCCCTTGGAACCGATTACCACTTGTCCTGACCTCTAGACACTGCTTACCCATGAGTTCCATCCATTCCTCTTCCCTTAGGAAGAAGACAAGCCAACGCTCTATGTGTTCAATGCTGTAACCCAAGAGACGGTGCCAATCATGGAAAGCATTTCCCTTCTTGGTAAAAAAGTGTCTGATCTGAGAACACTGGTGACTCTGAGATGTGGCTTCCCCGTGAGTGTCTACTGTCTCCGCACCCCTCGGGGACTGGAGATGTACGACTGCAACACCCTCAGGGATTACCAGGCTGATATTGGTACTACCCGTTACATTCGATATCAGCCACTGTTCAGCACTAGGGTTCTTTGATACTGAGTATTCTGGCTTTTCAAGAGAAGTTAGAAATTTGGGTTTTTATATGCCATCAATTCATTTTATTTACTTATTTATTGTAAAATACCTAATACATTTACATGGTTCAAGAATCAAGAGTATAAAATTATGTATGATGGTAAATCTCCGTATGTCTCCTGGCCTGCCAGCTACCCAGTTCTCTTCTCCATAGGCAACCATGAAGGCTTACAATCCATGGCATTTCCAAATTAAATCACAACTTAATGGTGTTGTTTTATAAATGAACACTCAGAAAGCACACTGTGGATGTAAATTGGGATGATTAGAGATGCTCCTTTCATGTGTTTGGATACATAGACTGACTACAAGGTAAGAAGGATCTAAAAGCCCAGCCAAAGTCTTGTTTGCTTTCCTTAAAGCATTGATATCTTCAAGATGAAGAACAAGACTCAGACCTTGCCACTCTTATTCATGGTTTCCACATTCAGGAAGAAAATGTCCAAATTTCATGGGCAGATATTGACCCTGTGGTACAGTTGAGGGAGACAGGAAACACATGGGGAAAAGGTGGGGAGCAATTGCCTAGAATTAGCTACTGTTGTTTATACCTGCTTTTCTATGTGCCTGGGTATGGTAGATTGGTTTGCAAGGAGAGTGGATAGATCCAAGTTTTGTAAAGGTCATACAATTTGGAGAGTCCTCATTTAAAAAAAAAAAGAATACAAAATTAAGAATAGAGCAGTAGAAGGCTCACGCAGTAAGGGGCTCTGCAGCTCAAGTCTCATTAATTTTACTTTAATTTCAGTAATAGATTTTAGTTGTATTCTCTGGAGCAACAACCAATTTTTCAATTAAATTTCTATTTTACCACAGAATCCCTATTTATGAAGGAATTTAACATATGACAAAGGAGGCATTACAAATCCATAGAGATGGAACAATTATCCAACAAATGGTGCTAGTTAGCTTGCTAAGAATTTCTCTGGATATTCAAAAGTTAAGCATTAAGAGAAAAACTCTGTCATTGTTATTTTTGTTCCTTGAAAAATTAGGACTCTTTCATTGAAGGAATTGAAATCGATGGTTACACCATTTTGTAATAATTGCTACAAGTCAGGGAGTTAAAGTAATATAAAATACAGGGCTTGGTGGAAGTACCTCACCCCTGACTAGAATTTATATTGCATAGTCTTCATTGTTTTCAGAATCAGGGCTCAGTCAGCTGTACAAGGTTGAGCTAGGAAATAATGGAGACCCTGAAATTAGGCAACCACTTAGGAAAGGACAGAGGGGCCCAGAAGAACATGTCTATAGACATCCAACGGGGGAGAGATTAGTTTCAGAAAAGTCCTGCTGGTGGGGGTCTCGTTATAGTCAGATGAACCTGCAACTGATGACTGGTAAGTTCGAAGAAAGCAGAGGGTGAGTTAGAGAGATCCATCAGGGATCTGGTGAATGAAACATAGCACCAAGGCAATGAATGAATGATAAAAAGATGGGACACTAAACAAGCTGGGTGTCAACCTCCAAGGCTCTAACATGGAACGGAAACCTAATCAGAAGGTTGAGGGTTCAGAGTAGGGACTTCAGTTCCAGGGAAACTCAGACAATAGAGACAGGATGATTGGGACTCATTCTCTGGGGCACAAGACAGACACTTGGTCAGGAGAAATAGGCAAGTTACTAAAACACAGACAACATCTGAGCAGAATGACCCAGAACACCTACTTCCCACCAAACTTCTGAGCTATTAGCCTAAAATCTTAACAAGTTCCCTCCTACAGGAATTGGGGTTGGTCCCTGGGCCTGGGCCAGGCCAGTCCTTAATGGAGGCTGTGTGACCTCAACGGTGGAGAAGCAAGAAGTCTGGGCACAGGGCCAAAGCTTTCCAGTGCTCATCTGTGAGGGACTTTCACAATAAATTAAGAAATAGTTTAAACTAGGAGATAAAATGACTGTACTTGAGACAGTTGTTACAGTCCTTTATTTCTAGTGCTACCCAATGGAATTAAACACTTTATAAGAAAGCTTAATTACAGCAATAAGCTTTGGAGAAGCTAGATCTATTATGTCGATGAGTATGATCCATATTTTGGAGAACGTCTATCAAGGCATTTCTACGGAATAGCTGCAGAACCACTAATTCATCTCTAAAGCATAATTCTGGAATCTTCTAGGAAGAACAGCGAACTCTCTTAGCTGAGGCCAGGTTTTCAGGGTCGTGGCAAGTTAAGGGGATGAGGCCAGTAATGCAGGTCAGAATTTACGAGTAAACCAGCACAAAGCCAGTGGGAATCAACTCATAAAGCAAAGCAAGGCCAAAGTCAAGAAATCCAAGACCAGAGTAAGGAGTAATGGAGGAAAAGCCCTATTTCAAGTTTACAGATTATAATATAGAACCTCCAGAAACGGAGAGATTATCAGGAGAAAGTCTACTTAGATGTGTTTCCCTGTATGGAGAGAAAGCAAGAAGGAAAAGAGAGGGAAGCAGAAAGCAAGAGAAAAACAACTGAAACAAAGAGCCTTTCTAGGCATTCAAAAGAGTCCTGAGTCAGGGGCAAATTCTACTCCCAGCTTGCTAAGTAACTCCAGGCAATTCATGGGCCTCTCTGGGATTCAGCTTTGTAGTCTATGAAATGGGGCATCTGAGTGGATTGGTCTTATAGAATCTTTTGATCTCAGCATTCTGTGATTCTAAGATGATTAGTGTTCAAAATCTCAGCCAACAATGATAAGCAAGGTTTAGAAGCTTTATATGGCTCCAAAGTTCTGAGGCTGTCTGCCTTCTTTTTTCCCTCCTTTCTTTTCTTCCCCCATTCTGTCTTTCCTCCCTCCCTTCATACTCTAATTATTTATTATGGACTGTTCTAGCTTGCTAGCTGCCAGAATGCAACAACACCAGAGATGGATTGGCTTTTAATAAAAGGGGATTTATTTTGTTAGTTCTTCAGAGGAAAGGCAGCTAACTTTCATCTGAGGTTCTTTCTTATGTAGGAAGGCTCAGGGTCATCTCTGTTGGCCTTCTCTCTAGGCCTCTGGGTTCCAAAAACTTTCCCCGGGGTGATTCCTTTCTGAATCTCCAAAGGCCTGGGCTGAGCTGCGAGTGCTGAGATGAGGTATGCTGAGCTGCTTGGGCTGTGCTACTTTGAGTCTCTCATTTAGCACCAGCCAACTAAGTCAAACATCATTCATTGCAGCGGGCATCCCTCCTAGTCGACTGCAGATGTAATCAGCAACAGATGAGGTTTACGTACCATTGGCTCATGTCCACAGCAACAGAACTAGGTGCCTTCACCTGGCCAAGTTGACAACTGAATCTAACTACCACATGGACCTACCATGTTTATGATCTTGAAGATATATATGGATAAGCCAAGTTATCCATATATATCCATATATATATATATATATCCATATATATCCATATGTCCAGCTCCTACTACTAAGGTTACCATATTTTCATTCAAATGCCATCAGTCCACAGGCAGTCCAGCGATATCAACCATCACAGATGAACCAATCAGATTCTTGCTTGGAGAGGAAGTATGACAGATGATAGGAGCATGGGCACAGAAGCCGGATTGCCTGAGTCTAGCATCTAGATTCACTCCTTAGTGGCTGTATAAAACCTGGACGGGTTTCTTAATCTTTTGGTCCCTCGGTTTGCTCAGTTGTGAAATGAAGTTAATAACACTATCCATCACGTAGGGTTGTTGTGGGTTTTTAATTAGTTTATTCGTGTAAAGTACTTTACACAGTGCAGAGCATATAATAAGCATTCAATGAATGTTATCTGTTATTAATATAAATTATTATGATTAGTCTTGTGTATTCAAATTGGGAAATGCAGAGACATGAAGTTGGTTAGCAGCAAGAGCAGAAACTGAAAGGTGTCTTGAAGTAGGGTTGAACCATAGAAGCCAATGTTGCATGCTCGTCAAAATTATGATATGACCGAAACTATGAGTAAGCAGAGGCAGCCTGTCAGTAGAGAGAGAAAAAGACACACAAAGAGACATGGAAAGAGCTCCTAGGGTAAAGAGACAGAGAGGGCATGAGACAGATGGGGAGTACCCCATCCTGAGGTGTGCATTTCTTCCTAATGCACGCTAGGTTTAGTCATTGCCTATCCCTATAATAAAATCCCATTTTCCTGAGGATCACCTTGCAACTCAAGGGCATAGCTAAAACAGGGCCCACAAGAATGGATGAAAACTAAAAATAAATACATAAATGTTTATTTATTTACTGGAGCATCTACCATGACCCAGGCACGCCTGAGAAAACAGGAATAGGGCTATGAGTAGGAGTGGCAAGATCCCTCCCACTAAGAGCTTGCATTTGAATGTGGGAGGCAAGCATCAACAAGTAAATAGGAAAAATATCTAATTTTAAATAGAAGTGAGGACTATGAGGAAAAAGAAAGCAGGACAAAGGAATAGGGGGTGTTATGGTAGAGATTGAGGGAGCTATGTTAGATAGGAAAGGTGACGACATTTGAGTGGAAACCTGAAGAAAGGGAGGGGGCACCTGTTGGGAGCTTCATGAAGTAGATGGAGAGTAAGAGATTATCTACGCCTAAAATAAGGCAAGGCTGGTTAAAATAGAGGCAAGGAAACAGAATTCCTAAATATTTACAAGGGAATCTGCCAGGCCTTAGCAATTGTTTAGATGTAAGACATGAGCAAAAGGTAGGGATGAGGACTCACTCATCCAAATTTCAAGTTTAAGTAGCACGGAAGATAATAGTACTACTTACTGCGACACAGAATGCAGGAGGGAAAGCAGGTTGTAGGTTGTGAATGTTAAATTCACATCACCTTGGTTAGGTTATGGTGTCTAGTTGAACTGGTCGAGCAAGCATTGGCCTGATTGGTATGGTGAGAGTATTGTGCGGATTTCAATCATCAGTCAGTTGACTGAATCTACAACTGATTATGTCTACAATTAACAAAGGAGATTGCCTTCAGCAATGAGTGCAGTCTCATCTAATCAGTTTAAGGCCTTAATGTGAGAACTGATGATTTTAGCAGTCAGAAAGAAGAATGTCCATCTCTATTTCAGCCAGCCAGCTTATACTGGGGAATTCATTAAAACCTTCATCAGAGTTCCCAGCTTGCTGCCTGCCCTACAGAATTTGGACTTGCCGATCCCCATAGTTGCATGAGCCAATTCCTATAATAAATCTCATGATATTTACATATACATATGATCTGTTGGTTCTGTTTCCCTGGAGAACCCTGACTAATACAGCAAGGAAAGACGACAAGTTGTCATTTAGATAGGGTGGGAGTGCAATCACTCAGATGGGCAGTATCTCCAGTCAAGCTGGAGCACAGGCTTAGGTTAGAGATTTAGATTTGGGAGTGTGACACTGACAGTAAATGAAGCCATTAGTATCAATGAGATGGCCACATAATCAACCAACAAATTTACTGAACACTTACCAAGTGCCAGGCTCTATGCCAAGTCCTGAAGAACGCTGCATTCTAGTGGGGCCATGCAAAAGAAATCTTGAAGCAAGTAAAATTATTTCAGGCATTTGTGAGAGGAGAGATGGAGACGTTAAAATAAGGTCATGGGATTATGAGTAATTGGGATGGGTATGGCAGATTTTGCTTTAGCTAGGGTGGCTAAGAGGCCGTCTTCTGTGAGAATATGGCATTTGAATCAGGAAAGGACTTTAGGCCCTGGGAGGAGTTTGGGTTTTATTCTTGGAAAATGTACAATATGAAAAGAGCAGAAAGCTGAGGAAAGAATCCTGGAAAACCAGCCTGAAGGACAAAGGGCATGTGTCAAAGAGGTCAGGTGAGGGTAGACTTTTGACAAGCAACAGATACATTCTCCAGCAGCAGTGAATTACTTCATGTTCATGAGGCAGAATTATTCCTATTTTGTGAAGCATAAAACTGGAGGATTAGCTGGCAGGTATTCAGTTTCACCCACAGCCCACTCATAAGCAAACAGCTGAAGAAAGCCATTTGTCCAGCCACTAAACTTAGTTTTCTCGTCCAACATAGTGGCTTTAAATTTACATAATAATTTATATATTAGCATTGAATCAATATCCACAGGACTGTGTTAAGATAACCGCAAAAATATTTCAGTATTATACACAATCATTGTACAGATGAGAAAACAGAAGTACCCAGAAGTGACTTTTCCAAGCTAAATGCTTAAGCTAAAAATCACATCCCTGGTGTCTACTTTTTCCAAGGCTGCTTTTCATTTTGCATTTATCTCATGCCTCTGTTTAGCAAAAGTTATCATTAGGAGTTTAATGGATTGCTAAACCACAATGATGGATTAGAACCATAAACTGCCTGTCTTGATCTCCAGGTACAACACTCCGCTTGGATGTCTGGGATGGATGGAAGGAATTTCTGATGGGTTGTCTCCTGGGACAAAAACTTAAAGTTCAACGATATTTATCAGAAGAAGGACCAATACTCAAGTATGAGAGATAAAGCAAATCTAAATTAATTTGAGTATTGTTTACTGAACTTTCCTAGAACCTCGAGCTTGCAATTCATTCTAAAGCTAGAGTGATGTTGCATGCTAGTTCCATTTAGCATGTTTTAAACAGATGTTTTTGAGATATTTGTTGCAGCAAGACAGGCAGGGATGCCACCAAGTCTGACAGCCTTTGGTAGTATACTACAATTCAGGTAGATGTCCCTCAGGACATACCCATTATTTAAATGGATGGTTTCAGTTTCGTTTGGATGTCAGACTTTTAATTATTTTTAAAAGTTGATACTTTTAAAAAGTATCAACTCTAATATTCAATTATTCTAAAAATCACAACAGACTGTTTGGTTAAAACACTGGCCACCTATTCTTAAACTCACATGTAATTTCTCAAATTGCATTTAATAAAAGATTTCATGCTTTTGCCACACGTATAATGCAGCATGTGTATCTGGGGCAGTGGAGGCAGATTGGCTCTGAGAGGCAGGTGGAAATATGTGTTTCTGCAACTAGGAGCTTCCCAAATGCATAAAGTACGTAATCCTTTAGGTTTTAATTCATCAGTATTTTAGAATAGTGCCCCCTCGTGGGTGTTTCAATCATGTTTTGCAGAAGTCCACACACTCACCAGCCGCTCTACGGGCTCTATGACGTAAGAGATTCAAATAAAAGCTTTCAAAATTTTATAAAACATTCAAATATTTAAAATTAATTTCTGCTTTGAGATAGCAATAGTTCTTTCTTTCATGCTCTGAATCCAAAGAAAGAGTTGTGTTGCAGTATTTTAATAATGTATGTTTATTGAATATTCTCTCTGAGGTAGACACTGTTATATTTATTACCTCATTTTATATGTTTAACAATTTTATTAAGTGGATATTGTTTTATCTTGTTTTAAACATGAAGACGCCCACATAGCTAGCAAGGTTAGGACTGACAATTCAACTCCATGCTCATATGTTTAACCATCTACACTAGACATAAACTTTAAATAGAATCTAGGTGCTCAGAGAATGCAAATGGTCAGACTGAAATGTGCTTTTTATTCCTCTTGCCAATCAAAAGATATTTATTGAGCACTTCTTATGCACTGTGCAAGTACTTAAGAATATACCAGTAAACAAAATATGGTCCCTACCTTCATCAAACTCACATTCTAGTAGGAGAAACAGATAAACAAATAGCTAATTCTTGGATAAGCAAAATTGCAGAATGTTTGGGAGTATGCACTCCAGTGCCCATCTTGCAAAGTCCAAAGCCCACCTCCTCCAGTGTTAAGCTGTGTGAACATGAGCTAATTCTATAACCTCCCTGTACCTCAATTTCCACCTCTATAAAATGGGAACAATAATAGTATATATCTCATGGAACTGTTTCAGAGGTTAAATGACTTAATCATAAGAAACTAGGAAGGGTGCCTGGCACATGACAAGCAAGATATAAGGTGTTGTTATGGGTGTCATTTAGTGTGAAAAGTGTTAGAACATGGACACAGTGCAGGGTGATATGGGAATGTATAGTGACAATTAATTGAATGGGAAATCAGGTGAAGCTTCTTGAGAAAGGGAAATTTATGTTGAGACTGGAAGGATAGGTACTCAGGTAGGTGGGAAGGAGAGGAAAAGGGATGTTCCAAATGAGATCACATGTAGAAAGGTTAGAGACAAAAGAATAAATTCATGGAACTGAAAGAAATACTGCATGGTAGATCACAGAATGAATTACTGGCAAGAGTGGAGGCTGGAAAGATAAGAAGAGGCCAGCTCATACAGTCCCCTGTAGGAATGCAAAGGAATCAGAGCTTTATCTTTCAAGTAGTGGGAAGACATTGAAAGTAGGGAAGGGCCATCATAAGATCTGTGCTTTGGAAAGTTGGCTTTGGCTTCAGTGTGGGAAATAGAGGCGGGCGGGGTGGCAGGGTAAGAGTCAAGAGATACGTCTGGAATTAGGGCTGAACCAGTAGAGGTAGAATAGATTGCAAAGATACATCTAGGAGGAAGAATCAGCTGGTCTCAGTAACAAATCAGGTACGGAAAAGAGGTAGAGGAAGGGGAAGACAAGGATGACATGCAGTCTTCCAGTGTGAATGACGGTGTGGACGGAAGGCGTGTTCATTCAGGAAGGGAACCCCAGAAGAGGACAAGGTTTGGAGAAGAAGACGATCAATTTAGTCACGAACATATTGAGTTTGAAGTGCTTATTGGACACATTCATCACACTATAGATGTCTGAAGGAAAGATGTGTGTTAAGACCCCTGTGTTGCCAGGGGAAGGACAGTTGCCCAGGTGACAAGAGATTTCAGGAGGAATTTTCCCAGTTCATCCAGGAAAGGGCTCTTACCCCCAGACTGAGAGAACTGACCACATTTAGAGAGGCCGAATTTCAAAAGAAACTAATTGTGAACCCAAATGTCTATGTATTAATTGATAACTCTAATGAGTTATAATCTCACTGTCAGGGAGTCTCAGAGACCCACATGCTCTTGGAAGAACATCTTTCCTATGTAGGAAAATTACATGGGGAGCTGCAGACACTTCAAAATATGGTGGACTGAATACACACTCAGGGGCAGGAGAATTAGCTACATGCAGTATATTTTGGTTGATGCCTGGCTAGCTACCTCCATCTTCAATACCCAGAAGGTTTTCTGGATAGTATCTAGAAGAACGCTGTCCAAGTTTACCTGCCTAACTCTCATTTCTCCGAACAGCCTTCACCGATTACCCAATTTATGCCTAATATATTTATTTAGATCTATTATTACATTTACTTAGGTTACAATACAGTTGTGCTTGCTTTGTGATGTCTCTGCTTTGTTCTATTATGTGTTGATTTATAGCCATGTCCTCAAAGCCAGCATTCCTTCTCTAATATTCTGGGTACTACCCCATTTTGCTCTCATTTACTGGCTACAAAAACATATCCTTCTATTCCAGTTTGCAAGCTGCCAGAATGTGGTACACCAAAAACAGAATGGCTTTTAAAAAGTGGAATTTATTAAGCTGCAAGTTTACAGTTCTAAGGCCATGAAAATGTCCAAATTAAGGCATCTACAAGATGTTACCTTCACTCAAGAAAGGCTGATGAAGTTCGGAGTTTCTCTCTCAGGGCATATGGCAAAGTGTGCTAGCTTTCTCTCCTGGCTTCTTGCTTCATGAAGCTCCCCGTGGGGGCATTTTCCTTCTTTATCTCCAAAGGTCTCTAGCTGCGTGTGCTTTCAAGCTATTTCCAAAATGGTTCCCTCTTAAAGGGCTCCAGTAAGCAACCCCACCTTAAGTGGGTGGAGACACATCTCCATGGAAATCATCTAATTGAAAGTTACCACCCAAGTTGGGTGGGTCATATTTCCATGATTATCCATGGATAATCAAAAAGCTCCCACCCAAAAATATTGAATGAGGATTAAAGGACATGGCTTTTCTGGGGTACACCACAGATTCAAACTGGCATACCTCCCTTTTCAAATCTATACCTATCATCTTAATAACTTCTAAAAACTACATAGGACTCTAGAAGTATAATTTCTTTCTTACTGGTACTTTACTTAAATTTATTTTTCATTGTACATTTATAGTCCACTGAGACAAATTTCCTAAACTTCCTAGTTTTTGTAAATTATAAAAGCCTTTCTCCACACACTCCTAAATTTTAGTAGGCTTAAAAAATAATAGCTCTTGGGCAATAGATTCTTAGTGTAGAACTTATATTTTTATACGCAGTTAAATTAGGAAAGCTTAGAGCCTCTCAGATCTCATTATTTTACTTAAAACGTCTTCAAGTCAAACAAAAATTATTTATTGAGTAGCACTCACAATGTGCCAAGAACTGTTTAAGGACTAGGGATACTGCAGTAAATAAGCTTCCTACCTTCAAGAAGGAGACAAATAATAATAACCATGTAAATAAGCAGAAAGTATAATTTAAGATGTTTTGGGATAGTGAGTGACTTGGCTGAGGGCAGGGTGATGTCTAGTGGGGGGAAGGATGCTTTACAGCTAAGGTGGGTGGGAAAGCCTCTCTGAACAGGTGACGGTGGAGCTGTGCTCCAACTGGAAGAGGGCAGCCACTGTGGAGATCTGGGGAAAGTGCATTCCATGCATAGGAAAAGCAAGTGCAAAAGGTCCTGGGATGGAGGTGAACTGAGGTGTTGGAGAGACAACAGGAGGGCCTGTTTGGCTCCAGTGCAATGAAAGAGGTGGAGAGGGGGTCAGAGGGGAGATGATAAAGGGATATGTGGATCAAGGGGAGCAGTTTGAATTTAAATTACTGCGGGAAGCTATTGGAGAGTTTGAAACAGAGGATAGGGACCCTTCATTTCTGGAATAAAAAGATCACTCTGAGTGCTGTAAGAGGAGGAGCCCGAAGGGGAGACAAGAGGAGGTGGAAGACCAGTTAGGGGGCACTGGTGGCAATAGGGAGGGGCATGCATTGTGGGTGGGATCAAAGTCAGTAGCAATTTTAAGAAATCAGAAAATAAGGATTATTAGAAAAGACGAAACACACAAAACTTTCAAATTTCTAAATGTGCTGAATTTCTTCCCATATTTTCCCATTTAAAAATGTGTGGTAGTTAGGGTCAGGTGTCAACTTGGCCAGGTGATGGTGCTTGGTTCTGTCACTGTGTACTTGAATCCTTAGCCTGTGAAACTCATCTCTTGCTGGTTACCTCTGCAGTCGGTTAAGGAGCGTGCCTTCTGTGCTGAGTAATGTTTAATTTAATTAGCTGGAGGCTTAAAAGAGGGAGGTCAGAAGAGAGCTCAAGGCAGCACAGCCCAAGCAGCCCTGCACACCTCATCTTAGCATTTGCAGCTCAACCCATATGTTTGGAGATACGAAAATGAATTGCCTGGGGGAAAGCTGTTGGAACTCAGAAGCCTGGAGAGAAGATATCACCCTGTGCCTTCCCGTGTAAGAGAGAAACTCAGAAGAACGTTAGTTGCCTTTCCTCTGAAGAACTGTAAGTTTTTAGCTAATTAAATTCCCTTTTATTAAAAGCCAATCCATCACTGGTGTGTTGCATTCTGGCAGCTTTGGCAGACTAAAACATATTATAAAGCTTGATATCTTTCCTGAGCATTTGCTTTTCATAAAAAAGAAAACCACTCCAAGGAAATTAGAATTATTTACATGTGATAGTAGGATAATGTGTAGAAATATCACCTGTGAAATCTAACCAGTACATAGATGCCATTTCTAAAAAAACATTTTGGATACAAGTTAGGGGAAAATAAACATTTCAAGAGTGTTTCATGAATCGTTATGTAGCTATTTTGTTTGTTTCTTGGACTACTAACCACCCCCACTCCCACTTGTTTCACTTATTCAGGTATCAGAAAAGGGTAGCCCTGTACATCGCTGCCTTTTATGGATACATTGAGCTCACCGAATGGGCACTGAAGCAAGGTGTGAGGCCCCACGAAGCAGTGGGTGTTCACCCCTACCGAACGTGGTGCCATGAAGCCCTTCACGCAGATGTCTCTAAATGCCCCATTCACGCAGCTGCAGAAACAGGCCAACTGTTGATTCTGAAGGCTTTTGTCAACTGCAGTGTGCTGTGCCTGGAATGCAAAAATGCAGCGGGACAGATTCCCCTGAACATCACACTCAAACACAAGCATAAAGACTGTGTATTATATTTGCTGAGTAAAATGTGGTCCACAGTTTCCTTTCCAAAAATTTCAATTTCTATGAGGATTTATATTAAAACAAAACAGTGGGTCCTCAGAGCTCAGAGCCACAGCCTTAATAAAAGCCAACTTTATGGAGCAAGGGTCTTTGGGGCAAGAGTTGGTGACACTGTGATGGTGGATGGTTTTACCAAACCAAAAATGAACTCCAGGAGCTGGCATAAAGCTGGACACAAGGACTCAAAAAATACCATGTGCAAGTTACTGCCCCTCAGGGAACAAACTACAAGCAGGAAACCTGTCAACCTTTTGACAGTTTCACAGCAGGACACAAGAGGAGCAACCCTCAAATTTCCTCCACTGGTAGATGCAAATAAGTTCTCTGAATTACAGAGCCATCAACAAAAAAATGAGAAAAAATGTACTGCCACAGCTAGTAAAAAAGTAATAAAAAATGCATATCTTCCCCAAGTTCCCCTTCCTCCGGTTTCAAAAGTGGGATATTCACACCCATCGTTTTACTATGCAATGCCCAGTGCTGGCTCTTTACTAAAATCCTCCTTCTCGGCGTTCTCGGAGCACAGTGGGAAGACTCCAAGGGAGAATGCAATCTTCTGCTTAGCTGTAGCAAGGTAATGTTTTTCTCTTTAAATACACAAGGGACAAACCTTTAATAGGATGAGTGTAGGGAGAGAAATGATCCACAAAGTCCTTCCACATCATATAGTATAAGTTGTTCCTATACGACAATACCCAGCTTCAGGGATTCCATATAGCCTAATGTCTAAGACAAAATGAACTGATTTTTTTTTTTTTTTTTTTTTTTTTTTTTTTTGCAAATGCAATCTGTGTAAACTTCTGGGGTTTTCAGGAGAAAGTAGACACAATGAAAAGCGTTGTATCATTTAGCAAGCTCTCTTGCTTTTTCTTTTTCCTTTTCTTTTTTTTTAAGCTAATAAGAAATTGTTAATTGTAATTAAAGGGGAAAGAGGGAAAGTTGAAACGTGGGAGCTATCAAAAGCATCATGGAAGACTGCATGGCCATGAAAACGGAAGGAAAGAAAGAAACAATTTAACGACAAACTGAACCATAAAACTTGAGTTGACTTGTTGGGCAGGGAATAGAATTAGGGGGGAGTGTGGTGGTTGGGGGGGAGAGCTATATCAAATAGAATTGGACATTAATATTTAAGGTAAATTAAAAAGGTAACTGATTATCACAGTTAAAGAGTTGAGCAAATGTATCAGAAGTGGACTTTTCAGGCACATTCATTTCATAAGGTAAAATTTATATAGCGGTCGTCAGATTCCACTGAAAATTTGATTAGATCTTATGTCTCAATCATTAGTTATAAGGTATTATTGGATGTCAATAGAATAGAAGTATAGATTTATGAGTGGATTTTCCCCTTACTCAGTAAATGCAATGAGAAGGAAAGGAAAAACAAAGCTAAATAGTTTGAGTTGCCTTTCTGTGTTGGTCTTTAGTTCAGTTCTACCACAGTGCTTGGCTGGTTGTTGCCACCTAGTGGTAGGAGTCATTTTGTCTGCAAAACTGGCAAAAATCAGGATTAACAGTCAATGAAGTGCTTACCAGCTTTAACGTATGGAATTTGTAAGGTATTTCTGACTAGAATGTATAAAAGAGAGAAACGAAAATTCTAAAAAAGACTAGGAAATGATTAATGCAAAAATTATATACCCAATCTTAAAAGCAGGCTGCAAATACAAGAAAGACAATACTGATTGGTTTTAACAACAGATGTAGGTTAAAAACGAATCTTTTTTCAAACATTCAAAGAGTGCCTACTATGGCCCACGAAAGCACTTATACCTACCTGAAGTGGCCACTGAAGCTGGGCAGTCGGGTGGTCTGAGCACACAACTAAAAGACTAATCCAGCTCTTGCGCCAACATGATACGAACACGAGGGGTGGTCATGCGCCATTGGTGGCTGCACCCACCATCACCAAGCCAGTGTCATCACCAGCAGACGGTGATGCACCGTCGCGTAATTGTTCATGGTGGTGACCCAGGGACCTGGGTCAGGATGGGTAAAATAGCCAGAGTTGTATGGGGCTTCAGGGGCTCTCAATCCAGGACTCTAGACAGCTTACCTGGCACTATGTGGAGGCTCTAGCTCGACCACATGCCATTCAGGAGCTTCATCTTTAGATCCATAGAAATATACTTCTCAGAGCTGACTCAGACATCATCTTGCTGCAGTTGGCTCAGACCAGGTGCCCATTTCAGTCTGGGGTTGAGAGTGCGTGTGGCTGGAGAGACGATGACAATGCCTGAGGCCAGAGGTCACATGGTCTCATTCCTCTGACTCTTGAAGATGGTGTGGGCTTTACACAGATCAAAGGACACCTCCAAAGCGTGTCTGGACAACCATCTTCCTTACCCATTATCACCCAATTCCAGTGAGGTGTATGTGACCTGGAAGCCCAGTGTTTTAAGATTCGAATGTGGGGATTTGGTTCACAAGGTAGTAAGGACTGAGGGCACCGAGAATAGATGGTAATCCCTTGTGCTTCTGATAAAAGTAGAGCTCTCTATTTTTCTTCTTTATAAAAAGTACTGGTTATTGGGCAGGGGACCCTTGCCATGCATTCAGGCCCTTACATTTGCTGAGAGTGTTTGCCTCAAGCTTAGAATAAACCTGCTTGGCCCTGTCATGACCTGTAAGCCCTCCTCCCAATGTGGGAGTAACTCCTCTTTAAACCCCTCTTGATTAATGGTCTGTTTGTTGGGGTTTCTAGGAGCAGAGGAGAGTTTGAGAGGGGAGGATAACAAACAGGGAGGTGGAACAGAAGTTTGTGTGGCCGACAGACAGGTTTGGTACAGAGGTTTCAGCTGGGCAATGGAATAGTTTCCCTTAAAAAAAAAAGTGTCTGAATTACAAAACACAGTAATATTTGCTCTCTGTGAAACATTCAAACGGCATGGAAAAATATAAGGTAGAACATGGAAGTCTCCCTCCTTCCTCCAATCCTACTCTTCTCTCACTGTCTCCTTCCCTTCCCCAGAGGGCATCATCATCACCATTTGGTATATAGCCCTCTAAAACTTTTCTATGTATCTCAATTTATGTATGTGAGATATGCATAGGTGTATGCCCCAATTTTTTTTTTTTGCATGCTGTGGGGGAAATCTCATATTTTTTCATAAAAGTATCCTGTTATTGCAGCACCATCTGTTGAACTTTTGTTTGCTTGTTTGTTTTGGTTTTTTTTTTTTTTTTTTGGAAGTGCATGGGCCAGGACTTGAACCCAGGTCTCCTGCATGGCAGGTGAGAATTCTACCACTGAACAACCCTTGAACCCCCCATGCCTTTTTTTTTTTTATAAAAGGGGTTTTTACTGTATTTCCTGTTCCCATATATATGATATATCGAATATATCTCTCAACTTTTTCCAAATTAGGAGGATGTTCCAGGGAGGAAGCAATTGTAGGGGTCCAAGGAGAGCTAGTAGTAGGATCCTCTATAGAGATGGCTTTATCATGGAGAAGTGGATGAATTGGAGAGAGATGTAGGATTTGGTGATAAACTGAATATGGCAGGAAATGAGGGACATGGTGGGTGCAAGGATGACTCCAGCCTTTCAAATTAAATGATGCAGGAGGGAAGTTCTGGGCTTATGGAGACCCCCAGGCACTGCTGCAGCCACAGAGTGCTCTGCATCCACCCTGAAGAGACATGGTTAGCTGTGGGAGTCCTGAGACCTTCCTAGGAGTTTACAGACATATTTACAGAACAGCACCGTGGGCAGAGAGCCCAAGTAAGCACCCAATCGGTGGAGGAAAATAATGCCGTATTAGGGCAGTCTTAAAGCTGAGTGTGATTCTAATCCCCCATAATTACATCTGCCTCCCTTGGATGAGTGCCAAGAACCCACAAAATGACTCCAGGACAAAAGGCCTAAATCAGCCCTTTCACACATTCACAAGGGGTTCTGTGGCCAAGAGGCAAGAGTGGTTAGAGCAGGAATTGACCTGAAAAATACCAGTCTTTACTCCCTTCCTCCAACTCTGCTTTGTTTTTAGTCTAAATTCTCATCCCAATCGGTCATTTTATTAACCCTCTTTATCCTCACTAGAGTGTAAGCTCCATGAGGGGCAGGGACCTGTTTGGTTTTCGTTTTTCACTTTTAGTACCTTCAGTATATAGATACTAAATAGTAAATTCTCAATATATAATTGTTGAATGAAAGCAGAAAAGCCTAGGTTCAAATGCCATGGAGAGAATACAAATGAGCTCTGAGCTTAAAAGGAGTAAGGACATACCTCAGAAAGAGAGGGAAAAGTTTAAATCAAGTAGGGTTATAACACATGTGGGATATGAAGACTGATTAAAGGTGCCTAAATGATTTTCTTAAGATTTAAGACTTGATTTTATAGACAGAATGGATGGTCTAAGCTGGTTTAGAGGGCCCAGGGTGACATAACAGTTGAGGTACAGCAAGGAGTTAATCTGGAGCAGTAATGATGAATCAGACAGACTTGGAGCTAGTTCACATGTTCCAGACACTAAGCTATTTTTAAGCAAGCCTGCTCCCAACAGATTGAGTCAAAGCCCTTTAAAGCTACAAGACTTTGCCAGGCAAAGGGATGGTGGTAAGGGAAAGTACCCAAGCAGAGGGCACAACAGGGGGCAAAGGCACTACTTTGTGAAAGGGCAAGTGAGAAACTTAGTTTTCAAGAATCCCTGAAACTAGTTTCAGGATTTTCAAAAGGCACTTCTGGGGATAGGGAGAAATTGCTTGGAAATGAGTATGACAAGCTCCCTTGCCCTGAAACTGAGAAAGATCTGTGTGCCTCAGAGGAGTTTGCTTTTTATTTCCTTTCAGTGATGTAGGAGGTGAGATAGAAGATCACAGAAGTTTTCTTTTCTCAGGGAAATCCCGTAATCAGTTTTGTTTGGTTGGTTGGTTTTTGTTTTATGTTTTTGGAGACAAATCTGGTGGAGATGTGTGAGAAGAGTCCTGAAAAGGAGTGCTATCGAGGGCATGGAAGGATGACAACAGAGTAGATGACTCTGTACGAAGAGAAGCAAGAGGGAGTAGAGGCCTGGACTAGTAGAGTAATAGTTAAGGAGAAGGGGAAAGGCCATGATCGATGAATTGGGTCACCATTTGGATGTAGGAGTAGAATGAGAATGAGGAATTGAGTTTTGTTTCTAGCTTTGGAGATGGTGAGAACAAAAGTCACTAAGTATACTGGAAGAGTTACAAGTTCAGGAAGAAGGAAAAAGAGAGTGGGCATGTGGTTCGTTTCCATCTTTTGGTGATCATGAATAATGCTGCTATGAACATCGGGGTGCAAATGTCTGTTTGTGTTATTGCTTTCAGCTCTTCTGGGCATATACCAAGTAATGCTATTGCTGGGCCATAGGGAAACTCAATATTTAGTTCCTTCAGGAATGAAAAGTCTTTTATAGTGGCTGCACCATTATCCATTCCCACCAGCAATGCATAAGTGTCCCAGATTCTTCACATCCTCTCCAACATTTATAGTTTCCTATTTGTTTAATAGCAGCCACTGTTATAACTGTGAGGTGGTATCTCATGTGTAGTCTTGATCTGCAATTCACTTATAGCCAATAAAAATGAGCATCTCCTCATGTGCTTTGAGCCATCTGTATTTGCTCTTCAGAAAAATGCCTATTCGTATCTTTAGCCCATTATATAAATGGGTTGTTTGTTCTTTTGTTGTTGAGTTGTATGATTTCTTTGTATGTACAGGAAATCAAACCTTTTATCCAATATGTGATTTCCAAATATTTTCTCCCATTGAGTTGGCTGCCTCTTTACTTTTTTGACAAAGTCTTTTGAGGTGCAAAAGCATTTGATTTTGAGAACTTTCCATTTATCTATTTTTTCTTTTGTTGCCTGTGCTTTGGGTGTAAAGTTTAGGAAGCTACCTCCTGTTACTAGGTCTTGAAGATTTTTCCTACATTTTCTTCTAGAAGCTTTTGGTGCTAGTTCTTATATTTAGGTGTTTGATCCACTTTGAGTTAATTTTTGTGTAGGGTGTAAGATAGGGGTCCTCTTTCATTCTTCTGGCTACTGATACCCAGTTCTTCCATGCCCGATTATTGAAAAGGCAATTTTGCCCCAGTTCAGAGGATTTGAGGGCCTTGTTATAAATCAGTTGACCATAAATTTAGTGGTCTATTTCTGCACTCTTGATTCAATTCCATTGGTCAGTGCTTCTGTCTGTGTGCCAGTTTTTACCACTGTGGCTTTATAATAGGTTTTACAGTCAGGGAGTGTTAACCCTTCCACTTAGTTCTTCTTTTTTAGGATGCTTTTAGCTATTCGAAGTCTCTTTCCCTTCCAGATGAATTTGGTAATTAGCTTTTCCAAATCTTCAAAGTAGGTTGTTGGCATTTTGATTGGAACTGTGTTGAATCTGTAGATCAATTTGGAGAAAATTAACTTCTTAACTATATTTGGCCTTCCTATCCATGAGCAGGGAATGTCTTCCCACGTATTTAGATCTCCTTTGATTACTCTTAGCAATGTTACGTAGTTTTTTTGTGTACAAGTCCTTTATATCCCTAGTTAAGTTCATTCCTAAGTACTTGATTCTTTTGGTTGCCATTTTGAATGGAATTTTTCCCTTAACTGATTCCTCAGCTAGGTCATTGCTTGTGTATAGGAATGTTACTGATTTTTGCACATTAATTTTATATCCCACCACCTTGCTGAATTTGTTTATTAGCTCAAGTAACTGTGCTGTAGATTTCTCAGGATCTTCCCAAGTGTAGTATCACGTCATCTACAAATAATGAGTTTTACTTCTTCCTTTCCAATCTGGATGCCTTTGATTTCTTTGTCCTGCCTGATTTCTCTAACTAGAACTTCTAGTAAAATGTTGAATAATAGTGGTAACAGTGGGCATCCTTGTCTTGTTCCTGATTTTAGGGGGAAAACTTTCAGTCTCTCTCCATTGAGTATGATGCTGGCTATTGGTTTTTCATATATTCCCTTTATCATACTGAGTAGTCATTTGATTCCTGTCTTTCAGAGTGTTTTTATCAGGAGAGGATGCTGAATTTTGTGGAAAGCTTTTTCACCATCAATTGAGATGATCATGTGATTTTTCTCTTTCAATCTGTTAATGTGCTGTACTACGTAAATTGATTTTCTTGTGTTGAACCATCCTTGCATTCCTGGTATAAGCCCACTTGGTCATGGTGTATAATTCTTCTAATATGTTATTAGAGTCAATTTGCTAATATTTTTACATCTATGCTCATTAGGAAGATTGGCCTGTAGCTTTCCTTTCCTATAGCATCTTTACCCAGTTTTGGATTTAAAATGATATTGACAAAATATATTTAAAAATGATATTAGCTTCATAAAATGAGTTAGGTAGAGTTCCTTTTTCCTCAATTTTTAAAAAAAATTTGAGCATGATTGGTGTTAGTTCTTTTGGAATGCTTGATAAAATTCCCCTGCAAAGCCATCTGGCCCTGGGTTTTCTTTGTAGGAAGATTTTCAATCTCTTCACTTGTGAATGGTTTGTTGAGATCTTTTATTTCTTCCTGAGTCAGTGTAGCTTGTTCATGTGTTTCCAGGAATTTGTCCATTTCATCTAAGTTGCCTAGTTTGTTGGCATATAGTTGTTCATAGTATCCTCTTATGATTTCTTTTATTTCTTCAGGATCTGTGGCAATGCACCCCTTTTCATTTCTGATTTTCTTTATTTGTATCCTCTCTTTTTTCCTTTGTCACTCTTGCTACTGACATTAATTTTATTGATTTTCTCAAAGAAACAACTTTTGGTTTTATTGATTCTTTCTATTGTTCTTTTGTTCTCCCATTCACTTAACTCTGCTTTAATCTTTGTTATTTCTCTTATTCTATATGCTTTGGGGTTAGTTTGCTGTTCTTTCTCAAGTTCCTCCAGGTATGCTTTTAAGACCTTAATTTTTGCTCTTTCTTGTTTTTTGATACAGGCATTTTAGGCAATAAATTTCCCTCTCAGCACAGCCTTTACCACATCCCATTAGTTCTGATAAGTTGTATTCTCATTTTCATTCATCTCCAGATAGCTACTGATTTCTCCAGCAATTTCTTCTTTGATCCACTGGTTGTTTAAGAGTGTTTTATTTAATCTCCATATATGTGTGAATGTTCTCATTCTTCAGTGGTTATTGAGATCCAGCTTCATCCCATTGTGATCAGAGAAAATGCTTTGAATAATTTCAATGTTTTTAAATTTACAATGACCTGTTTTGTGCCCCAACATATGATCTTTCCTGGAGAATGTTCCATGAACACAAGAGAAGAATGTATAACCTTGTGTTCTGGGGTGCAATGACCTATATATGTCTGCTAGGTCTAATTCATTTATTAAGTTATTTAACTTCTCTATTTCCTTGTTGATCTTCTGTCTGGTTCTTCTATCTATAGAGGAGAGTGGTGTATTGAAGTCTCCTACTATTATTGTTGAAACATCTATCACTCCCTTCAGTTTTGCCAATGTCTGTCTCACATACTTTGGAACTCCTTGACTGGGAGCATAAACATTTATGATAGTTATACCTTCTTGGTGAATGACCCTTTAATTAGTATGTAGTGTCCTTCTTTGTCTTTTATGATGCCTTTACATTAAAGTCCATTTTGTCTGCTATTAGTATAGCTACTCCTGCTTTCTTTTGGTTACAACTTATGTGGAAAATATTTTTCCAACCTTTCACTTTCAATCTAGTTGTATTCTTGTGTCTAAGATGAGTCTCTTGTAAGCAGCATATAGCTGAATTATGTTCTTAATCCATTCTGCCAATCCTTATCTTTTAATTCATGAATTTAATACATTAACATTCAAAGTTATTATTGAAAAAGGCACCTCTTGAATCCATCATCTTATCTTTTTTATTTTATTTGTCAGAGCTATATATTCTATTCCCTCTTTCTCTTTGTATTCTTTCAATTGCCCTTAGTGGTATTCTTCAATCCCTCTTCCAGAACTCCCTCTCTTGTCTTTTTTTTTTTTTTTCAGCCAGCCAAACTCCTTTTAGTATTTCTTGTAGGGCCAGCAGCTTGTTGACAAATTCTTTCAGGACTTCTTTGTCTGTGAAAACTTTAATCTCTCCCTCAGTTTTGAAGGACAATTTGGCTGGGTACAGAATTCTTGGCTGGAAGTCTTTCTCTTTCAGGATCTTGAATAAATCATATCACTGCCTTCTTGCTTCCATGGTGCTAGTTGAATAGTCTGAGCTCAGACTTATTTGGTTTCTCTCATATTTAGTAGATTGTTTTTCTCTTGCCGCCTTCAATATTTTTTGCTTCTCTTCAACATTTGACAGACTGATTACTATGTGTCTTGGGTAAGGCCTATTTGGATTTATTCTGTTTGGAGTTCGTTGGGCTTCATTGATTTGTGTATTTATGCCCTTTATAAGAGTTGGGGAGTTTTCCCCCCATTATATCCTCAACTACTGTTCCTATCCCTTTACTCCTCTCTTCTCCTTCTGGGACACCAGCGATGCTTATGTTTGTGCACTTTGTTTAGTCTATCATTTCCCTGAGATCCAACTCAAAATTTTCCATCTTTTTTTTGCCATTTGCTGTTTTGAATCTTCTAAGTCAGTTATCCTATCTGCTGTATCACATATTTTTTCTTCCATCTCTTCAAATCTTGTGGCTCTAGTATGTTTTTATTTGGTCAACAGAATCTTTAATCTCTGTGATATCTGCTATTTTTTAATTTATTCTTTCAAATTCCTCTTTATGCTATTCTACTGTCATCTTGGTCTCCTTTATGTCATTTGCCATCCCACTTATTTTATTAAGTAGAGGTGTATGAACATCTTTGATTAGTTTTTTCAACATCTGTGTCTCCTTTAGTGTTTTAATATGGTCATTAGGCAGAGCTATATCTGTCTGCACTGTGATATATTTAATGATCTTCTGCTGTCTTTTGTGGCATGTAAATATCTTGAGTGATTTACTTTGGGAGTTGATTTCTTTCAGTAGTCTAAGGCCTTGTGTTTGCGGGATGGTTGTACAGCAGGGAGCAGGGTACAGGGTGGGGCAGTCAGTGTGGTGATTTGTTTCAGGGCAGGTATAGGCACATGTTGGGGATGTTAAGCTGATGCTTGTGAATGTGGGCACCCAGCGGCCAGGGAGGATGTAGCTGTGCAGGTGCACTGGTCTGGGGGTCATAACCCTGGTGTGCACTGGTTAAGGCACAGGGTCCTTTGTGCATAGAGCTGTGGCAGCAGGTCGGCATTATGTCTTTGTAAATTGGGGGCAGATGTGACCCAGTTGTGCAGGTCAGCACTTTCTCAGAGCTGGGAAGTGTGGCTGAAGGCCATGTGCATGCGCGGCTCTAGGACTGCTGTAAACTGAGGTTCCCAGAGCTGAATGACGTGATTGGGGGCCCATGCACATGCATGGGTCTAGAAGTGCTGTAAACTGATGCACTGAGCTCAGGGGTGGGGTGAGGCTGTGAGACACTCTGTGCAGGTGGGTGGGGTTAGCCTGGGTATGGAGGTTTGTACCCACAGCCTTTATGCACTGGCAACTGCCTGCAGGGAACAGGGAGGGGGAGGTAATGCTTGGGAGGGGTGGAGGAGAGGTGGGTTGGGCTGCACTTGGGGTGGGGGTGGGGGGCAGGTACGTGCACTGGGGGCTGGTAGGGTGGGGGCACCTGGAGGACAGGGAATGGGAGCGAGTGATGGGGTTCGGATGCGTAGGGTGTGTGGTGAGTCACTGGACATGGGGCTGTGCTTGTGAGTGTAGCGTGCCCAAGGAATGTGGCCTGGCTTATTTCCTAGTCCCTGATTCCCATCTGTGCACTCCCATGGGCTCTGCGCCTCTGCACCCAGCCTCAGTTCCTCAACCTCCTGCAACCAGGGCTGCCTTATGAGTGCAGAAGGCTCTCCCAGGTCAGCTGCATTCTCGAATCACCACCTCAGTTGTCCTCCTGTCCGTTCTCTAACTTTTCCATGGAGCAGGGCTGATCTTGAGCTACTCTATTCAGCCATTTTCCTGGTAGTTCTAAAAACCAAATTTTTAATTTGGAATTTAAAGATATGTAATTTTTAAAGAAAGATCAAGATTTAGGAATCATGGATGTGGGATCTGAAGCAATGAGTAAATGAAATCTCCCAAGATAAGGGTGCAGAATAGTGGAGGACAAAGTTTTGAGGGCCAAAAAATTTATTGGGAATACTCCTCTGAAGTTTATTGTTTGCATCTGCTAAAGTAGAAGTCATCATGCAATTGAAAAAATATTTTAATATTTTTTATTGTGAAATATATATGCAAAAAAGCAATACATTTCAAAGTACATTTAAACAAGTAGTTATAGCACAGATTTCAAAGTTTGGTATGGGTTACAGTTCTACAATTTCAGGTTTTTCCTTCTTACAGCTCCAAGACACTGGAAACTAAGAAGAAATATCAATATAATGATTGTGTAGTCATACTGATTTGTTAAATCCTAACATCTCTTGTTATAACTCCTCCTTCTTCTTTGATCCTTTTCCTGGTCTTTAGAGATATTTGGGCTATGCCCATTCTAACTATTTTTCATGTTAAAAATGGGTGTTGACAATTAGAGATAGGGGAACAGAACTGGTTGATGTTTTTGGGGAGGCTGGCACTGCTGGGTTTCAGGACTTATCTGACCTAGAAACCATCGGAGAGTTTCAGGTTTCTGAAAAATAAACTTAGTGCATGAAATTTTTGAAGGATCTCAGATACCACCCTGGATATTCTTTAAGGTTAACAGGAATTATGTTGTTTGGGGTGTGGCAAACCACAGCAATTAGCAATATCTAGCTGAAGTTTGTATGAGAGTAGCCTCCAGAATAGCCTCTCGACTCTGTTGTAACTCTCTTAGCCACTGATACTTTATTTTGTCACATTTCTTTTCCTCCCTTTAGTCAGGAAGGCATTGTTGATCCCACAGTGCCACAGCCAGGCTCATCCCTGGGAGTCATGTCCCATGTTGCCAGGAAGACTCATACCCTGGGACATCATGTCCCATGTATGGAGGAAGGTGATGATTTTCCTTGCAAAGTTGGGCTTACAGAGAGAGAAACCACATCTGAACAACAAAAGAGGTTCTCTGGAAGTGACTCTTAGTCATAATTAAATGCAGACTTAGCTTCTCCACTACAGAAATAAATTTCTTTTTTTTTTTTGTCTTTTTTAAAATTAAATATTTTTTTAAATACCAAAAACACCAAACAAACACAAACATTCTTAACTTTTGATCATTCCATTCTACATATATAACCAGTAATTCACAATATCATCACATAGTTGCATATTCATCATCATGATCATTTCTTGGAACATTTGCATCTATTCAGAAAAAGAAATAAAAAGAAAACAGAAAAAAGTTCATACATACCATACCCCTACCCCTCCCTATTATTTATTTTTATTACATATGTTTTACTCGTCTGTTGATAAGGTAGATAAAAGGAGCATCAGACACAAGGTTTTCACAATCACGCGGTCACATTGTGAAAGCTATATCATTATACAATCATCTTCAAGAAACATGGCTACTGGAACACAACTCTACATTTTCAGGCAGTTCCCTCCAGCCTCTCCATTACATTCTGACTAACAAGGTGATATCTATTTAATGTGTAAGAGTAACCTCCAGGATAACCTCTTGAGTCTGTTTGGAATCTCTCAGCCATTGACACTTTATTTTGTCTCATTTCATTCTTCCCCCCTTTTGGTTGAGAAGGTTTTCTCAATCCCTTGATGCTGAGTCTCAGCTCATTCTAGGATTTCTATCTCACGTTGCCAGGAAGGTCCACACCCCCTGGGAGTCATGTCCCATGTAGACAAGGGGAGGGTGGTGTGTTTGCTTGTTGTGTTGGCTGGAGAGAGAGGCCACATCTGAGCAACAAAAGAGGTTCTCTTGGGGTTGACTCTTAGGCCTAATTTTAAGTAGGTTTGACCTATCCTTTGTGGGATTCAGTTTCATATGAACAAATCCCAAGATTGGGGGCTCAGCCTATAGCTTTGGTTGTTCACACTGCTTGTGAGAATATCAGTAACTCAACTTGGGGAAGTTGAATTTTCCCCCTTTCTCACCATTCCCCAAAGGAGACTTTGCAAATACTTTTTTTTTTCACCGTTTAAATCATTCTGGGATTTATCGTGGCATCATGGTGGACAAACCAACAAAATCTCATGTCCTACCCAAGGATCCATGTACTTATGGTGTTCATTTAAGTTGTCTACATAAGTTATATTAGGAAATGCACTAGTCAAAATATAAATTTTGTACCAAATAAACATTTTTTGCTTTGGTCTCACACATAAGGTAAAATTTTAAAATATTAATTACCATCTAGAAATAAGTTTCTTAAGAGTAAGTTTCCTCAGTTCAAGGGCTTGGCATATTAACTTGGGAGTCCCTAGTATTTGAGAGAGTATCAGGGATTTCTCAGGTTGGAAAGTTTCAAAGTTCCATATTTTTTCTACAGTCTCTCAAGGGGCTTTTCCAATACTTTTTAATGATCTGCCCAACATATTCTGGGATGTATCCAGGTATTATAGTAAGCCATACAGAATTACAAATCCTTATTCCCATTCTGGGCTCCATGTCCTTGGGTTGCTTAAAGGAGCTATCCAGACAGGTTGAATTAGACTGTGTGCTACAGAAAATTTGGGTTTTGGACAAAATAAAGTTCTCTTCCTTTCGCCTCATACTGTGGTAGTTAGATTCAGGTGTCAATTTGGCCAGGTGAAGGTGCCTAGTTCTATTGCTGTGGACATGAGTCAATGGCATGTGAACCTCATCTGTTGCTGATTATATCTGCAGTCAGCTAGGAGGCATGCCTGCTGCAATGAATGATGTTTGATTTAATTGGCTGGTGCTTACATGAGAGAGCCCAGCATACCTCATCTCGGTGCTTGGCAGCTCAGCCCAGGCCTTTGGAGTTGCAGAAAGGGATCACCACAGGGAAAGTTGCTGGAACCCAGAGACCTGGAGAGAAGGCCAGCAGAGATCACCCTGTGCCTTCCCACATAAGATAGAACGTCAGTTGAAAGTTAGCTGCCTTTCCTCTGAAGAACTATACATTTTTAATGAAATAAGTCCCCTTTTATTGAAAGCCAATCTGTCTCCAGTGTGTTGTATTCCAGCAGCTAGAAAACTAAAACACATACCAAAGGAATGAAGTTCTAAAAGACAGACCCTGTCATCCTTTATCCTGTATTCTGATTTACCTTAGTCCCAACCAGATCGGCTTCATTCCATATAATTGAAATTTAGTAGTCTTTATTAGTATATAGTCAGAGAATAACTATCTAAAGCATTAAATTTCACAGCATTTCTGTTAAAGGCTATCCAAATACCTAATTCCTTATCAATTTAAAAAGCCTAATGTGTGTTTGTGGTGGTAGGTTGGGTAGAATGGAGGAGAGATCAGGGAGTATCCTGTACCGGGATGCCTAAAAGAGGATAGAAAGAAAAGTTTCAACCCAGAGAATGCACATGGCATCATATGGTTTTCTGTTTTCAGTTGTGCATTATAAACGTCTAGTACTGCCTTGGGAAAATATCTATCCCACTGCTTCTCCAGGAATTAGTTTTAGAAAGATTCCTATTTCTTATTTTACGTCCTACCTCATGTGACAAGATAAACTAGCCACACTACACAACTTGAAGATTTCCATCCTTCCAGCTATATATGGCAAGAAGTTTGGACCTCTTTATAAATTGTCTTGCTTTCTTGCAGTGCCTTTAAAGAGAAACGATGGCTTCAGCAGTTAGGAATAGCAAGGGTCCTGGCCAAAAAGAGCATTTCTAACCTGACTACCCAAGGAAGTCTGCCAGAACCTGAAAACCTTCCAGAAATTGTGCTTTGAAAAGTCATGACAATCTCAGTTTGGGCAAAAATTTGGAAAAACAGGACAGCAAACCTCCAGTTCTAATGCTAACATTTCTAATAATTCTAATGCTGTTATTTCTAGCCACAGTTCTAATGCTACACTACTATCTACAGGATATTTGATGTTTAACACCATGTTTTCTTGGATGGTGTCACCCTATATGAAAGTTTATGTTCCTGCATAAAGAGTCTGAAGAATACAGAAGACACTGAGAATGGAAGCTGCTATGGGATGGGAAACTGGGCATATGGGAAAGAGGAATGGGAATGAAAACTTTTACTGTGTTTCTTTTTTTGTTTTTCTGGTTTGTTTTAATGCTTTTTATTTTTTAATCTTACAAATGTAGCACATAGTAAAAAATAATACATTTTAAAAATTTATATAGGGCAAGTTCTCAGAATTACAAATACTACACAGGTCTAGTGCTGGCCAGACATCTGTTGAACTTCTGCTAAAACACTGCTTTCCAGTAATTGAGATAAATTTTACCTACAGTGAACTGCACAGATCTTAGGTGTAAAATTCAATGGTCTCGGGCGACCATTGCGACAGTGATTCAGCAGGCGGAATTCTCGACTGCCATGCAGGAGACCCAGGTTCAATTCCAGGTCCCTGCCCATGCAAAAAAAAAAAAAAATTCAGTGGGCTTTACAAATGTGGACATCTGTATAACTAACACCTCAGTCAAGATGTAAGCCACCTCTACTAGCTGAAATGTTCCTTTGGATTCCCATCCAGTAATTTCCAACCACCTATAGGCAACTACTATTCTGTTTTCTATCATGGTAAATTTTTTCTGTTTTCAACTCTAAAATCAATGGAATCATACAGTTGTTCACTTTTGTGTCTAGGTTCTTACATTCAACTTAATGTTTTGATATTCAATTATATTGTTGCATTATTAGTAGTTCTTCATTCTTTTTTTTATTGCTGAGTAGTTTTCCATTGTATAGACAAACCACAATTTATCTATTCATTGTATGGACATCTGAGTTGTCTCCAGTTTTGGGGTACTATGAATAAAGTTGCTATGAACATTATTGTAAAAGTCTTTTTGTAGACAGATGTTTTTATTTCTTTTGTGTAAATGTCTAGACAGGCATTGCTGGATCATAGAGAAACTGTACATTTAACATTATAAGGAATTGCCTAAGTATTCATTTCTCCAAAATGGTTTTACCATTTAACATTTCCACTAGCAATGCACAAGAATTCTTGTTGCTTCAATCTTCACCAACATTTGGAATTATTTTGATTTTTAGTCATTGCTAGGAATATGAAATTATATCTCATTGTGATCTTAATTTGCATATACTTAGTGACTAATGATTTTGGATACCTTTTCATTGCTTATTGGCCATTTGGGTATCTTCATTAGTGAAATGTCACTTCAAGTTTTTGCCCAGCTTTTTTGTTATATATTAGAAATTTTTTAGATTCAAAATACAAGTTGTTTATATAGTGTGAGTATTTTTTCCCAGGCTGTAGCTTGCCTTTTCATTTGATTAATGGGATTTTTAATAAAAGTTTGTAAATTTGTTGGAGTATGCTTTATCACTTGTTTCTTGTATGGGTCATGCATTTTTTGTATGTTCACTGCCTATCCAAAATTCTGAAAATATTCTTCTTTGTTTTCTCCTAGGGGCTTTATAGTTTTACCTTTTCATTAGGTCTATAATCCATCTCAAGTTATCTTTGTGTATGTGATGCAAGGTAGGGGGTCAGGATTCATTTTTTTCCATACCTTTATCCAATTGTTCTAGTAACAGCTGTCTAAAAGGCTTTCCTTTCCCCACTGAATTACACGGGACCTTGGTCAAAAATCAATTACAACAAACCTGTGAGGTTAGTGTGATGCCCCAATACATCCCAGAGTAATTTGGGCAAAGAATAAAAAAGTATTTGCAAAGTCCCTTGGGGGAACTGGGGAGAAAGGAGGAAATATTAAACTTCCCCATCTGGGGAATTCCTGATATTCTCCCAAGCAGTGGGGACAATCAATTAAATAGGCTGAGCCATCAATCTTCAGGCTCAACCCTATGAAATTTACTCCTGCAAAGAGGCTAAGCCTACTTATAATTGTGCCTAAGAGTCACCCCCAGAGAACCTCTGTTGTTGCCCAGATGTGGCCTATCTCTCTAAGCCAACTCAGCAGGTGAGCTCACTGCCCTCCCCCTACATGAGACATAACTCCCAGAGATGTAAATCTCCTTGGCAACATGAGACAGGATTCCCAGGATGAGCCAGGACCCAGCATCTTGGAATTGAGAAAGCCTTCTTGACCAACAGGGGGAGAGAAATGAAACAAAATAAAGTTTCAGTGGCTGAGAGATTTTAAACAGAGTTGAGAGATTATCCTGGAGGTTACTCTTATGCATTATACAGATATCCGTTTTTAGTTATGGTGTATTAGTGTAGCTAGAGGGAAGTACCTGAAACTGTTGACGTGTATTCCAGTAGCCTTGATTCTTGAAGATGACTGTATAACAATATAGATTTTACAATGTAACTATGTGATTGTGAAAACCTTGCATCTGATGCTCCTTTTATCCAGGGTATGGACAGATGAATAAAAAAATAAAAAGAAAAATAAACAAATAATAGAGGGAGGATAAGGGGTAAAAAAAATTGGGTTGATTGAAATACTAGTGGTCAGTGAGAGGGAGGGGGTAAGGGGAATGGGATACATGAGATTTTTCTTTTTCGTTTTTTCAAGAGTGATGCAAATATTCTAAAAATGATCATGGTCATCAGTATACAACCAAGTGACGATATTGTGAGCCACATTGTATACTTCAGACGGATTGTATGTATGTGAAGATATCTCAATAAAAATATTTTAAAAATACACCTGTGAATCTATTTCTGGACTCTATTTTGCTCCATGACCTATTCATTTATTCTTAGGCCAAAACCACACTTTCTTAATTACTGTAGCATAATAGTAAGTCTGAAATGTGTCCTCTAACTTTGTTCTTCTTTTTCAAGATTGTTTTGGTTACTCTGGATCCTGTGCATTTTCTTATGAAAATGTTAAAGTGAACTTGGCTTTCCTTATAAAAAAAACTGCCTGTTGAAATTTTTGAGACAACTAACATCTTAACATAGTGGATCTTAAGATCTATAAAATAATTCTTTATCCATGGTATATTTTCCCATTTGAATAAGTCTTCTTTAATTTCTCTCAGCAATGTTTTATAATTTTTAGTATAGAGGTCTTACAAGCTTTTGTTAATTTTTTTCTGAAAAAATTTTGAGGCTGTTTGCTAAGAAGCTTTTAAAATAGAACCTATTACAATAGTCAGAAGCATCTAAAACATAAAGCTCATTAAAAATATATCTTGGAGTTCCTAGTTATATATTACGGGTTGTGGCATGAGGAAAGTTAACACAAAACAAAGTACAAAGCTTATGCTAGAGAGATGCTGGAATGTAGCATGTATATAGCTGTTGATTAGTCACAGAAACAATAAGAGAACACAGTAATTGGAAGGGGGCACAGCAGAGGTTCTGTGAAGCTGGTAACATTCTATTTCTTGAACTGGGTGCTGGTTATACAGATGTATTCAATTTTTGAAAATTCCAACAAGGAATATATTTTAAAAGTGTACCCCTTTTTCTGTGGATTTTAAAATCCAATTTTAAAACCCAAACATCCCTAAAGAGAGGGATAGAAAGAGGGGTGATGGTGGAATTATACAGAGAAGACAGGATTTAACAAATAAGTATGATTGCTGAATCATTAAACTGATATCTCTTTTATATTCTCCAGTATCTTAGAGCAGCTAGAGGTATAAACTTAAAATTGGGGAATTGTAACTCATGCAAAACTCTGAAATCTGTTCTGCAACTAATTATGGTGCTGTGTTGTGAAATTTATTGCTTTTTTGTATGTATGTCATTTTTTACAAAAAAGAAAAAAAGTCAATTGTGATGATAAAAAAAATATTGATGCCTTCTAGCCTCTTATATTCTGGAGCAGCTAGAAGGAACAATCTGAGAGGATTGTATGATAGCCCATGACAAACTCTGGGATCTATTCTGTAACTACTTGTTGGAGAGTGTTTTGAAAACGATTGCTTTTTATTTCTTTGCTTTGTATATATGTTATATAATAAAAAAGTTTTTAAAAATCCAATTTTTAAAAAGTGAACTAAAGGAATGAAAAGACCTCAGAAGCTACTTCCTACAGTTGGTCCAGCCTCAGACTCTTTCGTGAGAGCACAGTTCATGTGAGTGATGGACGCCGCCATGGTTATTGTCCCCTTGACAGGGTGCTGAATTGAATTGTGGTTCCTTGCAGGGGGGTATGATATTATATGTATCACTGAGATACAGCCAAGGACATGCCTTGTGCAAATATTTGGGGATTAGAAAGCCTAAGAAGGAAAAAGGAATATGGGGAAATATGAGGAAAGGGGAAGGTGCATGAGGTAGAGTGGAATGGAAAGATGAGAGAGTGCAAGAAAATTGATTTAAAGTTGCCCTTGTTCCCTCCTGGAATCAACTGGAAAAAATATGGAGTATAATAATTCTTTCTTCACTTTAGCCCAGGAAGTAGGATGGCAAGAAGTCAAATTAAGACCTTATATATTTATAATGACGTACAATTGCTAAGCATTATTAGCATACACGCGGTACCTAGGGCATTTATTCTGAGCCTGAATCCTATTAAAATCAGAGTTAATTGCCACCTTCTCTGCGCTTTCATGTCATTTTATTCATTCCTCAAAAATTACCACTTATCACATTGTATTGAAATTACTTGTCTCTTTCATTTTACTGTGGTTTTCTAGAGGGCAAGGACATTGTTTCCATCATTTCCAAAATGCCATGGCATTGTATATGCAACTTTCAAGCATTTATTCGAAAAATATTTGTTGAATTAAATGAATGTATTTTAGGAGGACCATGCACACTGAATTCTCAGTTATTTGTGCACCATAAAATCTGTACCTATAAAATGTAAATGCTCCAGTTTACAAACCCTTCAATTGCTTAAGGCTAATTTATTGCTCCATTTGATCATCACAATCAATTCCTTAATGTTAATTCATTCTTTCATCTGAGCCTGATGACAGCCCTGCAAAGCACATAAGGGCGGTCATTATAATAGCCATTTTATAAAGAAGCTAAGCTTATAACATCTAAAAGCAACTTGTTGGAGATCATACAAGTAGTAAGTGTCAGAGCCAGAGCCAGAATCTTGCCTTTTGATTTTTTCACTTGGGTCATTTCCACCAAACAACCATGTGACCTTTGATAACAAGAAAGTCACTCTGTCAATTATTCCTGGGACTTTGAATTCCTAGGCTGGTTTTCCCTGGCTATGACTTGGCATCTTGACCAATTGCCTGACTAAACATGCCGTACTCCCTATTCCCCAAGTTCACCTCCCTTCCCCCCCATTCTAGTCTCTGAGGTCTCAGGAAAGAAAGGCTATTTAAGTTTGGCATAATTCACAATTAAGATGGTAAATTTGCACTCAAAGCAAATACATACAGTGGTGGTTCAGTTAATACACCTGATCGCTGCTTCAGTGGCAGGGCCAAGGCCCAAATTCGGAGTAGGAGACTTTAAGTGTCCCCATCGCCATGAGTTAGGCTTTCAACTTGTCATGAAAACTTGTGAAGACTTTGAACACTAAAAGATTAGTGGAGTGGGGGCAAAGGTAGTTCAGTGGTGGAATTCTCGCCTGCCATGAGGGAGACCCAGGTTTGATTCCTGGTCCATGCACTTCCCCAAAAACAAACAAACAAGCAAAACAAAAAACAAACAAACAAAAATTCAACAAATAGCGCTGCAATAACAGGATACTCACCTGGAAAAATAATGAAATGTGACCCTGCCATACAGCATAAAAAAAAGAAAGATTAGTGGATGTAGTGTGTATATTAGTTTTTTATTGATGCTATAGCAGACTACCACAAACTTAGTGTTTAAAACAAAAAAAATAAAGATTATCTTACAGCTCTGGAGACAGAAGAACAAAATGGTTCTCATGGGGTTCTAATCAAGGGGTCAGCAGAGCTACGTTCCTTCCGGAGGCTCTAGAAGAGAATCTGTTCTGTAAAACCTGGCCCGGTAGCCTCTGGCTGGAAGGCTCCCACCCGAACTAAAACCCTGAACATCCGGGCATACAGCTGTGCAAACTCAGCAATCAGGACCTGCCCTGACAAAGGACCCCACTGCACACGGCCCGTAGCTGTGCCCACTGCACACGGCCCATAGCTATGCCCACTACACACGGCCCATAGCTATGCCCACTGCGCCCGGCCCGTATCTGTGCCCACTGCACACGGCCCGTAGCTGTGCCCACTGCGCACGGCCCGTAGCTGTGCCCACTGCGCACGGCCCGTAGCTGTGCCCACTGCACACGGCCCATAGTTATGCTCCCCGGCCAAGGCCCGTAGCTATGCCCACTGCACACGGCCCGTAGCTATGCCCCCGGCCCTAAAGCGCATGAAACTCCTAACCTACCACAGGAGACCCCGTAGGCATCGTCAGCACCCCCACTAGCCAGCCTATATCTAGCCCCACCGCCCCTAGGGGGGCGCGACTTCCCTGGCCCACACCCTGAGCACCCAGACCGGGAACCTCGCTCCAGGACAATAAAATTTTTAAACTCAGACTCAGTTTCTCTGATTTCTCAGTCGGTTACCGTCTGAAACCTGACATTTTGGTGCCGAAACCCGGGAGGAAATTCAGGACCCCTCCCGGGGGAACTGACTCCTCCTTGCCAGACAGACCTGGGACCCCTCTGCCCCCCATCGGCTGGCCTGTTCTCCGAGCGCACCTTTACTGACCTGTGCCTTCTGAGTCGGTGAGCCATCCCTTGTCCATACCTGGGTCTTGTCCCTACTGGAGGGACCTGTCCGTAATCGCGGCCATGTCAGGAACCCCTCTCCAACCGAGTTGTCCTCCGGGGATGCCTGGAAGGCCTCTCGGTCTCCTGCCATTTCCAGGGACGTGGGGTGTGGAGACGTCCTCACTCTCACTCCTCCCTGCCAGTGCCCCAGGGGGACCCCGTTCTGATAGTCCGGCCACACCTCGGGATGCCGCGACTTGGTCTGACTATTTCCGGACTTGACTTAAATTATGGGCAACCAGGAGTCTGGCACGGACCCCAAAACTCCGCTCGGATGTTTAATCCACGATCTGGCCACCCAAAGGCACCTTAAATTTCAAGGCCCTCTCTAATCTGGACACTTTCTATCAACAGACCAGCAAATGCTCGGAGGTCCCACATGTCCAAGCTTTCTGGCATCTAAGATCCCAGCCTGATTTATGTGCTACTTGCAATACCGCTCAAGTCCTCCTTGTGGCAACATGGCCCTCCAGTGCCACCTTCTGCCCCGGCGGACCAACTGCACCTGTCCAGTCCTGACATGCCGGTTGGTGAGATAGCAGTTCCCAAGGAAAAGCCGAACTGGGATTATCAGGTGGGAGGGGCCAGCTGTAAGCGCCGGAACCAAATGGTTAAATGTATATTAGTAGGATTAGAAAAGGCAGCCCAAAAAGTTGTTAATTATAATAAACTCCGGGAAGTTACCCAAGAAGCTTCAGAAAACCCTGCAGTTTTTCTAAATCGTCTTACTGAAGCTCTGATTCAGCACACTAGGCTAGACCCTGAATCTCAAACTGGAGCCACGTTCCTAGCCACCCACTTTATAACCCAGTCTTCCCCAGACATTAAAAAGAAATTTAAAAAGGCCAAGAATGTGCCCTCAAACACCCATCAGTGACCTGGTGACCATGGCCTTTAACATCTTTAATAGCTGGGAGGACACAGCCGAAGCCACCCAGCAGGCCCAACCACCACCAAAAAGTAAATTTACAAGCCCTAGTAGCAGCCCTGAGGCCGGCAAAGCTTCAGCAACCAGGAAGAAGGGGTCCACTGAAAACAGCAAGGAGCACTCCACCAGGAGCGTGTTTTAAATGTGGCCTGGAGGGACACTGGTCCCGCCAGTGTCCACACCCCAGGCCACCCACCAAGCCGTGCCCAGAGTGCAAGCAGCACGGGCACTGGCACAGCGACTGCCCAAACTGGCAAACTGGCTGGCCCTTGGCATCTCAATGCGGAGCACCAGCTAGCCAGCTGGACGAGGCACCAGCGCTGGAACTCCTTGGCCTGATAGACGACTGATGCATCCCAGACTCAGCGACCCCTATCACCCTTGCCGAGCCCAGGGTAATACTACAGGTGGCGGGTAAGTCCATTTCCTTTTTGGTGGATACGACGCTATTCAGTTTTGCCTCCTCATTCCAGTTTTAGCAACCCTTCTAAGTTCTCAGTGGTTGGTATTGATGGCAAACCTTGCCAACCGTGGCAAATGCCGCCACTGTCGTGCAGCCTCAACCAAACCCCCTTTTCTCACTCCTTCCTCATTTTGCCCTCATGCCCAACTCCATTACTAGGGCGAGACATTCTCCAAAAATTGGAAGCCTCAGTCCAATTCGGCCTTCCTTCCCCCTCCCCAGGGGCAGGACTCTTCTTAGCAGCCCTCATCCCAGAAAAGGGTCTATGCCTTCTTCACCATTCTGTTACACCCAGACTCATTTTTTCTGTTTGCATTTACTCCTCCTCTCCCCTACCCTGCATCCCAGCAACTCTAGTTCCCCAGCCAAACCTCTACGGGGAAGCTGAGCTGTTGTCTCTTCTCCCTGATCCTCGTAGCAGGTGGGCAATTTTTCTACCTGTACTTGTAGGATTGTCTCTTGCTTCTGCAGCTGCTGCCGCAGGTGTAGGAGGGGGCGTGTTAGGCCAAAGCTTGATGGCCATAGGAGACCTTGAGGACAAATTGAATGCAGCCATCAGTGCCTCAAAGGCGTCCCTCACCTCCCTTCAAAGGCAAATCACCTCCTTGGCACAGGTAACCCTACAAAACCGAAGAGCACTTGACCTTTTAACCGCCGAAAAGGGCGGCACTTGCTTATTTCTGCAGGAACAATGCTATTACTACATCAACGAAAGTGGCTTAGTAGAGGAGAACCTCAACGTCCTGATGAAACTGCAAAAAGACCTTAAAGGAAAGCAGGCTGTGATCCAGTCATCCTCCTGGTGGAACTCCCCTGTTCTGAAGTGGCTAGTCCCAATACTCACCCCATTTTCAGTTATCCGCCTACTGTTAATGCTCGCTCCTTTTGTTTTAAGGTTCCTACAAAAGCATCTCAAGGAACTCTCTTGGGTAACAGTCAATCAGATGCTGCTGCACCCCTATGCCCCCCTTCCAGTCGAAGCACCGGCCAGCTAAAACCCCCTACCCAATGACGCCCCCACTCCACAGGAAGTAGCCAGAAAGACTACGACACCCTATTATATCAAAAAGGCTGGACTGTAAGGCCTGGCCTGGTAGCCTCTGGCTGGAAGGCCCCCACCAGAACTAAAACCCTGAACATCCGGGCATACAGCTGTGCAAACTCAGAAATCAGGACCTGCCCTGACAAAGGACCCCACTGCACACAGCCCGTAGCTGTGCCCACTGCACACGGCCCATAGCTATGCCCACTACACACGGCCCATAGCTATGCCCACTGCGCCCGGCCCGTAGCTGTGCCCACTGCGCACGGCCCGTAGCTGTGCCCACTGCGCACGGCCCGTAGCTGTGCTCACTGCGCCCGGCCCGTAGCTGTGCCCGCTGCACACAGCCCGTAGCTATGCCCCTGGCCCTAAAGCGCATGAAACTCCTAACCTACCACAGGAGGCCCCATAGGCATCGTCAGCACCCCCACTAGCCAGCCTATATCTAACCCCACCGCCCCTAGGGGGGCGCAACTTCCCCGGCCAACACCCTGAGCACCCGGACCTGGAACCTCGCCCCGGGACAATAAACTTTTTCAAACTTGGACTCAGTTTCTCTGATTTTTCAGTCAGCTGAAAAAACCTAACATTTTCCTTGCATTTTTTAGCTTCTAGAAGCTCCCCACATTCCTTGACTTGTGGTTGCCTTACCCTGACCTCTGCTTCCGTCATCACGCTTCCTTCCCTGACTCTGACCCTCCTGCCCTCCTCTTATAAGGGCTCGTGTGTCTACACTGGGCCCACCTGGATAATGCAGGCTATCACCCCATCTCAAGATCCTTCACTTAGTCACATCCAAAAAGTCCCCCTTGTCATGCAAGGTAAGATATTCACAGGTGTGGGGATGAGGACATGGACACCTCTGCAAGGCCATTATTTGGCATACTCCGTGGACATTCGGTTTATTCATCATCTGGTTTCCTTCCACCTTTCACAGACTTTGAATCTGAGCTATTTACACCTCAGTAAATTGTAGAAAACCAATAGAAATATGAATTACTCTTGTCCATAGAAATTCAAATTAAATGTGCAATTTCTTATTGCCCTATGGATCGACCCACTTCGTGTGTATTTGTATATTCATTTTAGCGTTCCTTATTCCCTATATATGTATGTGCTTGGAAATCTCCTCTGAACAAGTTGCAACTGATTCTTTTTAATTTTTTTAAATGAATTGGAAACATTTAATATAAAATGTTGATGTTCATGTTACAGCCACATGAATTCAGGAAAATGAATTTTAAGCAGTCTTCAAAACATGATAAAGGACAGTGGTAGCTTTGAAAAACATCCGAATGAAAAAGTTAAGAAATCACAAGAAGATGTCTTATATACTTCCTGTGCTCAAAATTAGATGTATAAAATAATTAATAGTCACCTCAAAAAGCTCACCTTTCACATGTAGACAAAAACTGGGAACAAATTATGTAATTACAACTATCTTTATAAGAGAGCTCCAAAAAACACAGATTTTTAACAATATAAAGATGGTGACAAGATTAACAAAAGCTTAATGATGAGGCTTAATTAACAACTTCAATTCACATGATTTTGAAATAAAATGTGCAGTCTTTTAGCCCTATCTTAAATTGCCTTTGTTTCACTGTTTTACAGTTACAGTATAAATTCAAGGGATGCTTAGAACAGATTAAAATTATATTATTTTAAAACATTTTCATTATCTAAGAAAATACAATACAATCATGTCTCCCCCAACTATTCCTGAAAACACTAGAGTAAATTTAAAAGTTCTAAAAGTCTCAATCAGCTACAATACCACCATCATCACATGAATTCAGTAAAACTGTTACCAGAACATTTAATAAAAAATTAAGCTCCGAGGGATTCACAACTTTCTGAAAACTACAATTTAAAAATATAAGAGAGGGCAGGCCACAGTGGCTCAACAGGCAGAGTTCTCACCTGCCATGCCTGGACCTGGCATGATTCCTGGTGCCTGCCCACGCAAAAAATAAAAAATAATAATATATATATATATATATGCAGTGAGAGCAATCTGAATTTGCAGATGAGTACTGGGTAAAAAGAGCTATAAAGTTATATATTTAGTTCCAATAATTATTAAATACTATGGGGAAATTTGGGCACAAGTTATCAGTAAACCGATTTTATCTTCTATACCTATAGAAACTACATATTCTAGGATAATTTAGGAGTCAATATTTCTGTACCTACCTCAAATAAACTAAGTTAAGATATGCATATAATTTTTAAAAACCTATTTAGATAGCTAAAAAATTTTACTTTGTTTCTCTAATTTCAGGAAGGAAACTGAAAAAAAAATTAAAAGATGAAGAAACCACTCTAGTTTTCTAGTTTATTGCAAATTTTACTCTGAACAGATTAACTCTCAAATCCTCATATTAAGATATCAAAGAAGTAGAAAAATATCATTACAATTAGAACAGAGTAATGGTTCCATTTAGCAATGGAAAAAAATAAGCTGAATTTTGAAAGAGTGAATTTTTATCATCTTCCTAACATTTTGAATATCTTCTTTACAATATACATGAAGGGAGGCCATAAATGGAATTTTCTGAACCCTTGATACTAAATTCATAAAAACAAAAGCACAGTATTGATATCATACGTTTGAGTTGCAAAGAATAGAATTACAGTATGATATGACTTGTCAATAAATTTGACAAGCCCTGTGTTGGCACCAGGAAGGACCAAATTCCCCTTAAAAAACAGTCATGTGCTCCCAGAGGTATAAACCTCCCTGGCAATGTGGGACAGAAATCCTAGAATGAGTCAGAATGAGTCAGTAGGGGTTGAGAAAACTTCTCGACCAACAGGGGGAAGAGAGAAATGAGACAAAATAAAGTGTCAGTGGCTGAGAGATTTCAAACAGAGTAGAGAGGTTATCCTGGAAGTCATTCTTATGTATTATATAGCTATCCCCTTTTTAATTTAAGGTATATTACAGAGGCTGGAGGGAAGTGCCTGAAAATGTAGAGCTGTGTTCCAGTAGCCATGTTTCTTGAAGATGAATGTATAATGATATAGGTTTCACAATGTGACTGTGTGATTGTGAAAACCTTGTGTCTGATGCTCCTTTTATCTATGGTATAGACAAATGAGTAAAAAAATATGGATTAAAAATAAATAATGGGGGAACAAATGTTAAAACAAATTGAGTAGATTGAAATACTAGTGATCCATGAAAGGGAGTGGTAAGGGGTATAGAAAAAAAATAGGAGGAACAAAGGTTAAAATATATTGGGCAGATGGAAATACTAGTGGTCAATGAGAGGGAGGGGTAAGGGGTATGGTATGTATGAGTTTTTTCTTTTTTCTTTTTATTTCTTTTTCTGAAGTGATGCAAATATTCTAAAAAATGATCATGGTGATGAATATACTACCACATGATGATATTGTGAGCCATTGATTGTACACTATGTATAGAATGTTGTATGTTAAGAATGTTCGTGTCTGTATGTATGTTGTTTTGGTTTGTCAATTAAAAATAAAGCAGTCGTGTGGAAGTATAGATCAAATACTTTTATTATCTACAATAGCATGCTTTCCCACATTACATATGCTATTGCATAATCCAAGCATATTCACTCAGAAAAATATCAAATATTTATGAAATTTTAATTTTTATCTAGTAAGTTTATCTACATTCCCATTCCATCTATGAGACCCCCACATTTCTAATAGTATACCTTATATGTTTTATATGATGTTCAATGATTCATAAAACTCCTGCAAATTATTTTCTTCTCTGTGAGCTGGCTAACACAAATGCTGGTAAGTGGCTTTCCAGTAATCTCACAGAATATGTGTGTAAATGAAGTTTCAAAATGAGCTCCCGAATATCTTCCCTTTGGCCTTTATTACAAGAGGAGGAACCCATTTCTCCAAATGAATTGGGAGTTCAAAGTTAACAGTGGCATCCTTGAGGAAGCTTTCCACGTACTGAATAAATAAACTCCACAATCACTGTAATTATTCTATTTAGGAACTTAAGGGCATGTTTGCTTTGCTGAATTCACAGTGAGTTTTTTGCTTAACTCCCCACTCTACCTCTAAATACTCTCAAATTCTGAATGGTGTTATGTATAGGAGCAGCTTTCAAGGAGTCTAATATGAGACTACATGGCCTTTTACATGTTTTGTTTGGTATATTCATCTCTGTACTCTGGGAATCCTTTGTACCCAGGGATAGTGTTGAAGTGGTATGTAGATCATTATCTATTGTTTTGTTGTCATATTGGTATTGCTGAGCCTGGGATTGCTAGGATCTAGTTTGTGGAAAATCTCACCTTCTAACCATGAGAAACAAATGGCTGCAAGATGCCAGTGAGATGACTTGTTTACAGGCACAAAGATAAAATCTTTATTAAAGATGTTCATATCACGAGTCCATTTCTTGCTCTTTTATGTCTTCATTGTGCCACTGAAAAATCTGAATTATCTTCTGTTAAATTATTTTCCTTTTTCATCAGGCATTTATAGAAAAAGCTACTAAAAATGTGACTTCATTCAATAAGATCATTTGATGTCTTCTCCAATAAGAGATATTTAAAGTAGAAATCAATGATAACCTCATTAAGAAACTCCCCTTCTTCTAAGCACTCCAGATTTTCATTAGTTACTTCTAGTTTCCTTTTAGTAGGTGGTGGAGGATATACAATCAACTTCTGAACAGGTCCACTGTGTCTGACTTCTTGACATTCTTCATCTGGATTAGATTTAATAGAAAGTGGGCAGCCACCCCTCTCTCTCCAGCCAATATGACGAGCAGTCGCACCACCCTCCCCGTCTCTGCGTGGGACAGGACTCCCAGGGGTGTGGACCTTCCTGGCAACGTGGGACAAAGATCCTGGAATGAGCTGAGACTCAGCATCAAAGGACTGAGAAAACCCTAGAATGAGCTGAGAATTAACATCAAGAGACTGAGAGAAGCTTCTCTACCAAAAGGGGGAAGAGTAAAATGAGACAAAGTGTCAATGGCTGAGAGATTCCAAACAGAGTCGAGAGGTTATCCTGGAGGTTATTCTTATGCATTAAGTAGATATCACCTTGTTGTTCAAGATGTAGTGGAGAGGCTGGAGGGAATTGCCTGAAAATGTAGTGCTGTGTTCCAGTAGCCATGTTTCTTGATGATGATTGAACAATGATATAGCTTTCACAATGAGACTCTGTGAATGTGAAAACCTTATGTCTGATGCTCCTTTTAGCTACCATATCAACAGAAGAGTAGAACATATGGAATAAAAATAAATAATAGGGGGAACAAATGTTAAAATAAATTCAGTTTGAAATAGTGGTAAATGAAAGCGAGGGGTAAAGGGTATGGTACGTATAGTTTTTTTTTCTCTATTATCATTTTATTTCTTTTTCTGTTGTCTTTTATTTCTTTTTCTAAATCGATGCAAATGTACTAAGAAATGATGAATATGCAACTATGTGATGATATTAAGAATTACAGATTATATATGTAGAATGGAATGATTTCTAAATGTTTTGTTTGTTAATTTTTTTAATTAATAAAAAAAGTTTAAAAAAAAAAAAAAGAAAGTGGGTAGCCACCACTACTTTGCTTCTGCAGGAAGGTATAGATAAGTAGGCTTGGCAGCATCTATATTTGAAAACTGAGATACTGATTTCACCTTCATTTCTTAGCAGCAGAAGCAGCAGGGAAAGAACAAATCTCAGCATAGCAATACTGAATAAAAGAACTTTCTTTTGAAGAAAGGTTCTGAAATAAAAGAAGTGCCTGAATCCAAGATAATTGATAAGAAATCTCTAATTCTCCACTGGTCTTACTTATTTCTGTCATAATATATTTCAATTTCAGTTCTTTTCTTTGTGATATAGGACTGCGTAGCTCAAGGAAAATGAATGTACTGGATTTTGATTGCTAGCTGAATAAAGAGTTTTCTAACTAGGTCTGAATCTCTTGACAATAATTTGAAGAGAACTAGAAGAAAAGTATAACATGAGTCCTTTAACTGTGGTCATCAACTTTACTTTTCCATAACCCAAATCTCTTTAAATGAGTGGTATCCATTAGCAATGAAACCCCATTCAAGGATACTTGAAATTGGATCTTATACTTTGTTGTGAATGTAACACAACCTTTAGAAGTTCCTTTTACTTTGCCAATATAAACAGAAGTAAATATAAAATCCAGTTGTAAATCCATGTTATTAATAGGCATAATACAGGCAATGTTTTCCATATCAGGATTATATGGACATAATTCAGATGAGACCTTTACAAATTCGCAGGTAATCAATGGTAGTTTTGGACAATGTTGATTCAGAAGTACTTTCATTTGCATTAATGATCTCACGGTTTTGTTTAGGTTGTAATTTAAGGATTTTTGGACTTTTAAATTCAATGTGTCCTTCTATAACCAATGTCCTGCTGGCAATGGTGCCAGCTAAGCCTCAATCCAGGTTCCATAGCCTCAAAACTAAAAGAATTTAGAGATGAGAGGGCCACAGGAATAATCTGTAAAGTTTATTAAAAGAGAAGTTTATCAAAAAGAGAGAATACATGTTAGAAAGGTTAATGAGGATGTGCCCAAGGGAGGAGGGACAGCACTGAGTGGAGCCAGGACAGCTTGTTTTATAGGAAAGTTTTGTTGGTAGCAGGTTTCCATAGTAACCTTTGAATACTAGGCATCTTCTCGGTTCTAGGAGGAGATAGCTAGCAGAATTCAAGATCTGTTGTCACGTACCTAAAACTTGTCTTTGAGTAAAAGGTTAACAATCTTTATGGCCCTATGCTTCCTATATTAACTAAGAGTTTGTTTTGGGGCCCAGAATTTTACAAGCTTTTATGGTTTGGGGAGATTTCAGTGGTTCTGGCTTTAGGGAAGCCCCAGGAATTTTGCAGCTAAAGTTTGCAGCTCTGTATTAGTTCCTTTGGAGCCAGATAAGAAACAAGGGGCTTGGAGCTGTCTGTGAACTCTTTCAGTGCTGAGTAGGAAACCAGGCAGTTGTGCTATTTTATCCTGCTTCACTTCTTCATCACTGGAAACAGTGGTTCAGTTAAGATCAATGATTGGTTCTCCTCATGGTGTCCTCTTAGAGCAGACTTTTCTTACTGGAAACCAAACCCGCAAATGTTTCCGTGGTTAAATAGCCAGAAGTGCTTTTGGAGTCAGCCCTCAAAGTCAACTGCTGACTATTAAGTGAGGTAATTTCTTCAAGCAGTTTTTGGTCCTGATGACAGTTTTCAAGTAACTTCAAACTCAGTGGATACTGTTGAGTAATTTTCTTGTTCTTTTGTGTGTTCTGTTGACTTAGCTAGAAAAGAAATAGAATCATGGAATCAGAAAAATTATATCTAAGCCTTTTCTTTTCTTCCTGGATATAAGAGTGGGTTCCATTTTTGAATCATAACATGTATTTTAGTTTGTAAGTTAACAGAATGCAATATACCAAAAACAGAATGACTTTTACAAAGGGAATTTATTAAGTTACAAGTTTACAGTTCTAAGGCTATGAAAATGTCCAAATTAAGGCATTCAGAGAAAGATATTTTAAGTCCAAAGAAAGGGCTGGTAAAGTTCAGGGTTTCTCTCTCAGCTGGGAGGACACATGGTGACATCTGCTAGCTTTCTCTCCTCACTTCATAATGCTTCCCTGGCGGTGATTTCCTTCTACATCTCCAAAGATCTCGGGCTGTGTGGCCTCTGTCGGCACTATGGCTTTGTCCAAAATGGTTCTTTCTTAAAGGGCTCCAGTAAGCAACCCCACCTTGAATGTGTGGAGACAGTTCTCCATGGAAGCAATCTAATGAAAAGTTACCATCCACAAGTGAGTGGATCACATCTCCATGGAAACAATCAAAAAGATCCCACTCAGTAATACTGAATAAGGATTAAAGAGCATGGCTTTTCTGGGATACATGGCCATTTCAAATGGGCACAACATGTATCAACCTTGTTTCTGTTCCCCTCTTTAGGATGATCACAATTTCTATTTGCACTATTAAGAACTTTAGGTCGAGTATCAGACATTACAAGAGATATATCATTATCATCTCTTTGCTTTTCTTTAGTGTCCGGTCTTCTCTGGAGAACTATCATGTACTGTCTTCCTAGATTGTGAACAGCTTTCTAGGTGATACCTTAGAAGTGAAAGGATGCCCACAGACCCCTTTTTTACTTTCATGGGTCTAGAGAGATGACCTTATTTCTTAGACTTCTTTTCCACCTCTGCAAAGGGTGATCCCAGCATTCTGAGCCTTTTGAATTTGGACAGTAGTGACTGAAGATGAACATCTTCTGGTTTTGCATTTAGCATCTCTGTTACCCAAAACTCACAGAAGTCAAAAGATGAAGATTTTTTCTTTTTCCTTCTGCAATTTTCACCAGGTGAGGATCACTGTCATCTAGCCTTCCTCTTCTCCATCTTCTATTCCTGTTGCAGTTGCAGTCGCAATTGCTGTCACCTCAAGACCCTTAGGCTAGGAGTGGAGGGAGGGGAGAGGAAAAAAGCTTTAACTATTTTTTTTTAGCTCTTCTGGGTATATAACGGGTAGTGGTATTGCCAAATCATAGGGCAATTCAATACTTAGTTTCTTAAGGAACCACCCGCCAAACTGTCTTCCATAGTAGCTGTACCATTACACATTCCTACCAGCAGTGTATAAGTGTCCCAATTTCTCCATATCCTCTCCAACATTTGTAGTTTCCTGTTTGTTTAATAGCAGCTCTGCTGGTTTGAATCTCTTGTGTACCCTAAAAATGCCATGTCCTTTAATCCTCATTCATTATTGCTGGGTGGAATCTTTTTTATTGTTTCCATGGAGATGTGACCTGCCCAATTGTGGGTGGTAACTTTTGATTAGATGGCTTCCATGGAGATGTATCTTCACCCATTCAAGGTGGGGTGCTTACTGGAGCACTTTAAGAGGGAAACATTTTGGACAAAGCTTCAGAACCATGAGAGCCCATGCAGCCAGAGACCTTTGGAGAGGAAGAAGGAAAACACCCTCCTGGGGAGCTTCATGAAACAAGAAGCCTGGAGAGAAAGATAGCAGACATCACCATGTTTGCCATGTGCTTTTCCAGTGGAGAGAGAAACCCTGGACATAACTGGCTTTCTTGAACCAAGGTATCTTTCCCTGGATGCTTTACAGTGGACATTAATTTGGATATTTTCATGGCCTTAGAACTGTAAACTTGCAACTTAATAAACTTCCCTTTTTAAAAGCCATTCTTTTTCTGGTATATAGTATTCCAGCACTTTGCAAACTAGAACAGCAGCCTTTCTTATAGGTGTGAGGTGCTATTTCATTGGAGTCTTGATCTGCGTTTCCCTTATAGCTAATGAAAATGAACATCTCTTCATGTGCTTTTTAGCCATCTGTATTTGCTCTTCAGAAAAAAAAAATGGCTATTCATATCTTTAGCCCATTTTATAATTGGGTTGCTTGTTCTTTTGTCATTAAATTGTATGATTTCTTTATGTATACAGGATATCAAACCTTTATCTGATGTGTGATTTCCAAATATTTCTTCCACTGAGTTGGCTGCCTCTTCACCTTTCTGACAAATTCTTTGAGGCACAAAAGCATTTGATTTTAAGGAGTTTCCATTTATCTATTTTTGTTGTTGTTCCTTGTGCCTTGGGTATAAAGTTTAGGAAGCTACCTCCCATTACTAGGTCTTGAAGATGTTTCCCTACATTTTATTCTAGAAGCTTTATAGGCTAGTTCTTATATTTGGGTGTTTGATTCACTGTGAGTTAATTTTTGTATAGGGTATAAGTGAAGGGAATGCTTTGATTCTTTTGGCTATTGGTGTCCAGTTTTCCCATGCTCATTTATTGAAAAGACTATTTTGTCCCAGTACAGTGGATTTGGGGGCCTTGTTGAAGATCAGTAGACTATAGATTTGGTAGTCTATTTCTGTGCTCTTGATTTGATTGCATTGGTCGATACTTCTATTTTTGTACCAGTACCATGCTGTTTTGTACACTGTGGCTTTATATCAAATTTTAAAATCCAGAAGTGTTAATTCTCCCACTTCATTCTTTTTCTTTAGGATGCTTTTAGCAATTTAGGGTCTCTCTTCTCCTTCTAGATGAATTTGGTAAAAAGCTTTTCTAAGTCTTCCAAGTAGGTTGTTGGAATTTTGATTCATATTGCATTGAACCTATAGATAAATTTGGGTAAACTGACATCTTAACTATATTTAACCTTCTTATCCATGCACAGGGAATACCTTTCTACCTATTTAGACCATCTTTGATTTCTTTTAGCAAGATTATATAGTTTTCTGCGTACAAATCTTTACATCCTTAGTTAAGTTCATTCCTAGATACCTGATATTTTTAGTTGCTATTTTGAATGGAGTATTCCTTAGTTGACTCCTTGATTAGGTCATTGCTTGAGTATAGAAATGTTACTGATTTTTGCACATTAATTTTACATTCCACCGCCTTGTTGAATTTATTAGCCCAAGTAACTCTGTTGTAGATTTCTCAGGATTTTCCAAGTATAGTATCATGCCATCTGCAAATAATGAGAGTTTTACTTTTTCCTTTCCAATTTGGATCCATTTTATTTCTTTGTCCTGCCTGATTGCTCTAGCTAGAACTTCTAGTACAATGTTGAATAACAGTGGTGACAAAGGGCATCTTTGTCTTGTTCCTGATGTTAGGGGGAAAGTTTTCAGTCTCTCTTCATTGGGTACGATGCTGGTTATGGGTTTATCATACATGCCGTTTATCATATTGAGGTAATTAGCTTTGATTCCTACCTTTTGAAGTGTTTTTATTAGAAAAGGATGTTGAATTTTGCTGAATGCCTTTTGAGCATCAATTGAGATGATCATGTGATTTTTCCCTTTTGATGTGTTAATGTGCTGTATTACATTAATTGATTTTCTTGTGTTGAACCATCCTTGCATTCCTTGTATAAACCTCACTTGATCATGGTGTATAATTCTTTTAATATGTTGTTGGATTCAATTTGCTAGTATTTTGTTGAGAATTTTTGCATCTCTGTTCATTAGGGAGATAGGCCTGTAGTTTTTCTTTCTTATAACATCTTTGCTTCATTTTGGTATTAAAGTGATGAGTTAGGTAGTGTTCCTTTTTTCCTCAATATTTTGGAAAAGTTTGAGCATGATTGGTGTTAGTTCTTTTCAGAATGTTTGATAAAATCCCCCTGCAAAGCCATCTGACCCTGGGCTTTTCCTTGTAGGAAGATTTTTACGACTGACTGACTCCCTTTACTTGTGTTTGGTTTGTTGACATCTCTTATTTCTTCCTGAGTCAGTGCAGCTTGTTCATGTATTTACAGGAATTTGTCCATTTCATCTAAGTTGTCTAGTTTGTTGGCATATAGTCGTTCATAGTATCCTCTTAAGACATGTTTTTTTATTTCTTCAGGGTCTATTGTAACAACCCCCCTCTCATTTCTGATTTTGTATACTTGCATGCTCTTTCTTTTTTTCTTTGTCACCATTGCTAGTGGTCCATCTATTTTATTGATTTTCTCAAAGAACCAGTTTATAGTTTTATTGATTCTTTCTATTGTTCTTTTGTTCTTCCACTCATTTAACTCTGCTTTAATCTTTGTTATTTCTCTTCTTCTATTTGTTTTGGGGTTAGTTTGCTGTTCTTTCTCAAGGTCCTCCAGGTGAGCAGTTAAGTCCTTGAATTTTGCTCTTTCTTATTTTTTGATATAGGCATTTAGGGCAATAAATTTCCCTCTCTGTATAGCCTTTGCTGTATCCCATAAATTCTGATATGTTGCATTCTCATTTTCATTCATCTCCAGATAATTACTTATTTATCTAGCAATTTCTTCTTTGACCCATTGGTTGTTTAAGAGTTGATATTTAATCTCCATGTATTTGTAAAAGTTGTCATTCATTGGTGCTAATTGATTTCCAGCTTCATTCATTGTGATCAGAGAAAGTGATTTGAATAATTTCAATGTTTTACAATTCATAAAGATACATTTTGTGCCTCAGCATAAGATCTAACCTGGGGAATGTTCCATGAGTACTAAAGAAGAATGTATATCCCAGTGTTTTGGGGTGTAACAACCTATATATGTCTGTTAAATCTAATTCATTAAATTGTTTAACTTCTCTATTTCCTTGCTGATCTTCTCTTTGGTTGTTTTATCTATACAGGAGAGTGGAGTATTGAAGTCTCCTACTATTATTGTTGAAACATCTACCACAACCTTCAGTTTTCCAATGTCTGTCTCATGTACTTTGGAGCTCCTAGATTGGGAGCATAAACATTTATGATCGTTATTTCTTCTTGGTGAATTGTCCTTTTTATTAATATATAGTGCTCTTCTTTGTCTTTTATGATGTCTTTGCACTTAAAGTTTATTTTGTCTATTATTAATATAGCTACTCTGGCTTTCTTTTGGTTACAATTGGCATAGAGTATCTTTTTCTATCCTTTCACTTTCAATCTGTTTGCATTCTTGTGTCTGAGATAAGTCTCCTGTAAGCAGCATATAGCTGCATTATATTTCTTAATGCATTCTGCCAATCTGTATCATATAATTGGTAAGTTTAGTCCATTAACATTCACAGTTATTACTGTAAAAGCACTTCTTGAATCCACCATCTTATCCTTTGGATTTTATTTGTCAAATATGTATTTTTCCCTCTTTCTCTTTTTATCCTTTTACTTACCCTTACTGGTACTCTTCAATTCTGTGCCCTCCTCCAGACCTCCCTCTCCTGTCTTTTTTTTTTTTTTTTTGGCTGGAAGAACTACCTTTAGCATTTCTTGTAGGGCTGGTCTCTTGTTGACAAACTCTCAGCATTTGTTTGTCTGTAAAAATTTTAATCTCTCCCTCAGTTTTATAGGATAATTTGATTGGGTACAGAATTCTTGGCTGGAAGTCTTTCTCTTTTAGTGTCTTAAATATATCACATCACTGCCTTCTCACCTCCAAAGTGCCAGTTGAGTAGTACAAACTTAGTCTTACGTGGTTTCCCTTGTATATTACACATTGTTTTTCTCTTGCTGCTTTCAGGATTTTCTGCTTCTCTTCAACATTTGACAGACTGATTAGTATGTGTCTTGGGGAAGGCCTATTTGGATTTATTCTATTTGGAGTTCGTTGGGATCTTTGATTTGCATATTTATGTCCTTTATAAGGGTAGGAAGTTTTCCCCCATTATGTCCTCAACCAATCTTCCTAGCCCTTTATTCTTCTCTTCTCCTTCTGGAACACCAATGATTCTTATATTTATGTGCTTTGTTTTGTCCATCATTTCCCTGAGATCTAGCTCAAAATTTTCCATCTTTTTTGCCATTTTCTCTTTTGTGTGTTCAAAGTCAATTGCCCTATCCTGTAGTTTGCTTATTCACTTTTCAAATCTGCTGTTGTGTGTCTCTAGTATATTTCTGATTCAGTCTACAGTATCTTTAATCTTCGTGATATCTGCTACTTTCCTATTTATTATTTCAGATTCCTCTTTATGCTCTTCTAGTATCTTCTTGATCTCCTTTATGTCATTAGCAGGGTGGGGGCGGGACACGTGAGGGTAGCATGTTCAAGGAACGTGGCTTGGCTTACTTCCTTGTCCTGGTCCCCCATCTGTAAACATTCCTGAGGGCTTCAGCCTTCTGTTTAGAAAGGGGTGCATTAGGCTGTTTGCACTAGCTGGCCAGTCTCCAGTTCTCTGCATCTCAACTGTGTTTTTGCAACCAGGGTCTCCCTATGTGGTACAGAAGACCCCCCTAGGTCACTTACACTCTAGAATCGTCATCCCAGTTGCCTTCCTGTCCCTTGTCTAGCTGTTCCTTGGAGCAAGGGTGAACTCGGCCTCTGTAATGGGTTCTTATTTTAATCTTACTGACTCCCTCATTAACTAAGAAGTTCAATACCATTCTTGACATATGTTCATTATATATTTGTATAAGAATCATCATTTCAGCTTTTATGACATGTATTCTTTAATAATGGACATTTTCTCAACAACTACGAATAAAGTATTTCCAGAAAATTATGCTATTTTTGCTATCTGTAACTTAAATAAAAATTGCGCTCCTTCTGAAAATGCTGCTTCAAGACCTAACTAACAAGTTCAAGGACTTGCCTTACTGCATGCCAGTGGAAAATACCAGCAATTTCTGTCAGATCTGAGAGACAAGGCAGACAGAATGTGGAATAACTTCTAATTTTCATTTCTACCCAGGAGACTAGGAGTAAAGAAGGAATTGTCTCAAACCCTAGAAAAGATCGATATTAGGGATCTCTCTCTTTTCCCTGCTCACTGCAACACATCAAGAGGGTATGATTGAGAGACCCATACTGCCGTTAATTAGCAATCTGTAGTCTCCTACATTACTGTGCAATTAGTCTCTCACAGCATATGCAAGGTGAGAGAGTTAGAAAAGGAATCAAATTCCTGCCCCACCCTAAACACATAAAAATAAATTGTTCTGCACCCTGCAAGCAAAGGTTATCATCACCATCATTCTCTTTAACCTAATTTATATCACTCATAGAACTTGCTACTGACCTCCGTTTTCAGCCTGGTGTGCAGAATGATGGGCTTTGGAGCATTTGGGCAGATTTGATCCTCTCCTTCCAACTCTGTCAACTGGCTTATTAAGTAATCTTTGGGGCTTTGTTTCTTCTCCTGTAAAAATGAGGTCACCAGAAGTCTACTGGAACATGGTTCAACAGTTTCAGGTACTTCACTCTAGTTACTCTGTAAGAAAATTAAGTTTAGCTTTCATACAAGATGGTGGAGGAAAGGGCTGCAGAACAACTCAAACTGGTCTTGTAGGCAGGGCAGGAGAGCGCCTTTGATGTAAGCCTAGAATTGGTGTCATATAGGTAGAAACAAGTTTAAATAAGTAACAGCCAGGGTCATTGAAATATAAAGTGTCATCAAAAGTGGGAACCTTCCACCGGAAATTTGAATTAGTTAGACTATCTGGAGATGCTGTAACCTCTGGAATATCCAATCAGCAGAGAAACAGGGGAGGGACCGTGGGTTAAGCTTAGGAGATAAATATCACTGCTTTCAGTTGCTTAGCATGCCAGCCACCATTTTCCAGTTGGGCTCCCATTCTTGCAAGATTGTGAATATATTTTTTAATTCTCCACAGTCGGGTGAGCATTTACTCTCTTTCAAGTATGGTGTTCTTTCTAACAACTCCAGTGCACTCCATTCAAACTAAAAATAGATATCTAAATAATGCCTAGGAGTGGCTTCTGGGATGACCTCTCAACTCTTCTGAAATCTCTCAACCACTGAGACTTTGTTTTTTCTTGTTTCTCTTTTCCTCCTTTTGCTCAAGAGGGCTTCCTCATTCACTTGGTGCCAGGTCCCGGCTGGTCCCCAGGAGTCAGATTCCACATTGCCGGGGAGATTTACACCTTTGGGAGTTGGGTCCCGTGTAGGGGGGAGGACAGCAACTTCACCTACCCCTTTGGCTTGAAGAGAGAGGCCACACCTGAGCAACAAAAGAGGTTCTCTGGGAGTGCCTGTTAGGCATAATTGTGGTTGGGCCTGGCTTCACCTTTGCAGGAGTGAGCTTCGTGTGGGCAAGCCCTGGGACTGAGGGCTCAGCCTATTGAACTGGTTGCCCCCACTGCTTGTATGAATATCAGTAATTCCCCAGACAGGAAAATTGAAATTTTCCTCTTTTCTCCCCAGTCCCCCAAGGGGACTTTGCAAATACCTTTTATTCTCTGCCCAAATTACCCTGGGATATATTGGGGCATCACACTAACTTGTACAAACCAATAAGCTCTCATGCCCTATTCATGATTCCATGTAATTATGGTGTTCAAGTAAACTGATCATACAACTTAAATTAGATAATGGGCTACCCAAAATACAAATTTTTCACCAAATAGGCATCTCTCCCTCTGGTCTCACACCAAAGGCTGAAGTTCGAAAATATGGGCCATATTAGTATTCTGATTTACTTAGTCTTACCCAGATCAGCTTCATTCATATCTCTGGTTGAAGTCTGATCCTTTTTCCAGCTTTTTTAACAGTTGCTGAATGGGGAAATGCTGACTTTCATAGCTTCACTGCTCTAGCTCTGTGTCTCAGATGTCACATAAATGCCCGAAGTTTCAGGGAATTACCAGGTTGTACACAAATAGCTCAGTGTCCCAAAATTTAGAAATATCAGTTGCAACTCCTAAATATATGTGACTGTTACAGGAGTTTACAATCTGGGAACCTTTACAATAGGCCCCAACTCTCATGATAACCCCATGCTCTAACTTCAGTACTCTGAGTTTATATATTATGTTAGTCCATATCACTAAGGCATGATAATATTTTTTTTGTTCCTGACATTTCGCTGGGCATTGTGCTGGTTTGAAAGGAAGTATGCCCCCTAGAAAATCCATGTTTTAATCAAAATCCCATTTCATAAAGGTAGAATAATCCCTGTTCAATACTGTATGTTTGAAATTGTGATTGAATCATCTCCCTGGATGATGTGATTTAGTCAAGAGTGGTTGTTAACTGGATCAAGTGATGACATGTCTCCACCCATTTGGGTGGGTCTTGATTGGTTTACTGGAGTCCTATAAAAGAGGAAACATTTTGGAGAGAGTCCCCTTTTTTTGGTAGAGCCACGTGAAAGCCAGCAGATGCTGCCATGTTCACCATGTGCCCTTCCAGCTGAGAGAGAAACGTTGAACACCGTTGGGGTTCTTGAACCAAGGTATCATTCCCCAGATGCCTTAAATTGGACATGTCTATGGACTTGTTTTAATTGGGACATTTTCTCGGTCTTGGAACTGTAGACTGGCAACTTACTAAATTCCCCTTGTTAAAAGCCTTTCCGTTTCTGGTATATTGCATTCCGGCAGCTAGCAAACTAGAACTGGCACACTGTCCTTAGGGTTCATTCACATAGTTGCATTCCTTCTTGCAGTGGCTCAGTTGTCCACTGTATGTATTCATCACAGCTCCCCCTTCCATTCCTCAGTGGATGTCTCCTGAGGCCACCTTTATTCATTGCGAATCAAGAACAGTGCTGCCCTAAACACGAGTGTTCTTGCTCATGTTAAAATTGGATTGTTTGTAGTTCTTAATTCTTTTTAATAAAATTTGTATTGTGTAATGTATATACAACAGAAAATAATTCTTGATATATATCCTGTCAATAGCATGCCTTGCAGTGATCTTCTTTAAGTGTGGAAAATGTCTATTTTTTAATTTAATATAATCAAATATATTACTCTTTCCTTTTACTACTCCATCCCTATTAGAATGTCTAAAATGAATGACTAACTAAAACACCTGTTGGGAAGGATACGGATTGCCCGTGGTTTTAATTTACATCTCCCTGTTGACATCGATGTTGAATGTCTCTTCATGTGCTTCTCTACCACTCACATATCATCTTTGGTGAAATGTCTGTGCCAATTTTTTGCCCATGAAAAACTGTTCATGGTTATTATTGAGTTTTGATCAGACGTGTGACTTGCAAATATTTTCTCCCAGTCTATGGTTTGTTTTGAATTGTCTTAACAGTATTTTTTTTTTATTGTTGTGCAGTCTCCACCATATACAAAAGGAACAAAAATATCGGTGTCACTGTCCACTTAACCCCAACAGCAGTGTTCCTAAGTGATACCTGGAAAAACTATCTTTTCCCTAAGCAAAGGGCTATCTGAAAGTCTGCTTAGGTAAGAATACATTATATATTTTGAGGCAGTGTGTTAAAGCTATTTCAATAGCAGTCTATTCATTTAAAGTCATAAGACCAAATATTTTCCAGGGTTAAGAGAATCTCAATCATTCTCAGTCATTCTCCACTTTACAGAGAAGACCCAAAACTCAGAAGCCAGGGCTGGAATTCAGGTCAGCAGTCTCTGCACTACCCTGGCAGCACACAGCATTATTGGAGAGGTTCAAATACTCTTCTTGGAGGGGCTGCCCCGAGTCACAAGGTCTGGGTGCCGCCCAGGACGCGTCTCTAAGGAGCTCCGAGGTGAGACCCTGATGTGTGACCTAAATTGCAAAGGAAGCTGAATTGCTCAGAGAGCATCGAAAAGCAAGAGATTAAATCACTCCTTTTCTTCCTTTTTAAATAACTGTTAAAATCAGGTACATAAAAATACATAGTTCATTTTTAAAATTAATCCTATGGTGCTATGTTTTCAAGGGCCTAATTTTCACCTTAAAATTTCATGATGGAGGCAAATAAAGATACCACTTTTCCTCCTTTGTGCATATTAAAATACCACTTTGGCTTCACGAATGAAATAAGTAGAATACAAGAAAAAACGGCTCCCATAATCCTCCTTTGCCATGAGACAGGTAGCTCTGGTCTGCTAAACTCATTTATTTAGATCTATTAATATTTTGGAGATTCCACAGAATTTTCTACGTACATGATCATGCCACCTGTGAATAAAGGCAGTTTTATATCCTCTTAAAAAAAAAAAGAGCTCACAGCCATTGAGGATATTAAATGATTTCAACTAAGTAAGATAACATATACAAAAGCTCTGTGCAAACTAATAGCTCTATAAAAATTAGTTTTAGTGGCCTCGAGCTCGTAGGAATCTTGTGAACTCTAAATGAGTCAATAAATACAAGAACAGCTTCTGACACAGTGTTTAATAAATGTTAGCTATTGGCAGTATTAATGTAAGCTCCATGAAGGGGGCTGGGGGTCGAATCTGCAGCATTTTTTACTCTCTCGCAGAATTTAGCATGCACCAATGCACCCGTACTCAGCACAAGGAGACGATTTATGAATTAAAGGATCTTCTGATTCCTTTACGCGCCGCATGGGGGCGCCTGAGCAAAGGCCGGCTGCGGGCCGGAACCCAAAGTTCGGGACGCGGCGGCGCCGGAGCCCTTTCGCGCCTGGACGTGGGCCCCGGAAGTGGGGGGGGGCGTTTTCTCTGCCTGGTACGATCCACCGCGGAGCGAAGATGCTGCTGGACCTGTCCGAGGAGCACAAGGAGCACCTGGCCTTCCTGCCGCGAGTGGAGAGCGCGGGTCAGGGGGCGTGGCGGCGCGGAGTGGGGTTCTTTGGGCCGGGGAGGGGGCCTCGGGGCGCGCGCTGCGCTCACGGCGTCCTGGCTTCCGTTGCAGTGGTGGCCGAGTTCGGGCGGATTGCGGTGGAATTCCTGCGGCGGGGCTCGAACCCGAAGGTCTACGAGGGCGCCGCGAGTAAGAAGGGGCGGCCGCGGCTCCGCAGGGGACGGGCGGGGGTCTGGGTCGCCGGGCAGGGGAGGGTCCGTAGCGACTGGTAGGAACTTGTTCCCGTTGTGGGGGAATAAACCCAACAGGGCTTTGGGGTCGGGGCGCAGACGGTGCCGTCTCCTGAGTAGTTGTGAGATTTTTTTTTTAAGCATTTCTTGAGTCTGTTTCCTCATATGTAAAAGGGGCAGAATATCATCCGCTTTTCCGAGGTACTGGGCTGCTTAAATGAACCGAAGTCTGTGGGATAGAGCTGGGACGGCTCTGAATACCGTGTCTGTGTTTGATGATTATTGTTGAGATATCTGCTTGTGCCAAAGTTCGGTATTTTAGGCTTTTGCTTTTCCCTGAACGAGGGGCGGTTTCCGGGTTTCCTGCCGAGTTCCTCCTCTGTGAGGCCTGAAGTGGCTCCGCATTCAAGAGAAGGGCGATGGCCTGGTTCTGGTTTTCACAGGTCTTGTTTTTGTAGGAGCCCATGTGACGGGAGACAGTGAGGGCGTCTGGTTGAGAGTGAGAAAGAACATGACGCGATGGCCAAGTCGTATTTTTTCATTGCAGCCTTTGAAAACATGCAATAATGGATATGTAGTCCTTAAATTAAAGCGTGGATAAATGCAGGAATATCATACAGTTTATTTGCTTACTTTTTCCTCTTCTTTCGCAGGAAAACTCAGTGTGAGTAGTGACACTGTCCAACATGGCGTGGAAGGATTAACATACCTCCTCACTGAGAGCTCAAAGCTTATGGTAAGGGCCTTTATGGATTGTTTTGTATTACTTGGGCCCTTAAGAAAAGTCCACTGTATTCTACATCTTAGTTCTCGTAAATATCTGGGGTACTTTAGTAATGTTCTCAATGATTTATAATTTATTTTGTGAAGACATTAAGCAATATGACTGAATCCCATTTGTTCGTGTAAAATCGCCTCTAATTCTGCCTGCACACTCTTAGATGGCAAAATATGTATTTTGAGGGGGAGAGAATAAAATGTTTTATTTTCTTTGCATATCAAGTATCTGGCCTGATATAGAATAGGAGGGGAAACTAAAGTTATTTTCCTTTTTATACTTTAATAAAGCATTACATATTTTTTATATCAGTAACTCAAATTTTGGGATATTGGACAAGTGCTGTCTTTAACTATAAGGAGTGTTTCTTTCATTTACTAAGCAGAAATTAATTAGAGGATATCGTACTCATTTTCATGTATGAAGTATGTTAGCGTTTTCTAGACAAAGATACATTTTGATTTTTTTTTAAATTTAATTCGCTTTTAGATTTCTGAATTGGATTTCCAAGACTCTGTTTTTGTTCTGGGTTTCTCTGAAGAATTGAACAAATTATTGCTTCAGCTTTATCTGGACAACAGAAAGGAGATCCGAACTATTCTGAGTGAATTGGCACCCGACCTTCCCAGTTACCACAACCTTGAATGGAGACTAGATGTACAAGTATGTTTTTTTTTTTTAACTGACAAAGAATATAAGAATTATTTTAGGTTTATGTTCTCATAATTATTGCATTCTCTACAGACCTGTGGAGACATACTAGGCACACAGCCTTTCTCCGGAATGCACAGCAACTAGTTTTTTAAAGTTTATTTTTAGACCATTTCATCAATAGTTCATTTGCTTACGTTTTTAATGTATTCAAATCAGTTTGAATTGAAGAGTTCATAAGAATATTATTTTGGAAAAGGAAATAGTTATACAGATTTTTAAGGTAGTGCTTAGATTTTTAAAAACTTTTCCCTTTAAATATAACACGCATGTAGAAAAGTGCATGCCATAATTTTATGACTCAGTTAATTATCACGCAGTGGAAACACCATGAAATTAACACTTGATAATGACCAACATCTTGGAATCATCTTTGCTTCCTAACAATTACCACTTCCCTCCTTTTTAAAGATACCTCCATCCTGACTTTTAATACATAGGTTCCTTTTGCCTGCTTTTTTTTATTGAGAATTTTTTTTTTTAGAGAAGTTGTAGGTTTTTAGAAACATTATGGATAATACATATAAAATGCAAAGTTCCCGTGTACTACCCTATTATTAACTGTTTGCATTAGCGTGGTACATTTGTTATAATTCAGAAGACATTGTACAGTTGTACTGTTAACTATAGTCCATCATTTACAATAGGGCTCACTGTGTTGTACAGTCCTGTGTTTTTCCTTTTAATTTTTATTCTAGTAACATATAGAACCTAAAACTTTCCCTTTTAACCACAGTCACATGTATAATTCAGTGCTGTTAATTACAGGTACAATGTTGTGTTACCATCACCACCATCAAAATGTTACAATCAACCCAAACAGAAATTCTGTACAATTTAAGCGTTAACTCTCCATTTCCTACCTCTAACCCAGGCTCTGGTTATCTATATTCTAGAATCTGACTGTATGAGTTTGCTTATTCAAATTATTTCTTATCAAAGTGGGTTCGTAAAATATTTTTCCTTTTATGCCTGTTTATTTCACTCAACATGATGTCTTCAAGGTTCATCCCATGATGTCACATGAATCAGAACTTCATTTCTTTTTAATGCTAAATAATTTTTCATCGTATGTATATACCAAATTTTGTTTATCCATTCATCTGTTGATGGACGCTTGGATTGTTTCCATCTATTGGCAGTTGTGAATAATGCTGCTATAAACATTGGTGTGCAAATTATCTGTTTGACTCCCTTCTGTCAATTCTTTTGGCTATATGCATAGTAGTGGGATTACCAAATCATATGTGATTCTGTATTTAGCTTTTTGCAGAACTTCCAAACTGTTTTCCACAGTGACTACACCGTTTTACATTCCAAAGCCAATGAATTAGTGTTCCTACAGTACTTGTAATTTTTTATTAGTTTGGTTTTTTAATAGTAGCCATTCTCGTGGGTGTGAAATGGTATCTCATGGTTTTAATTTGCATTTCCCTTATAGCTGATGTCGTTGAGCCTCTTTTCATTTGCTTTTCAGCCATTTGTGTATCTTTGGAGAAATGTCTATTTGAGTCTTTGCCCATTTTTTAATTGGCTTGTCTTTTTATTGTTGAATTGTAGGTTTTCTGTGTATATTCTGGGTATTAAGCCCTTCTCATATTTTCAAATATGTTCTCCCATTGAGCAGGTTGTCTTTTCACTTTTGTGATAAAGGCCTTTGGCACACAAAAGTATTTACTTTTGATGAGGTCCCAATTATTTATTTTTTCCTTTTATTGCTTGTGCTTTAGGTGTAAAGTCTAAGAACCATTGCTTAACACAAGATCCTAAAGATGCTTCCCTACGTTTTTCTCTAGTTTTATGGTCCTGTTCCTTACTTTGATCCGTTTTGAGTTAATTTTTGTATATGGTTTGACTTAGGGGTCCTTCTTTAGTTTTTTGTATATGGATATCCAGGTCTCCCAGCACCATTTGTTGAAGAGAGTACTCTTTCCCAATTGAGTGAACTGGGTGCCCTTGTCAAAATCAATTGTCTATAGATGTGAGGATCTATTTCTGAATTCTCAGTTAGATTCCATTGGTCAATTTATCTGTCCTTTGTCACTATCATGCTACTGTTTTTTATTTGTTTGTTTTAAATATCATGCTATTTTGACTGCTCTGGCTTTGTGGTCAGGAAATGTGAGTCCTTCAATTTTGTTCTTCTTTTTCAAGATAGTTTTGAATGTTTGAGACCCCTTACCCTTCCAAATAAATTTGATTGGCTTTTCCAATCTGTTGGAATTTTGATTGGGATACACTGACTCTGTAAATCGTTTTGGGTAGATTTGAATCCATAAGTATGGAATGCCCTTCCGTTTATTTAGATCTTCTTTGATTTCTTTTAGCAAAGTTTTGTGATTTTCCGTATAAAGTCCTTTACATCTTTGCTTAAAAATATTCTTAGATATTTGATTGTTTTAGTTGGTATTCTAAATGGAAATTTTTTATTTCCTTAGCCTGCTCATTACTAGTGCATAGAGACACTACTTGTACCTTGCCACTTTGCTGAATTTGTTTTTTAGCTCTAATAACTTTGTTGTAGATTTTTCAGGATTTTCTGTATATAGAGTCTAGTTATCTGCCAGTAGTAACAATTTTACCTCTTCTTATCCGATCTAGCTCTGGCTAGAACTTCCAGTGTAGTGCTGAATAATATTGTTGACAGAGGGCATGTCTTGTTCCCCGTCTTAGAGGGAAAGCTTTCAGTCTTTCACCATTGAGGATGGTATTGGCTGTGAGTTTTGGAAGTTTCCTTCTGTTTCTCTTTTTCTAAGCATTCTTATCAAGAAAAAGTACTGTGATTTTTGTCACATGCCTTCTTCTTCATCTTCAGTTGAGATGCTCATGTGGTTTCCACCTTTGATTTCTTAATGTGGTGTATTACATTAATAGATTTTCATGTGTTGAGCCACCATTGTGTTCCTGAGATAAAACCCACTTGATCATGGTATATAATCCTTTTAATGTGCTGTTGGATTCAATTTGCGAATATTTTGTTGCAGATTTTTGCATCTGTATTCATTAGAAAAATTACTGTGTAATTTTCTTTTCTTGTATTTTTATCTGGCTTTAGTATTAGGGTAATGTTGGCTTCTTAGAATGAGTTTGGTAGTGTCCCCTTCTCTTAAATTTTTGGAATAGTTTGACTGGTATTAATTCTTCTTGGAATGTTTAGTAGAATTCACCTCTCGAAGGCATCTGGTCCTGGCTTTTTTTAGTTGGAAGGCTTTTGACGACTGATTTCTTTATTTAAAATTGGTCTGTTGAAATCCTCTATTGCTCTGAATTCAGTGTAGGTTGTTAGTATGTTTCTTGAAATTTGTCCATTTCATCTAGGTCGTCTAATATGTTGGCATACAGTTAATCATAGAATCCTCTTATGATCCTTTTCATTAATGCAGAATAAGCTGTAATGTCTACCCTCTCATTTCTGATTTTATTTATTTGTGTTTTCTCTCTTTTTCTTTGTCATTTCTAGCCAAAGGTTTGTCAATTTTATTATCTTTTATCAAACCCGACCTTTGGTTTTGTTTCTTTTGTTTATTTTTCATTCTTTATTTCTATTTCATTTATTTCTTCTCTGATCTTTGTTATTTCTTTCCTTCTGCTTGCCTTGGGTTTAGTTTGCTATTCTTTTTGTGATTCCTCCAAGAGTATAATTAGGTCTTTGATTTTAGCTTTTTCTTCTTTTCTAATGTAATCATTTAGGGCTATAAATTTCCCTCTCAGCACTGCTTTGTTACATTCCATAGTTTTGATGTAGTGTTTTCTTGTTTTCATTCATCACAAGATATTTAATGATTTTCCTTGTAATTTCTTCTTTGACCCACTGATTGTTTAAGAATGTGTTATTTAACTTCTATATATTTGTGGATTTTCCAGTCCTTTGTCTATCACTGATTTCCGGCTACATTACATTGTGATCAAAAAAGATGTGTTGTGTAATTTCAATATTTTTGAATTCATTGAGACTTGTTTTGTGACCCAGTATTTATTTGCTAGCTGCCAGAATGCAATATACCAGAAACGGAATGGCTTTTAAAAAGGGGAATTTAATAAGTTGCTAATTTACAGTTCTGAGGCCAAGAAAATGTCCCAATTAAAGCAAGTCTATAGAAATGTCCCAACAAGGCAGCCAGGGAAGGTTCAAGAAGGCCTATGATGTTCACTGTTTCTCTCTCAGCTGGAAGGGCACATTGTGAAGATGGCGGCATCTGCTGGCTTTTTCATGGCTCTACGAAAAAGGGACTCTCTCCAAAATGTTTCCTCTTTTAAAGAATTCCAGTAAGCAACTCCACCTTCAGTGGGTGGAAACACACCTGCATGGAAATCATCTAATCAGAAGTTACCACCTACAGTTGGGTGGGTCACATCTCCATGGAAATAATGAAAATGCTCCCACCCAGCAATACTGAATGAAGATTAAAGGACATGGCTTTTCTGGGGTCTACCACAGATTCAAACTAGCACATTCCACCCTTTGGACCCCGAAAAGACATGCTCTTTCCAAATGCAAAATACATTCACTCCATAACAATATCAGAAAGCCTTAAACCGTCTCAGTAACAATACATTTAAATACAAAGTTAGAAACTATAAAATCTCATCAAATCAGTTACAGACATGGTCTGTCCTAAGGCAAAATTCTCCTCTGGCTTTGGACCTGTAAAACTCAGAACATGTTATTTACTGCCAACATATAAAAGAGGAACATTCATAGGATACATATATGCATTTCCATAGGGAGGAAGAAATAACAGGGGTCACTGGACCCATATAGTTTCGAAAACCTGCAGGGCAAAGTCCATTAGATTTCAAAGTCTAAGAGTCATTTATCTTTGGGGCTTTAGAAAGCAGCAGTCCCACCCTTTCCAAGGGCCTATGCAGAGGCCTGCCTCTCTCTGAATGCAACCTTGGGGGACATTGGGGAGACCACCTTTTTCTCGGCTCCACCGGGTTGCACCCGGGCTCTCTGCCATCTCCGGGTCGCACGCTTAACCCCTCCATGTGGTGGCAGCCAGGCTCTCCCCAAACCCCAAAGAATGTGCTTCACCCTCTCTAAGGCCTGAGGCAGCATGACTCTTCCACTGCAAAGAGGTGGAAGGCCCATCCTCTGCCTTCGGAGCAAACTCACCCTCTCCACGTGCTTGGGTGGGTCCGTTCTCCCGGCCTGAGGCTTCTTGGCTTCAGACCCCAGCCTCCATGGCTTTACCTCTAAAGTTATTTTTCTTCCAGTGTGTCCCTTCTCTGTCCCTCTCAGTCTCGACTAGCAGTGGTTCTCTTTATATAGATCCCAGAACACTCTCGTTGGCTTTCTATGCAGTGGCCTTGGATCATGCCCATCAGACATAAGGAATTTCCACAAATCCTTTCTGTGTAACTCCATGTCCAAGCCCAGCTTTCTCTGAAATGGCAGACTGGTTCCACATTTGGTTAAATCCTCACGTGGGGCACTTTTCTCTGGGGTCTCCTTTTCTGGAGGCCCAGAATTTTCCAGAACTTCAATTTCTGGTTTCTTTGTATCCAAGAGTTCAGTTCTCAGCTTATCTCTTTTCCTGTCGTATTTCATGTAGCAAGGAGAAACCAGGCTACACTTTCCACATTTAATTTGGAAATCTGTTCTGCTAAATATCCAAGTCCATGGCTTTTAAAATCTGCCTTCCAGCCAAAGCCACTAGTAAATATTGCCAGATTATCTGCCATTTTAAAACAAGGATCATCTTCCTTCCAGTCTGTAAGGACACATGTCTCATTTCTGTCTAGAGCCTGATCAGAGGTATCTTTAGAGTCTACATTTCTACCAAGATTCTCTTCAAAACATTCTAGGCCTTCTCTATCAAGCTCCTCAGAACTCCAAAGTCTTCCCCTTATCCATGTAAATAGCCATTCCAATATGTTTGGTATTTGCAAACCACAGCAGCACTCCACTCCTCTGGTACCAAAATCTGTTCTAGTTTGCTAGGTGCCAGAATACAATATATAAGAAATGGAATGGCTTTTAAAAGGTGGAATTTAATAAGTTGCTAGTTTACAATTCTAAGGCCGAGAAAATGTCCCAATTAAAGCAAGTCTTCTATAGAAATGTCCCATCAAGGCATCCAGGGAAAGGTACCTTGGTTCAGGAAGGCCAGTGATGTTCAATGTTTCTCTCAGCTGGAAGGGCACGTGGCGAAGATGGTGGCATCTGCTGGCTTTTTCATGGCTCTACAAAAAAAGGGACTCAGTCCAAAATGTTTCCTCTTTTAAGGGATTCCAGTAAGCAACTCCGCCTTCAATGGGTGGAGACACACCTGCATGGGAATCATCTAATCAGAAGTTACCACCTACAATTGGGTGGGTCATATCTCCATGGAAACAATGAAAATGTTCCCACCCAGCAATATTGAATGAAGATTAAAGGACATGGCTATTCTGGGGTCCACCAGATTCAAACTGGCACACCCAACATGTGTTGTGTCTTGGAGAACAGTGATCATGTGCATTTGAGAAGAATGTATATCCTCTTCTGGGGCACAGTGTTCTGAATATGTCTGTCTCATTCATTATCATATTATTCAAGTTCTCTGTTTCCTTACTGATTTTCATCTAGATGTTCTGTCTGTTAACGAGAATGGTACATTGAAGTCTTTAGCTATTATTGTAAGTGTCTATTTCTCCCTTTAGTTTTGCCAGTGTTTGGCTCAAGTTTTGTGGGCACCATAATTAGGTGCATACATTTTTATGATTGTCATTTCTTCTTGGTGGATTGACCCTTTAATTAATATACAGTGTACTCCTTTCTCTCAGCTCTATTTTGATCACTGTTTGCATGGATTACCCTTTTCCATCTGTTTGTTTGTTTGTTAAGCTGCCGGAATGCAATATATCAGAAATGGAACAACTTTTAAAAAGGGAATTATTAAAAGTTTATAGTTATAAAGCTGTGAAAAATGTCCAAATTAAGGTACCAGCAAAAGGATACCTTTACTCAAGAAAGGTTGCTACCTAGAACACCTCTGGCCACTGGGAAGGCACGTGGCTGACATCTGCTGGTCCCTTGGTCCTGGGCTCCATTGCGTTCAGTCTCTATTTCTTGTGGGAGCACCTCACTTGGCTCCTGTGGTCTTTCACTTAGCTGCTCCAGAAAACAGCTCTGGGTTCTGGCTTGCTTAGCATCTCATGGGAAGGCACATGGCAACACCTGCTAGGCCCTGCATCTCCAAATGTCTGGATCCCATGTTGGCTCTGTCAGCTCTGAAGCAGTTCTTTAAGCATCTGCATCTCTTCTGAGGTTTCTTTAAAATATTTCCCCTTTTAAAGGACTTGGTAAAATTAATCAAGACCCACTTTGAATGGGCAGAGTCACATCTCCATACAATCAGAAGGTCACATCCACATTCACGTGCCACATGCCTGTGGAAGTAATCTAATCAATTTGTGCCCTGCAGTATTGAATCTGGATTAAAATAAACTGCTGCCCTCACAAGATTGGATCAAGATTAAAACATGACTTTTCTGGGACACGTAATAGCTTCAAACCAGCACACTATCCTTTCACTTTCTACCTATTTGTGTCTTTGGCTCTACAGTGATTCTTGTAAATAAAACATGATTAGATCATACTTTTTTCTCCGTTCTGCCAATATATGTATCTTTGGGTAATTTAATCCATTAACATTCAATGTTATTACTGTGAAGGCAGTATTTACTTCAGTCATTTCATCCTTTGGTTTTTATGTGTCGGATTTTATTTTTCTTCTTTTCCTTTCTTGCAGTGTCCATTTCTGTATAGTTTATCTTTTGTGATGTATTTACTGCTTTTCTCATTTCTGTTTCTGTATAAATATATATATTTCTGGTATATTCACAAATGCTTTTATTTTAAAAAGAAATTACACACTAAAAGGAGACACAGTTAAGAGCTTACATTCATATTTGGAAGTGAATCTAGGAGAGTCAACAGTTATTCTGTACAGAGCTACATGATTAAAAAAGACAGTAATACATAATGACATATGGGCTTGCCTTAGGTTGATCCACAAAATAATTTCTTTTTTTAAAAGCAAAAAGATATTGGCCTTTGAGATAGCTCTTTTGGAATGAGTTTGTAGCTCCAGTAAACTTTAAAATCAAACCAATCTCACCAGTCTCCATAGGCTGTATTGCATCCACACTCATCCAGCAACATGGAAAACATTCATCAATTATACTTTACAGCTAGATAGGATATCTTCCACTAATCTTTTGTAAACCCAGGCATTGACCTCAAGCAGCTGCCTCATAATACCCACCATATCAGGGTTTTGAAGCTGGCACACTTCTAGTTCAAACTGCATTATCACTTTGCCAGAATCTGACTATTTGACATTTCAGTGTCTAAACCTTTTGTACAAACACAGCATACTTTTGAAGAATAGACATTATTTCATTCAAGAATTGATCTGTATTCCCTAATCTGGTTGTAGTAACATTATAGTGAAGCTTTAGTCTTCTTGGTCCATCTTTGGCAGAGCCCTTTCTTTTGTTTCTGGTAAGTGCAGTGATAACTTTATCCAGTCCCCTTTTAAGGATCCTGAACACTTTGGTTTCTTTTCTTTTTTGGAGTTTCCTCTATGTGTGCTTGATTGAGATCTAGTTCCACTGAACAGTATTGCCTCTTAGGGCTGATGATAGCTGTTTGTTTCTGCTCAATTTACTGGCATTTTAATTGGTGTTTCTTTTAGGCACTGGTTTCTATCTTTTGATGGTGTAATGTTAACGGTTTGGTCATTAGTGAGTATTCCCCTTTTATTCTGGTTCTTCTTAACTGGAATCTTTCTTTGGCTCAGGCAATACAAAGTGCTCTTCATTCTTTATAGCAAACTTAGAGGTATGTATATTCTCTTTGTTCTTTAGTTTATTTGCATATGTTCTGCATAATCCTAGAGTTACTGATTTAGATTCTACATCATTTGATTCTGTCCAATGCTTGACAAACTGGATGTATGGAGAGTATCCACACCTGTTGATGAATTATTTTCGCACCATTTGTAGCCTACTAACCCAACCATATAATTTTCATCACTCACTCTTGCATCTTCCAGACTCCAGTTCTTTAACTTGAAGTCTGTGAATGGGGAAGCACTTGCTTGTTCACCGGAAAAAGGAAGAAGCCTTAAACAAACTGGTTTTCCCCTAGTTACGTATCTTCTTGGCTAGAAGCAGAAGATAGGTAGCTGTGAGAGATAATCATATTGCCACAGTGAAATTAAATCCTCCATTGTTTGCCTGTTGTTTTTGTGAAGTACAGAAAGTTCTGTTACATGATCTTCATCAAGATGAATAAACGGATTCTTGCTTTGCCGTACAGTGGAACAATTGTAATCTTGCATGATCCAGGGATGGCTTGATAGATTTTTTGCAGAAATCTCTTTCTTTGGGTCCACCTGTAGCACCTGTATTGGAGAATCAAAATACTACTGAGAGAAAGCTACTTAGGGACCTCATATTTCCCTCTCATAATCTTGTACAAAGTCATGATGTTATCATCATCACATGGTTGAAATCCACACATAAGTACATAAAAGAGTATGCCCATGCTCCAAACATCTGCCTCTGATCCAAGATACGATTTTCCTTGTGTTAATTCAGGGGCTGCATAAGCAAGACTCCCACAGCATGTCTGCAGATGGTAATCCTTGTTACCCTTGGGTTTTTCACAGAGACCATCAGTCAGCTGTAAGTTACGGTATTCATCAAACAACAAATTTTCTGGTTTGAGGTCTCTATGGCTGTAACCCTGGCTGTGCATGTAAGCTGCCACAGATACTATCTGACAGATGACAACTCAGGTCTCCTCCTTTGACAGAAGATCTTTGTAAATTAGGTAGTCAAATGACTCTCCTCCAGGGCATTACTCAAGAACCATGATTATTTTGTTGGCTATCTCTAGCACATGGTAAAGTTGACATATATGCTGATGTCTCAGGTTCTTCAAGGCATCAATCTCCATTTTGATCCAGGGCAGATCATTCCCTGGTACATTTTTATCCATGATTTAAAAATATTTTTTAACTTTTTTTATTGTGTAACATATATACAAAACAAAGAAATAAAAAAGCAGTATTTTTCCAAGCACTCTTCAACAAGTAGTTGCAGGACAGATGCCAGAGTTTGTCATTATCCATTATTTTTATAGCTACCATTTCTCCAGTGAGAATATGACAGGCAAGTCTGACCTTTGCAAAGCCACCTGTCTCAATAGTTTCATATAGTTCATGGTATTTGAGAGGTTCATCATAATCTTTCATAGTCCTCCTGGGAGTTTACTCAGAATTACAAGAAGAATCTGAGCGGCAGAGGGCAGTGTGGGTGGGGACTGGTGGCACAGAGGCACCAGCTTGGCATCTGGAGCAAAGCTATGGGAACAGAGATTCCCTCGGAGCTCTTTCAGTCATCTGATTCCAGCCACTTCTGCCCACTGTTTCTGTATATTTTTCAAATGCTCTCTTTGTGATTACCCTGGGGATCATATGACATAAGCTGTGTCTATAACCTACTAATTTGAAAAGGAGCCAACTTAGTTTCAGTAGTATACATGTTTTCTGCTCCCATATCCCTCTTTATGTTGTTTTGGTCCCACATTATCTCTTTTTTACGTTGCATGTCCATTATCAAGAAATATGGCCTCTTGTTCATTGTTTTCTGACCCTTAGTAGGAATTAAATAATAGTTATATATTGAGGATGCAGTACTTACTGTGTTTTGCATTTTTCTTTTTAGTTACATTTACAGATCTTTACTTCTTCTCACTATTCCAAGCCACTTTTTCCTGTCTTTTCCCTTCAACCTGAAGAACTTCTTTTAGCAGTTCTTGTAGGGCAAGTCTGTTGATGAATATTCTGTTTGTTTATCTGTGAATATTTGAAAACATCCTTTATCTTTTTTTTCTTTGCGATAAATACAACTGTTATTCAAACAATTAAATGCAGCGCAGGGCACAGTATGCTGTTCCATTTATTTAGATCTTCTGTGATTTCTTTTAGCAATTTCTTGTAATTTTCTGTGTATAGCTCTTTTGTATAATTAAATTTATTATTAAATATTTGTTTCTTTTGGTTGCTGTTGTTGTAAATGGAATCTTTTTCTTAATTTCTTCCTCAGATTGCTTATCACTAATGTATTGAAACACTACTGATTCTGGGGCGTTGATCTTGTACCCTGCTACTTTGTAGTACTCATTTATTAGTTCTAGTAGTTACGTTGTAGATTTTTCAGGATTTCTGACTTGCAGTATCATGTCATCTGCAAACAGAGTTTTACTTCTTCCTTTCCAATTTGGATACCTTTTATTTCTTTTTCTTGTCTAATTGCTCTGGCTAGAACTCCCAGCACAGTTTTGAATAATAATGGTAACAGTGGGCATCCTTGTCTTGTTCCTGATTTTAGAGGAAAATCTTTTAGTCAGTTCTTTCCCCATTGAGGATGTTGTTAGCTGTGTGGGTTTTTCACATATTCCCTTTATCATCTTGAGGAAATCCCCCTCTATTCCTATCCTTTGCAGTGTTTTCATCAAGAAAGGATGTTGAATTTTGTCAGATGCCTTTTCTGCATCAATTGTGTGGTTTTTCTGCTTTGATTTGTTGTTCTGATGTATTACATTAATTGATTTTCTTATCTTGAACCATCCTTGCATGCCTGGAATAAAATCCCACTTGATCATGGTATGTAATTCTTTGAATGTGCTGCTCGATTCGATTTCCAAGTATTATGTTGAGGACTTTTGCATCTATATTCATTAGAGAAATTGGTCTGTGTGCTGGTTTGAAAGGATGTATGTCCCCTAGAAAAGTCATTGTCTTAAAACTAAATTTCTATGCAATACTGTATATTTGAAACTGTAATCAGATCATCTCCCTGGAGTTGTGATTTAATCAAGAGTGATTGTTAGGCTGGATTAGGTGACGACATGTCTCCACCCATTTGGGTGGGTCTTGATTGGTTTACTGGAGTCCTATAAAAGAAGAAACAGTTTGGAGAATGGGAGATTCAGAGAGAGCAGAAAATGCTGCAGCACCACAAAGCAGAGAGTCCATGAGCCAGTGACCTTTGGACAAGGAAAACGCCTCCCAGGGAGCTTCATGAAACAGGAAGCCAGGAGAAGAAGCTAACAGATGATGCCATGTTCGCCATGTGCCCTTCCAGATGAGAGAGGATCCTTGAACTTCATTGGCCTGCTTTCCGTCAATGCCTTAGATTGGACATTTCTATAGACTTGTTTTAATTAGGACATTTTCTCAGCCTTAGAACTGTAAACTAGCAACTCATTAAATCCCCCCTTTTAAAAGCTGTTCTGTTTCTGGTATATTGCATTCCAGCAGCTAGCAAACTAGGACAGTCTGTAATTTTCTTTTCTTATAGTATCTTTGTCTGGCTTTGGTATGAAGGTGATGTTGGCTTCTTAGAATGAGTTAGGTAATACTTTCCCTCCTCTTCAGTTTTTTTTTTTGAAGAATTTGAGCAGAATTGGTACTAATTTTTTCTTCAGTGCTTAGTAGTATTCACATATGAAGCCATTTGGTCCTGCTGGACTTTTCTTTTTTTCACATGGGCAGGCACCAGGAATTGAACCTAGGTCTCTGGCATGGCCTGGACTTTTCTTTTTTGGGAGCTTCTTGATGGGATTCTGTCTCTTTATGTGTGATTGGTTTGTTGAGGTCATCTATTTCTTATCAAGTCAGTATTGGTTGTTCAAGCCTTTCTAGGAAGTTGTCCATTTCATCTATTTTGTCTAGTTTATTAGCATATAGTTGCTCATAATATCCTCTCATTACCTCCTTTATTTCTGTGGGGTCAGTGGTTATATCTCCTCTTCCATTTCTGATTTTATTTATTTGCATCCTGTCTTTTTTTTTTTTTTTTGTCAATCCAGCTTAGGATCCATTGATTTTATTGGTTTTCTCAAAGAACCAACTTCTGGTTTTGTTGATTTTTCTCGATTGTTTTCATGTTTTCAATTTCGTTTATTTCTGCCCTAATCTTCATTATTTCTTTTGCTTGCTTTGGGGTTAGTTTGCTGTTCTTTATTTAGTTCTTCCAGATGAATAGTAAATTCCTCAATTTTTGCCCTTTCTTCTTAAGCATAGGCATTTAAGGTAATAATTTCCCTCTTAGTCCTGCCTTTGCTGCACCCCATAAATTTTGATATGTTGTGTTTTCATTTTCATTTGCCTCAAGATATTTACTGATTTCTCTTGTAATTTCTTCCTTGACCCATTGGTTGTTTAAGACTGTGTTGTTGAGCCTCCATATATTTGTGAATTTTCTGGTCCTCTGCCTGTTATTGATTTCCAACTTCATTCCATTGTGATCTGAGAAAGTGTTCTATATTATTGCAGTCTTTTTTATATGTATTGAGACTTGCTTTGTGACCCAGCATATGGTCTATCCTTGAGAATGATCCATGAGCACTTGAGAAAAATGTGTATCCTGCTGTTGTGGGTTATTAATGTTCTGTAAGTGTCTATTAGGTCTAGCTTATTTATCTTACTGTTCAAAATCTCTGTTTCCTTATTGATCTCTCTTGATCATTGATATGAGCAGGGAATTGAAATTCCCAACTATTGTGGTAGAGGTATCTACTTGTCCCTTCAGTGTTGTCAGTGTGTTCTTCATGTATTTTGGAGCACCCTGGCTCAGTGCATAAATGTTTATGATTGTTATTGTTTTCTTGTTGAATTGTTTTTTATTAATACATGATGTCCTTCTTTGTTTCTTTAAATTGTTTTACATTTGAAGTCTAATTTGTCGGATATTAGTGTAGCTACTCCTGCTCTTTTCTGATTGTTGTTTGCATGAAATATCTTTTCCTACCTTTCACTTTCAACCTGTTTTTGTCCTTGGGTCTAAAATAAGTCTCTTGTAGACAACATATAGATGGGTCCTGTTTTTTAATCCATTCTGCCAGTCTGTGTCTTTGAATGGGGAGTTTAGTCCATTAACTTCATTATTATTACTGTAAAGGCAGTACTTCTACCATTTTGTCTTTTGAATTTTATATGTCATATCTAATTTTTTTTCTTTTCACCTTATTGATAGTCTTCATTTCTACACTCTTCTCCAGACCTTTTTCTCCTGCTTTTTCCTATCCGCCTGTAGTGTTCCCTTTAATATTTCATGCAGAGCTGTTTTCTTGGTCACATGTTCTCTCAGTGATTGTCTAAAAATATTTTAATCTCCCCCTCATTTTTTTTTTTTTTCATAGGCAGGCACCAGGAGTTGAACCTTGGTCTCCAGCATGGCAGGTGAAAATTCTGCCTGCTGAACCACACTGGCCTGCCCCTCCCCCTCCCCTTTGAGGGACAGTTTTACTGGGTATAGAATTCTTGTTTGACAGTTTTTCCCTTTTAGAATCTTTAATTATATCATACCACTGCTGTTCTAGTGTGAAAGCTGCCAGAATGCGATATACCAGAAATGGAACAGCTTTTAAAAGGGGGAATTTAATAAGTTGCAAGTTTGCAGTTCTAAGGTAGTGAAAATGTCCAAATTAAAGCAAGGGTATAGAAATGTCCTAATCTAAGGCATCCAGGGAATGATGTTTTGGTTCAAGAAGGCCAGTGACATTCAGGGTTTCTCTCTCAAATGGAAAGACACATGGTGAACATGGTGACAACATCTCCTAGCTTCCTCTCCAGGCTTCTTGTTTCTTGAAACGCCCCTGGGGGGCGTTTTCCTACTTCATCTACAAAGGTCTTGGGCTGTATGGGTACTCGTGGCTCTGAAGCTTTTTCCAAAATGTTTTCTTCTTAAAGGGCTCCAGTAAGCAACCCCAACTTGAATGGGTGGAGACACATCTCCATGGAAACCATCTAATCAAAAGTTACCACCCACCATTGGGTGGGTCACATCTCCATGGAAACAGTCAAACTCCCATTTAGCAATATTCAGTGAGGATTAAAGGACATGGGTTTCCTTGGGTCCACAGATTCAAACAGCACAACTGCCTTCTCATCTCCATGGTTTCTGCTGAGAAATCCACACATAGTCTTCTTATTGGGCTTCCCTTGTATGTGATGGATTGCTTTTCTCTTGCTGCTTTCAAAATTTTCTCTTTCCTTTTAACATTTGTCAGTTTGATTAATGTCTAGGAGTACGTCTATTTGGATCTATTCTGCTTGGGGTGTACTGCACTTCTTGAATCTGTAATTTTATATCTTTCATAGTAGATGGAAAATTTTCAGTGATTATTTCTTCCCTTTTTCTTTCTTCTCCTTTTCCCTTCTTTTCTCTTTCTGGGACACCCACAGTACATATATATTCATTTGTTTCATGTTGTCATTCAGTTTCCTGAGATCCTGCTCATATTTTTCCATTCTTTTCATTATATTTTCTTTTGTGTGTCAGATTTCAGATGTCCTGTCCTCCAGTTCACTAATCATTTCTGCCTCTTCAAATGTATTATTGCAGGTTTCCATTGTTTTTTTTCCCATCTTTTCTGTCGTGCCTTTCATTCCCATAAGTTCTGTGATTCAAACTTTGGAGTTCTTCTTTTTGTTTACCCAGTGTCTTCTTTATATCCTCCCTCAACTCATTGATTTTATTTTTGATGAGATATTTCATGTCTGTTCGAATATCCTGAATTAGTTGTTTCAACTTCCATATGTCATTTGAAGTGTTGGTTTGTTCCTTTGACTGAACTGTAGCTTCAGTTTTCTTAGTGTGCTGGTTTGAGTCTGTTGTGGACTCCAGAAAAGCCATGTCCATTAATCTTCATTCAGTATTATTGGGTGAAATCTTTTTGATTGTTTCCATTGAAATATGACTCACCCAATTGTGGGTGGTAACTTTTGATTAGATGGTTTCCATGGAGATGTGTCTCCACCCATTCAAGGTGAGGTTGCTTACTGGAGCCCTTTAAGAGGGAATCATTTTGGAAGAAGCTTTAGAGTCATTAGAACTGACAGAGCCATCAGAACACAGAGACCTTTGGAGATGAAGAAGGAAAATACCCCTGGGGAAGCATCATGAAACAAGAATCCGGGAAAGGAAGCTAACAGATGTCACCATGTGCCCTCCCAGCTGAGAGAGAAACCCCAAATTTCATTGGCCTTTGTTGATGAAGATAACTTCTTGTTGGTGCCTTAATTTGGACATTTTCGCAGCCTTAGAACGGTAAACTTACAACTTAATAAATTCCCCTTTTTAAAAACTATTCTGTTTCTGGTATATCACATTCCAGCAGCTTTAAAAGTAGAACACCTAGTATGACTGTTATTTTTGCTAACATCTAGGCCATTGATTTCCTTAATCAGTTTATTCTGGAGGTTATTTTCACTCTTTTATCTAGGGTTTTCTTGCTGCGTGGCTTTGTTCTCTATCTTTTCTTTGACATTCAGTTCAACTTATTCTAGGTCTCTAGCATAAGTTCTGTTTAACTGATCAGAATTTTTCAGTTCTTGTTTTTCTGTTTCTTTCCTTGCCTATATAGAGCCTTTTTTCTTTTTGAGGAAGGTCTCCTCAGACATTTTTGTCCCCAGCCAGATTTTTCCCAGACCAGATAGGCCCATGTCTCAGGAGGAAAGAGTAGCTAGCATCACTTTTCCCTAAGGGTGAGACCCAGCAGGTTGTCAGCTTTTCCTGTGAAACCTCTAGATTTTGCTTTTCATATCCTGCCCAGCATGTGGTGCTTGTCTGCCTGCAGCTTCTGACCAGCTAAAAGTCATGCAGTGCCTTTAATTTCAGCAGACCCTCCTTGCCAGGGGCATGGCTGAGACAGAGGTGTGGTAGTAGGATGGCTTTACTTTCTTCTGTTTTCCTACCCCTAGGACTTGAGTTTCTTAATGGAGAGATTCTGCTTCAGCTGGGCACCGCCCCTTTTTTTCTTGGCAAAGATACCCCTTTAGGGAATTCTCTCCTTTCACCTGACTAGTTACTTTCTCTCTCAGACAAGCTTAATTCTGCCCCTGCCTGAGGCAGTGCTGGAGCCTGAGAGCACTTTCAGGTCTATCCAGTGAGCCGTTTGAGTGGAAAAAAAAAAGAAAAAAAGAAAAGCGTTTTCAGAGCCAGGCCCCTGCACCTGGGGTTTGTCAGTCAAGAGCTTGAGGTAGTAAATGGTTGTATGTATCTCCAGGCTTTCTGTGCCTCTTTTCTTAAGGTCTAGCCTTTTACCAGTGTTTTTGCACTGTCCAACTCAAAAAAGCTTCTGTTTTGATTTTTTTTTTCTGTCAGCCCTGCCCCCTGCCTGCTGGGGCAAAAACTCCTCATTCCTTTAATGCTTATTCCAGGTTTATCTGAGTGGGGCCTGTTTTCAATAGTCAGAATTTGTTCATTAATTCTGTCATTGGAGCCTGGTTGGGTTAAACCCTTTCTGTTAGTAAAGTCTGTTTCCTTTCCCTCATGGAACCGGCCTGCCATGCCTGTGGGTAAGGGGTGCCCACCTCCACAACTTGGGGGGCTGACTGTTCTGGGTGGGGTCTCAGCCATCCTCCCTGGTCCAGACAGGTGTACACTGTGTGTCCGACCACTGGTGTTCCCCTGGCAGTTCCATACAGTTCCTCACTATTTTCTGGGTGCTCTGGAGGTTGAACGAAACTCCACACCTCTCCATGTTGCCGTCTCGCCCCACCTCTGGTCCGTGGCTGTCTTGCCCTCAGTTTTGAAGAACAGTTTGTCAGAGAAAGAACCTGGGGTTGGCAGTTTTCTCTTGCAGTACCTTAAATATATGTACCACTGCCTCTTGCCTCCATGGTTTCTAACCAGAAGTTAGTAGTTAGTCTTATTGAGGGTCCTTTGTGTGTGACAGATCGCTTTTCTCTTGCTGGTTTTAGAACTCTCTGTTAATCATTGGCATTTGACATTCCAATTAGTATGTGTCCTGGAGTGGGTCTGTTAAGGTTTGTTTAGAGTTATGTTGTGCTTCTTAGATGTGTATGTTTATGTCTTTCAACAAAATGGGGAAATTTTCAGCCATTATTTCCTCAGATAGTCTTTCTGCACTTTTTCCCTTCTCTTCTTCTTCGGGGGCACTCATGATGCGTGCATTTGTATGCTTCATACAGTTACCGTTACCTGAGATGTTGCTCAATTTTTTCTGTTCTTATTATGTTTTCTGACTGCATGGTTTGAATCATCCTGTCTTCTGTTTTCCTGAATCTTTCTTCTATCTGTTCAGGTCTGCTGTTGTATGTCTCTAGTGTAGTTTTAATCTCCATCATTATGCCTTTCATACCCATAATATGTTGTATTTCTTTTTATACTTTCAAATTCTTTTTTATGCTCACACATCATCTCTTCCTTTTTAGCTCTGTATCCAGCTTTAGTTTATTTCTATCCATATTTTCTGTTACCTCCCGAATTGATTTTTGAAATTTGTTTGAACTTTTTTGATTGGTTGTTCCAAATTATGTGTCTTTGAAGTTTTAATTTGTTTTTTGACTGAACCTTATCTTCCTGTTTCTTAGTATGGCTTGCAATTTTTGACCATCTGACCACAGGATTTTTTTTGATGTGTTAACTCTGAAACCCAGTTTCTCCCTCATATTAAGGATTTTATTTTTGATTGGCTTTTTATTAAAGCTCTTCTTTTTTAAAAAAATTTTTATTAATAAATCTTACAAACACACAAACATTCTTAACATAAATATTTCATACTTGGTGTACAATCAGTGGCTCACAATACCATCACATAGTTTTGTATTCATCCCATGATTATTTTTAGAACATTTGTATCATGCCAAAAAAAGAAATAAAAAAAAACTGATACATACCATACCCCTTACCCCTCCCTCTCACTGACCACTAGGATTTCCATCTACCCAATTTATTTTAAACTTTGTCCCCCGTTATTTATTTTTTTTAATCCATATTTTTTACTCAACTGTCCATACCCTTGGACCAGAGGAGCATCAGATTTTCACAATCACACAGTCACATTGTAAAGGCTATGTCATTATACAGTCATTTTCAAGAAACAAGACTACTAGAATACAGATCAGCAGTTTCAGATACTTCCCTCTGGCCACTCCAATACACCATAAACTAAAAAGGATTATCTGTATAATGTGTAAGAATAATTTCCAGGATAACATCTTGACTATATTTGAAATCTCTTAACCAATTACACTCTATTTTTTCTCATTTCTCTCTTCCCCGTTTTGGTCAAGAAGGCTTTCTCAATCCCTTTATGCGAAGTCCCAGCTCATCCTGGGATTTCTGTTCCACATTGCCAGGGAAATTTCCATTCCTGGCAGTCATGTCCCCCGTCAGGGGGAGGGCAGTGAATTCACTTGCCAAGTTGGCTTAGGGAGAGAGGCCATATCTGAGCAACAAAAGAGGTTCTCTGGGGGGTAACCCTTAGGCCTAATTTTAAGTAAGTTTAGCCTATCCATTGCAGGATAAGTTTCATAAGGGCAAATGCCAAGATTGAGGCCTTGACCTATTGATATGCTTGTCTCCACTGATTGCGAGAATATCAGAAATTCTCCAAATGGGGAAGTTGAATATTTCCTCCTTTCCCCACAGTACCCCAAGGGGACCTTGAAAATACTTTTATATTCATTGCCCAAATTACTCTGGAATATATCGGAGTATCTCACTAACTTGGACAAACCAACAAAGTCTCATGCTCTGTTCTAGTTTGCTAGCTGCCAGAATGCAATATGCCAGCATGGAATGGCTTTTAAAAAGGGGACTTTTATAAGTTGCAAGTTAACAGTTTTTAAGCTGTGTAAATGTCCCAGTTAAAGCAAGTCTATAGTAATGTCCAATCTAAGGCATCCAGGGAAAGATACCTTGATTTAAGAAGGCCGATGAAGTTTAGGGTTTCTCTCTCAAATGGAAAGGTACATGGTCAGAATGGTCAAGGTTTCTGTCTTGACTGGAAGGGCACATGGTGAACAACAGCATCATCTGCTAGCTTCCTCTCCAGCTCCCCAGGAGGCATTTTCCTTCTTCATCTTCAAAAGTCACTGGCTGGTGGACTCTCTGCTTCATGGTTCTGCAGCTTTCTCGTGACTTTCTGTTCTGTTGTGGCTTTCTCGTGGCTTTGTTGTTCTTCTCTGCTCTCTCTGAATCTCCAGCTTTTTCCAAAATGTTTCTTCTTTTATAGGATTCCAGTAAGGTAATCGATACCCACCTGAAGACGTGTCTCCACCCAATCCAATTTAACATCCACTCTTGAGTGAGTCACATCTCCATGGAGATAATCTAATTAAAGTTTCCAACATACAGTACTGAATAGGGATTAGAAGAAACGGCTGTCTTTGTAAAATGGGATTAGGATTAAAACATGGTTTTTCTAGGGTAATACATATGGGCACACACCCTATTCAAGATTCCACGTAATTATGGTATTCAACTAAACTGACCATACAAGTTAAATTAGGAAATGCACTACCCAAAATTTAAATTTTGCACCAAATAAACTTCTCTCCCTTTGGCCTCACACTGAAGTTGAAGTTTCAAAAAATATGGACGATATCATCCTTTACCTTGTATTCTGATTTATTTTAGTCCTGTCCATCCAGATCAGCTTCATTCATATCTCTATTTGAAGTCAGATCCCTTTTTCAACTTTTTAAACAGTTCCTTTATGGGGTACTGCTGACTTTCATAACTTCAGAGTTCTAATTCTGAGTCTGAGGTGTCATGTAAATACCCAAAGTTTCTGGGAAAGACCAGGTTATAAACTAACAGCTCAGTATCTCAGAATTTAGAAATAACAGTTACAGTTTGTGAATATATGTGTGACTGCTTTAAGAGCTTACAATCTGTGAACCTTTACAATAGGTCCCAACCTGATAACCCATGCTCCCCACTTCAGTTCACCAAGTTTTTATATTATACTTAGTCTGCATGAGTGAGGCATGTTAATTTTTGTTTTTATTTCTGACATTTCATTCAACATGCAGTCCTTAAGGTGCGTTCACCTAGTTGCATGCATCACAACTGCATTCCTTCCTGCGGTCAATCACTAGTCCGTTATATGTATACACCATAGTTCCCCCTTTCATTCTTCAGTCCTTGTACCCTTCGACTGCCTCCATCCATTATGGAGTGCAGACACTGTGGTTAAGCCTCTTCTTTGATGCTCAGTCCATCTTATTCTGGATCTTTAGAGTAGCCCATGTTTAACTGTTCAGATTTTCTCAGCTCTTCTGTACCTGATTCTTGCCTCATTGTGACTTGTATGGTGTACAAGTATGAGTGGAGGGGGAGAGGTTGGGACTGATGAGTCTGGGATGTCAATCTGCCTGATGTGGGATTTTTTTGTTTTGTCTTTTTCTTTGATTCAGCATTTGTTGAGTCCTTTATCTCTATCATAATCCAGAGTTCCAAGCAAGTGGGATTTGTCCTTACATTAGTTAATTCTAAGGGGAGACTTTTCCAAGGGATGTCTTACATCTCCATGTTGATAATGTCACCTCTTTTTTGCCTGTTTTTTAATTTTCTGTAAATGTAATGAGTCAGTAAATATTCTTTTGTGTCTGGCTCTTTTGTACAACATTATTTTTGTGAGATTCATCCACAAAGTTAATCAAAGCTACATAAATAAGCAGTAAGTAATTTTTTTACCTTTCCATATATCCTTTTTTATTAAGCAGTGAAAGATGAAATAATTAATGTTTATTGGATAGTATCTAATTGCTTATTAGAGCTGTGCTAAATGTTTGGGATATAAAAGATGTATTAAATACTTTCTAAAGATAGCTATTAAATAAGGTTCTAGAGGGAAAAAAAGAAGTAATTAGATAAACGAAAGTTCTAATTGAGAGGTTCGGAAAAGCAATAGCTCAGTTACTTCATTGTGTACTGGCATGATTCAGAGAAATTTCAACAAAAGGAGGTGAAACTTAAGAAGTATGAATGAATAGAGAAAACCTGGGTAAATATTCTTGACAAAAGAGGCATTGTAAGTTGTAAAGGCCCACCTAGATATGAGCATAAGCATATGAGTATGCAGTATAGAGCACTGGTTCTCAAGCTTAACTGCATACTTTTGGAAGCTTTAAAAAATTTTGTTGCTTGTGTTCCACCCTAGAGATTCTGATTTTTTGGTATGGGATTTGGCCTGAGCATATCTCCCCTTACACGCAGATAATTCTAATGGGCAATAAAGTGTGTAAATCACTGTTACAGTGGATTCTTTCTAATTTGAATGGAAAGATTGTCAAAATAGGTTATAGAACTTTGGTTAGAGGAGTTTAAACTTGATCTGACACTCAATAGGGAGCTCTTACAGACTCTTAGAAAACAGAGTCACAATAAAGCAATCATTTAGAAAAATTGACGTCTTTAGGCAGACCAGAATGAAAGTATTAAGAATGTCAGACCTCCAGAGTTTTTTTTTTCCCTGTACAAATTACTTTTTTCTGGCTTGCCCACTACCTTTTGACTCTTTCTTATCTGTTAGGTCTCAGTTTAAATCTGGGCTCAGCAAACAATGGTCTACTGGTCAAATCTGGCCCACTGCCTGTGTCTTAAGATAGTTTCATGGAAATATAGCCATGCTAATTTTTAACATATTGTTTGTAGCTTTCTACATAGTACAAGGGCACAGTTGAATAGGTGCAACTGAAATTGTATAGTCTGAAAGCTTAAAATATTTATTATCTAATTCTTTACAGAAAAAGTTTGAGGACCCCTAGGTTTACATGATGCTTCCCTATAGGAGAAATTTTCTCAGCTGCTAGAAGTGATTAAATCAGAGGGATCTATACCACTTTTTCGTGGCATCTATTCCTCTTTTTGCAAATCATCTCACGTATACATATGTTTTCCTCACTAAACTCTAAATTCTAGAGGCCATGCATGTCTTATGTGTTCTCCTTCAGAGCCTCCATATCTCCTCCATACTCTACACTCTTAGCTATTGACTGCTTCTTGGGTTGACCTACAAAGGAGAAGCACTTAGAAGAGAACTCTCACATGCTCCCACCACCACATCTATCAGCCCGCCTGTGTTTCTACCTGTTTGCTCTGCCTTCTCTCTTGTTACTCTTGATGAAGTGCCCATGTTCCTAAGGGCAGGCAGTCTCTCCCTGTGCAGGTAAATCCACCCCCTCCCTTTTTTTAACTGTTTTTTTTTCCAAATATATTTTTATTGACAAATCTTCACACACATACAGTCTATACATGGTGGCTCACAATATCATCATTTAGTTGGGTATTCATCACCATGATCATATTTAGAACATTTGTGTCATTCCAGAAAAAGAAATAAAAAGCAAAAAGAAAAACTCATTCATCCCATACCCCTTACCACTCCCTCTCATTGAAATTGGGTATTTCAGTCTATCCAATTTATTGAATCCATCCCTTCTGCCCACACAAAGACATAGTTCCAGCAATTGTTCCCCCTCTCTCTTGCGTCATACTCTATGTTCCCTTTCTACTGAATCATTTCCTTTAGCACACAGTCAAAACCCAGTCTTGATTCCATATACCCCTTCTGTTACCACCCCAGTTTTGGCTTCTCTTTACACCAGAACTCCTTGAGAGTCATTTCACCATCTGTACATTACTATGCATTTACTTTTAGCATTTTGTCACATTTGTCATATCATTTTTTATCTGTCTACCTATCATCTTTATCTACCATCTATCTACCTGTATATCTGTTTTCTAAACATTTAAGGAGTAGGTTGCATACATCATGCTCCCTTTACACGTAGCACTCCAGGTCCATTTCCTAAGAACAAGGACACTCACTCACATAAGCACCTTAAGTGCAGGTGTCAGGCTCAAGAAGTTTAACGTTGTTATAAAGTATAGAGTTCATATTCCAATTATTATTATTTTGTCTTTATTTTATTACTTAACTACCCATACACTGGATAAAGGGAGTATCAGTTACAAGTTTTTACAATCGCATGGTTACATGATTAAAGGTATATAGTTACACAATCATTATCAAAGGTCAAGGCTACTGGATTACAGATGAACAATTTCAGGTATTTCCTTCAAGCAGTTCTAATATACTAGAAACTAAAAAGAAATATCTATATAATGAGTCAGTAGTCATAATCATTAGTTAAATCCTAGCTTCTCAGTTACACCTCCTCCCTCTCACTTGATCATTCTCTCAGTCTTCAGTAATATCTGGGCAATGACCATTTTAACTTCTTTGTACTGGAAAGGGTGTTAACCTTAAGGGGTATAGAAATGAAGCTGGTTGATGTTCTTGGAGAGACTGTTACCTCTGGGTTTCAGAGCTTATCTGGCATAGAAGCAGTCTGGAGGCCTTAAGCTTCTAAAAAAATAAACTTACTAAGAAAAGCTTTTACAGAGTCTTCATAGAGCCCAGGGTATTCTTTAGGGTTTTCAGGAATACTATTGGTTGGGGCTTGGGAAACTGTGGCAGTTTTGTAGTATCTGGCTGAAGCTTGTATATGAGTAACCTCCAGAATGACCTCTTGACTCTATTTGAAATTTCTTAGCCACGGAAACTTTTTGTTTCATTTCTTTTCCCCCTTTGGTCAGTACCAGGTTCATCACTGGGAGTCATGTCCCGTGCATGTCCCGCATTGTCAGGGAGACTTACATTCCTGGGAGTCATGTCCCATTTAGGGAGGAGATTAGTGAGTTTATTTGCATAGTAGTTGGCTGAGAGAGAGAGAGAGAGAGAGAGAGAGAGGCCACGTCTGATTTGCTTGCTTTTGACCTTTGTAAAAGTGGTATTGGATGTGTTCTTCTATGAGTTGCTGTTTTGATTCAGTATTTCCTTTTTAGATTCAACTATGACAGTTCTTATTGCTGTAGCTCATTTCTTTTCACCACTGTTTAGTAAAAATTTCATTTTATGAATGTTCATTTTATCCATTCGGTTAATGAGTATTTGGGAGGTTTGCAATTTTTGGCTCTTGCAGACACATACTATTGTGAATAAACGTAAGATTTTAAGGTGTATAACCAGGAGTGAAATTGCTGGGTGGAAAGATGTGTGCTTCAATTTTAGTAGGTAATGCATCTCTAGTGTTACTAGGTAATGCATTTTGTCTTCTTAAGTGAATTCTCCCATCACCTTCACCAGCAATGGATTAGAGTTCTTATTCCCACTACTCATAATGTTCATTATGAACAGATTTTTAATTTTTGCTAGTCTGATGTGTATAAAACAGTATCTTGTTGTGGTTTTCTTATGTTATCCGTTTGTGTTACTTTGTGAAATGCTTTTTTAGGTTTTCTGTACAGTTTTCTACCGAGTTTTGCATTTCTTCTTATTAAATGAGGAGTTCTTTACTCATTCTGGATACTTATCTTTTGTCTTTCTGTGTGTGTGGTAAAATATCTTCTCCCTGTTTGTGGATTGTTTTTTTTCACCATCTTTATTTAATTCTTTGAAGAAAATGTATTAAATTTTTTTTTTTTGGATGCATGGTCCAAGAATCAAACCTGGGTCTCCTGCATGGACAGCGAGCATTCTATCACTAATCCCCTCATGCACCCTATTAATTTTAATATAGTTTAATTTATCACGTTTTTTTTTTTTATGGTTTGCCCCTTTTAAATCATGTTTAGGAAATCATTTTGTACTACTGTAAGGTTGCATATATTTTGGTTTTCTTTTCTTCTCCTTCCAAAGATTTTAAAGTTTACTTCTCATTTTAAAGTCTGTGATTCATCAAAAATTAGATTTGTGTATATGGTTTGAGGCAGTTATAAATGTTATTTGTTCAGTATGATTATTAACTAATATTGTACTCTTATTCCTTTTAAAATAAAGCTTGCAAGCAGATGTCTCAGGCAACAGATTAAACCAGCAGTGACTATAAAGCTACACCTGAATCAGAATGGAGATCACAGCAGCAAAGTTCTGCAGACGGACCCAGCTACCCTGCTCCATTTGGTTCAGCAACTGGAACAAGCATTAGAGGAGATGAAAACAAACCACTGTAGGAGAGTTGTCCGCAACATCAAGTAGCATCAGTTTTAAGGTTTTAATCCCTTGAATCATTTATGAACTGATGATATGCAGCAATTACTTTTTAGAATTTTTTTTTTAACTAATGGTGATTAAGTACATTTGGTCAGATGAAATTTCATTTCCTGTGTCAAGATATTGAGGTCATGATGAGACGTTAAAAGAAAGTTCCTTTCTTGGTGCTAAATATGGTCAAATTCTTGACAAATTATGATGTATTTTGTATTTTAAATGTGTAAATAGGATTGAATCAACTGGAAATGAATCTATACTGTTCATATCTTCTGTATATATTAATGACTATACTGTTTTGAGTACTTCTTTTGACTGCTTAACTTGTAAAATTATTTTCCTCCTTATTGATCAAAATTCAAAAATAAAATTCATAATATGATACTATTACTATTCAGAATATTTCTAGACAGTTCAACCTATTAAACTTTTTTTTCAAAGAGAGAAAGAGTTTATTGCTAGGCACGAAGTAGGAGCTCAGATGGCTTATCGGCCTGAAAATGTATCCCTGAACTACAGTAATTCTGATAGTCTATAAGAAAATGGCAGCTTTCATATGAAAATGAGTGATTTTTAGTATTAGAATGAGGTATAGGTGACTTACAGGTTAAAGTCTAAGCTACTGTACATATCAGGCAGGCCCATTTTGGTTAGATCCAGCTTCGGTTATGAAGATAACTTTGGACTTGGGGTGGGTTACTTCTCGGCTGACCCACGATCGTTCATTAACAAACACTAGGGGCTGTCTTTAGTGATCACAAGACTCCAGAGTTGCATAACCAGATAAAATGAGTACAAATGAGGGTCAGGTTTTTACAATCACAAGAGCACAATATAAAGGTTATACAGTCATCAGAGATCAAGGCAACAGTTTGACAATTTCAGGTATTTCCCTTCTGGCTATTCTAATATACTTAGAAAGTAAAAAGAAATATCTATATAATGGTTTAATAATCATAATCATTTGTTAATTCCTAATTTCTTGGTTACAAGGCCCAGTTTTGTTGGAGCCTGTGATAGCTATCAGTGTGGGGTGGGTGGTGAGGGACCCAGAACTAGAACTGTAGCATGAGGAAACTGAGTCACCTCCTGAAAATCATAAATCCTTAGGAATTAATTAGAGCATTAGAAATTATAATAACATAATATCAGGATTAATAATCACATTTGTTGTTGGTCAACCTTTTAAACTTTTAAAAGCAGTAAAAGTACTTACTATATAGTTTAAGTGAATTGTCATGGCTAATTGGTTTAAATAGGATTCAAATTTGGGTGATAGTACATTGCCATTTTATTAAGGATGAATATTTTTTCCCCAGTACCCAAAGCGTTTAAGAGACTGCTGACATTCATATTTGTAAAGTAATGGCTGCAGGAGTAGTATAAACGGTCCTTGATTATCTGGATATGAATTGCAGTCACTTTATAATTTTCTTTGAATAAACTATAAAAAGGGGAGAAGAAAGACCATGTTTACTACATCACAGGCAAATATTCCTTCCTTACAAATTCAGTTTTTGTTTGTTTGTTGGTAGGTAATCAGTAGCTCTTGGCCTGAAAAGCTCAGATGCTGATGTGTCTGGTCAACTGATAGAGTGCAGGACATAGTGGCACACTTAGGGAGGGGAATCATATACAAAGATGGAAATGGTTCAGCCTTAAATATGTACCCAGGGATTTAACGTCAGAGACTTACGCTCTTGGAGCAACCCGGGAGGGAAGGCCTTTGGTCTAAACGTACTCCAGACTTTATCAACACTTACAGTCTTAAGAATTGGAAATTTTCAGATTAAAGTGATACCATGTTTCTTTCTCCTCAGAGAAGAGACTAGCAGGGAACAGAGGCCAGTGGGAAAAAAGTTTATTTGATGTTATAGTCTATTGTTGTTTCCAAACAACTGCAATATCAGATATGTGAATTATAATGAGAAGTAATTTTTAATTATAGTGATAACTTGACTAGTGAGGTTCTCTTATATTAACCTTGCAAACAAAAGGAAACGTTATAGTATGTGAAATAATAGCATATGTTATCGCATTTAAAAGCAACATGCCTGCCAAGCTTATATGATAAAAATATCTTCATGAGCCTTATTTTCTATTTTTCGAAAATAAGCAGGACTGACCACAGCCAAAACGAAAATAATAGCCCTGTATCCTTATAGAACAACTTTATTCCAACTCAGTATCTATTGTTTTAGCCCGATGAAAACAAGAAAGCTGTGTTAGTCTTTTTTGTTTGTTTCAAATTCCCCTGGCCTCTGTTCTCCATCATTCTTTTTGTGATACACTGCTTTCTTCACCTTTTGGAGTCAGGGTGAGTTTTGAATGATCTCCCTAACTTTCCTGGAGCTTACCTTTTAGTGCAGGCCATCTACTGAGCTTCTTCCTTTATTTTTTAAATAATCATTTCCCCGAAAAAAGTCATTTCCGTATGGCCTTGTTTATTTTATGGCACATTTATTATTTATTGTATCTTGTATATGAACATAATCTTTTGCTGATGCAGTCACTCTTCTACTCTGCAATATGACCCAGGTTCCTTAACATTGGATAATGTGCCTTCATCTTTATATCTACAACAGTCTAAATTTTTATTAAAATTTTGAATTTTTTGTATGCTGATTTTCCAAGATTGGCTCATGCATGTTTAGACTTAAGTGTCATATCCTTCATGTCCAAGGCCAAAATATTAAAATCTCATCTATCTTAACAAAACTGTGAGCAGGGAAATAGAGAATCCTGAATAACCAATATGTGTATCACAAAGTCTATATATACTTCACTCATGGGAAGGCTTCTTAATGTTCATAAGATTTTAATGAGCTTGTTTTGTTAGTGATGTTTCCATGCTTGGGCAAACTTAAAGCAGTAAATTGAAAAGATGGTGGGGATACCATAAGAAGTTAATATGCCTTTTTTAAGAATTAAAAAATGAGAACTTGACACTAAAGAAAGTTGGAAAAATCATAGAGTATGTGTAAAGGATGCATGTATGGGAGTCCTAAAATTCATAACAGTATGTGGCCATTTAGAATAAGGATGATATACTCTTGTAAGGAGTTAACGAGGAGTCAGTTTTAGGAGTTGGACAAAGGATTGGACTAAAGCTCTATGGCTTCTTGTGTATACTTGATAAATTCTCTGCCTTGTTTTATTCATCTCTAAAATAAGAATAATAGCCCCTAACTAATTGGCCTATGGAGAATAAATGAGGTCATATGTATAGAATTTTTAACATAATACACAATTTTTAAAAGTACTCAATAAATGTTAACTATTATTAAAATACTTGCATAGACTGAGGACCCCATTCTTTTTTATAGCATTAAATTATGTCCATATACTGCTTAAGAATTGGAGAAAATGTTAAATAGTGGTTGTTTTTGGTAAATAAGATTATATGGCTGTTTCTTTTATTAATTTCTATAATGAGTATGAATGACTTTTTTTATTGATTTTTAAATTTTTTAAAAATACCAGAAAACACCAAAAAACGTAAAACATTTGTAATTTTGATCATTCTGTTCTACATGTATAATCAGTAATTCACAATGTCATCACATAGTTGCATATTCATCATGATCATTTCTTGGAACATTTGCATCTATTCAGAAAGAGAAATAAAAAGAAAACAGAAAAAAATTCATACATACCATACCCCCCCATCCCTCCCTCTCACCGATCACCAGCATTTCACTCTAAATTTATTTTAATATTTGTTCCCCTATTATTCATCTTCATTCCATATGTTTTACTTGTCTGTTGATAAGGTAGATAAAAGGAGCATCAGACACAAGGTTTTCACAACACAGTGAAATTGTGAAAGCTTTATCATTATACAGTCATCATCAAGAAACATGGCTACTGGAACACAGCTCCACATTTTCAGGCAGTTCCTTCCAGCCTCTCCACTACATCTTGACTAACAAGGTGGTATCTGTTTCATGCATAAGAATAACCTCCAGGATAACCTCTCGACTGTTTGGAATCTCTCAGCCATTGACACTTTATTTTGTCTCATTTCACTCTTCCCCCTTTTGGTCAAGAAGGTTTTCTCAATCTCCTGATGCTGAGTCTCAGCTCATTCTACGGTTTTTCTCACTCTCTTGATGCTGAGTCTCAGCTCATTCCAGGATTTCTGTCCCATGTTGCCAGGAAGGTCCACATCCCTGGGAGTCATGTCCTACAGAGAAAAGGAGAGGGCGGTGAGTTTGCTTGTTGTGTTGGCTGGAGAGAGAGGCCACATCTCAGCAACAACAGAGATTCTCTTGGGGGTGACTCTTAGGCCTAATTTTAAGTAGGCTTGACCTATCCTTTGTGGGGTTAAGTTTCATAGGAACAAACCCCAAGATTGGGGGCTCAGCCTATAGCTTTGATTATCTGCACTGCTTGTGAGAATATCAGTAACTCAACTTGGGGAAGTTGAATTTTCCCCCAGTCTCACCATTCCCTGAAGGGGACTTTGCAAATACTTTTTTATTCACTGTTCAGATCACTCTGGGATTTATTGGGGCATCACTCTGGACAAACCAACAAAATCTCATGTCGTACTCAAGGTTCCATGTACTTACAGTGTTCAATTAAGCTGTCTACATAAATTATATTAGGAAATGCACTAGTCAAAATATAAATTTTGTACGAAATAAACATTTTTTGCTTTGGTCTCACACACAAGGTAAAATTTTACAATATTAATTACCATCAATTTTCAACACCCTGCAGTATTGACATTCCTTTGTTCTTCCTCATGCAAAAACAAGTTTTAAATTTGTACATTTAGTCATTATCATTATACACTCTAGGCATTCCTAGATTATACCATCTCAGTCTTTATTGTCTATCCTTTCTTTCTGGTTTCATCTGTGCCCCCAGCCCTCCTCCTCTATCATTCTCACATTCAGCTTCATTCAGTGTTTTAACATAATTGTATTACAGTTAGGTAGGATTGTGCTGTCCATTTCTGAATTTTTACATTCAGTTCTGTTGCACAATCTGTATCCCTTCAGCTCCAATTACTCAATACCTTACCTGTTTCTATCTCCTGATGGTCTCTGTTAACAATGAAATTCTCCAAGTTTATTCATTAATGTCAGTTCATATCAGTAAGACCATACAGTATTTGTCCTTTTGTTTCTGGCAAATCTCACTCAGCATAATGTCCTTAAGGTCCATGCATGTTGTTACATACTTCATAACTTTATTCTGTCTTACAGTTGCATAATATTCCATCATATGTATATACCACAGTTTGTTTAGCCACTTGTCTGTTGATGGACATTTTGGCTGTTTCCATCTCTTTGCAGTGGTAAATAATGCTGGTGTGCAAATGTCCGTTTGTGTCCTTGCCCTTATGTCCTCTGAGTAGATACCTAGCAATGGTATTGCTGGGTCATATGGCAAGTCTATATTGAGCTTTTTGAGGAACCGCCAAACTGCCTTCCACAGCAGTTGTACCATTTGACATTACCACCAACAGTGGATAAGTGTGCCTCTTTCTCCACATCCTCTCCAGCACTTGTCATTTTCTGTTTTGTTCATAATGGCCATTCTGGGGGGTGTGAGATGATATCTCATTGTGGTTTTCGTTTGCATTTCTCTAATAGCCAGGGAAGTTGAGATTTCTTAATGTGCCTTTTGGCCGTTGGTATTTCCTCTTCTGAGAAGTGTCTGTTCAAGTCATTTGCCCATTTTGTAATTAGGTTGGCTGTCTTTTTGTTGTTGAGTAGAACAGTCTCTTTATATATTCTGGATACTAGACCTTTACCAATATATCATTTCCAAATACTGTCTCCCATTGTGTAGGCTGTCTTTTTACTTTCTTGACGAAGTTCTTTGATGCACAAAAGTGTTTAATTTTGAGGAGTTCCCATTTATTTATTTATTTCTTCAATGCTCTTGCTTTGGGTGTAAGGTCTAGGAAACTGCCTCCGTATAAGATTTATAAGATATTTCCCTACGTTTTCTTCTAACAGTTTTATGGTCTTAGATCTAATGTTTAGGTCTTTGATCCATTTTGAGTTAATTTTTGTATAGAGTGTGAGGTATGGGTCCTTTTTCATTCTTTTGCATATGGATATCCAGTTCTCTAGGCACCATTTATTGAAGAGACTGTTCTGTCCCAGGTGAGTTGGCTTGACTGCCTTATTGAAGATCAAATGTCCATAGATGAGAGGGTCTATATCTGAACACTCTATTCTATTCCATTGGTCAGTATATCTCTCTTTATGACAGTACCATGCTGTTTTGACTGCTGTGGCTTCCATAATACGCCTTCAAGTCACATAGCGTGAGACCTCCAACTTCACTTTTTTTTCCTCAGGATACTTTTAGCTATTCAGGGTGCTCTGCCCTTCCAGATAAATTTGGTTATTGATTTTTCTATTTCTGAAAAGTAAGTTTTTGAGATTTTAATTGGTGTTGCATTGAATCTGTAAATCAATTTAGGTAGAATTGACATCTTAACTATATTTAGTCTTCTAATCCATGAACACCGTATGCCTTTCCATCTGTTTAGGTCTTCTGAGATTTCTTTTAACAATTCCTTGTAGTTTTCTTTGTATAAGTCTTTTGTCTCTTTAGTCAAATTTATTCCTAAATATTTTATTCTTTTGGTTGCAATTGTAAATGGAATTATTTTCTTGATTTCCCTCTCAGATTGTTCATTATTAGTGTATAGAAACACTACAGATTTTCGAGTGTTGATCTTGTAAGCTGCCATTTTGCTGTATTCATTTATTAGCTCTAGTAGTTTTGCTGTGGGTTTTTCGGGGTTTTTGACATGTAGTATCATATCATCTGCAACAGTGAGAGTTTTACTTCTTCCTTTCCAATTTTGATGCCTTGTATTTCTTTTTCTTGTCTAATTGCTCTGGCTAGAACTTCCAACACAATGTTGAATAGTAGTGGTGATAGTGGACATTCTTGTCTTGTTCCTGATCTTAGGGGGAAAGTTTTCAGTTTTTCCCCATTGAGGATGATGTTAGCTGTGGGTTTTTCATATATTCCCTTTATCATTTTGAGGAAGTTCCCTCTATTCCTATCCTTTGAAGTGTTTTCAACAGGAGAGGATGTTGAATTTTGTCAAATGCCTTTTCTGCATCAATCAAGATGATCATGTGTTTTATCTGCTTTAATTTGTTGATATGGCATATTACATTAATTGATTTTCTTATGTTGAACCATCCCTGCATACCTGGGATGAATCCTACTTGGTCATGATGTATAATTCTTTTAATGTGCTGCTGTATTCAATTTGCTAGAATTTTGTTGAGGATTTTTGCATCCATATTCATTAGATTGGTCTGTAGTTTTCTTTTTTTTGTAATATTTTTGTCTGGCTTTGGTATGATGGTGATGTTGGCTTTGTAGAATGAATTAGTTAACTTTCCCTCCTCTTCAGTTTTTTTGAAGAATTTGAGCAGGATTGGTACTAATTCTTTCTGGAATGTTTGGTAGAATTCACATGTGAATCCATCTGGTCCTGGACTTTTCTTTTTGATGAGCTTCTTAGTGATTGATTCAGTTTCTTTACTTGTGATTGGTTTGTTGAGGTCATCCATTCTTTCTCATGTTAAAGTTGGTTGTTCATGCCTTTCTAGAAAGTTGTCCATTTCATCTACATTGTCATATTTATTAGCATAAAGTTGTTCATACTATCCTGTCATTACTTCCTTTATTTCTGTGGGGGCAGTGGTTATGTCTCCTCTTCCATTTCTGATTTTATTTGTTTGCCTCCTTGTCTTCTTTTTGTCACCCTCGCTAAGGGTCCATCAATCTTACTGATTTTCTCATAGAACCAACTTCTGGTTTTGTTGGTTTTCTCAATTGTTTTCATGTTCTCAATTTCATTTATTTCTGTTCTAATCTTCATTATTTCTTTCCTTTGGCTTGCTTTGGGGTTAGTTTGCTGTTCTTTCTCTATTTCTTTCAAGTGGAGAGTTAATTCCTTGATTTTTGCCCTTTCTTCTTTTTTGATATAGGCATTTAAGGTAATATATTTCCCTGTTAGCACTGTCTTTGCTGCATCCCATAAGTTTTGATATGTTGTGTTTTCATTTTCATTCACCTCGAGATATTTGCTGATTTCTCTTGTAATTTCTTCCTTGACCCACTGTTTGTTAAGAGTGTGTTGTTGAGCCTCCACATATTTGTGAATTTTCTGGCACTCTGTCTATTATTGATTTCCAACTTCATTCCTTTAGGAGCTGAGAAAGTGTTTTGTATGATTTCAATCTTTTTAAATTTATTGAGACTTGCTTTGTGACCCAGCATATGGTCTATCCTTGAGAATGATCCATGAATACTTGAGAAAAAGGTGTATCCTGCTGTTGTGGGGTGTAATGTTCTATAAATGTCTGTTAAGTCTAGCTCATTTATTGTATTCAAATTCTCTGTTTCTTTATTGATCCTCTGTCTAGATGTTCTGTCGATTGATGAAAGTGTGGCATTAAAGTCTCCAACTATTATGGACTATGAATATAGTCCATAGAAATATGGCTATTTCTCTTTTCAGTGTTTGCCTCATGTATTTTGGAGCATTCTGGTTCGGTGCATAAATATTTATGATTGTTATGTCTTCTTGTTGAATTGTTCCTTTTATTAATACATAGTGTCCTTCTTTGTCTCTTTGAATTTTTTTACATTTGAAGTCTAATTTGTTGGATATTAGTATAGCTACTCCTGCTCTTTTCTGATTGTTATTTGCATGAAATCTCTTTTCTCAACCTTTCACTTTCAACCTGTGTTTATCCTTGGATCTAAGATGTGTTTCCTGTAGACGGCATATAGATGGGTTCTGTTTTTTAATCCATTCTGCCAGTCTATGTCTTTCGATTGGGGAGTTTAATCCATTGACATTTAGTGTTATTACTGTGCAGGTAGTACTTTCTTCTACCATTTTGCCTTTTGGATTTTATATGTCATATCTAATTTTTCTTCTTTTTGCCTTTACTGATAGTCTTCCTTTCTACACTGTTCACCACACCTCTCTCTCCTGTCTTTTCATGTCTGCCTCTAGTGCTCCGTTTAGTATTTCCTGCAGAGCTGGTCTCTTGGTCACACATTCTCTCAGTGATTTTTTTATCTGAACATGTTTTAACTTCCCCCTCATTTTTGAAGGACTGTTTTGCTGGATATAGATTTCTTGGTTGGCAGTTTTTCTCTTTTAGTAATTTAAATATATCATCCCATTGTTTTCTTGCCTCCATGGTTTCTGCTGAGAAATCTATGCATAGTTTTATTGGGCTTCCCTTGTATGTGATGGATTGCTTTTGTCTTGCTGCTTTCGAGATTCTCTCTTTCTCTTTGACCTCTGACATTCTGATTAGTAAGTGTCTTGGTGTACATCTATTTGGATCTATTCTGTTTAGGTTACGCTGCACTTCTTGGAGCTATAATTTTAGTCTTTCATAAGAGTTGGGGAATTTTCAGTGATTATTTCCTCTATTAATTTTTCTCCTCCTTTTCCCTTCTCTTCTCCTTCTGGGATACCCACAACACGTATATTCATGCGCTTCATGTTGTCATTCAATTCCCTGAGTCCCTGCTCATATTTTTCCATTCTTTTCCCTATATTTTCTTTTGCTTGTCAGATTTCAAATGTTCTATCCTCCAGTTCACTAATCCTATCTACTGCCTCTTGAAATCTAACATTGTAGGTTTCCATTGTATTTTTCATCTCTTCTACTGTGTCTTTCATTCCCATAATTTCTGTGATTTGTTTTTTCAGACTTTCAATTTCTTCTTTTCGTTCATCCCTTGCCTTCTTTGTATCCTCCCTCAATTCACTGATTTGATTTTTGATGAGGTTTTCCATGTCTGTTCGAACATTCTGAATTAGTTGTGTCACCTCTTGTATCTTGTTTGAACTGTTGGTTTGTTCCTTTGACTGGACTGTATCTTCAATTTTCCTAGTGTGATTCGTAATTTTTTCTGGCCTCTAGGCATTTAATTACCTTACTTAGTTTATTCTGGAGATTGTTTTCACTTCTTTTACCTAGGATTTTCTTGCTGGATGACTTTGTTGTCTATCTGTTCTTTGACATTCAGTTCAGCTTATTCTGGACCACTAGCTTAGGTTTTGTTTAACAGAGCAGAATTTTTCAGTTCTTATTTCTTGCCCTGCCTGTATAGTACCTTTCCCCCCACCACCCTTAGGAAGGTCTACTTAGGTATTATAGACTCCAGCCAGATTTTCCCAGATAAAACTGGCCTCCTGTCAGGAGGAAAGAGTCACCTGCATCAGTTTTCCCTGAAGGGTGAGACCCAGCAGGTTGAAAGACTTTCCTGTGAAGTCTCTGGACTCTGTGATTTTCCTATCCTGCCCGGTATTTGGCACTTGTCTGCCTGTGGGTCCCACCAGCATAAGATGATGCAGTACCTTTAACTTCAGCAGACTCTCCCTACTAGTGGCCAGGTGGACACAGAGGAGAGATTGTAGGCTGGCTTTAATGGCTTCAAATTTCCAAATCCTGGGGTTTGAATTCCTTGAGGGAGGGATTCCACCTGAGCTGGGCCCCACCCCTCCCCTGGGGCTCCAGACAAGCCCTCAAACAAGCTTGTTTCTGCCTATGCCTGGGGCAGTTGCAGCCTGAGAAGTCTTCCCGCTGCATCCTAAGGCAGTGAAACCTTTGTAGATACACAGCCACAAAAAAAGAAAGAAAAATCCTCTCAGAGCAGGACGCCCATTCCTCAGGTTTGCCAATCAAGAGCATAAATTGGTATGCTGCTTTGTGTACCTTCAAATCCTATGTGCCCCCTCCTTTCCTTCAGGGCCCAGACCCTTTCAAGTGTTATGTGCTATCCGATCCAAAAAACCTCTGTTATTTTTTCTTTTACCATCAGCCCTGCCCCCTCACCACCGGGGCAAAAATCAGCAACCTCCACTTTGATGAGATCTGAGCTGGGGCCCTATTTTTAGTGGTTAGAATTTGTGAATTAATTCCACAGTTGGCGTTTGGTTGGGCTCAGCCCCTGCTGCTGGTAAAGTCCCTTTCGTTTCCCCTCTGGGAAGCAGCCTGTTAGCGAGGGACACCGGCCACCACAGCTTGGGGAACTCATGGTTCTGGGGGGGCTCTCAGCCTGTCCAGCTGGTCCAGACTGGGGTACGCTGTGTGTCCAGTCACCGACGTGGCCCCAGCAGTTGTTCTGTACTGCTTCTGGTTATGTAGTAGCTGTTCTGGAGGACAAACTAAATCCCACACCTTGCTAAGCTGCCATCTTGGTTGTCCCATCTGAATGACTTATTGTATTGAAAAATGTCTTTAAATTGTAAAGTCTGAAGGAAGGAGAAAATAGGTCAGAGAATTTTGATAGATTTTTACATTGACGTCCTCCTGCTGAACTTACTTTTCTCTGTACTCATTTTTTAAAATAAATTTTTGAAAAGGTCCCTTTTATCCCAGAGTTTCTATAATCATAGTTACTCTCATGTCTTTTCCTTTGTTCCACAAACTGTAGAAAATATTTTGATGAAAAAGTCATCAGACTATATTTCCTCAATTTACATATGTACACTTTAAATGCCACCCTGTTTGCTGTGCTCATACTTAAATACTTTCCTTTAAAGAAATAACTCCATCATTTAATATGGCTAATCCCGTGAACTTTGCAAATGCTCAAAGTAATGTTTTAATTATAAAAGCAAAGTAAGCCCATTATCTTTCAGCTTTGCAAAACAGTATGCTATGGGAATGAGAAACAATGATATGGCTTATAGCACTAAAATATCTGCTTAATAATTTGATCCCTGAATTCTAATGGTTCTTTACGTTTTTTATAACTCCTTTCTGCCTAGCAACATAAATGAGTTAAGTATCCTTGACAGCCACAAGCCCAACCATAATGGGGAAATTTAAGAAAAGCAATTTGGTTTCCTTAACAGGTTTAAAGTAAAGAGGATCTTCAGGAATACAAATATCTGTATTAATGTACTCTGAAACTTGGCTTTTTCTCTGGGTTGTTGCCTTTCTAAACCTAAGCAACTTTTTATATGATGAATTATTTTTTATAAGTAAAGCATAAATTGTTTTTATAAATAGAAATATTACTAATTACATGGCATCAGAGTCAGAGGCTGTTTTTTTTTCTTTTAATCTATGCTTGAGCCTAAATCAATGATTTTTAATTGCAGAGACTACATTTTTTGTTTTCCTTTCTTGCTGTTATAATGCATAGACCTGTCTGCCCAGCAACCAGCTTAAAAAAAGGAACACAGAAAAGAGGATTTTTGTCCTTTCTCACCAACCTTATGAGGTCTTTAAAATTTTTTACCTTTTTTTCTTGCACTGAGTTATCCACTCACTTATATATGGCATTGCATTGATAGGAAACAAGCAAATTTTAAAATGTTTTCTAGCTTTTCCTTTTTTACATGTTGCACTCAACTTTGTTAAATATTTATTAAGTGCTTAAAGTGATCTATGTTGTGTGTTGAACAAAGGATGAAGTTCTAATCTTCTCAGAGTTTGAAATGTGCTCAAGCCATTCCATCCTCTTAATCCATAAACTCATTTGACTTCGGAAAGGAATCTCCTAAGGGGACTGTTTTGAAGAAGGAGAGTTCCTCTGTTATGGTGTCTGTTGGACCCATTTCCTTGAAACTCCACCCTCTGAAAGGCAAAACTCCCACATGATTCAGTTGCTAGAGCTGTGGAAATGTGCAGAAGAAATGTTCTATTACTACAGAATACTGTGGAATACTTGGACAGGGTTAGGATGGCAGAAATAAACTTTACTCCATTTTCATTGAAATAAGGTTCCCTGAGGTAACCAGAGGTGTGATGGGAAAAGCAAATTAAGTTCTCTTTTACCTGCATGCCAATGTTGTGATTGTCATAAATCCAATGAGAAGTGGATGCCTGTGGTTTTGAAGGAATGTGCTTAGTTCACAGAACGAAAAGGCTTCTCAGTTAACTGAAAGACTAAAAACACTGATTAAAATTTGAAGAATGAGGAAAAGAAAAATCCAGGGAAATCTTTGAGTTTCTTTGGGACAAGTATAAATGGTTAGGATGTGACTTCCTGGAGTATTCTGAAAACTGTATGCTTCTATTACAACTAAATAAAAAGTTCTTACAAAACTCAAGTAAGCTTAAATGCTACAACATAACAAAATTGCTTCATTTGCAGCTGAAACTGTTGCACAATTCTTAAACTGGGAGAGAAGGCTATGAAAGGCTGCAGATGATTTTTTTTTTTTTTTTTTTGGGTACCTGAAAAAAATAACTCCATATACTTTTCAAAAATGTGAAAATGAGTTGTCTTACAGCATGAGCAAAGTAATTTAAAGCTATTCTTTTTTTAAGTTCAGTCTTTCAAAGATATAATTATTGGGTACTCCTTTCTTCTGTTTTCTTCCACTCTTTGTCTTTGCCTAGACAGAAATACCAAATACCACGACTTTCTTAGGCACTTAGAACAATTTCTTTTCATGATAAACCTCTCTTTGTCTCTCCTCCTACCTTTTAAAATCTTTTAAATTAAGATATAATTCACAAACATAAAATTTACCCTTTCAAACTATATAATTCAGTGGGTTTTGGTATGTTCATAAAGTTGTGCATACCAAAACCACCAGTGGTGCAACAATCACCACTAATACCGAAATATTTTCTTCACCTCCCCCCAAGAACCCATAACCATTAGCTGTCACTCAACATTTCCCCTTCCCTCCAGTCCCTGGCAACCACTGATCTTTCTATCTTTCAGGACTTGCCTGTTCTGAACATTTCCTATAAATGGATCATATATGTGGCTTTTTGTGACTGGTTTCTTCCACGTAACAATGTTTTCAAGGTTCCTCCATACTGTTAGCATGCATCAGTACTTCATTCCTGATTGCAGGGAACATGCCTCTTTTTACAATGTTTGATTGAGTCTTATTGTGAAATTAACCCATTACATTTTATTTTTTAATGTTTAAAAGAGAACCTCTGGCAGATTTAGCAATGTATTTTCTACAGTGATGGTGTTCGAGAATCCTCTCCCCAGATGTAAGTTAGAGAAGTTTGAGATCAATTTCTTCCCTGCTGATTATGTGTCGTTATTCTCCAGTGGATTGAGTGCTTGCTTTCTTTCTTTTTTTGCCTTACTTAAAAGTTATAACGGCTGTGAGCCAGTTAGACAAACTGTTGATGAGGCTCTTAGCTGAAATCAGCTCCAAAGAAAATCAAATTGATATTATATCTTTTTTTTTAATTTAAACCCAAAGAATTTCCCACTAACATGTATGTTCTTTGGGCATTTTAAGATTTAGAGGAAGGAAAAGCAACTAAGAAGGATTATATCTCCCCATATTTACTTTATATATATATATATATTAAAGGCAAAAACTATCCAATTTCTTTTTTTAATTTTCTTTAGTGTAATAAAGAAAAAGACATGTACTTTTGCTTAAGTTTACCTGTCAGAACATGTCTAAACTAATTTTGAAATAGCTACACTGAAGGATCTCCAGAACATAGCTCTCCAGATGATGTACCTGCTGCAACATCCGCCTTCCGGTGCTCATAAACTAGTGAAGGAAATTGAAAGGTACATAAACCACATCTATTCAAGCAGAGTGATTAGACGTAAAGAGATATAGCCAAAGAGCAGTGAATACGTGAGAGAAGGTGTTAATGGTTAGGTTCATGTGTCAACTTGGCCAGGTGATGGTGCCCAGTTGTCTGGTCAAGCAAGCACTGGCCTAACCAGTACTGCAAGGACATTCCATAGACTTAAATGATTAATCAGTTGATTGCATCTGTGCTGATTACCCCTTGATCAACTAAGGGGGGTGTCTTCTGCAGTGAGAGATGTTTAATCCAATCAGCTGAAGGCTTTTAAGGGAGAGGTGACAACTTCAGCAGTCGGAAGAGAACTTGCGTCTACATCATCCAACCAGTCTCTCCTGGGGTATTTATTAAAGACCTTCCTCAAAGTTGCCAGCTTGCCATGGAATTTGGATTCGTGCATCCCCACAGTTGTGGGAAATGGTTTTAGAAAAATTCATATTTACAGAAATCTCCTGTTGGTTCTATTTCCCTAGAGAACTGTGACTAATAACAGAGGAAGTAAGTGAATCCCACTGGGGACATCAGGAAGGCTCTTTTTTTCCTTGATTGTTTTTGCTGTTTAGTAATTGCAATCCAATTTATATTTGGGAAATAATTTCTTCCATATTGGATTTTAACTTGGTGAAACTGTCAGACAAGGGACCATGCCCTCCACTGTCCACACTAAGTCTGTAAGTCTGCAACTTTGAAATCTGAGCATTCACAGAGAATGTTTGGTTCGAGTCCATTTTAGTGACAGCCTTGCTAGATGCCTCCCAAAGAAGCCCCTGTTCTTGTCCTTTAAGAACCTGGCTCTAAGGATTGCCCTTTGATTCTGCAGATAACTTGATACATGTCCAACAAAACCATTCTTTGCTTAAATTAGGATCTAAATAACCTTACCTACTATACAATGTAACCAATACAATTAAATTGATTTTGTAAAATTGCATTCTTTATTACATAAAATGAGATTTTTGTAAAACAGCTCTGCAAGTTTTCATGCCTCTAAAATATAGGCATCATTTTCAGGTAAGTGTTCAAATTTACTGCAACAAATTCATAGACTCCCACAGTCTGATTAGAGACACAAGATTCAAAACATGCAACCTTAATTAGCATTTCCTTTTAATAGTCTGTTCCTTTTATTTGCTTTCTGTATTTGCTCTATCATTTCTGTAGCCACTTAATTTCCTTAATATTTTGGTAATCTGGTGGTTTCACTATAATCCTTTTAGTTAAAATGCAGGCGGGCCACAGTGGCTCAGCAGGCAGAGTTCTCACCTGCTCTGCAGGTTCAAAAAAAAAATGCAGTTTGCTTGTGGAAATGCGGTAAAAACACAAAACACTAAGTAATTATCAAATGAATCAGAGCCTAAAATAGTACCTAGCACATATTTGTTTAACAAATTAATGAGCAAATGAATGAATAAGTAAAAGGGATCAGAATAGTACATATAAGATGCTCTGTAGAATCTCAGAGTAGTTAGAGAAATCTATTTGAACTGAAGGAAGGGCACGATTTAAGCAGATAGGCATGGTAAGGCGGGTGTTCTAAGCAGGAGATGAACATGAGCAAAGGTGCAAAAACAGAAAATCACAAGCTGCACTTTTGCAAGACAGAGTCGTGACTATTGCAAGACTGTGGATTGTGACTATTGCTACTGTGGGGTCCTGTGCAGGATGACCCACTCATTGCGACTTCTTAGAGCTGGTTCTCCCTTGAGGACTCCATTTCCCTTTTGCCTTTTCCAGTAGATGCTGGTATTCTCTGGAGCTTCAGGTACTTCAGAAACGGGAAAGATTCAGTGTCATTTCCTTGCTGTACCTTTCAAACATTCCCCTTTCACCCTTGGAAGTTGTGCCATTTCATGTATTTCCTGGATTCTTTTCTCTATCTATTCATCCACCCATCCAACAAGTATTGAGCACTGCTAGTTCCAGGGTCTGTTGTAGGCACTGAGAATACTGTAGGGAACAAGAGATTGCTCTCATGGAGCTTACATTCTAGTAGAAGAGATGAACAATGAAGAAAAGAAACAGATTAGAGTTTATAATGAAGGGAACAGGATTTCCTCTAGGAGATGGGAGTCCCTGTTCTTTGCATATAATGCCCTGTGCTGCCCTGATCATGAGATTCATCAGGTTTTGTTGTATTTACATGCTTAATTATCTGTTTTTTTCTGGACTGTAGAAACTGTGCCTTTCTCATTTTCTTCTGTACCCCTGGTGTCTGTCCCTGTAACTGGTACATGGCAAGCTCCTATTAAATGTTAGCAGAAGAAAGGGAGAAAGAATATAATATGGAATAGAATGCAAAATTTACATACATTTTCAATGGTAAAACATAAAGCTCCAAATAAGCTTGCTTTCCTGTCACACAAGTATGGTATGCATTAATCTCACAATACAAATTATATTGACAGCCTTTTTTATTTCTTTCATGGGAAGGCATTGGGAATTTAGTCTGAAGGTGCCATGGAATGGACAGAGTCAGGTATTTACTTAGACCTGTGGTTCTCAGCCTCGGCTGCACGTTAGAATCACTAGAAGAGTTTTAAACAATTCTAATTCCAGATCCCACCTTCACAGATTCTGACTCAGTTGTCCTGGAATTGGGAAAGGCTCTCCGCGTGATTCTGATGTGCAGCAGAAGTTAACATGACAGCTATTACAGTCTTGTCTTATGACTCCCTTCACTGACTGATACTCAAGTCTATTGAAGAACAAGAAATTCAGGCAACCTATACTGAACAATGCCCTGATCCACTCACTGGTGCTTTCAACTGTAAATAAAAAGGACTCAAACAACAAAAAGAATTTGTTGATACAAATAACTATCAAGTTCAGAGGTAGTGTTGGTTTCAGGCAAACTTAATCCAGTGACCTGGGATGGCAACCCTGACCCCTTATCTTTCTGTTTCTCATGCCTGTCTCTCTTAGTGTTGGTTTTCTCCTAACTTAGGTCTTCTGTTTGGCAAAAGATAGATATTAAAGGCACCTGGAGTTTCAATCACATGCAGTAGGAAAGGGAGTCCTATTTCTAGTATTAGAAAAGTTTTCAAATTCACTCTGATTTGATGGGTGTGCCAGTTTGAAAGGATTATGTGCCCTAGAAAAGCCATGTTTTAATCTTGATCCTTCTTGGAGAGGCAGCTGTTTCTTTTAATCCCTAGTCAGTACTGTAGGTTGGAAACTTGATTAGATAATCTCCACGGAGATGTAACACACCAATTGTGGGTATTAACCTTTGATTAGAGGGAGATGTGACTCCATCCATTCCAGGTGGATCTTGAGTAGTTTACTGGAATCTTTTAAAAGAGGAAACATTTTGGAAAAAGCTTCAGAGCCACGGGAACCACAAGAGACCAAGAGAGAAAGCTTGCAGACTTTGCCACGTGCCCTTCCAGCTGAGAGAGAAACCCTGAACTTCATCAGCCTTTCTTGAGTGAAGGTAATCTCTCACCAGTGCCTTAAGTTGCACACTTGCTTTAATTTGAACATCTTCACAGCCTTAGAACTGTAAATTGGCAACTTAATAAATTCCCCTTTTTAAAAAGCTGTTCTGTTTCTGGTATATTGCATTTTGGCAGCTAGCAAACTAAAACAGTTGGTTTAGGTTGTGTCCAATTGCGTGATCAAGAGATTGGAATTTGTTAGAACAGGACTAGAGACCTCTTCTGAGGAACCATAGCACTGCCCAAATGAACATGGGGTCTCAAGGAGGGAGGAAGAAAAATCAATGCTGAGATCATTAAAGGTCTGCTATACCCACAGAGTAGTTTGGGCTAATTGTTGAATTTTGTTGCAAAACTATTGACGTAGTTTATAGTACTGTACTATGTATTATGCTATAAAGTATATAATACTTTCTAAGTAGCATAAAAATTTTCCACATCAATTTTCACTGTTAGTGACTAATAGCTTAATATGATTATATTCATTACAAAGCTGTTCAGGGAGAAAAACTTGGGAACAAAAAATTTTATTTGGATCCTGCAAATGTAAATTGCCTCACGTATGGCTTTTGTTTAATGCCTCAGTGAACAATGTTTTCTTGCCTCTTTTTTTTTTTACATGAATGTTTATAGCATCTTTATTCATAATAGCCCTGAACTGGAAATACTTCAGATGTCCTTCAACGAATGAATGGCTGTGGTTCCATACAATGGAACACCACTTGGCAATAAAAAAGGAGCCAACTACTGATACACAATCTGGATGAATCTCCAGAGAACTAGGCTGAGTGATGAAAGCCATACTTGCCTCTTTTTGAAAAGCAAAAATATCATAGACCCTCCAGAAATTCTGATTTGTGAATTCCTACCCTCTCACCAGCTGAGTTTCACCAGACAAGAAGTTTGTGGAGCTTTACTTTTTTGTAGTTGTCATTATGAAAGCAATAGGGTTTAAACTTTCCACCAAAATATTTATTGTTGAATTTGACATTGAGCATGCCTTTTCTAATTACATAGGCCCCAAAAGAAACATATACACAGATGCAAATTCTCCTGGAAGTGTTCCCCCCACCAGCCCTGCTTCTCCCTTTCCCCATCCCCCAGAGAATGGTAACTTTCCCTGCTCTAGAGCCTGTTCTCACCATGTACCCTTCTGATTGTAATTTGGCGTTGCATAAAAAGTTTCCACAGTCATAAAATGTGCTATACAGCAAGCATGAATTTGGGATCTGCTTGTAGTTGTTTCTCATTGCAAGTTAATTGGCATTCAACAGTGCTTTAGAGTCCCGCTGTGTCTAGGTATGCTACCAGTTACGTTTCTGAGTTTAAAAAGTGAAGGACCGTTCCGGAGAAGATGGCAGCTTAGTAAGACGTGTGGAGCTTAGTTTCTCCTCCAGAACAGCTACTAAGGGAGTAGAAACGATACAGAACAGCTCCCAAAGCCACAACAGAGATAAAAAAGACAGCGTACCCCATCTTGGAACTGCTGGCTGGCTGAGAGAACCCGCTCTGGTGAGATCGCCGAGGGGCGCGGGCTTCACCGGGCGGGGCGGCAAGTGGCCAGAGTCACTCCCTTCCCCCTTCCCGGGCCGGCTGGGAGAATTGGATAGGCGGTCCCCTCAAACCACGGTGGCTGGCACCCACACCACGTGCAGCCCCCCGGACCAACTGAGAAAATTGGATCGAAAATCCTCAGACCGCGGAGAACGGTGACGGGAGGGGGGGCCCCTTCCAAACCCGTGACTCCCCGGGAACGGTGCACTCTCCCGGGCGGGCCGCTGCGGCTGGGGCCCTCCCGCCATGCTTGGCGCCCCGAGCCGACTAGGAAATTCGGACAGGCGCTTTCCCGGGCTGCGACGGCCAGCGACGCTCCCCACGTTCGGACCCCGGGCCGACGGGCACTCTTACAAGCCGCTTCGGCTAGCGAACCTCCCGGACGGCAAGAGTTTTCCAAAGTTAAAGGTCCCACAGCCCCTTTTACTGGTGGGACCCGCAGACAAACGTGTGCCACGAGTGCCACTTACTGGGCAGGATAAGAAAAACAGAGCCCAGAGATTGCACAGAAAAATCCTCCAAACTTTTGGATCCAACATCCAGGGAAATCTGTCTAAATGCACAGACACCAGCAGAAGATAAGAGATCACACTCAAAAAATTGAAAATATGGCACAGTCAAAGGAACAAACCAATAGTTCAAATGAGATACAGGAGCTGAGACAACTAATGCTGAATATACGAACAGAAATGGAAAACCTCTTCAAAAACGAAATCGATAAATTGAGGGAGGACATGAAGAAGACATGGGCTGAACATAAAGAAGAAATAGAAAAACTGAAAAAACAAATCACAGAACTTATGGATGTGAAGGACAAAGTAGAAAAGATGGAAAAAACAATGGATACCTACAATGATAGATTCAAAGAGACAGAAGATAGAATTAGTGATTTGGAGGATGGAACATCTGAATTCCAAAAGCAAACAGAAACTATTGGGAAAAGAATGGAAAAATTTGAACAGGATATCAGGGAACTCAAGGACAAAATGAAGCGCAAAAATATACGTGTTGTGGGTGTCCCAGAAGGAGAAGAGAAGGGAAAAGGAGGAGAAAAACTAATGGAAGAAATTATCACTGAAAATTTCCCAACTCTTATGAGAGACCGAAAATTACAGATCCAAGAAGTGCAGCGCACCCCAAAGAGATTAGACACAAATAGGCATTCTCCAAGACACTTACTAGTTAGAATGTCAGAGGTCAAAGAGAAAGAGAGGATCTTGAAAGCAGCAAGAGAAAAACAATCCATCACATACAAGGGAAACCCAATAAGACTATGTGTAGATTTCTCAGCAGAAACCATGGAAGCTAGAAGACAGTGGGATGATATATTTAAATTACTAAAACAGAAAAACTGCCAACCAAGACTCCTATATCCAGCAAAATTGTCCTCCAAAAATGAGGGAGAAATTAAAACATTCTCAGACAAAAAGTCACTGAGAGAATTTGTGACCAAGAGACCAGCTCTGCAAGAAATACTAAAGGGAGCACTAGAGTCAGATACGAAAAGACAGAAGAGAGAGGTATGGAGAAGAGTGTAGAAAGAAGAAAAATCAGATATGATATATATAATACAAAAGGCAAAATGTTAGAGGAAAATATTATCCAAACAGTAATAACACTAAATGTCAATGGACTGAATTCCCCAATCAAAAGACATAGATTGGCAGAATGGATTAAAAAACAGGATCCTTCTATATGCTGTCTACAGGAAACACATCTTAGACCCAAAGATAAACATAGGTTGAAAGTGAAAGGTTGGGAAAAGATATTTCATGCAAATAACAACCAGAAAAGAGCAGGAGTGGCTATACTAATATCCAACAAGTTAGACTTCAAATGTAAAGCAGTTAAAAGAGACAAAGAAGGACACTATATACTAATAAAAGGAACAATTAAACAAGAAGACATAACAATCATAAATATTTGTGCACCGAACCAGAATGCCCCAAAATACGTGAGGAATACACTGCAAACACCGAAAAGGGAAATAGACTCATATACCATAATAGTTGGAGACTTCAATTCCCCACTCTCATCAATGGACAGAACATCTAGACAGATGATCAATAAAGAAATAGAGAATCTGAATATTACTATAAATGAGCTAGACTTAACAGACATTTATAGGATATTACATCCCACAACAGCAGGATACACCTTTTTCTCAAGCGCTCATGGATCATTCTCAAAGATAGACCATATGCTGGGTCACAAAGCAAGTCTTAACAAATTTAAAAAGATTGAAATCATACACAACACTTTCTCGGATCATAAAGGAATGAAATTGGAAATCAATAATAGGCGGAGTGCCAGAAAATTCACAAATACGTGGAGGCTCAACAACACACTCCTAAACAACGACTGGGTCAAAGAAGAAATTGCTAGAGAAATTAGCAAATACCTCGAGGTGAATGAAAATGAAAACACAACATATCAAAACTTATGGGACATAGCAAAGGCAGTGCTAAGAGGGAAATTTATTGCTCTAAATGCCTATATAAGAAAAGAAGAAAAGGCAAAAATTCAGGAATTAACTATCCATTTGGAAGAACTGGAGAAAGAACAGCAAACTAATCCCAAAGCAAGCAAAAGGAAAGAAATAACAAAGATTAGAGCAGAAATAAATGAAATTGAAAACATGAAAACAATAGAGAAAATCAATAAGGCCAGAAGTTGGTTCTATGAGAAAATCAATAAGATTGATAGGTCCTTAGCAAGATTGACAAAAAGAAGAAGAGAGAGGATGCAAATAAATAAGATTAGAAATGGAAGAGGAGACATAACTACTGACCTCACAGAAATAAAGGAGGTAATAACAGGATACTATGAACAACTTTACGCTAATAAATACAACAATTTAGAGCAAATGGACGGGTTCCTGGAAAGACATTAACAACCAACTTTGACTCAAGAAGACATAGATGACCTCAACAAACCAATCACAAGTAAAGAGATTGAATTAGTCATTCAAAAGCTTCCTAAAAAGAAAAGTCCAGGACCAGATGGCTTCACATGTGAATTCTATCAAACATTCCAGAAAGAATTAGTACCAACTCTCCTCAAACTCTTCAACATAATCGAAGCGGTGGGAAAACTACCTAATTCATTCTATGAAGCCAACATCACCCTCATACCAAAACCAGGCAAAGATATTACAAAAAAAGAAAACTACAGACCAATCTCTCTAATGAATATAGATACAAAAATCCTCAATAAAATTCTAGCAAATCGTATCCAACAACACATTAAAAGAATTATACATCATGACCAAGTAGGATTCATCCCAGGTATGCAAGGATGGTTCAACATAAGAAAATCAATTAATGTAATACACCATATCAACAAATCAAAGCAGAAAAATCACATGATCATCTCAATTGATGCACAGAAGGCATTTGACAAGATTCAACATCCTTTCCTGTTGAAAACACTTCAAAGGATGGGAATACCTGGGAACTTCCTTAAAATGATAGAGGGAATATATGAAAAACCCACAGCTAATATCATCCTCAATGGGGAAAAATTGAAAACTTTCCCCCTAAGATCAGGAACAAGACAAGGATGTCCACTATCACCACTATTATTCAACATTGTGTTGGAAGTTCTAGCCAGAGCAATTAGACAAGAAAAAGAAATACAAGGCATCAAAATAGGAAAGGAAGAACTAAAACTATCACTGTTTGCAGACGATATGATACTATACGTCGAAAACCTGGAAAAATCCACAACAAAACTACTAGAGCTAATAAATGAGTACAGCAAAGTAGCAGGTTACAAGATCAACATTCAAAAATCTGTAGCATTTCTATACACTAGCAATGAACAAGTGGAGGGGGAAATCAAGAAACGAATCCCATTTACAATTGCAACTAAAAGAATAAAATACCTAGGAATAAATTTAACTAAAGAGACAAAAAACCTATATAAAGAAAACTACAAAAAACTGCTAAAAGAAATCACAGAAGACCTAAATAGATGGAAGGGCATACCGTGTTCATGGATTGGAAGAATATAGTTAAGATGTCAATCCTACCTAAATTGATTTACAGATTCAATGCAATACCAATCAAAATCCCAACAACTTATTTTTCAGAAACAGAAAAACCAATAAGCAAATTTATCTGGAAGGGCAGGGTGCCCCGAATTGCTAAAAACATCTTGAGGAAAACAAACGAAGCTGGAGGTCTTGCACTGCCTGACTTTAAGGCATGTTATGAAGCCACAGTGGTTAAAACAGCATGGTATTGGCATAAAGATAGATATATCGACCAATGGAATCGAATAGAGTGCTCAGATATAGTCCCTCTCATCTATGGACATTTGATCTTTGATAAGGCAGTCAAGCCAACTCACCTGGGACAGAACAGTCTCTTCAACAAATGGTGCCTAGAGAACTGGATATCCATATGCAAAAGAATGAAAGAAGACCCATATCTCACACCCTACACAAAAGTTAACTCAAAATGGATCAAAGATATAAACATTAGGTCTAAGACCATAAAACAGTTAGAGGAAAATGTAGGAAGATATCTTATGAATCTTACAATTGGAGGCAGTTTTACGGACTTTAAACCTAAAGCAAGAGCACTGAAGAAGGAAATAAATAAATAGGAACTCCTCAAAATTAAACACTTTTGTGCATCAAAGAACTTCATCAAGAAAGTAGAAAGACAGCCTACACAATGGGAATCAATATTTGGAAATGACATATCAGATAAAGGTCTAGTATCCAGAATTTATAATGAGATTGTTCAACTCAACAACAAAAAGACAGCCAACCCAATTACAAAATGGGAAAAAGACTTGAACAGACACCTCTCAGAGGAGGAAATACAAATGGCCAAAAGGCACATGAAGAGATGCTCATTGTCCCTGGCCATTAGAGAAACGCAAATCAAAACCACAATGAGATATCATCTCACACCCACCAGAATGGCCATTATCAACAAAACAGAAAATGACAAGTGCTGGGGAGGATGCGGTGAAAGAGGAACACTTATACACTGTTGGTGGGAATGTCAAATGGTGCAACCACTGTGGAAGGCAGTTTGGCAGTTCCTCAAAAAGCTGAATATAGAATTGCCATACGACCCAGCAATACCATTGCTGGTAATCTACTCAAAGGAATTAAGGGCAAAAACTCAAACGGATATTTGCACACCAATGTTTATAGCAGCGTTATTTACAATTGCAAAGAGATGGAAACAGCCAAAATGTCCATCAACAGAGGAGTGGCTAAACAAACTGTGGTATATACATACGATGGAATATTATGCAGCTTTAAGGCAGGATAAACTTATGAAGCATGTAATAACATGGATGGACCTAGAGAACATTATGCTGAGTGAGTCTATCCAAAAACTAAAAGACAAATACTGTATGGTCCCAATGATGTGAATCGACACTCGAGAATAAACTTGGAATATGTCATTGGTAACAGAGTTCAGCAGGAGTTAGAAACAGGGTGAGATAATGGGTAACTGGAGCTGATGGGATACAGACTGTGCAATAGGACTAGATACAAAAACTCAAAAATGGACAGCACAATAATACCTAATTGTAAAGTAATCATGTTAAAACACTGAATGAAGCTGCATCCGAGCTATAGGTTTTTGTTTTGTTTTGTTTTGTTTTGTTTTGTTCTTACTATTATTACTTTTATTTTTTTCTCTATATTAACATTCTATATCTTTTTCAGTTATATTGCTAGTTCTTCTAAACCAATGCAAATGTACTAAGAAACGATGATCATGCATCTATGTGATGATGTTAAGAATTACTGATTGCATATGTAGAATGGTATGATTTCTAAAAAAAAAAAAAAATGGACAGCACAATACTACCTAATTGTGATGTAATTATGTTACATTACACTGAATGAAGCTGCATCTGAGCTATAGTTGTTTCTTTTTCTTATATATTTTTGTATTTTTTATTTTTATTTTTATTTTTTCTCTATATTATCATTTATTTCTTTTTCTGTTGCCTTGCTATTTCTTTTTCTAAATCGATGCATATGTACTAAGAAATGATGACCATACATCTATGTGATGATATTAAGAATTACTGATTGCATATGTAGAATGGAATGATTTCTAAATGTTGTGTTCGTTAATTTTTTTAATTAATAAAAAAAAAAGTAGAGCCAATAGTACAATAAGCCACCATGTGCCCATCACCCAGTCCCAGCAGCCTTCAACCCAAGGTGAATCATGTGATCCATGTCCTCACTCACTTCTTTCCCACTCACATTATTACTGTTTTCAATTTATACACTTTATTTTTAAAACAGTCTTAAATTTACAGAAAAATTAAGCAGATAATACAGATTCCCATATTACGCCCCTTGCATCTGAGCACAGTTTCCTCTCTTATTAATATTTTAATTAGTGATGATTAATTAATCTCAGTCAATGAGCCAATATCAAGACATTGTTATTTACTGAAGTCCATGGTTTACATTAATGTTCACTCTTTGTGGTTGTACGGTTTTTGCCAAATACATAATGTTGTATATCCATTACTATTTTTATATCTCTAAAATCCCTTATGCTTCACCTATTCATCCTTTAACTCCTCCCACTAAACTCTTAATAACCACAAATCTAATTTATTTTTTTTAACTTTTTTTGTTGTATAATATACATATATACAAAGCAAAGAAAGAAAATAGCAGTAGTTTTCAAAGCATTCTTCAAGTAGTTACAGGACAGATCCCAGAGTTTGTCATGGGCTACCATACCATCATTTCAGATTTTTCCTTCTAGCTGCTCCAGAACATTGGAGGCTAAAAGGAATAATTTTTTTTTTATCATTACAATCACCTTTTTTGCGTGTGAAAAATAATGTATTTACAAAAAAGCAGTAAATTTCAAAGCACAGCACAACAGTTTTAGGTTTTTGCTTCTAGCTGCTCTAAGACACTGAAGACGAAAGGAAATATCACCTTAATGATTCAGCAATCATATTTGTTTGTTAAATCTTACCTTCTCTGTGTAACTGCACCATCACCTTTGGTCTTTCTCCCACTTTTTAGTGGTATTTGGGCTATGCCCATTCTAACTTTCATGTTGGAAGGGGCTTTTGATAATATGGGATAAGGGGATGGAACTAGCTGATGTTCTGGAGAGGCTGGCCCCTCCAGGTTTCAGGACTTTTCTGGTCCAGGGACCCATCTGATGGTTGTCGGTTTCTGGAAAGTTACTCTAGTGCATGGAACCTTTGAGAATCTTATATATTACCCTAGGTGTTCTTTAGAATTGACTGGAATGGTTTTAGTTGGGGGTTGGCAAGTTATGGGCAGCAATGTCTAATTGAGGCTTGCATAAGAGTGACCTCCAGAGTAGCCTCTCAACTCTATTTGAACTCTCTCAGCTGCTGATACCTTATTTGTTACACTTCTTTTCCCCCTTTTGTTCAGGATGGCATTGTTGATCCCATGGTGCCAGGGCCAGACTCATCCCTGGGAGTCATCTATCACTCCACCAGGGAGACTTTTTCACCCCTGGATGTCATGTACCATGTAGGGGGGAAGAGCAATGATTTCACTTGCAGAGTTGGACTTAGAGAGAGTGAGGCCACATCTGAGCAACAAAAGAGGTCCTCCAGAAGTAATTCTTAGGCATGCCTATAGATAAGCTAAGCTTCTCTGCTACATACATAAGCTTCACAGGAGCAACCCTCAAGATCAAGGGCTTGGACTATTGATTTGGGTGTCCCTAATGTTTGACACAGTACTAATTTCTTTTTAATTGAAAAATTGCCAAAATTTGTAAGCTCTCTATACCACCAAGAAACAACTCTCCCTAACCTCCTTCCCTAATCCTCCGATGAATGCTAGTCTACTTTATGTCTATGAATTTGCTATTTCTAGATAGTTCTTATTAGTGAAACCAGACAATATTTGTCTTTGCATGCCTACAGAAAATTTAAGTTCTGGACAAAATAAACCTTTCTTCCTTTGGTCTCAAAGAGTAGAAGAGGTTCTAAAATATAGACAATGTCTTTCTTACCCCTGTATTCTGAATACCTTAATCCTGACCTGATTGACTTTGTTCTTATCTCTAAATACCAGGTTATACATATATAAAACAGCATCTCAAAATCCACAAATAACAATTACCACCCTGGACTAAATGTGACTGCTATGAGCTGACAATTTAGGCCCCTGTTCTCCTATAAGTATTCTCTAAATGCGACCATACAGTATTTGCTCTTTGGTTTCTGGCTTATTTTGGTTCACCAAATGTCTCACAGGTTTATTCACAATGTTACATGTCTCACAATTTCGTTCCTTTCTGTATCAGGACAACATTTAATCATACGTACATACCATCATTCTCCAATCTACTTTTCAATCAGTGCATCCTTCAGCCACCTCCATTCATTGGGTATCATGTATAATGTCCAAAGTCAACAGTCCATCAATACTCTCAATTTCATTGTCCCCAAGAGAAAGATAACCAATAAACACACCCTAACCAAATAGAAAATCTAAACCTCCCCTTAACTCTTGTCCCTCCCCCCATTATTTACCCCTGGTGTGGCTTTGACACTGTTGATGCAATAGCAGTTTGCCCCCTATACCCTGAATTCACGTGCTCTTTGTACAAGATTCATATCTTTGCAATAGTTTATGCAAGAACTTATTTATATTGTAGTATTAATCAGTGGGACCCATGGGTCTTATACCCCTTTCAATAATGTTCACCTTCAATATGATAAGTTCAACCTCATTAGCTAACTGTTCATCCATCTCTAGTTTTCATATATCTCTAGGCCCCCTATATTCTGTAGTATAAGCCTCTGATTTTATCTTTACCATGGTCATAAAAAAATTATACCATATCTATCCTTTTGTGTCTGGCTTATTTCACTCAGCATTATATTCTCAAGGCTCATGCATCTTGTCATATGCTTCAGGACATCATTTTGTCTTACTGCTGCATAAAATTCCATTGTATGTATATACCACATTCTGTTAAACCATTCCTGTTGATGGGCACTTGAATTGATTCTATGTTTTGGCAATTGTGAATAATGCTGCTATTTACATTGGTGTGCAAATGTCTGTTTGTGTCACTGCTTTTAGCTCTTCTGGGTATATACTGAGTAGTGGTATTGTTGGGTCATAAGGCAACTTGATATTTAGTTTCCTAAGGAACCACCAAACTGTCTTTCATAGCGAATGTGCCATTATACATCCCAAAATGGCATAAGTGTCTCAAATTATCCACATCCTCTCCAACATTTGTAATTTCCTACTTGTTTAAAAGCAGCCATTCTTATATGTATCTCATTGTAATCTTGATCTGCATTTCCCTTATAGCTAATGAAAATGAGCATCTCTTCATGTGCTTTTTTTGCCATCTGTATTTGCTCTGCAGAAAAATATTACTCATATCTTTAGCCCATTTTATAATTGGGTTGTTTGTTCTTTTGTTCTTGAGTTGTATGCTTTTTTTTTTTATGTATACAGGATATCAAGCCTTTATCCAATGTGTGATTTCCAAATATTTTCTCCCATTGAGTTAGTTGCCTCTTCACTTTTTTTTTTTCAAGGAGGAATCCCACAAGACTTTATTTAATAAGGAAGATTAATACTCCAGAGGAAATCATGATATTCTTTTTTTTGTTTTTTATTTTTTATTTTTTTATTAACGAAAGAAAAAAAAAAGAGAGAAATTAACACAACATTTAGAAATCATACCGTTCTACATATGCACTCAGTAATTCTTAACATCATCACATAGATGCATGATCATCGTTTCTTAGTACATTTGCATCGGTTTAGAGGAACTAGCAACACAACAGAAAAAGATATAAAATGTTAATATAAAGAAAAGAAATAAAAGTAGTAATAATAGTAAAAAACAACAACAACAAACAAACAAACAAACAAGCAAACAAAAACAAAAAAAACCCTAGAGCTCAGATGCAGCTTCATTCAGTGTTTTAACATGATTACTTTACAATTAGGTATTATTGTGCTGTCCATTTTTGAGTTTTTGTATCTAGTCCTGTTGCACAGTCTGTATCCCTTCAGCTTCAATTACCCATTGTCTTACCCTGTTTCTAACTCCTGCTGGACTCTGTTACCAATGACATATTTCAAGTTTATTCTCGAATGTCCGTTCACATCAGTGGGACCATACAGTATTTGTCCTTTAGTTTTTGGCTGGATTCACTCAGCATAATATTCTCTAGGTCCATCCATGTTATTACATGCTTCATAAGTTTATCTTGTCTTAAAGCTGCATAATATTCCATTGTATGTATATACCACAGTCCGTTTAGCCATTCTTCTGTTGATGGAGATTTTGGCTGTTTCCATCTCTTTGCAACTGTAAATAACGCTGCTATAAACATTGGTGTGCAAATGTCCGTTTGTGTCTTTGCCCTTAAGTCCTTTGAGTAGATACCTAGCAATGGTATTGCTGGGTCGTATGGCAATTCTATATTCAGCTTTTTGAGGAACCGCCAAACTGCCTTCCACAGTGGTTGCACCCTTTGACATTCCCACCAACAGTGGATAAGTGTGCCTCTTTCTCCGCATCCTCTCCAGCACTTGTCATTTTCTGTTTTGTTGATAATGGCCGTTCTGGTGGGTGTGAGATGATATCTCATTGTGGTTTTGATTTGCATTTCTCTAATGGCCAGGGACATTGAACATCTCTTCATGTGCCTCTTGGCCATCCGTATTTCTTCTTCTGGTAGGTGTCTGTTCAAGTCTTTTTCCCATTTTGTAATTGGGTTGGCTGTCTTTTTGTTGTTGAGTTGAACAATCTCTTTATAAATTCTGGATACTATTCCTTTATCTGATATGTTGTTTCCAAATATTGTCTCCCATTGTGTAGGCTGTCTTTCTACTTTCTTGATGAAGTTCTTTGATGCACAAAAGTGTTTAATTTTGAGGAGTTCCCATTTATTTATTTCTTTCTTCAGTGCTCGTGCTTTAGGTTTAAGGTCCATAAAACCGCCTCCAGTTGTAAGATTCATAAGATATCCCCCTACATTTTCCTCTAACTGTTTTATGGTCTTAGACCTAATGTTTAGATCTTTGATCCATTTTGAGTTAATTTTTGTATAAGGTGTGAGATACGGGTCTTCTTTCATTCTTTTACTTATGGATATCCAGTTCTCTAGGCACCATTTATTGAAGAGACTGTTCTGTCCCAGGTGAGTTGGCTTGACTGCCTTATCAAAGATCAAATGTCCATAGATGAGAGGGTCTATATCTGAGCACTCTATTCGATTCCATTGGTCGATATATCTATCTTTATGCCAATACCATGCTGTTTTGACCACTGTGGCTTCATAATATGCCTTAAAGTCCGGCATCGCTAGACCTCCAGCTTCGTTTTTTTTCCTCAAGATGTTTTTAGCAATTCGGGGCAACCTGCCCTTCCAGATAAATTTGCTTATTGGTTTTTCTAATTCTGAAAAATAAGTTGTTGGGATTTTGATTGGTATTGCATTGAATCTGTAGATGAGTTTAGGTAGGATTGACATCTTAATTATATTTAGTCTTTCAATCCATGAACACGGTATGCCCTTCCATCTATTTAGGTCTTCTGTGATTTCTTTTAGCAGTTTTTTGTAGTTTTCTTTATATAGGTTTTTTGTCTCTTTGGTTAAATTTATTCCTAGGTACTTTATTCTTTTAGTTGCAATTGTAAATGGGATTCGTTTCTTGATTTCCACCTCAGCTTGTTCATTACTAGTGTATAGAAAAGCTACAGATTTTTGAATGTTGATCTTGTAGCCTGCTACTTTGCTGTACTCATTTATTAGCTCTAGTAATTTTGTTGTGGATTTTTCTGGGTTTTCTACATATAGTATCATATCGTCTGCAAACAGTGATAGTTTTACTTCTTCCTTTCCAATTTTGATGCCTTGTATTTCTTTTTCTTGCCTAATTGCTCTGGCTAGAACTTCCAACACAATGTTGAATAATAGTGGTGATAGTGGACATCCTTGTCTTGTTCCTGATCTTAGGGGGAAAGTTTTCAATTTTTCCCCATTGAGGATGATATTAGCTGTGGGTTTTTCATATATTCCCTCTATCATTTTAAGGAAGTTCCCAGGTATTCCCATCCTTTGAAGTGTTTTCAACAGGAAAGGATGTTGAATCTTGTCAAATGCCTTCTGTGCATCAATTGAGATGATCATGTGTTTTTTCTGCTTTGATTTGTTGATATGGTGTATTACATTAATTGATTTTCTTATGTTGAACCATCCTTGCATACCTGGGATGAATCCTACTTGGTCATGATGTATAATTCTTTTAATGTGTTGTTGGATACGATTTGCTAGAATTTTATTGAGGATTTTTGCATCTGTATTCATTAGAGAGATTGGTCTGTAGTTTTCTTTTTTTGTAATATCTTTGCCTGGTTTTGGTATGAGGGTGATGTTGGCTTCATAGAATGAATTAGGTAGTTTTCCCTCCACTTCGATTATGTTGAAGAGTTTGAGGAGAGTTGGTACTAATTCTTTCTGGAATGTTTGATAGAATTCACATGTGAAGCCGTCTGGTCCTGGACTTTTCTTTTTAGGGAGCTTTTGAATAACTAATTCAATCTCTTTACTTGTGATTGGTTTGTTGAGGTCGTCTATTTCTTCTTGAGTCAAAGTTGGTTGTTCATGTCTTTCCAGGAACCTGTCCATTTCATCTAAATTGTTGTATTTATTAGTGTAAAGTTGTTCATAGTATCCTGTTATTACCTCCTTTATTTCTGTGAGGTCAGTAGTTATGTCTCCTCTTCCATTTCTAATCTTATTTATTTGCATCCTCTCTCTTCTTCTTTTTGTCAATCTTGCTAAGGGCCCATCAATTTTGTTGATTTTCTCATAGAACCAACTTCTGGTCTTATTGATTTTCTCTATTGTTTTCATGTTTTCAATGGCATTTATTTCTGCTCTAATCTTTGTTATTTCTTTCCTTTTGCTTGCTTTGGGATTAGTTTGCTGTTCTTTCTCCAGTTCTTCCAAGTGGACAGTTAATTCCTGCATTTTTGCCTTTTCTTCTTTTCTGATAAAGGCATTTAGGGCAATAAATTTCCCTCTTAGCACTGCCTTTGCTGCGTCCCATAAGTTTTGATATGTTGTGTCTTCATTTTCATTTGCCTCTAGGTATTTACTAATTTCTCTTGCAATTTCCTCTTTGACCCACTTGTTGTTTAAGAGTGTGTTGTTGAGCCTCCATGTATTTATGAATTTTCTGGCACTCCGCCTATTATTGATTTCCAACTTCATTCCTTTATGATCCGAGAAAGTGTTGTGTATGATTTCAATCTTTTTAAATTTGTTAAGACTTGCTTTGTGACCCAGCATATGGTCTATCTTTGAGAATGATCCATGAGCACTTGAAAAAAAGGTGTATCCTGCTGTTGTGGGATGTAATGTCCTATAAATGTCTGTTAAGTCAAGCTCATTTATAGTAATATTCAGATTCTCTATTTCTTTATTGATCCTCTGTCTAGATGTTCTGTCCATTGATGAGAGTGGTGAATTGAAGTCTCCAACTGTTATGGTATATGTGTCTATTTCCCTTTTCAGTGTTTGCAGTGTATTCCTCACATATTTTGGGGCATTCTGGTTCGGTGCGTAAATATTTATGATTGTTATGTCTTCTTGCTTAATTGTTCCTTTTAACAGTATATAGTGTTCTTCTTTGTCTCTTTTAACTGTTTTACATTTGAAGTCTAATTTGTTGGATATTAGTATAGCCACTCCTGCTCTTTTCTGGTTGTTATTTGCATGAAATATCTTTTCCCAACCTTTCACTTTCAACCTATATTTATCTTTGGGTCTAAGATGTGTTTCCTGTAGACAGCATATAGAAGGATCCTGTTTTTTAATCCATTCTGCCAGTCTATGTCTTTTGATTGGGGAATTCAGTCCATTAACATTTAGTGTTATTACTGTTTGGGTAGTACTTTCCTCTACCATTTTGCCTTTTGTATTATATATATCAGATCTGACTTTCCTTCTTTCTACACTCTTCTCCATACCTCTCTCTTCTGTCTTTTTGTATCTGACTCTAGTGCTCCCTTTAGTATTTCTTTCAGAGCTGGTCTCTTGGTCACAAATTCTCTCAGTGACTTTTTGTCTGAGAATGTTTTAATTTCTCCCTCATTTTTGAAGGACAATTTTGCTGGATATAGGAGTCTTGGTTGGCAGTTTTTCTCTTTTAGTCATTTAAATATATCATCCCACTGTCTTCTAGCTTCCATGGTTTCTGCTGAGAAATCTACACATAGTCTTATTGGGTTTCCCTTGTATGTGATGGATTGTTTTTCTCTCGCTGCTTTCAAGATCCTCTCTTTCTCTTTGACCTCTGACATTCTAACTAGTAAGTGTCTTGGGGAACGCCTATTTGTGTCTAATCTCTTTGGGGTGTGCTGCACTTCTTGGATCTGTAATTTTAGGTCTTTCATAAGAGTTGGGAAATTTTCAGTGATAATTTCTTCCATTAGTTTTTCTCCTCCTTTTCCCTTCTCTTCTCCTTCTGGGACACCCACTACACATATATTTGTACGGTTCACATTGTGTTTGCGTTCCCTGATACCCTGTTCAAATTTTTCCATTCTTTTCCGGATAGTTTCTGTTTCTTTTTGGAATTCAGATGTTTCATCCTCCAAATCACTAATTCTATCTTCTGTCTCTTTAAATCTGTCATTGTAGGTATCCATTGTTTTTTCCATCTTTTCTACTTTATCTTTCACTTCCATAAGTTCTGTGATTTGTTTTTTCAGTTTTTCTATTTCTTCTTTATGTTCAGCCCATGTCTTCTGCATGTCCTCCCTCAATTTATCGATTTCGTTTTTGAAGAGGTTTTCCATTTCTGTTCATATATTCAGCATTAGTTGTTTCAGCTCCTGTATCTCGTTTGAACTATTGGTTTGTTCGTTTGACTGGGCCATATGTTCAATTTTCTGAGCGTGATCCGTTATCTTCTGCTGGCGTCTGGGCATTTAGTCAGATTTCCCTGGGTGTTCGACCCCACAGGTTGAAAGATTTTTCTGTGCAATCTCTGGGTTCTGTTTTTCTTATCCTGCCCAGTAGGTGGCGCTCGTGGCACACGTTTGTCTACGGGTTCCACCAGTTAAAGTTGCTGTGGGTCCTTTAACTCTGGAAAATTCTCGCCCTAGGGGAGTTTCGGCATCCGAAGCATCTTGGAAGAGTGCCAATCGGCCTGGGTTTCCAAATGCAGGGAGGGTCACCGGCCGCCGCAGCACGGGAGAGCGTCCGGCCGAATTAGCTAGTCGGCCCGGGGTGCCAAGCATGGCGGGAGGGCGCCAGCTGTCGCAGCCCGGGAGAGTGCACTGTTCCCAGCCGGACGGGGGAGTCACGTGTTTGGAAGGGATCCCCCGGTCACTGTTCTCCGCAGTCTGGGGATTTCTGACCCAACTCTCTCAGTTGATCCGGGGGGCCTCGCGTGGTGGGGGCACCAGCCGCCGTGGCCTAAGCGGACCACCTGTCCAATTCTACCAGCTGGCCTGGGAAGGTGGAAGGGAGGGACTCCGGTCGCTTGCTGTCCCACCCAGGAAAGCCCGTGCCCCTTGGTGATCTCACCGGAGCTGGTTCTCCCAGATAGTCAGCCGTTCCAGGATGGGGTACGCCATCCCTTTGATCTCCCTCATGGCTCCGGGAGCTGCTCTGTATTATCTCCACTCCCCTAGTAGCTGTTCTGGAGGAGGAAAGGTGAGGGTGGCAAGGCTGTCGAGGCTGGTGGCGGAGAAGCCGGTGAAGGCGGAAGAGGGGAGAGGAGGACAGGTGGGTCTGCTGCTGCAGGGTGTGGGTGCCGCGCGGCGGACCGGCGGACAAAAGAGGGGAGAGGAGTGCGGGCGGGTCCGCTGCTGCGGGGCGTGGGCGCCACGCGGCGGGCCGGCGGACAAAAGAGCTGTTTTTTATTTTTTATTTTTAAAATTTATTTATTAATTTAAAAAATAAAGAACAAAAAAAAAAATAAAGAACAAACAAAAACCTTAACATATCATTCCATTCTACATATATAATCAGTAATTCTCAATATCATCACATACTTACATATTCATCATTTCTTAGAACATTTGCATCAATTCAGAAAAAGAAATAAAAAGACAACAGAAAAGGAAATAAAATATAACAGGGAAAAAAAAAGATTGTACATACCATACCCCTTACCCCTCACTTTCATTTTTCACTAGCATTTCAAACTAAATTTATTTTAACATTTGTTCCCCATTATTTATTTATTTAGAACATATTTCCATATGTTCTACTCATCTGTTGATGAGGTAGATAAAAGCTGCCTCAGACACAAGGTTTTCACAATCACTCAGTCACATTGTGAAAACTATATCATTATTCAATCATCATCAAGAAACACGGCTACTGGAACACAGCTCTACATTTTCAGGCCCTCTTCACCTTTTTGAAAAAGTCTTTTGAGGCACAAAAGCATTGGGTTTTGAGAAATTCCCATTTATTGATTTTTCTCTATTGTTGCTTGTATTTTGGGTCTAAAGGTTAGGAAGCTACCTCCAATGACTAGGTCTTGAAGATGTTTCCCTACATTTTCTTCTAGGAGCTTTATGATACTGGTTCTTATATTCAGATGTTTGATCTATTTTTTAGTTAATTTTTGTATAGGGTGTAAGGTCAGAGTCCTCTTTCATTCTTTTGACTATTGATATCCAGTTCTCCTATGCCCATTTATTGAAAAGACTATTTTGTCCTAGTACATTGGATATGGGGATTTGTCAAAGATCAGTTGACTATAGATTTGGTGGTCTATTTCTGCACTCTTGATTTGATTCCATTGCTCAGTATTTCTTTGTGCCAGTACTGTGCTGTTTTGACCACTGTGGCTTTATAATAAGTTTATAATATAATCAGGAAGTGTTACTCCTCCCACTTTGTTCTTCCTTTTTAGGATGCTGTTAGCTATTTGGGGTCACTTTTCTTTCCAGAGGTACACTTTTCTTTCCAAATGAATTTTGGTAACTAGCTTTTCCAGGTCTTCAAAGTAGGCTATTAGAATTTTTATTGGTACACAATTTTTATTGTGTTGAATCTATAGATCAATTTGGGTAGAATTGACATCTTAACTAAATTTAACCTTCCTATCCATGAGTAAAGAATGTCTTTCCAACTATTTTGATCTTCTTTGATTTTTTTAAAATCAATATTAGGTAGTTCTCTGTACATTTCCTTTACACACCTAGTTAAATTTGTTCCTAGATACTTGATTCTTTTCGTTGCTATTTTGAATGGAATTTTTTTCTTAATTGACTACTTAGGTAGGTCATTGCTTGTGTATAGAAACATTACTGATTTTTGCACATTAATTTTATATCCCACCACCTTGCTGAATTTGTTTATTAGCTCAAATACCTTTGTTGTAGTTATCTCAGGATTTTCTAAGTATAGTATCATGTCATAAGTAAATAATGAAAATTTTACTTCTTCCTTTCTAATTTGGATGCCTTTTATTTCTTTTTCATGCCTGATTGCTCTAGCTAGAATTTCTAGTAAAATGTTGAATAATAGTGGTGATAGAGGGCATCCTTGTCTCATTCCCAATCTTAGGAAGAAAGCCTTCTGTCTCTCTTCATTGAGTATGATGCTGGGTATGGGTTTGTTGTATATACCCTTTATCATATTGAGGTAATTACCTTTGATTCCTACCTATTGAAGTGTTTTTATCAGAAAGGCATGTTAAATTTTGTCTAATACTTTTTCAGCATCAATCGAGATGATCATATGATTTTTCCCTTTTGATTTGTTAATGTGTTATATCATATGAACTGATTTTCTTGCATGAACCATCCTTGCATTCCTAGTATAAACCCCACTTGGTCATGGTGTATAAATCTTTTTAATGTGTTGTTGGATTTGATTTCCTAGTTTTTTTTTTTTTGAGAATTTTTGCATCTATTTTCATTAGGGAGATTGGCCAGCAGTTTTATCTTCTTATAGCATCTTTACCCAGTTTTGATAGTAAATTGATGTTAGCTTCATAACATGAGTTAGGTTGTGTTCCTTTTTCCTCAATTTTTTGGAAAAGTTTGAGCAGGGTTCTTGTTAGTCCTTTTTGGAATGTTTGATAAAATTCTCCTGTGAAGCCATCTGACCCTGAGCTTATCTTTGTAGCAAGTTTTTTGATGACTAATTGAATCTCTTTACCTGTGATTGGTTTGTTGAGATCTTCTATTTCTTCTTAAGTCAGTGTAGCTTGTTAATGTGTTTCCAGGAATTTGTCCATTTCATCTACATTGTCTAGTTGCTCATAGTAGCCTCTTATGACTTTTTTTAAAATTTCTTCTTATTATTGTTTCTGATTTTGTTTATTTGCATGCTCTCTTTTTTTTTCTTTGTCAGCCTTGCTGCTGGTCCATTGATTTTGTTGATTTTCTCAAAGAAACAACTTTTTATTTTGTTGATTCTTTCTATTGTTCTTTTGTTCTCCCATTCATTAACTCTGCTTTAATCTTTGTTATTTCTTTTCTATTCACTTTGGGATTAGTTTGCTGTTTTTCCTCAAGTTCCTCCAGGTGAGCAGTTAAGTCCTTGATTTTTGCTCTTTCTTCTTTTTTAATAGTCATTTAGGGCAATAAACTTCCCTCTCAGCACAGCCTTTGCCACATTCCAGTAAGTTCTGATATGTTCTAGTCTTGTTTTCATTTGTCTCCAGATAGCTACTTATTTCTCTAGCAATTTTTTCTTTGACCAACTGGTTGTTTAAGAGTTTGTTATTTACTCTTCATATATTTGTGAAAATTCTCATTTTTTGGTGGTTATTGATTTCCAAAATTGTGATCAGAGAAAGTACTTTGAATAATTTCAATGTTTTAAAATTTATAAAGACCTGTTTTGTGCCCCAGCCTATGTTCTATCCTGGAGGATGTTCCATGAGAACTAGAGAAGAATATATATCCTGGTGTTTTGTAGTGTAATGACCTATATATGTCTATTCAGTCTAATTCATGTATCAAATTGTTTAAGTTCTCTATTTTCTCGTTGATCCTCTGTCTGGTTATTCTATCTACAGAGGAAAGCAGTGTATTGAAGTCTCTTTTTATTGTTGTTGAAACATCTACCACTCCTTACAGTTGTGCTAATGTTTGTCTCATGTACTCCTTGATTGGAAGCATAAACATTTAAAATTATTATTTCTTCTTGGCCCATTTTCTCTTTTATTAATATATAATGTCCTTCTTTGTACTCTTCTGATGTCTTTACATTTAAAGTCTGTTTATCTGATATTAGTATAGTTACTCAGCTTTCTTTTGGCTGCAGCTTTCGTGGAACATCTTTTTTCATGCTTTCACTTTCAATCTATATGTATCCTCGTGTCTTAGATGAGTCTCTTGTAAACTGCATATAGCTGGATTGCATTTCTTAATCCATTCTGCCAATTTGTATCTTTTATTTTTTTAGAGGGAAATTGTTTATTAAGCAATAATGTTAAGATTTTAAAAATATATTCACTTATGGGTTTTCTTTGTTGCTGCCATGTCAATGGACATAACAGAAAATATTTCACAGAACTCAAGCATGGAAATAATAATTAACAAATTAAGCAACAAGCGTATGTTTTACGTTTTAAAAATGAGCCCAAGGAAAATAATTTGAAGTGTTTCTCTGCTTTGGAAGTCTTAAAATGTTATCTCATATTTTATTTGAGGTTTTTTTTTCTTACAAATTGACATTGTGTACAAAGAGTTTAAATGGCCAGTAAAACTACTGCCTTAAAATTGTTGACTTTACATAACAGAGGTATAATCTGAATTTACATCAGAGCTTTCTACAATGGCAATAGTATAGGCATATGACTTTCTGTAGTATCCATAATCTGTTCTCACTTTCTCTTGGGTATGAAATAGTAAAATAGACAGCCTTTTTTATTTATTTATTTATTTTATTGATTGATTAATTTTAAAAAAATTTAGCAGAAACGAACAAAACATTCTTATGTAAGAATGTAAGAAACGAACATTCTTCTGTATTCTTATGTAAGAAACGAACATTCTTAACATATGATCATTCTGTTCTACATATATAATCAGTAATTCACAATATCATCACATAGTTGCATATTCATCATCATGATCATTTCTTAGAACATTTGCATCAATTCAGAAAAAGGAATAAAAACAACAGAAAAAAAATAAAACGAAAACAGGAAAAAAAAAGGATTATACATACCATACCCCTTACCTCTCCCTTAGCATTTCAAACAATAGACAGCTGCCACAATTTCCTAGAATGCTTTGACAAAAGTTGGTGTTCTTAACTTCTCTTGCTTACCTTAATACCACTGGGCTAAACAGAAAATGAAGAACATTCAAGTCAATAGTAACTTAAACAATAGCTAGTTCTGGACTTGGAAGTTTTGGTACAGTTCATGACAATTCAGGTACAGATTCTGAGAGACAAGCAGTTTACCAAAATTAGGCCGAAAAAACCTACATTAAAAAAAACTGCCAAGAATGAGTTAAACATTAATGTTTGTCTGTTCCTAGAAGGCTATGAACAAGAACAAAATGAAAGTTGAAACACTACATATAGTTTAGAATACATTCTCACAGAGCAAGTTTATGGAATTTATAGATTGATGACCTTTGCTAAATTTCCACTTGAGGTTTAAAATTTTATAAGTGATTTATTCTTCACCATATTAAGCCAATTCAATTAATCATATCCAGTAGGAGTCACTTCAGAAATTCCTTGAAAAAGGACAATGACAGAAACTATAAATATGAAAAGCAGCCAGCCTTGCAAAGCTCACCTCCAACTTAGAAAGTATATTATCTATCAATACCAATTCCTCTTAAAATAAAAGACCTACTACATGTTTAGTCATACCATCTTATTTGAGTTTATCACTAAGATACAAATTTTAAAGGATTGTATTGTACTAAATATTGCAATATTTCTTACCATTACACTTACCACTTAAACTTGACCTTGCTTCCTATGTTCTGGAGCAGCTAGAAGGAAAAATCTGAGATGATGGTATGGTAGCCCATGACAAACTCTGGGATCTGTCCTGTCACTACTTGTTCAAGAGTGCTTTGAAAACTTGCTTTTTTATTTCTTTGCTTGGTATATATGTTATTGTTCTGGTTTGCTAGCTGCCAGAATGCAATATACCAGAAACAAATGGCTTTTAAAAAGGGGAATTCAATAACTTGCTAGTGTACAGTTCTAAGGCCAAGAAAATGTCCCAATTAAATAAGTCTATAGAAATGTCCAATCACAGGCATACAAGGAAAGATACCTTGATTCAAGAGGACCGATGAAGTTTAGGGTTTCTCTCTCAAGTGGAAGGGCACATGGTGAACACAGTCAGAATTTCTCTCTCATCTGGAAAGGCACACGGTGAATTCAGTTAGGGTTTCTCTCTCATTTGGAAGGGCAGATGGTGAATACGGCGTCATCTGCTAGCTTCAACTCCCAGGGAGGCATTTTCCTTCTTCATCTCCAAAGATCTCTGGCTGGTAGACTCTGCTTCTCGTGGCTATGTCATTCTCTGCTCTCTCAGAAGTCTCTCTTTCTCCAAAATGTTTCCTCTTTTATAGGACTTCAGAAACTAATCAAGACCCACCCGAATGGGTGGAGACACACCTCCAACTAATCCAGTTTAACAACTACTCTTGATTAAATCACATCTCCAGGGAGATGATCTGATTACAGTTTCAAACATTCAATACTGAATAGGGATTAGAAGAAATGGCTGTCTTTACAAAATGGGATTAGCATTAAAGCATGGCTTTTCTAGGGTACATACATCATTTCAAACTAGCACAGTTATACTACATAATAAAGAAGTTAAAAAAAAACTATACCTCAACTTTTTAATTCCCTTATACTATTAAAATAATGAATAAATATGCTACTTTAATTAAAGTCTTCTACCTTATCTTAAGTGAAATATAAAATAAGATAGTTTTATTTATTTTCTAGAATTGGATTAAAATCCACTTACCAAATAAGAAATAGTAACTTTTCTTAAATTTTACCCAGAAAGCAGGTATATTCTGATCCACTCCTACTACCTACAGAAAACATTTCATTGTTTTAGTTTAGTTTATAACATTTTTCTTGGGATGGTATCATTGTTGTGCCTTAAAAAAAAAAAAAACAATCACCCACTTAAGAAAATTATGCTGAAATTGTTAACCTTTTGAAAGAGACAAAAAGTTCTTTAGGAAAATATAAAATAACTTGAATAATAATTACCAGTGCTGAACAGGTCATTAAAAATGAAGAATAGGGGTGCATGGGTGGTTCAGTGGTAGAATGCTTGCCTTTCATGCAGGAGACCTGGGTTCAATTCCCAGACCATGCATTCCCCCCAAAAAAATTTAATTTAATTTAATTTAAAAAATGAATAATAATAAATGCAGTTTTGCTGTATTTCACCCATTGGTAATGCAAAATGGGATGGTGAAATTTCCTAATGAAATATGTTAAAGGAAAAAGAATGAAACACTGGTAACATTTCATTTGCCATTGGACACCAACATTTTCCTGGATAAAAACAGTGACATGTAGCTTCACAGAATTTGAAATTTGTAAGTTCAAGAATGGAATGAAAATTCAACTTTAGGGGAAAAAGCAAAATATTCCTGGTGGTGTCCAAATTTCAAATGAATCTCAAGGGTAAGTATGGCTGCTGTTTTCTTCCAAATAGTCATTATTCCATAAAATGTTGGCTATGTCATAAGTAATCTCCTGTGCTTTCTAACAACTGAAGCCTGCCAAATTACAACATATCTCCTTTATTAATTCAACCTCAGCTGAAATGTTGAGCAAGACAGGCAAATCTATAATCAGCATGAAGTTGTATGAAGGAGTGAAGGATATTCTTGTCCTGATTAGCAAGTTGTTCTCCTGAGCAGACCTGCTTTAAATTATCTGGAGCAACTACCAGGAGATTGCAAAGTGCATGAAAAGTATCAAAAAGCCCTAATACCAGTGAAATCTTGAAGTCTTTGGTACACTTCCTGTATTCAGTGACATCACAAATTGCTAACATGCCACCCATACAACTATAGGAATATTGTTGAAGATGTTCATAAGTAAGTCAATGAAAATGTACTCCAAGTTTCATCAAAACTGTATTCACATTCTTTCCATCCATGAAATTTTTAATCTTCTCTATGTGTTTTCTTACGTAAGTACAGACTTTAACACAGGCATTGGTATACTGAATCAAAACATTGTTTTCATCTTCTGATTTAAAATCTGCTTTCTTTTGTTCTGCAGCCAAGAGATGCTTCATCTGTCCAATCATACAATTTAATGTCCTATCAATGCCAGTATCCAATTTCATCTCCATTTGTTCAATTATTTCTTTTTTGTTCTGAAGGCATTCAGATAACTTGGGAGAAGAGCTTATTAGTGGCATTAGGTGATCATTAAACTGCTTGTCAAAAAGATGAAAAATAGTATTGGCCTGTTGCATTACATGCAAAAAATAGAGATTTGCATTTCTAGAATCTGGAGAAGGAATCCTAGCAAGTCCTATTTCCAAAACATAATCAATTTGCTCAATACATAAAAACTCCACAAGAATGGTAAAAATTCTAAAGGCATTCGTTGATAAATCAGAAGGATCAGAGAGCCTATGACATCTTTCAAAGGCTTGTTTGGTTTCTTGTAAAACATTAACCACCATTTCTTGGGATAGGAAAGTTTCCCAATGAGTATCGATACTTGGCCCCAGTAGTAAGTTGGTATGTTGCCTAATTCTCTCCTTAAATCTTGAATACCTCCTGTGCCAATGGATCCCTTTTGATGTTTTTTTTGAATCATAATAGCACTGTAGGATCAGAGCACTTCTGCTTTTCAAATAACCAGTCTCCACCTCAATATAGTTCTCCAAATAGGAAATAAAAATGGATTTGATAAACAGACAAGAACGTCTGTCAGTCCCTAAGTTAAGCTCCATCAACTTGCTGGAGAGATTGATGGTTCTTGTATACATATCATAGAGATTTTTGAGATACTGTTCTGCATCAGACTTTCTATATTCTTCTAATTGGCCTTTCACAAAACTCTGCAATTTGATTTCAAATATATTTTTAATAAGTTTAGCCAGTACTGTTTCTGGATTACTAAAGATACATCCAACTTGTTTGTTCACCCGTTGACACAGTACTGCTACATCTTCAAATATATCATTTCTGAAGAAAGCACCCTCCTGGCACTGCTTATATAAACATCAACACAATGGGAATAAACCTTAAAATGAAGTAAAATAGCTGCTACATCTCTCATTCTGGAGATTCTGCCTCTTCTTTAAGCACTGGTAAACTCTTGAGTCAGTTAGCATTCTAAATCATGGTACTTACTTGCAATCTTGGATTTCACTTCTGAAAATCTATCAAAAGGTAACTCCTGGGCAATTAAGTGCAACTTCTGAATGATGTCTGCTGCCTCCTTTCTCTTTTCAGAAGTTGTAAAAACATCGAATTTCAATTCTCCATCTAGAAACTCATTAAAATATTTCATCAGTTTCTGAGCTTCCACTTCCTGTTGTTTTGGTGTGTTTACTCCCTCTAACTGGTCTCCAAGGTGACAGACCTTACTTGCTACATAACTGATACGCTCATCTAGTTCCTGGAAATATTGGAAGGCAACCTGATTGCTTTTCTGGAGCTCTTGAACCTTCTTGGCAAATTCCTAGGCTTCTTTCTGACATTGTTGTTCTAGTTTTTCTACTTTCCTTTGAATCCTTTCATCCATTATCTGGAGTTCTTGAATATGATTTACAAATTCTTCTAATAATCTTTTTAGATCAAAAGCTTCTGCTCCCTGTCTAGAGCCTCCTCCCAGAGTTCTCCATACAAGATATTCAACATACTCATTTGCCACAAAAGGTTCCTGCAACTCTGAGCTCTTTGGGGTTAGAGGTCTTGAATCCCAAGGGAAACATTTTCACCTTGAAGAGCTCAGAGTAGTAGCCATACCTTCCAGCTGAGAGGCTTGCCCCTTCTCTGGATGCCATTCCCTCTTCAACTGCTGTGCCACGCACAAGTTACCACTTGGCTCTCCAGCTCTGGCTCCAGGTTGGCTGGCTCCCCAACTCCCTACAGAGCCCAGATAGGATGGGAGAGTGGCCTTGAAGCAAAGCCACAGATGTCTGTCTAATCTGTATCTTTTAATTGGCAAGTCTAGTCCATTAGTTATTATTGTAAATGTGTCTCTTGAATCCACCATCATAATTATTCTTTGGATTTTATTTGTCAGATCTACATATGATTTTCCCTCTTTCTTTTTTTATCCTTTAAGTTACCCTTACTGGTACTCTTCAAGTTTTTGCCTTCCTCCAGAGTTCCCTCTCCTATCTTTTTTTTTTCTGCTGTAAGAACTCCTTTTATCTCCTATCTCTTGTAGGGTCAGTCTCTTGTTGACAAACTCTTTCAGGATTTGTTTGTCATGAAAATTTTAATATCTCCTTTAATTTTGAAAGACAATTTGACTGGGTACAGAAATATTGGTTGGAAGTCTTTCTGTTTCAGGATCTTCAATATATCTACCATTGCTTTCCACCTCCATAGTGCCAGTTAAGTAGTCCAAACTCAGTCGAATGTGGTTTCCCTTGTATGTAGTAGATAGTTTTTCTCTTGCCTCTTTCAAGATTTTCTGCTTTTCTTCAACATTTGACAGACTGATTAAAATGTATGTCTTGGGGTAGGCCTATTTGTATTCATTTTATTTGGAGTTCATTGGGCTTCTTTAATTTCCATATTTATGTCCTTTATAAAGGTTGGGAAGTTTTTCCCCCATCATATATTCAATTAATGTTTCTAGCCCTTTAACTCTTCTTTTCTCTCTCTGGGACACTGATGATTCTTATATTTGTGTGCTTTGCTTTGTCTATTATTTCCCTGAGATCCAATTCAAGTTTTTCCATCTTTTTTGTTATTTGCTCTTTTGTGTGTTCAAAATCAATTGTCCTGTCCTCTAGTTTACTTATTATTTCTTCTGCCTCTTCAAATCTGCTGTTATGTATTTCTAGTATATTTTTTATTTGTTCTACAGTATCTTTTATCTTTGTGATATCTGCCATTTTTCTATTTATTCATTCAAATACTTCTTTATGTTCTTCTAGTGCCTTCTTGATCTCCTTTATGTCATTAGCTATCCTATTGATTTTATTTAGTAGAGTTATATGAACATCTTTGATTAGTTGTCCCAAATTCTGTTTCTCAGCTGGTGTTTAAATTTGGTCATTAGGCTGGGCTATCTCTGTCTGTATCTTGATATGTGTAGTGATCTTCTGTTGCCTTTGAGGCATATAAATATCTTGATAGGATGACTTTGGAAGTTGATTCTTTCAGTAATCTAAAGCTTTGATTTGAAGGATGGATGTTAAGCAGGATGTGGGGCATGGGGCATGGCACACTGTAGTGACAGGTTGTAGTGCAGGTATAGGTATGGGTTGGGAATGCTACGCTGGTGCCTATGAGTGTGGGGTGTGGGGTGCAGAGTTGTGGAAGTGTGGTGTGGGGGCCATGGGGGCTGGGTGCAGCTCAGGCAGACTTTGGCGTACAGGCATAGGGTGTAGTGTGGGGGACACAGAGGTAGGGCATGGCAGGAGGTAGATGGAGTGGGCTGAGCAGATGAGTGGGGGCTGGTGTGCAGGCAGGATGTGAGTGGGTGTGTGAAGTGTGGAGGTTGTGGCTATCAAGTTGTGAGGTACAGGCTGCAGAAGATGAGGCACAGGGAAGGCAGGGCACAGGTGTGTACTTGCACATGAGAAGGGATCCAAGGGGGCCAGGGTGTGGATGCGTGAGTGTGTAGGGGTGGGGCACTGGTCATGGGGTTTGCTGGATGAGGGTCAGGGGTGGGTGATTTCAAGTGGATGGGGGCCCTAGTGTGGTGCACATATGCACGGGGGATTGGGGCAGGGTTGCACACGTGTTCAGGGCAGTAACTATGTAGCACAAATGTGCATGTGAACACCTGTCAAGTGTGGCAGTAAGGTGCTTGTGCCGTGAGATTGGTGAAGGCTGTGCATGTGTGTGGGGCAGGGGTTGGGATACAGGGGGAAGAGGTCAGTGCATGGACGCATGGGTGCCTGGTGGGGAGGATGTGGCTGTATGCGTGTGTGGGTCTGGGGAGCATGGTCCTAGTATGTGCATGTGCAGAGCTTACAGGCAGCAGGCTGGGGTTGTGCCTGCATATGCCAGGGGCAAATGTGGCTCGGATGCACAGCTGAGTGCCTGCCCAGACCTGGAGGGCATGGCGGGGGTACATGCATGCTCAGATCTGTGGGGGCCAGGCACTGGTCACGCACACAAAGCTGGGGGTGTGGTTGCTGGGCAGGGTTGTATGGGCTAGGGGCATGTATGGCCTGGGCATGAAGGTGAGAGCTTATAGCCCATTTGCACAGGCAACTGCCTGTAGGGGGCTGCAAGGAGGAGGTGGGGGTCGAGGGACTTGGCATGGGTGTGTGGGTCTTGGAAGGGGCAGGGTGAGTCTATGTGCTTGTGCACAAGGTGTGGGTTGGCCACAGAGCTGGGGTGTGAGAAGTGGATGCATGCGGGGTTGGGAGGGGAAGGGCAGGAGCACCTGGATCTCGGTGGGAGGATGGGTAATAAGGTTCAGGTGCATGAGGTAATGGGGTAGTGATGGGGTGGGGGTGGCACACATGAGGGTAGCACATTCAAGGAATGTGGCTTAGTTTGCTTCCTAGTCCCCGTCTCCCTGTCTGTGCACTCCTGAGGGCTCCAGACTTCCATTTTAAAAGGGGCATTTTAGGCTGTTTGCACTAGCTGGACAGTCTCTGGTTCTCTGCATCTCAATTCCTTAGCTTTTGCAACCAGGGATTCCCTGTGTGGTGTAGAAGACCCTCCCAGGTCACTTACACCCGGGAATTGCCCTCCCAGTCACCTTCCCATCACTTCTCTAGCTGTTCCTTGGAGCAGGGTTGAACTCGACCTATCCCTATTCTGCCATCTTACCGGAATTCTCTTATGCTTTCTTTATCTAACCATGGTATTAAGGTGACTTAGGCCCCATAAAATGGAAAGTGTTCCCTTCTCTTCAAATTTTTGGAAGAATTTGAGCAGAATTGGTTTTAGTTCTTCCTAGAATGGTTGATAAAATTCACCGTTGAAACCATTCAGTCTTGGGTTTATCATTTTTGGGAGTTTTTTTTATTACTAAATCAATCTCTTATTGGTCTATTGAGATCTTCTATTTCTTCTTGAGTCAATGTAGGCTGTTTGTATGTTTCTAGAATTTTGTCCCATTTTCATATAGATAATCTAATTTGTTGGTGTGCACTTGTTCATAGTATCCTCTTATAATCCTTTTAATTTTTGTAAGGTTGGTAGTAATGACCCCCTTTCATTTCTGATTTTGGTTATTTGCATCCTTTCTCTTTTTTTTCTTTGACAGCCTAGCTAAAGAATTGCCAGTTTTATTGATTTTTAAAAAATAGAGGCAGCTTTTGTTTCATTAATTCTCTTTATTGCTTTTTATTCTCTATTCCTTCCTTCTGTTTGTTTTGCATTTAGTTTGCTTTTGTTTTTCCAGATCCTCCTGTTGTGATTTGAGATTTTTTTATTTTTCAATGTAAGCATTAAATTTCCCTGTCAGCATGGCCATTGCTTCATCCCATAAATTTTGGTATGTTGTGTTTTCATTTTCATTTGCCTCGAGGCATTTCCTAATTTTCCTTGTGATTTCTTCTTTCACCCATTGGCTGTTTAAGAGTGTATTGTTTAAGAACTCCCAGGATGAGCCAGAACTTGGCATCAAGGGATTGAGAATGCCTTCTTGACCAAAAGGAGGAAGAAAGAAATGAGACAAAATAAATTTTCAGTAGCTGAGAGATCTCAAACAGAGTTGAGAGGTTTTCCTGGAGGTTGTTCTTATGCATTATATAGCTATCCCTTTTTAGTTTATGGTGTATTGGATTGGCTGGAGGGAAGTACCTGAACTGTTGAGCTGTGTTCCAGTAGCCTTGATTCTTTTTTGGGGGTGGTGGGGTGGTGGTGGGGGTACATGGTCCGGGAATCGAACCTGGGTCTCCCACACAAAAGGCGGGCATTCTAACTACTAAACTAACCATGCACCAGTAGCCTTGATTCTTGAAGACAATGACAGAAAGATGTAACTTTCACAATATGACTGTGTGATGTGAAAACTTGGTGTCTGTTGCTTCTTCTATCCAGGGCATGGACAGATGAGCAAAAAAAATATGGATAAAAGTAAATAAATAACATGGGGGACAAAGGGTAAAATAAATTGGGTAGATGGAAATACTAACGGTCAATGAGAGGAGGGTTAAGGGATATGGGATGCATGAGTTTTTCTTTTTATTTCTTTTTCTGGAGTGATGCAAATGTTCTAAAAATGGTCACAGTGATGAATATACAACTATGTGATGATATTGTGAGCCATTGATTGTACACCATATATGGAATGTCATGTGTGAAGATTTGTCAATAAAAATATTTATAAATAAATGAAAAGCTTGTTGTTTAATTTCCACGTAATTTTAAATTTTCCTCTTTTCCCTCACATTGATTTTCTGGCTTGATTTCCATTGTGATACTCTAGGACTCAATATTTTTAAATATATTGAGACTTTTGTTTTGTGACCTAACATATTGTGTATCCTGGAGAATGATCCATGTGCCCAAGAGAAGAATTTATATTATACTACTGTTTGGCGAATTGTTCTATATATTTCTGTTACATCTGGTTGGTTTATTGCATCATTCAAGTCTTCTATTTCCGTTTTGGTTTTCTATCTAGATGTTCCATCCATTGAAAGTAGTGTATTGAAGTGCCCTGCTGTTAATGTATTTCTCCCTTTAAATCTTTCAATATTTGCTTCATATATTTTGGGGGATTTACCATTAGGTGAATAAATACTTACAGTTGTTATGTCTTCCTGTTGAATTGGCCCTTTATCAGTACATATGTATTGTACCAGTTTTTTACTTAATATCTGATATTAGTATAGTGACCCCAGCTCTCTTTTGGTTACTGTTTGTCTGGTATATTTTTCAATTCTTTCACTTTCAACCTACTTGTGTCTTTGAATTTAAAATGAGTGCTTTGTAAACAGCAGAGAGCTGGGCCATGCCTTTATGTCCTTTCTGCCAGTCTCTGCCTTTTGACTGAAGACTGCTCCTACTCCCCACATTTCCATAAAATTCTTTCCTGTGCATCAAATACGAAAACATTTTGCTCAAACTTGATGCTTGGTGGGATTTGGCCTAGTTGTACAATCTAGCTTTGCACAGATTATAAGAACTCAAAATAATTGGGCATTTACCCACCTTGATATCTGGTGAATTTTTCCTCTTCATGTAGTAATCTGGTCTTATATCAGTTTGACAAACAAAGCATATTATCTAAGGTTTTCCCAGGATTTAAACAGAAAATACTTTCTTTTTCAGCTGCGTCTGAAGATATTGTTCCTGTTCAAATCCCACTTTAAATTATGTTTTAGGAGGCCTTAGGAGACTGAAAATGCAATCTTCTGAGCATCCCAAATAACCATTTAGAAATATCATGTGATGAAAAGGGACCTTTATTAATACACTTGTGTTCTTCACTTCATTAAATCGAGAGGCCACAGTTTAATCCATTCACATTTAAATTAATAATGCAGGACTTTCTTCTGTCATTTTGTTCTTTGGGCTTTGTAAGTCTTATACCTTTTTTGCCCCCCGATTCTACTTTTATTGCCTACTTTCATATTTATTTGATATTCCATATTACACCACTTGGAGTCCCTTCTCATTTCTTTCTGTGAATATTTTCCTGTATATTTTTTGTTGTTACCATAGAACTTACATGAAACATCTTAAATCATAACAGTCATGTTTGCTTTGATAACAGCTTAACTTCAGTAGCACACACATACACTGTTCCTATATTCCTCACCCACCCATTTTTTTTGTACTTGTTACAAATCATATCTTTATATATTTTATATCCAAAACCAGAGTTGTTATTAATTGTTATCCATTTGAATTTTAGAACCTGCAAGAAATTAAAAGTGGAGTTACAGCCTAAAAAATATGATATAATGGTACTGACATTTATAAATACCCATATGGTTACCTTTACTTGAAATCTTCATTTTTTAAGCCACTTCAATCCACTATCTAGTGTCCTTTCCTTTCAGTCTGAAGAACTCTCTTTAGCATTGTTTGTAGGGCAAGTCTGGTTGTGATGAACTCCTTTAGCTTTTGTTTATTGGGGAATGTTTTAATCTTGCCTTTATTTTTGAAAGAGGCTTGTCAAATATAAAATTCTTGGTTGGCCATTCTTTCAGCACTTTCAATGTTTTGTCCCATTGCCTCCTTGCCTGAATGGTTTCTGATGAGAAATCAGAACTTAATCTTATTGGGAGTCCCTTGTATATGACATGTTGCTTTTCTCTTGCAGCTTTTAGAACTCTCTTCTTATCCATGGCATTTCACAGTTTTGCTACTATATATTTGGCCATGATTCTCTTTGAGGTTATCCTTTATGGGGTTTGTTGGGCTTCTTGAATATGTATGTATATTCATTAAATTGGGGAAGCTTTCTATCATTATTTCTTGAATATTCCTTTTTTTCCTTTCTGTCTTCTCCTTCTGGGACTCCTAAAATGTGTATTTGGTGTGCTTGATGGTGTCCCACAGGTCTCGGGCTCTGTTCACTTTTTTCCATTCTTTTTTCTTTCTACTCTTCAGACCTGAAATCATTTCAACTATCTTGCCTTTAAGTTCACTGATTTTCCTTCTTCAAGCTCCAAACTACTGTTGAAACACTCTAAGGAAGATTTCATTTCAGTTATTGTGGTCTTCAGCTCCAGCATTTCTGTTTGGTTTCTTTTGAAAATTTCTGTCTCCTTATTGAGATTCTCATATCATTCATTCACTGTTTTCCTGATATATTTTAGTTATTTCTCTGTGTCTTCCTTCATCTCCTTTAGCATATTGAGGATTTTTTTTTAAGCCTGCAACCAATTTGTCTGCAGTCTGGTCTTCTTTATTGATGGTTTTTTACATTTTCATTTTAATTTATTTCAATTTTTCAATGCTACCATTTATTAAGCATTTACAGTATTAATAAACACATTAGGTTGGGTTATGTCATCATATAGTCCATATAATCTCCCAAGGCAGATGGCCTTATCATTCCATTTTAGGGCTGAGGACACCAAAGCTCATCCCACTGAAGCTCTTTGCCCAAGGTCAGGCAGATAGGCATTGTGGCCCAGGCTACCTGCTTCCAAAACCTACCCTTGTGCCCATCAAGCCTGTGCCTCTATCCCTACCCAAGCTCTGGCTTCAGACCAGGCAAGATTCACTCTTTTTTCAAAAGTATTTTTATTGAGAAATCTTCACAAACATAGTCCATGCATAGCATGCAATCAGTGGCTTACATTATCATCGTGTAGTTGTATGTTCATCACCGTGATCATTTTTAAAACATGTGCATCACTCCAGAAAAAGAAATAAAAAGAAAAAAGAAAAAACTCATACATCTCATACCCCTTACCCCTCCCTCTCATTGACCACTAGTATTTCAATCTACCCAATTTTTATTACCCTTTATCACCCCCACTCATTATTTAGTTATTTTTTATCATTATTTTTTTCATCTGTCCATACCCTGGATAAAAGGAGCATATCGATGGTTTTGCAATTGGCCATCAGCTCCTGTTTCTTTGTTTGTCTTGTAGTCTTTTATTGCACACTGTACATTTCAATATTTAAAAGTGTCATCTCTGGGATTTAGTCCTGAATTGTCTGTTTCTTAAGTTTGAATCCAGATTGTGATATGAAAGATATTTCCTTGAGTCCCAGGAGCTAACAAATACAAACAAATCAGTGCAAAATACCTTCCACAGTCTTTGAAATTGACTGTGTGTTGGCTGGTATCCTTCAGAGTTTAGCATTCTGACCAGGAAGACTTAAGAGCCAGGGTTAATGGAAAACCTGCAGAATTTATTGGGAGCAACTGGCTTCGGGGTGGCATTGGCAATAAACTGTGGAGACTGCTATCTGCTTAATTGGAGGACAGTCTGAGAGGGAGAGAATGTTTGTTTTTTCTTAAGCCCCAAGGTCTTGCCAGCTATCTCTTGTATGTAGAGAGTAATATACTGAAAAGTAGGCACTCTGTTTTTTCACAAAATGTATGCATGCTTTTAGTCACCTAAACCCTGCAGTATATAAGCAGGAACTAGTTAAGAATAAAGTTGTCTGTTGTCTGTTATTGCTAAGCTTCAGACCCCCTGATCCTGTCTGTCTTCCTTTCTTTCTCATCATTCCTTAATATCATCTGAGCTCCATTTCATAGGAAGCAACAGAAGACAGCTGAGATGAATGTGAAGTTCAGGGTCCTCTCTGTCCTTTTTGAGTCTGCTTGTTATCCTGGGCTTGTGCTTATTAATGGCATTAGGAATTCCCCCATTTACAGGAATTTAAATGCCCCCTCTACTTCCTATGGAATAGAGCTTCTCCCTGAACCTGGTACTCTATTGTATGCTTTAAAGCAGATAATACTTTGCTCCAGGTCACTTTTCTTCATTTTTCTCTTACACTGCTTTGCCTGTCTACCCACTGCTTCTGTCACCAGGGCAAGTCCTGGAAGGGCAAAGCTGAGATTGGTTTCCTGGTTCAGTCTTTCAGGCTGCCACCACATAGATTGACATGGTCACTCCAATGTGCTCATAGGAGCTGCACTGCTCCTTCCATACCAGGGCCAGGTATTCACAATGGGAGCACAGGCTGGCTGTACATCATGCCATGGTGGGTAATGTGGACAGGGAGGGGCCAGCAAGGTGTTTTTTCTTTGCATGGGCAAACAAACCCAAGTCTCTGGCACGGCAGGCACCAAGCCACCGTGGCCCGCCTCCTAACATTTTTTTTTTATGATCAAGTCTTATTTTTAGAATTAGCCAACTGGATTCACCTTCAACGATCTCAATTTTGTTGGCAACATCCAAAACATCATAGATAGGAGCCAGTCAAACATATACCTTCTTCTCTCCATCAGGCCTGATCAGGGTGTTGACCTTTGTCACATCAATGTGACAATCTTCACAGCCTGTTTGATCTGCTGCTTACTGACCTTAATATTCAGAATGAACAGAAGTATGTTGTTGTCTTCAATCTTCATGGCTGACTCAGTGGTCAGGAGGAGCTTGATGATGGTCTAGTGGTCAAGCTTGTTTCTCCTGGGGGTGCTTTTCTTGGGATAACTGGGCTATTGTCTGAAACGCAGCATCTTGGACTGCTGGAAGGTGAGTGAAGTACAAATCTTTCGTGTTTGGCTGTGGACACCTTTCAGTACTGCCTTTTTGGCTTTCAAAGCCTTTGCTTTGGGTTTGGTTTTGGGAAGGGCAGGGATCTCTGTCTTAGTTTTCAGAGCCATCTTTGTGAAAAGCTCTCTTAACATTTTTAAAAACTTTTAAAATTGTATAATATAGCATACATACAAAGCAAAGAAAGAAAAAAGCAATACTTTTCAAAGCACTCTTCAGCAAGTAGTTACAGGACAGATCCCAGAATTTGTCATGGGCTACCATACTATCTTCTCAGATTTTTCCTTCTAGCTGCTCCAGAACATTGGGGCTAGAAAGAATAAATATATATTTTTTATCATCACAATTGACTTTTTTGCGTGTTAAAAGTAACAAGAATACAAAAAACCAATAAATTTTAAAGCACAGAGCAACAGTTAGTTGTAGAACAGCTTTCAGAGTTTGGTATGGGTTACAATTCCACAATTTTAAGTTTTTACTTCTAGCTGCTGTAAGATACTGGACACCAAAAGAAATATCAGTATAATGATTCAGCAACCATATTCATTTGTTAAACCCTGTCTTCTATATACAACTCCAGCATCATCTTTGATCTTTCTCCCATCCTTTAGTGGTACTTGGACTATGCCCATTTCTAACTTTTTCATGTTGGAAGGGGCTGTTGACAATATGGGATAAGGAGATGGAACTAGCTGATGTTCTAGAGAAGCTGGCCCCTCTAGGTTTTAGGACTTATTTGCTCCAGGTTCTCATCTGGAGGTTGTAGGTTTCTGGATAGTTAACCTAGTGCATGGAACCTTTGTAGAATCTTATATAATGCCCTAGGTATTCTTTAGGATTGGCAGGAATGGCTTTGGTTGGGGTTTGCAAATTATATTAGGTGGCAATGTCTAACTGAAGCTTGCATAGGAGTGACCTCCAGAGTACCCTTTCAACTCTATTTAAACTCTCTCAGCCACTGATACCTTATTTGTTGCACTTCTTTCCCCCCTTTTGGTCAGGATGGCATTGTTGATCCCACGGTACCAGGGCCAGACTTATCCCTGGGAGTCATCTCCTACATCGCCAAGGAGACTTTCATCCCTGGATATCATGTCCCACCCGGGGGAGGGCAGTGATTTCACCTGCAGAGTTGGGCTTAGAGAGAGTGAGACCACATCTGAGCAACAAAAGAGGTCCTCCAGAAGTAGGACATGCTTATAGGTAGTCTAAGCATCTCTACTACATACGTAAGCGTCACAAGAACAAGCATCAAGATCAAGGGCTTAACCTATTGATTTGAGTGACCTAATGTTTGACACAGTATCAGGGGTTTTACCAGCAGTGAAGTTTAATAGTTACATATTTTTTCTTCCATCCCTCAAGGGAATTTGCCAATACTTTTTGATTATCTGCTTAATATATTCTAGAATGTATCCAGGCATTACATTAAGCTATACAGGGTTAAAGGTCTTCATTCTTATTCTGGGCTCCTTGTGTTTGGGTTGTTTAAATGAGCTATCCAGACAGATTGAGTTAAATTATGTGCAACAGAAAATTTAGGTTTTGGACAAAGTAAACCTTGGTTCCTTTAGTCTCAAAGAATAGATGAAGTTCTAAAATATAGACAATGTCTTCCTTACCCCTGTATTCTGAATTACCTTAATCCTGACCTGATCAGCTTCTCAAATATATATAAAATAGCATCTCAAAATCCAGAAATAACAATTACCATTCCAGACTAAATATGACTGCTATAAGAGCTTATGATCTAGGCCCCTGTTTTCTTATAAGCATTTTCTAAAGGAGACCATATAATAATTGCTGTTTGTTTCTGGCTTATTTTACCTCACCAAATGTCCCACAGGTTCATTCACATCGTTGCATGCTTCACACTTCATTCCTTTTTGTAGCAGCACAATACTTGATCACATGTATACACCATCATTTGCCAATCTACTTCTCAGTCAGTGATTTCTTCAGCCACCTGCATTCATTGGGCATCATGTATAGTGTGAAAAGTCAGCAGTCCATCAACACTCTCAATTTTAGATCATTTCTTTGTTCCCAAGAGAAGGATAACCAATAAACACACCTTCATCAAATAGAAAATCTAAACCTCCCCTTAACTCTTGTTCCTCCCCCCATCAACTAGCATGTGTTATACTTTTTCTGTGTGTGCGCGCGTGGGCAGGTTCTGGGAAATGAACATCTCCTAACATTTTTATAGCTGCACTTTCCTGATTCAGCACTTGCCCAGTTACTGTATACCTCTAGCTATTCTTGAGTTATGAGGAAGATGGCCAGTTTTAGCTAATTGTTCAGAGATTCTATTGGAGGAATGGCATCCTGAAGTGTCTGACAGCACCATCTTGTTCAAATGGAACCCCAACTCTTAATTTTTAAAACTCCGCAGATAATTCTGATCTATGATCATGGCTGAGGACCAGCCTTAGAGGGAGAGCTGAGGAGAATGACATAGGGAACACTCCACGAGAACTTGCCATCCCCTTCCTACACAAGCTGACTTGCTATAGTTGACTAGTCCAGTTGAAGATCCCCAAAGAGTCAACAAATGGTAGAATGGAAAATACATTTAACCAAAGCCATGAACACCTTTGTAGTTTAAAATATACTTATTTAAAAGAATTTTTTAAATCAATTTTCCAATTCTGGCTCCTGGATAGTTAGTAGTTTTCCTCCTTGCATTTCATGCAAATCTGGGGTGGAAAAAGAGAAGGGGGAAAGGGTGGGAAGAGGTTGTGCTGGGGTAGACATTTTCAGAGTGTATTTTAGGACTACTTTATATTAATTCACTTCAAAGGGACAGGAAAATATTCAAACAGAGGCAGTATGACATCAGTGTGATAAATATTGGTGAGGCCTTGTGCTGGTTTGAAAGGAAGTATGCCCCCTAAGAAAAGCCATGTTTTGATATAAATCCCATTTCATAAAAGTAGAATAATCCCTATTCAATACTGTATAGTTGAAACTGTAATGAGATCATCTCCCTGGTTGATGTGATTTAGTTAAGAATGGTTGTTAAACTGGATTAGGGGATGACATATCTCCACCCATTTGGGTAGGTCTTGATTAGTTTCTGAAGTCCTATAAAAGAGGAAACATTTTGGAGAATGGGAGACTCAGAGAGGGCAGAGAATGCTGCAGCACCACAAAGCAGAGAGTCCACCAGCCAGTGACCTTTGGAGATGAAGAAGGAAAACGCCTCCCGGGGAGCTTCATGAAATAGGAAGCCAGGAGAGAAAGCTAGCAGATGATGCTGTGTTCGCCATGTGCACTTCCAGCTGAGAGAGAAGCCCTGACTGTGTTCGCCATGTGCCATCTCACTTGAGACAGAAACCCTGAACTTCATCAGCCTTCTTGAACCAAGGTATCTTTCCCTGGATGCCTTAGATTGGACATTTCTATAGACTTGTTTTAATTGGGACATTTTCTCAGCCTTAGAACTGTAAACTAGCAACTCATTAAATTACCCCTTTTAAAAGCCATTCCGTTTCTGGTATATTGCATTCCAGCAGCTAGCAAACTAGAACAGGCCTCTAGTTCTTCTGCTAGAAGGATTTTGGGTGAGTGCGTCAGTTCATCATGGCTGACTGACTCAGTTGTAAAACAAAGAGATGGAACTGGACCCTCTCCTCGCCTCACAATTCTACGTATCTGTGAAATAGAATGAGGGCCACAAGGACCCAGTAGGGTCCAGGAAGGAGGATCTACCTTTTAGAGTAGTCTAAAGCTAGGATTTTTTTTTTGAAAGTTACCCATGAGTTTTATTTATTTATTTTTTTATTAATTTTTAAATTTTTTACAAAAATATGACAAGAAAGAAATACATTCTTAACATATGATCATTCCATTCTACATGTATAATCAGTAATTCACAATATCATCACATAGTTGCATATTCATCATCATGATCATTTCTTGAAACATTTGCATCAATTCAGAAAAAGAAATAAAAAGACAACAGAAATAAAATGAAAACAGAAAAAAAAATTATACAGACCATACCCTTTCCCTCCCTTTCATTGATCACTAGCATTTCAAACTAAATTTATTTTAACAGCTGTTCCCCCTATTATTTATTTTTATTCCATACGTTCTACTCATCTGTTGACAAGGTAGATAAAAGGAGCATCAGACACAAGGTTTTCACAATCACACTCACATTGTGAAAGCTCTATCATTATTCAATCATCATCAAGAAACATGGCTACTGGAACACAGCTCTACATTTTCAGGCAGTTCCCTCCAGCCTCTCCACTACATCTTGGATAACAAGGTGATATCTACTTAATGCGTAAGAATAACCTCCAGGATAACCTTTCGACTCTGTTTGGAATCTCTCAGCCATTGACACTTTGTCTCATTTCACTCTTCCCCCTTTTGGTTGAGAAGGTTTTCTCAATCCCCTGATGCTGAGTCTCAGTTCATTCTAGGGTTTTTCTCAATCCCTTGATGCTGAGTCTCAGCTCATTCTAGGATTTCTGTCCCACGTTGCCAGGAAGGTCCACACCCCTGGGAGTCATGTCCCACGTAGACAGGGGGTGGGTGGTGAGTTTGCTTGTTGTGTTGACTGGAGAGAGAGGCCACATCTGAGCAATAAAAGAGGTTCTCTTGGGGGTGACTCTTAGGCCTAATTTTAAGTAGGCTTGACCTATCCTTTGTGTGGTTAAGTTTCATATGAACAAACCCCAAGACTGGGGGCTCAGCCTGTAGCTTTGGTTGTCCACACTGCTTGTGAAAATATCAAGAATTCAACTTGGGGAGGTTGAATTTTCCCCCTTTCTCACCATTCCCTGAAGGGGACTTTGCAAATACTTTTTTATTCACTGATCACATCACTCTGGGATTTATCAGGGCATCACTCTGGGATTTTTATCCTGGGGTCCTAGGAGGGCTTCTAAGTGGCCATGATCCTCCGGAAATAGCATTCAAAATCATGCATGTGCTTTTCTGGGGTGATGGCTTGTGGCTTTTATCAGATTTTCAAACCACTGGGAAATGATTAATTGTTGCTTTTTTTTTTTAAGGAGTCCAGTGGTTTGGGGGGCAAAAAACTTTTTAACATTTGGAAGATAGAAAAGAGGGCCTGTTGATTTAGTCAGATTATGGAGGAGTTCCATTGGTCCTTGCCACTGGAGTAGAGGGAGAGGAAATCACATGTTTGACACCAGGCATGGGGTAGGGGGTTTGGAAATCAGAGAAGAAGTGGACAAGAAACCACAACTGAAATGCAAGGTGAGGGAGCAGATGGCTGGTGATTGTAGAAGCTGGGTGATGGGGTTCGTGGGGATTCATTACATCCTTCTCTTTACTCCTGCATAGGTTGAACTTTTTCACAATGAGAAGTTTTTTGAAATAAAGGGCCCAGGTGAGTTAGTGGGAAGGCCCTGGGAACTAGCACCTGAGAGGCACTGAGCTTGTGTGAGTGTGGAGGGCACGTGGCACCACGAGGCTAAAGGAGTGTTTGGTGATGATCTCCTGCTTCTCACACTCTGCTTCCTTTGCTTCCTCAATTCCCTTTTCCTCACCTACTTCCCTGAGAGAACAATCTCACTTACTTGAGTCCAAAAATTCGGAGTTTGATACGGTGATTATAAAGACATAAACACACAGACAAGAATACGAGAAAATGAGACACTATGGAAGTTCCTTTAATTTTCTGATAGTTACACAGATTTGAAAAAAATGTCTCTGGAGCCTGGTACCTTACATGTATTAATAAAGGTGTATAGGATGGTGGAGTGATACGGAGAAGGTCGGGTTTAACAAAGAAATATGATTGCTGAATCATTAAATTAGTATTTCTTTTAGTCTCCAGCATCTTACAGCAGCTAGAAGTAAAAATCTAAAATTGTGGAATTGTAACCCACGCCAAACTCTGAAATCTGTTCTATAACAAATTATTTTGCTGTGCTTTGAAATTTATTGCTTTTTTTGCATATGTTATTTTTCACAAAAAAAGAAAAAAAGTCAATTGTGATGATAAAAACATATTTATTCCTTCTAGCCTCCTATGTACTGGTGCAGTTAGAAGGAAAAATCCGAGATGATGATATTGTAGCCAATGACAGACTCTGGGATCTGTCTGTAACTACTTGTTGAAGGGTACTTTGAAAACTATTGCTGTTTTCTTTCTTTGCTTTGATTATGTTATATTATATAATTTAAAAAGTTTTAAAAAAATTAAAAAGAAGGTATATAGAGGTAAAAGAGAAAGCAATTTTATATTATATTTGGATTAATGTTCCAATTATTAAATCTCTTTTTTCCTGAATAGGCATTTTAGAATTAGAATTTCATAGAAATTCCCCCTATTGTTCTCTTATTTGTCAGTAAAAATACAGCCTTGATGATATGACCATTTCTGCTCTTTCCAAAATGAGGGTAATAATGTTACTTGTTTTACTGACAATGATATGAAATCTTAGAGAGGGGGCATAACAAAAGCTGAGAAAATGTCTGAATACTCACAAGTTACCATAATCTTATCCCTAAACCTCCACTTATGTGAGACCTTCCAAGTGAATGTGTTTTTTAGGTCTGTCCTTCAAGCTGAGAATATTCTCCTTTTATAGCCTCTCCCCACACCCATTCTGGGAATTAGTCTTTCAGAGGTTTCACATTCATAAATCGCTACTTGGAATTGTCACCTTTGTCCTTCACCTCTTGAGCACCAGAGGGCAGACATCTTAGGTCTCACTTTATCTGGGACACAGAGCTTTTTTCTCTCCACTGCAGGGTTTCCTCCTTCTCTGGGTTTGCTTGATCACCTTGAAGAAGCTTAAAGGGACAATTCAGTTTTGATCTTTCTGAAAATTAACTGCTTTCCCGATCGCTACACTGGTTCGACACACCCACAAGAGACAGAAAGTAGTGATTACTGAGGAGGTTGGTATCCTTTATCACTCTGCACAATCAAAAGAACTATCCTTGTAAATAGTCCCTGTGCAGACCAGCAGTTCATAATCTTTTTATTTTTCTGCATGGGCAGGCACCAGGAATTGAACCCGGGTCTCCGGCATGGCAGGTGAGAGTTCTGCCACTGAGTTACCGTGGCCCACCCCATAATCTTTTTGTTGTTGTTGTTCTCACTGGTTTAAATTGTTTTTAGGCCAAGGACTGTCAAAAACTCTATTCTTTACTCCGGCCTTCAAAGCTTGTAAAGTGAGATAATAGAAACTGCTTTGTAACTGCTTTCAAAGGGGAGAGAAGCACCATATAATTGCAACATATAGTTACTACCAGAAATTTTAAGACAAGGCCCCTTGTTCATGAGTAATCAATAAATTATCAACAATGATTACTAGGGACACAGTTTTTTAAAAGAGGAAAGTTCATTTTGGATCCTCGTATTTTTATTTTTTCTTATGGTTTTTCTGTTGCGCTTCCTTTATGGAAACTGTCATTTTCTAGATCAGTTACTTCTTGTGGATTTATTCGAAACTGTATGCTCAGAACTATCCAAGTAGCCATCTATCCACTTATAAAATATTTTAGTTATTAAGAAATCTAGAGACTGAATTTTAAAAAAGAAAATACTGCTTTTGTTTGTGTGTTTTCTGTGGGAAACTAGGTCTCAACAATCAATAAGCAAATGGTTTCAAGGGGAAATAAAATACAAATATATAGATTTTTTTTTTTCTAATACCAAATCAGAATATTTTAATATTCCTTTGGGCTATCCCTCAATCATAGTACACTTAGAATAGTCTTCAAATTTCTTAGGATTTTTTTTTTTTTTTTGCATGGGCAGGCACCAGGAATTGAACCTGGGTCTCCAGCCTGGCAGGCAAGAATTTTGCCACTGAGCCACCATCACATTGCCTTTAAGATTGTTTTTAATCTGTCCTTTCGTTCCTTTGACAACTGTGATTAGATTTAGTTGAAGGAATGAGGTAGCCCACAAAATATCACAATAAAAATTTATGAATTCAGGGGATGCAAGGGCAATTCAGTGGTAGAAGTCTCGCCTGCCATGTGGGAGACCCGGATTCAATTCCCAGCCCATGCTCTGCCTCCCGCCCACCCCCCAAAAAACAACAGCTCAACAAATGGCGCTACAATAACGGGATAGTCACAATGAAGAAGAATGAAATCTGACCCCCACCATACAGTATAAAAAAGAAAAAAGAAAAAATATATATGAGTTCAACAAATAGTCTTCAGTAGATAAGGAGATTTCATTTTCAAAGTTCTGTCAGTGTTTTCTTTGTAAGCAAACTTAAGACACATTTTCTTAGGAAGACAAGGTCATAAATGTTAGTGAGGTTTCCCATCTAGCCCCTTACCCAAAACAGAACAAATTGAAATATTCTATTTCAGTTAATATGTTGTATCTTGTCTGGGATCCCCACTAGTTTTTATTATTGTAATTTTTTTTGCTGCTGTCAATATGATTATCATAAGTAATAGGAAGTTAAATTAATATTTATACAGCACTTTATTCACATTTACAAAGTTGAGTTTATCATCTCCTGGCTGCTATGTGAGATACACCTATGAGGCTCTGTTATCCCCATTTTGTGGGAGAAATTGCCTCAGAGAGGTTAAATAAGTTAATAGAGTTAAATATGCACACATACATAATTATAGGAGAGCATCTTTATATATTTTCTTCTTTGTTCTTTTAGAATTGGCATAGACAATCCTGAATTTCTAAAATATTTGAACTTGGAATACATGTTAAAATTAATATTCTGTACATGGGAAAATATATTCTGCAACTTAAATTCCCCCAACTCCACCCTAGCCCCAAAGTGTAAGATTCAGCCCCCTTCTCATTTCCCAGTACCCCATTCCTTTCCACCCACATGCCCTGCTCACCAGTGGTGCAGGGCAGTCATACTCATATGCAGGGCATGGGAAATCTAAATGTTTGTTTGGGAGGTTGTGTGGGTGGAGACAAAAATGTAGCCTTGAGCATCAGGCACCTCCCTCCACAACCCACTGGGCAGCACAACTTTGAGCAAATGTTGTAACTTGGCTGAGCCTCAATTTCTACCTCTGCAAAATCCATAATAATAATAATAATAATAATAATAATAATAATAATAATGCCTACCTCTTGGGGTTATTTTCAGGATTAAATGAGATAGCATTTGTACTGTTTCAGAGCATATTTGTTCTCAAAATACATCATCCTCTTTTGTATTAAGTTGAGACATATCTATCAATACGTTATTTTGCCATTTCAGTAGTGACTAGTTGAGTATAATCAGGCAACTGGGGACTATTGCTATATATAACAGGAATTAGCTCTTGATATTGACCTTGGACTAACTAATTTCTAGATTTTTAATTTTTAATTTCTTGTTTATAAGATTCAAGAATATGGAAGTGGCAACAACTAAAAGAGAGCTGAATTTAAAAATGGGCAAAAGAGTTGAATAGACATTTCTCTAAAGAAGATATACAAATGGCCAAAAAGCACGTGAAAAGATGCTCAACATCATTAGCTGTCAGGGAAATGCAAATCAAAATCACCATGAGATACTATTTCACACCCACTAGAATGACTACTATTGAAAAAATGGGAAATAAGTGTTGAAGAAGATGTGGGGAAATAGAACACTTATTTATTGTTGGCGAGAATGTAAAATGGTGCATCTGCTGTGGAAGACAGTTTGACAGTTCATCGGAAAGTTAAGTTATGGTATTACCGTATGATAACATATGACCTGGCAATCCCACCTCTAGGTACATACTCCAAAAAATTTGAAAGCAAGGACTCAAACAGATATTTTCACACTGGCGTTCATAGCAACATTATTCACAGTTGCCAAGAAATGGAAACGACCAAAGTGCCCATCAACAGATGAATGGATAAATAAATGGCATATACAATTATAATGGAATATTATTCAACATTAAAAAGGAATGAAGTTTTGGGGGTGCAAGCGTAGCACAGTGGTACAATTTTCACTTGCCATGTGGGAGACCCAGGTTCGATACCAGCCATGTATTCCCCCTCCCCCCAAAAAAACAAAACAAAAATTCAACAAATGGTGCTGCAGTAATGGGGTACTAATATGGAAAAAGAATGAAATGTGATGCCTGCCATACAGCATACAAAAAAAAAAAGGAATGAAGTTTTGATACGTGCTGCAACATGGATAAACAAGATATCACATTAAGTGAAATAAGCCAGGCACTAAAGGACAAATATTGTATGATCTTACTGACATGAAATAATTAGAATAAGCAAATTCACAGAGTTGGAAACTAGACTTTATGTGACCAGGGGCCAGGATGGGATAGGGAATGGGGGTTAATGCTTAAATTGTACGAGTTTCTATCTGGAAGTGAAGGAAACATTTTTGTAATGCATGATAGTGATGGTAACACAATATTGTGAGCATAATTAATAGCACTGAATTATATATTGGGATAAAAAGGAGAAATTTTAGGCTGCATATATGCTGCTAGAATAATTTTTATTTATGCACAACACAGTGCACACTAGTGTTACACCATAGACTATAGCTAATAGTACAAGTATAATAATAGTCTTTCATTAATTGTAACAAATGTACATTTGTTAACAATGGGAGTGAGGAGTATATGGGGAATGCTATATTTTCCACATAGTTTTTATGTAAATCTACAACTTCTGTACAAAAAATGAAGAAGCGTATGGAGATGAGCTGCACAATCCTAATTGTGCAGGTCACAATTGCTTGTGACCAAGCTTTTACCAGCAAATAAAAACACTTGGTTGGTTAAGAAGCAGAATCAGATCATGTCACAACTGAGGAATTATTCAAGGACAATTTAGGAACATGAGAATACTGGGGAAATGACAAATCACGGCTGAACATGAAGAGAGCCATGGCCACGTACAAAATCTGACGTAGGGAAATGATAATTTTTTTTCAATGTTTTCTCTCACTCCTTCTATCCTTTTATTTTTCCTATCAAAATCCTCAATAATTTTAAATTTCAAGCTATAATGAAATTCTGTTTTCCTCCCCTTCTCTTCCCTTTTCTTTCTTTCCATTATTTTAACTTTATTCAATATGTATTCAATCAAGAAATACAAACTGAATACCTACTAATGCCTGGTATTGAAAATTCAAAGGTGAACAAAACATTCTAAGTTTTCGATCTCATGAAGCTTTTATTGGTTGGTAAGTCAGGCAAGCAACAATCAATCAATTAATCAAGATGATTTCAGAAAGCAATCAATGTTATGAGGAAAATAAGACAAAGTAATACAACAGAGGAGTAACTTGGGAGCCTCTTTAGGTTGAATGGTCATGGAGGGCCTTTTTGAGTAGTGACCTCTCAGCTGAGACCTGACTAATGAGATCTTAGCCATTTGAAGATCTCACCGAGTGAAGACCTTTCCAGGCATTGGGTGTAGCAAATACCAAGGCTTTGGGTGGGAATGAACTTGGTCTGTTGAAAAGAATAGGACTGGAATGGGGTTAGATGAGGAATGGTAAGGGAAGAGGTCAAAGAGGTAGGCCAGGAGCCATTTCATGAAAGACCTTATAGACCATGGTTAGGTTTTGGATTTTAGATGGGAACCTTTTAAGCAGAGGAATAGAACAATCTGATTAATGTTTTCAAGGTTTGTTCTGGCTGCTTGGGCAGAAGGAACTACTGACGAGAAGCATGAAGAGCTGTTAGGGAATCATTTCAATACTCCAAGCAAGAGACAAATAGAGGGGCTCACATTTGCTGAAGAAATAAAAAAGATCTTAAGACGATACTATGTACAACTATATGCCAACAAAATAGACAATTTAGATGAAATGGACAATTTCTTAGAAACACTATACTGATTTGAGAAGAAATAGACTTCAACAAACTAATCAAGTAAAGAGATTCAATCAGTTATCAAAAACATCTCTACAAAGAAAAGTCCGGAGCCAAATGGCTTCACAGGGAAATTTTATCAAACATTGCAAGAAGAGTTAACACCACTTCTGCTTAAACTCTACTAACTCATTCTATGAGGCTAATATCACTTTAACAACAAATTAGCCTATGAAGTTAATGTCACTTTAATTCCGAAACCTAACAAAGATACTATAAGAAAAGAAAGCTATAAGTCAATCTCCATAATGATAGAGATACAAAAATTCTCAACAATATAGTTGCAATCACATCCAACAGTACATCAAAAGAATTATACACCATGACCAGGTGGGCTTTATTCTAGGTATGCAAAGTTCAATACAAGAAAGTCAATTAATTTATTATACCATGTTAACAATAATCAAAAGGGAAAATCGCGTGATCACCTTGAGGGACGCTGAAAAGGCAGTCAACAAGATTCAGCAAACTTTCTTGATGAAACACTTCGAAAGGGAGGAATTGAAGGAAACTTCCTCAATATGATTAAAGGCATATATGGAAAACACATAGCTAACATCGTATCAATGGGGAGAGACTGAAAGCCTTCCCTCTGAGATTGGGAACAGGATAAGGATGCCCACTGTCTCCATGATTATTCAACATTGTGCTTGATATTCTAGCAAGAGCAATTAGGCAAGAAAAAGAAATAAAAGGCATCCAAATTGGATAGGAAGAAGTAAAACTCATTATTTGCAGATCACATGATCCTATCTTTGGGAAATCCTGAGAAATCAACAACAACACTACTTGAGCTAATAAACAAATTCACCAAAGTGGCAGGATACAAGATCAATGCACAAAAATCAGTAGTGTTTCTATACACTGTGTGAACCAACCAACAAAACAATTAAGAAAAAATCCATTTGCAATAGCAATTAAAAAGAATTGAGTACCTAGGAATAAACTTAACCAAGGATGTAAAGAACCTGTACTCAGAAGACTATTAAACATTACTTAAAGAGATCAAAGAAGACCTAAATAAGTAGAAAGACATTCTGTGTTCATAGATAGGAAGGCTCTGTGTTATTAAGATATCAACTTTACCCAAACTGATCTACAGATTCAGTGCAGCACCAATAAAAAATTCCAGAAATCTATTTTGCAGAATTGGAAAAAGTTAATTCTCAAATTTATTTGGAAGGAAAAAGAGTTGCAAAAAGTAAAAATATCCTGAAAAGGAAGAATGAAGTGGTAGGTCTTACATTTCCTGACTTTGAAGCTTATTATAAAGCTACAGTGGTCAAAACAGCATGGTACTGGCACAAAGATAGACATATTGATCAATGGAATCATTTGAGACTTCAGAAATAGGCCCTCAGACTTATGATCAATTGATTTTTGACAAGCTCCCAAACCCACTGAACTGGGACAGAATAGTCTCATCAATAAATGGTGCTGGGAAAACTGGATATTCTTATCCAAAGGAATGAAAGAGGACCCCCACCTCACATTGTATCAGTCAGTGTTCTCTCGACAAACAGAGCCAACAAGAGATATCTGTAAATATGATATTTGTAAAGGTCTCTCACACAACTATAGGAATGGAAAAGTCCAAAATCCATAGAGCAGGTTTTGAATCTTAGAGCTCTAATGAAGGGTTTCAGTGGACTCCATAGGACAGGCTCACTGGCTTAAGAAGTAGTGAAAATGTTCCTCTTCTCTCTTAATAGTCTTCAACTGATTGAATTATCTCATTTGTGGGAGACAGGCCTTTAGTTGATTGCAGATGTAATCAACCTCAGCTGCAATCAACTGACTGATGATTTAATAAACCAGACTTCTGGTTCATCAACCAGCCACAAAATATCCTTGCATTAATGGTCAGGCCAATGCTTGCCTGACCAGCAACTGGGCATATCACCTGGCCATGTTGACACCAGAACCTAATCATCACACAAACCCTATACAAAAATGAACTCAAAGTGGCTCAAAGACCTAAATATAAGAGCCAGTCCCATAAAACTCCTAGAAGAAAATGTAGGGAAACTTCTTTAAGACTTAGTGTTAGGAGGTAACTTTAAACCTTACACCCAAAGCACAAGCAACAAAAGAAAAAATAGATAAATGGGAAATCCTCAAGATTGAACACTTCTGTGCTTCAAAGGACTTTGTCAAAAGAGTGAAAAGTCAGCCAACTCCTCAATGGAAGAGAATATTTAGTAACCATATATCTGATAAAGGTTTAATGCCAGTATATGTAAAGAAATCCTACCACTCAACAATAAAGGACAAACAACCTAATTATAAAATGGGCAAAAGATATGAATAAACATTTCCCCAAAGAGGAAATACAAATAGCTCAAAAAGCACATGAAAAGATGTTCATCTTCATTAGCATCAGGGAAATGCAAATCAAAACCACAATGAGATATCATCTCACAGCTATTAGAATGGACACTATTAAACAAACAGGAAACTACATGTGTTGGAGAGGATGTGGAGAAATAGGAACACTTATTCACTGCTGGTGGTGGGAGTGTAAAATGGTTCAGCTGCTGTGGCAGAGTTTGGCAGTTCCTCAGAAAACTAAATATTGAGTTGCCCTATGACCTGACATTCCTTTACTTGGTATATACTCAGAAGATCTGAAACCAGGGACATGAACAGACATTTGCACACTGATGTTCATAGCAGCATTGTTCATAATTGCCAAAAGATGAGCACAAACCAAATGCCCATCAACCAATGAATGGATAAGCAAAATTTGGTATGTACATACAATGGAATATTATGCAGCATAACCATAAGAAGAAATGAGGTCCTGAAGCATGTGGCAATATGGATGAATGTTGAGGACATAATGCTGAATGAAATAAGTCAGACACGAAAGACAGATATTGTATGATTTCACTATTATGAATTAACTAGAATATGTAAACTCAGAGTCTTAAAATGTAGAACATAGGATACCTAGAAATAGAAATTAAAGAAGGAGTGGTAACCTAATATGTCCAGAATGCATAATGAGGTTGAACTTAAAATGTTTGGAAATAGATATGGGGTGAATGTAACTCACTAGTGGGAATATAAGGAGTAATGCTCTATTTTAGTTGAAAGAGGTTGTTTAGAGCCATGCATGTCACCAACTAACACTACAAATTAAAATAAATACTTGCATGAACTGGTACAAATGTGTAATACTGGTACAAAGAGGTTAAGAATAGAGAGGGATGTGGGGAAAATACCTATTTCAAACTGTGGACTATAGTTAACAATAATACCTTTAAATTCTTTCAACAGTAGTGACTGGTGTACCACACCAATCCTAGAGATCAATAATAGGTGAAGATAAGGAATACGGGGTATAGGTTTTCTTTTCTTGTGTCTATCTGATACTTCTCTTTTTGGAAAAATGAAAATGGTCTAAAAATGAGTGTGATGATGATTACACAACCAAGTCATGATACTTTGAGGTATTGACTGGATAATTTGGTGGGATATACAATAAGCAAACATATTTCAAGAAAATCCGGGGAAAAAAAGAAAGTTCTATGCCCTTATCTCACCAAACAGACGTGTCTTGTAACTTTCTTTGGTGTAATTACACAGGCTTCAATGGCGCTCAACGTCTGTCTGAACAGAGCCACTTTTGCTTTAAATAACCACACCACTAAATCAATAAGGTCATCGTTCCTAAAGTGTATTACTAGATCTCTCTTGACAAGTCACTTCATTTTTTGTGTGATTTCTCCATATAATAAGCAGGGTTGCAGGAAAATTTTCTTTGCTATTGCTATGGTTTTTGGAAGTATTGCCATAAAGGAACATGACCACTGAGCTTAAAGCTATGACGTAGGTGAAAAATATTATTGATTATTGGGCACTTATTTCTTACAAAAATTATCTGCACATAAACCCTCAGTAACAGAAGGGAGAGAGAAATCATTTCATACTGAATGTCAAATGGATGATGAGGTGAGAGGAGTGAGAACACAGGAACTTCCCACCCTACCGCCAGCCTCACTTCCCAAGACGCACACATTTACTCTCACAGCCTCCCTCACACACATTCCAGAAGATGTTGCTAATACTGGGCAGCTCAAAAACAAAGCAGAGGTAAATCTACTTGGTTTATGTCATTTCTGAACAATAATAATGATGATACAATTATTTGCTATGATTTTACTACTGACGATAGATTTTTATTAGACATTTTGAATTGCATTTTTGATATGTAAAAAATCTTCACAAACGGTACCCATAATTGAGTCTATACATAATCAACTTGGGTGGAGTTAATCAATGAAACTTCCTAGAACTGCAAGTGAAAGCGCTTTGGCGCAGTGGTGGTGTGAACTTGGACATGCTACTATTATATAAACGTGGGCAAGTCACTTAACTTCTCTGTGCCTCAGTTTCCTCCTTTGCTAACTGGGGATAATGGATAATGTTTTGTAAGTGTTTTGTAGATATTATTTTCATCTAATCTTCACAATAACACTATGATATAGGTAATAAAATTAAACCTATTTTGCAGATGTGGAAACTGAAGCACAGATGTTATGTAACTTGTCGCACAACTGGCAAGTGACAAGCCAGGATTTGCTCTTATGCAATGTGGCTCGAGATCTACAGCACTTGACTACAATGTCCGCTAATGCCCTGCCGGTCCTAAATGGCCATGCTTTTCATTGTGTAAGCCTGACAGTCTTTTTACAAATCTTATTGGACCTGGGAAGCATTCAACCCCGAAGGAACAAGGCTGGGTTCACTGGTGCAGCCTCACTGTAAAGATGACCTGGACAAATCAGATTATTTTTCTCCCAGGATTTGTTCTCAGAAACACAGGAGTGAGCCTTGGTGGTGTGAACTAGAACTGAAAGTTCCAGTAGAATTGGAGATTTTAATGGCCACTGAGAGTCATGTGTGAAGTGAATCAGCAGAGAGAAGACTAGAGAAGAAAATAGGACAGACGCACTATGAAACTATGAGTGAAAGGGCTTGTTGCTTCTGAGGAAGGGACCAGCCTCACCCTGTTCCTAATACTTCCCAGGTCTGGTCCCAAGGAGACCTGGTTATCCTTAGACTTCTGAGCCAGTTCATTATGCATTCTTCTTGAGAGAGAGAGGGAGAAAGAAAGAAAGAGCGAGCGAGAGTGACAGAGAGTGAGAAAGAGAGAGGTATAGCTGCTATCACTACCATCACAGCAAAAGAAAACCCTTTGCATAAGCTACCTTGAATGGTTTTCTGTTCCTGTTAAAAGTAAAGAAACAACAACTACAAAAACACCCACCCAACCAACAAAACACACACACAAGAAAAAGACCTATCTGTCTTGTTGAGAATATAATGGTCCTGTATTATTGAGAGTTCCAGAGAGTTGGTAAAAGGATGCCTGTAGGGTGATGAAGACATGACCTCAGTCATTGGCATGCCCAGGTACAGCATTCCTAAGTGAAGTAAATAGATACAGATATAGAGATTATGGTCACCGACTATAGAAGCAGTTTTGAGGCTGGGGATCTATATACACAGGGTTACTGAGAAATCAAAACAGTAGGTGTCTACTGCAGTGTGGTGGTTTAGGGCTATGTGTACTGCAGAAAAACAAGTCTTGGATCAGATTTATGTGTAAATCTGAACCATTGTAAGTAGGACTTTTGATGAGGTTACTTCAATTAAGGTGTGTCCCTCAATCAGAATGGATCTTGGGCCTATTGCTAGAGTCCTTCATGAAAGAATGAAATTCTGACACACAGAGAAAAAGCCATGGAACAAGATGCTGAAATCAACAGAACCCAGAAGAGAAGGGAGAGACCAGCAGACATCTCCATGTGCTCTCCCATGTGACAGAGAAGCCAAGGTCACCAGGAAGCCAGTTTCCAGGAAGAAAGTATTGCCTTGATTTGAACATTTTCCCGGCCTTAAAACTGTGAGTGAATACATTCCCATTGCCCAATACAACCCATTTCACGGTGTTTGCTTTGAGCAGCCTTGGAAACTAAAACATGCAGGATGGATAAGGTGGGGCAGGGCAGAGGTGAGGACAAAGGAGGCATGCAGGAACCATAATTCTAGCTTAGGAGATGGTGGCTGGTAGTGCTGTAAAATCTGGGAAGGGGAAGACTGAAGCCTGAGCTGGTGGGAGAAACAAACGTGGACATGCTAAGTTGAGGGATCTTAAGAGATTTTCAAATAACAGATAGGTTTGTTTGGTGCTTGCCAGGGTGATTGGTGCTGATTGTACCAATTGCTTGTAGCCCAGCATTTCCTCAGGCACGTTCTGAGTATTCTGAAAAATGGTTTCCTCTTACATCCACAATGCACACAAGCATATCAGAATCCCTGCGAGTGCTTTGGGACAGGAAATTGCTTAATTTTGTCTGAACTAATCTGACCACCCAACCCTTCTATTTCGAGAAATATTATTAATTCACTGAGGACTGTACTTCGGAGAATTGTTCTTCAGTTTATGTAGATGTTTTTACATTGACAGAATCGATCAAAGGAAAAACTGGTTAGGGAGTTAATAGATCTGTGGGTGCTCAGTTCATCTCAGTCACCAAAACACAGTAAGAAAACTTCCAGAAGCCCAAGCATGACCTGGAAACCCAGGATGCTGAGCCCTCTGTTTGGGCAGCGGCGGTCAAGGCTGCTGGGGGTTTTGATGAAAGACAGCTTGCTGTCTTGGCTTTCTATTACAGTACGTGTGCCAGGAAAGCTCGGATCCAATTCCTCCCCGAGTTCTTTTTTATCCTCCACACTGGCTTCTTGTCCTTGCTTTTCCATTTGCAAAACTCATGCATACAACATAGAGTTCCTGCAATTTTAGAGACAGCTGGTCAGCACATCTTAGATGCTGATGTCAGGAAACATCTGGGAGAAGGCTAAAGTTACTGCGGGCCCAGCTGAGAACAATGGAAGCACGTTAACAAGGAAAACTCACAATGGGGGTGGCGGGAGACAGCTTATATAAATAAAAATGGCTGCCAGGCCAACTTATTAAAAAAGACCTTATGGAAAATCTTCTTGTAGTTTGGCCATTAAGCCACTGAGCAATTGAGAAGTAGGTCAGCTAAAACTGAAAAAAAAAAATGCAACTTTTTTGCACTCCTATCATTGGTGCTTTCCTTTCCTTAGAAATACCCCTGTCTAATGAAGACATCCTTTCCCCCAAAAGCATGAACAAGTATTTTATTTTCTAATTATAATATTAACCTAGTCTCCCTCCTTCCTCCTTCTCTTTCTCTCTTTTAAGACAAAAAGATATAGACAGAGTTTGGGTACACATGTTTCTGCTGTCTTTAAGAAGTCAGTGTTGGCAAGAAATGTTGAACTTTATGAAAATTGTGGCTGAAATATTTAAATTGAACCTTATTTTCAAAGGCCATATAGTGGTAAAAAGAATAGGGTCAGAGTTTGAATTCACCAGTTCCTCCTCCTAATTACCTATGTGTGACCTTGGTTCAGTTACTAAACAGAACTTAATCCCAGATTCACCATTTTCAATTGTAAAATTGTGGTCATTGTTCCTGTCTACGTGGATTGTCTCGAGGAGTCCACAAGCTGACTGAAGTGTGTAAAAGTGCTCAGCAAGATGCCCAGCCCAGATTAGTCATTATCATTGTGGTTTTGTTGGATAGTTAAGGATTAAGAAGCAATCCCTGCTACAATCTATTTTTTTTTTTAATACATGGGCAGGCACCAGGAATTGAACCCGGGTCCTCTGGCATGGCAGGCAAGCGTTCTTGCCTGCTGAGCCACCGTGGCCCACCCTACAATCTATTTTTCAATCCAACTATAAAATCTTGAGCCTTTGCTTTCAGTTTTCCTGTCCTTCAGATTATGTTTGGAAGTAGGATTTCCACGCCCAAGTGTTCTTCTAGAGTACTACCTACTGTTCCACCTTATTTGGTAGGGATTGAAAGTGACATTCTGTCTCTCATATGGATTTGTGGTCACCATCTTATACCGTCTTCCAACATCTCCCTGGGAAAACATACTGTCTGGGTCAAGGGAACTGTGCAACCACATAGTATGAAGTGGCCAGTGCGGTTGCAAGGTCCCAAAGACCCCAAGCAGGAGTGACCGAAGGAGCAGCGGTGAGCGTGTGGGCTATCCCCCACTGAAATGAGCCCATGAGCTTCAGATCTGGTTGATCTGCCATTACTGCCATGTCAAAAGTTATTCTCCCGGGGCGGGCCACGGTGGCTCAGCAGACAGAGTTCTGGTCTGCCATACCAGAGACCTGGGTTCGATTCCTGGTACCTGCCCGTGCAAACAAAAAAAAGTTATTCTCCCGATTATGTCCATGAACCCATCACCTGACGTAGTGTCTGACCTGCAGGGGTTGCTCTGCAAAATATCTTTTCAATGAATGAAGGAATTGTCTTGGGGCAGTTTCCAGATGGTGATGTAGGCAAAAGTGATGAACATACCTGGTGCTAAGCTCTACCCTTGTTTCAGGAGGAACAAAAATATTCGTTCTGGGTGAGAGGGCAGGAATGGGCATGTCTAATCTGTGAACTGATCATATCCCTGATTCTTAACACTTGAGGAAGCCCCTCTAAAGTCCAAACTTGATGTGAAAACCAGTCCTGAGAATTAAGAACATTCACCTGTGTGAAAGCCTCCCCAAATAGAATTCATGAGGCTTGCTTCCTTTCATGGACACCTGTGTGACCCAGAAAATAAAAATATTGTGTGTGCTTTTTTAAAAAAAAATATGTAAAGGAAAATAAATAATGTGCAAAGTCCATAGCAAAATACTGAGCAATATGATTATCATGATTGTTAAAATTTTGTTTAGGATATAGATGATGAGTATTTTTGCTTGCTATTATAATGTAAATTGTATACATATTTTTCCCAAGTTTCCCAAGAATTATTTAGAGTACTGCTCAGGTAATTAAAAATAAGAAGCTAAAACAGCTCCTTATGACTCTAATGACCAGACAGCTTGGTTTGCCTGGGATGGTGCCCGTTTATGTCTGTCTGAGAGTGTCCATTTTCACTTTCAGAATACCCTGGTTTGGATGATAAATTATGTTGCCTCTCTCCTCGTAACCCACAAATAGAAAAAATAAATAGATTGTGATGATCTTAATCTAGGTCCCCTAGAAAAACAGACTTGAGGCAAGGATTAAGAAACGAATTGTTTTACATTGACAATGCAATCCCAGGACAGTTGAAGTAAGGGAAAGGGAATGTAAGTCAGACAAGGATGGGAACAAAGCAACTGCTTCAAAGTAAACATAGCCAGTTGCTTGGCAGATGCAACTGCTCAGCCACGTGGGGCATCTGCTTCAGGCAGTATGGAGGAACTGCCTTGGAACAGTCCACTGGAGGGAGGAAGGGAAAGGGAAATTATCTGGCCAGCTCTCCTCCCTTAACTCCTGACTTCCATTCAAACTTCATCTATGCCATTTATTAAGCTGTGACTTTTACCTTCAAACTCACCCTTTTCTACTCTGCTTTACTGGCAGATTCCTCTTAGGCTCTACCCAATAGGAGGGGCTAAAGGAGACCCCAAGGCTGAGAGTGGAAGAAGGACTCTGCTTCTTCCCGCCTGCTCCCTACGGGTTTTGTCTTAGCTTAAGGCTCCTGTGAGCATTGCTCCAGCAATGCTTCTCACCTTAGCAAGAATTCCTTCCTGTAGCAGCAGCCTTCACCTGGCAGCAGCAGTTTCTTCCTGTAACAGCCAGTTGTGTTTTTTGCAGCACTTGTAGAACCAGCTTTATCAACCTACCCCCTGTCCTGAGACTGTAAACCCAGCTGGAAGTTACCCCCTCCTCAAAGAGCTGGACCAGGATCATAGATTCTCCTCCAGGCTCAGAGGCTCCAGCCCCTGCCCACCAGCACACCCTCCTCAAAGGTCTGAGTATCAGGTCTGCACGACCCTTCTTCCACTTCTAAATTTTGACAGTACCAGCTGCCTGTCTTCATTCCCCAGATGTATAGTTCTTTTTTTTTAAATCTATTCAGTTATCTACACCAGTTAACAATTCTTCGTATTAAATTCTTTCTATTGAAATGACTGGCATGGACTTTGTCTCTTGACTCTACACTGACTGATATATTCCTCACTGGGAGTTTTTACTCCTCTGCACTTCCAAGTTTGTCACCCTGTCCCTTCAGGAGTGTTTTGGGAAGTTGAGTACGTGCAGAGCTTTAGGAAGGTCAGATCCCATGCCCATTGATGTGGCATTTCATCTGAGTTCAAAAGTGGTTAGAGTCCAAATGGTGCTGCAATAACTGGATACACATATGGAAAAATAATGAAATGTAACCCCTACATACAGCATATAAAAAAAAAGTGGTTGGAGTCAGCTTCTGCATGAGACTAAAGGGAGAGATCTTTATTGTATGCAAAATTATATTTTGGGTAGTGCATTTCCTAATTTAACTTGTATGGTCAGTTTAGTTGAAGACCATAAGTATGTGGAACCTTGAATAGGACATGAGACTGACAGTCTAGGGGTAGGCAAGGCTGAGAGCATCTGAGGAGGCTTATGAGATGTATCAACATAGCTTTTTTTTTTTTTTTTTTACATGAGCAGGGACTGGGAATTGAACTGGGGACTCCAGCATGGCAGGCAAGATCTCTGCCACTTAGCCACCGTTGCCTGCCCTATTAATTTAGTTTTGTAGTTATCAAGTTATAGTTAATGAGCCAGATGGCTCTACTGAGCTTAACAAAAATAAAAAATTGTAGTCTCTTGCCCACCTGTCTCTGTCCTGAGCTCTAGAAGCAACTTTTTTAGTTGTTTTTTGGAATTTACTTCCATATTTCTAAGTAATGTATTTTTTGATGGTATCTCATGATTTTTTATTCATTTTAGCAAATGTTTTTGAACACTGTCCAGGCTCTTGAGAGATATTTGTGGAAAAGCAGATGAAGATCCCTGCCCTTGTGCAGCTTTATATTCAAGAGCGGGGACGTACACAAAGATATAAACATAATAAAACAGTAAGTCATTTAGTATGTTAGAAGTGAGTTAGCATTCTGTAAGATAAGTAGAATTGGGGTAAAGAGGGATGGAGGTTAAGCATCAGGTTTGATTTCCTACTAGCAAGATGAGATTTTAGCTTGCTTTCATCATTCCCTGCCACCATGACCTCCACCAACCTGCATCCAGCATAGGAAACCCGCTGAGATGCACATCTTCAATAGGGCCCTTCAGATCTGTTCTCTATCCTTCTCCACCTCCTGCGGCATCTTAGAGCTCACCTGACAGATCCCCTTGGGCCAGTGGGAAGCACTGACAGAAATTCACAGGGAGGGAGGAGAGTGAGGTCAGTGAAACGGGATAGTTATCCACGCCATCTCCTTTATTCCCTTTAGTGTCCCTCCATTAAAAACCTCGATTCCAGTTAGAGGTGATGAGGGCTTCTCTATGCAGGCTTTTCTGTCTCTGGCTCCCCTCAATCCTACAGAGCCATGCTATTATATTAGGTCCTGAAATACTCACTATCCTTTGTGGTTTCCCTACACCCTCTGCAAACCCTTGTAAATTGTATCTTTATAAATCTCTCCTCAAAACTTCCTGATCTGAGAGTATCATTTGTTTTCTGCTAGCATTGGCTTACACTCCTTTATTTAATTCTTCTCAATATAGTTGTATCATTAATCTCAGTTAGATCAATGTACACTGTTTGCATTATGCAGGTGCTCTTTCCAGCTGGGTCAATGAATGTACTATGATTACTTTTTCTTTCCTGCATCACTCTGTTTTCTGCGAAGTAAATGCCTTAATTTTTGTCTGCTTGTTTTTCTATGTATCTTTCACTAATGCATTGCCAATCTTTCTGCCAACTGCTTAAATCTCCTCTAAGTATATTCAAACATAAAGGATGTTTTGTCAGTTTCATTTTCATGGATACTATTGTTCTGGATTCTTCTAACCTGCCCCAAGCTAGACTATTTGCTGTCTAAACTGGTGATCAGCCATCATCCTTAGCTCTCTCTTCCCCATCATCCTAGGAATCCCCTTCACTTCCCTTGAGATTGTTCCTGGTATTTTGGCTCTCATGTAGTTCTCTGGCTTGGTCTACTCTCTCATTTTGGTGGAACACATACTTAAGTAGCTTCCTGAAAATAGGTGGAACAAAGTATATTTTTGTGATCCTGCATGTCTGAAAATATATTTAGCATATACTCACACTTGATAGTTAGGGATAGAACTTTGGGCTGGAAATAATTTTCCTTCAGAATTTTAAGGGCATTGCTCCATGTTTTCCAGCTTAGAATTTGCTATTGAGAAATCTTAAGACATTCCTGAAATTTCACAATGATAAGTTCAGTGTGGTTCTATCTTCGTCCATTGTACTAGCTATTTTTAAGTGTCCTTTGATTCTTGGAAATGTTCTTTATTTGTTTATTATGAGTTCCTCCCTGTCACTATTTCTGTTCTTTTTTTTTAGCTTCTATTATCAGAATATTGACTTTCTAGACTGTTACTCTCTCTGATTGACTTAACTTTTCTCTCCCATTTTCCTTTTATTTTCTTTCAACTTTATTTTGTGGGAGGATTCCTCAACTTTATTTGTTAAATTGTTTAATTCTGCTAACATATTTTAAATTTCCAGAGTTTCTTTTTTAACTCTGGTTATATATTATATATATATATATATATATATATTCCTATTCTTTAGTCTTTTAATTCTCTGAAGATATTAATATTACTTTTTTTAAAGCTTTTATTTCTCTGTATAGTTTCCTTTTTCTTCTTCCTTGGCAGAAGCTTTCTCGAATGTTTGATGATCCTTGCCCATTTTAGAACTGATGGGAAGCTCGGTGTCCTGTGTGAAACTTGGCTCTAGACTTTATTCCAGAGTGATTGGCTGGACCATTTATTTGTGAGAAGATGTCACTGTCTTTAGTCTTTTCCCCTGGTGAAATTTTCCAGGGAGGAAATTTCCATTCTCCTGCCTAGAGGAGTTGTTTATACCTGGCTGTTGGCATTCTAGATTTTGAACTGAGGAAGTGGACTTATTAAAAAGCTTTTCTCTGTTCAGTATAGATTCCCCTCTCTAGAGGAAAATTTTGAGTCTTCTGCTGGAAATGGGGGAAGGCAGTTAACCAGCTTCATAGAATAAGAGAGGAGATTTGGGGGGTATTCTGCCCTGGAAATTGGATTGCTTTTTGGATTTCCTTCCCACTGGTTTAGGATTTAGCTCTCATATGTTTTTAAAATCAGGTACCACTTGTTCTATTATTCAACCTCTAAAATTTTGCTGCTATCATTATTTTCTCTCCCATTCTCTTTGTCCTTGTGAGTTTATACCTTTTTTATTTTTAAAAATCACTATTCTTTTAATGAAGGATTGGGGGTAAAGGCATTATTTGCTTCTCCATCTTTAAATAGCATTTTAAAAAGATATATCTAATGTAAGGGTTTTTGCTGAAAAATTAGATTTTCTCTAACAGAATCCCAAATCAAAGAACTCTGATTAGATCAACTAATCTATCTTGGAATAGTTTTGTAACTATATCCATTACTTTCTAACCGGTTTTTAATATTTTGGCCATGAATTCTGCTGCATGGTAGATGTTTCTATTTGTCATCACCTTTTATGTGGTTATAAATATAAACAACATGTGTGCCCCAGATGGGCACTGAAATCTAGGCTCCCACTTTTTGCCACACTCCTTCACCATACCAGAGCTTCCAAGCACAAGTCCCTAAATGCAGTCATTTCGGCTCTCATCCTGGCAACTCTTCAGAGGGAAATCTGAGTGCCCCAAATCTCTATAATGAGAAAACATTTACATTCAATATTTATTTTGGTAGGAGACATTATATCTCACCTTCTTTATGTGGAGTGAGGTGTGGGTGGATTTGGACTTAGGGGTGGGGAGTAACAAGATGAACAAGGATCTAGGTCCAGAGTAAATGTTCACACCTTTCAAATTTTTAACTCTAATTTTAAGTAGACTGAAATGCACAAGAGAGGGTTTTCCCTCCAACTGAAACCTCTCTGTCAGATTTCAGCCCAGGCACTAACTTGTACGGCCATTCTCACAACAAAGCAGAAGTGCCATGGCACTCCTGGTATGCAAATCTGATTTTTGGCCTCCTGTGCTGGTTTAAAAGGATTTATGTACCCTAGAAAAGCCATGTTTTAATCCTAATCAATCTTGTGGGAGCCATGGTTTCTTCTAATCCTGATTTAGTACTATAGCTTGGAAACTTGATTAGGCTATCTCCACAGAGATGTGACTCAATCAATTGTGGATATTAAACTTGATTAGATGGAGACATGTCTCCACCCATTCTATGTGAGTCTTGCTTAGTTTACTGGAATCCTATGAAAGAGGAGATGTTTTTTGGAGAGAATGTCTTTTGAGAATAATGAGAAAGCCACAGTGGAGCTGGAGCAGAGTCACAAGGCTGAGAGAACCAAAAAGTCCGACAGCCAGAGTGGACTTAGGAGGTTCTGAGGTAGCAGAGAAAGATGACAGAATGCCACAGAACCACGAAGCAGAGTCCACCAGCAAGCGACTTTTGGAGATGATGGAAAACGCCTCCTGGGGAGTTTCATGAAACAAGAAGCCAGAAGAGAAAGCTAGCAGACTTCACCATGAGCCCTTACAGCCAAGAGAGAAACCCTAAATGTCATCGGCCTTCTTGAACCAAGGTATCTTTCTCCAGATGCCTTAGATTGGACATTTCTATAGACTTGTTTTAATTGGCACATTTTCTCAGCCTTAAAACTGTAAACTAGCAACTTATTAAATTCCCCTTTTAAAAAGCCATTCCATTTCTGGTATATTGCATTCTGGCAGTTAGCAAAGTAGAACACCTCCACAGCCAAAAATAGACTGCTTCTACTTATTATTTCATAGATGGCAAACTGTATTAGCCAATCAAAATACATTTGATGCTTTTTTTTGGTTTATAAGAGTCAAGTTGTGAAATGTTACTTTTGAAAATCAAAGAATGAGGATATTTGTCATTATTTGGTGCCTACTATTTGTTATATACTTTATATACATGGTCTCATTTAATTCTTTTAAACACTTCTGCAGTATATTGTTCATCTCTTTTGCACATAAAAAAAAGCTGAGCTCAAGAGGCTGAATAATTACCTGAGGTCGCAAAGCTTGTAAAAAATTGAAGTGGAGCAGGCCATGATGGCTTGGTAGGCAGAGTTCTCACCTGCCATGCCAGAGACCTGGGTTTGAATCCCAGTGCCTGCCTATGCAAAAAAAAGAAAAAGAAAAAGAAAAATTGTAGCAGAATTTAGAAGCAGGGTTTTCCAAATTTTTTCTCTAAAACCGAGGCTCTCTGCACCGATCCAGTCTACCATGACAAGACAAGCAAGACCCATAACACTTGTGTATTGTTTGTGCAGTGTTCATTTTATGAAGGTACAGTACATTTCAGATGTACCAAAAGGGGACACGCATTTATTTTTGCTGATACATAACAAAATCAAAGGTAAACTCATCCATTCCTTAATACACGTGCATACAATTACATGACAGAGATCACTAGCCTAGCAAATCACCTTCTGTCACAGGAATGCAGATGACAAACTCAGGGGAAGAAGGGTTCAGCAGAGAACACTACTTGCTTGGGCTGCCCAATAGAGAAACTTATCGTTATTCATTCACTGTGTGACCTCGAGCTTGTCACTTATGAAAGAAACTCACCTCTGCTGAATGCCTAATGTGTGCCTGGCACATTTTTCTTTTTTAATTTACTTGTCCTTTTGAATAAGCTCTACATGCCCAAGGTTTCTGAAGGTGGCTAGATCAAGTGTCCCTCTATCCCAGGCCCCACACCTTGGGGTTCTCTTTCCTAGAGCTATCTGCCTTTCAAATGGCTATGAAACTAGAAAACTATTTAAGAAGAGTACATGAAAGGCTGCTCTGGCTACAGGGTGAAGTAGTGATCAGAGTTGGGGCAGGATTACCCCACGGGGACATCTCAGAGGACATGGGTCTCCAGCCTGTTCTGGAAGAAAGTCATACAGCCACCTCGTAGATACGTCTGAGTTAGCGTGCTCTCCAAAATTACAGGTGAGTCTCAGTAGGTCAAAGGTAGAATGAATGAGACAGAGTTATACAAAAGGGGAGGCCTGGGGGATACTGCCAGGAGTAAGCCTAGAGCCTGGAGATGGGAAGAAATGCTATGACTCAGTTCCTGCAGCCTGTGCCCTTCTTTACGTCCCTGAGTGTGGCAGGTACCTGACCTCACTGGCCAATAGACTTTATGTAGACAAGGCAGAGAAAGGCAATTTAGAGCTAAACACAATGTTCGTTAAGGGGCAGAGATATGAAACAGATGTTCTGAGAACTTCCAATAGTTCAACAGGTTGATGGGTAGGGGAAAGAGGGAAAGCAAGGACAGATGAGGCTAGAGGTGAAGGGGGTCAGATTGTGCTGCCTTCTCTGTTCCTTGCCTTCCTAATATTTAGTACCCTGTTTCCCTCCTTCTGATATACACCTCTCAGGAAATGGATACCTTTCTCTAGCTCAGGGGTAAATCATGAAGAGTCTAAGCCAATCATAATAGTCCCATACCCTTTGGTAGCATTGGTTTCAGTGTGGCCATGTGACCCTCTTCTAGCCAATGGGACATAGAGAGAAGTTACCTGGGGCGAGGGGGTTGAGAGTCTATCCCTAGACTTTAAAGAAGCGATAGTCTCTTTTCTTGCACTGACGTTGTGTCTGGGATATGATGCCTGGAAGTGGAACCACTGTTTTTATAACCATGAATGGATCTAGCTTGAAAACCAGACTGATGCTCTGAGGATGGTAGAGCAAAGATAGAATGAAGGGATAACTGATTTCATCATTGGGCACGTTTGGTTAAATGTGGAAATGCCCTATTTGACTCCTTTTTGCTTTTGATGATGGAATAATTTAAATATTCTGAGAGAAAATAACCAATAAGCAAGAATTTAATAGCTAGTTAAACTGTCATTCAACATCGAACGCAAAATACTTTTTCAAGCAAAGTCAAAGACAGTTTGCCACTCACAGAACTTCACTGAAAGAAGGAAAAAAGGATGCACTTCAGTAAGAAGCCAATAAAGCCCAGAGGCAAGAAGCAATGATGAACAAAGAAATCAGTAACTACATGGCTGAATCTAACATTACTATAAAAAAATTAAAATAATGATTAATTTTGAGAGATTTGAAAGCAAGATGAAATTGGATAATAATAACATGGAACATGGCAGAGGAGTTTATTGGAGTTCAAAGCATTTTAAGATCCTTGGTTTGGAGGAGTTGGAGAAATATTGACTAAATTTAGACATTGATAAGTTAATCATTTTTCATTGATTCCTCCCTTATTTTTTCTTTTTACATAAATCATTGTTTCTTGTTTTTATTTTGTTTTCTAGTTATGGATCTCTTTTAACAGCTTTTTTTCCTTTTTTTTAAACTGATAAAACTTAGCATACAAACATTCCACACATGGTGTACGATTGATGACTCCCAATATCGTCACATAGTTGTACATTCATCATCATGATCATTTTTTTATTGATAAACCCTACTATTCATAAATCCATCCTAAGTGTACAGTCAATGGTTCTTGGTACATTCACTACCACAGTCAATATGAGAATATTCTCATTTCTTCTGAAGAAAATCCCATACCCGTTATATCTTCTTATTATTGACATTTAACTTTAGTATAGTGCCTTTGTTGCAATTAATGAAAGAATATTACTATGCTTCTGTTAACCAATATTGCAATGTTACTGTTAACCACAGACCTTAGTTTACATTCATTGTATTTCTTCCCATATGACACCCTATTATTAACATCTTGTAATACTGACATACATTTGTTCTAGTTTGTGTAAGAACTATTTTATATTTATACAACTAACCACCCTCATTGTCCACTCTGGGTTTTGCTAAGTTATACAGCTCCAGCTTTTGTCTTCTAGCTTTCCTTCTGGTGATATACACAACTCTAGCCTTCCTTTTCCAACCATACTCACGTTCTGCTTTGTTAATTACACTTACAATATTGTGCTACTATCGCACAGTATTGTGCTATTCATTCCCAAACCTTTACAATGAACTGTGTTGGACATTCTGTAGTTCTTAGTGATTGATTGCCCAATCTCTGCCCACTTTCTACCTCCTGGTTACCTGTGCTCTCGAATTTAATTCTCGGAGTTTGCTCACTATAGTTAGTTCATAGTAGTGAGACCATACAATATTTGCCTACTTGATTATTTCTTGCTATTTGAGCTTAATCCAATTTGAGCCAAGGTTTTCTATTACTGGAAGCTGAAAGCATGGAAATTGAGGTACCACACAAAGAAGTTTAGCCTTTATGTTGGAGGCAATGTGGGATCAGAAAAGGTCAGTAAGCAGGAAAATGGTATCAGAATATTTTATATTTTAGACTAAGCATTCCATCAAATAAATTTACTATAATTTTTGGACTTAAGGGTGCTCCAATTTCTTTATGGTCCCTAAAGTGTATTATATTACATATGCCATTTAGTTTGAAATAAATTTGCAACATGGAATTTAAAATAATGAAAAAGTCCACTCTGTTAATGTTGTGAGAAATGTACTAGAGGAAGTGGAAGTAAAGGAAAAATGATCGGTTAGGTCCAAGTGAGAAGTGAAGAGAATTTAAGTTCTGCTCTGGGGTCTCAAGGGAAGGAAGTGATGAATAAAGAAGCAGCCTGATCTGGACTTGGCGATGATTGGTTGCTAAAATCGAAGGGGCTAAGAATGAGTCCAAGGTTTTGGGCTTGGATTTATAGATGCTCCATTTGCCAGAAGAGTCTGAAGAATTTTTTTGATTGCTGTGACCAGAAACCCAATCAAGACACCTAAGGAAGGACACAAGGCATCTCTCAAAATTTAAGAGTAAGAAGTGAGCTGTGCCTCAGCCAGGGCAGAACCAGCCCTAGAGAACTGGACTCTTGCCTGTTCTGGGAAGTTCATATACACTTCTCTCTGCACGTAGGTCTCCTTCACCTCTTTCTCTAGTTTGGTTATCTCTGCTGGGTGTGATTACCTCCTGGCTAGCCCAGTCCCAGCTTTTGTGGACTCTTGGTTTAAAGTCCAGGCAGAGACTAATCTTTGACTTCTATGTACAAATTCACAGACAAGAGACTCTAATTAGTCCATCCTTGGTCCAATCATCTGAATTAGTGCTGCATGTCTCAGTCCTTCCAAGATTGTGGGAGGGCGGTCCCTCTCAAAAGGGGTGTTCAGGGGCATGAAGACAATAACTGACAGGAAATGAATAATTTCAGGTATGATGGAGGCTACAAAAAGAGAAGCAGACGGGGATGTGTGGGATGGGAGCAAATGATAAATTAAAATTTGAACTATTAAATTTGAGGTCCCTGAGGGCCACCCACCCTCACCCTCCAGGGAAAGATGACTTTCAAGCAGAGGTCCGAGCTGGAGTTGGAGATGTGACTCCATGAGAATGCAGTTGGGAATAGAAATGGATGAAACAGACCTCTCAGGGTAAGCACGTAGACTGAGAAGTTAAGGAGCAAGGTTTACACTGCCAGAAACACTGATTTTTATTTTATTTACTTTTTTGAATAAGTAACAAATAGCTCAAATTTTGGAAGAATATTCGAGAGTCTCCCTCCTACCCCTCCCCTAAGCCACATGGCTCCCTTTCCTGAAGGCAACTCATGTCACCCTCTATATCTCCTTCCAAAGAGAGTCTACACATACGCTGGTAAAAACCTTTATTATTTCTCCCCCTACTTTTTCAAAAGACAAGTGGTAATATACCAATTATTTATTAACTTATTTAAACAGTTTCTTAGTGATGAGCAATTTAAGGTATTTTCAACTTTTGCTATTATGAACAAAATAGCAATGAGAAACTAAAGCAGTTTTTCTTTTTAAGGAATTGGTGAGGAAGAGAAAAAATGAAGGAGTCTGGGGAGTCACCAGTGGCTACTGATCCCACAGTGCCACCCAATCTACATTGCTAGGAGCACCGATAGCCTCCACATCATCCCATCTCTCTCTGGGGCATTGCAAGGTCTCAGTGTCTGCTTGACCTCTGTCAGTCCACCTTCCTGCTGGATCCCACTTGACTATTCCTCCCCAAACCTTTGGCTTCTAAGTGGGGCAGGATAACTGTGGGAAGCTGTCCCGCAGTACACTGCTGGGACATGGAAGGACCTCTATGTATAGACTATTAACAAAACTAACCCCTTGCCAACAGGGTGTAAGTTGATATCATTCCTCAATCATTTACTAGCCATGTGATTTTGGACAAACACGCTAACCTCTCTGGGCCTTTGATTCCTCACCTGTAAAATCAGGTGAGTGGCAGTATCCCTCTCATAGGGTGGTTGTGAGGATGAAGTGAGACGATGTATTTAGGCACTCGGGAATTATGTTCACCAATCACAGGCATGGGAGTGTAGAAGATAATGAAAAAGATCATGCTGCGAACTGGACAGAGCTGTCCTCAGATAGACACTTGGGAACTCCTTCTTATCCCCTGTGTCTTTCTGTCTTTTCTATTTAACCTGGTTGCTCATCCCCCAGGGTCCATGCTCTATCTTTCCAGAGCCATAGAAGAGGAAGGTCAAGGCTTGGGGAGGTTGGAATTGGCGTCTTACAGTCCTCCCACATGGTATCTGCAAGGCAAATAAATCTCTCTACTTCAATCTATTTTTTAAAAACTTTTTTCTATTCTATAATATAACATATAGACAGAGCAAAGAAAGAAAGAAAAGCAATAATTTTCAAAGCACTCTTCAACAAATAGTTACAAGACAGATCCCAGAGTTTGTAACGGGCTACCATACCATCCTCTCAAATTTTTCCTTCTAGCTGCTCCAGGACATTGGAGTCTAGAAAGAATATATATATATATATATATATATATATATATATCATCAAAATTGACTTTTTTTCCTTTTTGTGTGAGAAGTAATATTTATACAAAACATGTAATAAATTTCAAAGTATAGCACAGCAATTAGTTGTAGAACAGATTTCAGAGTTTGGTATGGGTTACAATTCCACAATTTTAGGTTTTTACTTCTAGCTGCTCTAAGATGAAGACTAAAAGAAATATCAATATAATGATTCAGCACTCATACTGATTTGTTAAATCCTACCTTCTTCGTATAACTCCACCATCACCTTTGATCTTTCTCTCACTCTTTAGCGGTGTTTGGGCTCTGCCCATTCTAACTTTTTCATGTTGGAAGGGGCTGTTGATAACATGAGGTAGGGGATGGAACTAATCGATGTTCTGGTGAGGATGGGCCCTCAGCATTTCAAGATGTATCTGGTCTAGGGATCCACCTGGAGTACTTCAACCCATTTTCATACTAATCGACTCTCTTCTCACCTAAGATGAAGAGGAGAATTCTGTCCCCTTCCAAATTATTAAAATAGGTTGAGGAATATATGATGAGTGAGGAACGAGATACCTGCAAAAGTAGATTACACTTTTGGAAACCTTGATGGTGAAGGGAAGAGAGACAAGACAGTAATAAACGGGTTATGGGTGGAATAATTTAATCTTTAGATGTATTTATAGACTATCTAATATATATGTTGAATCACACTGGCACCCCTTTCGAAGAGGGGTGTTCTTCTCTTCCACGCCAGATGGACCAGCTCAGTCTAGCATCTTCAAAGCTGCCAACTTCATCTTCACCAAAGTAGAAAACAAACTTCTTACCAAGAAGGATCTAATTCTGTTGTAGTTCTTGGTGTGCTAAGCCATTTCTCACTGTCAGAAGGGCTCAATACATTTTCATTGTTGTTAACAATTTATTTTACTTGCTATTATTATCTGCCTCCCAAAATAACTTTGACCTTAAAGATGGCAAGTTTCACTGTTCTGGGGAATTGTTCTCAAAACTAAAGACTGATAAATATTCCCATGGTACAGCCAAAGTTACAGAGCCTGGATTGGGTCTTGGGACGTTGATTAATGGTCCTGGCTCACCCCCTGTTCACTGAGACACCTGACTCCCTGGTGTCTCCTTTTTTCCCCCCAATATTTTTATTGATAAATCTTAACATACAAACATAAACATTCTTTACATACAAACTCCCCTGGGGTCTTAAAGTTTGGGGTGGAATCTGGTAGATAGAGTCTACAGGCCTTACCTCATGACCTTGCAACACTGCTGAAGGTCAGGAAGGTGATCTTGATTGACAAATTTTGAAGTGATGTGGGAAAACAGTTGCTCCTACACTTTATGGTCAATGTTTTTGGAAGGCAGTTTGTCCACATGTATCCAAATATAAAATGCATGCACCCTTTTGACCCAACAAGTACGAGGATGTTCTTTACAGCATTGTTTGTGTTAAAAAGACTGACCACAGCTAAAATATTTATCAGTTTGGGACGGGTTATCTATATTATAGATATTATATTATAGCTATATAATATAATATAATATAATATAATATAATATAATATAATATAATATAATATAATATAATACAATATAGCTGAACTATATTATAGTTCAGCTACACAATGTTGTGGAATGCCTGTGTTAAAAAGGAAAATAATGGACGGGCCATGGTGGCTCAGCAGGCAGAATTCTCACCTGCCATGCCAGAGACCCGGTTTGATTCCTGTCGCCTATCCATGCAAAAAGAAAAAAGGAAAATAATAGCCAATATTTACTGAGTGACATGTATATGTCAGGCATGTTCGAGTACTTAGCTGTATTTTCTCATTTAATATTCACAACAGCCCTATGAGAAGGTGGCTGTACACCTTGGTATGCCAGGACAGTCTCCATTTATACCTGTTGTCAAAACATATTAGTAGTGCCCCTTTCACTTTCAAAAATGCCCTCTGGGAGAGTAAATTATGTGGTCACCCTAAGTATATGGTGAGTGTTTGATCCTCCCTTTAACAACTGAGGAGATGGAAGTGTTAAGGAACTTACCCAAGATCATACTGGTAGTTAGTAAATAGAGACCAGAAGAGATTTACAATGATCTCAGAATTTCTTGGGTCAAATAAATTTTGCTCATCTCCCTGAGAAATCATCAACCTCCATACAAAGCTGAAGTCATCTTTTAAAAATTGGGAAATGGTGGTGGGAGTCTCACAGGTAGAAGGGAGGGCAGGGTAGTTTAGTCTGCCCATATCCTTAGAAAAATAGATATTTATTCTACTTGAGAGGATTTTATCATGTCTTTAGGAGCTCATTACTTTCTTTTGCCAAGCTTTCATATGGAGGTATGACTTGCTTCTTCTCAGGAGCTGTGGTTTGCTCTTACTTTTCTGTCTCAGAATCTTGCTTCCTTCTTGCAATATTCTCCCAGTTCTCTTTTCCTGTACCACCAACAAAGGTGACAGGTGGCGGGCATTTGACTTTTATCTGCACTGTTCTCTTGCCAGCCACTAACTATGTCAGTTCCGCAATGTGCTTATGTCTTATTGGGAGCCAACATATTTTTAAAAAGTTTAAGAATTTCAGAAAGTAAGAATACTTCTTTGTGTTGAAGGAATCAATTCATTGAGTGCCATATTATTATCTCATTTCACGCTCACAACAAGCTGAATGGTGGGCAATACTGTTCCCACTTTTTTTGATGTGGAAACTATGAGGCATGTAAATATATTCCACTGAACTCAAACAAAGGTGTTTCCCATTAACCTAACTCAATTTTCCCTTTAAACAGATCCCCAAAGTTGTCCATGGCCAACCTAATGCTACCCGAAATGAGGAGACGTGATGGGGTGGGGGGTGAAGGGCATCAAGTGGAAAATCTTGACTGATTGCAGTTCAAATACCACATCGTAAATTTTACAAAAAGATATGGCCTTTTAAACACACTGCTAAAGCCCTCCCAGGGCCTTGGAAAGTTTCCGTGAAAATGAGAGTCCTAAAGCTTAAGCCTCATTAGCTTCATGGCAAATCAATAAACCCACCTTTAACAGCAGAGATAGAATTGGGTAGACTGGAGCAGAAATTCCCACAGGAAGCAGTGCCAGACATTGCTTATCATTTTCATTGCCTGCCCAGCAGGGACAAAAGTCGAGGTTGTCTGCATTCTGAGGAAAGTGGCCAGGCCCTGCCCTGCTGCCTTGAAGGCTGAGATAATCATATCTCTTTATTGTTAGTGACACACATATATGTGTTATTGGTTCTGCTTGGTCCTGTTTGGTTCTGTTTCTCTGGAGAACCCTAATACAGATTCAGATACCAGGAGTGGTTCTTGAAACAGAATCTTAAGGATGAAATGGCTGAGTTCGTCCTGGGTTTTGGCATTAGTTCTTTAATCTGATTAGATTAAGAGGCATTAATGACCATATTTCCAATGATCAAGATGGCACTGATAGTTCATGGCATAAATTGGTAATAGAGATATGCAAAATATCACCATTGGATTCTGCTACTCAAATGCTTATAAGACGCAAGGTTCTCTTGAGTAGGACATGAGATTTTGTAGGTTTGTCCAGAGTGATCCTCAATAAATCCCAGAAGGATTTGAACAGTGAATAAAACAGTATTTGCAAAGTCTGTTTGGGTTTTGGCAAAAGTCTGTTTGCAAATGGTGAGAAAGGGGGAAAATTCAACTTCCCCAAGTTGAATTCTTGATATTCTCACAAGCAGTGTGGACAACCAAAGCAATAGGCTGAGTCCCCAGTCTTGGGGTTTGTTCATATGAAACTTAACCCCACAAAGGATAAGCTAAGCCTACTTAAAATCAGGCCTAAGAGTCACCCCAAAGAGACCATCTGTTGTTGCTCAGATGTGGTCTCTCTCTCTCTCTGCTAAGATGACAAACAAACTCATCACCCTCCCCCTCTCTACGTGGGACATGACTCCCAGGGGTGTGGACCTTCTTGGTAACATGGGACATAAATCCTAGAATGAGCTGGGACTCAGCACCAAGGGATTGAGAAAACCTTCTCGATTGAAAGGGGAAAGAGAGAAATGAGACAAAATAAAGTGTCAATGGCTGAGAGAGTCCAAACAGAGTCAAAAGTTTATCCTGGAGGTTATTCTTATGCATTAAATAGATATCACCTTTTTAGTTAAGGCATAACAGAGAGGCTGGAGGCAACTGCTTGAAAATGTAGAGCTGTGTTCCAGTAGCCATGTTTCTTGAAGATGATTGTATAATGATATATCTTTCACAATGTGACTGTGTGATTGTGAAAACCTTGTGTCTGATGCTTCTTTTATCTACCTTATGGACAGATGACTAAAACATATGGATTAAACATAAATAAATAATAGGGGGAACAAATGTTAAAATAAATTTAATAGATGGAAATGCTAGTGATCAATGAAAGGGAGGGGTAAGGGGTATGGTATGTATGAATTTTTTTCTGTTTTCTTATTTCTTTTTCTGAGTTGATGCAAATGTTTTAAGAAATGATCATGATGATGAATATACAACTATGTGATAAAAAATGTTCAATTTTAGATTGGTTTTATTAATAAAAATTTAAAAAAAAAGAAGCAAGGTTCTGGGTGACAGTGTATTTGATAGCTTAACAGAGTATTGTGGAGTTAAAAATTACAGTGTTGTTGGCTGGAATTTCTAAATATGCTGGATGCAGTTGTTAAAGAAAGGGATGAGCCCAAGGCTTCAAATTCCCAGCTAAAGAGCTGCATGAAGGACATGAAAGGCATGAAAGTTTCTATATGTGCCCTGAAAAAAACTCTTATTACTTGTAGCCACAGACTTCATTTATCTGAAAAACAGACCTCAAGACCCCTTGTATGATTGGCTAAATTGTAACAGAAATTGAATGCTCAACTTTGGAAGGTATCTGCTATTAAAGTGAGGGCATTGATTGTAAAGGTGAGGTATCCTGCGAATTGTAATGGGGACATAGGGGCTGATAATGATGACAGTGAGGACATTGAAACCCTTGATTCTGCTGAGTCTTCTTTGCCAGATAAATTGTAATGGTGTGCCCTGAGGAATCAGCCTCCCAACCTCTAGTCTGCTCTGAGAGATCAACCATCCTGTCTCCATTTGAAGAGATTAATCCTACAGTGCCTGATAACTTCCTCTCTTGAGGAAAGAATTCTCACACTTCAATCTGAAAAGATTAACCCTGTTTTATCTGAGGAAACAGTAATAGAATGTCCTAAGGTAGTTGGCTTGCAAGACTGTGTTAATTCCTCTCATGCCCCATTCCCACCCCTCTTTTCTTACAGAATTATAACTAGACTTGGGTCCCAATAGGCAGAAAAAATTGCATGATCTTTCCAATTTATATAGACAGAAACCCAGGGAATATGTGTGGGAATGGGTATTAAGGTATGAGATAACAGTGGAAGAACATAAAGTTAGGCCAAGCTGCATTTGTTGATATTGGCCCACTAAGCAGAGAGTCTAAATTCAATGTTGAAGCTCAGTGGGGTTAGAAAGTGCTCTAACATTTTGTTTGGGTGGTTGACTGAAGCATGGATCAAAAGGTGGCCAACATTACCTGAAGTTGAAATGCCAGAATTACCCTGACATAACGTAAATGAGGAAGATCCAAAGGCTTGGAAAGATCGGAATGTTAGAGAGGATTTATCATGGAAGACCTGGTCACCCACCCTAGGAATGTCCAGAGGCCACTGTTTTCACCAGGACTGTGAGGAATAAATTTGTGAGAGACACTCCATCATCCATGAAGAAGTCTGTGGTCAGGCTTCCCTTTAGGTCAGATATTACAGTGGGAACTGCTGTCACTGAACTTAGGTACTGAAATTTAATGGGGATGATTAGACCCCAGGCTGGCAGGATCCAAGTGCAGCATAGTATTACCAAACACAAAGTGGGCCTGGCTACCATGATGGACAACAGAATCAAAGTTATAATCAGAAGAGTCTAGCTCACAGAGACCTATGGCATTGACTAGTTGATCATGGGGTCTCTCAAAAGGAAGTAGATGGGTGTTCTAATAAATTAAAAAAAGCAGAAGAGTTCTTGGTCAACTGAACAAAAGTCTAACTGGAATCATAAAAAACAGAGAGTCCCAGCCGCTCAATGAATTCCCAGACTTGAGAGAGTTTATGGGTCTGGAACCCTTTTTCCTTTAAGCCTGGGTCCCCTTGGGAAAGGATGCTGTTCTGCCCTTCCTCAAAGGGACCCATGGCCTTTTACCATGGTGACAGAGAATTTAGGAAAGGAAATGATCAAATATCTTGGAGATTACTGGACACTGTTTCTGAAATGACATTAATTTCATGAGACTCAAAATGTCAGTGTAGAAGCTTATAAAAATCAGGAGATCAATGGCAATTTTAGCTCAGGTCTGTCTTATAGTGGATCCAGATCAGAGAAAACCCCATTCTGTGATTACTTCTCCAGCTCTGAAGTGCATAATTCAGATACACATACTCAGGAACTGGCAGAATTTCCACATTGGTTCTTTGACTTGTACAGTAGGACCATTTTTGGTAGGAAAGGCCAAGTGGAAGCCACTAGAACTGCTTCTGCTTAGCAAAATTGAAAATCAAAAGAAGTACCACATTACTGGAGGGATTGCAGAGATTAGTGCCACCAACGGTTTGTAAGGGTGGTGGTTCCCATCACATCGCCATTCAACTCTCCTATTTGACCTGCAATGAGAACAGATGGATCTTGAAGGATGACAGTGGATTATTATCAACTTACCTAGGTGGTGACTCCAATTGCAGCTGCTGTTCCAGATACGGTATCATTATTTTAGAAAAATCAACACATCCCCTTGTATCTGATTTGCAGCTGTTGATCTGGAAAGTGTTTTTTTTTTTTTCCTGGACACCAATTAGTAAAGAAACAGGTTGCTTTCAGTTGGCAAGGCCAATAATGCCCCTTCACTGTTCTACCTCAGGAATACATCAACTCTCCAGCCGTATGTAATAACCTAGTTTGCAAGGACCTTGATTATCTTTCCTTTCCACAGACATCACATTGTGTTCTAGTTTGCTAGCTGCCGGAATGCAATATGCCAGAAACAGAATGGCTTTTAAAAGGAGAATTTAATAATAAGTTGCTAGTTTACAGACCTAAGGCCAAGAAAATGTCCCAATTAAAACAAGTCTATAGGAATGTCCAATCAAAGGGATCTAGGGAAAGATACCTTGGTTCAAGGCCAATGAAGTTCAGGGTCTGTCTCATACAGTACTGAATAGAGATTATTATTCTACCTTTATGAAATGGGATTTATATTAAAACATGGCTTTTCTTAGGGGGCATACTTCCTTTCAAACCAGCACACACTGGTTCATTATATTGGTGACATTATCCTGATGGGGCATAATGAGTAAGAAGCAGAAAGTACTCTAGAGTTATTGGTAAGATATTTGCACGTCAGAGGATGGGAAATAAATTCAACAAACATTTCACCTCAGTGAAATTTCTATACATCCAGTGGGGTGGGGCATGCTGAGATATCCCTTCTAAGGTGAAGGATAAGCTGTTGCATCTGAACCTGCCTACAACCAAAAAAGAGAAACAATGCCTAGTTGGTCTCTGGATTTTGGAGGCAACATATTCTTCATTTGGGTATGCTACTCTTGCCCATTTACCAACTGACCCAAAAAGTTAGTGGTTTTGAGTGGGGACCTGAACAAGAAGAGGCTCTGCGACAGGTCCAGGCTGCCGTTCAAGATGCTCTGCCATTTAGGCCACGTGATCCAGCAGACCCAATGATGCTGGAAGTTTCAGGGGCAAATAGAAATGCTGTTGGAGCCTCTATGAGGCTCCATGTGGGAGAATCACAGCATAGATCCCTAGGAGTCTGGAGTAAAGCCCTGCCCTTCTCTACAGATGTTAACTGCTCTCCTTTTGAGAAATGGCTTTTAGCCTACTACTGAGCCTTGTTAGAAATCAAATGCTTGACTATGGGCACCATGTTATCATGAGACCTGAGTTTCTCATCATGAGCTGGGTTCTCTCTGACCCAACAGCCATTAAGTTTGGTGTGCACAGCAGCACTTCATTATCAAATGGAAGTGATGCAGGTGAGATGGGACTTGAACAGGTCCTGAAGTAATAAGTAAGTTACACAAGGATGTGGCGCAAATCCCTATGACACCCACTTCTGTCACTTCACATTCTCTTTTCCAAACCTCTTGGGGAGTTCTCTATGATCAATTGATGGAGGAAGAGAAAACTCAGGCCTGGTTTACAGACAATTCTGCATGATACACCACTGCCACCTAAAAGCTGCAGCATTAGTGAGACTTTCTGGAACATCCCTGAAGTGCTGTTTCTCTCCTAGCCAGGATTCACAGGCCCAAGGGGTGGAAATAAGAGCAGTAGCACTCACTATTACCTCTAGTGATCCACTAGAAAAGTTTCTGCTTGTTGTCCCCACAACCTTGAGCTCTGCTGGTCTATAGTTCTTAGTTCCAAAGGAGGAGTGCTGCTACCAGGAGTCGCAATGATTCCACTTTGGGCTCCTCCTGAATCAACTGGCAAAGAAAGGAATGACTGTACTGGTTGTGATGATTGATCCAGATTATCAAGGAGCAATAGGACTGTAATTACACATTGGAGGTCAAGAAGAATTTTCCCAGAACACAGGACATCCCCTAGGGTGTCTCTTAGAATTAGTGTGCCCTGTGATTAAAGTCAGTAGAAAACTTCAATAACCCAATCCAGACAGGACTACTAATGGCCAAGAACCCTCAGGAATGAAAGTTTGGGTCACCCCATCTAGCAAAGAACCGAGATCAGCTGAGGTGCTTGCTGAGGGTAAAGGAAATATGGAATAGGTGGTGGGAGAAAGTAGTTATAAATATGTGCTATGGCCAAGTGGCCAGTTGCAGAAATGAGAACTGTTGTGGTTATGAGTATGTGAGTGTGTCTTCCTTGTTTTTATATATATATATATGTATATATAAAGTGAATATCTTTGTTTTCTCCCTTTCTTATCCTCCTATCATACGATATAAATTGTATCAGCTCGTGTCATAGTATTCAAGTTACAGATCAAATTCAGTACTCACTCATACTACCCAAAGACTTGCTCACTCCTCTGGGGAAAGGGTTAGTGCATTTCCAGTTGAATGCAGGGCAACTGAATTATGTTAGGTGAAAGTATGACTGTTACTGCTTTTATTTAGAGACTAGGTATGGTTTAAGGAGATGTGTGTGGGTGTCAAGCTGACAAGGGGTGGACATGTTAAGTTTGTGTGCCAACTTGTCCAGGTTATTATAGGTGGTTATTTAGTCAAGCAAGCATTGGACTGATTGTTACTATGAGAATATTTCGTGGGTTTAAATCATTAGTCAGTTGATTGCATCTATGATCCATTATATTGACCCTCAACTAAGGAGATTGCCTTGGAGCAATGAGAGACATCTCAAATCTCTCTTTAGGAGAGAACTAATGATTTTCAGCAGTCAGAATTTCTATTTCTAGTTCTGCCAGCCATTGTTTCCTGGGGAATCCTTCATTGGAATTCCCAACTTGTGGCCTGGTCTAACGAATTCATTCTTGTTAATCCCCATTGTCACATAAGTCAATTACTATATGCTGTCAGTCCCATTTCTCTGGAAAACCCTGATTCATATCTATGGTAGCGACTAAAAGCACAGAAATAGAGTATATGATTTCTAAACTGGTAAAAAGGAAAAATAGGATGTTAAAAAATAAGTAACCAATCCAAAATAACACACTAAATATATATATATATATATTGTATGCTGTATGGTGGGGGTCACATTTCATTCTTTTCCATATCAGTATCCCATTATTGCAGCCCCATTTGTTGAATGTTTGTTTGTTTGTTTTGCTTGTTTGTTTATTTTGGAAAGTGCCTTGGCAGGGGAACCGAACCTGGGTCTCCGGCATGGCAGGTGAGAATTCTACCACTGAACTACCCTTGCACCCCCTAAATATCTTTTTTTAACTTACATTTGAATTGAAAGTTTCAGAATCTTTACATTTTCTGGTCTGGCAAATTTAAGTTTTCTAATTTATTTACAAGGCTTATCATGGAGAATTTGAAGAGACTGGATTTATCATCATCACAATTGGGAAGTTAAGACGTTTAAGGTAAGCTGAAATGAGAGCTTATTTGGATATACAAGTAGGAAACTGGAAAAAAATAAAATTTTCTTTTATTGTAGTGGATCATTTTCTTAGTTGATGACAATTCTGCCTTGTCTGGTAATCCACCCTCCCACCCCATTCACATGGTGCATCCACTGAAGGTGGTCATCTTTTGCTACATGAAGAAAGAAATGAAGGTCTTGTCTATAAAAGACAAATGAAGCAGAAAGGAGATGAGACATAGCGAGAAAGGGGTTTCTAGGTTCCTTCCAGAACCTACGTCTCTGGATCCAGTGTCCAAGGCATAACTGCATCTCTGCCCTTGGGTTCTATGAGTTAGCCATGAATCCATGAATTATTTCCCTAGTTTATTTAAACTAAACTAAAAATCAAAGCTAGACCAAGTTTATCAAATTTACATGCCATGATATTAAAAAAACTGGGGATCATTGACTTAAAGAGAGATTTACAAGGTAGAATTGGACTACCATTGTTTTAGTTGGGAAATGAGGATGTGGGTAGCCACTGTGCAAGATGATGTCCAGTTTCAGGCTTGACAATCAGGTAGTTCTGATGGCACTTCATAAGGGAAGGAACAGTGGGTGAGAAGCTCATTTGTGAAGAGGGCTGAGAAGATGAGCTTAATTTTAGACACATTGTGGAGATCCAGGTCCTGGGATTCCCCTCCACATTGAGAGCAGGTTATTGCATGTAACCACCTACATGGCTGGGACAAATATTAAAGGTCTTCAGATCTCCTCAGGGGGGAAGGAATGTACGAATGGTATCGTAAACAAGGCACTGAAATTTCCCTCCCCTGATCACTGCTGATAACAAATCTCCAAACCCCTGTGTCAAGAGACCCTGCTAAAACTCTACTGTCACACCCTATGAAATTTCTTTGTCTTAAACCCTTATAAACCCTTGCGTTCCCCTGTCCCCTTTGCAAAGCATTAAACTTCATTTTCCACATCTGGCCACCACCATGGAAGATCTTTTGCTGTTCATAAGTTCTAATAAAATTCATGTTTAACTTCATGCCTGACATGTCCTTTACTCTTCAGGCTGCCCTGACCCAAGTCCTTCAAGAGCTGGATTGGAACATACATTGAATTAGAAGTGTCTAATGGGAGACATTGAGTGGTGTCTGAGGCTGAAAAGAGCTCTATAGATGTATGTTTGGGAATTGTCAACATATGAATAGTAGCAAATATCATAGAATTGAATGATGTTGACTAAGTACTGTGTAATGAGAAGACAAGAGAGCCAAGGACAGGACCCTGGGGATCACCAGGTGCTGTAATCCCAGGAAGGTTTGCATCTACAGCTTGTCCCTTTCATTAATGGTATTTTGGAGGAAAGCCATTGTTAGCAAATCTAAAAGGGTTCCTGGAATGGAGTATTATATCCCATGGCCTTGGGACTGTACCTTCTACATTTAAGAGCCTCAAAATTATCCAGTTGACTGTGGAAATTGAATGGCAGTGATAGACTTCAGGACCTAACACCACCTTTCTGGTGGTTCTTTCTCTGATTCTTTTGAAGATTTCCACAAATGAAAAGTATATAGACTCCAGGGCCTATAGGTTTCTCCTTTATCCACAAGGGCATGTGCTTTGGAAACAGGCAGACCTGATTTAGTATGCTGGATACTTGTGGCCTTGAGCAATATAATCTGTTTAATCCTCCATTTTCTTTATAAGTAAATCTAGACAATCTCCCTGGCAGGTTTGCTGAGAAGAATGGAGACAATATTTAAAAGCACCTAACATAATACCTTATATACTTCAGGAAGAATAGTCATTCTATTCATCTACTCTACTCTAATGGAATTTTCTCCTTTAGAGTACTCTACTACTCTACTCTAAACGAATTCATCTACTCTAATGGAATTTTAAAAATTATTATAAACTTTCTTCTTTCTGCAAAAATCCTGTGCTGATTTGAAAGGATTATGTACCCTACAAAAGTCATGTTTTAATCCTGATCCATTGTGGAGGCAGTTTTCTTTTAATCCCTATTCAGCACTGTAGGTTGGAAACTTGATTAGATTATCTCCATGGAGATGTGACTTGCCCAATTGTGGGTATTAACATTTTTTTTTTTCATGGGCAGGCACGGAATCAAACCCGGGTCTCCAGCATGGCAGGCGAGCACTCTGCCTACTGAGCCACTGTGGGCCACCCATATTAACTTTTGAATAGAGGGAGATATGACTCCACCCATTCCAGGTGGGTCTTGATTTATTTACTGGAATCTTTTAAAAGAGGAAACATTTTGGACAAAGCTTCAGAATGAGGAGACAGGTGCAGAACCATGGCAGAGCCACAAGGCCGAGAGTCCCCAGCCAGTGACTTCTGGAGATAAAAAAGGAAAATGCCCCTGGGTGATCTTCATGAAACAAGAAATCTGGAGAGAAAGCTAGCAGACATTGCCATGTTCGCCATATGCCTTTCCAGTTGAGAGAGAAACCCTGAACTTCATCAGCCTTTCTTGAGTGAAGGTAACCTCTTGTCGGTACCTTAATTTGGACATTTCTATACACTTTCTTAAATTTGGGCAATTTCACAGTCTTAGAATTGTAAACTTGCGACTTATTAAAGTCTCCTTTTTAAAAGCCATTCTGTTTCTGGTATATTGCATTCCGGCAGCTAGCAAACTAGAACAATGGGCAATTGGGTTGTTTCTGTCTTTTAGCAATTATGAATAATGATGATATCAACATTAGTGTGTGGATCTCTACTTGAGTGTCTGCTTTCAATTCTTTGGGGTATACCTAGTAGTTGGATTGCCAGGTCGTATGGTAATTCCATACTTAGCCAAACTGGCTTCTGCAGATGTGCCATTTTAAATTCTCACCAGCAATGAACTGTGTTCCTAAAACACTTGCAAATTTCTGTTTTTTTTAAATAGTAGCCATTCTGGTGCATGTGAAATGATGTCTCATTATGGTCTTGATTTGCATTTCCTTAATAGATAAATGATGTTGAGTATCTTTATCCTCTCCTAAGAAATGTCTAACCATGCTGTTCTAGCCATTTGTTAAGACTGCCGGAATGCAATGTACCAGAAACAGAATGACTTTTAAAAAGGGAAATTTAATAAGTTGCTGGTTTACAGTTCTAAGGCCGAGAACATGTCCCAGTTAAAACAAGTCTATAGAAAAGTCCAATATAAGGCATCCAGGGAAAGATACCTTGGTTCAAGAAGGCCGATGACGTTCAGTGTTTCTCTCGCAGCTGGAAGGGCACATGGCAAACATGGCAGTGTCTGCTGGCTTTCTTGTGGCTCTACCAAAAAGGGACTCTCTCCAAAATGTTCCCTCTTTTAAAGGATTCCAGTAAAGCAACTCCACCTTCAGTGGGTGGAGACACACCTCCATGGAAATCATCTAATCAAAAGTTACCACCTACAGTTGGGTGGGTAACATCTTCATGGAAACAATCAAAATGCTCCCACCCAGCAATATTGAATGAGGGTTAAAGGGCATGGCTTTTCTGGATCCACCACAGATTCAAACTGGCACACATGCCTTTTGCTCATTTCTTATAATTTTTTTTTTAGTCTTTTTATAGTTGAGTTGTATAATTTTTTAATATATTCTGGATATTAAACTCTTATTGGATATGTAGTTTCCAAATATTTTCACCCATAGAGTAGTTGATAAAGTCCTTTGATGCACAAAAGTTTTTAGTTTTGATGAGGTCCCAATTACCTATATTTTTCTTTTGTTTCTTGTGCTTTGGGTGTAAAGTCTAAGAACAATTTTCTCACACCAATTCATGAAGATGCTTCCCCAAACTTTCTTCTATAAGTTTTATTATCCTGGTTTTTATACTTATATCTTTGGTCTACTTTGAGTTGATTTTTGTACATGGTGTTAGATAGGGGTCTTCTTTTTTTTTTTTTGCATATGGATATTCAGTTCTACCAGCACCATTTGTTGAAGAGAGTATTCTTTCCCACTTGAGCGGACTTGGCAGCCTTGTCAAAAATAAATTGGCCATAGATGTGAGGTCATAGATTCTGAACTCTTAATTCTATTCCATTAGTCTACATTTCCATCTATTCTTGTGCCAGTACCATGCTGTTTTGACCACTGTAACTTCTCAATAAGTTTTAAAGTCGGGAAGTGAGCTCTCTAACTTTGTTCTTCGTTTTCAATATGTTTCTGGCTACTCAGGGCCTTATACACTTCCAAATAAATTTGATGATTGGTATTTCTAATTTTATTGGAATTTTAGTCAGGATTGCATTGAACCTGTAAATCATTTTGTGGAGAATTTTGACATCTTAAAAATATTTCGCCTTCCAGTCCATGTGGATGGAATGTCCTTCCATTTATTTAGTTCTCTTTGATTTTTTTCGGCAAAGTTTTGTGGTTTTGTGTGAGTATAAGTCCTTTCCATCCTTGGTTAAATGTATCTCTAGGAATTTGATTCTTTTAGTTGCTATTGTAAATGGATTTTTTAAATTTCCTCCTTACATTGGTTATTACTAATGTTTAGAAACACTATTGGTTTTTGCATGTTGACCTTGTACCCTGCCACTTTGCTGAATTCATTTATTGGCTCCAGTAGTTTTTCTTTGGACTGTTTATATACAGGGTTCTGTCATCTGCAAATAGAGAAAGTTTTACTTCTTCCTTTCCATGATCCGGATGCCTTTTGTTTCTTTTGCTTTCCTAATTGCTCTGGCTCTAGAAGTTCCAATACAATGGTGAATAACAGTGGTAACTGGGCATCCTTGTCTTGTTCCAGATCCTAGAAGGAAAGCTTTTAGTCTTTCACCATTGAGTATGATGTTGGCAGTGGTTTTTGTCTTTGTTTTTTGTTTTTTTTTAGCAGTTGGTTTTTCATATATGCCATTTATCATATTGAGGAAGTTTCCTTCTATTCCTATTTTTCTAAGTGTGCTTTTTATCAAGAAACGATGCTGGACATTGTCAAATTCCTTCTCTTTTTTAACTGAAAGGATCGTGTGTTTTTTTTCTCTTCATTTTATTATTGTGGTGTATTACTTTAATTGATTTTCTTACGTTGAACCACCCTTGCTTACCTGGGATAAAACCTACTTGATTATGGTGTATAACTCTCTTAAAATACTGCTGGATTTGATTTGCAAGTATTTTGTTGAGGATTTTTGCATCTATATTCAAAAGAGATATTGACCTTTAATTTTATTTTCTTGTAATATCTTTATGTGGTTTTGGCATTAAGATGATGTTGGTCTCAGAGAATGAGGTGTTCCCTTTTCTTCAATTTTTTGGAACAGTTTGATCAGGATTGTTATTAATTTTTCTTGTAATGATTGGTTGAATTCCCCTGTGAAGCCATCTGGTCCTAGGTTTTACTTTGTTGGAAGATTTTGGATGACTGATTCAATCTCTACTTAAAATTGGTCTGTTGAAGTCTTCTATTTCCTCTAGAGTCAGCATATAGTGTGTGTTTCTGGGGATTTGTTCGTATCTCCTAAGTTGTCTTATTATTTGGCATACTTTTTCATAGCATCTTTTTATGATCCTTTTTATTTCTTGTGGGATCAGTAGTAATGTCCCCCCTCTTATTTCTGACTTTATTTATTTGAGAACACATAACTCTTAAGGGAGAGACCCATGACAACAAAACAATAAATGCTTCAAATGTTGAAAACAATGGCTGCCATTTGTTTCCAGGTATTCTTAAAACTCAGTTCTAAGAAGTGCCATTAGTTAGAAAGAATCATCTCTAAGTAGCAAAAGAAATGTAGGTTATGGATGCTGATTCGGGGCTGAGTGAGTGGTAAACTTACGCAGAGCACACATCAAATTCTCACATGCCTTTCCCAGCGTCATCACCTTTACTAGATTACAGTGTAAATGATGCCCCTTAAAGATGTATAACTTGCACGTGATGTGCAGATTCTTTTAAATTTAACTGGAACCTTTTCTAGGACTACCACATTCTTTAATACATAAGTTAAAATTCATGGATAAACATTTCAGATTAATTTTATTTCATAATGTGGGAATAATTGAATAAAGTAATTAAAACCTACTTTTATGAAATTATGTTATGGGATATTTTTCCCAGTTGTAGACAATTCTCATCTTATTTCTTCATTTAAAATATATTTCTCATTTCCATTACCATGAAACAGAATTATACATTACCTGTTAGTCTAAAGAGTTTTTAGTAGTACATACCTTTTCATTACATAGATAGGAAAAGCTGCCAACATAAATTCTGAAAACACTAATAAATTGTTTTTTGATTTTTGTATGTGATTTTTATTTAATTGTTCCCCAAAGACTAATTCTAGAGTACAGCACCTGCACACATGTAGATTTTCCAAAGGAATGTCAGGCATTCTGTCATTCCTTGCTTTATTAGTAACTTAAATTTTCAGTCACCTTTTCTTGTATTATTATAAATTAATTAATGAAAAATAACATTTTAAAATAATTTTATGCATTTTTAAATGATACATTAATTATGTTAGCAATCTATCCTACAAGATGCATTCCATAATTTCTCAGTGGTTTTGTGCTGTTCCTCAAATTGCAATTCGACACATTTATTTGAATTTATAAATGAATTAAAACGATTGCAGTGGTATAATAGTCTTGTTGACTTGACAATGAGGGTTGCCTTTTCCAATTTGTATGGGAAATGCTGTGTATAAATTGAATGAGCTAAACTGGTAGTTCCATCTTCTTACAAAAACGTTATTTAAAATACATTCAAGTATAAACATTTATTTTCAATAAAATAAGCATTTTATTGAAAAAAAATTATTAGCAAAAATGTTTTCCTAATTTTACTTGCATATGAGTATAAACACATTTCTCTAAGTGAAAGAAAACAGAGACAGTCATTTGATAAATTTTCATGGAAATTTTTAGTAAACTTCTCAGATTGAGGAAGCAAATGACTTTTATAAATAGGTACCAGATTATTTTGCAGCTCAGATTGCTTCTAATAAACAACTCTCCATAAAATTGAAAGGGTCCCTAATCAGGTTGTTAGCTGATGGATTATAAAACAAATTTTTATGATATATCATACAGTTGTTGTAAGATTATGAATGCATTTGAATAATTCAGTTAAGATTGCTTTTTAAAAAAAAAGTTTCTTCTGTTCCTATCCTATTATTAAGTGAAGATTTCTAGGTGGTAATATTTAAAAATGAAAAGCAGGAATACAATTGATGCCTTAATTTGGGATATATGAAATAATTGAAAAGAAAACATGATTATCCAATTTATTAAGAGTTGTACCTATAATAAGATTTTCCTTTTTTGTGTTATTAAACATAAAATTAATTGTATTATTAAGTTACAAAGTTTTCAGAATCATGCAGTCACATCATAAAGCTATAGAGTTACACAATCATCTTCAAGAATCAAGGCAGGGAGTCAGGGCAAGATGGCCATGTAGAGAGGTGTGGAATTTAGTTAATCCTCTAGAGCAGGTAGTAAGTATCCAAGAATTGTCTGGAATACCTGTTTGGGGGGATATTCATGACCAGACACACATCATAAACCAGTCTGGAAGGGCTGGAAGGGCTGAGATCACACCACAGAATTGTAAGTAAAGCCCTCAAATCTCGAGGCGGGTGTCCTTCCTGCACTGGGTTGGCAGGCTCAGTTGGAAACACTTCCCTGTGGGTAAAAGAAGAAGTTTCTGCTGGGAACAGGGGAGGGTAGCTGAGCCAAGCCCCAGTTGCAGTTTTAATGAACAAATTATGACTGCTGAATAAAAGCTCCCAGTACAGATAAACTGAGCGCAAATATGAAAGGAATCCTGAGGTTTCTTCCGGCAGACAGGAGGCAGGGCTGGTGAAAACAAAACAGAAGACCCCAAGATGTTTTCAGAATGCTGGAAAACTGCTGTGCCCCAAGGGACTTAGAGACAGGTACCAACTCCAGTTCTTGACAGGTCTAACGTTAGGGGCTGAGTTCTGGTTCTGAAAAGGGATTTCTTTCATTTACAAAAAACCCCAAAACTGTTCAAAATAGTTCACTAGAGCAAGCCTCAGGCATTTTCAATTGTCAGCCCTGATCTAGGCAAAGGAGGAGTTAAGATACATCAGAGACAAAGTAATAAGTCAAGTGAAGGAGATAATTCATAAAAGGTTTATGTTTCCTAGGAACAGGGGGGCTGGGGCAATGCTGAAGTGGTGGTCCTCAATCAGAGTATTCAGACCCTGGGTCTAAGTCCTAAGCCCAGCTTCTACTTCAGCCTCTGTCTCAAACGCATCTTGGCAGCTACAAGGCCTGCTTATAATTAAAGGCCACACCACTTTAAGCTGGTGGGAGATGCAGGAGGACAAGCACCACCTGCTGGGAAGGACAGGAAAAGCACAGAGTCCAGAGGCTTGACAGGAATCTCTAACAATCTACTTGGTCTCATTCCCAGGGAAACTTGATACTGATTACATCCTCCTCCTTAGACGTTTGCCTGTCTTGTCTGGAAACATCTGACTGGGGTCAATGATATCTGTGGAGACAATCTTAAAAAAAAATAAAGACTCCATTTAGGCAGGGCAAGAACCAGAAAAGCAAGAGCTGAAAATTCATGTACAGTTAAGTAAACATTATGCTAGAGGTCTAGAACAAGTTGAACTGTACTCCAAAAAACAAAAAAAAAAACAAAACAAAGAGGAAGAACAAAGCCAACCAACAAATCCCTAGGGAAAATAACATCCAGAATAAATTAAACTAGGAAATCAGATACCTATACACCAGTAAAAAATTATGAGTGATACTAGGAAAAACAAAGATATGACCCAGTCAAAGGCCCAAACTAACACTTCAAATGAGATACAGGAATTGAAGCAACTAATTCAATCAAACATGCTAAATCAAGTCAAAAATCAAATCAACAAGTTGAGGGATGATATGTCAAAAAAGATGAAGGATATAAAGAAGACATTGGACAACCATAAAGAAGAACTTGAAGGCTTGAAAAAAAATGGCAGAATTTATGGGAACTAAAACCACCATAGAAGAGATGCAAAACACAATGGAGACTTAGAACAGCAGCTTTTAAAGAGGCAGAAGAAAAATTAGTGAACTAGAGGACAGAACATCTGAATTTCTACACACAGAAGAACAGATAAGGAAAGAATGGAAAAACAGGAGTAGGGTCTCAAGGAATTAAATGACAACATGAAGAGGTGGGGCAAGATGGCAGCATAGTGGGGTGAGGAATTTAATCAGACCCCAAGCTATGGAGACTAGCACCCCTCCCCCATGGGAATGGCAGGCTGGTTCTCTGAGAGGAGAGGAAACAGACTTTCATAGCATCAAGGACTTAGCTCAACCAAGCTCTGATTGCAGAATTAATTAACAAATTCTGACTACTGAAAATAAGCCTCCAGCACAGATAAACCTGGAATAAGTACTAAAGGCACTAAGAATTTTTGCCCCAGAAGAGAGATAGGGGCTGATGGGGGAAAAACCAAAGAGGCTTTTTGAGTTGGACAGCACAAAGTACTGGAAAAGGGCTGGACCCCAGGAACGGGAAGTACAGAGAGCCTGGAGATACATAGAACTATGTACCAACTTAAGCTCTTGATTGACAAACCTGAGGAGTAGGGGTCTGGCTCAGAAAAGGCTTGTGTGTGTGTGTTTTGTTCATTTTTTGCTTTTTTCTTACTCTTTAGCAGCTCATTAGATAGAACTGGAACACTCTCAGGCTCCAGCCCTGCCTCAGGCAAAGGCAGTTAAGCTTGTCTGAGAGACAAAGTAATGAGTCAGATGAGAGGAGTTAATTCCCTAAAGGCTGTACCTTCTCTAAGAGAAAGGTGGAACCCAGCTCAAGTGGAATCCCTCCTTCAAGAAATTCAGGTCCAAGGGACTGGAAAACTGAAGCGATTAAAGCTATTCTACAACCTCACCTCGGTCTCACCCATCCCCCTGGCAGGGAGAGCCTGCTGAAATTAAAGGCACCACAGCACTTTACTCTGGTGGGAAGCCATGGACAGACAAGTGCTACATGCTGGACAGGATAGGAAAAGTACAGAGTCTAGAGGCTTCATAGGAGAGCCTGACAACATGATTGGTCTCACCCTTAGGGGAAAGTGATGCTGGCCTGTCTGGTCTGAGAAAATCTGACTGGGGTCTATAATGTCTGAGGAAACTCTCATTTGAAAAAAGTCTCCATGTAAGCTGAGCAAGGAAAATAAAAAAGAAAAACTCAAAACTTCTCATCAGTTACACAGAAGCTATGCTAGATGTCTAGAACAAGTTGAACTGAATCTCGAAGAACAGACAGAGAACAAAGCCATCTAGCAAGAAAACTCTAGGTAAAAGAATGAAAAATCTCCACAATAAACTAATTAAGGAAATCAAATGCCTAGACACCAGCAAAAAAAAAAAGAGTCACACTAGGAAAATTGAAGATACAGCATGTCAAAGGAACAAACTTTCAAGCACTTCAAATGAGATACATAAGTTGGAACAACTAACTCAGGATGTTTAAACAGACATGGAAAATCTCATCAAAAATCAAGTCAATGAGTTGAGGGAAGAAATAAAGAGGACATTGGACAAACAAAAACAAGAACTCTAAAGTTTGAAAAAACAAAACACAGAACATATGGGGATGAAGGTATAATAGAAGAAAATAAAAAAAAACAATGGGAACCTACAACAATAGAATTGAAGAGGCTGAAGAAAGAATTAATGAACTAAAGGACTGGGCATCTGAAATCTGACACACAAAGGACAATATAGGTAAAAGGATGGAAAAATAGGAGCAAGGTATCAGGGAATTGATAAAAACATGAACTGCATGAATAAATTTATTGTGGGTGTCCCAGAAGAAGAAGAGAAGGGAAAAGAGGAGAAAGAATAAGGGAGGAAATAATCACTGATGACTTCCTATCTCTTATGAAAGACATAAAATTACAGATCCAAGAAGGACAGCATGTGTCAAACAGAATAAATCTAAATAGACATACTCTAACACTCTTACTAATCATATTGTCAAATGTCAAAGAGAAAGAGACAATTTTGAAAGCAGCAAGAGAAATGCAATCCTTCACATACAAGGGAAGCCCAAAAAGAATATGTGTGGATTTCTTAGCAAACCATAGAGGCAAGTAGGCAGTGGTATGCTACATTTCAGATTCTAAAAGAGGAAAACTGCCAACCAAGAATTCTATATCCAGAAAAAAAATGTCCTTCAAAAATGAGGGAGATTAAAATATTTTCAGACAAACAATCACTGAGAGAATTTGTAACTAAAAGACTGGCTTTGCAAGAAATGTTAAAGGGAGCACGACAGGCAGATAGGAAAAGGCAGGAGAGAGAGGTCAGGAGAAGAGTGTAGAAATGAAGACTATCAATAAAGGTAAAAATAAAATATATATATATATGATGTATAAAATCCAAAAAACAAAATGGTAAAAGAAAGTACTGCCTTTACAGTAATAACATTAAATGTTGATGGAATAATGCCCCTATCAAAAGACATAGACTGTCAGAATGGTTTAAAAAACAGGACCCATCTACATGCCATCTACAGAAGATTTATTTTAGACCCAAGGACAAAAATAGGTAGAAACTGAAAGCTTCAGAAAAGATATTTCATGCAAAGAACAACTAAGCAGGAGTAGTTATACTGATATCCAACAAATTAGACTGCAAATGTAGAACAATTAGAAGAGACAAAGAAGGACTCTATGTATTAATAAAAGGAACAATTTAACAACAAAACATAACAATCATAAATATTTATGCACCAAGCCTAAGTGCTCCAAAGTACATGAGGCAAACACTGATAACACTGAAGGGAGAAATAGAAACTTCTATCGTTATAGTTGGAGAATTCCATTCCCTGCTCTCATTGATGGATTGAGTATCTAGACAGAGGATCAATAAGGAAACAGAGATTTTGAATGATACAATAAATGAACTAGACTTAACAGCCATTTACAGAATATACACCCCACAACAGCAGGATACACGTTTTTCTCAAGTGCTCATGGATCATTCTCAAGGATAGACCATATACTGGGTCACAAAGCAAGTCTCAAAATATATAAAAAGACTGCAATAATACAAAACGCTTTCTCAGATCACAATGGAATGAAGTTGGAAATCAGTAACAGGCAGAGGACCAGAAAATTCACAAATATGTGGAGGCTCAAAAACACACTCTTTTTTTTTGAAATTGTAAAAGTATAGGTTTTTATAAATGGCATAGAAATGGTTTCTATGAGCACAAGTTCCTTCTTCTAAAATAACCATAATTTGCAAATTTTGATTCTTGCAGACCTATATTTCTTCAAGCTCTTACTTTGATCTCTTAACTGGGGGAGGGAGCCAGGCTTTTTGGGTCCGATGGAGCCTGCCCCTGGATCATCATCTGGCCCCTCAGACCAGTCTGGGTGGCCCAGCAGTACTGAGGTTTCCCTGAAACTCTCATTTCTTCCCAATTCCCAGAGCCAGTGCTTGTCCTCTTGGCTTCAGGTCAGCAGATCTTAATTTTCTAAATAACCCTCCTGGCATCCCTCCATCTCTTCCTTTTTTTTTTTTTTAACTTTTGATCATTCTGTTCTATATATATAGTCAGTAATTCACAATATCATCACATAGTTGCATATTCATCATCATGATAATTTCTTAGAAAATTTGCATCAATTCAGAAAAAGAAATAAAAAGACAGCAGAAAAAAATTCATACATACCATACCCCTTACCCCTCCCTTTTATTGATCACTAGCATTTCAATCTAAATTTATTTTAACATTTATTCCCCCTAATATTTATTTTTATTTCATATGTTTTACTCGTCTGTTGATAAGGTAGACAAAAGGAGCATCAGGCATAAGGTTTTCACAATCACACAGTCACACTGTGAAAGCTATATCATTATACAATCATCTTCAAGAAACATGGCTACTGGAACACAGCTCTACATTTTCAGACAGTTCCCTCCAGCCTCTCCATTACATCTTGACTAACAAGGTGATATCTATTTAATGCATAAGAGTAACCTCCAGGATAAACTCTCAACTCTGTTTGAAATCTCTCAGCCATTCACATTTTATTTTGTCTCATTTCTCTCTTCCCCCTTCTGCTTGAGAAGGTTTTCTCAATCCCTTGATGCTGAGTCTCAGCTCATTCTAGGATTTCTGTCCCATGTTTCCAGGAAGGTCCACACTCCTGAGAGTCATGTACCATGTAGACAGGGGGAAGGCAGTGAGTTTGCTTGTTGTGTTGGTTTGAGAGAGAGGCCACATCTGAGCGACAAAGGAGGTTCTCTTGGGGGTGATTCTTGGGTCTAATTTTAAGTAGGCTTCACCTATCCTTTGTGGGATTAAGTTTCATATGCGCCAACTTGATTGGGGGCTCAGCCTATAGCTTTGGTTGTCCACACTGCTTGTGAGAATATCAAGAATTCAACTTGCGGAAGTTGAATTTTCCCCCTTTCTCACCATTTGCAAACAGTCTTTGCAAATACTGTTTTATTCACTGTTCAAATCACTCTCAGATTTATTGGGGCATCACTCTGGACAAACCAACAAAATCTCAGGCCCTACTTAAGGTTCCATGTACTTATGGTGTTCAATTAAGTTGTCTGCGTAAGTTATATTAGGAAATGCACTAGTCAAAATACAAATTTTGTGCCAAATAAACATTTTTTGCTTCATCAACAACACACTCTTAAACAACCAATGGGTCAAGGAAGAAATTACAAGAGAAATCAGTAAATATCTTGAGGCAAATGAAAATGAAAACACAACATATCAAAATTTATGGGATGCAGCAAAGGCAAGACTAAGAAGGAAATTTATTACCTTAAATGCCTATATTTTTTTTTAATTTTTTTTATTAATCAAAAAAAAGAAAAGAAATTAACACAACATTTAGAAATCATTCCATTCTACAAATGCACTCAGTAATTCTTAGTATCATCACATAGATGTATGATCATCATTTCTTAGTAGATTTGCATCGCTTTAGGAAAAGAACTAGCAAAACAGCAGAAAAAGATATAGAATGTTAATATAGAGAAGAGAATTAAAATAATAATACTAATAAAAATATATATATATAAAAAGGAAAAAGAAAAAAAACAAAAACAAAAGATACAAACACACAAACAAACAAAAAACCATATTTCAGGTGCATCTTCATTCAGTGTTCCAACCTAGTTACATTACACTTAGGTATTATTGTGCTGTCCATTTTTGAGTTTTTGTATCTAGTCCTGTTGCACAGTCTGTATCCCTTCAGCTCCAATTACCCATTATCTTACCCTGTTTCTAACTCCTGCTGGTCTCTGTTACCAATGATATATTCTAAGCTGATTCTCGAATGTCGGTTCACATCAGTGGGACCTTACAGTATTTGTCCTTTAGTTTTGGGCTAGACTCACTCAGCATAATGTTCTCTAGGTCCATCCATGTTACTATATGCTTCATAAGTTTAGTCTGTCTTAAAGCTGCATAATATTCCATCGTAGGTATATGCCACAGTTTGTTTAGCCACTCGTCTGTTGATGAACATTTTGGCTGTTTCCATCTCTTTGCAATTGTAGATAATGCTGCTATAAACACTAGTGTGCAAATGTCCGTCTGTGTCTTTGCCCTTAAGTCCTTTGAGTAGATACCTAGCAGTGGTATTGCTGGGTCATAATCCATTCTGCCATTCTACGTCTTTCAGTCCATTAACTTTTAGTATTATTACTGTTTGGATAATATTTTCCTCTACCATTTTGGCTTTTGTATTATATATATCATATCTGATTTTCCTTCTTTCTACACTTTACTCCACACCTCTCTCTTCTGTCTTTTCGTATCTGACTTTAGTGCTCCCTTTAGTATTTCTTGCAGAGCTGGTCTCTTGGTCACAAATTCTCTCAGTGACTTTTTGTCTATAAATGTTTTAATTTCTCCTTCATTTTTGAAGGACAATTTTGCTGGATATAGGAGTCTTGGTTGGCAGTTTTTCTCTTTTAGTATTTTAAATATATCATCCCGCTGTCTTCTAGGTTCCATGGTTTCTGCTGAGAAATCTACACAAAGTCTTATTGGGTTTCCCTTGTATGTAATGGATTGTTTTTCTCTTGCTGCTTTCAAGATCTTCTCTTTCTCTTTGACCTCTGACATTCTAACTAGTAAGTGTCTTGGAGAACGCCTATTTGGGTCTAATCTCTTTGGGGTGCGCTGCACTTCTTGGATCTGCAAATTTAGGTCTTTCATAAGAGTTGGGAAATTTTCAGTGATAATTTCTTCCATTAGTTTTTCTCCTCCTTTTCCCTTCTCTTCTCCTTCTGGGACACCCACAACACGTCTATTTGTGCTCTTCATATTGTCATTCAGTTCCCTGATCCCCTGCTCAAGTTTTTCCATTCTTTTCCCTATAGTTTCTGTTTCTTTTTGGAATTCAGATGTTCCATCCTCCAGTTCACTAATTGTAGCTTCTGTCTCTTTAGATCTACCATTGTAGGTATCCATTGTTTTTTCCATTTTTTCTTCTTTGTCCTTCACTCCCATAAGTTCTGTGATTTGTTTTTTCAGATTTTCTATTCCTTCTTTTTGTTCAGCCCATGTCTTCTTCATGTCCTCCCTCAATTTATTGATTTGGTTTTTGAAGAGTTTTTCCATTTCTGTTCGTATATTCAGCATTAGTTGTCTCAGCTCCTGTATCTCATTTGGACTATTGGTTTGTTCCTTTGACTGGGCCATATCTTCAATTTTCCGAGCATCATCCATTATTTTCTGCTGGTGTCTGGGCATTTGATCAGATTTCCCTGGGTGTGGGACCCAGCTGGTTGAAAGGTTTTTCTGTGAAATCTCTGGGCTCTGTTTTTCTTTTCCTGCCCAGTAGGTGGCGCTCGTGGCGCTCGTCTGTCTGCACGGCAGTCAGCCTGGGAAACCGCGTGTGGAGGCGGGGGTAGCTGGCCGCCGCGGCTTGGGAGAGTGCCGGTCCTAATTGCCCAGCTGGCCTGAAACGCCAAGCGTGACGGGCGGGCCCCGCTATCCAACGTTCCCAGTCAGACCGGGGAGCCACGTGCGTGGAGGGGACCCCAGTCGCCAGCCGCCCAGGCCGGGAAAATGCGCGCCCCTCGAGTATCTCACCACAGCAGATTCTCCCTGCCCGTTCAGCTGTTCCAGAATGGGGTACGCTGTCTTTTTGGTCTCTGTCGTGACTCCGGGAGCTGTTTCGTATTGTTTCTGTTTCTTTAGTTGCTTTTCTGGAGGAGGAACTAAGACCCGCGCGTCTTACTAAGCCGCCATCTTATCTGGAAGTTCTTAAATGCCTATATTAACAAAGAGAAAAGAGGAAAACTCAAAGAATTAACTGTTCTTTTGGAAGACTAGAGAAAGAGCAGCAAACTAACCCCAAAGCAAACAAAAGGAAAGAAATAATGAAACTTAGAGCAGAAATAAATGAAATTGAGAATATGAAAACAATCAAGAAAATCAACCAAATCAGAAGTTGATTCTTTGAGGAAATCAATAAAATTGATGGGCCCTTACCTAATGTGCTGGTTTGAAAGGATGTATGTCCCCTAGAAAAGCCATGTTTTAATCTAAATCCCATTTCTTAAAGGCAGCATAATCCTTATTCAATACTGTATGTTTGAAACTGTAATCAGATCATCTCCCTGGAGATGTGATGTAATCAGAAGTGGTTGTTAAACTGGATTGGGTGACAACATGTCTCCACCCATTTGGGCAGATCTTGATAAGTTTCTGGAGTCCTATAAAAGAGGAAACATTTTGAGAATGAAAGAGATTCAAAGGGAGCAGAGAATGCCACTGTATCATGAAGGAGAGAGTCCACTAGCCAGTGCTTTGGAGATGAAGAAGGAAAATGCCTCCCAGGGAGCTTCATGAAACAGGTAGCCAGGAGAGAAAGCTACCAGATGATGCTGTGCTCACCATGTGCCCTTCCAGATGAGGGAGAAACTCTGACTGTGTTTGCTATGTGTCCTTCCACTTGAGAGAGAAACCCTGAACTTCATCGGCTTTCTTGAACGAAGGTATTTTTCCCTGGATGCCTTAGATTGGACATTTCTATAGACTTGTCTTAATTAGGACATTTTCTCGGCCTTAGAACTGTAAACTAGCAACTTATTTAATTCCCCTTTTTTAAAGCCATTCCACTTCTGGTATATTGCATTCTGGAAGCTAGCAAACTAAAACACCTAATTTGAGAGAGAGAGAGCCAATAAATAAAATCAGAAATGCAGGATGAGACATAACCACAGACCCCAGAGAAATAAAGGAGGTAATGGGAGGATTCTATGGGCAACTTTATGCTAATAATCTAGACAACATAGATGAAATGGTCAACTTCCTAAAAAGGCATGAACAAACAACATTGACTTGAGAAGAAATAGATGACCTCAACAAACCAATCACATGTAAAAAGATTGAATCAGTTATCAAGAAGCTCCCCAAAAAGAAAAGTCCAGGGCCAGTTGGCATCACATATGAATAATACCAAGCATTCAAGAAAGAATTAGTATGAATCTTGCTCAAACTCTTCAAAAAAATTGAAGAGTAAGAAAGCTACCAAATGCATTCTATGAAGCCAGCATCACCATAATACCAAAGCCAGACAAAGATACTAAGAGAAAAGAGAATTACAGACCAATAACTCTAATGAATATAGGTCCAAAAATCTTCAAAAAACAGGTAGGCAACACTCGTTCAACACAAGAAAATCAATTAATGTAATTATCACACCAATAAGTCAAAGCAGAAAAACCACAGGATCATCTCGATTGACAAAATTCAACATCCTTCCTTGATGAAAACACTTCAAAGGATAGGAATGGAAGGGAACTTTCTCAACATGATAAAGGAATATACGAAAAACCCACAGTTATCATACTCAGTGGGGAAAAACTGAATGCTTTCCCTCTAAGACTAGGAACAAGACAAGAATGTCCACCTCACCAACATGTTATTCAGTATTGTGCTGGAAGTTCTCGCTAGAGCAATTAGCCATGAAACAGAAATAAAAAGCATCCAAACTGGAAAGGAAAAAGTAAAATTCTCACTGTTTGCAGATGACCTGACACTATATGTTGAAAATCCCCAAAAATCTACAACAAAGCTACCAGAGCTAATAAGTGAATACAGCAAAGTTGCAGGGTGCAAGATCAACACCCCAAAATCAGTAGTGTTTCTATACACTAGTAATGATGAATCTCTGGAGGAAATCAAGAAAATTTTTTTATTTACAATAGCAACCAAAAGAATAAAATATTTAGGAATAAATTTAAGGATACAAAAGACCTATACACAGAAAACTACAAGAGATTGCTAAAAGAAATCATGGAAGACCTACATAAATGGAAGCACATACCATGTTCATGGATTGGAAGATTAAATATAGTTAAGATGTCAATTCTATCCAAATTGATTTATAGATTCAATGCAATACCAATTTAAAGCCCAAAAAATAATTTGCAGAAACAGAAAAATGAATAATAAAATTTATTTGGAAATGATGGGTGCTTCAAATAGCTAAAAATATCTTGAGAAAGAAAAATGAAGTGGGAAGTCTCACACTACCTGACTTTAAAGCATATTACAAAGCTACAGTGGTCAAAACAGCATGGTATTGGCATAAAGATAGATATACTGACAACTGGAACCAAATTGAGAGTTGAGATATAGGCTGTCTTATCTATGGACCATTGATCTTTGATAAGGCAGTCAAGACAACCTGCCTGGGATAGAAAAGTCTCTTTGATAAATGGTGCTTGGAGAGCTGGATATCCATATGCAAAAGAATGAAAGAGGATCCATATCTCACAACCAATACAAAAATTAACTCAAAATGTATCAAAAACTGAGACATTAGAGCTAAGACCATTAAAAGTTCAGAAGAAAATGCAGGGAAACAGCTTATAAAACTTGTAATAGGTGGCAGTTTCCTAGTCCTTACCCCCAAAGCATGAGTATGATGAAAGAAATAGATAAATGGGAACTCCTCAGAATTAAAAACTTTTTCACATCAGAGAACTTTGTCAATAAAGTAAAAAGACAGCCTACACATTGGGAGACAATATTTGGAAACCACTTATCAGATAAGGGTTTAGTATTCAGAATACATAAAGAGATTCTTCAACTCAACAACAAAAAGACAACAACCCAATTTAAAAATGGGCAAAAAACATGAACAGGCACTTCTCAGAAGAGGAAATACAAATGGTTAAAAGGCATATGAAAAGATGCTCAACTTCACTGGCTTTTAGGGAAATGCCAAAAGAACCACAATGAGCTATTGTCTGACACCTACTAGAATGGTCATTATCAAAAAACAACAAAAAACAGAAAATGGCAAGTGCTAGAGAGGATATGGAGAAAGAAGCACACATAACCACTGTGGTGGGAATGTAAAATGGTTCAACTGCTCTGGAAGGCAGTTTGGCAGTTTCTCAGAAAGCTAAGTATAGAAATGCCTCAAGCAATCCCATTACTAGGTATATATTCAGAGGACCTGAGCTCAAGGCCATAAACAGACATTTGTACACCAGTGTTTATAGCTTCATTATTTACAATAGACAAGAAATGGAAACAGTCCAAATGTCCATCAATGGATGCATGGCTAAACAAGCTGTGGTATATACATACAATGGAATATTACACAGCTGTAAGACAGAATAAAGTCATGAACCATGTAACAACGTGGATGAACCTTGAGGACATTATGCTCAGTGAAATCAGCCAGAAACAAAAAGATGAAAGTATTTGCAAGATATCCTTGGGGTACCAGGGAGAAAGGATGAAATATGCAACTTCCCCATTTGGAGAATTTCTAATATTCTTGCAAGCAGTGGAGATGACCAAATCAATAGACCGAGCCCTCAATGTTGGGGTCCACCCCTATGAAACTTATTCTTGCAAAGGATAGGCTAAAGTTACTTAAAATTAGGCCTAAGAGTCACCCCCAGAGAACCTCTTTTGTTGCTCATATATGGCCTCGCTCCCTAAGCTGACAAGGAAAGTGAACTCACTGCCCTCCCCCACTACATGGACTATGACTCCTAAGGGTGGAAATCTCCTTGGCAATGTGGGACAGAACTCCCAAGATGAGCCAGGTCCTGGAACCAGGAGATTGAGAAAGCCTTGACCAAAAGGGGAGGAGAGAAATGAGACAAAGTAAAGTTTCAGGGCCTAAAAAATTTCAGAGTTGAGAAGTTAACGTAGAGATTATCATTATACCTCACATAGATATCCCTTTTTGGTTTATAGTGTGTTGGAGTGGCTAGAGGGAAGTACCTGTAGCCTTGATTCTTAAAGACGACTGTATAATGATATGGTTTGTACATTGTGACTGCATGATTGTGAAAACTTTGTGTCTGATGCTCCTTTTATCTGGGGTATGAACAAATGGTAAAAAAAAAATATGGATGAAAAAGTAAACAATAGGGTGGACAAAGGTTAAAATAAATTGGGTAGATAGAAATACTAGTGGTCAATGAGAGGGAGGGGTAAGTGATACAGGATGTATGAGTTTTTCCTTTTTTTCTTTTATTTCTTTTTTCTGGAGTGATGAAATGTTCTAGAAATGATCATGTGATGAATACACAATTATTTGATGATATTGTGAGCCATTTATTGTACACCATGTATGGACTGTATGTGTATGAAGATTTGTCAATAAAAGTATTTTTTTAAATGATAACATGAAGCACAAAGTAGATGTGTTATGGGTGTCCCAGAAGGAGAAGAGAAGGGAAAAAAGGGGGCAGAAAGAATGAGAAAGAATAATACTACTGGATTACAGTTCTACAATTTCAAGTATTTCCTTCTAGCTATTCTAATACACTAGAAACTAAAAAGGAATATTTGTATAATGCATACTAATAACCTCCAGAATGACCTCTCGACTATTTGAACTTTCTTAGCCACTGGAACTTTGTTTTGTTTCATTTCTTTTCCCTCTATTGGTCATGAAGGCTTTCTTAATTCCACACTGTGAGGGCCAGGATCATCCATGGATGACATGTCCAACATTGCCAGGGAGATTTACACCCCTGGGAGTAAGTCTCATAAGGGGGAGGGTAATAAGTTTATTTTAGGGTTGGCTTAGAGAGACAGAGAGAGAGAGAGGCCACATTTGAACAACCAAAGAGGTTCTCTAGGAGTGACTGTAGGCATGTTTACAAGTAGGCTTAGCCTCTCCTTTGCAGGAATAAGGTTATAAGAGCAAGCCTCATGATTGAGCATCATAATGTGGCTTATGAAATCGGTAGTCACCAATGCTTGCAGGAATATCAGGAACTCTCCAGGTGGGGAAGTTTAAAATTTCTACATTTTGCCCCAGTCTTTCAAGGGGATTTTGTAAATACATTTTTCTTTTCTGCCCAAATTATTCTGGGATTCACAGGTGTATTACATTAACCCATAAAAAAATAACAAGATCTCATTTCCTATTCAAAGTTCCATGTAAATATGTTGTTTGAATAAATTGACCATACAGGTTAAACTAGATAGCACATTACAAAATACATAGTTTTGTGCCTAATATACATTTCCTCCTTTGGTCTAACACAGAATTTGAGGCTTTAAAACACAGTCAATATCATCCATTACCCTGTATTCTGGTTTACCTTACTCCTAACCAAATCACCCTCATTCATATCTCTAATTGAATTCAGATCTCTATTTCAGCTTCTTTAACAGTCGCTGTATGGGGTAATCCTGAATTTCACAGCTGAAGAACTGTAATTCTGAGTCTCAGGTGTCACCCAGATACCCAAAGTTCCAAGGAATGACCAGGTTATACAAAAGGAGCTAAGCATCTCAGAAGTTAGAAATAACAGTTACAATTCAGGAATATATGTGACTGCTGTTAGATCGTACAATTGAGGAACCTTTACAAAAGGCTTATTGAGCATTCTGTATTCCTTAATCATTGATCACCCAATCTCTGCCCACGTTCTGTCCCCTGATAACCTGTGCTCTGAAATTCAATTCTCAGAGTTTGTGCATTATAGTTAGTCCATATTAGTGAGGCCTTATAATGTTTGTCTTTTCATTTCTGGCTTATTTCACTCAACACAATGTCCTTAAGGTTCATTCACCTAGTTGCATGCCTCACAACTTCATTCCTCCTTGCATATGCTCAATATTCCATTGCGAACTACACCTCACCCATCAGTTGATGTAACCTTAGGTCGCCTCCATCCATTGCAAATCATGAATACTGCTGCCATAAATACCAGTGTGCAAATGTCCATTCCTGTCCCTGCTTTCAGTTCTTCTAAGAACATACTTAATAGTAGGGTTGCAGGATCATATGTTGTGCTGGTTTGAAGCTGTCATGTACCCCAGAAAAGCCATGTTCTTTACTCCTAATTTAATATTGCTGGGTGGGATCTTTTGATTAATTTGTTTCCGTGAAGACATGACTCATCCAACTGTGGTGGGACCTTTTGATTAGGTGGTTTCCATGGAGATCTTTCTACACCCATTAAAGGTGGGTCAGTTACTGGAGTCCTTTAAGAGCGAACCATTTTGGAAAAAGCTTCAGAGCCAAGAGAGTCCACGCAGTCAGAGGACCTTTGGAGATGCAGAAAGAAAATGACCCCAGGGAAGCTGTTTGAAGAAGCTGGAGGTGAATGCTAGTAGATGTTGCCATGTACCTTCCCAGCTGAGAGAGAAACCCTGAACATCATTGGCCTTTTCTTGAGTCAAAGTATCTTTTCCTGGATGCCTTAGTTTGGACATTTCTCTGATCTTAGATCTGTAAAGTTACAACATGATAAATTCCCTTTTCAAAAGCCATTCCACTTCTGACATATTGCATTCCAGCAGCTTTAACAAACGAATGCATAAGGTAACCATATACTCAGCCTCCTTTGGAAGCACCACACTGCCGTCCAGAGGGACTGCACCATTCTAGATGGTATGAGCAGGTACATCTCTCTATCTCCGCCTTTTCTCCAACAGTTTTTTCTTTGTTTATTTTTAAAAGGTTTATTCACACACCATATAATCTATCCTAAGTAAATAATCAATGGCTCCTGGTATAATCACAAAGTTATGCATTCACCACCACAATCTATAACTGGACCTATTCATTTATTCTTCAAAGTAAGAAGAAGAGTAAAAAAAGAGAAGAATTAAAAAAATTAAAAACTAGAAAAAACACACCAACACCAACAATACCATACCCCTCCCTTATCCTCCCCTTATTGACATTTAGCTTTAGTATATTGTCTGTGGTTACAATTAATGGAAGCATGTTACAATGTTACTGTAAACTATAGACCCTAGTTTGCATTGATTGTATTTTGCCATATACCATTCCATTTCAACACCTTGCAATGTTGACATTCATTTGTTCTCCTTCATGTAAAACCTTCTTATATTTAATCATTACCATTTCTTCACCTATCTGTCTGTAGTGCTCCCTTTAGTATCTCTTGTAGAGCAAGTCTCTTGTTCACAAACCCTCTCAGTACCCGTTTGCCTGAAAATATTTTAAGCTCTCCTTCATTTTTTTTTCGTGTTTGAATTTTTACAATTTTTTTTATTAATTAAAAAAAAGAAAATTAACACAACATTTAGAAATCATTCCATTCTACATACGCAATCAGTAATTCTTAATATCATCACATAGATGTATGATCATCATTTCTTAGTACATTTGCATCGATTTAGGAAAAGAACTAGCAAAACAACAGAAAAAGATATAGAATGATAATATAGAGAAAAAAATAAAAATAATAATAAAAATAAAAAATAAAAAAATATATAAAAAAGAAAAAAACACAAACAAACAAACAAACAAAAAACTATAGCTCAGATGCAGCTTCATTCAGTGTTTTAACATAATTACATTACAATTAGGTAGTATTGTGCTGTCCATTTTTGAGTTTTTGTGTCTAGTCCTGTTGCACAGTCTATCCCTTCAGCTCCTATTACCCATTATCTTACCCTGTTTCTAACTCCTGCTGGTCTCTGTTACCAATGACATATTCCAAGTTTATTCTCCAATGTCAGTTCACATCAGTGGGACCATACAGTATTTGTCTTTTAGTTTTTGGCTAGACTCACTCAGCATAATGTTCTCTAGGTCCATCCATGTTATTACATGCTTCATAAGTTTATCCTGTCTTAAAGCTGCATAATATTCCATCGTATGTATATACCACAGTTTGTTTAGCCACTCGTCTGTTGATGGACATTTTGGCTGTTTCCATCTCTTTGCAATTGTAAACAATGCTGCTATAAACACTGGTGTGCAAATGTCCATTTGTGTCTTTGCCCTTAAGTCTTTTGAGTAGATACCTAGCAATGGTATTGCTGGGTTCCTTCATTTTTGAAGAACAGTTTTGCTGAATATAGAATTCTTGGTTGGCAGTTTTTCTTTCAGTATCTTAAATATTTCATATCACTGCCTTCTTGTCTTCATGGTTCTTGCCGAGTAATCTGCACATAGTCATAGGAAGCTTCACTTGTATGTGTGGACCACTTTTCTATTGCTGCTTTCAGGATTCTCTTTGTCATTGACATTTGACAATGTGATTTGTAAGCATCTTGGAGTAGGTCTGTTCTGGTCAATTCTCTTTGGAGTCTGCTGTGCTTCTTGGATCTGTAATTTTATGTCTTTCATAAGACTTATTATTTCCTCCATTATTCTTTCTGCCTTTTTCCCCTCCTCCTCTCCTTCTGGGAGGAATATATAACACATATATTCATGTGCTTCATGTTGTCATTCAATTTTCTGAGACCCTGCTTCTATTTTTCCATTCTTTTCCCTATCTGTTCTTTATGTGTAGGATTTCTGTTGTCTTGCCCTCTAGTTCATTAATCCTTTCTTCTGCCTCTTCAAATCTGCTGTTGTAAGTCTCCATTGTGGTTTTTAATTTCTTCTGTTGTGCCTTTCATGCACATAAATTGTGCCATTTGCTTCACAAGCTTTGAGTTCTTCTTTATGGTCACCCAAAGAATTCTCTGTATCTTTCATCACTTTTGCCATATGTCCCTCAACTCACTGATTTGATTTAGAATTTTTTGAACATCTTTAATTAGTTGTTTCAATTTCTGCATCTTATTTGAAGTGTTAGTTTTTTCTTTTGACTGGTGCGTATCTTCATTTTTTCTAGTATCACTCATGATTTTTTGCTGGTGTCTAGGCATCTGATTTCCTTGATTAGCTTATTCTGGGTGTCATCTTCACTCTTTTACCAAGGGTTTTCTTGTTGGTTGGCTCTGTTTTCTATCTGTTTTTTTTTTTTTTTTACATTCAGCTCAGCTTGTTCTACACCTCTAACTAGAACAGCTAGAACCTAGCATAGGTTCTATTTAACTGATCAGAATTTTTCAGCTCTTGTTTTTTTTTGTTCTTGTCCTGAGTATAATATGGAATATTTTTTGATGAGGGTCTCCCCAGATGTGATTGATCTCAATCAAATTTTCCCAGGCAAGAAAGGCCCAGTTCTCTCAGGAGAAGGGTGTAATCAGTATCAAGTTTCCCTGAGGATGAGACCCAGCAGTTTGCCAGTCTTTCCTGTGAAGGCTTTCAGCTCTGTGCTTTTCCTATCCCATCAAGCAGGTGGCACTTGTCAGCCTGCAGCTCCCCACCAGTATAAAGTGTTGCTGTGTCTCTAATTATCAAAACACCCTGACCCTCCCAGGGGCATGATTGAGACAGAAGCTGAAGTGGAAGTCAGGCTTAAGCTGTTTCTGTTTTCCAGTCCCTCGGGTCTGAATTCTCTGAATGAGAGCCACCGCTTGTGCTACCCATCCCCTTTTCCTTGGGGAAGATAAGAGCTTTAGGGGATTATATTCCTCACCTGAGTAGTTACTTTGTTTTTGAGAAGTATCTTAACTCTGCCCTTGCCTAGGTCATTCCTGACAATTAAAAATGCCTGAAATGTTCTTTAATGAGATACTAAGAATACTTCAAAAAATTCCTTTTCAGAGCCTGTCCCTAGACCCCTGATTCACCCATCAAGATCACTTTTCTTGGGGTACAGCCCCTTTCCAGTAAGTATTCTGAACGCAGCCAATTCTAAAAGTTTCTTTTTTGCCCCCATCAGTCCTGCCTCCTCTCTGCCAGGAGAGACCATAGGGCCCCTTTCATGCTTGCTCTGGGTTTATCTGTGCTTAGAGCTTGTATTCAGCAGTCTGCATTTGTTAGTGAACCACCTTGGAGCTTGGTTGAGCTACCTTCCTTTGTTCTTAGTCAAAATTGCTTCTTTCTGCCACAGGAAAGTGTTTCCAGAGGTGCAGTGGGGGAGAGGTGCCTGCCGCCTTAGTTTGGGAGACTTACTTACATTTCTGTGTTGTGATCTCAGCCTTTCCACCCATTCCAAACTGGTGTACAATGTGTGTCCAGTCACAGGTGATCCCCAACGTTATTCCAGACAGTTTCTGGCTATTTTCTAGCTGCTCTAGAGGACTAACTAAATTCCATATCTCCTATGTGGCCATCTGGTCACCCAAGCACAATAGTTTTGAGGTTCTTCTATATTGTAGCATTCATCAGTACTTCATTCCTTTTTCAGCTGAATAATATTACATTGTGTGTGCTTGTGTGTGTGTGTGTATATATATATATATATACACACACACACACCACATTTTGATTATTCATTCATCTGTTGATGAACATTTGAGCTCCTTTAACCATTTGGCTAGTGAATAATGTTTCCATGAACGTTGATGTAGAAATACCTGTTCAAGTCACTGCTTTCAATCCCTTTGGGTACATACCTAGAAGTGGAATTGTTGGGGTATATGGTAATTCTATATTTAACTTTTTGAGGAACTGCTAAACTGTTTTCCACAGTGACTGCACTTTATTACATTCCCATCAGCAGTGCTTTAGCATTCCAATTTCTCTGCATCCTCAGCAATACTTGTTATATCTCCCCACTTCTTTTTAAATTAAGTTATCCTTATATTATCAATGAGCATAACTTTTTTTACTTGGAGTTATGAGTCTTAACAAATATTCCTCCCATACCCTAAGAATGTGCAATACAAAAATGTGAATTTGTGCAAGCATTTAGGACTGAACCCACAGGAAATACTTCCATCCTGTAAGAACCTCCTTTCTCTACTATTATGGAAGAAATCTGTCTACTTTCTACATCTCTGTCCACACCTCCCCCACATCAGCTGTCCAAGAGGCTTAGAGGGGACAGAAATCCAGTTTTGGGTCTCCAAAGGTTTTTAGGCTGTGCTATAACAAATTCAGCTTTCTGTGGGTTGTTGGAGTGTGTAGCCATTGTTTGTAATTTTTTTTAATAAAAAAGCACATTTTGAGTTTCAAATGACTAATCTGCAAAGTAAATTTAAGAATGCAACCGTTCCAAAAAATAGTGACTGCCTGTGATAAATTAACTAGGAGAGATGATTCACATTACAGGATTCTCTAATGCACACAAGTACTCCACTAATCTGGGCTTGACTGCATTTTAATTACCTGCAATTCATTTGAGTTTTAATTTATTTCATGAGAAGATGGAGACAAACTTAGGTTTACATTTTAGGAGCCTTTATTCATAAAATAGCCATTAGATGACAAAGCATTTATAAATGATAGTGTAAGTCAGTGGATAAAAATGACTTTAAAAATATTCTTTTTCTTTTTTTTTTTTAGGGGAACAGATGAATTTGTGTATGCTCACACAGGAAGAAGCAATTAAGACCCTGATTCAGTTAAGAAATTGTAAGAGAAATATAATTTGAATGCCTGGAAGGCAGTAGAGAGTTTGAATCATAGCTCTCTTGTTTCTAGTCAAAGGACTTTTGGGAAGACTCAAACTTTTCTGAACCTTGTTTATTTTTGTTTTATCTGTAATGTAGGAGTTTTAATAAGGCAGCGCTTATTTGTCCATGCTCACAGAGTCATTGTGAGACTCTTGTGTGAGTGTGCATGTGAAATTTTTTGTAACCTGTAAAATATTGTATAAATATTATTTACTATTACTGTGATAGTTGATATGTTAATTTTCAATACTTATAATTAATTTTCACTGCTAGGTAGAGATGTCTTTAGTCATATGATCAAGTTAGTATTTATTATGTGGCAAATGCAAGACAAGAATGAACACACCTTCTTATTTCAGAATATCTGGAAATATATGATATTAAAAGAAACTTTCATCATTTTAAAATGTGCACATTTGAAATCATACTCATGGATGTCAGCTCCTTTGTGGAGCAGAATTTGAATTCTGGGCCCATTCTCCACCCCATATTGGTTTGGCTGTTCCTCTTCTCTTCTCTTCTCCTTGACTCCACACCACCAACTGGCCTTTACTGACCAGACATGGGCTCACTTGAGTCTGAATGGAACTGAGACAGAGAGATTGTAGTTGAACTTGTATATGCTTGGTGTTTTGGTTTGTTAAAGCTGCTTGAATGAAATATACCAGAAATGGAATGGCTTTAAAAAGGAAATTTATTGAGTTACAAGTTTACAGTTCTAAGGCCATAAAAATGTCTAAACTAAGGTATCCAGAAAGATACCCCGTATCAAGAAAGGCCAATGTCTGTCACATGGGAAGGCATGTGGCTGGCATCTGCTGGTCTTTGTTCCTGGTTCTGTTGCTGCCAACTTCCGATGTCAGTGGTTTCCTCTCTAAGCATCCGTGGTCCTTCACTTAGCTCCTCTGGGACACAAGTCTGGGTTCTGCCTTCCTTAGCATCTCATGGGAAGGCTCATGGCAACATCTGTTGGGCTCGGCATCTCCAAATGTCCATGTCTAGGCCTCTCCTCTGTCTGTCAGCACTCCAAGCATCTCCAAATGTCTGAGTCTCTGTCAGCTCTGAAGCAACTGTGTTTTCTCCAAAATGTCTTCCCTTTCAAAGGAACTAGTAAACTAATCATCCATCTTGAATCGAGGGGGTCAATCTTATGGAAATGATCTAATCAAAGGTCTCCTACAATATTGAATCAGGATTAAAACACATGGCTTTTCCAGGAGACATAACACTTTCAAACCAGCATACTTGGCCTGTGTCAACATAACAAATAAGATAGGGAAAGAGCAGTGGCTTGAACAGCTGGTGTAACCAGATCCAGGGCTTATTTGGGTAGAAGGAGGAGTTGAATGACAATGTCAACCAATGAATGGCCTATCAGGTGGCAAACTCTTCCAAGCTCAGCTCAAAAGGCTACTTGCAGCCTAACATACACAGGACACTCAATAAATCCATATTTGTTGCATGAATAGATAGTACTGTGCACCTTGAAATTTCCCCCCAAATACTGCTCATTAGTTCTTTCATCACACCTAAAATTATTCTAATAATATATTCTAAGTTAGTTCAGGTTTCTGAGAATGACTCAGTTTTTCTATCATGTTACACATTTATAAATTTGCACTTATCTGAGGACATAAAGATAGACATTTATCTTTATTTTTATGTAATATTTGATTTTTTATTTTAGCACCTTGCTTTTCATTCATTTCCTATGTTTTTAAATTTATTTATTAATTTAAAAAATTAAGAACAGAAACATTAACATATCATTCCGTTCTACATATATAATCAGTAATTCTCAATATCATCACATAGTTGCATATTCATCATTTCATTTCCCATGTTTTTGAACAAAGTTGTCATTTTCATTAAAAATATATATATAGTTTTCAAGTTGGTACCTTGTCTTCATAAACGCCATTTCAGATAGCTACCACAAACATCACTGGATCTGTTAAGCTATTGGATATACCTACCATTCTCTCGTTAGATGTTTAGTAAACTTTAATCTTCCTCTACTGCAGATTATGCTGCAATTGGTAACTTTGAAAAATAACTTCAAAGTTAACCTCTAAACCACATTTTATCTTGTTAAGCATTTTCAAAAGAGTATTTTTCTCTTTTCAGAAAATATTTATTTATTCTTCTCATTAAAAATTATTCTCCCCAGTCCCCCTACCCACCATCAATAAAATAAAATAAAATAGTGAAAATACTGAAAGATAAACAACTTGCACAAGGTATCCAAGTAAGGTAAACAACAAATCTCAGAAAAGCCTTTTTCCTCTGACCCAACTCCAAGGCTGAAGTAACAGATAACATCAGGCAGAAGATAGTGACATCACCAGGGTCATGGCCATCATCACAGCTATCTTCCTCCTCATCAGACAATTTATTTAGAACACCAAAATGAAGTGTGACAATGAGTCCTATATCTGGGGAAAGTAAATGCAAAACTGGGCAACAACCCCAATCCAATCCAAGTACGCACGTATCTGCCATATGCTGGACCCTGTGCTAGAGGTTGGGGTGTACTAAATTATGAGTACACAGGTGTCATCTTTGACTTGTCAAGGAACTCAAGGGACCCCTCAATTGTTACCCTAATGTTGAACTAAAGATGAATCCTGTCCAGCGTTTTTATGGACTTTTTATTATTCCTACCCTTATCTATTCAAGGTCCTTGTCTGTTTTGCTCCTTCTCAGTTGCTAATGGTGACCCTGGCTCTGGGAATTTTCTCCATACTGGTTTAGCAAGTTTGGACAGGTTCTGCCCCAAGGGCTTCTGGATCATCAACACTCCAACAACTTAGCCACCCCGCCAAGTTTTTAACCATTCACTTTAGAATCTGTCACTCAGACCAAGTTGGCAAACCCCGGGGTTGTAGGGCTGAGAAAAGCCACTTGAGGTTTTCCTGGGACAAAAATGGTAGATGACTTAGTTGGGGCAACACCCACTAGGACCAAACACTCCTGTTTGGAGAGCAGCCTGTTTGGCACAAGAGAAACAAAAAGAAAAGTGAAGTCCTAGATTTGTTCTCAAAGAGCTTGCAATCCTATGAAGGAGTTGAGTTCACATGTGTGAAATTGTAGTGAATGGTAAAAGAGCACCCTACAGACTAATGCCACACTAATGGATGCTGAAAGAGAACGGGCAAAATCATCTAAGCATCGTCACGTCCTCAACAAATAATTGTGGCCTTCACGTGAGTAATTCCATAAATAAATGTAAGATATGTTTAGCCTGCAGTTGTTTACTGTCCAGTCAGGGAGGTAAGAGATACTTCAGTAAATGTTAAAGTACAATATAAGGCAATGTCTGATTAGGTGTCAAGGGAGTGAAAAACACAAGAAGAGCCTGAATTTAGGGGAAGGGAGGCAGAGATGGAAAAAGACTTGACAAAGGGGTTTGGAGAGCAGTTTTGAGCAGGGTTCAAATGAAGAGGCGTAGTGGCCAAATAAGCTTGGGACCGGGCCTGCCTAAAGTAAATGGAGAAGACACCTTGTGTTGGGTGATGTAAGAATAAGGTCAGAAAGCTATGAAGCTGGCAGTTCGTTAGGAAACCTCGGGTGCTAGATTGAAAGCTTTGATCTTGATTCTTATGGGCAGTTAAAAGCTTCTGAGCAAGGGAATGACATCATGAAAATGGGGAAACCAGAGAGTAGAGGCAGAGAAACCAGTTAGTAGCCTACTGCAAACATTTTGGTTTGAGATAAGGTCCTGTTGTGGGATAGGTAAAGGAAGGATGGATTTGAGGTACTCCAAAAGAATCAATACCTGTTGCCACCGGCTGGAGGTGGAGAGCAGGAGGGAGGGATGACTCAAGGGAAGATCTCAGTAGGAAATGTGTCCAGGGGAGGAGTTGGACGTAGGTGCAAAAATTGACATATTATCAGGACTATACCCTCAATTGTTCATCTTATAAAAACAGTGAAGCTTCTGTACGAGATAGGTCAGATGTCGGTATCATGATTTTAAATTATAATACAGGGAGCAGCTCCTTGTTCTCACAGGTTGAGAGAGTGGAAAAAGCACTTTGCTTTGGGGTTACAAATCCTGACCTGAATCTCAGGGATTTTTTTTTTTTTAAATCATGAATTAATTGCATGTACTGGGAAAAGATACTTTACATTGGGCCAGTTTCCTTCTCTGTAAAATAGGGATATATAAATATTGTCTATTTCTTTGTTCTCCATGAGCCTTAAACCACATCTACTTTTCTTTTTTTTTTTTTGAGTGTTTTAGTATGAAACAGGCTTTGGGCTAAGACATTTATTTGCATTTTTTCTTATAAAATTATGAATAACAACCTATCCCAAAATTTAGTGTCTTAAAATAATATCAATTTAATTTGCTCATGATTCTGTACTCTGTGTCTGGCTTGGCTCAGGTCTGTGGTTCTTCTGTTGGTCTCGCTGGTGGTTGCTGCTATGTCTGCCATGAGCTGGTGGGCCGGCAGCCGGCTGGGCCCAGCTCAGATGAAGGGTAGGTAGGAGTCTTCCTCTCTCCCTGTGTCTCAGTGTCTCTCCCTCTCCATGTGGTCTCTCCTGCAAATTTAATTGGACTTCTTACGTTTGAGGTGATCCATGTGGCTATCTTTCCCTAAGGCAGCTCCTGTCGGCCTAGATTTTTCCCATTCTGTGAAGAGCGTGGACTCAGAAGAGAAGGGGCTCATTTTGGAGGGCTTGGCTTTATTTTGGACAGGAATTCAGTCATTCAGGGAGCAGCCCCAAATTCCTCTACCTTTTCCAAGGCAAAACTATTGGGAGCCTCCTTTTCCCCTTACACTTTGCTCCTTCAAAGCAACTCTCAATTTTAATTTGGACTTCATTTCACAGTTGTAAACATGATGAAGTGCAATACTGTATTTAATACAATTCTGGTTAGTAAAAATTTATGTAGCCAGCGGATGCTGTTCAAAGTACTTTACGTAGATTGCATCTTTTTATTTATGTAGTAAAATTCTGTTTCAGTCAAATGGAGTGTGTGTGGGGGGGCATTCTAGAGTGCGACTTACCTCGCAGCCACCCTCCCCTTACATCCAATAGAGAGAGGAAGGAGAGATGAGGTAGAACCGCTCTAGAGGGCAAGGTCGCCTCCCACTTCTCGCAGCTGTCTGACCTGGCTTGACCTCCTCCCCCTAGCTAGAGGAAGGGGTTCTCCACCCCTCTCCCAGATCCAGCTCATATTGGGTGGGTGGCTTTTTCCGGGTCACTGGTGCACCCTCTCTACTCCCTGCCACCTGTTCGGCTTCCATTCCGGCTCCAGGGTCTCTCGAGGGCGACAGGGACATTCCAATCCTCCCACCTCCCGCACGGAGTGCGCGGAGGAAGGGGCGCGATCGCTCTCCCTTTCCAGTACCCAGCTTTGATCCGGTTTCTTCTCAATAACTAGTAGCCTGAGTCGGCCCGGAGAGAAAACTAAAGATTGATGAACGGTTTGAAGATCGTCTGTTGACAACCCATCAGTTGCCGAAGCCTCATCACAAGCGACAGAGGCGCCTTCTGGGCACCGTTTGCGCTGGGGGAGACAACTGAAAGCCAAGCAGACGAGATAACTCCTCGCCGCACCAAATATGGTCACAAGGGCTAGGCAGCCTCCCCTGGAAAAGCCGGCCTTGTCGGTGGCTCCCCGTGCCGGAACGCACCGGGACCGCCCTCCGACAGAACTAAGGGTTCGTGCGGCGCTCCGGGTGCTCGGCCTCGGCGCCCAACTGGCGGGAAGGGCGCGGTGCCCAGGACTAGCCCTTCCTTGGCCCGGGCCCCTTACCCGCCTGCCTTCCACCGCCCCCTGCCTTGGTTTCGGTCCACAACCCCTTGATTAAACAGGCTCGGGCCACTTTCCCTTTGATCCCAACCCCAAGTCTCGTGGTAAACTCGAAGGAATGCAGGTCCAGGGCTCCCCCGGGAGAGGAGCGCGCGGCAGGGAGGAATGGGTGGGTGGGGGCACCCGTCTCCTCTTACCCTGCAAAGTACCCATCACGCCCAGGGTTTACTGGTGCGGGGGTGGGAAGGGGAGGAGGAGGAAGAGGAGGGGCGAGTGGGGGAAGGCACGCTCCGGACTCGCAAGTCATGCATAATTCAACAGCTCAACTTTCGGGACCGCCTCCTTCCTGGGGGTGGGAGTTTGCTCCAAACTTTGTTTATGGGACAGTCCCGGAGCCGCGGCGGCCGTGCTGTCTGCGCCTCCTCCGCCTCCTTCTAGCCGAGCGCGAGCGCCTAAGGCCAGCTCGGGGGATGTGAGAGCCGAAACCCCTCGGCTGCGCCAAGTCGGGTCGAGATTTGCCAGTCGGGCCCCGGCTACAGCCCCGTCAGCTCGGGACTCACCCGAGCTACCCAGGCCAGACGGCGAGTTCGGGCGGGACCGCGGCCGCCGCGCGCCCAGGCTCGGCTTCGCTGCGCGCCCAGGTAGTGCCCGCTGGAGCGCACCCACATGCCCGGCACCACTCCAGGACGCCTGGCTTCTCGCGCTTCCGGAGTGGAGACGTCGTGGAGTTGGCTCGGGCTAAGACTTCTTTGGGTGGGTGGGGGGGGTCTGACTGTCCTGGCAAGCTGCGACCTTTCCTTTGCCACCAGCAGTTCAGCAATGTTCTGCGGGCAGTTTCCAATCGCCCCCCACCCCCCTTTCCTTCTCCTCCTCCTCCGGGTAACTTCTTTGCTTCAAGAAAGTTGCATAATTCTCGAAGCGAGAAGGGACCCCTCCCCCATCCGGTGGGGGTTACTGCTGCGTGTCTGGGATCCCGAGGCGGACACCTATCTGTGTCCTCTATTTCTTTTCTGTCTATTCCCCACCCCCCACCCTTGTCTCTCCGACTTTAAATAAAAGGCTGATCTGATCTTTCTCCTTGCAGAAAATGAATCCGGCTTCGGCACCCCCTCCTCTCCCGCCACCCGGGCAGCAAGTGATCCACGTCACTCAGGACCTTGACACGGACCTCGAAGCTCTCTTCAACTCGGTGATGAACCCCAAGCCCAGCTCGTGGCGGAAGAAGATCCTGCCGGAGTCGTTCTTCAAGGAGCCCGACTCGGGTTCCCACTCGCGCCAGTCCAGCACTGACTCGTCTGGCGGCCACCCGGGACCGCGTCTGGCCGGCGGCGCCCAGCACGTCCGCTCGCACTCGTCGCCCGCGTCCCTGCAGCTGGGCACCGGTGCGGGCGCAGCGGGCAGCCCCGCGCAGCAGCATGCGCACCTCCGCCAGCAGTCCTACGACGTGACTGACGAGCTGCCGCTGCCCCCAGGCTGGGAGATGACCTTCACGGCCACTGGCCAGAGATACTTTCTCAAGTAAGTCAGCCTGGAGCCGAGGAGGCACAAAACCATGATGCGCAGGGTGCGCCCGCTGCCGTATGTACGTGTGTGTGTGTGTGTGTATGTATGTGTGTGTGTGTGTGTGTGTGTATGTGTTGGTGAGTGTGAAGGTAGGTGCGTGTCCATCCACGGTTCTTTCCCAAAGATCTGGAATGCTGGCAGTAGGGAGTCAGGGAATCAGTCCCTGGGTGTTGGAATTTTAAGGGATCAGAAGCAGGTAGAGTCTGGTGAGGTTCATCCAAGGTCCTGGAAGCCCAAGAAATTCAGGCTATGGAAACTTCTAGAAGCAGAGGTGAAAAAAAAAAAAAGTTTTGGAGAAATTCCTATGATACTCATAGGCAACTTTGCCCTGAACCTGGAGGATTGAGACAGACTCCTACCCTCTTCCCTATACTGGAAGTTGAATACTCCAGAGCAGGGCCCATTGGGATGTGACACCAAGTAAGTGGGAGAAAAGTCCTGAGGTTTGGAACAGAGAGGGAGTCTTGGCAGTGTAGTTGGTCCGGAGGCTCTAGCTTCTTGGGAAAAGAAAGTTGGAGAAGTGGAGAGTATGGGGTAGGCCTTATTGCTCCCAGCTGGCTGAGTACTGACCACCAGCGGGGTGATGTAATTAGCAACTGCAGTGGTTAAGTAGTTGTGGCCTGGACGAATCAGTGGTGTGGAAATTGGGTCAGGAGTTTTATTATGTTGCACTTGGTGACGTAAAATTCCATCAACTCAGGGAGTCTGTTATGCCATACTTTTTCCCATTGTTTCAGCGTTTTAATGTAATGAATTTCATATTAGATTCTAATTCGATCGGAATCGTAAAATACATTCACAAGCTCCGGTGGAGATTGTGTCACTTGTGGTACCCGGAGAAAATTACATTCCTGAGGAGAAACCAAGTTGAAACTTGAAATGTAACCAGTGAGGTCCTAGGGAGTGGGGCTATCACAGATCTAAGCGGAAGTCTGCCAGCTGTCCACTTGGTTCAGGATTGCCTGCCCTGGCATTCACTGCCAAAGATGGAAACTCCTCTTTTAAGAACTTGCCTTAGATTTCATTATAAAATCCATATTTCTTTGGTGCGGTAACTTTAATTCAAAGTTATGTTATCAAGTTATCTGCTATTTTAAAAATATAGTCAAGTCTTTCTCTGATACCTATATTTAATACTTTGCTATGAGACAGTCCTAATAACAATCATACATTGATAGATGGGTTTATTGTAGCTAATTCTTTGATTCATACTGTCGATCAATTCTTATTCCTTCTCCATCCCCAAACAGTTGTCATCTTGTGCAAGGAGGGATTCTTTATTTTGCTGCTGGGGTTTGTGCAATCTGACGAGCCCTTGCCCTGAAAAAGACTTGCTCATCATTTTATTCCAAAACCGGTCTTCTCAGAGTTAACCGGAGAGAGTGTGGATGTGTCCTCAGTGTTTTGACGTCTAAATGGCTGGTTGGTAGAAGTCAATATGAGACTTAATAACATGCCATCTTTCTAAGTGTGATGATATTCTAAAGAATGACATAGGTTTCTATAGTACATAAAACACCAAAATAGCTAGTATCATGTATTAGGTTTACTTAGGTAAATGGAATTTTGAATGCATTATTGTGACTTTTATAGAAATGGACTTGGTAATAAATTAAAATAAAATAAAAAGACAGTAATTTTCAATAATTTGGGGGAAGAGTTTTTGGCTCCCAAATGAGTTTTAAGCATTTTATGAATATACATACATATCTGTACATCTACAATCCTGTATGGTATGAGATCATGTGGTTACTGTCATTATTAAAAATATGAAAAAAGAGCTGGATTTGCCAAATATCGGAGGAAAGTTAGGAAATCTAAGACCCCCCACCCCCCCCAACAAAAGTAAAGCAGCCGGAAAGCTTTCATACGTGTGTTTTGAATGATGAGAGTAGTTCAGAGCAATGTTTGTGAGCCTAGGACAAAAATGGAAGTTAAGCCTTAGGTTTAAAAGATCCATCTCGGCACATCTGTCCACCGTAACCTTTCCACCAACACAAAGTGGAGTGTATCTTCATTTCGCTTTGGATGGTCAATGAAACTGACAGCTGAAAAATATGTTAGTAGTAGGCTAGCCTGATCTGATGCTATCCCTTGAAATTTTTGGCCGAGTGACAAAGAGGCTAAGAAATTAAGTCATTGTAACTATTGTCTTTCAAGATAAGCAGTCTGCCAGGAATTGTTTGTGTTACTTTGGGAGCTTTGCTTCAAGTTGGAATAAGGTAAACATTATATATCACACCTTATTACACAGCCTCAAAAGGCAGTGTAGTTTGGTGGATTAAATTAAAGTTTTGGAAAATGGTGGCCGTTGACCTTAGTTAATTTTCATGAAATCTACCCATTACTTTGCTCCATCATCTGTGAAATGGGGCTAGCAGTAGAATCCTGTTCTTGACTTTGTTGGGAATCAAGGGCTTTATAAATAAGAGATCATAGGATTTTGGAATTGATAAGGGTCACTCCCTGCCCCTAGCTAGAAAACTGAAGTCAGGGAAGGGTGACTGACTACGTGGCTTTGGGAAATTCAGATGGTTATTTAATGGTGGACCCAGGTCTGGGCTTCTGATCTGTTGCTTTCAGTTTACAGAATAGTTTTCTATTTCCCTCAACCCCAGCGTCCTGCCTTTGTTACTTCCCCAGCTCAACCTTGAGCTTTATGGGAAACAAAGCCTGGGCATCTATGAAGCTCAAAACACTTTTTGTCATTTTCTCAGGTAAACTTGTTCCTGGATGTATTATGTAATTGCTTTCTGTACCTCCTAAAGGCTCTTTTCCTTAGCCTTCACTCCTGTCCTGTGGTGTCCAGGCTTTATGGTAACATGTAACAGTGGAGCAGATTGAATGTTAAAGCATCTGGCCTCTGAAAATGGCTGCATCATTCCCCCTGTCTGGATAGGTTTTTAGCTCTTATCAACCTCACCCACTGGCTTTGAACGGTGTGACCACATTAAAATTAAAAAATCTTATTATTATAAATGGAATTCATGTGTATTGTACTTAAACCAGAAAATAGAGAATTAAAAGAAGAAAATGAGCTAGCTTCAGTAGAGTTTGTCAGGAAGGATTTTTCTATCTTTACTCTTTACTACAAATTCTTGTAGAAAACTTTTGTTTAAATAATACAACTTTAGAAGAAAAAATATTTCATTCCATTCATCTACAATTCCAACTTCACCATTTGGCTACCACTTTCAATTTTTAGAAATCATTTTAGTGTTCTGCCTTTTCTGAAATGTGCAGTAGAAAATGATTTTTGTCAAAGTGATCTATGCACTTGGTAACAAATCAAATAGTACAGAAAGACTTTTGTTGAAAAACAATGGTTTCCTTCACCCCCTCAAGGTTCACACAGGGAACCTTTTTTATTTTTTGACGGTTTCTGTATTTAATTCTTAGATTGTTACCTCCTTAACCCTAAAGTATAAATTATATACTTTTGCAACTGTTTTTTGATTCATTAACTTTTTAACTACTGATAGGAAAATAAGGATTAAGCTCCTTAAGCTAGCTTTCTTCTTCCTTTTCCACCCAAGTTTGATACTTTTAATTATTTTTAGTTAGGTCACTTTTGTTATTTCTTTTTTTGTGTGTCAATTTTTGTCAGTATTTCTTGATTCCCTATGATCTTTGTGTTTCTAATTAGCGATCACGTTAAATTAAAAAAAATTAGCTTTGAGATGTTTGAGTCACTACTGGTTCTATAACTCACTTTTTAAAAAATCACGTATTTGTGTGTTCTTCACCATGATCTTTTTAGAACATTTACATCACTCCAGAAAAAGAAACAAAAAGAAAAAAAAATCTTATACATCCCATATCCCTTACCCTCCCTCTCATTGACCCACAGTATTTCAATCTATGCAAGTTTTTTTTTTTTTTTGTATGTTGTATGGCCAGGGTCACATTTCTTTTTTTTTCCATGTGACTATCCTGTTATTACAGCACCATTTGTTGAATTTTTGTTTGTGTGTTTGTTTTCTTTCTTTGTTAGCTTGTTTGTTTGTTTTTTGGAAAGTATGTGGGTCAGGAATCAAACCCAGGTCTCCTGCAAAGCAGGTGAGAATTCCAATCCACCCAATTTTTACCCTTTGTCTCCCCCTATTATTTATTTATTTTTATCCTGTTTTTTTTTATAACTCCTCTGTCCATACCCTAGATAAAAGGAGCATTAGACACAAGATTTTCACAATTGCACAGTCACATTGTAAAAGCTGTACAGACTGCTTCAAGAAACAAGACTACTGAAACACAACTGTAACTCACTTTTTGCCAGCAACATCTCAACACTATAAAAGCTCTGAACCCATAACCTACATCTGTGCTTTGCCCCAAAGTTGACCTTTTTATTCGTAAATGACTCTCAAAATTGAAAATCTGTAGCAGCATTTACATTATTATAATTCCGTAAATGTGATTCACTGCCTTGTGTGTTAGGATGGGATTTTGAACTTATTCATCGGATCTGTTGAGTAAGGATTCCTGGGTACTTAAAGGAGAATATATCCCATGCCAAATGGATTCTCTTTTCTCATTCTTCATCAATTGTTTAAATTCATGTCACCATTTAGTTTCTTTATATTTGGACCATGATTTTCATAAATGTTTTTTTCAAGTATTTCTAAATGCCTTTTTATGTCTTCATGCGTTTATTTACCTTTATTATAATGTCAAAATTTGGCAGGCACTCAGTCTTGTCTGTGTTATCAAGTGTCCTTTCTCTAAGCCTTTCCTGCCAGGTTCTCTCCATCTTCCTGTGCCATTCTTCTTGGTTGTTCTCTAGGGCCACAAAACTTGCGGATCTTCACTTCACTCTATGGCTAGAAGTGCTATTTCCTTTATCTGAATCTTCCTTTTTGTTGGTTTGTGCCTTCATTTTGCATAAGCACGTCCTTGAGTAGCTTTTGAGTAAATGTTTTAATCCTTTTCTATCTGAAAATGTTTGTTTAAAAAATGGTTCTTAATTTATTTTCTTAAGAAATAACTGATCTCTGTCTTGCTTTTTCTGCTTATTTTTGGATGACAACACAATGTAGCCATTTTTCATGAAGGGCCTTTTGAAATATTGCCTTTTGCCTCAGTTTCCTTGTCTGTAAAATACTTGTCTCATTCAATTCCCAGACCATGCACCTCCCCTGCCATAAAAACCCTGTCTCATAGCATTTGAATGATTGGATGTGATAACATATGTAAAGTTGTCTGGCACATAGTAGGCAGCACAAGTTAATTCTTCTCTCCCCTTACTGTTTCCCAACACGCATGCTGTCTACCTGACCAAAATCAGAAGCAGGAACCCTGGCAGTAGGGTAAGGTGATTCCGAGCCCAGGTTGTAGCTATGCCTCTGAACTACAACCTGAATCTGGAATTGAAAGTCAGTTTTTAAATTTAAAATAGCTAAGCCCCCAACAGGTCAATCCCCAGTTTACAAAAGTCTAAAGAGGAATACCCGCCGTGGGGTGCCTTTTCACTTCAGTGTCTTGGCCAGAGGATCTCCAAAACCTTCTAAGAAAGGTTCTATTTTTTTTTTCCCCGAGAGTGATTAATTAGTACTTTATTTCATATTTAGGGGACATATTCCAAATCTTATAGGGTCTACAATGCAGAAGAGGCTCTGCAACAACTTCTTATACACTTTGGCTTTTCTCCAAGTTCTGGCCCATGATTGCAGCCTGAGTATTTGCTGGTGGGAGAACCTCTTTCAACGAAGAAAGGTCTACTTTAATGTTTCTGAACCTAGCCTGTAGCAGCCCGTGGGGATATTTTTGCATATGGAATGGGTTAGGGGTGGGGGGAATGGGATAGAGAAGTCGGGAGAGATGAGGGTGAACAGTAGTTGTTTTGGGGACTGCTCTATGCCAGGCAATACAGAGAGCTGAGTCAGCACTTCCCAGAGACACGGCACCAAAATCTCCTATGGAGCATGCTCCAGACACGTGTGCATGGAAACTCTTTAATAACTTTTACAGGTCCCTTCATAGGTGCTCTTTTAACCCTCACAATGACCCAATAAACAGGTACATATTATTATCCCATTTTACTGTTGAGGAAACTGAGGCTCAGCTTAAAGCCAGGCTATTAAGTAAGTAGCCTAGGGTCATAAAGCAGGTCTGAGTGGCAGAGATGGGATTAGAATCGTGTGATTCCAAAACTTGTGCTCCTGCCCTTATGCCGTGCTGCCTCATGCCAATTATATGCTCATAATTGAGCCCTATAATTATGTATCCTTGGTGGCCAGATAACTCAGGAGTGGTGGCTGGAGCATTAGAGTTTGCTTCTGAACTCAACCTTGGGGATCCAATTTGCAGGTCTTATTGCTGGAAAGCTGGAGATGAAAAACAAACAAAAACAAGCAAACATCAGAAATGGATAGTTCACCTATAGTGCCTATTTCTATTGTATTCATCTCAAGATTTCCATCATTAGTAAATAGAAATCTACGTCATCTTATAGTGAACACAGATATCACAAGGAGGGCGAATGGCTGAGTTTTCTAGTTGATGTCAGGATTGGGTACATTGCTGAGAACTTATTGAGAGGGTTAATTAGATAATGTTGGTAAAGTGGTTCAAGAGGGAAGTCAGCTAAGTTGCTTCCCATTTCCTTTATAATTGTAGAGATTGATTAAAAACAAATTGTGGTAGAGTTTTGAGGCAGCAGCGAGTCTCAGTTTGCTGACCAGTTAAGACTTGTAGGAATTATAGCCTTATATATCTGCCCTTCTTTTTCCCCCTCTCTCAGTTAAATATCTAACCATAGGAGAGGAGGAAGAAAAGTAAAGGAATCTACTAATTCAGGGAACAGGTGTTTTGTTTTTTTTTAAAGGGTAATAGGGAAGACAGGACTAAAGTTATTAGCTTATCATTGAAGGGCAAGTTTTTGAGAGAATGGTCCTTCTGCTGCTCTGTGGGTGTCCGTGAATGTTTTAGTTCTTAGAAATGTTGGTAGAGGAGCATTGTCCAAAATGTACTGTCTGGAACTCTAGTTCATTCAGATGCTTTGTGAATAAAGGGTTCCTGGACCAATAGGTTTGGATTATATTGCATGCTCTATCCCTCTCCTGGAGATTCACAATATATATACATTAAAGAGTCCAAAGTCCCTTATCAAAAAAACTAGTTTATATTTATTGAAGCCAGTATTTCAAAACCATATTTGATTTTGGGACTTAAAAAAATTCTTATCATCTAATACCATCTATGCAGGAATGTTCTACAGGTCATACCTTGGGAAACCTTTTTGTGACCTTCCCTATTATTTCTACAGTTGGGAGTTTCCTGGTTGAAGCAAGTTAAGGTTTTCATTTTCAGTTTGCTTTGTGCTTATGCAATGTATTTTCATTTGTATTCCTTGATTCAGTTAACAGCACATTACTGATGCTTGCCAAGTGCAAACACAAATAATGTAGAAATTCAGAAATGGTCGTCAATATCAGACTAATGGGATATAGACAAGAAAACCAACAATTACAATACAATATGAGAGAATCACATCTTGATTTTATTAAAAAAAGTGTGTGTGTGTGTGTGTGTGTGTGTGTGTGTGTATGTGTGTGTCTCATAGAAGGGATACATACCAGTGTCTTTACACAGCTCATCTTTGGGATCATGGATGATTTTTAATGTCTACTTTCTATCTTTCTCTGTCTTCCAAATAATAATAAACACACTTTGTTTTAAATCGGGGAAAGAAGTTATTAAAGAAAATTCTGGAGCAGGAGACAGCTTGGCCAGATAAGGTAGGAGAGGGGAGGGAAGAAGGCAGGCTCTTTTGGGTACAGAGGCTGCTGGTGTCTGAGGGATCAGAGCAGAAGCTCCTGGCGCAGACTGCGGGCTGGTAAATTGGTGGGGCTGGAGCACCAGGCGGGCAGGGGCAGCCAAGGAGCTGAAGTGGAGAGGTAGACCAGATGGAAATCACGGAGGGCCCTGCCTAGGGCGTTGGGACTTGATCCTGCAACTGTGGGGAAGTTGGCAGAATCAGATTTGCCATATCAGGATGGGGGCTTCAGCTGTATTGTAATGCTTTATCTCCTAAACATAATAGTCGTTATGTGGACATTTGTTGTTATTATTCTTTATATCTCTTTGTACATCTTAAATATCAAAAAAAGAAAGAAAGAAAACAAGACAGAGAAAAAAAAAAGCCAAGAAGCAAGCGAAGATCCATGTGGCAGTTTGGATGGGTGTGATCTGAGGGGATTCTGAGCTGTCGTTTGGTATCTGAAGTTGGGAGCTTACGGCAGTTAAAGGGATACTCTTTGGGGGCTACTGGTGTTTTTCTTGCTTTGGTTTATTTTCTTTAAAAATGAACAGGCCCGGGCGGGCCACGGTGGCTCAGCAGGCACAGTTCTCACCTGCCATGCCAGAGGCGCAGGTTCGATTCCTGGTGCCTGCCCATGCAAAAAAAAAAAAAAAAGAACAAGCCCATACACTTCACAAACAAACAGACAAACAGGCAAGCAAACAAATGAAAAACTAAATAAACAAAAGTTCAGCAAATGGTGCTGCAATAACGGGATACTCACAGGAAATAGAATGAAATGTGATCCCCACCATACAGCATACAAAAGAAAGAACCGGGCACAGTCATTGCAAAACTCTTCATCAAGAATTCTCCATCAAGGTCATCTAAGGATAAAAAGTAGGCTTCTAGCAAATATTAGGCCCCATGGGTTTCCTTTGACTTACTTTTTGTTTGCTTACTTTCTCTTTTTTTTTTTTTTTTTTGCACAGGCAGGCACCGGAAATCGAACCCTGGTCTCCGGCATGGCAGGCGATAACACTGCCTGCTGAGCCACCGTGGCCCGCCCCACTTACTCTCTTTTTTCCTGGATCGCTTTTATTTTGCACCTCATCTAGTCAGTAGCAGTACAACCAGGCACAGCCAACGACAAATAGGGGAGGAAAAGACGATGTGCCCTTGTTCAATGCTGTTGGGCGATAAAGGGAAATACAAAGCTCTTAGCACAAGCAGGGAGTATTGAGCGCCTCCGAAAGTTTCTCACTGTTACTCAGAGTTTAGATAGGGTGGGTGCTGTGATCTTCCAGGGCCTTTCCTTCCTGCCACCTGGAAGAACTCCGGCCTTTTCGGTGTGTTTGTAGCTAAGTTATTGAACGTGTCTCGCGTGTGCGCTCTGCGCAGTGTGCTGACACATGCAGCAGGTTTCCTAGTCGGCAGTCCAGCTGGGGAGACGAAAGGAACACATACAGCAACAGGCTTATAAATAACCGTCTTCTCACCCGAGTGGCGCCAGGATCTTGAGCAGCCGCTCTCCTGCTGCGGTGTGCTAGGCGCATTTGTGAGGTGTGTCATAAGTTAATCGTTTCTGTTATGGTTACAGGTCTGAGTCTTGCTGCCGTACTGAAGGTCTTTCAGTTTCTCCCACTGGCTATGCTCCCTCTGGCCTCAGGGTCTTGACACAAGCTGTTACTTGCGCGTGGTACATTAGTTCCCTGCTTTTTGCCTACCTGGTTAACTCCTGTGCTGCCTGCAGGCATCAACTTAGAAGTCTTCCCTGTCATCCCTGCATTAGGTTGGATGTTCCTGCTATGTTCTCGCATAGCCCCCTGTATCTCTGTATGCCTGCAGGCATCAGCTTAGAAGTCTTCCCTGCATTAGGTTGGATGTTCCTGCTATGTTCTTGCATAGCCTCCTGTATCTCTGTATGCCTGCAGGCATCAGCTTAGAAGTCTTCCCTGCATTAGGTTGGATGTTCCTGCTATGTTCTCACATAGCCCCCTGTATCTCCGTAGCTATAGCACCACCCCCATGCTGCTGCTTAATTATTTCTCTTTCTTACTACACTCTAACCTCTGTGAGGGCAAGTATGATGTTTGTCTTGCTTGTCCTTGGGGTGGGCCACGGTGGCTCAGCAGGCAGAGTTCTCACCTGCCATACTGAAGACCCGGGCTCGATTCCTGGTGCCTGCCCATGCAAAAAGAAAAAAGCAAAATCATCTGTCTTGCTTGTCGTTGTATAACCTAACCACAGTGCCTCGCACATAGTAGGTGCTCAATTAGGAAGAATCCTGTAATATTGTTGTAGACATTTGCATTGCATTGTGTGCTCCCTTGGGAGGAGAGACAGAGATGGAATGCAGCAGTTTGTACCATGGAATTCCTCATAGGAGTCTCCCATGCTTGGGAATGTCATTCCATCATGTCTGTACCCCCTAGAATGAAAGTTTAGATTCCTAATTCCAGATACTATAGGCTGTGGAGAGGAAAATGCGTGAAGGTTGGGTGTTCCGAAAAGTGTTTTTGAAGGTGGTTGGACATAAATGTTCAAGAAATGTTTTTTTCTTGAAAAATGGAATTTGGGTAGGTAGGCAAAGAGGCCTTCCAGGAAAGAGGGGATAGGAGGAAAGTCCCAGAGGCAGAAAGGCTGAGGGTGTGCTTAAGGAGCCAAGAAGGACCTGATCTCACTTGAGTTCAAAGATAAGTATTATTTGAAAGAAGAGTGTGTGTCGTATTGAGGTTTTGGAACCTCAGTTAGGGTGGACACAGGGATATTTCCCTAGTAATGTCAGCTTCTTCACCCCTTGATTTTGAGATACACTGACTTTAGTTTTGTCAGAACGAAGCATTGTCCTCGATGTTGAGATCTTCCTGATTGTGTAGTGAGCTAATCATTTTATACCAGTTTTAAAGAGTCTGAAAATGATAGAGCCTTTCGTAGCAATCTGTCCAACCATCTAATCATCTGTCCATCCGTAGATCTATTCATCCATCATATATTTGGTTTAGCAAGTGCGCTTCCAAAATGGAGGGTGATCTTTGCTTTCCAAGTTAGCGGTCTATTGGGCTACTCTTGATTCAGACCACCCCCATTGAATGTTCCATTTGTGCTTGTAAATGGACAGCTTGCAGTTCTGGTTGCTCCTCGGATGCTCTCTGGTGGTTGCAGATAGGTTTTTAGTTCCTTCGAAGTGATCAACTAGACATAATTGAGACTCCAGAACCATGGCATCCCATGAGACCCCCCCCCTAAGCTCAGTCTGCTGAGGGTGCCTGGGTCTCAGCGGTCAGTGGTGACCCTCTCAGGGGCACACTTTCTAAGTGAAAGACTTCACTTCTTGGTAAAGTCCATTGGGAGTCTTTTCAAACTAACTCATGATGTTGAGTTACAAGTTAATTTTTCAGATGACTTCTTTAAACTAAAAAGAAATGTTTTTGAGTAGGTAATATATGCATGTAAATGACAAGAAAATTCATGAGAAGTGTCTCATCCTGCCCCTGACCTCTGCTCCCCCTCCCCAGAGCAACACTGTCATCAGTTTCTTTTGTCATTCCAGAGAAACTCTCTGTGCCATGCACAGGCATATGTATACATAGATTATGTCTGTGTAACTACCTAGACCTATTTTCTACCTGGAAATGAGAGTGTACTCTGCATTACTCTTCTGCACCTTTCTTTTTTCACAGTATATTTTGGAGTTCATTCTTCTGTACATAAGCATGTGCTTTATTACTTTAAGAACTGTATAGTATTCTATTGTGTGGATGTGCTATAAATATTTTTAACTGGTTGTCTGTGTATGGCCATTTAAATCGTGTCTGACTTTCTCTTTTTAATTATAAAAAATATATATGCTCACACACTACCAGAGGGAAGAGAAGGGAAAATAAATTCCTTGGGTTCTCCCTCAATTCCCCCTTTCCCCTGCCCTCCCCCCTGCCCCAGTAAGAGTTTATCCCGAGATATTCTTTGCACAAAGAGCAGCTCTCTCTTTAATTGAACATCTGTTAATTAAAGAGAGGTTCCTATTAATTGAACATCTGTCTGTCTTGTCTGTCATCTAAACATATCTGTCATCTATTCTCCAATCAATCTACCTATCCTTCATATTTAAGGATGATACATGGTCTGGAAAAGGGACTGGCCCATTAAAATGAACACACAGCCAATTGGAACAGATGGCATGTCAGCATGAAGTGGCTGGTCATGTATCTCAGTGTTACTCAGAGTGTGGTCCACAGACTGATCAGTTCCAATGTGCAGGCGTAACTGGCCCGTGACTAGCTAGATAGAAAAGAGGAGCGTAAGGATTTAGAAATTTTTATAGCAAAATGACATTGCCATGACATGACCAGTGGAAATGTCTTGTTGAGCAGACTCATTTGGGTGTGTCTAACTTGTGTAATGAGTCATATACGGTGTGAGTTATTTGTAACCCATCCACAGTAGGACTATGTACTGGCCTCGACAAATTGAAAATACAAAACACTCACCTTTTCCCATAGATAGTTTGAGAAGCACTCATTCATCTCTTTCTTTCTTATGTATGTCTGACTTTCTGTCTATCTATGATCTATTTACCTACCATTTTATTTTTCTATCCATTCATTCATTATCCTTGTAAACTATCTGTTTTGTATTGAGCATCCAATCAATCAATTAATCATAACTTTCATGAACTTAACAAGCATAATCAATCAAAAAGGTCGGGTATTGGGCGGGCCGTGGTGGCTCAGTGGTGGAGTTCTCACCTGCCATGCCTGAGACCTGGGTTCAGTTCCCGGTACCTACCCATGCAAAGTAAAAAAAGGTCAGGTAATGAGAGTCTTAATATGGAAACAAATTCTACTGCACAAAGGTCATAGATGATCTATTTTCCAGTAGAAAATATACTTTGTCTTTGTGGCCCCTACACTAATTCTTTGTTTTAAAAATATACTTTGGCACACCACAATCTGAACATTGTACATAAAACCAAATTTTTGTCTTTTTGTGACTAATCTACCTGTAAACATTGCCAACTGCAGACTCAGGAATCAAAACTGCTGATTGTTTATTAAAAAGGTACATTCCATTGTGATAGTTTTTCTGTAAATATTAAGATATTGCATATTTGTCTTCCTCCCAGTTTGCCTGTGCAAAACATTTCTTGGCCTAGGTGTTCAGACACTGAGGCAGCACTGCGATAACACATCAAAAAGCAGAAAATGCAAGCAAATGACATAACTAAAATGACCAGGACATAACTTTTTACTGGTTTGATTTGATTTTTGAGTTTATTTGAAAACCTTCCTCATAGTGTAAAACAAGTATATGCTATTATCAAAAGATTAAAACAGAACTGAAGGATATAAAGTGAATGTACTTCCCCCATTCCACCCAGTAGTTTTACTAACATGATATAACTGCTGTTAACAGTTGCTTCTGTATCTTTCCAGAGATTTATGATGTACATGCATTACTTGATTTATAAAAACTACATCAGTTAGTTGTTTTGCAATTGTGTGAACCCCAGCTTAGTCAGTCTCTGTTTCTTTTTGACCTGCACACAACCTTGGCCCTAATATAGATAAGGTTTGAATTATGGAGAGAACTAGATGTGATGTCTGATGGAAAAGTCTGAGGGTGGAAAGTCTTATTGGGAATACTTATGCTTTTCAGAGACTGGGATTGAAGCTTTGTTGTTCAGAAAACTGATGTCCTTGATCCTCCAAAATTGATGAGATTTTTTTTTTTTAAACTGTAGGAGTTTGAGGACTGGAAAGAAATGGGGATAATCATTTTAATTGCAGTTTCAGAATTCACAAGTAGTGACTTGAATAATCTGCCCCCCTGGAATGAAGGTACTTGTAGGAGTGATTTAATTACGGAAAACGGCTTTGGTGGTGCTGGAAAGGGGAAGACACAGAGTCATCTGTGGGATAGTGAAATACTTAGGAATATTAGGAGAGGAATTTGATAGGACTTGGTGATGGATTGGATAAGGTCAGTGAGGGTAAGAGGTGGCCAGGAGGACGTGCAGGCTGCTGGCTGTGTAGTGGCATGGTTCGTGCTGCATTTTGTGTGGACTAGCAGCTCTGGAAGGCTTGGGGTGGAGTCAAGAAATCAAGAGAATTTTTTAAGATGTTGAGTTGGAGGCGACCTGAACGTATCTACAAGGGAGCTATCTGAATATATATGTATGTCTATTCAAGTCCAGGCTGTGAATGAGGTCCTATCATAGACAGTCCTGACAGACCCTGAAAAGAAGAGGGAAAAGGAGCAGCTAGAGAGGTAGGGGGGAAATCAGAAAGTTGCGCATGGAAGCCCAGGGAAGAAAGTGTTTCAAGAGGGAGGAATGGCTAGCTCTGTAGCTTTTGTCTCAGAGGTCAAGGAACTGACCTTGAGAACTGAAAAATGTTCAGTGAGGATATCCTTTCTTTCCCAGGATAGGGCACGGGCAGGGACTTGGTACTAATTTATATGGTAACAATATCTTGAGATGATCTATTTTTTAAGAGGGCAGAGAAAGAAAATGAGTATCTCAGTTAGATGAGGTATGGAGAGCATACTCCACAGGGTTCCACAAACTCCCACATAATCTGTAGCTTCCCTGCCTCGGGGTTTTGTTCTCTTATTGGACGGGTCCAGCATTGTATAGAAGGACCACACATTTGCTTATTTAAACATCCTATTTAAATAGGGTCTGAAATCAGTGCTTTATAACTAATTTGAATAAGTTATAAAACTTGGGCAAAAATACTACTCTAATTAATATGCTAATCACCAGCCACAAGGAAAATGACAAGTTGCGATTTCCAGCTGTGGCAAAGCCTTTGTCGCAGTTTTGTAGCCAGCACCCAGAACTGTTAGTGCTGGGATGCGTCATGCCAAATTACTGCCATAAAAATAGTAGATTGTGTTCGGAGAGTATCAGTTAAAAATTGATGGTTCAGAATATTGTGAAACTGCAGTTTCAGGTAAACATTTATCTTCCCCATCTTGGTTTCTCTCTGCCTGAACTGATTTCGCTACCTGGCAAAAGGTATTCTGAGATTAATGCAGGTAAATGCCCCAGGCCAGTTTACCCTTTCACAGTATAAGGTAAATAAAACATGTTTGATTATATCAAACCAGTTTGAGTTTGGATACATTTTATAGTTAAAGCTTGTTTTGTGGTGAAAGGGAGATTTTGATGCATTTTGCTAACTCGGGGGCATAGTGGCCTTGTTGCAGGTTTGGGGTTTCTTAAACTTGTGAACTTAGTGGAAGAAACTAAGAACTATATAAAAGAAGTGGTCAACTTCAGTGCAGCTGTAAAATTACTTACGTTTTGAAGACATGTTCTCTAGTGCAAATTGTTCCCGTTTTTATGGCTCTTTGTTCATATACTATTTGAAATATAAGCTTGCTGCCTCTAGAATTTTGGGCAATACAGGGTCTTCTTATATAATTATGAAATAGACCATACCACATATATTTGGCTGTTTATGTATTTTAACATAAAATCCAACCAGATATCTTTATCTTAAAAAAACTTGAAGGAGGAAAAGACAGGAATGGAGAATGGATTGGCTACTTAAAGATTAAGCTGTAACCAAGTGTGTTTAAAAATATAATCTCTTTCCTTCTCACACTTTTTAAAAGACTTAGTTATCTTATCTATGGTTTGAGAAAAGTTAAACTTCAGTGTATTGATCTTGTATCTCTACCTTCTGAGTATGAGGATCACAGGGCCTGTGCTTTGAGCGTTGGAAAGCTGTTTTTAAGTTGAGGTCCCAGGGCTGTAACCCATACAGTGCACAGGGAAGCTTTTGTTCTCTGTGTTTGTCTGCTGCTTACATTTTAATAACTATTGAGCCGTCAGTGATTATTAACAGATCATATTTAACAGTAGGAATAGAAGCAGAATATTGGAGCCGCTAGGGACAATTTGGAGTGTCAGCATTAAAGCAATGATTTTAAAGGTCAGCTCCTAAATCACTGAAACTTTTGCCTTAAACTTTGGCAGGTGGGTAGAGAGCAAGGGATGGAGTAGCACAGCCTTTTTAAATTATTAGCCATAGTGAAGTGAGTCAAGTTTTGCTACTGTGCTTTTCATTTAACCTAGTAATTGTCTAGCCTAGTAGATTGGCTGAAAACCATTAAAGGATTCCAATTTCCCAGTTGCACAGGCTCAAGAATGTCCAGCTTACTTCATGTGAGTGAGTAAAAGGGCCCATGGTTATTTAAAGTGCATTGTCCATACTTACCTAAAGCAACGCGTCAGGAACAAGTTAAACTTTAAGAGTTCTTGGAAGGTCCTTCTAAGACCTGGTAAACATCTTGGTGACTGGCGCATATCTCTTTGGAGTCTAGGTTTGAGGGCTGCTGAAAGAAAGAGTATTATAAACTTCCAAGTGAGCACGGAGGTGTAAACTGATGCCACAGAGTTGCTGCAGCTGAAGTGAAAGATGATATTTACTGACACGTATTACAAATGGGTTTTGAAAACAATGTCTGTTTTGTACAGTAAGAGTGAAGTCTGCCAAGGGTAGAGCAAAAAAGTTATATTGTGGAACAAGATAAAAGGACGCTGCCTAATAAATAATATCTAATCCCATTAAAATATAAGATTTCCTTTCCAAAATGTGAATATGAGCTTCTAAATGAATGTTTAAAAAATCTGGTTTTTCTTTGTTTTGTTCAGTGACTTGATGCATAAAATAATTATGGCTCTGAATGTTTCCAGACCTAGGATACTAGAATTAATAATACATCTGTATAGCAAGCAAAAGGTAAATAAATGCCAGATGGCATTGTGTTTTAGTGATAGCATAGAAATGGTTTTTTATTATAATAGCTCAAAAGTATGTCATTGGCTGAAAGCAAAAATTTTTAAATTTATGTCAGTTTTTAAGTCTCGAATAACTTTTCTGACACAAACTGCATTGTTTCTAACCTTTATCCATAGAAAAAATGATTCGTTTATGAAAGTTTAATGAGGAAACATAGGTAAAGGGTACAGTATAGACACTTGTAGTACATCCTTTAAGATGTGAGTGTTTGGACCTGATAAGTAGCTCAGTTTGCTGACTTTCTCTTGCTCTGAATGGATTTTGAACAAGACAGATTGCACAGCATCAAGAATCATTGTTTTTAAACTTCCTGATCCTGCTGGAGGGGCGATTACCTAAATATAGTGGGGAGGACCCACTATTAGAGAGATTTTGTAAGAAAGGCTGGGCACAATCCTTATGCAAAGTGGACTGCATGAATCAGGAAGAAGGATCCAAGATAGTTTCATTAGCGCCCCTGTGCAGGTAATTTCCAAGGTGAGCTCTTGGGGAGGCAGTTTGGGGAGTGGGGTAGGGAAGATAATGGGAGAAATTGAAAAGGGTTTATGAAAACAACCTGAGGGCAGTGCAATGGTGGCTCATTGGCAGAATTCTCATCTGCCATGCTGGAGACCCGGGTTTGATTCCCGGAGCCTGCCCATGCCAAAAAACAAACAAACAAGCTAACAGAAACAACTTGAGATGTTCATGGATGTCCTTTGCTATAGAGCCAGGCCAGAAATGTTGCCCAGTTGTTTTTAGAAAGATAGAGATGAACTTTAGTCTACTCTGAGTAACAAGGAGGAGTGATTTACTCATTGTAAAGACATTTTAAGAGAGTGGCTCTTGTCGACCAGCTCTAGAATTCTTTTGGCATTGCCTGACTTGAGAGTAGAGAGGACATCACTGAGTTTCTTGAGATGGCATTGTTTGGTGACCTAAGTTGGTGTTGATAAGTGTGCCTGGCTGCAGATTTGCTTGATGTGCAGAGAGGCCAAGGTTTCTTATTCTAGCTGATGTTCCATTATTTTTGCTCCCAAGCCTGATGGCAGAGTGAGTGGCCAGCTTTGATTTGCTTCCGAAGCCCACTTTGGCGAATTTAAAAACCTGTTTGTTTCACCCTGTCAGCCGGCTGGGCCTTGCCCATAATTCCTGCACTTTGATTATGGGGGTTATTATAGGACAAGAGCCTCTTTGTAAAAAAGCATGTTTAATACTCTGGGGTCTAGCGTGACCAGCGGATATAAATTGTATGGAAGCAATTAAAAGTGAAGGAAATGTTATGTGGGCTGAATTTAAATGTACGGTCTTGTGGCATTCATTTTTTTTGCTTTTACTTAATCAGACAAGGGGAAAGAGAAAAAGAAAGAAAGAAAGGATGGAGAGAAACAGGCCAAGAGGATGAGGGAAGCACAAGCAGAAACAAACCCGAGAAAATAAGTACTTTTAAACATTTGGTTAAATATTCCAAGTTCAGATTCGGTATCATGCTCATGTCACTGCCCTTCTAGAAATTCTTTAGAAAGACAAATGCCAATGAATTATACTCTGCATCGAGACTTGTGTCCCTCTGTAGTTGACCACCTTCCACTCAAGGCAGATGTGTATATAGCAGGGGAGTGATCTTTTTGGAAGATGTTAATAAATACAAATGACCTTTAAGGTGCTCCTCTCTCCAGCCTAAACATTTTATGCTTTGGCCACTGCATGTTCCATAAACAGTGGCTCGTCTTTCTGATCAGGAATAGTGTTCGTTTTTCTCACGTGCCTGGAATGTCCTCATCTCTCTTCTTCGTCTGCTAAGACTCAGCCAACCCATCTCCTCTTTAGTGCCTTATTGGACCAGCCAGAAGGGATCTCCTCCTACTCTAGATCCCACAGACATTATGATCTGTAGGGGGAGTTACAGATAAGAGGTGGTTAATCTTTTGTATTGCCCGTTAGAATATTGTGCAAGATTTTATCGTTAAGTGAGTGGGTTTCTTTCATTTCCCTGACTTGTTTGTAAACTCTTGGAATGTGATACCTGGGCAGTGTGGCAGAATTCTCGGCCTGCCATGCCAGAGCCCCGGGTTCAATTCCTGAAGCCTGCGCATGCCAAAAAAAGAGAAAAAGAACATGGTACCTGTTGTTATACTGTCCTTGGTATCTAGCACATATTTACTAGGAATTATTTGTTGAAGTCACCGCTGATATTGAACTCATCAAAATGCTGTCAGGGGTTAGAGGCAGAAGTGGATGTGTTAAATCAGATGCAGTAGTAAAACAAGTTTGATTGGAAATTGGCTGTTAGAAATACAGACAACTCGTGATTCTTTGCCCTCATGGGGAGTGCTTATGCTTTGGTTTCATTCTGTACACTGTGAACTCCTTAAGACAAGAACAAAATCTTACCCTCTATCTCTCCAATGTCTGGCACACGTAGTGGTTCAATTAATATTTGCTAAGTAAATATAAATGGTTTTTTTGGCTTCTCCATTGTTTACGTAATCTGGTACTTCTTTCCTACACAATGAGACACTAGATATTTATTGAGTACATAGTGGGAGCCAGGTCCTGACACTATGCTTAGGATGGTGTATGTACATAGATATTAAAGTATATAAGTATATTTGTTAAAGTATATTCTATTCTTTATATTTTTAATTAAGTAGTTTGACTATAAGTTCTGGGACATCACCTTCTCAAACAAAATAGCAAAGATCCAAGAGGAAAAGTTGCTGGAAATGATCCATTTTACTCGTGTGTTCTCAGATTATTTCCACACTGAAATCTATGCTGGGAATACAGGACTTCCAACCCCCTTTCCCCAGTTTTCCAAATGAGCCTAAGATTGTAACTGTTCCTGAAGGAGGTGGAGAAGCAGCAGGTTGCTTAGATTTCAAAGGAATTTTCAGGATGCAGAGTAAATAAGGGAATTTGAGATGTGAACAAACTGCGATTAAGTTAGATTAACTACGTCATAGTGATACAGAGATGTCAGAGAAGCTGGTTGGTGGCAAGTATTTAAACACAGCCCCATGTTCGTTGTTGGGGGTATCACACAGCCCACAAACTTGAGAGGAAGTTTAGCTAGATAAACGCAGGAGAAATAAGTATCCTGGAAACATTGCATTCTCAATTATATATTTATAATTAATATCTCCATTAAAGATTTCACGTAGGTTCTTTTATTCTTTACGTATGCCTCAAGGTCACACAGACCCAGCATTTGATAAGGTTATTATCTTTTTGGATCTCAGAAGAGGGGAGAAATGAGTCCCCTTCTGACCAGGAGAGAGGAAACAAGCTTTTCAAATTGTAGACCAGGTTTCCTACGTGGATGGTCACATATTTTAATGTAACATTTCTGTCTGTCTTAAAAAATGACCCAAGCTGTCCATGAATGTATTATTTTTGTGAGAAATTCAGCCAAAGTGATAGTCACTCTTGACTCCTGCGTACCTCCCCAGAAGGTAAGTCTCTTCCCACTTCAGGGTCCGTCCTTCACACACACATACAGGTGTGTGTGGAATCCTATGGCTCAGATTGTGGGTTTTTGTTCTTGATGTTGGTTTTTACATTTTGTGCTGTAATTTCCCTTTCCTTCCTTCCTTTCTTTTTTTTTTTTTTTTCACTTAAAGGTATGTTTTTCCATGACAGTAGCTAAAGACCTGCCTTAATACATTAGTGTGGCTACAACACAGATTATTTCCCATTCCCCAAGTAATGGGACTTTAATGTTATTTAAATCTCGTCCGAAAGACTTAGTATAAATTGAATTCTTGTTTCATTTAAGTTTGTCATCACTTCAAAGGGAGATATTTAGTTATTATCCAAAGACGTGAGACTCAACAAGTCCAATTACTTAAAATACATTACATTTGCATAATTGTTGGAACTTCTTTTAAATTTGGAAACACAGTACTCTGTATCCCCAGCACTCTTGGGGATTAGCCAGAGAGAACTTTATCCCAACACCATGAAGCTGAGGGTCGAGCCACGCCTTGCTCTAATTCCCATGCCAACAGAGCTCTTTAGCCAAGATCACAGAATGAGTTCCTCCTTCCCGGGCAGCAAAGGCAAGGATCTCTCCTCTCTTCCTTCCTCTTGAGCCCTAGTCAGAACTTTTTGGCCAGTCTTGACAGTTCAAAGTTTGGCCTCAGGGTCTTTGATTTAAGTTCCGTGACCGGGCCCAAGGGATGAGCTACCAGGAAGCGAGGTAGGGAAGAGGCCCAGTGGCTCCCTGGTCTGAGACAGTGCTTGGCAACCTCCTAGAAAGGGCACGGGGGGTGAAAGGGCAAATGCCGGCTGCACGTAACCTCAGGGCAGAGAAGCTCGGCATGCCTAACTGCAGACCATCAACCCTTCTGATGCACTGGTGGGCCTCTGCCCAGAATCTTTTGCTCCCTTCTTTGGCTTCTCACTGAGCTTGTGGGTCACCCATCTATTAAGCATGAACCTTGATAAGAAATTGTCGTTGTTCCATTTGCTGCTCTCTTTCTGCTAGAAGGTCCACCCTCCAGGTCTTAGGGGTTGACCAGTGGCGTAGGGAAATGCATGAGAAAGGGAAGCTTGATGGGCGATGATGAAGCTTTTCCTTGTTGCTGCTAATGTCCCCAGAAGCAGTCACTGAGCCCTTAATTTGCCTTTACATGTATTTATTTAATGTAGCACTTTGTGCCAGGCCCTGTTCCAAGCACTGTCCCACATTCAATTCTCTCAACAACTGTTTGACAGAAGCACTATTTATATCACCACTTTTCTCAGGAAACTGGGGCACAGAGTGTTTAGTGACTGGACCGATGTCCCCCAGGTGGCGAGCATTTGAACCCAGGCAGTCTGGGTCCTGAGTCAATGCACTGGCATTTGCTGTATTTCTTCCCACAGGTCTTGGCGTGGTTGTGACTTTTTGTCTTCCTCTTTTTGGTCTCTTGTCCATCTTTTGTCAGTGCTCCTACTATCCCCGCATTAATGTACGTTTTAATACTGCACCTCCAGCCTCGGTCCCTTGCACATGGTAGCCAGGCTCATCTTCCTCAAAGACAGCCCTCAACCTGTCCTTTCCTGCTCCACAACCTTCCCTGGCATCCTGCCTTGTCAAGGCTGAACCCCTGCCTGCTGCTCACCCCTCTCTAGTTTGATGACCCTGCCCTACTCGTGCAGGCTCACTTCCCTTGCTAACCTATGGCCGACACGAGTGTGTTCTCACTTCTCTTCTCCATCCCTCCATCCGTGAAGGTCCATTTCAGTCCTCACCAGCCTGAAGACTCAGCTCTTATGGTCCTCCCCTTCTCTGAGCTTCATGCCTTGGGCTGTTGGGTGCAGTCATTGTTTTGGGTTTGAAAGAGCCCAGCTTGGTTTGAACTTTTTTGGACCAGGGATGAGGGTCCCCCATGATACCTGGCCTGACACTGAGCTGGTTACTTAGGGGACATTGGGCTGGTGGGATTAGTAGGCAGAGCATATTAGGACACTAATTCAGACCTTAAATATTGGGCTTATGGTAGAATTCCTGATCCTCCAGTGGAAAACTTAAAGGAGATAATAGCCAACTTTGCCTTTAATTGACTTACTTACGAGACTATGCTTATTTTTGAAGGAAAGAATGGCCCTCCCTCCAATAGTTTCTACAGTTGTCAACAGCAGTTTGCCTCTGTGAGGAGAAAGTCGGAGTCTGGGCCTGATCGCTGTGTTTCTGCAGTGGTGATGGACAGGTTGGAGACTTGGCCATTGACAGCAGGAAACAGATTTTGGGAGCCCTCATGAGCTTTGTAATTAGACAGCTCTGGTTTGAATCATGGCTCTGCCACTTAGCGAGCTTATGCAACTTCAGCAATCGCCTATTTCCTCGTTTTGTAAAATGGAAACTACCTTGCCTGTTTGCTTAGAGTCAGGGCCGTGCTAGAATGGGTGTGAGACCTGAGCTCAGCTAGTGCAGGGGGACCCCATTAGACTAGCAACATGAATGAATGGATGAGTGAATAAACAAACGAAGCCATTAAAAGTCATAAGAAACAAGTGCTTGAAGGTGTCAGTGTTAGTAATGTCCAGTGTTAGTAATGTCCTATAAGCATGGGACCCAGGACTGCCAACCCAGTAACACTGGCCCGCATGGACCTGCTTAGCCTTGCTGGGACAACTGATGTCTCCACTTGCCTGCGTAATGGACATTCTTGCTCTTGGGTCTAGATTTGTGTTCAGATCACTACTGTATCATAGCATTTCAGAAGGATGACCGTGGGGGGTGAAACATTTTCCCCTCTTCGAGAAGATACAGGGAAATAAACCTCTCTCTTTTTGGGGCTGGGCAAGGAAGAGGAGTTGTTTCTAAGCTTTACTTGAGTATTGTTGCCTCAAAGTGTATTTGGTCACCCTGAACTTGTTTGTGGCTATTAGCCATCTGTTGGCTTTTATATTTGGGGGTTACACGTGAAGACTGGAAAATGCCTTTTTTTGGTAACTAGATAAAGGAGAAGGGAAGTGTTAATTTGATCCAAACTTTACTTGGTACACTGATGTTCCTAAAAGTGTCACTGATCTTGCTGGCGTTGTTCAAATGAATGAAGGAACTCTTTCACTTTGGACTTTAAGCAAGGCCTGCCTAAATGCCTAGGGTAACAAAAACATTTCATATTGTTTAAAGTAAGTAGGTTTTAGAAGCACAATTCTGATATTTACAACAGCAGGTCTTTAGAGAGAGATGAAAATAAATCATTTTCCCTGCCCTAACTTAGCATTTACTAAGTTGGTAGGAAGTGGAAAAAATTGATCTTGGGTGTGCAGATCTTTACCTGCCGCCTCCCCCACCCTTATTCTGGCCCCAGGTAGGCAAGGACAGGTCTTGCCTGACATCCTTCCCCAGTAGCCTGAATTATGCACAGCAGCTGTGAAAAGGTCACCATTTTCAGGCTACACGACGTCCAAATTTGTGTGGGAGATCTCCACAAAGGGATTTTTGTTTTCGGGGGGACTCACGCCCCTTTCTCTCAATTAAGTCTGACCTTTCCATCATTAGATTGTGACCCTTTTCAGAATTAAGTAGAACTCAAAAACAAGGAACAAATGAATAAAGGAAATTTAGTTTGCTGCATCCAAATACAAATATTGCAAAAACAGATGGATAAGATGAGAGCGGACAGCATTTTTGGGAAGACTTGAGGGACCAGTGCTCTCGAGTATATACCCCTTTTCAGGGTGTGGGCAGCTGAGTTTCCAACTGTTTTTATTTCCCTGGGCATGGTGACTCTGCTTCCTGTTGGTCCTTGGGCCAGGGTGCCCTGATTTACATGCAGACTCCTTCTGTTTGGCCCAACCCAACAAAGGCAGAAAGGTTGGGCACATGACTTGGCATACAGTGCTATGAAGCAATGAACATTGGCCCTCCATTTCTGGCTTAAATCTGCCTGAAAAATAAAGTGAACTGAGTAAAGCCTGGCCAATCTGGAGGAAAATCAAGATGAAATTTGATTGCCTGTCCTGAAGTGGAGGCATATCCTATCTGCACGGTGGCCAAAAAGAAAAGTGGAGACAATAAATGAGCTCTAGACATTTTTGGTCTTTAGTTTTAGCTACTGGTTTGAGATAAGTTGCTAGTTTTCTTTTGTCCTATGTAGAAGCTGCTTTTTTATCTTTACTTACTTATTGCTAGAGCTGGAGGCAAAAGCAAAATTAAAGCTTTTCATTTTACGCAAGCTATTTTGAGGCCACTAATGTTATAATTGTGGTTCTTAAAATATTCTTAAAATATTCTAATATTATTTATTGCAAAAGTAATTTATAATAATAATTGGAATTTTTTTTAGAAAGAAAAGAAAAACCCAATGAAAAATCTCGTTAATCTAATATCTTCCATGGTTTTTTTTCCCGATATGCTCATATATATATGCTTTTCAAATTGTTATATACTTTCATAGTCAAATATTGCAAAGAGTCAGTAGGTTGACTTGCTTTTGATAGGCATTTTTGTTTATTTCTTTAATACGTGCTATCACCCAATTTGAAAATTGGGGACTTTTGGTGTATTGTTTCATATCAGTCATGTCTAAAACAAAGGGTATTTATCGATGACTATTGTGGAAGAGAAGGATATACTCATGGCTTGACTTCGCTCTTCACCAAGAAGCTGAATGACAAGTTTATTGGTATTTGGAAGATAGAAGAGAAATACTATTTTCATCAGACTCTAAAATGACAAAGCATAGGGGTAGAGTTGGGGAAACCACAGAGATAACTGGAAGGAATCTTTGGAGGCCACATTTCTAGTCCTAGTTGGTGATAGTTTGGTGTAGTGGGTTCCCGAACAAAGAAATAATTGAACTAGTTCCTAGATGATCTCTCAGGTCTTTCTCTATAAGGGTATAACTATCCTAAAGAAATAGGTGGGAAATACAGATAGAACTTTTGTGAGCCTTAGGAGCTCAAAACTGTAATACTAAAGACATTTATTTTAGTTTGATTGAGAAAAGAATGGATTAATTAATTATATTAATTTAATAAACAGCAGCGTTTATTTAAATAGGGAGACTAAGGTCTTTCAGGTCTGGAGACTTTGAAAGAGCCAGAGGAGTTGGGGCATACTTCTTTCCTTTTAAACCTGTGTTGAACAGTTAAAGGATGTTTTTCTTTTAACTTTCCTGTAAGGTATTTGGCAGAGATTACTGCTGGAAGAATGATCTCTAAGACTGGTATCATCGGTTTAAACGTTTTCCTTGTTTTACAGTCTGAAAGAGTTGGACTTGATCTAGATAAACATTTTTTCGAAAGCCCTGATAGTTCACCGTATATTTCTTGTTGGCAGGGATGCACATGCTTTAGCATGTGGACAAAGATGCTCACAGAGGAGGAGTTAGTCCATCATACAGAGCGATGGACAATCTGAAGAGCCAAATTGTGACTTCCATGGGTGCTATTTGTTAGAACAGGATTTGTTCCTTTGGATTTCCCTATTGCAAAGATGCAGCTTGGAGTACTCCCAAGTTAAAATAGGAGTTTTTTATGCCTTTAGAATTTTTTTTAATTGTATTTTCCTTAAGAAAAATATGATTTTCACAGGCTGGGCTTTATGAAAAAAGGGGTGGGGGAAGGTTTACCCAAGTGAACTTTGTAACTCTTTTATCGATGGAAGAAGAACCCTGTGGTTTCATAGACCGTACAGCGTGTATGTCTGTGGTTTCTTTTGCACAGATTTTTGACCATCTTGATTTGAGCAATGCTTCCTATTGCTACTGTCTGCTCTCTTCAGCTATCACCATCCAACCTCTGCCTTATGTAGGGTTGACAGATTAAAAAAAAAAGTTGTTCAGTTAAATTTGAATTTCAGATAGACAGTGAATAATTTTTTAGGGCATGTGTATCCTACAGTTTTATTTGCTAAATCTGGCAACACCAAGTCCCTAAGCTACTTCACTTGTCTTGTTTCAGGATTCTTGGTAGCCCCCAGCTTACCTTTGCTTTGGAGGAGATGCTGGGGAGTGGCAAGGTGGCAGGATATTGCACTAAAGTGTGAACTAAGTGAGGGCAGGGCAGAACTTAAATAAAATATTGGCCAAGCAGCTGCTTCGTAGCCTCAGGAAGAGTAGGTGTTCAACTACCTGTTCCCTTTGTGCCAAGGTTGGGCAACACTTGTTTTTGATACTATTCTTGGATGCACTCATATGTTCTGTGTATTTCCTCACCCCATCTACCCACGCATTCAATAGGGGTGGTTTTCCAGCTGATGACCTTTTGTGTTCCTCATGGACAAACGCCTCCAATACCTTCCCTTGAAATTGGGAAAAATAGGAATAGAATTTCACCTCTAACCAATGGTGCAGACTGTGCATTTGGATTTTTCATGCTAATTATATTAATAAAGTAAAAATTATTTTCGTCTGTGTTTCAATCTCATATTGGTTCTGGTCATTGTTTTTCATATACTGCAGAATAACTGTGTGCTTGTATGTCAACATCTCTTTAAATTCTCATTCAACCAAGAGAAGTAATAACTCCTAGTATTTGTTCCTTTGGATTTCCCTACTGCAAAGATGAAGTTAGGAGTACCCCAGACTGGTTTAACAGTGGGAGTTTTTTCCTTTATGCCTTTAGAAGTATTTTTTTGGTTTCAGTTGTTTTGTATAGTGACTGATTTCAACTGGATAGGTCTTAGGGGGAAAAACCCAGAAGACATATGATTATGAGGTGTAAAGAATGTTTATCCAGTATGATCTGCCCCCTGGGTCTTGCGTTGCTGACTGTGTCTCTTGGGTTTTGGGGCCCTGTTTTTAGAGACTCCTGTTAAATTAATTAGTAGGTTCCAATAATGAGTGTAGAGGATTGACAAAGTGGGATTAATTAATGTATTTGCGATTGTTTCCTACTGAAATCTTCACAAACTTGATTTCCCCCATTCAAGACCTGTCCCTGGTTTGACTCAGAAAGCCATTTGTGGCAATTTAGTTATGTTTTTATTTCCTAGGCCCTGCAGGAAAACTTGTTTGTCATGAGTGACAATTACTGTGTGGTTGCAGTACATCCATTACTAGTAATGGTTTATGAGTGTCACCTTGATCCATGAGCTCAAGTAGGTGTCACACATCTAGGAAGGGAGGGACTTGACAGGCTTAAATGGGAAACTCGGGGTGCCGCAAGGAGGTGTAATAGTGATTAAGGAGGCAGCATTTGATTTGAGTCAGGGCTTTTAATGCTAGAGCAACTCATGTCTTCCTCATGAGAGAACACTTGTTTTTCAGGTTGCCCTAATTTCTGTTTCGTTCAAAAAAACCAAAAACAGAGTTGGCATAACTCTGTCGCAGAGGGCAGGAATAAATAAGGACAGAGGTGTCTGTGCCACTACCAACCAACTTTTCCTGACAAGAGACCTCTTATGAAGATCAAGAGTGGTAATGATTTATTTTTCCAAGCTTAGTAAGAAACAATGATCCAGTACCTTCTCCTTTTAGAAGGATGCAGCACACTGGATCTTATTTGCCACTAAGTGCGACCCACACCTCAAGGTGATGACCCAGTTACCTGGGAGACTTTGAGAGCAGAGAGACTGGGCCCTTTGGTCATGAACACAGCAACGATTGTTGAGTCCTGTCTCTGTGGGAGCAAGAGTGAAACAGTCTGGACTGTTCCAACTGACAGTGACAGATGTCCAGCTCACACTAGCTGGCCAAGGTTAGCCCCAGATCCAGGGGACCTCATTGGTGTCATTTGGACTCTCCATCTACTTTGTTGGTACCTCTCTGTCTCTTGGCCTCATTCCCTTCTCTGTTAGGCAGGGGCATGATCTAAAGCAGATCTAGGCTTCCCACATGCTGGGTGAGCAACCTCGAGGGGAAGAAGACAGGGCTTCTTTCTACCCCCAGCTGCAATGCATGCCAGTGTCTGCTCACTTACTGTCCCCTGAGCCCTGAGGTTTGGGAGGTTTTAATATCCTGTATAACTTCTAGTCTGCCATAAGTAGTCGTCCTTAGTTTTCCCATCAGGGCAAACTTTTCTCTATGTACACATAGTAGATGTAAGTACACACAGTAGATCATTAGTCCTGAAAGTAATTATATACTGTCTACTTTTATAGATCTGTATCTACCCACAGAAATGATTTCTCCGCTGTTCAGGAAAGCATGTCAGAGTGCAAGTTCTTGAAAGTGATGCTATTCTAGGGACAAAGGCTTTGACTCCAGAAAAAGAGAGACATTATTCTTTGCAAACTTACAAGTGATTTAGGAGACCTGTCTCAATTAATGGCATGAAAGTGCCATTATAGTGGCTGCCCACTGTTCTGTTACCTGGTTGTACCTGTGCCCTGTTTCATTCACTCAGCCCCATTCCTGGGCATTTATGTTATTTCCCATCTTCCCTCTTTAAATAAACCATGCGAAGAGAATTCTTGTAGGTTTTTGAGTATATCCATGATTGCTTCATTAAATTTGTCTGAAACGGAATGGTTGGACCCAGTAATATAACCGCCATGGATTTGGTGGCAACAGTGGAAGGAATGATGATCAGCGCTGAACCACTTCAGTTGGTTATTGGATCATAAGTACAGAAGTACATAAATTCATTATTTTCTCCTGCTTTTGCTATTATTTTCTTTTACCAGGTGGAAAACTAGAATTTGTTAGTAGGTACCAAAATATTATCATTTGCATGTAAATTCATTATTTAATGTCCCTATTGAATTACTCTGGCAGTTATCTGTATCTTCATGATTTTTGAAAAATAAGTCTATTATTCAAATAATAACAACTTTGGTAGAATATATACTAGCACCTGGGAAAACAATAACAATATCAACATCCCAGGTGTGCTTTAGTCACTCCGTTTTAACCAAAGCGTTGTCAGGGAAATATTTCATAAGATGGGACTCACACAAGTCCCTTGATGTTTTTGATGTGAACAATTTTATATTCACGAAGTAGCAGTTTTTACCAGTTATGTCATAAGAAGGGCAGTGGCAGTAAGCAGTAGCAGACAGGATTATTATTTTTTTGCGGAGGGAGGGCATGGGATATGGGTTCATAATTTCTATCAAATTTTTTTTTTGGTAAAAGTAACTGAGTGGGTAAGGGAGAGTTGAAACAATAAAGATAAGGAAAGTCGACTGATGGTTGAAGACATTTCACCTCTTTGGGACCCAGAGCAAACATCCTTATAGTGCCAAAGAGAAGCCCTGCACCAGTTTTGAAACGGTGCCAACAACATGTTGAAACGGTAGTAGAAGGAATGCAGAGAGTTTAATGCTAGGTCAATGGTGTATCTTTCATGTAAAACCTTTGGAGAACACCTGCAATGCATCACACCAGACAGTAGAACATGTGTAGTTCTTGAAGAATAGATCTGTAACGTAGAAATGGACGAAGGCTCTATCATCCTGACTGCTGGATTCAGTCTTCTACTGGATTGAATATTTTATTTGGATTTTTCCCCCTTCTTCCTTAGTTTTTCATTTTCCTCCTATATTGAGGAACTATTCCGTCCTTAGCGAAGACTGCCGGTGAAAGGGGTTGCACCTGGTTACTTTGATTCACACATCAAGAGAACTGAAAACCTGACTACTGGTCACTCAAGAGGCCTGGCCCCAGAAATGTACAACCAGCTACTGTGGTGCAGTGGCCTCTTTCTCTATGGGCTCCTATTTCTTACAGCTCTTGCCACCAGCATCAGTCATTTCTCTTTGGGCACTGTGGTTTTCTGCTTCCTTCCAATAACATTACTTGGCTTAAAAAAAAAAATCACAGAAATACTCTTTCACAAAGGCTCCTGTGATTAGAATTACTGTCTGGATTTTTCAAAAGTAGACGAGGAAGCAAATTTAAGAAGCTTGCAAAGTTTAAAAACAAGAACCTCTTCTTCATAAGGGAGAAGCTGCTGGGTTCGTGTTCTTTGCCCTTTAAAGCACCATATTTAGACTTTAGAGCAAAGTCCAAGCAAAGGGAAAGCTGAGGTAGGCTAGAGGGGTTCTGAGACATTTTCAGGACCATAAAAAGAAGGGTGGCAAATTCATATTCAGGGATCAATGGTCCATTCAGCAAAATAATTTCCAGTACCAAATTGCTTCTTCTGAGGCTCACATGGATTCTTTTATGATGCTCTGGATTCAGATCATTTGAGTGCTTTTGCTCCACTTTTGTCATTCTGAGCAAATAGAGTAGTCATAACATTGCACTTAAAAAGCTCAAGATTCTGATGTAAAGGGTGATACCGCATGTGGTCTCAGCTCTACAGCCTGGAGATCTGGTTTATTCTTGACTGCAAGGCAGGCATAGTTGTACTTCCTTGCAGTGGAAATGTTCTAACCGGAAAGACAGATGGGATTTAAACTGCGAATTGAGGTATAGATAGATAGGAACTAGATAAAAATGATCTAGACATTGGTTTCAGTTCCTGTGGAAACATCCTCTGTCATGTTGAGTGGTAAGATATTTTGCATTGTTTAGAGAAGGCTTTTTAAAGGGAAAAGAGTGTGTGTGAATGAGAGAGAGACAGGCAGATAGATAGATAGATAGATAGATAGATAGATAGATAGATAGATAGATAGATAGATAGATAGATAGATAGATGATAGAGAGAGAGAGAGAGAGACATAGTGCAGGGAAGGAGCAGGAGGTATAATAGGGGGTTGCATGAGCTCCAGTTCCCTAGGGTGTTTCTGTGAGGCACTTGGCATTGCATTTAAAGGCAGCTGACCTCAGATTTCTCTGTTTCATGCAGATGTGTCTGTAAGCTCTGCGTTAAGACTTATCATCTTGGGAAGTTGTCATCTCAATTTAAGGGGCTGACCAAACAGGTTCAAAGAGGATCCAGTTACATCCTTGGCTCTCAGACCACTTGGGTTACATCATTCATGACCTTGGGACTCTGTTTGTACTTCATGTGCCATTTATGGTGCCTTATTTAAAAACATAAAGGCTCCAAAGTTGCCCTAAACCCTCTCTAGAGGAGGCAGCCCAGGGTAGTGGTTCAAAAGACAGGTTCTGGAGTCACATGATTTGGGTTCAGTCTCAACTCTGCCTCTCAGGAACTAAGCGACCCCGGGCACGTTACTTAATTCCTCCGTGCTTCCGTTTCCTTATCTGTAAACAGTGATGATACAGAATCACCTTTCCAACAAGGCTGTTTCCAGGATTAAGAGACCCCGTTGATGTGAGGTATGTATGTAAGCACTCGAGTGCCTTGTGAGGAAGCTCAGGAACAAACTGCAACAAAGAAATCTGGTGTGCAGAGACCAGTGAAGCCACCCCTCTACTTGGGTGCTTAAAGAGGGGTCAAGCCAGAGTCCTATTGGGGCTTGCAATGGCAGAATCCTAGATGCTTCCAAAGGACCCCCAATTTGGAAAGTGAAATTTAGAAATGAAATGACATCCTGGAGAACCAGAATGGTGGTGGAATATGATCTCCAGGTTCACCCTGTGAGCAGCTTAGTCTGCAAATGAAATAGGCGCCATTGCTCCATAGCTGATTTCATAAATAACGCTGCAGACCAACATGGCTTCATAGCGACACCTGTCCATTAGATTGAAGAGCTGGAGGAAAGCAGTGCTGTTTTTCACTCTTTGGGTAGCTGCGGGGGGCCTTAGGATTGCCCTCAGGAGTGTCCCCCCTCACTGCCTTTGTCCCTTGTGCCTCAGTGATTACATGCTTTAACTTCAGAGAGGTGTGACTGACGGTGAATTTCATCCCTCTCTGAAAGATGCCATGGAAATACATAGGGCTATTTCTTTTTGCATTGTTGCTGTGTGTCTCTCAGCAGGATGAGGTCATGACAGAAAGGCAGCTTTATCTTGGATTTCCTTGTTTGGACAGCAGCCTAAATGTCTCTCGGTTGAATGTCTCCGGGTGTCGCACAGATGTCAATGGCTTGGAGAGTGTGCTGGCTCCTGCAGAATTCTTTTCAGGTGGTTACTGGGGAGGGAGGAGAGGGAGAGGGGACAAGTTTGAACTTGCAATGTCACTTTCCAGGCTCCTGCAGCTTGGAGAGGCTCTGGGATACGGTGAAAAGCAGATGTTTGAGAACCAGACAGAACTGGGTTCACGTCTCAGCTCTGCCATTTAATGAGATTTCCCGGGTATAGTCTCCCAAAGCCCCTCTGTGCTTACCTGTCCCTGACATTCCTCACATCTAACATTATGTATTCCTATTTGTCTTCTCCACTGGCCCGTAAGCTCCAGGGGTCTGGGGACCACATCTTTTTCACATTTATTACACCGGGCAAGGGCAGCTTTCTGGAAGCTGACTTGGTTGGCTTCAAACCCTGGCCCTGCCACCGACTGACTTTGTGACCTTGGGTAAGTGATCCAGCCTCCTGCCTGCCTGGAGTGTTGTTCTGGGAATTAGAGAGAAACACATGTTGGGCTTCTGGCTCCGAGATGGGTGCAGATGGATGCTCAGAAGCATGGGTCCACCTCCCTCCCCCACCCCCACCAACTTGGTACCAGCGCCTCCCTGTCTGCCGACCCTACCAGCGGGGCGAGGCATATCTGTTGGCCCCATGACATTGCAGCCTCAGGCTTGTGGCCAGCTGGGATAGGCAGCCTATTGGCTCAAAGAACCCCTCGTATCATTCTTCATTGTTGGAGAGAGCTGTGCTTGAGGAGAACAGGAGATTTATCTTTCGAATCTCTTGTTTCCATCCATTTCTAAAGACTTGATATTAACCTTTTAAAAGTAGCTCTTTCAAAGCACTTTCTCTGATCACAATGGAATGAAGCTGGAAATCGATAACCACCAAAGAGTGAGAACTTTCACAAAATTATGGAGATTAAACACGACACTTTTAAACAACTAGTGGATCAAGGAAGAAATTGCTAGAGAAATTGGTAGCTGTCTGGAAACAAATGAAAATGAGACTACAACATATCAGATATTATGGAATGCGGCAAAGGCTGCTCTGAGAGGGAAATTTATTGCCTAAATGCCTATATTAAAAAAGAAGAAAGAGCAAAAATGGAGGACTTAACTGCTCACTTGAAGGAACTTGACAAAGAACAGCAAACTAACCCTAAAGCAAATAAAAGAAGTAGCAATAACAAAGATCAAAGCAGAGTTAAATGGATGGGAGAACAAAAGAACAATAGAAAGAATCAGTAAAACCCAAAGTTGTTCTTTGAGAAACTCAGTAAAATCAAGGGACCCCTAGCAAGGCTGACAAAGATAAAAAAAGAGAGATTGCAAATAAATAAAATCAGAAATGAGAGGGGGGTCATTACCACAGTCTCTGAAGAAACAAAAAAATCATAAGAGGATACTTATGAGCAACTATATGCCAATAAACTAAGCAACTTAGATGAAATAAAAGTAACTCTTAAATATTATTTCAGAAATAGTCATAATTCTTTGTTAAATAAGGAAAAAATAATTAAATCTCCCCAACTTTACCACCCACATACACTGTGTATATCTTTCCAGATTTGTCTATGGGTATGTACAATAGTAACAGTTATTTTGTTTTATCCGGTGGTGGAATATTCTGCATTTTATTTTTGTATCTATGAGAAAAGTTTTTAGAGTTCATGAGTAACATTGGTATGATTTATGGAATGTTAACGGGCTCCAAATCCTTTGTTAGAAGAGGCCTGTTGGAAATAATGAAAAATGGCTGATCTGTGGAAACCTACCAGCCTCTGTTAGTTGTGAATTTGAGGATTGCCTCTTGTGCCTCTTGTGCATTGGCCTCACCCACATGCATCTACGGGAACTTGGAGTGAGGTGGGTGGGCAATTAGAAGGAGAAGCAGATTGCATAATGCTCCACTCCTGCTGGAGAATATGAGATGAGGTGAGAGGCTGTTTTTCTTTTTGCTCCTCTTGGTTCCCAGGAGACTCAGTGTCTCTCACCTTGTCATGGCACGCCGTGGAGCCTACATTCAAGCCAGCTATCTTTCCAGAGATCTGTTCCAGAGCTGGCGGGAAAACTGGGTGTGTTGGTTTTATAAAGAGATAGAGTATCTAACATGGCATACCAAGCTTAGTGTGCATTAGAGGATTTTCAAGAGCAATTTTCCAACATCAGCTCGACTTTACATGTTGACTTTAGAACCTAACCCCCTTATTAGACTTATCTCTGGCCTGTGCATGTAAATCAAGATTTTCTCTTTCTCTTCCTCCTTCTTTCTTTTCCTTTCACATTGAGCTTCTTCTGTGTGCTAGCACCATGGGGCTGTAATCTTGAATCAGTACATGAACTTTGTCTTAAATAACTTACTTTCAGTTTTAAGGGGGAAACCTGAAAGTGGCTTACCTGCAGAATGAAGGAAAGATATTAAAGGAGAGACCAGCCATTTCATTAGGAAAATATGGAGCAAGAAGCACTTAATTCCAGCCAGGGGGTTACATAGGAAGAGGTGGCGGCTTAAAGATAGAGTTGAATTTTGATATGCAGAAATGAAGGGCAGGAGGTGGAGAGAGGGGGTATTCTCGATTCAGGGAAAGAATAAAAGATTTCATGGACTTTGAAGTTTGGAATGTTGGGGGAATAGAGTTTGTTGAGATGTGTCTGAGATGGGACCGGAAAAGCCTACCCAGGCAGGAAGGGTGCTCGCTGGTGAGCACCTAGCAGCTTCCACTGAACTCTGTGGCTGTTTACACCATCTTGAACCCTGCTGGAATATTCCTGGTTTGTTTTATGAAGGGATGTCTCTCGCCGAGGATATTGACTCAGGGACGTTTCCTTTCACAGCCAGGATGGCCTCCATCAGACCAATATTGTTCTTAGACCTTTTTTTGTTTTGTTTTGTTATCTTGGATAAACAGAGAGAGGCTGATTCATTTTTCTAGAAAAACAGGATGCACTAAAATACTGCAAGTGACAATGAAACAGACATGCTCACGTACAATAATATTTATAAAGAGACCAAACAATGTGTGTAGCAGACACCTCTGTGCGTGGCCCTTCTCCACCCCCAGCTCACTTGCCTTGAGTCCTTGGCCTAGTTACTTGTTCCTTCGGGCCTCAGTTTCCTCAGATATCATACAGGGCCTAGTACACCTACCGAGCAGGCTCATCACGAGGAATTAATGAGTATAAGGTTCCTGGGCACATAGTAGCCTCTCGAATAGAGCATCATAATCCTTACACTGTGCATGAATGATTTAGTCACATTATAGGAGCTATATATCCAAGGTGATTTTTTTAAAAAAACTTTTAATATGGAAATGTACAATTACACATAGAAGTGGAAACAACAAAATTATAACAACAATATAAATTCCAAGGTACCTCCATCACCCCACTCTAGCAATTATCATTTTGCCATTCTCATTCACTAATCCCCTCTTTTTCAAAAATATTTTAAAATTTGTAATGATTAATGTTAAAGCATTCAAGATAGCATGTAAGTTTGTGCATAGTGAATTTTTAAGAGTCTGATTAATCCGTGGTCCAAAGAAGAAAACCTTTTAAGAATGATAGAAATCAGTGTCTGGACTTGATTTTCACAGTTGGGTTTTTGGTCTTTGTACATGAAATCAGAAGATATCTGAAAATATTTTGAATGGCACTCTGAAACTGAAAAATAGAATTTATTTCATTTAGTGATGACTTCACATATTTCTCTTCACATAAATCATCACCTAGGTGAATATGTAAAGCATTTTTTTTTGTAATAGAAGATTTCAAACATATCCCCAAATAGGGAGACTAAAAGTATAATGAAATCCATGTACGCATCACCCAAGTTGTCACTCTGAAATCTCTTTTTTATTTTTAACTTTTTTATTGTATAATATAACATGCAAACAAAGCAAAGAAAGAAAAAAGCAATGGTTTTCAAAGCACTCTTCAACAAGTAGTTACAGGACAGATCCCAGAGTTTGTCATGGGCTACTGTACTATCATCTCAGATTTTTCCTTCTAGTTGTTCCAGAACATAGGAGGCTAGAAGGAGTAAATATTTTTTTTATCATCGCAATCGATTTTTTTGTGTGAAAAATAGCATATATATATATATAAAAAGCAATACATTTCAAAGCACAGAGCAACAATTAGTTGTAGAACAGATCTGAAGTCTTTTTTGAAAGATGTTCTTTTTGTTCTTTTTTTTGTAAAAGATTGCCTGGATCAAAATGGTCTTATTTTGGAAAAAAGGTAGAGAATCAAGCACTTATATTTGACAGAAAGGAATCCTTAATCATCAATGCTGTGGCCTTAGCAAAATATGTGAGCTAATTTTTCCAGATGAAAAAAAAAGTAAAATCTGATTGTTTGAAAGCAAGTCAAGAACGACCTATCAAGGGTGGTGCAATGGTGGCTCAGTGGGAGAAATCTCGCCTGCCATGCCGGAGATCCAGGTTCAATTCCCGGAGTCTGCCCATGCCAAAAAAAGAAAACAAATCTGAGGATAATACATGTATGCAATGAATTCTCCAGGTGGGGGATTTATGGTTTTTCTCCTCTTCTCTTTCTTCTTTCCAATCAATATCTTTGTCTTATTTTGTTTATCTGTATTTTGTGAATTTCTTCCACCTTGAGCCTGGGTTGTTTAATTGCTGAAAATAAGCAATAAAAGAATTAAATTTGTTACTGAAGTTAAGAAGGCACACAGGAAGTAGAGCTTGGCTATATTCAAGTGAATATATTAGAGGAAGCCAGATACTTTTTCTCAACTGCCAAGTTTTTACCCTCAGTCCTGTTGCATCTCTTCAACCATGGGCGTGGCCTCCTGCCCTTGCCTGTTTTCTTGTAACTGATGATGGGGTGGGGTGACAGGAGTGATAGGATAGGGTGACAGGAGTGATGGGGCATCAACTCAAGCCCAGTGGGTGGACAGTGGACCATACCTACTAGGCCAGTGCCAATGTCTCAAGCTGTGTTCAGGTATCATGCTTGAGTTCATCCTGTCCTCTGCCTCTGTGTTTCCTGGTCCATCCTCTGAGGTTGCTCTGGCTTCCAAAGATGGATGTCCAGAAAAAATTGGATATGGTGGGATCTGGGAGACATGCCACTCCCAGAGCAGCAGGGACAGGAACCTCAGAGAGCCTCTAGTCCCTCTGATCTTGAAAGCATAAAAATGCCTGTTTTTGATCTGCTGCCAGCGTACCTACCTCTTTCCACCTCTGCTTTGGAACAGGAGTTATGTATGCTAATGTGATTTTCAAACTTGCTTTGGAACAGTTGTCTGTTCTGAAGTTAATTCTGGTGGAACTAATTTAGTTGTAGAGGACCCTAGATAGGCTTGTGTAAGGCAAGTAGTTGAAGGAAGAAAAAATCCAAAATTGTGTAGGAAAAGATGTTGAGGGATCTGGGGGTGGGGGTGTGAGTGGAGAGACATGGGAAGGTGTTGAGAGGAGACAGCTTCCATGGTTAAAGGCACCATTTGTACAAAACAGTGAGTATGGAAACTCTGACCTCTGGAATGCCAAGTGGTGGGAATAACTCCTGTTCTCCATGCAAATTTACTCATCACACTGAATATCCTGCTAGTGGAGATATTCAGTGCTGTAGCCTCATATCCTCTTGAATAGGAAATACTTAGCAACCCAAGATATTAGCATCTCTTTTATTGCACTTCCCTGAAAAGAAAATATTACTCCATTGGCAGGCAACCAGGGTTTCTAAGGGACTTATTCAAATATAATTTATTGTGTACAAATGCAGAGGGACAGGGAAATTAATTACAAATGATGCCTTTCCCTTAAGGTACCTAGTCTGCCAGTGCAAAATAAAGATGTACCAGCTGCCAGGGTAGATATTGGTAGGTGGAGTTTTTTTGTTTTGTTTTTTTTCTCCTGTCATGGGCTTAAGTTAATCCATGTACCCACTGTTACCTAGTGTCCGTTGTTACAAAATAGTGTGTATTGCCAGATCCAACACAAACTAGGTGTTGGAGCACAGTGAGCTAATCTCATGTTCTTTTGTCTTTGATCTGGAATTTGAGTAGTACTAGGTTTTAGTGAATGCGCCTGTCAGGCCGCAGTTCAGATTTGGCAAGGATGTGTCAAAAAAAGGAAAAAAGCATCTGTTTGATTATTTGTTGTTTGACTTTCAAATTGCTTGATAGCTCAGAGTTTCTAGTCTAGAATGCAGTCCATATGGGAAGCCCTCCAATATGCATGTCTTCCTAAAGTGAGTCATGGGAAGAAGTGGCGAATCCAGGTTCCCAGGCCAGTCTCCTAGTCCTGACTCCATCTGGAACAGAGGTAAGTCTTTGAGTTTCCTCATTTGCCAACTGGTAAGAATGTCTGCCATGATTGAGAAGCAAATGAAATTCTCGGCTTTGGAATTAAAGTGACGTGCAAAATTAAGATGCATCATAACAATGAATCTAAGTGAACAAACATTTTTGAACATGCACAATGCACTTTGGCTTTTGCTAGATCCTGGTGGGGTTTGTTATGAGTATCTTGGAAGCTAGAGGAAAGGGAACAACATTGCCAGTAAATTAGCAGACATTAAGGAACTGGTTATTAACTGTGAACCCTGCATTCTAAGTGAGTGCTGTCAGCCACTTGCCCACTATTGCCTTTCTCATTTCCTGTATGTACAGCGCTCGCAGGTGGTCCTTTCATCACTCAACGTCTTGTCCTGGTCATTCTGCCCCTCATGATATTCTTTTCCCATTTTTGCCCTTTGAAACTCTGCTTTTTTTTTCATGGCCCAGACCAAATGCTGTGGCCCTTTTGGGTAAGTCTTCACTGATGACCCCAACTGAATGTGATCTCTTTCTGGCATATTCAGGTGTTGGCAACCTTTTTTTTCTGAAAAGGGCTGGGTAGTAAATATTTTTGGCTTTGCAGACCACATGGTCTCTGCTGCATCTACTCAACTTCCCCGTTCTAGCGTGAAAGCATCTGTAGACAGTGTGCAAGCAAGGGGCAGTGGTTGCCTTTCCATACGATGTTATTGGAAAACAACCTGCCAGCTGGATTTAGCCTGCGGGCTGTAGTTTGCTCACCGCTGGAGTATAGCATTGCCCACTGCGCATCTGCACACATTTTATCTTACCTGCATGTTTGTAAGCTTCTTAAGGATAGCGTCTGGGCTGCTTTCCTCTTTGTAACCCCAGGGTGTTGTAGCCATAGGAGGGTGTTCAGTTGATGTTTGGCGAATGAGCCATGGCTGAAGGGTGGATGGTTCAAGAGTTGGCAGCCTTTGTGTCTTTCTAGAATGGAAAGCCTCTAGCCTTCTGACATCCTGCCTCCTGTTCCTGCCACACTCTTCTAGAAAGCAGTGGGGAGAAGCCCTCCAAGCTTTGCATCCATCTCTTCTTGTCTCTTCCTTAGTCACCCTTTGGCTACTTTGAACAACTACTATTTACAACTCAGAGAATTCCTTATTTATACAGTGTTGGAGACTGTTTACCTGCAGTGAACTAACACTGGGTTTCTTCAAATGTGTTATTGAAGCAGAGAGTGGTCATTTGTAACTTTAGGAGCACAACAGCTGGTTTCATGATGTAAGTGGACATAAGCACCCTTGAAGTTATTTCCAAAAGCAGGGGGAATGGGATTTTCCTGGCTTATGCTTTACAAGGCAGTACTGTGCACAGTCGTAGAGAAAACTAATAAGGATCGTACAAACTGAGAAGGTATGAGTGTGGTGCATTGTTTGCAGCTGGAAAACTGGCGAGTTGAAAATTGAAGTATGAATATTATTTAAAAATTACAATTTTTAGAAGCTTGATAATATATACAAAGGCAGTTTGGACATTCTGATATTAGAAAGAATAGCATCCCAGAGGAAGAGAAAAATGGTTCTAGTTCCAGGTAATGTTAAGTATTTTTTTTAAAGGGTAAATTCATATTTGCTATATTAGAGTTTTACCTTTTTTCTGCCTGTGCTCTTCGTTGTAAAAGTGTATTGTTGGAGGGCAGGCAATGGTGGCTCAGTTGTAGAGCTCTCGCCTGCCATGCTGGAGACCCGGGTTTGATTCCCAGAGCCTGCCCATGCAAAAAAAAAAAGTGGATTGTTGGAGTGCTCTGTATTCAGTTGGGGAAAATGACCCAGATAAACCCCCGTGATTGAAGCATTCCTTTTAATTTCACTGGAAGTGAGGCAGATGAGGACCTTGGAAAAGGAAGGTTATTATTTCCTCTGTGGAAATTTTTATCAGTGTTTTCTGGGTGACTGGTAAAAACAGTAGTTTGCTGTGGAGTTTCAATAATCAAAGAAGAGGAAATAGCATGTGAGTGACTGCAGCTGGTTGGCCTGGGATGGGGCTGGATTTTTTGGCAGGTGAAATTTACCAGTCTCATTAACTGTCTCCTAATGCAAGGATTGGCACACTTTTTCTGTAAAAGTCCAGAGAGTCAAATATTTTAGATTTTGCGGGTCATAAAGTCGCTCCTGTAACCATTCAGCTTCACTGTTGTGGCATAGATAAAACGTAAAAACTGATTATGGCTGTGTTCCTGTAAAAGTTTATGAACACGGAAATTAAAATTTTTGTGGGTCACATAAAGTATTCTTTTCCTTTTTTTTAAGTTTGACAACCTAAAAATGTAGAAATGATGCTTAGTTTACTTGTGCAAAAACAGGTGGCTAGCTGGGATTGTCTGTAGGTCATAGTTTGCAGACCCGTAGCCTACTGAACTAGCACCCTGATTTCTTGAGGTGGTGGTGAACACATTGCATATTCAGAGCCTTTTCATAAATAATCTGATTATAATCAGTCAATACAGACTTGTGAAGAAAATCCATGATGGAGTTTGGATGACTCTAACTCTAGTATTTGTGTCTTTGCCCAGCTAGTGCAATGTTGAGTGGTGAGTTTGGACCCTGGGCGCCTCCTGCGGTGTATGATAGGGTTGGGCTAGATGATTTCTAAGGTTTCACGTGGATCTTAACATTTCTGATGCTTTGTCTCTTGTGCTTCAATTCTTTTTCTGATGCTAATTCTTTCCATTTACCTTCCTAAAAATCATTCAGATATTTATTGAAAACCTGACTCTTTTCAGCTTGGTGATAGTGGATGTCATGTGGGGAGGACCATATAGGAGTCAGAATACAAAAATGTGTATTTCAGCATTCCAATGAAATTTTTTTTTCTATTTTGTATAGTCTTCTTAGAGTTATAAAAAGAATATAATGGGAAATTATATATTAAAGACATTTATAAAAATAATAAAATTATATGAATAATTCGAAATTCAATGAAAATATCAGATTGCAATAGTTGCCCTGTTACTTTAGTTCTTCATTTATTCATTCAGGCAATAAATATTTCTTCAACACTTACTATGTACCAAGCCCTGTTCTAGACATTGAAGCTCAAACTCTTTGCCCTCATGGAGCTTCTATTCTAATGGGAATCTCCTGCTGAAGGTGACGGGTGGGTGGTTTTATTTATACTTTTTAGGAGAAGTCTGCTTACCTACTATTTATTTTTCATATTTTTTGTTTTACCTACCTCTTGTCAAATCTCTGAGTAATGATTTTGAATTATCAGAGGAAATTTTAGTCACACTTGTCTTTGTTGACTTTCCCAGTCTCCTAAAGTTGTTAATCATTGAAAATAGCTCCGATTCCTCACTGACAGAATAAATTCATTCGTTCTGGTTAATTAGCTGATTTGGAAAGCACGTCAGTCAACTTAAAACTTCAGGGGATGTCAATCAAGTAAGTCTTTTCATACAGTAAGTGTGTCAGGTTCTCAAAGGAACTTAAGTTATCCCATACTGTCATCTTTCTAAGCAGTAATAGTGGGTTTGCATTTCTTTTACACATGACTCCTGATAAAAAGACTTCACGTACATTAATTCAATGAATGCTAAAAAAAAAATTGTAGTGCAATGTAAAAGCAACTGAAAATATTTAATACCTGTGGAGCTCTGTCTCACAGCTTTGCCTTGATATCACAAATTTTGTTTAGTTTTATAAGAGGGTGGCATTCTTGGGTCTACAACTAGTAAAGATACTATGATAATAGTAGCACTATAACAATAATAACTCAACAATAGCAAAATTTGTGATACCCCCCCACTTCCCTCCAGTTCTCCTTATAGCAAAATGGCTTTCTCTCAGTTTTTCTAATAAATTAAAGCTAAATCTGTCCTCAGACCTTCCATACATGCATTTGCCTCTCCTTGGACTCTCCCCCTCATTTAGTTAATTCTTAGTAAATCTCATCTTAAAAGGCCACCTCTTTCCTGAAGTTTTTCAGGAACTTCCAGGGGATTGGAGATCTCCCTTATTACATTCCCTGTAGCATTTTGTAGCTCTTCTGCAGAGCAACTGTCATTAGTTACTTATGTCATAATCTGATGGTGAGTTGGATGGAGGTAGGCTCTGTATTTCTCATTATTCTAAACCCAGCACTTGGTGTAAATGAGCCCGGTTACTTATGTATTACCTCCCTTCACAAAGGAGGCATCTGACATACAGAGAAATTAAGTAACTTGCCCAAGGTTGTGTCCCTATAACTTTGGAACCAGGACTCTAATCCAGGTGTGTGAACTCTAGAGCCAGCCTCTTGCCTGGGAATTGCATGGGCTTGGAATTGAACCTAGTCACCTGCATGGCAAGTGAGAATTCTACCACTGAACTACCCTTGCACTCTGCCATCTGCTTTTTAAACTCCTCATTTGGCCTTAGGATATGGTCCAGATGCCATAACTGAGCTCGTAAGTTACTTCTGCCCTGGCCTCTATACCCCAGCCCTGTTAAACTTCCTCCAGATCTGCCTTCCTCCAGGGCACAGGCCTGACGGCCCTAACCTCTCTAGTCACTAGCCCACAATTCAGGGGACAAAGCGAATGTGAACCTCAGCAACTCAAGCCTTCCCTTGATCTTTATTCCTTCTTTCCTTGGTGGGTGAGGACACACAACTTACAGCTTCTGTCTCTGCGTGGACCTTTCACTCCCGATTTCTCCTGGCACCTGTTCTCACACCTGCCTTCTGGCCTGCAAATGTGGATGGTCTGGGAAGATGGGAGAGGGGGTGAGATGGGTCAGGACAAATACACCAGCACGGCTTCAGCAGGAGGGCCAGGAGTCTTGGGTTTGCTGGGCATCTGCTTCCCACGCTCCTGAAACAGAGGCCCTGACAGCTGGTTAGCAAGTGGGCCACCAGGAATGCGGTTGGGTTAGGGGATGAGGGATTAGGGCACCTCTTGGAGCAGCAGCTGTGACACAGGGAGCACCTGGCCCTCCTGGAAGTGCTGTGATTCTTTCTTTGACCTCCTTCTTTCACTTTCTGCATTTTCTGATTTACAGCTGAAATCTGAGGAGAGAGAACCACAGGAGTAAACCAGATTCTCACTTTTACCATCCATTTCCTGAAATTGGCTTCTCTTTTAGCCAAGGAGTTCCTCTTGTTAAAGAGTAGAGAGTGAAGCCAACTCAATTTCCCTTTGCAGGGTCCTGTGGCAAGCTACTACTTCTCAGGGTGCCCTGGGGTCCCATGCTGTGAGCTGTGATGATGGGGTCTACTGGGGAGCTGGGTCACGGCCATTGTCCAGCAGCCTGACTTTGGGCCAATTATGTAACTTCCAATCCTCAGTTTCTTTACCTATAAAGTGGGGCTGGTAATATTTACCTTACAGGGTTAAAGCATGGAATAAATATTAGGAGAATCAAAAGCAAAAATGCTTTGCATGTATTATTTCTTGTTAGTTATAGTATAATTGCTACTGTTATTTTTATTGATCATAAATTTAAAAATTTCTGTCCTTTGAATCTATTTCATGAATTAACAGTCTTTCTGATTATTCCTCTGTATCATGAATGCAACATAAAATCCATGACCCTGGCAGAATGCCATCTTTGACCTTGGATGTGGGAAACGTGCTCCTTTCTGAGAGCTGTACTGCTTCACATGCTGTTTTTTGTGTGACATTTACGTAGCTCCAGTAAAGCACTTTACCATGATAGCATTTTTTTTCATTGACATCATCTCATAATCCAATCATTATTAGGAAAAATGGCAGATGATTTTGTGCATTACTAAGGACACGAACAAAGAAAACTGTGTAACACAAAACTTTCTGTGTGGAGTGAGGAAATCTAACCACTCTCATGATTTCATCAGCGGAGCAGTTCACAGCTCTAGGGCACCCTGATGAGCTGTACCACTTCAGAGTGACCCAAAGAAAGAAGAAACGGAAGCGTTTAAAGGGGGGAGGGGAGAATAATTAGAGGAAGGGGGGGAGAAAACCCTTTGCAGCTCAAAATTACTAGGATTATTATTAAGAAACTGTCTTTTAACTTGTTTCTAAGCTAGAGAAATTACAAAACGGTATTTTGTGTGACTGTTTCCCCTTGTCTCTGAGGTTTCTATGCCAAAAATGCTTCATAAATCTTCATTAAGATGTCAGAATTCCTTGTGGAGCCTATCTTCATTTGCATTCCCTTGTACAGATACTAACAAAAGGCCCTTTATGTCTCCACCCAGCTTGCTTTCAGTCATGAACTCCATTTTCCTCGTATGATTTCATAGAATCTGGTTACTTGACTGAACTTCCTAAACCATTGCTGAGGACTTGGTGGGAAGCCCCAGAGCTGTGGTGCTGAGGGCACATGGTGAGGCCAGGGCAGGGGGTCCCAGGGGCTCCCACAGAGTGGGTCCTATCATCACCTCAGCATCTGCTCAGATTTAAAAATCCTCACCCAAAGTTGCAGGTTTTGAAATTGAAGTCTAGAGTTCAAGTCTGGCATTTACTTTTGCTTTAAAATGAGGCCTTTCTCATAAATTATTTGTGTAGCATCTGCATGATATATATGTTGACCGTGATGAGAGTAAGAGCCATTTGTGGGGTGGGGTGACTATTAAAGGTTGTGTCATGGCCAACTGCTAGGGAGTTAGGTACCTCTTGAAGAGCTTGTGCTTTGTACTCAGTCTGTGAGACTGAGTCGGGGTGTCCCCAAGCATTTAGGACTCAAAACTGCTAGAATTCCAGGGTGGCTGAAGGCACCATGTGAAGTGAGTGACTGAGGATTGCTGCTGCTGAAAATGCCTTCCTATCTTGAGTTGCCTCCGGTTGCATAACTTTGCTTGTTCTTTAATCCAGATGCTCAGCTCACTCCAAAATAGTTGTGAGAATATAAAGGATTTTCAGAAATTTTTTTTCTCCATGCCTCTGGAGATGAAAAAGACTAACTGAATGTTGCCTTCAGTTTTCCTAATGTTCAGTTTTAGCCCCACATGGGCATATTTTTCTCCTGTGGGAAAACTTTTTCAGGGTTTCTTCATTTTTCTCCCAACATTATTTGAGTGCCTATAAAATGCATATTGATAGTTGTTTTTCCTTTGGTGGGGCCCAGTTTGTGGTTGTTAGTGGTGAATGTGAAGATTAGATGTGGTCCAGGCTTAAAAGGAGTTTATAATGTGATAGAAATAAGACCTTCTGCAGCCACCAGTGTAAATCTCTGTGGATACATGGAACAACAAGTAGAATGTACCTCATCTCTCATATTCTTGCTTTCTTTGAATACTTCTGTGCTGAGACATTCCCTCCATACCATATGACTGCGTGGCTGCTTACCTGCTGTATCGCCTTGAGGATGAGTTGTTGGGTAAACATGTGGACCTTGTTTTTCAGGCAGACTGGTGGATCCTTGGAAGGTATGTGTACAAGGAACAGGATCTTGTAAATAGAGCTAATGTGTTTATATATGTGTGTATTTATTTATATCTGAGGTCAGTTTCACTTGATTTGCAAGGAAATGATAGGATGAAGAATCAGAGGATGTATTGGTTTGGGGTATTTGGGCTCATTGTTAACCAGAGAAGTAGTAAGTATTTAACTGTGGGAATGTTTCAAGGGGGAAATGGGCCTTCCAGTTTGAAGAAAAGAAGAAATGATCATGCTTTTTCTTTTTTTGTTGCTTTTTAAAAAATATGTGCTACCCCCTAAATTTTATATTTTTGAGTCCAGAAATGTTGATTGATTCAAACCTGAGTCTCTTCCTGACATAATGTGATTTTTCGTTTTTTCCTTAACACAGCAGCTGTTTCTTTTGCTTATGCATTTTGCCAGATCTGCACTTTGGCCAGAGCTTGGCGGGGGCAGCTTACCTGTGCTCCACAGTGCATCAGCTGGAGTGGTAGACCTAGTGCTGGAGGATTTGCTCTCAGGGTGACCCTCACTCACATGGTCAGCAAGTTGGTGTTGCCTCTCAGCTGAGTGCACCAGTTTCTTTCCATGTGAGACTCTCCACCGACCACTTGAGCTTCCTTATGTCATGGTGAGTGGGTTTGAAGAGTGAATATTCAGAGACAGCAAGTTTAAGACTTGGGCCTGGAAACTGGGGTAGCATCACAGTCAACCACGTTCTATTGGTCAAGCAGTAGATCATGTGAACTTTAAATAGGCAGTTTCCTTATGGAAATATATTCTTTGAATTTCATTTAATGAACCAAATGGGTACCTTCTGGGTTTCTCCTTCCTTGGGGAAGATGGCTTCATTCCCACCAAAGGTAAAGAGAGGTGTCCGGCCCATTGGGTTTGTTGGTGCTTATTACAAGTCTGTTTGACTATTTCCATTTTAGGTAAGTAGCGTGTGAAAGACATATGGCTGGATCCCAGCTTGAGCTTCTTGAGGGGTGAAGAAAGGACACTCGGGCTAGGATTGAGGTGAGGAGTTGGCAGTCTCCTCATTTTCCTTTTGACTGTGTGACTTTAGTAGCTTAGCTAATACTTACATAGCCCTTACTGTGTACCAGGCACTTTACATATATCAAACTGGTTTATGTTCCCATTGGAGACTAAGGTATAGGCAGAATCTTAATTAGAGCTAATGCTGTTGATTCTTAATCATGATATTACTTTTAGAAATGAAGAGATTATCATTAATACTTTTTTGTCCCACTTTATTACTCTGTATAATATACAAGTTGTTGCTGTTTAAAGATATCCTGAAACACTTGGATTTTGATGCTTTTGCAAGCCTACCTAAACAACTTCTCCCTCATGTTATTGTCGTTTCTATTAATGCTAGAATGGATATTATCCTGGTTTACTTTTAAATTGAAAAAAAAATCTGATTTACTGAGAATCTGAGTATTTCAGTTTGAGATATGACCACGCTGTCAGAGTTGTCACGGTTCACTTAATCAAGTCTTATCGCCACTCAACTTCATTTAAATAGTATTGAAATTGGGTATAATGAGCATTAATGTGAGACGGTCCCCTCTTTTCATCTGAGGTCAGTTGGCAGCCAGCATACACTGTTTCTTTATTTTGGAAAGCGTTTGCTTGGGCAGAGACTCACTCTTTTAACCAAATCCTGCTTTTTATCTGTTTTTGATGGCAAAGGACCATATTTCCCAGCCATTTGCAAACAGTGCCTGTCTGGTGGGATTTCCTGGACACAGAGCTGTTGATGGCCTGCTTTCTGAACTTCAGTGATTAACCTGGTTATTTGTTCTGTGTTTTCCGCCATGGCAACCAATCAGATTATCCTTTTAAATCTTGCAAAGGGTCCAAGAATAATCTATTTGCTAATTAGACCCATTGTTTTCCCAGCCTATTAACTTTGTTGAATCAACTCTTCCATCAGCGTCCAACAATTAATGTACCAGTCAGAGCTATGGGGAGTGAAGTTACATTTCTGAACAAAATTCCTATGGTAGACTTTGCTCTTTGCATTTTTAGAATCCTTACCCTGTAGACTGACATAATCCAATCATGGCAGGAACACAGTGCCAGTGGTATAAACTAAAAATTGGTTGGACAGTTAAAGATAATTTACAGTACAAATATTAAAATTGCCCCTTTGAACAAATTATAATTTCAAAAGCCCATATATAATAGTAACAAGGCTGTCATTTTCTACATAAGCAGAAGACCCCAATTCCTGCTCTTTTGATCTAATAGTATCCATTTTGTGATTCTAACCTAAAAAACTTGAGAGGCTTATGCCGAAGGATACTTACTGAAGCATCAATAATGCTTGTTTGTAATGAAAAAGGAAAAAATCTTAACATCTCACTATTAGGTATTCATTAGGTAAATTGTGATGTTTAGGAAGAGTTTTTTATTAATTTTTAAATTTTTTAAAAAGGTAACAAACGCAAACATTCTTAATTTATGATCATTCTGTCCCACACATACAGTAATTCACGTGAATCAGTAATTCACGATATCATCACATGGTTGCATATTCATCATCATGATCATTTCTTAGAACATTTGATCAATTCAAAAAAAGAAATAAAAAGACAACAGAAAAAAATTCATACATACCATACCCTTACCCCTCCCTTTCATTGATCACTAGCATTTCAAACTAATTTTATTTTAACATTTGTTGCCCCTGTTATTTATTTTTATTCCTTATGTCCTACTCGTCTGTCGATATAGTAGATAAAAGGAGCATCAGACACAAGGTTTTCACAATCACACAGTCACATTGTGAAAGCTATATCATTATTCAATCATCCTCAAGAAACATGGCTACTGGAACACAGCTCTATATTTTCAGGCAGTTCCCTCCAGCCTGTCCACTACATCTTGACTAACAAGGTGATATCTATTTAATGCGTAAGAATAACCTCCAGGATAACCTCTCGACTCTGTTTGGAATCTCTCAGCCATTGACACTTTATTTTGTCTCATTTGAAGAAGAGTTTTTAATATCAGTGGAGTGTTGTTATAATGTTAAGTGGGACAAAAACTGACTATAGTGTTTTACACAGTGAGATCATAGCTATGGAAAAACATGCATTAGCAAAGAAACATGATAAAAGAACTGGAAGGAAATATAGCACATTGTTTTAAAGAAAATTAGTTGGTTCTTGTATTGTTTGGGTGGTCAGAGACAGAAAGTTCCTCATTCCCCCATTTCAGGACTCAGTTCAAGTGGATTTACATCCTTCCCCGCAGAGCCACCAACTGCGCTTTCCTGTGAGGTCATTGTCATCTTCCCCACAGGGAAATCTCCCCATACCATAGGTCCGTGGTACAAGAAGTCCTGGGCTTTCCTCAGATTGAGGGGGCAGGTGAATTAAGAAAGTCCTGAAGTGAAAGAGGACTGAGGGAGGGGACTGTGGCTTGTGTTCAGGCTTTCAACCCACGAGTCGTCACACGAGAGGGACATCAGCTCCCACAGGCTGGTGAGCTCCGTTTCCGCCTCGCATCAAACTAGTGACAGTGCCAGTCCCCAAAGAGGGGCAAAGAGACCTCCTAATAGTGGAAGGACTGCGGAGGCCTACTGGTTTGGCACCCAGAAAAAAAAAGATGTGCATGCCTGAGTCACATTCTCCTTCCTTTGTGGGGCGGGTCCGAGTGGTCTGTGAGACCAGTATGCCCCCAGTACTTCTGCTGTCGCTTAGGAATGGGAGGCAGTGAAGCAGAAGACAAATGAACAAGGACGTTAGATCAGGTGATGTTTAAGGATTTTTCCAGTTCTTTAACATCCTAGGTATTCTTGGAAATATGCCTTTGTTTTTCACTCTGAGGAATAAACTCTGTGCTCATAATACAAATGAAAGGGAAAAGACACTCTGATAACAGCCTTTTTGAAGCATAGCCCTTCTAATGCCTGATGAATGTTTACATATTACTGGATGCTATTAATAAAAACTATTTAGTGGAGTGAGCCAGCTCCTAAGATTTTTAGAAGTCTGGTCTTTTCTGTGTGGTCCCTGAGGGCTTTATGTGACACGAGCAACTTGAGAAACTCGTGAGTTCTGTTTGAAGAAGAGTTTCTTATTATACTAGATGCTCTGTATGGTTCATGGTGTGGCAATCAATGACTCGACCATTGCTAGCGATACCTGGGATATATTCTGGGTGAGCATTACAGTATCCTGATGTTTTAATTATAAGTATACTTTACTCAGCTACACAAAGCTTACTGTGAATGGGGCAGACTGATCTATATTTGAGTATCTTTGTAAGGCTCTTTTGTGAAACTGATGATAATACTGTGATCTGCATTTGGAAATAAACTGGGAGTCCTTATAGAAAAGTGTTTTTAAATCTGTTTTTCCCCCAAGGGCTCAAAATTTGAATATAAAAATGCAAAGACCCAGCATTGATCCTCGTAAATGTCTCAAAAGTTTATAAGAGAAAGTTTGTCTAAAAATGCATAAAAAATTTATTCATTTCTGTTCACTTTAATTAAAAAGAAAATCTACACAAGTGAGGCAGGTTCTTGTATCGCCAAACTATGGGGACACCATAGGCAAAGGTGCCATGAAATTTCTACCTTATTCAACCCTCCCTGAGGTTGGACCTATCACTGCAGGTCACAAGAATTAAAAGCAGAACCTTTACTTGTTCTGTTAAAATTTTACCCAATGATTATGCTCCTAGCAGTTTTCCCCCTTCCGTTCAATTTTATCTCCTTGACGATGTCTGGGAAGAAAACCTACCAATTGTGAGGTAAAAGAGAAAAAAACATAAATGTATCTAAGTACGGGTTTTAGAAATTCAGTCTGTTAGAAGAAAGGCAGTAGCTAAAAGCAAGCATTACTTTCTTGAACTAAAGCCCAACTTCAGAGGCTATAATGGCTGCGAAGCTGCTTTTCTCTCCCCTGTAGTTCAAGCATTTGAATCATCTTTTTTCCGAGCACTGTGAGAGAAGAGTGCCTTTCCCTCGGCCCCCTTCTCTCTCTCTCTGTCTCTCTCTCAATATCTCAGTCAGCCTTCCCAGCTGTGACTGGATCTACAAATGTTAATTCCTGGATAGTGAGTCGTAGGAGAGCAGAGCCCATCCTTATCCTTGTGCATTCGAATCGGGCAGGAGGCTGCTTGCACCATAAGCAAAGCACAGGGTGGGGACCCAGCAGCCTGCATTTCTTTAGAAATGGTATTTTGCTCTACATACAGCCCGTGGAGGGCTGGGCTCTTTATTTTTTCCTTTTCATTTTAGATTCCAGTAATTAAGTATCTGAGTATTCTCTTTTTTCTTCAATGGGACATTGAAAGAAGATTAAAGAAAATTTCAAGAGTGCATAGCTTTGGTGGTAGGCAGACTTGGTCCAAATGCTTTTGCTACATATGAGCTATGGGGCTTTTAGACACGTCTCTAAACCATTTTTTTTTTTAAATTTTAACATGGACAGTAACCGGGGGTCGAACCCGGGTCTCCGGCATGGCAGGCGAGAACTCTGCCTGCTGAGCCACCATGGCCCGCCCTCTCTAAGCCTCTTGAGCCTCAGTTTCCTCATTCATAAATTGAGAACAATTTCCCTCCTGGATTATTGAGGATATTAAATGAGGTAGTGATGCAATTAAAACTCTGGACATTCCATAGGAGATCAACAGATGAGTGATAGCTGGTAGTCACAGCTTTATGAATATGTTCTCAATCATGTATTATTTTTTAATGCAATTTTCCTGATACATTATATATTCACATACCATGGAATCATCCAAAGTGTGCAGTCAGTACAATGTACAGCTGTATGATGATACTGTGATACCAAGGGTAGCTTTGCTATATTATGCCTGAGAAGCCAAGTACAAAGTTGTGCAAAGTGAGGGAGATCTTTGTGGCCAAAAAGAAATCTCTCATCTGGTGACCCCCGATGCTTGTACAATCCGCTGCTCTGATTCTCACATCAAGGTGAATGACACCATTCGGATTGATTTGGAGATGGGCCAGATTTCAGATTTTGTAAAGCTTGGTACTGATAAACTGTGTGTGGTGACTGCACATGCTAACCAGGGAAGAATTGTGATCACCACCGGAGAGACGCATCTTGGCTCTTTTGATGGGATTCATGTGAAAGATGCCCACAGCAATAGCTTTGCCATCCAGCTTTCCTACATTTTTGTTAATGACAAAGACAACAAACCATGTGTTTCTCCTCCCCGAAGGAAGGGGTATGCGCCTTACAGTTGCTGAAGAGAGAGACAAGGGACTGACAACCAAACACAGCAGAGGGTGAAATGACCTTTAGTTGACAGGGATGGAGACTCTTTTTGTGGCTAATTAAAAATAATAAAATATGATTAATTGCCAAAAAAAGAAATGTAATGGAAACAAACTAAACAACAGCAACAAAAAGATTCCAGCATGAATTTTTGTTGGCACAAAGTCAAGTGCACCTGTGTCCAGGGACGCCTTGCTTTTCTTCCAATTGTCTTTCCCAGAACAATCTGTTATTGTTGCCATTGCTTATTATTTTTTATTTTGAACTTCACTTTAGAGTGCTTATACTGATGATGAGTAAATCTTCAAATGCTTATTTTAGTTTCTTCTCCCTCCATCCTTGAGGTTTGGAGAATTTTGGGAAGCAGCATGGAATAGTCATTATTGTTAGTATGGAATAGAGGGAAAGTTGAGTCCTTTTTGATCTTTTTCCTTATCAGAGTTATTGGAAAGCCCAGTGATAATAGTTTATATCTATTAAACAGTTGCTTTGTAGCAGACAGTATGCTAAGCGCTTTGATAACTTTAAGAAGTACTTTTGTTCTGATAATAATGGTAGCTAATGTTTATTGATGGCTTTCAATTTGCCTGGTTCTGTTTTAAGAGCTGTCTGCTTTAGGTATAATTGAGGCAAGGAGAGGATAACCAAGCTTATACAACTAGCAAATGTAGAAGCTAATATCTGAACAGTTGATCTCTAGACTCTCCTAGCCACTTGCTCTACCCTATTTTGTAGGTAAAGAAACAGAATGAGAGAGAGAGGTTGAGTAACTTGTCCAAGGTCGCACAGCTATTAAGTGGCAAAGCGCCAGCTTTCAAACCAGGCTGTTCCTAATTCCACGACCCAAACCATTCGTATTACGTGTAGTCTCAAGTCTGAGACTATGGGATCAGGTACACTTCTGAGAGCTTTTTGCCCACTGTTGCCATAGCAGCAGAGAAACTACACTTCAGGGCAGTTCCTCTCACAGGCTCACTGCACTAGAGCTGTGCTTGCTTATTCTTTTAAAATGGATGGTTTCTTGCTTCCTGAGGTCAGAGAGCAGAAGAAATAAGCAGCATCTTTTTCTAAATTTCTCTCCTTTTCTAAATTATTCAGCTCACTGACCTGGCAAATACTTTTTTATCTTCTGCCGTGACTTGGTAGTAAGGTTACCAGAGGATTTCCCTGGCAGAGCTGTGGTACCTTCGGTAAAGGGAGGGCATTGGAAGTGTGAGGGCCAATTTCTCACTGGAGAATGATGCAGAATGAAACAATGAATTCCTGAGCGCTGTTGAGGGGTCCGTGGCAGCCGAATTCATGAGCAGGGCGGGAATATAAGAGCTTGTCTTGGGAAAACTCCAGAACAGCTTTCAGTACTTCTTCTCTAAGGGCACCTACCATCCCTTCTTCTAATTGTTATAACTGAAGGAGAGAGGGAGGTGTGCATCTGACTTGACTTACAGAGAATCAGAATTCTAAGCCCATCGTGCGTTCCGAGGTCTTCCCATTTAGGGAGAGCTTTGCAACATCATGAGAAAATAATTGGGAAGGAATTCTACTGAATTTTTAAAAAATAGCTTCAGGCCAAAAAGACTTGGAAAGGATTTTTTTTTTAAATGGGAGAAGAAACACCACAAAGACGCTGTTTTTGACATTTTGCTATATGGATTTTCAAGCGTGCAAGTAGGGAGAATACCTTTTTCCTAGATTTAAAGTCATTGATATTGCCATGTTTTTAAACAGAAATATTTTCAGGCATATAGCAGATAGGTTGTTATACCCTGAAATACTTCAATATTCATCTTTAAAAAATAAGGCACTTTTCTTCATAACAAATTTAACATTTTCATACTTAACAAAATGAGCAATAATTTGCTTTTTTCTTTTGGATCAGAATATTGTCAAACTTGAAGAAATGTTGAAAAAAGCGCACCTTTCCTTCATCCAGATTCCTCAGTTGTTAACATTTTGCCACATTTCTTTTTGTATGTATCCCTTTTGTTACTGAACCATTTGAAAGCAAGTTACAGACAACATGAGATCGGCCCCATTTCAGCCATGTATCTCCTAAGAATAAGGGCATTCTTTTACACAGTAGCAAAACACCATTATCACATCTAAGAAAATTTGCCTTAATTCAGTACTATAACCTAGTATGTGGCCTTATTGAAATTTCCCTGTTTTTCCAAGTCTTTAGTAGCTGCATGTGTTGCATTTAATTGTTATGTTTCTTTAATCTCTTTTGATTCAAAACTGTCCCCTCCTCCCACTTGCCATTTTGTTTGTTTTTCACATAGCTGCTTTTATTTTAAGAATTCAGGCCAGTGTTTGTTCTTCATGGTTTCCTTATGATTAAATTGGGTTAATATAATTTTTTTTTTGTCAAGAAAACTATATAAGTGATTTTGTGAATTTCTTATTGCATCACAACTGGATACAAACAATAATTTCTTAATATCCTTTAATATCCAGGGCGTACTCAAGTTTCCCCAGTTGTCCCAAATGTGTTTTTTTACGTTGGTTTGTTCAAGCCAGGTACACACACTTTGCACCATTTTTAATAAAGCAAAGTAGAAAAATAAACTAGTGTTAATTTTGTTCTGGCAATCATAGCCCTTTTTTTTTTCTAGAAATTACTTTAAAAGATTGAGATAATTCCTTTAATTACTTTTAAAAATATAGTATAACATACATGTGGGAAAGTATGTAAATCATAAGCATCCTGCTTGATGTGTTTTCACAATTTGAACAGAATCACTTAACCAGATCACAGACCAAGAAACATTCCCAGAAGCACCCTCCTGTCTCTTTACAGACCCTGCTGCTCCCCAGGGAAAACCTTTCCTGACGCCCAGTGGCATGGGTTTGTTCGCCCTGTTGAAAATTACTTCTGTTTTTTCTGAAACAGAGAGCACAAAGCAGAGGAGCCATAAAAGATGTGCATATTTTAATTAGGAATTATGGAAGCCCACCTTCAATCAAAGACATTTTAAATAATATACTGTATATATTTTTACACAAAATAATTCCCACAACAATGTTTTACATAATGGTTGAATTCAGTAGCTCCCCCTGCTTCCTGAGAATTGGGATTCCATCCAAAAACGCTAAAGGTTAAGTTATCAATAGAACTCAAAGGGCATTTTGTTTCCATTTGTATAAGTCGTTTAATGTTTTTTAAGTCCACGCATATGTTAACAATGGAGGCAGTCAATTACAGGGGAGCTTAGCAAGGCATTCTTAGAGTTCTCTTCTGCTGTGAGCAAGATCCAAGTGAATTCAGGAAAAAAAAAAAGAGCAACTCTTTGCACTGAAGGAAATTATTTTAATTAGTAACGCCCAAAGGGTAATAAGCAGTCAAATAATTCTGAAATCTTCTGGCTTTGGGGCAAGTAATTACAAGAAGCATGCAGTTAAAAAAAGAGAGAAGAAAACTAGGATAGGGCATGTACAGCCAATTAAACACAAGTGATTATATTATGAGGGCTTCATGAAAATTGCACGGTGCATTAATACTGTGCAAAAGCATGCAGCCTTCATGTTAGCAGTAAAGCCTACAGATGGCGCAGTGCACGTGCAGGTCTCCTAAGTCCGTGTTGGGGTTTCTGTGATTTTATAGACACTAGACTGTTGGCTGGACTGTTTGCTCTGCCATTGCTGGCAGGTAACTGGGGAGAGCTGGCGATGTGCTACTTGCTGGCGTCTGGGGAAGACTGCTTCACTGGTTTACCCCACGCCAGTTGGGTCATGTGGATCCTGCACTCTGCACAATGGGCACAGGATTGTGACTTGGTTCTCTGTGCCTGAAGTTGTTTTAGGAGGGGTAGGAGTCTACCTCCACTGGGGTGTTTTCAGTACGGCATGCCCTAGTGACATTAGTGGCTAAGTGAATTGCTAAAGTTAGAAAGTAGGATTGAACAGCTGGGTTGACTGCCTTCTGCTGAGTTCCCACCAGTTGTTTCAAGGGGGTGGAGAGGAGCCACCCAGAGTGCCTTGCAGCAGCTGTGACCTCGAGCCAAGGGAAGCTTCATGTTGAAGGCACACTCATAGGCGCTCACAAAGGCAAAGGCCAAAAGCTTCTGGGTGCAAATAGTTTGGTTCAATTTTAAAAACTCAGGTTTAATTTCAAACTTGCATATATGAAACTTGTATGTGTGTGTATACTTTATATCTATATGCATCTATTTCTATCTAATCGATCATGTATTGATCATTTATCTATCTATACTGTATCATCTGTCTACCTACTTTTCTATCATCTCTTTATCTCACTACCTTTCTATCTAGCCTGGCTCTGCCATCATCATCAGCGCTCTATTTCTGTATTAGCACTGCTTTGAATAAACTTTGTCTTTGCAGAATGTGTTGGAATCAGGACTTTAAGCGTCATTCTCACATTTGCTCGGTGACTCACAATAGGAGCTGCCTGTAGTTTCTTAATCTGGTCGTTTGAACTTGAAAATATTGTTCTCATGTTGGAAGCATGGTGGGTGCTCAGACCATGTCGTGGAGTTGAATTTGCAGCCATGCCTGGAATAAATACCACAAACATTGTTTTTGTAGCTTACTTCCTTAAATGTGTTCTACAGAGTATTAATGATTAAGTGAAAAAAGAATTAAACTTAAAATGAAGTAGGGAAATGGTGGGTTATGCTAATTTAAGCCATTACATTTGCATATGTAATGACTTCATTTCTTGGAGGAAAATATCACACTCAGTGTTTCCCAAACTTTTCTGATAAGAGAGCCCTTTTCGAGGGGTAGCTTCTAGAACTAATGTCTGGTTGAGCACACTTGAGGTTACCGAGCTGGATAACAATATCTCCTCACAGTGTGGGGAGCCTGACAATTTTGGGGATCTGAAGATTGCCAGGTGCGGTCCATTCAAACAGTGATATGGTTGGCAGACTCAGAAGTGTCTTTCCCCTTCATTGCCTCCCAGTGACTTAGTATTGCCTGTCTCCTGCACCTCCGCCTGCACGCACGCCTCCATTTTCATCAAGTGATTACTGTCAGTATTATGGGAATTTTCCAGACCAAAGCTAGATTGTCTGGCTTACCTTAGCCACCTTTATAGGCTCATGTTGGCAAAATGTACTGTTGAAGGAACATTTGGGAGCAAACTAAGAAACTACAGTCTGTTTAGATGGTCATGTAAAGTCAAATCTCAATCATTATCTCCCTCGATTACTCAGTGTAATCCTAAGCTTCTACCTTTTATCACATTAGGTAACAGATGATACAGTAACACTTGCACAGTTTTCTGCACTTTTGTGTTAATGCCATTTTTTGTGTGTCTAAGTTTGCAAATGTGAATTTTTTTTCTCAAAAGCGCTTAAAATGACCTCAAATCCTAACCCAAATGGAATGTTTCTTTTAATATACAGTTTTTCAGAGCATGCCACAAAAATGTACTTTGTGTAAATGTTAAAAATGTAAAATGTTATTATGAAAACTGAAGGTAAATTAGGAAAATTGGAATTTAACTCCACTACTATTTTTGGGGGTGGGGTGGGGGGGCCGGAAATTACTTAGGAAGAATTAATGCACATGTTGAATTTCAGTTAAGTTATTATAGTTATAATCAATTTAAAGATTAGTGATCTAATATTGAATGAACATATTTATTTTATAAAATATCAACCTGTATATGAATATGTTCCCCAGTAATCAACACTAATAAAAACTAATGGCAAGTCAGGTGGCAGCTGTTATTGCGGAAGGCTGGTTTCTGAAGAAGCAGGCTCTGGCTTTGCCAGAGACAGGGCCTTTATAAATCATACCCCCAGCTCTGGCTCAGTCTTCCAGGAATGCTCCTTGTGTATTTGTTGCTGCATTTGCATTTCCAAATCCAACTTCAAAGTCCTTTTACCTCTTGCTTTTAAATCGTGGCTGAGTGTTCGGGTTCTATTTTGTATTACTATTATTTTTTAATGGTTTTAAAGTAGGAGTTGCATGCCTCCCTCTGCTTTCTCCCTAACATCGTCTTTGGGACTGTATGGAGCTTATTTGTTTTTTCTCTCACAAGAGTCTCTTTTCTTGACTGTGTGGACCTGATTAAAACCAGGCAGTTGAAAGGTCAGCTTTGCAGGCAAGTTCGTACACTACGTGACTCAAAGGATTCAGGAGGGACACAGAGCGATGGTGGTGGGTTATTGACGCGGGAGAGGAAGAAAGTGTCACGTGGCCATTTCCAATGGACGAGCAAGCCTGCAGGAGATGTTGTTCTAGGACTAGGTTAGGCTCTCAGCAACACTGGCTGTCCACACCCACTTTTTTTCTGTATGCTGTATGGCGGGGTCACATTTCATGATGTTTCCATGTGAGTATCCCGTTGTTGCAGCACCATTTGTTGAATTTTTTTTTCTTTTCTTTTTTTTTGCATGGGCAGGCACTGGGAAATGAACCTGGGTCTCTGGCATGGCAGAGAACTCTGCCTGCTGAGCCACCATGACCCGTCCCATTTTTAAATTTTTGTTTGTTCGTTTGTTTTTGGGGAAGTGCATAGATGGGGAATCGAACCCGGGCCTCCCCCATGGCAGGCGAGAATTCTACCACTAAACTACCCTTGCACCCCTCATCCCCACTTTCCTTCCATTAGGCTTAGGATTTGCACTTCAGCCTGTTTTGGGTCACAGGTAGTATTATGCATAGACAAAAAAAGCCAGATCTGACGATAGTACAAGATTTGACTCCCTGTTCTGCCACATAGAAGCTTGAAGACTTTGTTCAAGACACTTACCTTCTCCTACCTTGGCCTCCACCATCTTAAAAACGGAGATTAATAAACCCGCTATGTTTATTAGATAACCAGATAAATTAAGATAATTTTTGAAGCTATAAATTACTATATAAAAGCCAACTACTGTTATTATTGTGACTATTAGGATGTATAACTGATACGAATCATTATCATGACTCATTCATCCGAATCATTGTTATGAATATTATTACCATAATAATGAGTTCTCTCATTCATTCAACGAGCGTTTATTTCTTGTCTAATACTAGACATGGGTCCCTTTCAGTGTTCTTGGTAAATAACATCCAGTAGAGACTCAGTTCACCAGTTGGCTGAATCATCAAGAATGAACAAACAATTAAAAAAATATATAGTGGTAATAAATATAAAACGTACATACAACACACATTATCCCCTTTTAATGACTTTCATGTATACAGTTTAGTGCTGTTAACTACATTCACAATATTGTGCTACGTCACCATCCATTACCAAACCTTTTTCATCACCCCAAAGAGAAACTCTGTTACCCATTAAGCAATAACTCCCATCTCCCCCACGCCCCTGGCCTCTATTAACCTGCAGTCTACTTTCTGTCTCCTTGAGCTTGCTTATTCCAGGTATTTCATATAGGTGAGTGAAAGGTTTAGGAGGCGAAAGGGTGAGAAAGAAGGAACACAGACAAGGGAATTTAAAGCGGGAGGGTTTTTCCTGTGCTCCCAGGCTGAGCTCACTGAACCCAAGATGGAGGGAAGTGAGTCAGCGTTTGGGTGACGGCGTGGGCGGTTTTTAAGCAAGGGGGTCAGGTGACCTCTGGAAGGGGTGGTTCTCCAGATGTCAGGTGCCCGGAAGGGGCTCTTCAGTTCCGGAAGTCAGGTGTCCGGAAGGGGCGGTTCCAGAAGCCATTTTGGGAGGGGCGACATAGCTTCCACAGCTCCGGTTTCAGTGACGTTCTCCTTTTCCCCGACTTAACAGTGAGATCATGTGTCCTGAAATTATTATGTTTTAATTTCTTTTAGAGGCTGTTGTAGCATTTTCTAACATTTTTATCCTTCTTGGGACAAATAAGGAACAAATCTTCCTGGATGGGTTTTTTTTGGGGGGGGGGGGGTACGTGGTTTGGAAATCGAAACTGGGTTTGCTGATGGAACGCAAGCATTCTACTACTGAACCTCTCATGTACCCTGCTCCCGGATGGTTTTATGAGTACTTTATAGAAAAAGCTATATTCAGTGTGAATAAAATTCACTCGTTACAGAGTCCAAGAAGCAAAATGGATTTGCTGAAGACAACCTGTTAAATATGTTTAGTCATTCATTCCTTTTTTTCAATCATTTGTTCCATGAGTGGTTTTTAAATATCGGCTGTATTTCATGTCAGGACTTCTACACTGAATCCATAGTTGAAACTTAAGAGAAGTTGAAGGCTCATTTAGACTCTTTAATGTCGACGCCATTTTAAAAAGTCTCATGGAAAAAAAACGTTTTAAAATGCATCCTGGAAAGAAAATACCACTTCCTCTGACGGTTTGTATCATCTATATCCTGTTGAATTCCTTGAACAGATTCCTCTACAAGTCAACGGGAATTGCGTAAAGGGTCTGAAGACAGGATGTGCCTCACAGTGGGATGAAAAGGAGGCTTGCGGTTGGTCACCGGCCTAAATTTAAACCTTTGTTTTGTAGTGAGTGGATAATTAAAGTGAAAAAAGAAAAAAAAATGCAGCTGTATGGGTGGGTTTCTACATGAAACTTCCTTTAATAAAAGAAAAAAGCCGGGAGGGACAAGAGGAAAGCACACATAAAATTACGTGAGGCATGCATTCTCTTTCATAAAGACAATCAGAGATACCTTCATCCTAATCTTTCTTTCTGGGTATAGTAAGCACCTCTCCCTTTTGGATTAGGCGGACGACAGCAGTCGCAGTGCCGCGGCTGGCAGTCTGCAAGGCTGACAGGTGCTGGCCGGATGACACCCCCAGATTGTCCTGGGAAGTGCAGAAGTGTGGCAGAGTGAGAAGCACACACCTCCCCTCCGGAGACACCATGTGCTCAAGGAGAGGTCTCCTCCCGTCTCGTGACCACTCTTTCAGATTCTTCCACTTGCTCAGACAGCTGCCAGGAGCAGCCATAGAATATTGCTTAATTATAGAATTGCACTCTATCCTCTCTATCCCTTCCTTCTACTACTTTTTTTTTGTTCCCCTCTCACCTATTGTGCGCCTCCCTTATTCAGCACGCCTTTAGGCTAAGAATTCATCGGAGTTTCGACTCAGTTATGGGACTGGCAAGATTTTCAACCGTACACTCTAGCTGTGGAATTATTTTCAGAGGCCATAATTAGCAGTTATGGGTTTGTATGTGGAATGCAACATTATTTTGTCAGCATGAAGTGGGTTCGTTTGGGAGAGAGGATAGTTTTCTCATTTTCTGCTTAAAAAATTATACCTATTGCACAAAATGAAAAAAGCACACAGAAATCTAAGGGTATGAATAAAACCTATTTTTATATATTCGTATATATACATGAATACACAAATGGGATTATATTTGCTTGGCAATACGTTGTGGACATCTTTCCATTTTTAACAAAGATCTATGCCATTATAATTGTCTGCTTAGTGTTCCATTGTACAGTTATACCATAATTTACTTAACCATTCTATCATCACACATTTAAGATATAAACAAAACTTCAGTGGCCATCCTTGCACTTATATTTTGCATACACTTTGCATTGGTTGGGAATTACATTTGACTGTGATTAACAGGGACATGAAGTGACATAGAAGTTTTCTCTGTAACACTAAAGAAATCTGAAATCAGTCAAGAGCTGGCCTGATGGCATGAAAGGAACCTAACTTCCTTCTTTGTTGTTCTCACTGTGTGGCTTCCATTCCTCATGATTCAAGAAAACTGCCATAGCTCTAGCCTTCATGTCCCTATTCCAAGTGGAAGGAAAGTGGAAGGGTAGAAAAAGGAAAAGCCTGTATTTTCCTTCCATTTAAAGAGTTTCCCCAGAAGTGTCGCTCAGCACTTGTGTTTAGATTTCATTGGCCAGAAGTTAGTCGCATGGCCACAGTTAGAATCCAGAAGAACAAGAGAGCTGATACTCAGAAGCTACTAGCCATCTCTGCCGTATCTTAATAGAGGTGAATGCTGGATCAAAGCTTTTGAAAGGCTTTCTTTATATATTGGCAAATGACCTTACAGCAAGTGATACGAAGTTAACTGTCCTTATAGGTGAAAAGGACCCTTAGGAAGGCTGCGTGTTATCAGTCTCGTTCATAATGGTTCTTTTGCGAACACTGAGAACTTTTGGACATTTTAAAAGCTATTTTCTTGAAGCTGTGGATTTTTTTCCTTTTGTTTAAACCATACCATTTGCAGAGGATAAGGTGAAGAATTTTACTACTTGACTAATACGATATTTTTCTTCAAAATCTAAGTCTATATAAGTAGAATATTCATCTCAAATATTGGAAAGACATTTATCTGAGAATTTATGTTATTTATAGATATTTCTTCTACTTCTAAACAAGCTTATTTGGAGGCTGATCGTTGAATTAATAAACTGACCAAACCATGGCACTCTCCTATTTTGAAAAATTTCCCTGCCTCCTTATATTTCTTTATCTTGCATATATTATAGAATAGAATACATTTCTATTCAAAGTTAGAGTGGTCAGCCAGAGGATTGCTATCACTAAGATAGAGGTTTATTCTAATGTCACTTTCAGGCAGAATTAACTTTAAAAATATATGTGGCAGTCAATAATCTGGATAAAGAGTAGATGGTGAGTACTTTGTGTATTCTTGCAACTTTCCTGTATATTGAAAATTATATCAAAATTAAACGTTAATATGTACCAAAGTAGAGGTTTATTTTATATGAGAATTTTTATCAACTGCTTTAGTGAGGGTAAGAGGGGCTTTGAATGGGAAAATAAGTCATAATTGAAACAGATACATATTTCTAAACTTGGTTGGAGAGGCAAAATTAAAGCAGTAGTACAGTTGTCAATCAACATTCACCTGTGGGTACAAAGCTGATTTGGAATTTGCATGAGCATATTTTGGCTGCCACTACAGTCCTTTTTTTTTCCCCTTAAGGCTAAATTTGTTTTTCCATTCGTTGAAGTCACAAAAGCTTCAAAGCTGCTTGCCTTTCTGTGCCTGATCCGTGCCTCTACATTTTGGAATTATTGTCTCCTTGTAAACAATTAAAATTAAATTAGCCTAAAACTTCTTGAGCATCTCTCTGCTAGCAATCGATTTGATCATTCTCTTTACTTCAAGTTAAAATCCCCTTTCTACTTAAAATGTGAGTCTGAAAATCTGGTGCTGACGTGAGATGCTCATTATCCACCAGAGAATGTAACAAGGGTGCTGAAGGAATTGCATTTGAATCCATTGCCAGGTTTTTTTGTACTGGGTCTGAGCGTTCTTATAATGCAAAAAGTGGAGGTGGGGGCCATCTAAGGCTTGTGGGCTACCTAGCTATGTTGCGTCGTTTTGGTTTTTTTATTTTTTGAATGTTGTATGGCAGGGTTACATTTCATTCTTTTTCCTTGTGAGTGTCCCATTACTGCAGCACCATTGGTTGAATTTGTGTTTGTTTGTCTGCTTGCTTGCTTGTTTTGCTAAGTGCATGGGCCAGAAATCGAACCCGGGTCCCTGCATGGAAGGCGAGCATTCTACCACTGAACCATCTGTGCACCCTAGGTTGCATTTTAAGAATACTTTTATCCTCAGTTCACTTATTACTTAGCCAGTACAACTACATAAAATCAAGTAGAGGCATAAGCATACCTCGGAGATATTGCGTGATCCGTTCCAGACAAATGCAGTGAAACTAGTCACATGAACTTTTTGGTTTCTCAGTGCAAATAAAAGTCATGTTTATACTATACTGTAGCCTGTTAAGTGTGCAATAGCATTATGTCCAAAAAACAACAACATTGTACTCCCTTAATTAAAATGTGACACAGAGACAGGACATGAGTGCATGCTGTTGGAAAAATGGCACCGATAGACTTTCTTGCCACAGGGTTGTCACAGACCTTTGATTCGTAAAAAATGCAGTATCTGTGAAAAGCAATAAAGGGAGGTGCAATGAAGAGTGGTTTGTCTATATATCCGAAGTTTTTTTTACTGTGAATTAATGTCTACCATTGTGTTTCCCCATTTTCTTGGATTCATTGTATCTTAGAGTGTTTGCTGTTCTTTTTCATTCTTATGACCCGCATTCCTTTAAACAGTTTGGACAGGTAGTCATAAAGGAACGGAAGGGGACTCATATTTATAGAGAGTCATGGATGCTGCCGCTGTGGTAGGTCCTTTATTTTTGTTATCTGAAAATACTCAAAACAGCCCCATGAAATGAGTGCGCTTAGGTCCGTTTTTACAGTGGAGGAAGCTGAGACTCAGTGATGTTAAGTAAAGTTGCAGTGGGCTCCCAAGCAGTTCATGGCAGAGGTAAGGTTCAAATCCACACTGCCCTGCATTTGGGTTATACTGGTTATTATTTTCAAGGACCCTGGGTGGGCCCTCTCTCCCCTGTTTCAGAAGCCTAACCTGGTCCCTTTAAATGCCTTAGTCTCTCTGTCTTTGTTCCTTCAAATCACATCTTGCCTAATAGAACCCTGACTCGGAAAGGCCTCTCCACTCTCTTTCTCCAGATTCTGGGGCTCATGCCAACCCTTTCTCGAATTCTAGTAGCATCATGCTCTTCAGATGTGTGCAGAAAGTGGCTGTGATGGTCAGAGCCCAGGGCTGCTCATCTTCTTCCCAGAAGTAAGACACACACACACACACACACACACACACACACACACACACACAACCAGCCAGAAGGGATTGAATCCCTTCACTTGAATAGAGGAGAATTTTTTCCCCTCTACTTTTCATTTCCAGGAGACCGTGCCCTCATTTTTGGCAAGTGACATTTGGCCCCATTAGAAAGAAGAGAAAGGAACGCAGCACGGTTCTGGCGTTAAGATATTTTACATGTGGAGTGGCTTAAGAGCAGGCAAGCAATGGGTCAATGTCCCATTTAAGAGCAACTGGAAAAGCATGTTTAAAACATGTGTCAGGACACAAAGAGCCTGGAAAAACAATTCCCTAAGTATTTTAGCATGTAAAGTAGTTCAGTGTCTTAAAAACAAATTTCATTTTGAAACTGATTGCGAGCTTAAAGCTGCTTCCCAGATGTCAAATACGATTCACCCAAGGACCATCTCTGTCATGCCACTATGGAGGTGGAATAACAGACTGTGGGTGACTTACGATGAAAACAGCAGAGACTGGGCTCCTACCCACCCCGGAACTCAGTATTTCACTGTTGCCACCTCCCCAGCAATTAGATTGTCACATCCTAGAGGGCCAGTGTGAGGTCATCTTCCCTTATGGCCATCCCGACCAGAAGATCCAAAGGCCCTGCGGGCACTCAGCCCCACAGTGCATATTTAAATGGCATGAATTCAACGGTGCATGCGTAGCAGATTCCAACAAATGTGTTTGGGTAGACATCACTTCATCTGGACATCAGCCAAAAGGTCAGCATCATATCCTACCCTTGGAATGACCTGGCTCTGCTGGGCTTATTGAATGATAACATAATATACACAAAATCTATTGTACCATACCTTATGGACCATTTAAAGGACTTTCAGTGGTAATTTTCATCACATTTGATAAAACTCATTTTGAAACCAAATCCCCATGGAAGATAAAACTCCCCTTATAAATGCTTACTGAATAAATAAGTGGAGGAATGTGTTCTGCTTCCTGTTGCTAATTCTAGAATTCACACATTCATGAAGAACTTCGGTTCTCCTTATTCCCACCTCATGTCTTTGTTGGTAAGAAGGGGGAACGTGGGATAAAGACTCTACCAAGTGCGTATTTTGTAAAGCTCAGTCTCTGAAAATAATAAAACCTAGCGAAATAAACTCTTATAATTTTGTTCAGTTTCAACGCAGTAAACTTAAAACTGATTTATAGATCGTTTAATGGCATAACTGATCCTGACGTGAGAAGAGAATAAAAGGCTCCGTGTTGATAATAAAATGGCCAGATATACAGGCAGATTTCTTCAATATGCCTCTTGCCTTAAGGCAAACAAGCAAACAAAAACTCCCAGTTCTTTTCTTTTTTTTTTTCAAGGAATAGGAAAAATGAGATGAAGCAAGAGTTTTGGCTCGGTTTGCAGCGGCGAAGTCAGTTCGCCTGTGTTGGGTGCTGTGGGAGCCTGGAGTGGCAGAGGGCATTCCTAACACAACGGCTGACCCCTCACCCTCTGAAACGAGCCTGTGAGTCACACCGTGGAGCTCTGTTAATGGGTCACTGGCTTCCCAGAGTGGTTTTCTCTGAGAAGTGGCACATTCATTGTGTCCCCCTCTTTTCCACCCCAGGGACAAAACTCTGATAAATCAAGTCCTGCAGGAAACATGGATGTCACAGTCCCAAACCTGCTCAGAGAGCTCTCTGGGGCTGCCAACCGCTCTGCTTGATTCAACTTCTACCCTGACTGAGCAGGTTTGGATAGAATGAGTCTGCAGAAATGTCAGTGGTGCTCCGTGGAAAAGATTTGAGGTCTCTATGTCACCACAGCTGGCCACGGAGGAAGTAAATCAAAGACCTTTCACGCTGCTCCTGCTCCTGCTGCTGATTTAAACAAGTAGAGGCTTCTTGGCAAGTCCGAGATGGAAGTTGAGGATTAAAGCCTGGTAGTTAAAAATAAAACCCCTGCCATTCATTTGGAATTCCAGAAAACTTTGAAATTTTTTGAATTGGCCAGTGAATGGCAGAGACTGGAAGCTTGCACCAAAATTGTGCTTCTGGTCTCATATTGTCTTTTATTAGTGGGTCCTTAAAAAAAAATCCCCTATTTATTTATGAGTTATTATTATTGTGTCATAGACTGCGGCTGCGTTTGATGAGCTGCCTAAGTGAAAATCTGACCGAAACCTTTTGACTATAAATTCCTTGTGGTTTCAGCGAAGGATGGGCTTTCTCATCTGGCACACTTCTGTTATGTGGCCAGTCATCTTTATTGTATGGCACAAAAGTCAGTTTTACAGCTTTGGGGTTTAAATTCTGAATGAAATGAATGTTTTCCTAATGGGTGTGTCAGCTATGTACATTTGCAGCCTGACTTTATCTCTTTGTATCCTTTTTTTCTAACACATTGGCCTAGCAAGAGAGGGTACTGGTTAGTTTCTGGGCATGATGGAGGAAGAATTGTAAGTGACTATAACGTGATGAAGGCTACTTTGGGATAAGGAATCCTCAGTTGGGGTAACAGTAGAATGATTGATGACTTGGGAGGAAATCGAGTGCTTTAAAATAAAACAAGATATGTGTCTTTCAGTCTTCTGAAGAGATGGCACTTTATTTCCGGTTGTCAGTGTATTGAACTTCAAAAGCCAAATCCCCGTTACCCAACTGGACTGATAGGGTTAAACAGAAGGGAACGCTTTACTGGATGGTTACTGTGAGAGAGTCAAGTTGAAGTTTACCAGCTTAGATGGAGGTCATGAGCTGAGCATACACTACAGTGGAGTTCCCGCTGCCTTCTGGTTTTAGGAGACAACAGACTAAGTACCTGGAAAAAAGAATGCACATCTGGGTCTGGGAGAAGTAATCTGTGCTTTTCAGTTGTCTTTGTTTTGTGCTTAAAATTCATCTCTGGTGTGAACTGGAAGTCCTCAGTACCATTGTTCATTGGCAAACAAAACAAAACAAAAACCCAGGGGTGCGAGGGTGGTTCAGTGATAGAATTCTCGCCTGCCTGCCCTGCAGGAGACCTGGATTCAATTCCCAGCCCATGCACTTCCCCAACAAACAAACAGAATTCAACAAATGCTGCAGCATTTGTTCCCACCACACAGCATACAAAAAACCCAACCCATACGTACATAAATAAAAAAGGACTACTCAAAGAAACATCATTTCTACGGCCATGAAATTTAGATAACAACATACTGCTAGCCTGTTTAATTTAAAGACAGACAGCATTTATCTCTGAAATACAACTAAAAAGTAAACCAGCTTTTGCATATTTGTATTCTAATTCTAACTGTGGAAAATATCAAAATTTTAATGTAAGTCTTGGGCAAGTTTTCCCACCATCTGGTACAAGATTAAAAATTGGCATAATATTTGTTGTCTGCTGAGAGCAGGAACGATTTACTTGGTAAGCCCTATCTCGGACTCTATCAACCTCATCCAAATCTGCTTCAGTTTCCATTTTTAACACTGATGGGTTTAACTGAACTGGTGGGAAAGTTGACAGAAAGTAAGTTGCAAAGCTATTCATTTAGCAATTTTTACATGGACTTGGTCAAACAGTAAGAGGGTAGTGAAGTGGCTTCCTAAAACAGTGTTCTTAAAAGTCTGGTTTTAAGACAATTTTTCCTGGTACCTGCCCATGCAAAAAAAAAAACCATTTTGTATACCTTCAATCGAGCTCGCAATGATTATGGGGGTTATGGGAATATTATATATTATATATTCATTTTTAAAGTGCCTGCAATGTGCAGAGTATCTTACTATGTCTCATCACATCATTTCTCTCTTTGGAAGAGTTGCCCATTCGATTGAACGAGAAATATAAGCGCAAAAAAAAATAAAAGAGAGTGAAGGAAGAGATTAAAAGAGGAACTGGGATTACCAGGGAGCTGAAGAGATGTAGGACTGAGTGTGAGTGGAGTCTTGAATTTATCAGCCTGGTTTTATCACCTCAGGCTGCATTTAAATCCCTTCTCAGCAGCATGGTTCTCTTTAATTACCTATCTAGGTGGTTAAACTGTAAAAGAGGTATGTTGGAGGCTGCCTCTGAGTCCTGTCCTAACAGCTCACTCTTAACGGTAGGGAGCCCTGAGAAACATCTGACATCAATATGAAACTCTAATATATTTAAAGAAGTGGTGGACACACAAAGGAGGGGGAATACAAAGACAAAATATATTTGCAGACTGAATCTCTGCCTGTAGAAATAAGTAGAGTGCTGCTAGGAGTTCTACTTTTTTTTTCAAAGTGAAGCATTTGTAATCATTCCTATTTTTGTATCTTTTGTATGCTTCCAGCAATAGAAAATGTATTACATAGGCCTTCTCTATTTCAGAAAGTCTTTGTTGCATGGCTTCCTTCCATAAAGTTAGTGGAATAGGTCATGAACTAGAGGGTAAATGCATCCAAAAATGCCAGGTCTTTCCCTGGGCGGTAATAAGCTGATGCAATTCTATTTTTACAGTTAAGATTTTATCTTTGCCTCTAATGGTTCTGCCTCTAGCCAGGGTTTTATGTTTGCAAATATAAAGTTTTTATACCATGCAATGCATTGTTTTTAGTAGGTGGACAATCCATGCTTGTTGACTAAACTTGAACCAAATGTTGCCAGTTTTGAGCTTGAGGCTAGAGCTGCCGTCCTTGTGTTTGCTGCTCAGTGAGTTTATAAAGCTCTTGGAATCTGTGATTTTGGCAAACATAAAATGCCCGGAATAGGCCCACTTTCCCCTCACAACAAGGAACCAGTACGATTACTATCTGATTAACTCCGGTCTCACAGGCACTAGCGCTGAGACTTGGATGGGTTAAATGGCTTGTCCAGCGAAGGCACATGGGATCAGAGCTCACAGCAAAACCCAGGTGTGACTTCGAGTGGCCTTTCCGGGGAAGCAGGAAGCAGACTGCTCTGCCTGCGAGATGCCTGTATGAACAGTACTTTTATCCCATGGGCAGTGAGAATCAAAGACTCCGCGATGACGTAGAACCTAGCTTTCCTTGGGAGCTTGAGATTGGAGGTGAGATATAGAATGGACTGTTGGATTGAGAGGAAGGGTGTAAGGCACGGATGGAGGGAGGGAAACTAGGAAGACCAGAATGCAGGCTGTTGCACTCATCGAGGTGCAGGAACGTGAAGGGGAAGTCACAGAGACTGGAGAGGAAACTGCAGCAGCAGAGCTCAAGATTCCCGAAGACTGCTGGAGAAGCCCGGTCAGGGAGGCAAGGGTCACTGGGGCATGGTGGCGCTGCCACCAGCTAGATAAAGGGACAGAAGAAAAACTGCAGGAAGGGTCTTGTGAGTCATTAACCAGACTAATGTTCTGTTGATGTCAATGACATTTTAACCCCCAAAAAGAGTTTCCTGAGTAAATAAATATGGTTTTCTAAATTTGCCTCTATCAAAGAAAATATTAATATGAGGAAGAAATTATTTCATACAACGCAGTTTTCCCTAAGCTACCATTTCCAGCCAGATGTCTAGAGAGAAGCTGCCTTTTCTTGTACTTCAGCCAATCCCAGGCGCTGGGAGCTTTCTAAGAAGGGACTCTCATAACGTTGGTTGAAGACAAGGAGCGGTTTGGTTTTTCTGCAACTGTGAAAGAAGGAGGCTCTTTGGGAAGTCATGGTCAGAGTCCCCAAAGGAAAGGGGTAAAGACTACCCCCTGTGACGTTTGTTATAGGTGCCTGATCCACCGCATATCACCCAGTGCCCTCCGTGGGAAATCCTTGCAGGGATTTTATTTTCTTTTTTGCTCACCTCCTCCACCCCCCGGTTTTTTTTTTAAGTCCAAGGAAAAAAACTTTTTGGTGTCAAGATATGTTTTCCTTCCCCTGAGGAACTGGTATTCTTTTTCTTTATAAACAACATGAGGCTAGGTAATTGATTGCACTTCCTTTCTTACTTTGGTCAAGCCAAGATAAGAGCCAAATCTGTATTTTATTTTTAATAACTTTTTAGCACCCTATGTCCTGCATATGCATGCGTCAGTTTTCCTTTTTGTACCTTCATACGTATTGTGGTTTCTACTGTTACGGAAACAATACGTATTCACTGCTCAAAACCTGAAAAGTACAGAAGAGTTTAGATAAGAAAAAAGTTACCAGTGACCCTATGGCTTGAAGATATCATGATGAATAGTGTATATTTTCCTTTTTTAGTTCATTTTCAAATATGAAAATTGTACAGAAAAGGTATTTATAGACAATATGTGTAGGTAGAATGAATATATAAATGTAGATAGCATCTATATATACATATACATGCATTGATGTGTATGTGTAATATATATATATGTTTGTATAATTTTTCAAGGGATATAATCCTGTTTTCCCCTCCAGGTTAATGACTTCTCACAACCTGAACATATTTATGCAGCCGTCACCCAGCTCAAAGAAACAGAGCATTTCCAAGTTCCCAGGTGTCTCCCTCAAGCCTCCCCCTCACAGCTATCTTGACATCTAACTACAGATGTCCTTTTTGCCCAGACTTGTACTTTATTTAAAGGGAATCATTGAGTAGATTCTGTTTTGTGTCTGGCTTCTTATATTCAACATTATGTCTGGGAGATTTATCCATGTCGTATGTAGCAGTGGTTCATTCTTTTTCGTTATTGTAGAGTATCCCACTGTATGATGACGCCACCATTTATGAATCCAATTTCCTGTTGATGGGCATTTGGGCAGCTTCCAGTTTCTGGCTATTATGAATAAGGCTACTGTGAACATTCTAAGGCTTATCTGTTTGTTTGTTTTTTTAATTTCCAAAGTTTACAGCACTTTATACCCACCATACGATAAAAGCAATCATACTTTTAAAACAGCAGAGAGATTTTCTCTTGAAGTATACTCAGTAAGGGAGTGAATCCAGGAAGGAGGTGGGAGTAGTAGGAAACTGGGGATTAATCTAGTAAATTGCAGGTCCTGGCAAACAGTAAGATTACAATGAGAAATACGAGAAAGGAAATGACTCAGTAACTTTGAAAGAGGGAGCAGAGATGAGACAGCAGAATGAAAGAGTGAATGATACAGCTTGGGTTTCGGAGGGGGGGCTGAAGCACTAAATGACTTGAACAGGAGGGGAATTTAGTCTTCAAATCAAATCATCCATGGGGTATTAAGTGCCTCTTAATGAGCACTCACTTTTTGTTTTTAGACTCAGAGCCGTGTTTGCTATTCTAGAAGCTGAGCCTCAGCCATAAGCCTATAGAAGCTTCTCGGGGTTGAGAGTCTGCAGAGGCTGGGAATTTGAGTGGCTTTCTCCTCGGAGTTGTCCTGGAGCAGTAAGAGCCCTGTGCTCAAGAGAGGCTCTCCTTTGTACGCGAGTCTTCGGGGACTGTGGTTTTTGACTGACACTTTTAATTAACAAATCTGCTGGGAACAAAACTCCCTTCAAAGGATGGGCTGGGATGTGGAGCTTGGAGGGTGGGCTGCAGAGGCTCCCTCGGTGCAGTGGGAGTTCTGGAACGTCAAACCATGGGGGAGGTGGGCATCTTCGGGGCCAGCTCTATCAGGGTGAGTGCAGGAATTCCACCTAGAAAGCCTCACAATGACTCAGGGGATGGAGGCCCTGCAGGCTGCAGGGGTGCTTATTGGACAAGCGGGATCTTCATCCATGGAGGTCAGGAGCTGGGCTTTCAGTGCTGGATACTCCTGCCCTCAGGAGATTGAGGAGCCACAGCTCACTTGGTTCAGGATGGGAGGGATGTAGAGAGGGGGACCAGCATTTGGGGGTGCGTGATTCCAGCGGCTGTATTTCTTCCACTAGGGAGCCGAGTTTCTGACCACACCCAGCAGGGTCCTTAGAGGTCTTCCATCAGAACCATATACCATGCCACATCTCATTGGGTCCCGGGCTGATGTGGGTTCCAGCCCAGCATCAGTACCCACAGTGTCAGAGGGTCTAGGACAGGTTCACGAAAGGAAGGAGGGGTAAGGACCCCTCCTAGTATCCTAGCAGGAAGTACTTATGTAGGACATGCTGACCTTGCAATGCATCTTTTAATAGCACAGGTCTTGAAGGAATGACCAAAGTGTTTCTTAGCTCTAATTACCTTGCCAAAGGGAGTTTATTTAACTCTGACATCCTCATCAATTGGTTTCTTAACTCTGAAAACCTGTGACAACCCACCCTGAGGCTAGCTGTGAGTTCTCACATGCCCAGAAGTTTCTCAAAAGGGTTTTATGAAAGCTTTCAGCAGGATTACAATTGTTAAATTGAAGGTGTCACTAACATCATTGTTTCTTTCTTTTTTTATGCTTTGGGAGATGATTCTCCTCTCCTTAGTTCTTTCTATCTCTATTTTAATGTTTTTCTTAGCAAGATAGGCTGTTTTTTTTTTTGGAAAGTTAGGTTTTTATTATAACAGGGGCACAAAATAAAGGCTATACAATCATTATCTGAGATCAAAGCAATTGAATTACAATTCAAAGATTTTAGGTATTTCCCTCTGTCTACTCCAGTATAACAGAAAGTAAAAAGGACTATCTGTATAATAATTCAGTAATCATAATCATCTCTTAAATGCTAACTTCTTGGTTAGAAAAGGAAAAAGATAACATACAGAATGGGAGAAAGTATTTGAGAACTACCTCTCTGATAAGGGTTCAGTATACAGAACATATGCCAGATATCCTACAATTCAACAACAAAAAGACAAAGAACCCAAGTAAAAAGTGGACAAAAGATTTGAACAGATACTTCTTCAATGAAAATACACAAGTGACCAATAAGTACATGAAAACATGCTCAAGGTCATTGGCAGCTCACTAACCCGCTGTATCCCCAGTATCTAGAACAATGCCTGGCCCATAGCAGACACTCAGTAAATAATTGTTAAATAAACAGAAGAAGTTTGGGAAAAGCTGTATACTCTGTTTCCCCCTTGGAGAGCAGCTATCTTAGCAAGATAGTCTTGACTCTTATTTTTACTCTTCTCAGTTCATCTTTGTCTACTTTTTTGTTCTTTTCCTGTTTTTTTGACATGAAGACTGATGATGGTACTTACAGCATTGAAACTCAACAGACTCAGCTTAGCCTACCACCTCCCAAACTGTTTTAAATCTGCTCATCTTTAAAAGAAAGCGGTAATAGGCTCTCACTAAAGATAGAGCTTGATGAGCTGGGATTGTGTCTGGAAACCCCAAGAATGACTTGTGATGTAGTTTGGGAGGTGGTAGGCTAAGCTGAGTCCCTTGTCCACTTTTCTAAGGACATTTTGAAAAACCCTGGGCAGAAGCCTTTATTATGTGAGTTTCTCTAAGATTAAGTTATAATAACAAGCATTAGAAATTGAAGATGATAAAAAATTAGGTCATGTTTTCTGCCTTAGAAACCTTCATACCTCAGCATCTAAATTTCTCCATAAACTGGCTCTTGCCTACCTTTTGATACTTATTTCCTGTTCCTTTTTATCCTCCAGATATGTAAATGTTACCTTGTTTGGTAGAAGGTAGGCTTGTTGAGGGTTTTATGTATTACCTGTGTGGGCTTCACACTGCCTAACACTTAATAAGAGCTCAGTAATGCCATATTTACCAGGCTGGTTCTACGGCCCCATCTTTGACTGAGTAGGGGTGGAGGCATTCTCCTTATGTCAATGATCTGAGCTGGAAGAGTCTCAGCAGGAGGGCTGGGGGGTCCTGCCTCAGGAGAGGGGCTCACATGGTGCCATCCATTGCTTGGGTAGCTGTGGAGCTCCTGAGGTGCTGGGGTGCAGGTTGCCCCTTAGGGTTTGAGGGTGGAGGGGGTCAGCTGAGGCTGGTCCATGTTTGAGCAGGATACCCACTTGTTGCTTTGAGGGACACCCTGGACAACTAAATCTTGTTCAGGCTCCGAAAGTCCCTTGCAAAATCCCCATGTGCCCAGTTTGGGTGGAGGGATAGATTGGTCAAGCCTGGCCTTGGATGAAAACACAATTTATCAGTCACAAGCCAATTCACGTAACTGTTGTGCTGTTGTAGGTGATGGTGATAATGATGCTTGCAATTAAAAAGATAATTGTTTTCCTTCTTTCAGTCACATAGAAAAAATCACCACATGGCAAGACCCTAGGAAGGCGATGAATCAGCCCCTGAATCATATGAACCTCCACCCTGCGGCCACTTCCACGCCAGTGCCTCAGAGGTCCATGGCAGTGTCTCAGCCAAATCTCGGTAAGCCCAAAGTTTTACTCTGAGCTGATTAAACAGGTGTTTAAAACGAGGGGCTTTGGAGCTCAGGAACTCAGTGACTCTTCCTGAGCCCGGGTAGAGATTTTCCTCTCTTTTGGTTAAGAAACGTGCCCTTCTGCTGCCTTTGCCTTCTTTTCTTGGCTTCTTTGCCACCAGTTCAGTGCTGCCTAGTGGTCTCCATTACATTTCCACAATTGCCTTCCCTGGGGTTCTTTGAAAAATAACCTTGGCTTCCTGCTCTCCTCCAAGTGATGGTAAGTAGGATACAGACCCCATTTCTATGGATTTGATCCCCAGGACTGCCAAAAGGCATAATTCTGGCCTCAGATCCTTTTCTTCTCTTCATTAATTGCTGCATAATGCATGGCTGACACTACACTAGGTGCTTTTATGACTTATCTCATTAAATCCCCATAACAACCCTACAATAAGTAACAGAATTCCCACTTTATAAGTGAGTTAATGTTTCCAAAGTCACACAGCTTGTGGAGAACAGATTTAGAGTGTGGAGTGGGGTTGAGCTTGACTTTAGCATGCATTTAACTGTTATATAATCTGCAGGTGGTTTCTTCCGTATCTAAGCTGGGTTAATATGGCTCACTTTTCACTTAATTTAGAATGCTTAGAAGTGATTTTAGACTTGAGAGGAAAATATTTTCTGCTAATTGCCTTTACTTCAAATGGACTGAAAGTATGCACACTGAAGATAATCAGATGTGAATTAATAGACTGCAGCAACCCAACTAGCCAGCTTTTTTAGGGGTAGTTATACCCCCTCGCCCCAAAGACTAAAAATGAAAGAGGCTGGTATTGAAGTTTTTTATGGTGCTGTTTTCATATCTTTCCATTTAAGATCAGAAATCCAGATACCATTTTATACACAAAACAGTTGATTTTAAGGAGTGAAGAGAATCTCCTCTTGGATTTTCAGGAATGAACAGGATAAAAATGGAAGAGTTATTCCTGGCTCCTCTTCCCTCTTACTGGGCCTTACCCAAAGTGAAAATGAACTCAAGTAGACCTGAGTCAGCCTCAGGTGAATATATTGTCCGTTCCTGCAGGAAGTCTGGACTTAGCGGTGTAAAGCCTGCAGATGTAAAATATATTTAAAAAGCAAATGACTTGGAATAACCTCTGTTGTGTTCCTTATCTAAAAGAATTCAGCATGAATGCTTCTACCAGCAGTGGTAAACCAAAACCTTTCTTGACTCATTTGCTCCAAATATAAAATACCACGTAGAAAGTGGATGCAAATATAACAAAGAAACCCCAAATTAAAGGGATGTAGAATAGTGTGACAGTTTCTTTAAATGATTTAACTTGCACCAACAGTTCTAAAAACTGATTATGGAAGCGTTAACTTTAATTTTAAAATTAATTATAATTGGGAAAAATCATTCATAGACCTCATAAAAAGAAAATCCAGACATTTCAAGAGAGTGAGCAAAAAGTGAGTCTTAGGGATAAAAAATGAAAAAATAATAGGGGGAGATAAAGGGTAAAAAACTGGGTAGATTGAAATACCTGTGGTCAATGAGAGGGATGGGTATGAGTTATGGGATGCATGGCTTTTTCTTTTTATTTTTTTTCTGGAGTAATGCAGATGCTCTAAAAATAATCACAGTGATGAATACACAACTATGTGATGATATTGTGAGCCGTTGATTGTACACTGTGTATGAACTATATGTGTGTGAAGATTTCTCAATAAAAATATTTTTAAAAAAAGAGAGATAAAAGGACATGGTGTATGCAAACTCTTAAAAGATTCAGGGGCATAACAATAATGTGTGCATATTAAACATTGGGGAATTTGGGTAATCAGTATAAAAGAGTTCTTTGTAATATCCTAGCAACTTCTCTATAAATCTGAAGTTATTTCAAAATAACGCATTAAAAAAAGAAGTGAGTCTTCCTCTAATCTGCATTTCTTCAGTTCCCTGGTTTGATTCTGGGAGCCCAATAGTGTTTCCAGTTGTGTGTGTGTGTGTGTGTGTGTGTGCCTCTTTACACAAATGCAAGCACATTATACCCACTATTCTGCATCTTGCATTTTTTATTTTCCTTTCTACAGCCTTATGTATAGATAGCTGTCTCATTCTTTTTAAAAACTGCCTCGTCATCCAGTATTTAATATATTATGATTAATTTACGTAACTAGTCCCCGTTTGATGGCTCTTTAGGTTATCAGTGTGTTGCTAGTACATATAATACTGGAGTGGGTGGTCTTTGTTCATGTTTTTTTTGTGTGTTCTCTTGTTAGCTCTGGAAAGTTATGCAATAAGTAGGAAATGGACTAATTAAATTAAAAGGACCTCAAATTCTTGAAACCTGATATTGACGGCACATGTGAATCAGCCTGCACATACACACACACACACACACACACACATACACACACACACACAGCCCTATTGTACTAGTAAAACCATCTAAAGATGTTGTAATCTAAAAGTTGAGAACCAAGTTTACCTAGAGTTGAATAAACTATCTTATTTTCCAGATATCTAAAAAGTCAGGGCAATACATTTTTCAAGTCGTTTATTCTGGGAGTTTTCCAACAATACTTGAACATTTGCCTGTTATGAAGTGTGTTCCTTGTCTGTGGAGAATTGCAGATGTGTCCGAAGGATGGAAATGTAATAGGGAGAGCCAAGTAAGCTCCAAAGACCAGGGAATAATGTCGAGAGTCACAATATGGTCTTAATAATCAATGATTTACTGAGAATATTTTACTTCAAGCTGCAGCCCTGCTTGTGGCTCACGCTCTTTGTTAATCTTTAAAAATGAAACGAGCAAATCATTCTTGTTTTTTGAGTCTAGAATGTTTCTCAATGACATTCTAGAATGTAGCTGACAAATAAGTCAACTGAGCGATATGTCCCCTTTGATGAGATGTACTTATGTGCATTAGAAAATGACTGTTTTATTGCGGTTCTGTATTTTTCCGTAAGGTTAGGTACATGGGCTTGAGAGCCAGACTGGATTTTAGCTGGGTGACCTTGTCAAGTTACCCTACCTTTCCGTGCCTCAGTTTCCCCATCTGAAAAATGGGGGTATTAATAGTGTGAGGAAATTATATGAGTTTATATACGTGTGAAGTGCTTAGAACTGTGCCTGGCACATAGAAAGCTATAAATAAGTATTTTTATTATCATTATTATTCTGTGTGGATAGGAAAGTTTTGTTTTATATTTTATTTAACTATAGAATGTTAGTTTGTAAGACAGTTTCATTGTTCATCCTAAAGATTTTCAAGAAAAAAAGGTTTTATTTCAGGCCGGTTAGATTGCATAATTAAATTAGGGACACTATATTTGTGACTCTCAGCGAGAGTAGCGCCCTCTGGTGAAAATGTTTCCGTTCCCATTTCCCTAAGAAGTTTCTTTTCAGAAGAGTAGACATCTTTTTTTTTTTTCCGGCGAGATGTATCTGAAATGTGACTTGTAGATCAAATCATATTTTAAATGCAAGAGTAAAGGCATCCTGGAATGAGTGATTTTGTAAAATGGAGGATTATTTTCTCAGGCTGCCTCAGGGTCCAGTGAAAAGCTTCCCTCTGCAAGTTGGCAGATTCCTGGTATATCTGAACTCACAGAATGCTTAAATGCCTAAGTAAAATGAAACCGGCTCTGAAGGGAAAATATTTTTTTTTAAAAAAAGGTTTTTGCCTTTTAATTTAACTAACCGTCTCCAGCTTAGTCTAGTTTTTAACTGAAATTTTAGTTCTTGTATTTGCCAACTCAGGTCCTCTCTGAGGTTTTATGTGATTTGATTTTGTCTGAGAACAACTAGTGACCTTAAGTCTGAACCCCCAGAGATATTCAGTGAATAAGGAAGTGAATTCAGTGAAGAAAAGAAGACCTTGGAGGATTTTAAATAGCACATGGTGGAAGCCATAGCACTGTTATGACCCGGGGCTGCAAATTAGATTGAATTTTCACTTTTAAGTAACATGTTGAAGGGGGGAAGGAAATTACTCTTCATGTGAAAGTTGATTTTTTTCCCCCCCTTACACAAACCTGATAGGATCTCATATCTTTTAAATGGATTATTGGCTTTCTTAGCTACTAAATAAAACCAATACTCACCACATTGTTTTGTTCATGTCCACTAAATTGTTTTGAAGGAGGAAAAAATATGAAACAAATAGAAAAGTATTCTTTACGTAGGCCCTGTTGTGATATACAGAATAGTGTGCTTTGGGAAAATGGAGCCTGCTGTACCAGTCAGTTATGTGTTAGGGTGATAGAGGTGGAGAAACGGGCAAAGGGGCGGGGTACACAGTGGGGACCCTCTGTATAAGGGTTAATAGAAAGAACTTGCAAACAGAACTGGGTTTCTCTTGGTGTGTTAGTCAGGGCCCTCCAGAGAAAAAAAAAGACAGTGTGTGTGTATGTGTAAATATCATGCAATTTACAGGGATTGGCAAAGCCAGATTCCATAGGGCAGGACACAAGCTGGGAACTCCGATGGAAGGTTTCAGTGAATTACCCGGGAGAAGCTGGCTGGCTGAAGTAGAAATGGAAATTCTTCCTTCTGTCTCAAGGCTTCAGGCCTCCTTTTAAGGCCTTCACCTGATTGGATGAAACTTCATTGCTGAAGGCAACCTCCGCAGTTGCTTGTAGATGTAATCAGCTGTAGATGCAATCCATGAAATGCCTTCACAGTAACAATCAGGCCAGTGCTTGCTCAACCAAGTGACTGGACACCAAAACTTAGCCAAGTTGACATGTGAACTTACCCATCATACTTTGTTTAGACTTTTAATCGCTTGGTTAGCTATTTAACCTCTCTGAGCCTCATTTTTCTCTTCAGGAAAATGCTGATAATGACAGTGCCTACATCTCAAGTTGTTTTGGATATTTAGGTGGTCCATGGCTTGGTACCTCGTATACAGAAAGCCCCCAAAAAACGTAGTGTTGTAGCTATTATTGTTAGCAGGCAGCCTGGTTTTCCTAACCTCTCTGGCACTATTGTACTGAGAGAAAGAGCCTGTCCAGTGCTCAGTTAGAAAGCCGTCCTGCTTCTCCCTCAGAAAAGCACAACCCTTGTTACTGCAGCTTTTATCATTTAGGAACCTTCGCTTACAAATTGTGAAACTAGCTGGCATTGTACCCCACCACCACCCTCACCCCAAAAAATCTCCGGCCCAGATGACGATTGAGAGAGGATCACATGCCTGGTCCAGCTCCGCCGCCATCAGGCCATTAGCAGAGGGAGTGTGTGTGGCGCAGTCACGCTGTACGTGATGACAGTGTCAGGATTTTCCCATTTCTCGCTGCACAAATACTGAAATCATGCAGTAATTTTAAACATCTCCATATTTTAAAATGTTTTTGCCGAGTGAAATTGGCATGTCATTTTGCCTCTTTTTGGTGGTAATCCCAGCGATCATGAAATGCAGCATCCTGGGCTCCCGTCACCCATTAACGGGGCTCTTTGTTAGAACCTGTCCCCAGCCTGGGGTGCCGGTGCTCCCAGACAGTATAGGAAAAATAAAGAATGTGTAATAACTTCACCAGACTGCCAGCCCTAGCCAGTTCAGAAACTTTGGGTAAAGTGCAGCCAAAGTGTATTTCCATTGCTATAGGGATTTTTTTTTAAATATTCTACACCCATGCACACACACACACACACACACACGTCCCCCTTTGAAGATGTGCCATGTACCCACCCTGAGTCTTAAGTCCTCCAGATCTGTGTCTTGAGCTGTACTTTAAATTATAAACACATGTGTGGATTTTTTTTTTTTTTTTTTTTTTGCAGGGCTTGCTTTTCAAGACGAGATGGAAAATCTTGTCTGTGCTCCGTGTGCGAAGTTGGCTCACTGTTCCCTCTAGGAAGCGTACAAAGGCACTTAAAAACATTTTATCAGGAGCAAATAAACAGCCAAGGGATCCCGAGACCTGGTTTTACTTAAAGCATGTAGAAAGGTACCCTGCAAGGTCACTAAAAAGTCAGGTTTATACTCAGGGTTTTTGCTTTTTTTTTTTTTCTTTTTCCAGTGTTTTTTCCTAATATAATTTGCATGGTGAGTTCATGGCAGACACATCTGGCTACTGTGATTTTTCCAGCTCTGATATTCTTACTACATTTTGAACTTTGTGGTTTGTGCAAGATAAATTAGGCCAAAGTGCAAGGTACATGCATACATCAACCCGAAAACAAACTAAAAATCCCCACACGCTTTATGGAGAAGGGTGGAGGATGGTGAGGCATTGGTGGAATTGCTAAGGTGAAAAGTGTGTGTTTATGGAAAGGAAGGAAGAACAGTGGGTAGAGGAAAAGGGGAAAAGGCTCTGGTTAAAAAGGTCTTTTCTTGATTAAAAAAAGAAGGAAGAGAGTCTCTTAAACACATTAAAAAGCAATGTTAGTTTCATGTTTGAGGTGGAGGAAGTCATTCTATTGTCAAAATTCATCGTAGAATTTAATGAACACTTTTGAAGACTTTTCCAAAAGGAGAGTGATTATAGCTCCTTTCTTTTAAAGCTTTTAAGGAATATATGAAATGGGGCTGAAAAAAATATTAAATCAATAAATTCAAGCCCTTTTGTGCAATAAGGTGTGTTCTAGTTTGCTAGCTGCCAGAGTGCAACACACCAGAAACGAATTGGCTTTTAATAAAAGGTGATTTATGTCATTAGTTCTTCAGAGGAAAGGCAGCTAACTTTCAACTGAGGTTCTTTCTTACATGGGAAGGCACAGGGTGATCTCTGCTGGCCTTCTCTCCAGGCTTCTGGGTTCCAACAACTTTCCCCAGGGTGATTTCTTTCTGCATCTCCAAAGGACTGGGCTGAGCTGCGAATGCTGAGATGAGGTATGCTGATTTCTTTCTGCATCTCCAAAGGACTGGGCTGTGCTACGTTGAGTCTCTCATTTAAGCACCAGCCAATTAAGTCAAACATCATTCATTGCAACAGGCATGCCTCCTAGCCGACTGCAGATGTAATCAGCACCAGATGAGGTTCACGCACCATTGGCTTATGTCCACAGCAACAGAACTAGGTGCCTTCACCTGGCCAAGTTGGCAGGTGAATCTGACTACCACAAAGTGGGACAGAATAGTATATAAATAAATGGAATATTGTGTTCTCATGGGTATATTCCATTTACCTTAATACAGATGAATCTGTTATTTATAATCAGCATTTATATAATTTGATGTATTAAGTCAGATGAGAAGATTTATAGATTTTATCATCTGACATTTATATAGAAAATCTCCCTTTGATAAAAAGTTATCAAAGGCTGGGAAAAATGTTTGACCTCATAATTTCCCAAGAAAAATATTCTCCAAGACAAAAGTCCTTAGTAGGATGCTAAATGAACACTTTGGAAGTTGTTATTTGTAATAGCAGAAAAAAAACTTTTTTTGATGTGCCTACAATACAAAAGTAGTTAAATATATTAGTAGCCATTAAAATAATAGTTATTAAGTCCATGTAGACACATGGAAACTGTTTGTTATATCATTCTGATTTATAAAGCAGGCAAAATTATTTGTGCCATGGTTATAATTGTTTTTTTAAAAAGACTTTGTTTAGATTCTCTCTTTTCATGAGCCTGAGTGGGTTCAGGACAGTGACTTGCTTTCCATCTGTGTATTCCTATCCCCAGCATGGTGCATTATGCATCACAGGTGCACCGTTTGTAAAATAAATGCATTGACTAGATCAATTCTGTATTTTAAATGTTAATAGTGATTAGAGTGAGACTTTTGGATTGTGTGTGATTTCCCTCTATTTTTCTGTACTATGGTTGTATCACTTTTATTATAGAAAAAAAAAAAAGGAAAGGAAGATGACCTGGTGTCTGGAGCCTTTTAGGGTGGGAGAAGAGAAAAGAGTGTATTGGGAAGAAGTTTCCAGGCCCTTCGTGAAATATAAATATAACCGCAAGTGCTCAGCCTTACACAGCTTCTGTAAGGAAGAATCAGTGGTTGTGTCTGCCTGTGGCAAACAAATTATTCAGCTGTCACCAAGATTAGTATTTCTCTAAGTGTGGTCCGGGTCCGCTACCAGTTGCAGCCCTTGGGGCACTGGTTAAATATACATCTTCAGAATCCAGTAGTCTGTTCCCAGGGACCCCGTCGTGGGCCGGCGGCTACCAGGCGGAATATTGCCTGTGCCCCACCCCTGGAAAATCTGTCTCAGTAGGTCTAGGGTGGGGTCTGGGAATGGTACTGTTTTCAAGTGCCCACATGACTCCGAGCATCAGCCAGGTCTGGGAACTGCAATAGAATAAGCACAGTGCTTGGGGAAGGCCGTTAGAACCAATGGCAAAAATCCACTTAAATGTTCACTCTCTAAGTATCTGAAAAGGACTGAGCAGACTCCCTGAGTTTTTGACTGGGCTCTTTGTCTGAAATAGATGTTTATCAGGGCATTGATGGTTGTCACTTTGGCACTTTTCGGTGTGAGTCTGTACTTGAGCATTGGGTAAAAAAAGTGAGCTCTGAAGCCACTTTCCAGAGAGTTCTGAGCCCCCCTAAACCAATTAAACTGCAAAACCTATTGTCTAAATTCACTGGGTACATGCATAAGTTTGCTTGCTGAGAGTGGGCCAGAGATTCAGATCTCTGTAAACTTACCCCCCACCCCCCGAACGCATTCAGAGGAGTGCCCCACAACTTGGAGAAAGGGAAGCCTCTTAGAAAGGAGGTGTAAAGGCTAGGGCAAACTTTGGTTTAACTTAGCACCTTCCTTGTTTGCACCTCGTTCATTCATTCATTCATTTTTAATGGAGTCTGATCTCTTCACCACGCTGTGAACCTCTGCTGAGAGTTTTAAAAATAATTTTGACAGTTTCAGTATATCTGTTGGCTGTCTTCCAATAATCTGCCTTTAGGAACTTCCTCACCTTGGGGAATTTCATGCTGTTAAAGTTTGAGGCCCTCTACAGGCAAGGGGATTCTGGAATGATCTGTCATTCAGCTGCTTGTTCCAAGTTGATAAGTGCTAAGTGACATTGCGACACTTTTCTTTGATGTCCTCTTTGGGGCCCCTGCTGATATACGCCTGTCTATGTGAAATCATCACCTCCCCAGCCCCGGGATCAGCTGGAAGATTGATTTCTTCTTCCTCTCTAGAAGTCTAAATTTATTCTCTGGGTGTTTTGCAGTTGCTGATGGTCAGGGACAGCTGTCCTGCCATGCTTTACTCTAAATAATTCTCAGTGACGAAGTCAGCACAATAATACCCTAAAAGAAGCCAGGAATGCAAATGCCTCGATAGCCTTTCCTCATTAAATGCTGGAAAGAGGAAGATGATTTTCTCCCTTGTTTAAAAAGCAAATATACAAAAAAGGGGGGGGGGGGGTGGCAGGAAAAAAATAAAACTAACATGTTAAAAAGCAGCATAAGATTCAAGAATATTAATTTCCCCACAGATTATATAAATATGGTTATTGTAGAAAATACTGAACAGCAAAAAATGAGAAATCAAGAGACAGTGTCATCTTACCATTCAAAATCACTCTGACATTTTCTCAATACAAATATGAACAAAACTTGGAAAATCTTCCACATTCTTTATTGTAGCCTACTTTTTTCACGCAGTATACCATAATCATCTTTCCTATCAATAAATATTTGCCAAATTTTTTATTAGCTTTTTTTATTGGAAAGGTGATAACTGGGATATGGAAAAAATTTCAAACAGTTCCAAAGGGTATTTATGAAAAGTAAGTCTCCTTCCCTCCAGGACCACAGCCCTTTTCCTTCTCCTTAGAGAAAACTGCTCCTCCCAGCTTTCTTAGTATATGTCTTGTCTTTTTTTTTTTTAACTTGATATGTCTTAAAGAGCTTTATAAGTTAGTATACAGATTCATTCATTCTTTATCAACAATATATTGAATATTATGTGTTGAATATATAATATTCTGTTCTGTGATAGATTCGCCATAGTTTATTTAACCAGTCCCCTGTGCTGAATGTGTAGTTTCTTTTTATTGTTTGCTCTTATGAACAGTGCCGCAGTGTGCATCCTTGTCCCACATGCTGTTTATGTATAGGATAATTTTGCAGGGGAGGAATTCCTGGGTCAGAGAGTTTGTGCATTTAAAGTTTTAATAGTTATTGTTCCATTGCCTCTTAAAAAGACTATACCAGTGTACTGCTAACAATATACCAAAGTACGTTTTTCTTTTAGTTTGCTAATAGACATCAATAGTTGAAATTTAGTCTGCAAACTTTGTCTTTGCAGTTCTGATAGGCAAAAACAAGATTCTGTGTTTCATTTTTTTTCAATTATGAGAAGACTTAGACATATTTTACTCTGTTTTATAAACCATTACATCATGTTGAAAGCTGCAAAATATTCCCTCGCATGAGCTTAACCAAATTTATTCAGCTAGTTCTTTCAGAGAAATACATATAGGTTGATTCTATTTTTTATCATTATAAATAATGTTGTAGTAAATGTTCTTGGGCTTAAATTTTTGTGGCTACCCTTAATTTCCTCATTTTTTCCAGTTCTGTGGAATGTGTTTTTGTTACTAAAGAATTCCTTAAAAATACAATTTTGATGTATTTTTCTTTTATCAAGCTAAATAAGTGTCTAAAGATCCACTGTATTTGCTATACTGCTTTCTTTTTAAAATGTAATTTAAAGTACCCCAAAATGTTTATTTTTAATCAGGTACCTAGATTTCCCACCAGCTCTGTTTTTCAGCCTGTGTGTCCATATGTTGTTTTTTTTCCATATGTTTTTGACTAAGTCATAAATGGAAGTTTCATTTAAAGTTATTTTGCTTCCCAGTACATGTCATGCATTTCATTCCATATTATTTTTGTCCTTTTCCTTTCCAGTATTATGTTTCTCAGACAACAGTGAAGAGTGACTTGTGAGTTTTGAATTTTGCCAAGAGCTAAATATTTGCAAAGCTGGGGAAAAAAATAAAGTTAAAAAAAAATTTTCAAGTGACTGATTTAGTCCTGGTTCACAGGAATTTCATTTAGCTCCTTCAGATCTCACACTTCAACTATCAAGAAAAATGGTCTTCTCTTTCCACCCTTACTAACTGCCATCATGCCTGAGATCATTAAAATTGAACTGTCGCTGGTCCCCCGATGGAGCTGGGTTATCCAGTCCTGACATAACAGATGCTCAGGACAGCCCCAAATTGACGCTTTCTGGATCCTTCCCAACACGGTTTGTTGTTTTTCTCTGGCTACTGCCTGGAACCTTGCAGACAGGGCTGCCCCGCTGGAGACCACCCCTTTTGGGAGTCACACCGTGTCTCATTTGCTTGTGCTTCCTCTCCTCCTCCGTGTCTGTGGCAGTTTGAAGTGCGCAAGTTCTTCTCTGCAGTTTTAGGGAATTTCAGGGTCCATGTTGGCACTTTCTCCGGTCTCTGCCAAAATGAAAATTCTCACCCTTCAGGGAGTTTGGGGTGTGTGTTGGGAAGTGTTTTGTTTTGTTGTTTTAATGTAACTTTTAACTTTGAGATAATCTTAAACTTACAAGAGTTTCATGAATAGTACAAGGAACTCTGCCCAGATTTGCCTTTGCCAATTGTTTTTAATTTGCCCCATTTGCTTTATCCTCTCCCTCTCCTGCTGCCTCTCCCTGCCACGCCATGTGTTCGTGTGTGTGTGTGTGTGTGTGTGTGTGTGTGTATGCTTTTATTTTCTGGAACCATTTGAGATTTAAGCTGGAGACATCATGGCTCTTTACCCCTAAATATATCAGATTGTATTTTCTAAAAGAGCATATACTTGCATAAGCACAGTGTAGGTACCCAAACCAGGAAATCTAAGATCAATGCAATACTGCTTTCTAATTCACAATCCATATTTGAAATATCTTCAGTTCCTCCAGTAATGGCTTTTATTTCTATTTTTGTTTCCTGATCCAGGATCTACTGCAGAATCATACATGGCATTTAATTGTCTTGTCTCCTTTAATCTCTTTTAACCCAGAACCATTCCTTAGCCCTTGTGTTTCTTGACCTTGGCGTTTTTGAAGAGTACAGGCTCATTATTTTGTAGACTGGTTTTTAAATTTGGATTTGTCGGGTGTTTCCTCATGATTAGATTTCGGTTATATGTTTTTGGCAGGAATACCACATCATACAGGAAGCACATGATGTCAGTTTGTCCCAGTATTGGTGATATTAGCTTCAATCACTTGGTTCGAAGAGTCTCTGTGGAAGGTGAGGGAACAGGGGCAAGGTTTGCTTAAGTCAAGTGGCTAATCAAACGACCGTGTTCAATAAAGACAAAGGGATATCAGAAAAAGCCTTTCGATGCGCCAGGTCTCTGTGAGGTGTGACCTAATCAGGTAGCCCCACCCCTTGGAATGGGTAGCAAATAGCTATTTCTAGCCTCTTAAAGTTTACTCAACATTATTTGTTTGACAAATAGTATATGTAGCTATTTCTACAGACATCTAACTGTAAAATGAAACTGTTGCTTCCATCCATTTATTTCCTACCCTTGCCTCTTGCAAAACTCATCATTCAAAAGGATAAAAAGAAGTAATTGAGTTAAGCTGGGAGGACGGGAGGCCATGCCTGAGAAGATAAGAAGGCCAGGGAGAAAAATGCCTCCTGTGGGGCCCTGTGAGGTTGCTAGAGGTGCCTGCAGGTTTGGCTCTGAGACTCCTGGGAATATTAGCGAAGAGGGAGATGTGTTCAGTGTTAGATTCAGAGCATTCCTGAAGGAAAGGCTCAACTGGTGTAAGGAGAAATGGAACTTTCCCAGATAGGGACCTAAGAGGGGGGATCCTATGGGATCAAGTCTTTTTGATGTAGGGGCGATGTCCTAAAAAATATCTCAACAGTGAAGGCTGGGAGATTCACAGGGAGGTTTTCTGTCACCTCCCCCAAACCCTGTGTGACAGCATGACCTCAGAGCTACAGTGAACAAATGCAGAGAATCAAAACAAGTGTGTACCGAATGCCTGGTTTTTGATTCGAGGATAAAATTGAGAAAATCCAGAGCTGTAGTTCTTTGGTTGTGTGTTCATGTTTTTGTTTGTTTGTTTTTAAGAACAGGACCCCTTTTGCACACTCCCAGATGGCATTTAGAGCGATAGGTTTTTTTGTTCTATTTTGTTTGGGGGACCAGGGTATCTCCTAAGTGTTCAGAAACACAGCTACTCTGGTTTCTGGTTTGTGTTTTTTAACTGACAAACCAAAACAACATATAAACATAAACAGTCTTAACATACAAACATTCCGTGTATGATATACAACCAGTGGGTCACGGTATCATCACATGGTAGTATGTTCATCACCATAATCATTTTTTAGAACATTAGCATCACTCCAGAAAGAGAAAAAAGAAGAATCTCATACATCCCATATCCCATCCCCCTCCATCTCATTGACCACTAGTATTTTCATCTACTGAATGTATCTATATCTAGATATAGATATAGATATGGATTTTTTTTTTTTGCATGGCCAGGCACTGGGAATCAAATCTAGCCAATATATTTTAACCTTTGTTCCCCCTATTTTTTTTTCTATACCCCTTACCACTCCCTTTCATTGATCACTAGTATTTCAATCTACTTAATTTGTTGTAACAAGTGTTCCCCCTATTATTTATTTATTTTTAATCCATATCTTTTACTCATCTGTCCATACTGTGGCTAAAAGGAGCATCAGACACAAGGTTTTCACAATCACATAGTCACGTGCTATGCTGGTTTCAAACACACACACACCTACAAACCTTATTTCTCCTTCCTCAAATGTGACCCGAACACCAGGCTCTCCCGGGGCCAGGAGGCCAACAGCTGAGAGCCACCCAGCTGAAGGAGAGCCTCTCACTCCACAGCGTGGCCCCAGAACATCTCCTTCGCGGGAAGGCTTCACAATTTTTTTACTTTATCCTACTGTATCACGTAGTCTGGCAATTTTCCACATCGTATGAGCAATGAACTGAATGGAGATTTCTGTCACTCCGAGTACAGGCCAAAAACAGTGCTCACCTGGGCCGGCGAGGCTCTGCCCGCCTCTTCCTGCACGTTCCTGCCCCTCAGCCTTTGCTCCCCAGCCTCAGTGGCTTCCCTGTTTTTCGCTTTTAACGTCTTTATTCACTGTCCAAATCTCTCTGGGATTTATCAGGGTACCACACTAACCTGGACAAACCGGCAAAACCTCACGCCCTATTCAAGATTCCGTGTACTTACGGTGTTCAAATTAAACTTGTGAAATTAGGAAATGTACTACCCAAAATATCAATTTTGCACCAAATAAACATCTCTCCCTTTAGTCTCATATAGAAGTTTGAAGTTTTAAAACATGGGCAATATCATCCTTTACCCAGCCCTCTGATATACCTTTGTCCTATCCAGATCAGCTTCATTCATATCTCTACTCGATGTCTGATCACTTTTTCAACTTTTTAAACAATTCCTGTAATGGGGTACTGCTGACTTTCATTGTTTCAGAGCTCCAACTCTGAGTCTCAGGTATGGCATAAATACCCGAAGTTTCTGGGAAAGACCACGTTATATACAAACAGCTCAGTCAGTATCTCACAATTTAGCATTAACGGTTACACCTCCTGAATCTATGTGACTGCTGTAAGAGCGTACAATCTAGGACCCTTTAGACCCCAACCTGATAACCCAGGCTCTCGACTTCTGAATTTTTATGTTTTAGTTAGTCCATATGATTGAAGCATGATAATATTTGTCTTTTCGTTCCTGACGTTTCATTCGACATACAGCTCTCAAGGTTCATTCATCCAGTTGCATGTATCACACCTTCATTCCTTCTTGTGGCCCCTCAGTAGTCCACTGTATGCATACACCATAGTTGCCTGCCTATTTTTGCACAAGGACCCCAAGATCACATGTCAGGCAAATTCCCACCCTAGGGCCTCGAATGCCACCCACCTACCCTAATTTCTGCACTTTTCAGGTCTTTTTTTAGATCACACATCACCTCTTCAGAGCGGTCTTCCTTAACCTCCCTGCTTAAAATAGCTCCACATCAATTTATTAAAAGCCCTTTTCATTTAAATTATACCGTATATTTGCTCCTGTCTGTCTCCCCACTAGATTAACTACAGTCTCATAAAGGGCAGGGACCTTGCTCTCTTGGTCAGCACCTAGAGAGAGCACCTCAAACCTGTTTGGTGTCCAACACGTATTCAGCGAATGAACAGTTGACCAACAGTAGGCTGGAAAGAAAAATAGCATCTCCTTTGCTACCCTCAAACACCACCACTATTACAATTCTGATATGTTTTCTTCCATTTCAGACCTTTTTGGAGTCACTAGAAATCCTACCAAATCCTCAATAAAATACATATGCAGAAATTCCCAAATTTCCTTAATCTTGCTTCCCTTGGTTAATTTTGTTTGTTTGTTTTCTTTCTTCGTGGTCCCACTTAGTACAACACTTGAATCACATTACTATCTTTGCTAATCTGATTGCTGAAAAATGGATCTTACTTTAATTTGCATTTCTGCGAATTTTTGCAAAGTTGTCATGTAATTTGCATGTTCTCTTAACGTATTAGGTCCTCCCTCTAACTATTTATCTCTTGGAGTCAATGCCTTTTTTATGTAATGAGCTCTTTATGTAATAAAGATATTTTCTAAAGTGGCATGTTATAAAAAGCAAACCAATTAAAAGCTAGCAGCTCACACTGAAAACTTTCTCTCCTCTTCTTGTGGGACACAATTGTAGATTCATTTTCTGTTATTTAGGTTGGGTTGTCACACTTTGCACCTGGAGTAGTTTTAATAAATCGTTCAGGAAATCTAACCCATAAAAAGCTATAATAAACTCTCTCCTGACTAATGAAAATAAATGCATGAATCAGAGTTTCCATTTCCTGGTGGGATAAAAGTATACCTGTTGTCTGAAGATAGTGAAACAGTTTGGGTTATGCTGCTATGGCAGCCCATGGAATTCAATTCAAAGTCACAAAGATAACTTTGTGAAGCAGCAAAGTGCCCAGTTTCCTTCTTTAGTCAAGTTAGGTCATTGTTTGCTTAAATTCACTACTTCCACAGATGTACTTCCTGACACAGGCCATTTCTGACAAATCCTAAGATATCCCAGAAATGGAGTCAGGATGGCATATTCTGATGCTGCTTTAGATGAAAGAAATATGACTCTTTAGAGCAAAAGGATCCAGAGGAAATATACATGACAGAAAGATGTGATTCTTTTTTTTCCTAGCCTTCTCTGTCAAAAAATTATGAGAACTGATTTTTTAAAACTTTTTTCTTATATAATATAACATGTATATGAAGCAAAGGAAGAAAAAAGCAATAGTTTTCAAAGTACTCTTCAACAAGTAGATACAGGACAGATCCCAGAGTTTGTCATGGGCTGCCATACCATCATCTCAGTTTTTTCCTCCTAGCTGCTCCAGTATATTGGAGGCTAAAGGAATAAATATATATTTTTTTATCATCACTTTTCTTCTTTTTCGTGAAAAATAACATATATACAAAAAAGCAATAAATTTCAAAGCACAGGGCAATAATTAGTTGTAAAACAGATTTCAGAAGAGAACTAATTTTTAAATTCTTTAACTGCCAAGACTATATAAGCTTTGAGTAATGCTTTTTTTAGGGAAAATTAAAAATCAGTGTTACAGGCATTTTATCTTTACACCCAGAGTTGCTTACTGGCTTGTCAACTATATCGCTGTTTGGATGGGCAGAGAGGATAGCAAGTAGGAAAATCATTTCCTGGTGCTAAAACTTCAGGATTTCCTGTGAAGTGGATGTAGGTTGAGTTACAAGTGTAAAACAGGAAGAAATTGGGACATCTGGAGAACCTAAGGCCCACCTGTCACGCTTTAGGGCACCTGGAAGTGGTTTTAATGAACATGCATACATCCCAGCGTCCTGTGCCTTATCAATGGAGTCAGCTGAGAAATTTCCTTGTGTTTGTTCTCACCCGGAATTGGAATAAAGGGCTCAATGTGAAGTTGGGATAGTGCAGCTTCTTGGTTTAATACTTTACAGATTTTTGGAACCGAATGCACCCTTAAGTGAAAAGCTGCTTTTTTTTTTGCTGACCTTGTTGGATGGCTAATACTGTTTCTGGGAAATAAGAGAAACAAGCGGCTCATTGTTGGCAGGAGCTGAGAGAGACACAAGGAGGGTGAGAGACGTCTGCAGGCCTTTTCTTCCCCCTCTCTTCATTGTATCGTGACTGAGTCAAGGGCGGACTGTGGCTCAGGATTTTCTTGCTACCTCTGTAGACATGTGTTTTCCATCAGACGGGGCTGCGTGACACCTGACATTGGCCAGTTCACATGAGTTAAACCATGTACTGTCTATAAACAGAGAGCAAAAGGCCCACAGCTGCACCCAGACACTCTTGATGCCGAAATATGTTTTAAAGCTTGGGGTGGCTGGGTCCGCACATGTCAGAAACAATTTACACCTGTATGTCTTGGCTTCTTCCAGTTTGCGCTCTTCGAAAGCCGCCGTGGCCAAAAAGTCTGGTGCAGGCTGGTGGCCACGCCTCTCCCTCCCATTCTGACCTTCCTGAAATGTGAAAAGTAGTTTTGCATCTCATTTTGAAAACTGACTTTCTCTGAAGGACTGAAAGAACAAAGACCTGTACCATTTTCTATAAAACCAGATCATGCCGTGAGGGTGCCGTCAGAACATGTGATTCAAGTTGATTTCATCATTTCAGAGTGGTAAATAAGTTAACCAAATCGATCTGCTGTAGAGTTTTTCATGAAATAGTAAAAAAAGAAACACTTCTCATCCTCGTCATCATCTTTAATTTTTTTTGATTACTGAGGGCACTCAGTACAGGCAGAGGTGGGTGAGCCGTGGCCTTTTATCTTGTGGGCTGGTTTTCCTGGGTTTGTTACATGGTCTTGTGTGTGTGATTTGTGCCAAGTCATTTCACTTCCCAAGTGTCTTTATCCCAACAGTTACCGAACTGGTGTAAGTCATTGGTTTTAAATTGGGTCCCAAGGTGCCATGCTGGGGTCTCAGGGGAAGGAGAGCAAAAGCTAAGCTTGGTTATTACTCTCCCAGGGCCTGGTCTCCAAAAGCTGTGCCTGTTCAACACGTTTTAAAAATGTGTTTAATATTTTGGCATGACAGTTGGGGACCACCTCTAGGGGAAGCAGGGTGAAAGCAAGACCAAGAAGATTTAGAGAAGACAGTCAAAGAGGTCTCTCACTCCTTACCAGCACCAGCATTGGTCTCAGGCCTGAGCCTGTGTGAACCCCTGTGTGAACCCCTGGATGGGAAGGTTGTCTCTCCTTCAAGCCATGTCCTGGACTCTGGAGAAGGATGCTATGACTAAATGAAAGATTGAGAACCACTGGTCTAAATGGACCCCTGCCTCCCCTTGCCCCTCTGGCCTAAAATCCTGTGGCAATGGTACAAAGTAGGGTAAATGGATGGTCCCCAACAGTAATGAGTGTAGTCGGACTTAATTAAGTCATTAATTTTAAAACAGACCAAAACAAAGTGAGTGTGGAGCAGGGAACTATGTTCTGGAAGTCAGGAGGAAGCAGCAACTAGAATCTCATTAAATATTCACTTACAAAATTGTGGGACTTGTGGTAATGGTGAAAAATGTATCCTAAAGAGAGAAAGACTTGAGTGTGTGCGCAGGGAGGGTTTTTCCCCTGTGGGTTCTGATTCTTCTTCTTTATCATGTTTCTATTAAATTGAAACGTCTGGCGATCATCTTGCTATCAGTTTCATTGCCAATTTCTGACCCATGGCCCTGAAGTGTAGTTCATGGAGAAGGTATTTCAGACCTACTATGTGCATCTGCTAGCCAGATTTGAAACACACTAAAGTTAATCTTTGTTCTGTTTTTGCAAGGAAAATGTATTTTCACGGATGATTCTGAGGAGCAGGGAGAACCTTGGCCCTTTCCCAGGACTTGTTTTCTAAAAGCACAAATCTAGCTCTCAAGTTGATGAGAGTTAGTTGAAATTAAAGGATGAGAAGAGTCAGTATTTCTTGTAAGAACTTCACTTTGGTGTGTATGACTCAACCAGATGTCCAACAGGAAAGGTTTCCTGACTTTCACATGTCATAAATAGTGCCTGATTTCCTTTAAAAGTTACGGATGAAGTGGCTATGTAATGTTCCCTCTCTGATTATGAATTAATTTGGGATACGAAAGGAAGACAAGTTATATTCTGTGGAAGACATACTGCCCACTAATGTGGACAGCTTGAACTCATTTCTAAATATCAAATGGTTATTTCATCCTGGCATCTGGTTATCTTTTTAAGGGAAGATGTGAGGGTGGAAATAGGAGACGCTGCCATGATCAGCTCTGTGGTCATGGACAGTCACAGGCCTAGGGTGAATGACTTCCCCGTTTGCTTGGGACTTTAACCCTGAAAGTCTCTCATCTTTGGAAACCCCTTAGTCCCAGGCCAACCGGGACGGTTGGTCACCCTCAGATTCAACAATAGAGTGCGGGGTCAGGAAATGAGGGGGATTGTAAAGCTTTCAGTTTTAACAAGTCCACAAATCGGGGGCTCCTGTGCTTTCCTCTCATGGTGTGTTTAGGTACCTGGAAGGTGGTTCTGATGCAATTTATATAAACTTTAGTCCAAGCACCAAACTGAAATGAACACCTGTTCCAAGGAGGAAATTTTCCAGATCGCAAATCAAGTGTATTACCAAATATGTGTATTTGAATATTGCCTATTCACCCATTCTCAGGAAACTGCATTTGTATTCCTCGTTCTGAGGAAACTGCATTCAAAACAATACGTCAGCCTCTTCTTCCCACTAGGAAGAGATGCTGTCAGAAGAGTTATTTGGAGCAGTTAATGTTGTTTCTCATAGAAGCAAAAGAGTAAAAACCCTAAAAGATAGATTAATTTGAATATAAGGAAGTAAATTTAATTCGGCAAGATTTTGCTCACCACCCTTGGAAGCCAAGATGCAAAATTAAACCATCTTTGAAATTTTCCTGTTGAATCAATTCTTGCTTGTAGGGAATTCCAGCAAATTTCCTGGCAATCTATTGTAACCCTTGCTTTTCCTATATTTTGTTTTGCTCTGTTTTTCTGTTATTTTGAACAGAATATCTTGAACAGCAGCCCATAATTCTAGGCACATGAAGCCTCTTTGTTCAGCATTCACTGGCTGCTATTTTTACTTCTCTGGCTCCTTGTCCTAAGCAGCTGCATAATTGACAGTAAAAAGCCAAGCACAGTGTGCTTAATAAATATTAATTCAGTCGAATCAGCTCTGCTAAGACATATCAAAGCTTCAGCAGACAAACATTTCTCATTGTTCCTACTCAGGAGAATTTTAGTCTTACAAGTTTAAGAAGTACTGTATTTTATATCTCAGATTCAGTAAATCTCCAGTGCTCAGAAATATATTAAAGGCTCTGAGAAATCCTACAACAAAATAACTTTCTTTAGTTCTGTTTAGCTCAACATTTCCCCATCTTTTTTAACCATGGAATAATTTTCGGAGCAGCTATTTAGAAAAATTTTAAATTAATATGTATTTGCTTCAGTGGAACACAGTTTAGACCATGTTTTCTCTTGCTTATTGTATGTGTTTTTTAGAGAACTTATGCAAACTAATTAATAGAGTGTTGTAGGGACAAAGCCCCGCAAAGTTCCTGGTATTCACTGGGCACAAGTAATTACATATGCATTGTCAATTCTCATTATTTGCCACTGTTAGGTTCTATAAAGTCCCACGAACACTGAATACCGACCCATTGCTCCTAGGAGAAATAAATAGTGTTAGGTTCCTGTGAGCCTGTCGCCACAACATTTTTATCACCCCATCAGTGCATAACCTGTTTTGTGTGTGTGTGTTTCAGTTTAAAGACACCTTATTTAATGTGCTGGTTTGAAAGGAAGTATGCCCCCTAGAAAATCCATGTTTTAATCAAAATCCCATTTCATAAAGGTAGAATAATCCCTATTCAATACTGTATGTTTGAAACTGTAATCAGATCGTCTCCCTGGATGATGTGATTTAGTCGAGTGGTTGTTAAACTAGATTAGGTGATGACATGTCTCCACCCATTTGGGTGGGACTTAATTGGTTTACTGGAATCCTATAAAAGAGGAAACATTTTGGAGAATGGGAGATTCAGAGAGAGCAGAGCAGAACGACATCGTCACGAGAAGCAGAGTCCACCAGCCTTTGGAGGTGAAGAAGGAAAATGCCTCTTGGGGAGCTTCATGAAACAGGAAGCCAGGAGAGAAAGCTAGCAGATGATGCTGTGTTCACCATGTGCCCTTTCAGATGAGAGAGGAGCCCTGACTGTGTTCACCATGTGCCTTCTCACTTGAGAGAGAAACCCTGAACTTCACCGGGCTTCTTGAACCAAGGTCTCTTTCCCTGGATGCCTTTGATTGGACATTGCTATAGACTTGTTTTAATCGGGATATTTTCTCGGCCTTAGAACTGTAAACTAGCAACTTATTAAATTCCCCTTTTGAAAGGCCATTCTGTTCCTGGTATATTGCATTCTGGCAGCTAGCAAATTAGAACATTTAATATATATTATTGGTTCCACATTGAGCCGACAGCCGACAGCCCTGAAGCTTCATGCCTGAATGAAGCTTCTCTAATGCATTTGTTTTCTCCATAAGGCATGTCACAGCCTGCTTGCACTTAGGAGCATTAGACAGTGCTTTGGCATTATTCTTGGGGGCCATTTTCAATAGTGCAATCACCAACAGAAAGCACACAAATGAAAAAGATGTGGTGCCAAATACATCATGGAAAGGACACTTGTTTGCAGTTTGAGAGCTGAGACAAGAAAGCAGAGTGTTGCCTTGTTCAACCTCAGCTTCATGTATGTGTTTGGAGATCCCAAATTTTCGTCCCACAGGCATTATTCACAAGAGCAATGGATGGAGGTGGCCAAAGGATACATCGACTGAGAAGTGGGAGGGCAAACTGTGGTGTATGCATAAGATGGAATATTGTGTGACTACAGAAAGGAGTGAAGTCATGAGGCATGCAGCGAAGTAAATGAACCCTGAGGACATTATGTTGAGCAAAATAAGCCAGAAAGAAATGGACAGATATTGTATGGTCTCATTTAGAAAATACTTAGAAGAAAAATAGGTCCTAGACTGTAAGCTCTTATAGCAGCCATGTTTATTCCTGAGTTTTAGGTGTTACTTCTAAGTTCTGAGATGCTGTGATAAATGTGTATAACCTGGTATTTCCCTGGAACTTTGGGTACCTATGTGACGACTAAGACTCAGAGTTAGAGTTCTACAGCTCTGAAGGTCAGCATTACTTCATATATCAAATGTTAAAGATACTGGAAAAGAGATCAGATATCAATTAGAGATATGAATGAAGTTGATCTGGTTGGGACTAAGGTAAATCAGAATGCAGTGTAAAGGATGATATTGTTGATATTCTAAAACTTCACCTCCTGTGTGAGACCAAAGTAAGAAATGTTTATTTTGTCCAAAATCTAAATTTTCTGTAGCACGCAGTCTAATTTAACCTGTCTGACCAGTTCGTTTAAGTAACCTAAAGACATGGAGCCTAGAACTGGCAATGAGATCTTGTAATTCTGTATACCTTGGTGTAATATCCTGATGCATTCCAGAGAATGTTGGCAGATAATAAAAAAGTATTTGCAAAGTCCCTTAAAGACTGGAGAAAAAATATGGCTCTATTAAACTTACCCACATGGAAAATACCTAATACTTTCTCAGGCATTAGGGACTCCAAAGTTAATAGGCCAAGTCCCTGATCTTGAGGCTTGCTCTTATGAAACTTATTTCTGTATCAGAGAAACTAAGCCTACCTATAATTATGCCTAAGAGTCACTTCCAGAGAACCTCTTTTGCTGCTCAGATGTGGCCTCTCTCTCTTTCAGCCCAACTCTGCAAATAAACTCACTACTTTCCCCCTGGGCATGACTTCCAGGGGTGTAAGTCTCCCTGGGACACAACTCTCAGGGATGGGCCTGGCCCTGGCATCATGGGATTGACAACACCTTCTTCGCCAAAACAGGAAAAAGAAATGTAACGAAATAAAGTATCAGTGGCTAAGAGAGTTCAAATAGAGTTGAGAAGTATTCTGGAGGTTATGCTTATGCAAGTTTCAAATAGATATTGCAGATTCCCATGGGATGCCAAGCCCTAATCAACGATATTCCTGAAAACTCTCAAGAATACCCAGGGCTCTATCTGAGACTCTATAAAAGTTTCATTCACTAAGTTTATTTTTTAGAAACCTAAAACTTCCAGATTGTTCCTATACCAGATAAGCCCTTCTTAAACCCAGTCTCTCCAAGGACATTGACCAGTTGCATCCCCCTACCCCATAATGTTGACATCCATTTTCAACATGAAGACGTTAGAATGGTCATTGCCCAAATATACATAAATATTGGGAGAAGGACCAATAAGAGGGAAGAGTTGTAACAGAAAAGGTAGGATTTAACAAATGAATATGACTACTGAATCATTATATTGATATTTCTTTTTAGTCTTTAGTATATTGGAGTAGCTAGGCAGAAATACCTGAAATTGGGGAACTGTAACCGGTAGCATACTTAGAAATTTGTTCTATAACTAGTCGTTAAAATGTACTTTGAAATGTGTCACTTTTTTGCATATGTTATATTTCACAATAAAAAAAAATTTTTTTAAAGGGAGTGGGCAGGAATTAGATGGAGAGGCTAAAAGGGTTAAGGAGAAGGCACTTTTCTGAAGATTTCTTTTTGTACAGACTCTACTTTTAGAATCAGTTTTTCCCCATATATTTGACAAAAGAAAAATTGTTCAAGGATGGTGGAAAAATCCTAAAATTTACCACAAACTAGAAATAAATGAACTAAAATATATTTCAAATGTGTAATATAAAAACACTCAAAAGTGAGAAAAAATAAAACCAGCTGATCTGAGGAACTTTTTTTTAAAATATAAAATATAATCTTATTACTTTTTACATTTACTAAAAAATAAATTAAATTTTGGAGGAAAGCATTTTTCACCACTCTGTGCGTGTCTACAAATGGCTTTGAACGTGTTGCAGGTGTTGATTTTGGGGTTACAAATCAAATTTCGCAAGGAGATGAATAAGTCACAAATACAGGATCTGCACACAATGAGAATTACCTATATGTGTGTGTATTTTTTAAAAAATAGACTATTTTTTAGAATGGTTTTAGATTTACAGAAAAATTAGGGAGATAATAAGAGAGTACTCATATATCCCTCACCTGGTTTCCCTTATTATTACCAAACTTATTAACATTAGTTTGGTATATTTGTTACAATTAAAGAACTAATATTGATACAGTATAATGAGTTAAAATCCATATGTTATTTGAATTTTCTTAGTTTTTACCTAATGCCCTTTTTTTTTGTTCCAGGATCCGATTCAGGACACCATATATTGCCGTTATTTGCATTTCCTTAAGCTCCTCTTGCCTGGAACATTTTCTCAGACATTCCTTGTTTTTGATGACCTTGACAGACTTAGTTTGGAAGAGTCTTAGTTCTGTTGTAGGGTGTTCCTCTACTGGAATTTATCTGATGATTTTCTCATGATTAGACTGGGGTTTTGGGCTTTGGGTTTTGGTGAGGCTGCAGAATTAAGGTGCTGTTTTCCTCACGTCCTATCAAGGGTACCATTATCAACATGATTTATCACTTGGCATTGACCTCGAGTGTCTGTCTGAGGTAGTGTTTGTCAAGTCTCTCCACTATAAAATTACCATCAACCTGTCCCTCTCCCTTTCCATCTTTAGAAGGAAGTCACTTTGTGCAAGCCCACACTTTAGGAGTAGGGTGTTATGTGCCACTCCTTGAGGAAGGTTTATTTGTATAAATTATTTAGAATTCTTCTGCACATGGCATTTGTCTCTTCTCAATTTATTTATTCAATCATTTATTTATATAAATATGGACTCCTGGATGTATATTCTTATTAAATTAATAAACCACAGTCAATAACACGTGAAACTGTCTTTGTTATTGATGAAATAGAAGGACCGTTGGGGATGGGTAACTGGAAGTGAAAAAAGTCTTGGAGTGCTTGTGGAGGTATGTTGACAAAATCACGTACTTTTAAAAGTCCAACTCAAACTGCCAAGTTTAGAGATACCTTAGCTGAGAACGTTGTTGTCAAAGGAGAGAGGAGGTGGAAAATGGGACAAGAAGCACATAACTAATTACAGATAGTCTTCTTTGCCCTCCCCAGACTCACATATAAATTGGAGAGAAGGACTTGAAGGGTGTGATTTCTCTGTTTTTCTAGGGCTCGCGGGTGGCTTTAGCCATTAGGGCACTGGTTGTACTGTCCATATTCTACTCCAAACTAGCCCCATGTCGGCCCGTGATGGTTGTTATATTTGGGATTATGGTAATGGTTCTGTTTTCTTCACTTGGCTTTTTGTGTGTGCATGCATGCATGTGTAACTAAAGCAAATTTTTAAACGATGGAAGCAAGCTCAGGATACAGAAAAGCAAGCCCCTGGACCTCTCCAAGGCCAAAAAGACATTTGTCAAACATTCCAGGAGGCGCTCTGGGCAGCCTCTGATTCCTTGGCCTCCTTCACGGTCTGCAGCTCCTGGCTCGGGGAAGCTGCCAGAGTGCTTTTTCTGTGAGCTGTTGCTCTGTTCTCTGGTGCTGGAAAAAGCAGAAATTGAGGAGCGAGGTCTTCGCCTTTTCCATGATTGCTTTCCATATAGCAAATGATGTGCACTGCAGGTACCTCTGACTTCAGGTACCTCTCTGGTCTTGCACTTGCCCCTAGGCTTTGTAGAAATGACCGAGTGTGTTTGCTGGAGTGGGACAGAGGGTGCATCAATTGTCCATTATCCTGGGGAGCGTTCAGCAGAGGGTCATACCCAATGTGAAAAGCCCCAGCCCGCCCCTTCCCCAGTTCATTTTGTGAAAGAGTCACCAAAGACACACTCATTGAATCAGAAGGGCGTTCGTATGTCAGATGTCGTAGGGTTTATTTTTGTTGTTCTCTTTTATACTGAGTGCTACCAATTAATTGTTTCTGGTCACATATCTGCAGAGCATGATTATATCTATTTCCAAACCCAGAAAAGAAAGCCAATTACCAAAAATAATAATGATAAATAAGAAAGAAAGAAAAAGATAAATCAGAGATTTAAATTCTGACTCTCTTAGAAAGAAAACAAAAAAAGTCCCTGCTTTAGATTTGATGCATTCCTGCTTTGGTGAAAAAAAATCTTCTGTGGAAATGGCAAAGGTCTAGAACTGATGAGGTCTTTAGTCTTTTTGAGGTGGTTTATGGCAGTCTGCCCTTAATCTGGTTTGGCTTCCGATATTGCATTTGGGATACTCTGCCTCCGCCCATACCCCCCCCCCCCCTTTTAAACTGAGCTATTGTTCTCTCCCTAAAATGTGGTGGAATATTATCCCAAGGAGTATTTTGTTCCCTGCAGCTTTGGATGTTTTGCCTTTCCGTGGTCTCCTGAGGATCTTTCTGTTTAGTTCTGCCTTGGGCCTTCCTCTCCCTCCATTGTCTTTGAATGGCTGACAAAAGCTGTGGTTTTAAAGGGCCTCAGCCACCCCTTGACGCTCACAAGCTTCTGTTTCAGAGCAGGCTGACTGATGATTCGAATTAAAGAACTGGGGAGAGCAGAGTGACGGGTTGAATTGTGGACATGGATTCAGGATACACTAGCTACTTTTGTGACCTTGACCAAATTCACTCTTTCTTTGGGTATTGGTCTCTTCATATTGCACCAGATGGGGTCTCCAGCTCTGATGATCTTGATTATATCCTAAGCCTTATTTGTTGGTTTTCAAATAATTTTAGGATTGTCCCCTTTCACTCCACTAAGAAAATGTTGAGTTTGTCATTGCCATCTGTTTATCTTGTTAAAATTATATAGAAAAAGCCCTAAAGGCCCCTCAGATCCAAAATAACCATGTCCTCTTGAGTTTCCAACTTTCTCAGTTTTTTATTTTTTATTGATATATGTTATACATTCACATACCATGTAATTATCCAAAATGTACACTCAGTGGTTTATAATATCATCATATAGCTGTGCATTTATCATCACAATCTACTTTTTTTTCTTTTTTGTGAAAAGTAACATACATCAAAACAATAAATTTCAAAGCACATTGTAACAATTAGTTGTAGAACAGATTTCAGAGTTTGATATGGGTTACAATTCCACAATTTACAGTTTTTACTTCTAGCTACTCTAAGATACTGGAGACTAAAAGAAATATCAATATAATGATTCAGCAATCATACTCATTTGTTAAACCCTAAATTTTCTGCATAACTTCACCATCACCTTTGATCTTTCTCCCACTCTTTATGGGTATTTGGGCTATGCCCATTCCAACTTTTTCATGTTGGAAGGACTATTGATAGTATGGGATAGGGGGACGGAACTAGCTGATGTCTAGAGAGGCTGGTCCCTCTGCTTTGGTCTAGGGACCCATTTGGAAGTTCTAGGTTTCTGAAAAGTCACCCTAGGGCATGGAACCTTTGCAAAATCTTATGTAACGGCCTAGGTGATCTTTAGGATTGGCAGGAATGGTTTTGGTTGAGTTTCCTCTTTTGAAATTTGAAATCCCCACCTAGGCAGCTGACCCAAGCCTTTCATTCATTACCTTCGACCCAAGACAAAATAAATCCCACCTGCCTTAAAGCAGCCCCTGTAAGACAGACAAACCCTTGTCCAATCAATAGGAGTCAAGCTAACTTCCTTTTTTATATCTATAAAAATTGTTTGCCATCCCTAGAACCCCAAAGCGACTTCTGTTCTGGCTTCTTTTGCTGCAGCAACACTTTGGGGTCCCAAATCAAATGCTGTTGTCTGCAAACTCAACTCTGATTTGTCTTTCACAGTTTTGTGTTTTTACATTACATAAATAATTCATGCATACAACTGGTTCTGCCTCTTTGGGTATTTTTCCCTCTCTGAACAGTGTTTCTTAGAGATCGTTTCATAGTACCCATTGAGCTACCTGGAATTCCTCAGAACGAATGGATTGCAAATACTGCCACGAATATCCCATGCGGACTTTTCGTGTTGGTGTGCTTTGCTTTGAAAACAAAAGCATTGGCTAATCCACTCTTCTTCCAGTCTCTGCAGTTAATAACCAGAGATGTTTAGTCTGAATGGCCGAATCTAAATTAAGTGGGGAAAAAAAACAGCATCTCCACCATCCCTCTCTTCAAATGTCTCCATAAAGGCTGATGTTTTTAAGACTAGCAAGGGTGTGGTTTCAGAAAGCTCTTCTCCCCAGTCTTCCACTCCTCCAGATAAGGATTCAAACATTAAAAAGATCTACTAAGAAGTATTTGGTTGCTGTGTGGAGTTGCGAAACAGAGTGCATTGTTTATGAGTTGACCTGGTGCAGCATTTTACACACTGACAAAGACGGTCTTTTGAAGACAGTCCTACTCTCATTTATTTATCTTGTCAGTAAATTTCCAGACCCCAGTAAGTTTTTTAAAAATTTCTCAATGACTGAGGAATGAAAATTAACATAGGGTTAATAATTTGTGATTTTCAAGTCTCTTTTTTCTAATTTGAGGATTTCTGATTTTGGAAATTTTAGTTATACATTTATCCATAGACATTATTAGGCATCATTTTGTCTATTGAAATTATATAAGTAGGAGCAAATGGCTATCCTTTGAAATAATCACTCTTTTCCATTATTCCTCCTTCCCCTGGCCTGAAATATGCTTTATGAATTAAGCCTTTCTGGATATCTGGATTTTGTGTTGCTTGAATCTGGTTTTAAGAGAACTTTTTCCCCACTGGTATTATGTATGCACAATACCTGATCTCACCCAAGCCCTTCAAATAGAGATTCTAATTATTCCCTAACAAATTCTAGAAGTGAAACACTCATTTCAGTTATTTCGGCATCAGTCATTGCTATATGTTTTTTGTCTTGTTTTATCTGCTTTCAAACTAGGAACGTAAGAAATGCCCAGTTGGTTTTATTCATTCATTGCATCGACTGCTCCTGTGTGCCTGGAGCTGAGATTTTTTTATTTTTGGTTGAAGGCTAACTCTTAAAGCGAAACCTAAAATGCTTAGGCAATATACTCCAAATATTCTTACCTTTCCCTGTAGTGGTTTTTTCTGAGTGGAGGGTTGTAAATCTCTCCTGAACCTCCCAGGACCCTTCCTGTTCGTAACCTGAAACACCTCTGGGCCCAGGTCCCTGAACTGATGCCCTTGGTGTGAATAGTCCCTCCTTGGCATCGAAAGCAGAGTGTTTCTAGGGTTGGTCTCAGTTTCAGCAGTTGTTCCTGTTCTTCATTTGAAGGTGTGGCAGAGGAACGCTGGGGACAGTTGACAGAGCAGGTGGACAGGGTGTCACAGGCCTTGATTTCGGGTTTGGTTCTGCCTGTTACTAACCAGGACATGTCCCTTTACTCCTCTGGGTGATGGTCCCTCTTCCATTAGATAAGGGGACTGGGCTGGATGATCCCTGTGGTTCCTAATGTTCTAGTATTCCACAGACATCCTCTCATTCCTTTACAAGCCCCTTCCAGGTCCCCACTAGCTCTTGTGAGTGCAGGAGCTATTTATTCAGTTTCAGGTCCAATGCTCGGCACACAGTGGGAATGGAATAAATGTTTGAGTGAGTGCGTGAATAAAAAAGTGAATGTTTTTATCCCACTCCCACCTGGGGAAGTCATTGCCATGGGCTTCTCTCTCAAGGAAACCAGTTCTGTAGAGAACCTTAAGTGTCGGTACTGTCTTTTGAAGATATATGTACACACATTCATTCATAAATATGTAGCCACATGTATATTCCAGAATCTAGCCACGTGATTCTATTTGTGTAAAATCCCTTTTTTGGAACTAGCCACAACAATTTGTTCCTGGACATCAGACTAGAATAGTTCGACCTTTTCTCCTCTGCTGTTAGTACTTTAGTAACTTCTGTCGTCTTTGAATTGTGGGAATACACATTCATTTGATACATAGTTAGTTGGGCTATTTTAAATTACTTTATGAAAATTTAGTCACAGAATATGTTTCCACATAATATCCTTATGTAGATACCCATGATCTAAAATATTTACCTTTTGCACTTTTAAGTGAAATAGGCCAATAACTTTATCATTTAGAGGTAGTGTTACCAAATATAACAAAAACTGAGTTAATTTCTCAGAAATGAAGTGAGCATTTAAAATTATACCTTGTCTTTGGCCCTTGATCTCGACACAAATAGAAAGAAAGCATGGCTTTATTTATTACAGTTAGCCAAATTTGACTGGTAAACCATTTTGGAAAAAAATAGCAGGTTTTAAAATGAATTTCTGTGGGGATGCTGATTATAAAACCTACTGAAGAATTTTAAAAAGTCTTAAGTGAAGCTCTGCAAGCTGATATTAAAAATGTTGGTTAAATTCAGATAAAGAATTTTTTAAGAAGTTTAAAATACTTCTAGTGCCTTTATCTAGTCACAAACATGATTGACATTTTTATGCAATTTGTCTCATGATTTTATTTCCTTTGCAAAAATTTAAACTTTATTTTCTTGGTCAGATATAACTCATGATTCTTTGGGATGTCCTTTTTTTTTTTTTTTTTTTTGTATGCTGTATGGCAGAGTCACATTTCATTCTTTTTCCATGGGAGTATCCCATTTTTACAGCACCATTTGTTGAATTTTTGTTTATTTGTGTTTTGGAAATTGCATGGGCTGGGAATTGAACCTGGGTCTCCCACATGGCAGGTGAGAGTTCTACCACTGAACTATCCTTGCATCCCCCCACCCTTTTTTTTTTTTTGGCATGGGCAGGCACCAGGAATCAAATCTGGATCTACTGCATGGCAGGTGAGAGCTCTGCCTGCTGAGCCACTGTGGCCTGCCCAAGGGATGTCCTTTTTTAACAAAGCATTTACAGGGTACTGATTGTGTAGTTCTCTGATCTAGGGGTTTTGCTTTACATGTTGCTTATCAATTTACTCATCCATCCTAGATGTCATTATATATCCACCACGTATCAATGATTTAATATTTTCCTTAGTTCTGCTGAAAAGTACAGATTGTCTCAGCAAGCACTCACACACCCAGATGTCCTGATGAGAGTATCTCATAAGTCATGGTAACCTTTGTGGAATTTACTCTCATCCACAGCGTTCCATGTAAAACTTGAAATGTACCCTAGACATAGGGAGGTGTGAAATAAAATTTTTAACCAATCTCAAAAGCTGAGACCAGGTGAGTCGGGAGTGGGGCCAGTATCTGAGTTTCCATGAATTGAATTAAGGTAATAATTGTTCAAACAGTAATGATTAACAGTAAAGTACTTTGGAGGGCATGTCAGGAATTTATACTCCAAAGTACAAAGCATTCTGATGGTCTCATTTTGATAAGGCACTGTAGGGCCAGTTGTTAACCCCCTTTCTGTTCTTCCCTTCCATAGTGATGAATCACCAACACCAGCAGCAGATGGCACCCAGCTCCCTCAGCCAGCAGACCCACCCTACTCAGAACCCACCAGCAGGGCTCCTGAGCATACCCAATGCGCTGACCACACAGCAGCAGCAGCAGCAGAAACTGCGACTTCAGAGGATCCAGATGGAGAGAGAGAGAATTAGAATGCGCCAAGAGGAGCTCATGAGGCAGGTATGGCCTTCTCTGGTGCCTAGTGGTGATTCCAAGGCTCGAGGCTCCCTGGTGCCAAGATCAATGGGTCAGTAGAGGTTGCCATCAGGGTAAAGCTTCCTGCTCTAGAAGTATTAAAGGCCTGAAGTCTTAATCCATATCTCGTGAATAGACTCCAGTTTCTTCTCCCAGCATTTCATGTGAGCTGTCATTTAGAGGCAACCTATGGTTATAAAGACTAGCTATTTTAGCATGGGTGCCTTTGGCTTCCACTGATAATCTTTAGAAAGAGAGGAAGGAGAAAATGGAGGGAAAAGAGCATGTTCCGTTTATCAGTTGCTGCATAACAAACTATCCCAAAACTTAATGGCTTAAAAAAATAACCCTAGTATTATATCACGTGATTTAGTGGGTCAGGAATTTGGAGAGGGCTCAGCTGGGCTGTTCTTCTGCTCTGCGTGGCATCAACTGATGGTTCTTGGTGGTGTTCAGCTAGCAGGTGAACGGGTCTGGAGGGCCTGGGATGACTTCACTGAAATTTGTGGCACTATGGTGGGGCAGCTGGAAGACTGGGCTTAGCTGGGCCTGAAGCTTGGAACATCTGTACATGGTATCTCTTATGTGGCAGCCTCAGGGTAGTGGGACATATTATAGAGCAGCTCAAGTCTCCCAGAGAATGTTCCAAGAGATATGAAGTGGAAGCTGCCAGTTTCCAAGGTTCTGGCTCTGGAAACTGTCACAGAGTCACTTCTGCCATATTCTCTTCACCAAAGCTGTTACGAGAGCCCACCCAGATAGAAGCAAAGAGTAGAAGGGACATTACTACATGGAAGGGATGACAAAGAATCTGTAGCCATCTTTGATCCACAGTAAAGTGTGAGAAAGGATTGGAAGCAATTGAAGGGAGAATGAGAAAGGAAATGGTTTGTCTTAAGGACTCTGATAGAGTGCCCTGCAAAACTGTCTGGGTATTGGTCGGCTTGCCTTTTTGCCACACTTCATTCATTCATTTTTTTCAGCCAGTCAACAGAAGGCAGTTGTGTGTACACAGAGGGTCAGTGCTAAACTTCAAAAACTGATTACAAAAGAATCCTTGAAGGAACCTACAGTTTTTTTTCCCTGCTTCAATGGCTTGGTCTTACAGAAAAGCAGAATTCTTTTCTTCTGTATTGTGAAACTAATGTAGTCCATGTTTGCAGGTCTCATAAATTTTGCTGGCTACATTTTGGGGAGGAAACATCAGTTTATTGTTCTAATTCCTCAGACTTGTCTTTATGACTCACACGGCACAAGATACATATGTAGCTTCCTTTCACTGGTTTAAGAAAATAAGTGAACTGTTCCAGAGAGGGGAAACATTTTTTTTCTTTAGTTATGTCTAGGGCTTTCAAAAATATACATTGACTTCCATAAGTGAATAATGTATTTTTTATCAAATAAATTCTAGAGCATAAGTATCTATACTGTATGTGAAATACATGGTGAATTTCCCACCACGAGGGAAATGAATATAATTTGTGCTTTGTTATCCAGATGAACTTTCCTCCAAATTGGAAGAATACAACTTTATAATGTAACTACAGTTGTACTTTACCCTGAGGATTTATGTCTGAACTTTCCTGGTTATTTCAGAGTAACAGTTGTTTATATTGTTTTTCGATGTGCAGTGCAGGAAAAATTATATTATTGTTTTCTGTCTTTGGATAATAATTCTATTTGGAAAAATGTTTTTGTTTTATAATGTAGAGTAAATTGAACAGCATTATAGTAGAATTTATAAATGTTTTCTTTGTGTTTCATTTGAATACATTCTGATGAGTTTTTTTTCTTAACACATTCTGTAAAGAATGATTCGTTTCTCTGTTTCTGCCTCTTTGTGGGTTTCTCTTTCTTTCCCACCTCCTTCTTTCCCACAGAAAGTATTTCTGAAAAGGGGTGGGGGGAAATGGCCCAAATTGTTTCATTTATTCGAACTGTAGGTGCCTTTGAACCAGAGTGAAGTATGGATGGTTCGTATTACAGAAATTCCAAGTTCTTGCAATGCTGATCCCTAAAGGAACTCGGAGCATTTTGCTGCATCATAGTGTGCATTTCCACTGTAGAGGACAGCAGTGAGAAAACGCCATCCAGATTTTGCTAAGGAGAACAGCTCATGTAGTTCAGCTCTGTGTGTGTGTGTGTGTGTGTGTGTGTGTGTGTGTGTGTGTATGTGTGTAGTTAGGGAGAGGAGATGGAATGGATGATTGTGGTGTCTTATCTTCACTGTGGAGTGCAGGAAAAAGGTCTACATAGACTTTTTAATCGTGGAAGTTTTTTCCCCCACCCTGCTCCTAATTATCAAAGGTGTTATGGAAGGCCATACAATACATGGTGTTGGAGTGTTCCATGATAGTTCTCTGGGGAGTTTACCAAGATGCCTGATTATTCATGTGTGGATTATGTGTATCATCTTGGTGAGGTTTTTTTTTACTTCCTTCTTTTGATCATTTTTTGTCTCTCTGTACTTACACCTAAGCTAGGGCAGGGGCAGGGAAATGGGCTGGAAGTAAAAGTGATATTTGGACTACCTATTTAGCTGCCTTCCAGCACCACAATCTGTAGGGTTGTGGGAAATAGTGGGCCAAGTAAAGTTCGAAGATTTTCTCTCTACTTTTGTTTGCGCAGTCTCTCCCACTCCCACTTCCTGGGAAGTGAACGAGTCCCTGACCATCCTTTGTTCACTGGGCAGTTTGTAATCTGCCTGGCTTTCCACTTTGCTTACAGGAGAATCAGAGTTGCAGAGCCTGTTTTCTCCGGGCTCTTGCCTTCTAGGAGAGAGGTCACATTCTTTTCTTTTTCTCTGTAGTAGGAAGGGAGGTTGGCAAAATTTAGTAAATCGATGAATTATTCTCTAATGTTTTGGAAATCATCATTGCTCTTTCTCATGCTCAAGTGATAAGATGAGTATGAAAGATCCTTATAAGCTATTGTGTCATGTAAATAGGCAGTTTTGTTTCTTCTGCTTCTTCCTCTTCCTTCTACTGTGCCCTTTTTTCCTTTAGGGATATAGTCTGATGATATTGCAGTATGGATAAGACAATTCTTCAATCCTAATTGCACAATCTGATAAATGCTTAACAAGCCAAGGGCTTATGGGCTAACTTGTTGGCACCAAAATTGTGCCAGGATTTTAACAAAATGGATTTGAGGGAAATTTCATTACAAATCTGTTTAAGTAAAAGAAATTAGTAGCATATTACAATATGGTTTGGTAACCTCTTTCTTCCAATGTTGGGAAATCATTTATTCTGTATCAGTCATGGAGATTGTACTGTGACTTTGGATGTACCTATTCTAAGCTGCAGGGCTATCTGGAATCCTTTCTACACTAGGATTGGACATACATTTTAAAATTAAAAGCTTAAAAATTTTTTTTAATGAGTCACACAGGCCCACAATGACTATGGGATATTCTGCTGTTACAGCTTTGCATTCAATCCAGTATTTGTTCAGTATTGATTCTGATCGAAGGCTGTGGGTTCTCTGCCTGATGCACTGGGGTTTTGTAGAGAGACAGAGTTCATTGCTGAGCACAAAGCAAGAGATCAGATGGACTATCCACCTAAAAATCTTGTCTCCCTGAACTGCAGTAACTCTGATGGTTTTATAGTATCAAAAGAAGGACAGGTTTTAGGATAATGAGCACAATGGCTCGAGATGATGAGGTTAGAGGTGATCTAATTACTGAGCATGTGCAGACTGAGGACATGCTTAGTCACAGAATGCATGAGAAAATGGTAGCCTTAATATGATGATGGGCTTGATTTTTAGTGCTATAGTAAGGTATAGTTCACTTGTACTTTAAAGTTTAAGCTTCTGTGCATGTCAGCTGGGCTCGTTTTGGTTAGCTAGTCCTGCCTAGCAAAACAGTCTTGGAATTATTTGGGTGGGTTAGTTCTGGGCTGACTCAGCGCTCTCCATGAGTGACCATTAGGGACTGTCTTTAGCGATCATAAGACTAAAAGTTGAAAAGCAGGATAAGGGGGTACAAGTGAGGGTCGGTCACAAGGCTTGTACAATCACAAGATAAAGGCCCCATGATTATACAATCAGTATCAGAGATCAAGGCAGCTGGATGACAGTTGAGAAATTTCAGGTATTTCCCTCTGTCTATTCTAACATACTAGAAAGTAAAAAGAAATATCTTTATAATGATTCAGTAATCATAATCATTTCTTAAATCCTAACTTCACAGTTATAGTATCATAAGGGTCACCGTTGCAACTTTACCAAGTGAAATGAAAAATTGTAACCGGTAAGAAATGGAGAAACAGGCTGCTCAGTCCCTAGTTGGTCACCTAAAAGAATGATTCCTTGATAGGAAAACAAACGCATGGCTTTATTTCAGGAGAATATTTTGTCTTAATGCATATATTCACTTAAATATGAAGCTGTGGGGGCTTCTGCTTGGATTTTAACTCTGCAGACCTCCTATCAGCAACCAGGGCCTGAAAGCATGTCATGAGAGGGGTCTTTACTCTCTCTTGCCCCTTCTCAAGGGACCGTATTGGGTAAAAGAACATTATAATTCTCAAATACATGCAGCACGGCTTTTAGCCCCATCCTTTCCTTAATGCACCTTGTCAAAAAAAAAATGCCAACTGTGCTCAGCTTCTGGTTGCCAGGGCAACGGGGACAAGGCAGAAAGGTTTGGGCAGGAGGCGGTGGAATTCCTTCCGCAGGTCTCACACATGCCTGCTCAGCTGGCTGGTTGCTGCAGGGTCTGGCTGGCCCACGGACAAAGAGTTAATTTTATCACATGTAATAAAATGAATGACCCAGCTCTGCGTGGAGAGAAGCAGCTGGCTGCCAGCAGAGCTGGGGTGGGGGAAGCTTCTGAGGTCTATTTTTCATCCTGGGACAAATAACTCTCTAGAGAGGTTAAGAAGTGTCCTATCACAACAGGTTATGAAGCCTAAATGGCAGCTGTTTCATAAAGTCTTTCCTTTCAGAACTTGGGACGACAATTTAGTTCTTAGAACATCGTTTCATAGAATTCGGGTTGGAGGCCATTTTGCCCAACCCTTAGTCAATTATATACATCCCTCTGCAGTTGCTAAGTTCATTTCTTTCCATTTGTTTATTCACCAAATGCTCTAGGCACTAAATGTACAGCAATGAAAAGACAGATCTGGTTCCTACCTGCATAGAGTTTCCATTCTAGTGTTTTATTTGCTTGCATGTCCCATATTCTAATATGTCTAAGCATTCATTTGTTACTGAGAATTAATACCAGTTCTAGCCTTTTAAAAAGTACCCTTTCAAAAAATGTGGTTAACTGGTCATATTTCTTAAATGGAGAGTCATAAGTTTGCTCAAAGGAAAAGCAGTCTCTTATATGTGCTCTTAGTAAAATCACTGAGGTATGACAAAAGATTCTATTTCAAAATCCATTCAGCTTTTTTTTTAACTTTTTTTATTGTATAGTATAACATATATACAAAACAATGAAATAAAAAGCAATAGTTTTCAAATCACTCTTCAACAAGTGACAGATCTCAGAGTTTGTCATGGGCTACCATACAATCCTCTCAGATTTTCCTTCTAGCTGCTCCAGAATATAGGAAGCTAAAAGGCTTAAATATTTTATCATCGTAATCGAATTTTTTCTTTCTTTTTTGTGAACAATAACATATATACAAAAAAAAAAAAAGCAGTAAATTTCAAAGCACAGCACCACAATTAGTTTTAGAACATATTTCAGAGTGACATGGGTTACAGTTCCACAGTTTTAGGTTTTTACTTCTAGCTGCTCTAAGATACTGGAGACAAAAAGAGATATGAATTTAACGATTCAGAAATCATATTCATTGAGTCAGCGTTTTTTTAAGTGAAGAGAGAGAGCTGCCTAAATTATAATGCTTTCCCAAAAACATGATTCTAAAGTACAACAGAAACAGACTGGAATAGCACAAGATTGTTCTATATATCCTGAGTTAAAAGAGCAATAAACAGGTCATGGATAATAATTACGGATTCAACAAACGTCTTCCCCAAAGTGTCAGTTTCAGGTTTGTCCTTTTATAGTGACAGCCTGGCAGCTGAGCATGTTTGATGAATTACTTCAAATAGGGAGGTTCCAGGAAATGTGACAATGGATTTCTAGAATCCCTTGGCACAAAGTTTAAAAGAGAATTACTTGGGGAGTTCATTTTGTTTTGTTTTGCTTTGTTTTTCTATAAAGAAGGTAAATATTTCAACGTTCTACCTCTGAAGTCCCTCAGGGTTTTGGCAGAAAGAGCAACTTCTCTGCACCAGCATAACTATTTTAATGTTAGGATTTTGAAATATTTTCTTTATTTTTCTTTTCATTTGTTACCCCACCCTTTGTAATTAAAACAATCCAACCTTCCATTTTTGTGGAATCCTTTCTTTTCTCCATACACATTTAAAACAAGCAGAACACTTTCAGAAGAGGTTATTGTCATTCGTTACCCTTTGAAGTACATTCCAGTGAGGGCAGGAGCTGGCTGGTAGGAGGTGTTCCCTCAGCCAAGGACAGGCAGGGCTGCAGGATGCTTTCAACTGCTGTTTTTTTTTTTCTCACCTCCTCTGTTGATTTTGATTTATTCCCCAGTCAAGCTGCAGGCCAACGGGGAGCTGAAAGAAAAGGAGGTTTGAGGTATGCATCCAAGGACACCTTCAGTCTATAAATCGGCATTTGTCTTTCACATCCCTCATCCTTACAGCTATTTTACACATCACTCCCTTCCCCAGCTTTAGGAGAGCGCTTTTTTTTTTTAAGCCCACATGTTAATTATTCCTTTCAGAGAACTAGATGGTCTAACCACAAAGTCCAAAAGAGATTCTTAAGCCCTTATTTTGCAACAGTTTTTCCACCCCCAACTTGGATGTAGAGGAAAAAATAAAGTTGTGGTAGGGGAGGGGAGGGGTGGGGTGACCAGGGGCAGCTTTCCAAATCTTTCTGAAACCAGCCATTAAAATATGAACTTGTGACTTTGCTTGATGTGTTGTGAATTCCCAGGACACTAGCTCCACCCATATATGTTGAAGAGGGTCACAGAACATGTTCGGTTCAATCTCTTTCCCAATTCAGGGAGGAAAACTATGTTCAGGACAGTTAAACAGGTCAGATCATTAAATCCTCCTCTAAACTGTCTGAGGTAAAGGGGTTGGTATTCCTGTTTTATGGCTGGGAAAACAGACGCAGAGAAATGAAGTAACTATAACTTGGCCAAGTCCGACAGTTAGTAGGTGAAAATTTGAGGTCTGCCAACTTCAAGCCTCATCTCTCCTCTCTCTGCAACAATGTCATTGTGTGGTGACTACAAGAAGAGACTCTGAAGCCAGGCTGGCTCCACCAGTTATTAGCAGTAGGATCCTGGGCAAGTTGATTGAACTTTCTGTGCCTCATTTTCCTCATCTATAAAATACAGACAATTGGGTCGCCATGAGGTAAAACACTTCATAGGCTATAAACTAAGTTAATTATCTTGGCCTCCCAAAATATCTAACATTGTCAGTAGCTCATTTTATTGATTGCCCCGATGTGCCAAGTTCTTTATAAATATTCTTTCTGCTTTTTATAACAGCCCAGCAAGATAGACCTTTTTAGCCACCTTTTGTTTTCAGATGAACAAACAGTTGAGAAAGGTTGAGAATTCAGTATAAGACATCACAGCTAGGCAGTGGCTCGGCTGGGATTTGAACCCCAAATTCCAAAGGCAGTCTTTCTGCTGTGCCAGGGTGCCTTTCCTGTGCTATGTCCTATGTGTCCAATATCAACCCACGAGGACCACTTGAGGGTGCCAAGGGGCAGAAGCCCAGAAAATTGAGAAGCAGCCAGTAGTCACGATGAACAGACTACTAACTAGAAGGCTCTTCATCTACCCAGATCTTTCTCAAATCTGGGCTAGAAGGGAACTTCCTTCTTCCATGCGACAGTCCATTTGTGCTCCGAGAGCCTTGGTTTGCTCAAGTCTACTCAGCTGGTTCAGCCATCCCCTGCTTCTTCTTCATAGGACATGGCCTCCTGACCCCTCCCCACCCAGCTTTTTCTCTTTTGACCACTCTTTGTAAAGACTGTGGAAAAGTGTTGAACAGACCTGGATGTAGTCTTGCACTTGAAGGTTGACTGAAGGCATGGAGGTCAGTTGGAATATCTAGAGAAGCAACAATAACCCGCTTCTCAAGATGGAAAAGAAGTTTGGTGCATGAGAGGCACTGGGTATTTAGAATCCACAAGACTGGGTCCTCATACATCATTATTTGTAATCTCTCTCTCTCTCTCTAGACCACCCCATAAGGGCAGGGATCTCTGTCTTGTTCATTGCTGCATTATCCTTGCCATTTAGATCAGTACCTGGCACCTGGTACTACTGCTCAACAGCATGCTTCAAAATAAATATGAATGGGGTGCAAGGGTAGTTCAGTGGTTCAATTCTCACTTGCCATGTGGGAGACCCAGGTTCAATTCTCAGCCCATGCACTTCCCAGACAAGCAAACAAAAAAATCAGCAAATGGGGCTGTAACAATGGGATATTCACATAGAAAAAGAATGAAATATGACCCCCCACAGGTGGCATACAAAACAAGCAAACAAAATGTCAAAAATATATGAATGAATGAACGGTTGTAGTGCTGCAGGAGACAGCAGCTTAGATTTTGAGCTTGGATATGTGGTGATGGCATTAAAAGAAAAACCAAAGTTAAGAGGAAGAACTGCTCTGGGGACAGAAGTGGCATGCGGCCTCGGATGTGTTTGGGCTTCAAACACCGGATGAACACGTTTGTTTAGGAATTTAGGGCTGGGAGAGGGAATTTAGGTCTTGCTGTGATTGTGGTAGTCACGGAAGGCATCCTGAAGTGCTTTCAGGATGGCTAAGATATGGAGAGCTGAAGAGAGGCCCCAAGGACCGAGGCGTCTAGAAAGCTTAAGATTAGTGAGGGGGATGAGGAGGATGGGAGTGGAGTGGGGAGGGGGAAGATGTGACTAGACCTGTATGATTGCAGCGCAGGTGAGAAATGAGGGGACAAACTAAGGAACGTGGGTGTTCCGGTCTGCTTAGCGCGTCTGGTCACTTAGCACTTCCAGGTCGCATAGCACTTCCGGGACGCGTAGCACTTCCGGGACGCGTAGCCCTTCTCGTGGGGCTGCCACGAGTCGGAGAGTATGGAGAGTAGTCGGAGGAGCTGAGTCATGCCCTGGGTCTGCCCCAGCCAGCTGTCACCCCTCTCAGCTTCCTCAGCCCCATCTTTTGTCTTTGCCCCAGCTGTTTGAATTCCATCAGTCTTGACGGCTGCTTCTTGGTCAAACTGAAGTCAGGTGTCTGCCTTTCATTTCTGCCTGCGCAAGGGCAGCAGGTGTCATCTAACCGTCTGGGGTCTAATTTTAGCTTTTAAAACCCTATATTTAGCTTTAAAGATCTCAAAACAAAAAACAAGCCAAAAAAAAAAAAAAAAAAAGCAACTTCCTTGTTTGGATGGGGACGTGTTGGGAAGTTAGCCCTTTTGTTTTGAGACCTTGGGTTTTGTGCTGCTTTTTTCTCCTTCAGTTAATGAGCAGAAACAGAAAAATATATCTGTTCAATAAAATGTTAATTTCTTTCAAGTGCTAAGTGAAAGGAAACTTCTCACCTTTCTCCATTTGTATTTAAAACTGATCTCATGTTATACAGAAAGCATTTACAAACCTCTTCTTGGTAGCAGAAACATTTGTTCTTTTAGCTTTGCTTACCTACAGGTGGATTTTACCCTTAGGTTTAAACCTTCCGAGGTGAAAGTTAAGCAGGAAGAAATTCTTCCCCATTCAGATGGCTCAGTTCCATGAGATTAATGTGATTCTTAAATTTAGTTGGCTTACTTTGGGTTCTGCTTTTGTTTTTTTGGAGAATGGAATACAGAACTTGAGATTATAATAAGTTAATATTTACTAAGTGGTCCGTATGCCAGGCACTGCTCTAAGTGCCTTAAGTGTGGTGCCCCACTTATTGTCACATCGGTGTTGCTCTTTACAAATGAGGAAGTTGAGAACAGAGGGTAACTGACTTGATAGGAGATGCAGGGTCAGGGTTCAAATCCAAGCAGTCTCGCCAGGGAATCGTTGCCTTGACTGCTCTCCTCCCATCTTTTGTGTTAAGAGCAGGGAAGAGTCCAGTGGGACCAGTGGAATTTGCATCTGGGTAGTTGGGATGTGTACAACAGGCTATTATTTCACTCATATTTGTGGTCAGAGGTGAAAATTGAAAATTCTTAGTTTTTTTTTTTCTTGTGTTACTAACCACGTTAAAAATATTTCCATTTTAATTCCAGTAATTTTTTTAAATGTATTCATCAATCACTCTGTTGAGCACCTACCATATCCCTAGCACTGCTGTAGGTAGCAAGGATACAGGAATGAGCAAAGCAACCAAGGATTCTGTTGGGGAAGATAGACAGTAAATGCATAAGTTGTTGCGAAGCAAATTTGTGCAGGGTAAGCGACAGAAAATGACAGGGGTGAAGCTGTTGTAGTCGGGGACTGTAAAGGACCATCTCTGGGGAGATGAATGAAGGCAGGAGAAAGGCAGCATGTGAAGAAATAAGCTTTGGGAAGAGCCGAGGAGTGCATCCCAGGCAGAAGGAGCAGCAGGGTCAGGGGCCCAGACATGAAGGTGCAGCAAGGAAATGAGGAAACCTGGGGGACGGGAGTAAGATGGGGAATGCTTCAGAGCTGAGGGAGGAGAAGTGGGCAGGGCTGCCTGTTGGGGCTCGGTGGGCCACCATGAGGACCTACCTCATGGGTAAAGGATGCAGGTGGGTTTGGAGTAGGGGACCACATGATTTTCACTTTGGCTTCAGTGTGGCATGGCTTGTGTGACCCAAGAATAATCCTGGAAGAGTTACTTTCTAACTTGAACAAAACTAATTTATTCTCACTTACCTAAGAGTCATTTGAAGGTGGAAAATGATACTGTGAGTCCTCTACAAGGCAGGACGTTGCATTTCTTTTTATGATGACATGATGGTCAGGTTCTTCAAATCATTAGGAGAACCACCTTGATGCCGAAGAGTGGAACTTCAGTTTATCTTTTCTTTAAAATCTTAGCGACAAATGTGAAATGGCAAAGTGAAACATTTTCTCCAATTCAGTGTAAGTTCTTCCAGCTTCCATGATTATAAGTAGTCCTTTTTGAATTTTATTTGTATATTTAGCCACATGCAAGCATTATTTTAAAGTCTGTATTGTATCAGGTTGAAATATGCTAGGAATAAATTAAATGAAGAGGAAAATTTAGAACAAATGTTTTATATCTAGTTTCTAATTTTTTTTTACAATTGAATTATTTTGTTTTCATAGTATGTCATTACAGATGACAAACAGTTCACATATATTACATATGTATTTATTTTTTTATTCCATGTTGGCCCAGAAATGAGTCTTATCATAATTAAATTCAGATCACCTGGATGTCACAAATTCATCCAGTTTTCTCAATATGTATCATGGTAAAATTTTGTCAAATATAAAGAAATAAAGCCATCTCATCAACTTCTGTGGTTAAAAAAGGGTACTTGTTTAAGAATAAATCCCCATATTTATCCAGAATGGTTGGTAAATGGAATATTCTAACTGAGGTTAATTTTGGGGGTAATAAGGTCACCATTCCCAGGATTCTTGCAGTTACAGTTATAAAAAAAAGAATGAGAAATTATGTCATTGAGGAGATGTTTTCAAACTGTGTTTTGGGTCAGGGTATGTGAATGTGCATGGAGGGTTGGGACTGGTGGGCTGTAGGCTTCTGCTAGCATCAGTCAGATACGTCTCATGGTTCTACAGGTAAGTGCAGTCTGGAAAACAAGGTTTTGAGAACACGCTCCCAGCATTTAAAAAAAGTTCATTAAAAATAATTTGATTTTTCCAGATTATTTAAGAGAAGGTACTTCCAAAATTTGGGTTATAGACTAAAATCCCCGTTTTAAAAATCTCCATTATTTTATTTTTTTATGGATTACTGAATAAAATTAAAATTAGTTAAATATTCTGATTGTTTGCAATCTGGATGCACAGAAGTGAACTAGAGGCCCTAGTTAGGGTTAGGGTATTTATTTCCAAATAAGTTAACAAAGCAGTTTCTTATCAGCTGGGTCTCTCAGCATTTGTAAGAATCACGCTACCAAGCTCCTAGTAACAGTGCAATGAACTTTAGTAACCGAAAGTTTTTATAGCTGATGACTTCACTAGGACTTGTCTAGACAGCAGTCACTCTCTAAAATCATGGCCTGTTAGGGCTGGAAGAGATCTAACAAAGATACTGTTACTTAGATGGCGTAAATGTTCTGTTTCCATTGTATCCAAGGTTTTGGGGTTTGAGGAATGGCGAGACCAGTGATTTCAGCATGAAAAGTGGAAAACTGATAGGCATAAATATGGAGAAGGGCCTGCCTTTGGGTTTGGATGCAAGTATAAACATAGAAAAATATTCTTTGGAAAGACAGAGCAGCGAAGTTGAAAGGAATTTGATGTCTGGTCGTGTTTGTCTAAATGGGAAGGAGTGTCCTGGAGGTTACACCTAGTGAAAGTAATTACAGTCAACGAGTTCCTATCCTTTGCATTGACTCTCCTTAGCAAAGTAATGATAGCTTTTTAAAAAAATAATGCTGGCATTATATATTCCTTCCTAATGAAATCCATGTGCCATCCACAGTTGATCCTCATTGGGATTTGGATTGTAGCTGTGTGGTTTCCCAGCCTTCGACCATTTTCGTTACGCAACAGAACTAATTAATTAAATAGAAAGACTGATTGACAAACAAGCATTTTAACTGGTTGTTTTGCGCTCCTGCCTATTGACATAAAACTGCTGGATGTGATTTCATATAAAACCTGAGCTCCGTAGTTCCACGACTTTCCTGGCAAAGACCAGAAGGTACCAGAGAGTCCAGGGGAGTCTGATTGCTCTGAAGTGAATGATTTCAATGTGTTCTAAATTGTGCCCTGAGGTCAGGTATCAGTTGCACTCCTCGGGACCTTTGTGAACGTGGGAAAGTGATCTGCGCCCGTAAGACTTTCTTCAGAGAAGGAATCCTCGTGATTTTCCGACTATTTTGACTTACTGGCAAAAAAAATACGAATTGCTTTGTATTTGCTTGGGGGAAAGTTTTCTTGTGAAGTCCACTTTGCTCAATTGCTGTGACAACTCGCTCACCCCCTGACTGTCCGCTTTGTGTAGGAAGCTGCCCTCTGCAGACAGCTCCCCATGGAAGCGGAGACCCTGGGCCCTGTGCAGGCTGCGGTCCACCCGCCCGCCGTGACTGCTGACATGAGGTCCGTCACCAACAATGGCTCAGACCCCTTCCTTAATGGGTACGTGAAGGCTGGGGGGGGGGGGCACTCGTGTTGCTCTCTCTGTTTTGTGGTCCACGGGTCTTTGTTTAGGTTGGGAAATGGTAGCAAGCTGGGTGAATAGGACGAGGGTGGGGGGAGAGGAAGTGGGAGGAGATGGAAGAGAAAAGAAGAGCAGCGAAAGTAATCTGCTTTTCCTAAAGTCTCACATTCAAAAATTGTGTGTATGACATAGAGAAACTGCTAATCAAAAAATCGAAAATGGAGGTGAATCTATAATTTAAATAGAATAGTATTGTCGGGAAATTATTTGGAAGAATCTTGCAGGTTTATGTAGCCAGCAGCGGGACAGGGAGAGTCACATGGCAAACAGAAACAAAACAATTAAGAGATGATATTTATGGTAAATCTGAATGAGATCTCTACTTTAGTTAATAGTATCATATAAAGCCACTTTCCTGGTTTTGATAATTGTACCTTGGTTATGTAATATGTTCTCATGGAGGGAAGTGGGTAAAGGGTATATAGGAACTCTCTGTACTTTTTTTTGCAACTTCTTTATGAATCTAAAATTATTTCAAAATAAAAAAAAATTAATAAAATAAAAGATAATTTTTTAAAAGTTGAATCATGAGCAGAAGGGAAAGAAAAGTTAGCTAGAAATATCTATGAGTAGAAATAGTCAACTTTTGTAGCCTTCTAAACCTAAATAAAGGACAATGCTTTATTTCTTATGTCTTTTCTGCCTCTGTGCAGGCTGCTGGCGAACAAAAACCTACAATTATGACAAGTTATTAAAATAGAGATAAAGAGAAAGAAAGATGAAAGCAAACAGTAATCAAAAAATTAAGGAATGTGCTTTTCAAATTATTTTTTAACACTGCAAGTGTATAGAAAAGTATAAAGGATAATGTAAGGGTTACCCATTTACCCACCACCCCTATTTGCCATCTTCCCGTATGATTTTATTTAGTTAAATAAATAAAATGTTATAAATAATATTTGAACCCCATCCACACCACCACTGAAATTCCACCTCATTCCCTTTCCGTGGTAGCCACAATCCTGAAATTGGCCTGTGTCCCTCAAAAATATTTTTATTCTTCATACTGCCTATTTATGTGTGTACCCATGAGCGATGTTCAATGTTGTTTTCTGTTGTATTTTAACTTCTACCTAAGTGGTATCATATGTGCAGAACAGCGTTCAGATTGTTATTTTGAGAGGAAATCAGTGTTCACTTCCCATGACCAGCCACTTGTGCTCTCAACTTATTATTGTCATTGATATTGGGATGAATGTTTCGAGGTGTAAAGGGGGTGCAGAGTCTGCTTCCCCTTCGTTACCGGAAAGTTGCACCGAATGGCCGAATTCCTTTAGTTTAGGGTGTTACTGACTGTCTCTTAATGTTGAAATTCCTTCAGTGGACTCACACTGAAGTCTCCATCTTTTTGCTCTCCAGAGGACCCTATCATTCGAGGGAGCAGAGCACCGACAGCGGCCTGGGGTTGGGGTGCTACAGCGTCCCGACAACCCCAGAAGACTTCCTCAGCAACGTGGATGAGATGGACACAGGTGGAAACAAAGGCTGCGAGTAGCTGTAGTGCGCTTGTGTTTTCCAGTTGTCTCTTCAGAAACCTCAAAGTTAAAATCCAACCAGAATATCTAAATCTCAATGACATAAAATGATAAATAAAAAAAGCCCCCCAACTTCAGAGCACAGCTATGAAACACCAGTCCTTTCCCCATAGTTTATACAAATGTAGTTGCCCATATAATACGGGATTTTAAATTCTATTCTTTAAAAAACTCAGTCTTATTTCATCTAGTCCCTTTCTCACAGTCACGTTAACATACCAGTGTCAGTTCTACCACCCTTCTTCCATATTTGTACTTTTCTAGTGTTTGGTTATAATATATAAGCCCTTCTGCTCTTAAGAAATGCTGTGGGTATATAGATCTGCCAGTGTGCATATTTTTCATGACATTCACTGTATTTGGGAAGCAAATGGGCATTTGGAAAGTTAAGCGACTCAGAGGATGCCGGGTTGTGGGCTCCAGGTTTCAGTATGACAATCATGTCCTCCCTTGACAATTAAAAGGAGGAGAGCCAGAGTGCCTTCTCCCCAGTCCACAGCCTGCACATCCCTCAGGCCAGGCCCAGCAGGTATCTCGGGTTACTTCTCCTTTTCCCGTGTTCTCAAGCAGAGAGACCTCCAATTTCAAAAACATTTGAAATTGTTTTTTAGTTTCAAATTTAGTATTACTAGCCTAAGCTAGCCTTAATCATGAAAGTCATAAGCTCTCGGAAGATACTCTAGAGCCCAAGGTAAATGACAGCTGCAGTGCAGACTCGTTTCTCCTCCATGGTCACCGATGCTAGAAAATTGATTGTTCTTTGACAAAAATCAAAAAAATCTATTTCCCCAATGCAATCGTCCATAGTGCCTGTATTTGTTACACTCTGCCCCAGATGACCCCTGCTCGTGCTCTGAATCTGTACCACTGGTGAGACCCAAAGGGCAAACTGTGAGGCACCTTACAAGTGCAGAAACGTTGGGAGCAGCTGAGCTGGGGCTCACGATGAGCCATCATCTGGTGTTTAGAGGATTGTACAGACTGTCCTGTGACAAGTCACACGGGCTTGGTTTGAACTGTTTGTTTTGCTATTCTTCAATTTATTACTTCAGGTTCCTCCCTCCAGCCCTCCCTCTCTTTCTTCTTCTCTCTATTTTTTTGGTGTGAGGTTTATTTTACTCTCTTAGCCTGAAGAAGTAACCCTTTCTTATGTTTAATAATCATTTACTTTCATCTTTTAAACACTGGAGAGCCAGTGAGGCTAAAAACCAAAGTTGGAAAAGAAGAAACTTTGGAGATCTAAATCTAACTTGGCATTAAAAAAAAAGATGGATTCTAGTCTCATATTTTTTTAAATGACCTTGCATAGGTAAATAGGGAGTGTGTTGGAGTTGTAATGTGGAATTAATTGGTGTCCTGAAAAGAACATACTATTTGCAGACAGGCAGACCTGAGCTCGAATCCTTCTCCTCCCCTTCCTGGCAGGGACTTTGGTTAAGTTTAGTTAGCCTCCCTGGGCCTTGGACTTCTCCAAAGGGGAGAGACACGTGTTCACTTCATAGAGTAATGTGGTATCTTGAGCTCACAGTACTTGGCAAAAAGTTCTCTTCTTCTCCTCCTAAGTAGGCAGGAGTAATGTACAAAGTGACCTTGATAAATGTCACGGTTCCAAGGTAACCTGGTGGAGTGGGTGGCAGCTCATTGTGTTCAGGGTCACCTGTGTGACATCCCCCGAGGAAGAGGGCACAAGGGGAAACAGGTAACAAGGTACAATAACAAGATGAGGAAAAGCTGGGGACCGAATGGGTGAGCAGTCACTGTGTGGCTGGAGAAGAACCATTAGGCTCACCGACCACACGCCCATCACGCGCCGAAGGTTGAATGAGCCAGGGAGCATTTACTTTGCAAAATACGCATGGAAACGACAGCTGGACTTGGTGCAAGGATAGAATAAAGGAATAGCATGAGTGAAAGCTGGGAAATCATCCATCCCTCCAGAATACCCTACGTTAATCACACCCTTTTTAAAAGTTGCCTGGTTTTTGTCTCTCCTGCTTTTTTTTTTTTTTTTAGGAATGTGGATAAAACTGCAAAGACCAAAAAGATTACTTTGAGATTGCCAAGTTGCTCCAAAGAGAGATGTTTTGAGGTTGTTAATCTTCACCAAGAAGCATAATTAGTTTCCTTATTGTTTCCATGTTTAAGAAGAAAGAATTAGAAGAATTCTTTAAAATAGAGATTTTGATTAGATACTAAATGTATTATTGAGTTGTTACCAAGTTAAACTTGGGAAATCCATAGAGATGGATAATCTTAACTGGGGATGAAAAAATAGACGTGGTATTTTTAGATCACATAATTTTTTAAGCCAGATGATTTTTATAAGCCTAATTTCCACCTGTTACAGCCTAGTGGGTAGAAAAAGTTATGTTGACTCTCCTTTTCTATTTCGATACTGTTTTTTCAATACCAGTAATGTTATACTGAGATCATGTTTTTGAACTTGATATAATTTTCAAGTTACTGTTTAGCATTACCTTTTGCATTGAAAAACCTATAAAATACTGCCCACGAATTATTGATATTTTATGAGTTTATAGAAAAACCATTAAGCTTTGCTATCATCAAAACACAGGTTTTCATTGTTTCTCTCATCCATTCAGAAAGCTGTGATTTTTCTCCTTGGAGAAAATATGGCTAAGATGAATTTTATGCACTTTTGTTCAGAATTGGGAAATTCCTGTGCACCTTTTCAGGAAGGTTACTGCACTTATGAGATGCAAAAACTGATTTAACAAGTTTCTTTAAAATGCTGCTGTGGCAAAAACCAATGGTAGTTAGCAGTGCTCCTCCACCTTTGAGGTAGATTTTAGCCCTTCAGAAGATTGTTTGCCTGGGACATTTGTTCTGATGTTGTGTAATTAATAGCAGTTGCTTTCCTAGGCTTTTTCTTTCTCTCAGTGTTTTTAATCAACAAACGTTTATTGCTTTTTATGTGTACGTTTGTTTGTATGCATGAAGGGCGCCCAGCACTGTGGATGTGTCATACACTATATGGCACTTTACTCCAACTCATGAAGAAAGTACTGTTATCCCTGTTTACAGATGGGGAAACTGAGGGTCAGACGAGTTAAGTGCGTCTAAGACCACACAGCTAAGGAGCTCAGTCTGCTGACACCAAACTCAGTGCATTTTCTCTGATACTGCTACACATTAGGAACATATTCTAGACACTTAACCCTCCTCTAGAGCAGCATTTTGTAAACTATATTCTTCAGAAGCGTTGTTCTATTGGGATATTAATAAAGTTCTGCCAAAATAGGATTAGGTGATTAAATGAGTATAGGAAATACTGGCTGAATAAAGATAAAACAGATCTCTTTACTGCAAGATTTTCAGAACTTTGCTATGCTCATAAGCATCTTGACTCTCCAAGAAAGGTAGACAGTTGTGGGGAGTCTGCATGTGTGAAGGGAAGGGGATGACCTGCAGAACCCATTTTATAAAATACCTTGAAAATGATGTCGAGTCATCAATGAGGACAACTTTTTTATAATGTGGTGAGAAGATACTCTTGCACTATTGTCCCTGACCATAAAGAAGGATGAAATGGATAAATAAATATAAGCTTTAGATGAGAGCTCTGTATTGAGGCATTTATTACAGGCAAGGACTCTGGTCCTTCACAAAGCAGCTCTTCCTGTCTTTTTTTCAGGGGAGGGCATGATCACATCTTGGATGCTTCCTTTCTGGACCATGTCTATCAAAACTACGTAATGAGCGAGTCATTCACCACCTCTGCATCTCTTAGGCGTGAGGGTCACCAGCTAAGTTGTAGTGCTGCGGTAGCTGGCATTCAGCACAGAAGGGACATTTATTACACTTGCAGCAAATATGATCTCCCCTTACAGTGTAGGCTGGGTGGAAATGAAAATGATAGTTTTATTAACATGTGAACAATCCCTTTCTCAAAAGTTTAAAGTCAGAATTAAAATTGTTTCCTTTCTTTCTGTTACAGCAGAGAACCCAGGACAGACACCAGTGAACATCAATCCCCAGCAGACCCGTTTCCCTGATTTTCTTGACTGTCTTCCGGGAACAAACGTTGACCTAGGAACTCTGGAATCTGAAGACCTGATTCCTCTCTTCAACGATGTCGAGTCTGCTCTGAACAAAAGCGAACCCTTTCTAACCTGGCTGTAATCAATACCAGTGTTACCTGGATGCAGCCATGACCTGACATTTTCCTGGGCCTTTTGGAAAAGTGGGGAGCAGAGCAATCTCCAGGTGCACCTTTTCTGCCTCTGTGGCTCATGCTCTCTCCTTTCCATGTGGCCAGTTTAATCATTGCCTGGATTTGATTGACAGTAATTTAATAACTGAGTATTCTAGGTTCATTTCATTGTCAAATTTTACCTGCATATCTGCAAGCCTGAATTCCTATGGCAGATTGTGCAGAATCATTTCTGTAGAATTGATTATGCAGAATTGTCTCTCCTTTTTTCTCTCTGCTGACCCATGACTAAGCTTTATGGGTATTAATTGAAATTTAAAGATCAGTTGATTATAAACCATAAAAAACTGACTGCAGGCAGTGAATTCTAATGGGTTGCTTAGTCCAGGAAATGTGCACAAAATGAGACCTGATTTACAGTTTCAAAAACTGTATTGATGACAGTAGTACCAAATGCTTTAAAAAATACTTAACTTGAGCTTTAAAAAATCATTGCATGGGTAGTAAAACTGTACTGTATGGAATACAACGTAGTTTTGAATCCATGCTGGCTCTGATGGTTCTTATTACTCTGTATTTACAAAAGCACAGACAGTCCTACTGTAGTTCATCCCTTATCATTTTACTGCATAGCTTCTAGACAGCTTGTCCTTCCAGGGAGAGCAGTAGCATCATTAGTCACAGCTCTTACACTACAGATCTTGTGAAAGAGACCAGTTTGGTACTAACTATGAGCATATACTAAAAAAAAAAAAAAACTTTTTGAAATTGCAACTTGGATTTTATAAATTAGCAGCTTGGAATTTGATGTTTATTTTTTAAAGCACTATTTTTTTTTGGCAACCAAATGTTTTTTTTTTTTTAAATCAGCAGCAACTGTATTTTTATCTTTTAAAACTATTTTGAAAACATCAGGAAAACCCAGCTTTCAACCTGATGGTACACACAACAAGCAATGGCTTTTTAAGTTCCAAAGTCTTACCAGTTTTGCTTCCAAATTTTCAAATGTTTAAAATGATTTTATCTATGAAATTATTGAAAGGATGAAGCAAATCTCTGATATGTTAAAAAAAAAAAAAGAGCCCTCCGAGGGTGTAAAAGAAAACGCCCTCTGAGGGCAGATGATGGAGACATGTTTCTGAATTCAGTGAAATGGATCCCTAAGTATATTATCCTAACCCTGTTTGCTACAGTTGGTATAAAAAGGCATGAACTATGTACTCAATACCTCTTATGTAACCAAGAAAGTTTTGGTTTTTTTATTATTATTATTATTATTATTATTAGCTTTTAAGGACTGAGAGCGAGCGTCAGGTTCACCTGGCATGCAGTTTGCCTGCAGTGCCAATGAAGTCCTCAACTGTTGAATATTTTGAACTGACGTTATTTATAATCTATGATTTTAATCTCTTTAAAATGCATTGTTTTTGAAAGACATTAGTAATTCCGGTCTCTGAGAGGAACCTTTTGATTCCCAGGGGTGGGGTGGGGTAATGGCTTATTTGTTGAAGATCTTAAATAAGATCCTTTTTGAGATACCAGAATATGGACATACAGAATACAATTTCATCTTGTTGGGAAGAAGGCAAGTGAAAAGGTCAGCGATGAAGTAGTAAAGTTGTGGAATATAGTGGAAAGGATACTAGTTGTGAAATGGAAATAGACAAGTAATAAGACCCCCAAAAACAAACAAGCAGATGTGAGAGGTGCCCCAAAAGAGCAGAGCAACAAATTTCTACTATAACCTTTATACCAAAAGACTGTGTTGTAGGAGAAAATGAGGCTTTGCTGCACTTTATGTGGAAGGAGAAAGGGTCGAGCTGTAACCCTCTCCAGCTGATGCTGAGCATGTAGGTAGGTGAGAGCTGTTGCTTCCAATACAATGAAGTGATTTCTTTCTCCTAAAGAACCCAGGGTTTAAGTTCCCCTGATTACTTTGCCTCTCTCTGAGTACTCCGAGAGAGGTGGGGCTAGATGTTTATGTTGCTACTAAATTGAAGGGAACACTCTTCTTTTTCTCGTTTGTTAGCAATAATTGCAAAAAGAGTTGTACATTCTTTCTAGGAAAAGCCAAACAAAACAAGGGACCTAACAAAACTGAGCAGTGTTACTGTATTTTGAAAATATTTTTATAGACTCATTTTCATGTTTTTAAAGTGAAAAGAAACACATAGCCCTCTTTTTTTTAAGGTAGTTTAAAACAATGATGATTTATATTACCAAGTTTTAGAAATAATTCTCTAGTATGCTTGTGGCATTAGAAAATGCTAGAAAAACTTTTTAGTGAAATTAGTTGGAACTTTTATTAATAAACATAATAAATACTTTTTTCAGAATAAAACATGGACCGTGACGATATGTTTACTAATAGATAAAACCTGATATAAGTTTTGTTGTTGTTGTTGTTTTTTTAGGTCAAAAGATAAGACCTTTGTCAAAGAACACTAAAGTTAGAAATCTTAATGTCAGAGGAATTTTTAATAGATATTTCCTATTGTGGTAAATGTAAAAACCCCTGCAGAATTCACAATAAGGTGCTATTTATACTGTATTTCTTATTATAAAGCAACTGCCAGGATATCTAGTCTTTTTAGTCATAAGTCAGTAAATTTCACCATTTTTCCCATTAATTTTGCCATAGAAAAGGTATATTAGAAAGTGAAATTAAAAAATAATTTTTGCAGCTCTGTCTTTCAAGATTTTTTTCCTTATAAAACATTTTCTTGAAGCAATTACATTGTCAAAACCTATTTGTAATTCTATTAAATCTAAGTAATTGTTAGACAGTATTTCACCATATTATTTAGGATGTGAAATGCCATTTCTTTTACTGATTATACAATATATGGGAAGCACGTAAACCAGAGTAAAAAATTAGTGTGCTAGGAAAGCAGTTGACCACAACTTGTTAGAAGAACTCTCTAAAGAAGGTGATCTGTGGTGCACAAAGGACGGCTAACTATAAGTTGTGTTCTCATGATGTAATTAGAAAGGAACTTCTGAAAGTGCAGCTTTTATGAACAAAAAAATACGCTGTTAAAGGAAAAGGAAATTGTGGATTTATTTAATTGGGAAAATAGGTGATTGGTGAGACCATTTCCCTAATACACTACATCATTTACGTGCTAATACTTTAACTTTTTAAAAAAAATTACTTCTACATTTTGTAATACGACATACATGTGTTTATTTTTAATTTAGAATGCTCTGTGTACAGAAAGTATGCAACCAAATCAATCAGATCAAACTGTTTTACCTGGAGTTTGGTACTGGTTTTTACTTCTCTGATTCTGTATAAGAAAAATAAATACAATTGGATTTCCATTTGGAGTTTTTGTCTTCTCATTATTTGCATGTGTTCCTTTTACTGAGGGTTTTGGATGGTACTGAAAAGAGGCTTATATAACCCTCCTGGCAGACAATAAAAGAAGAAAATTCTGTAGGCAAACATTTTTTGGGCTCAAATGCCTGGTCTTCCAACATGGGAAATGTCCAAAGAACTCTGGTTTCTGCTTTATTTGAGGTAGTCCGCTGAGATTTTTAAAGGTGTGTGTGTGTGTGTGTGTGTGATTTTTAATTATGTTTATTTATTTTTAAAGAATCCTGTCCTTCCAACACCCTCACAGAATACATTCCTGTGTTAAGTAAATCCTTCCTATTGACCGTGACATAGGATTGTCAGTCTTTCCTCTGTAATTAACAATACGGTGTGGCCCCTTTTTTGTCAAAACTAAAACAAAACAGCAGCTGGTCATTCGTTCTCAGTGTGGTCTTGTGACAGTGTACTCTCAATCTACTGAGCTCCTTGACTCTCACTGTTATGATGCTCTTCTCCACTGGATTAAAAGATCAGGTGAGGGCATTTTCAGTAGAAGCATTCAGCTAAGCAACAGAAAGAAGAGAGATTGATGGAAACTGCTTAGCAATATTCCAAAGTCTAAATCTTGTACATCTTTTCAACAACCATATCTTATCATCACTTTTAATATGTGCTCATTGTTGAAAAGGTGTCAACATATATGTATAAAGTAAAAAGTGAAAATTCTCTACCGCCCAGATCTCACATTTTAAGAAATACGTATGTTAAGATTTTTTTCCTATAGAATAAATGGGATGTTTTTTAACAGTATTGCAATTATACATGCTGTTTTGAAGCTTTCTTTTTTTCTCTTAACAACAATGATAATAATAACACTAATAATAGTGATGTTATTTCACATTTACCATGTGCTAGCTCTGTACTAAACACTTGGTACATATTATCTACTTTAATCTGCACACAAGGCCCTATTATCTCAGCAATACTATTATCACTTTACAAATGAAAAAAATGAAGTTTAGGCAAGTTAAGTAACTTGCACAAGGTTACACAGTAAGCAGCAAATATATCCAATATCTCACTGGCACCCCTCTGTGCCAATGCATATATAATTGTGTACTTCATTATTTTTAACAGTGAATAATTTTCTTTTGTGTAAATGTCCCTTTTTGGTAGCTATTTGTATGCTTTCTGTTTTTGCCTTCATAAACAATGCTTTAGTAAGTAGCCTGTGCTTGTGTGAATATGGCTAGAGGATAAATTTTTAGGAGAAGAATCACTGCATCAAAGGTTATGGGATTTTGAATTTTGATAGATGCTGCCTCAAAAGTTTCGTACTTTATGCCCAACAGCAACGTCTGCAAAGGCCTATTTCAGCATTTCCTTCTAGAGCTGAGTCTTAACTTAACTCTTTATTCTCTGCAAATATGATAGGTGAAAACTATCTTCCTACCTTTGTTTGCACTTCATAAATGAATACTGAGATCAAGTTATCTTTTCATGATACCGTTGTCTTTAGTGTGTGATGTCACTTCTCCACCCAGGTTACCTTAGATTCTTTTTCAATGTCTTTGTGCACTCTCCCCTCTGCCTCAGTGCATTTTTGCTTTCGACAGATAACACTTGGCGGCTCTTCTTAAAATGGGCTGCTAGACTCACTTTGCCTACATGACATTCAGTCAGTGCCAGGTGGAGGCGTAGCTTTCACTCAGGGCTCCCCTGTGGGGTCCAGAAAAGATCTCCTCCTGGGAGGCTTTGCTTAAGAACAGACCCTTGACTTTGCTCCCTCTTTCCTGCCTTGCTCCCTCCACTCTTACCAGTTTCCCCTGTAAATATCTACTTCCTTTATAAACCACTTATTAAATAATTCTTCTTTAATAAATCATTTGTATATGCGTCCTTGTCTTGGGGTCTATTCCTGGGAACCAGACTTAAGACAGTGTCCAGAATATACAATGAGCTCCTACAAATCAGTAAGAAAATCAAATGGCCCAAAAGATATAGGGGCCAAGGGTATGAATTGAAAATTTATAGAAGAGTGGCAAAATGTATCAACCTTATTACTAATTAGAAAAAATGCAAATTTAGATAATAAAGAGATACCGTTGCACTTCTATTAAACTTCAAAATTAAAAAGACTAATAACACTGTAATGGATAGACATGGTCAAATACCTAGGCTCCAGGCCTGTGGATGTGAGCCCACTGTAAACTGGATCTTTGAAGATGCTGTTAGCTGAGGTATGCCCAAACTGAGTCAGCGTGGGCCTTCATCCAACATGGCTTGAGTCTTTTTAAGCAGAGGAAATGTGGACACAGTGGTAGCAACTGGAGGCAGGCGGCTATGTGACAGAGGCAGAGATTGAATTGTGGGTTGCTGGCAAACCACCACCAAAATGCTACAGACTTTAGAGAAAGCATGATCCTGCAGACAGCTTGATTTTGGACGTCTAGCCTCTAACACCGCAAGACTGAAAAAACTCTTATCTAAGCCAACTAGTCTGTTGTGTTATAGCAGCTCTGGCAAGCAAAGACAAATACCAACCGTTGGCCAGAGAAATGCAGATATTTGAGCATTGTTGGCAGTGTAATTTGATACAGGCACTCGGAAATCTCCACAGGACTGGTAAGTTCATCTGTTTTTGTTTTTGTTTTTTATCACTGTATCTCCAGTCCCTAGAGCCATGCACTGGAACATAGAAGATGCCCAGGAAATATTTGTGGAATGAATTAATTTTTTTGGCATACTATACTCCCTAAGAGAGCAAGTAGCTTGAGAGGGGACACAATAGAGTAGTTTGTATCCAAATCACATAATAGGAGTTTCAAAACAGGAGGGAAGGAACTTCTTAACCAAATTAGTTGATTAAGCGACTATGTCCCCAATCAATGGGATGACATACATTGCAGCCAATTGTGTTTGGCCAATGTAGCTGATCAAGCAAACGTATAATAGGCATTGCAGCCAAACCAATCCATAACTGGGACTGGTACATTTATAGGGCTTCATTTAATTATTTTTAGGATTACAATCTATTGAAAATTTGTTTATTGGCATTTCTCATTAAAAATCATAACCAGGGGACTTCGGGAAGATGGCCAAATAGAGTAGCTCGAGATTAGCCCTGATCCACAGAAAAGTTACAGAAGGGACAGGAGGGTGGCTGAGGCAGCGATTCAGAACTGCAGCTGACCTGGGAGAGCCTTCTGCACCTCATAGGTCAACCTTAGTTGCAGAGGCCGAGGAACTGAGAGGCAGAAAGCTGGAGCTTGATGCGGAGGCGCTGAGCCCACAGGAGTGCACAGACAGGAGCCGGGGACTAGGAAGCAAGCCAGGCCACGTCCCTTGGCCGCATTAACCTCACCAGTGCAGCCCTGTGACCGGCAACTCACCCCACACCCCACACACCAAACCCCATCACCTGCTCCCATTCCCTGCACTCCAGATGCCCCCACCCCACCAGCCCATGTACCTGCCCCCCACCCCCCACCCCAACTGCAGTCCAACCCACCTCTCCTGCACCCCTCCCGAGCACTACCTCCCCCTCCCTGTTCCCTGCAGGCTGTTGCCAGTGCATAAAGGCTGCGGGCACAAACCTCCGTACTCAGACTATACCTGCCCCCCATCCATAGTGTGGCACAGCCTCACCCTGCCCCGCCTGAGCTCTGCACATCAGTTTATGGCACTCCGAGGCCCACGCATGCGCACTGTCCCCAATCACGTCATTCAGCCCTGGGAACTGCACTTTACAGCAGTCCTAGAACTGCGCATGCACATAGCCCTCAGCCACACTTCCCAGCTCTGAGAAAGTGCTGACCTGCGCAGCTGGGTCACATCTGCCCCCAATCCACAAAGGCATAATACTGACCTACTGCCACAGCTCTATGCATGCGCACAAAGGGTCCCATGCCTCAGACCAGCACACACCAGGGTTATGCTCCCCCCTGCTGGTGCACTTCACAACTACATCCTCCCTGGCTGCTGGGGGCCCAGGTTCACAAGCATCAGTGTAACATCCCCAACCTGCACCTATACTGGCCCAGAAACAAATCATCGCACTGAGTACCCCACCCAGTCCCCTGCTCCTTGCTGTGCAACCATCCCACAAACACAAGGCCTTAGACTACTGAAAGAAATTAACTCCCAAAGTAAATAAATCAAGATATTTACATGCCATGAAGACAGCAGATGGTCATTAAGCATATCACAATGCAGACAGATATAGCCCTGCCTAACAACCAAATTAAAACACAAGAGGAGACACAGACGTTGGAACAACTAATCAAAGATGTTCATACAGCTCTACTTAATAAAATAAGTGGGACAGCAAGTGACATAAAGGAGATCAAGAAGACAGTAGTAGAGCATAAAGAGGAATTTGAAAGAATAAATAGAAAATAGTGGATATCACAGAGATTAAAGGCTCTGTGGACCAAATAAAAAGCATACAAGAGGCACACAACACCAGATTTGAAGAGACAGAAGAAAAAATAAGTGATATAGAGGACAGGACAACTGATTTCAAAGACTCAAAACAGCAAATGGCAAAAAAGATGGAAAAATTGAATTGGCTCTCAGGGAAATGACAGACAAAACAAAGCGGACAACTATAAGAATCATTGGTGTCTCAGAAGGAGAAGAGAGGAGTAAAAGGCTAGGAAAAGTAGTTGAGGATATAATGGGGGAAACTTCTCACCCTCAAAAAGGACATAAATATACAAGTCAAAGAAGCCCAATGAACAACAAACAGAATAAATCCAAATAAACCTTCCCCAAGACACCTACTAATCAGTCTGTCAAATGTTGAAGAGAAGCAGAAAACCCTGAAAGTGGCAAGAGAACAACAATCTGCTATATACAAGGGAAATAAAATAAGACTGAGTTCAGACGACTCAACTTGCACCTTGGAGGCAAGAAAGAAGTGGTATGATATGTTCAAGATCCTGAAAGAAAGAGACTTTCAGCTAAGAATTCTGTACCCAGCCAAACTGTCCTTCAAAACTGAAATAGAATTGCCATACGACCCAGCAATACCATTGCTAGGTATCTACTCAAAGGACTTAAGGGCAAAGACACAAATGGACATTTGCACACCAATGTTTATAGCAGCATTATTTACAATTGCAAAGAGATGGAAACAGCCAAAATGTCCATCAACAGATGAGTGGCTAAACAAACTGTGGTATATACATACGATGGAATATTATGCAGCTTTAAGACAGAATAAACTTATGAAGCATGTAATAACATGGATGGACCTAGAGAACATTATGCTGAGTGAGTCTAGCCAAAAACTAAAGGACAAATACTGTATGGTCCCACTGATGTGAACCGACATTCGAGAATAAACTTGGAATATGTCATTGGTAACAGAGACCAGCAGGAGTTAGAAACAGGGTAAGATAATGGGTAATTGGAGCAGAAGGGATACAGACTGTGCAACAGGACTAGATACAAAGACTCAAAAATGGACAGCACAATAATACCTAATTGTAATGTAATTATGTTAAAACACTGAATGAAGCTGCATCTGAGCTATAGTTTTTTTGTTTATTTGTTTATGTCTTTTGTTTTTTTATTTTTCCTTTTTTATATATATTTTTTATTTTTTATTATTATTTTTTTTCTCTATATTAACATTCTATATCTTTTTCTGTTTTGCTAGTTCTTTTCCTAAATTGATGCAAATATACTAAGAAATGATGATCATACATCTATGTGATGATATTAAAAATTACTGATTGCATATGTAGAATGGAATGATTTCTAAATGTTGTGTTAATTTCTTTTTTTTTAATTAATAAAAAAAAAACTGAACGAGAGATTAAAGTTTTCACAGCTAAGAAGTCCTGAAAGAATTTCTCAACAAGAGATTGGCCCTACAAGAAATATTAAAAGCAGTTCTGCCAGCTGAAAAAAAAAAAAAAAGATAGGAGAGGGAGGTCAGGAGGGAGGCACAGAATTGAAGAGTACCACTGAGGGTAACTTAAAGAATACAAAGAGAAAGAGTAAAAAGAATACATAGGTCTGACAAATAAAATAAAAAAGATCAGATGGTGGATTCAAGAAATGCCTTTTCAGTAATGGCTTTGAATGTTAATGGACTAAATTTACCAATTAAAAGATACAGATTGGACTTCTGGAGAAGATGGCGGCTTAGTAAGACACGCGGGTCTTAGTTCCTCCTCCAGAACAGCTACTAGGGGAATAGAAACGATACATAACAGCTCCCGGAGCCACAACAGAGATCAAGAAGACAGCATACCCCATTCTGGAATGGCTGACTGGCTGGGAGAACCCGCTCCGGTGAGATCGCCGAGGGGCGCGGGCTTCCCCGGGCCGGGGCAGCAGGCGGCCGGAGTCGCTCCCTCCCTCCTTCCTGGGTCGGCTGGGATTGTAGGACAGGCAGTCCCCTCAAGCAGCAGAGGCTGGCACCCACCCCACGCGCAGCCCCCCGGACCAGCTGGGAGAATTGGATTGGAGATTCCCAGGCTGCGGAGAACGGAGACCGCGTCCCTTCCAAACACGTGGCTTTCCGGTCCGGCTGGGAACGGTGCACTCCCCCAGGCTGCGGCGACTGGCGCCCTCCCTCCACGCTTGGCGCCCCGGGCTGGCTAGGAGATTCGGACGGGCGCTCTCCCGGGCTGCGGCGGACGGTGACCCTCCCCGCATTCAGATCCCCGGGCCAGCTGGGAGATTCGGATTGGCACTCTTCCAAACCACTTCAGCTGGCGAACCTCCCCCACGGCGAGAGTTTACCAAAGTTAAAGGACCCACAGCACCTTTTACTGGTGGGACCCGCAGACAAACGAGTGCCACGAGCGCCACCTACTGGGCAGGATAAGAAAAACAGATCCCAGAGATTTCACAGAAAAATCTTTCAACCTGTTGGGTCCAACACCCAGGGAAATCTGACTAAATGCCCAGACACCAGCAGAAGATAATGGATCACGCTCAGAAAGTTGAAAATATGGCCCAGTCAAAGGAACAAACCAATAGTTCAAATGAGATACAGGAGCTGAAACAACTAATGCTGAATATACGAACAGAAATGGAAAACCTCTTCAAAAACGAAATCGATAAATTGAGGGAGGACATGAAGAAGACATGGGCTGAACAAAAAGAAGAAATAGAAAAACTGAAAAAACAAATCACAGAGCTTATGGAAGTGAAGGATAAAGTAGAAAAGATGGAAAAAACAATGGATACCTACAATGATAGATTTAAAGAGACAGAAGATAGAATTAGTGATTTGGAGGATGGAACATCTGAATTCCATAAAGAAACAGAAACTATCGGAAAAAGAATGGAAAAATTTGAACAAGGTATCAGGGAACTCAAGGACAGTATGAACCGCACAAATATACGTGTTGTTGGTGTCCCAGAAGGAGAAGAGAAGGGAAAAGGAGGAGAAAAACTAATGGAAGAAATTGTCACTGAAAATTTCCCAACTCTTATGAAAGACCTAAAATTACAGATCCAAGAAGTGCAGCACACCCCAAAGAGATTAGACTCAAATAAGCGTTCTCCAAGACACTTACTAGTTAGAATGTCAGAGGTCAAAGAGAAAGAGAGGATCTTGAAAGCAGCAAGAGAAAAACAATCCATCACATACAAGGGAAACCCAATAAGACTATGTGTAGATTTCTCAGCAGAAAGCATGGAAGCTAGAAGACAGTGGGATGATATATTTAAATTACTAAAAGAGAAAAACTGCCAACCAAGACTCCTATATCCAGCAAAATTGTCCTTCAAAAATGAGGGAGAAATTAAAACATTCTCAGACAAAAAGTCACTGAGAGAATTTGTGACCAAGAGACCAGCTCTGCAAGAAATACTAAAGGGAGCACTAGAGTCAGACACAAAAAGACAGAAGAGAGAGGTATGGAGAAGAGTGTAGAAAGAAGGAAAGTCAGATATGATATATATAATACAAAAGGCAAAATGGTAGAGGAAAGTACTACCCAAACAGTAATAACACTAAATGTTAATGGACTGAATTCCCCAATCAAAAGACATAGACTGGCAGAATGGATTAAAAAACAGGATCCTTCTATATGCTGTCTACAGCAAACACATCTTAGACCCAAAGATAAACATAGGTTGAAAGTGAAAGGTTGGGAAAAGATATTTCATGCAAATAACAACCAGAAAAGAGCAGGAGTAGCTATACTAATATCCAACAAATTAGACTTCAAATGCAAAACAGTTAAAAGAGACAAAGAAGGACACTATATACTAATAAAAGGAACAATTAAACAAGAAGACATAACAATCATAAATATTTATGCACCAAACCGGAATGCCCCTAAATACGTGAGGAATACACTGCAATCACTGAAAAGGGAAATAGAAACATATACCATAATAGTTGGAGACTTCAATTCACCACTCTCATCAATGGACAGAACATCTAGACAGAAGATCAATAAAGAAATAGAGAATCTGAATATTACTATAAATGAGCTAGACTTAACAGACATTTATAGGACATTACATCCACAACAGCAGGATACACCTTTTTCTCAAGTGCTCATGGATCATTCTCAAAGATAGACCATATGCTGGGTCACAAAGCAAGTCTTAACAAATTTAAAAAGATTGAAATCATACACAACACTTTCTCGGATCATAAAGGAATGAAGTTGGAAATCAATAATAGGCGGAGTGCCAGAAAATTCACAAATACGTGGAGGCTCAACAACACACTCTTAAACAACGAGTGGGTCAAAAAAGAAATTGCAAGAGAAATTAGTAAATACCTCAAGGCGAATGAAAACGAAAACACAACATATCAAAACTTATGGGACGCAGCAAAGGCAGTGCTAAGAGGGAAATTTATTGCCTTAAATGCCTATATCAGAAAAGAAGAAAGGGCAAAAATTCAGGAATTAACTGTCCACTTAAAAAAACTGGAGAAAGAACAGCAAACAAATCTCAAAGCAAGCAAAAGGAAAGAAATAACAAAGATTAGAGCAGAAATAAATGAAATTGAGAACATGAAAACAATAGAGAAAATCAATAAGACCAGAAGTTGGTTCTATGAGAAAATCAACAAGATTGATGGGCCCTTAGCAAGACTGACAAAAAGAAGAAGAGAGAGGATGCAAATAAATAAGATCAGAAATGGAAGAGGAGACATAACTACTGACCTCACAGAAATAAAGGAGGTAATAACAGGATACTATGAACAACTTTACGCTAATAAATACAACTATTTAGATGAAATGGACGGGTTCCTGGAAAGACATGAACAACCAACTTTGACTCAAGAAGAAATAGATGACCTCAACAAACCAATCACAAGTAAAGAAATTGAATCAGTCATTCAAAAGCTTCCTAAAAAGAAAAGTCCAGGACCAGACGGCTTCACATGTGAATTCTACCAAACATTCCAGAAAGAATTAGTACCAACTCTCCCCAAACTCTTCAAAAAAATCAAAGTGGGGGGAAAACTACCTAATTCATTCTATGAAGCCAACATCACCCTCATACCAAAACGAGGCAAAGATATCACAAAAGAAAACTACAGACCAATCTCTCTAATGAATATAGATGCAAAAATCCTCAGTAAAATTCTAGCAAATCGTATCCAACAACACATTAAAAGAATTATACATCATGACCAAGTAGGATTCATCCCAGGTATGCAAGGATGGTTCAACATAAGAAAATCAATTAATGTAATACACCATATCAACAAATCAAAGCAGAAAAATCACATGATCATCTCAATTGATACAGAGAAGGCATTTGACAAGATTCAACATCCTTTCCTGTTGAAAACACTTCAAAAGATAGGAATACAAGGGAACTTCCTTAAAATGATAAAGGGAATATATGAAAAACCCACAGCTAATATCATCCTCAATGGGGAAAAATTGAAAACTTTCCCCCTAAGATCAGGAACAAGACAAGGATGTCCACTATCACCACTATTATTCAACATTGTGTTGGAGGTTCTAGCCAGAGCAATTAGACAAGAAAAAGAAATACAAAGCATCAAAATTGGAAAGGAAGAAGTAAAACTATCACTGTTTGCAGACGATATGATACTATACGTCGAAAACCCGGAAAAATCCACAACAAAACTACTAGAGCTAATAAATGAGTACAGCAAAGTAGCAGGTTACAAGATCAATGTGGTAGTTAGATTAGTTGTCAACTTGGCCAGGTGAAGGCACCTAGTTCTGTTGCTGTGGACATGAGCCAATGGTAGGTGAATCTCATCTGTTGCTAATTACATCTGCAGTTGGCTAGGAGGCGTATCTGCTGCAATGAATGATGTTTGACTTAATTGGCTGGTGCTTAAATGGGAGATTGCAATGTAGCACTGTTAGCAGCTCGGCATTCCTCATCTCAGCACTAGCAGCTCAGCCCAGGCCTTTGGAGATGCAGAAAGAAGTCACCCCGGGGAAAGTTGTTGGAACCCAGGAGTCTGGAGAGAAGACCAGCAGAGACCATCTTGTGCCTTCCACGTAAGAAAGAATCTCAGTGGAAAGTTAGCTCTGAAGAACCAACAAAATAAATCCCCTTTTATTAAAAGCCAATCCGTCTCTGGTGTGTTGCATTCCAGCAGCTAGCAAACTAGAACAATCAACACTCAAAAATCTGTAGCATTTCTATACACTAGTAATGAACAAGCTGAGGGGGAAATCAAGAAACGAATCCCATTTACAATTGCAACTAAAAGAATAAAATACCTAGGAATAAATTTAACTAAAGAGACAAAAAACCTATATAAAGAAAACTACAAAAAACTGTTAAAAGAAATCACAGAAGACCTAAATAGATGGAAAGGCATACCGTGTTCATGGATTGGAAGACTAAATATAGTTAAGATGTCAATCCTACCTAAATTGATTTACAGATTCAATGCAATACCAATCAAAATCCCAACAACTTATCTTTCAGAAATAGAAAAACCAATAAGCAAATTTATCTGGAAGGGCAGGGTGCCCAGAATTGCTAAAAACATCTTGAGGAAAAAAAACAAAGCTGGATGTCTCGTGCTGCCTGACTTTAAGGCATATTATGAAGCCACAGTGGTCAAAACAGCATGGTATTGGCATAAAGATAGATATATCGACTAATGGAATCGAATAGAGTGCTCAGATATAGACCCTCTCATCTATGGACATTTGATCTTTGATAAGGCAGTCAAGCCAACTCACCTGGGACAGAACAGTCTCTTCAATAAAGGGTGCCTAGAGAACTGGATATCCATATGCAAAAGAATGAAGGAAGACCCGTATCTCGCACCCTATACAAAAGTTAACTCAAAATGGATCAAAGATCTAAACATTAGGTCTAAGACCATGAGACAGTTAGAAGAAAATGTAGGGAGATATCTTATGAAACTTACAATTGGAGGCGGTTTTATGGACCTTAAACCTAAAGCAAGAGCACTGAAGAAGGAAATAAATAAATGGGAGCTCCTCAAAATTAAACACTTTTGTGCATCAAAGAACTTCATCAAGAAAGTAGAAAGAGACCCACCCCAGCGGCGCTGCCCGCCTGCCTGCCCGCCCGCCCTCGCCTTCCTCGGTCCACCTGCAGCGGGCAGGAAGGCAGGCAGTTTCTCCGGTTGTCCGACTTAGAGGCGTTGGCCGAGCCTGCGGCTTGCTCTTGCTCTCCGGCGAGGGATCCGCAGTGGCTGAGGGGGCAGTGGTGAACCTTGGAGGAAGAGGCAGCTACGGCGGCAGTGGCAGCGGCGGCTCGGTGGGCAGCACATAAAGAGGCTGTCGCGGGGTGATGCGGTGACCGCTGCGCCGGGCCCAGGAGCCGAGTGGGCCCCGGCCCTCAGCCCGTCCCGCCGGGCCTTCGCTGCCGAACACTCCCTCTTCTCCGGCCAATCCGCAATCGCCAAGGCGACCTCGTATCCCCTCGCCCCTTCCCCGTCCCTCCCCCACCCCTGTCCCTGCCCCGGGGGCCACCGCCACCCGCCTCCCACGATGGCTCTGAAGAGAATCCACAAGGAATTGAATGATCTGGCACGGGACCCCCCAGCACAGTGTTCAGCAGGTCCTGTTGGAGATGATATGTTCCATTGGCAAGCTACAATAATGGGTCCAAATGACAGTCCCTACCAGGGTGGAGTATTTTTCTTGACAATTCATTTCCCAACAGATTATCCCTTCAAACCACCTAAGGTTGCATTTACAACAAGAATTTACCATCCAAATATTAACAGTAATGGCAGCATTTGTCTTGATATCCTACGGTCACAGTGGTCTCCAGCACTAACTATTTCAAAAGGACTCTTGTCCATCTGTTCTCTGTTGTGTGATCCCAGTCCAGATGATCCTTTAGTGCCTGAGATTGCTCGGATCTACAAAACAGATAGAGAAAAGTACAACAGAATAGCTCGGGAATGGACTCAGAAGTATGCGATGTAATTAAAGAAATTATTGGATAACCTCTACAAATAAAGATAGGGGAACTCTGAAAGAGAAAGTCCTTTTGATTTCCATTTGACTGCTTTCTATGAGCCCAGGCCTCATCTTCCCCTGTGCACATGTTTACCTGATACAGCAGTGCTGCGTGTTATACATACTTGGAACAACAAACTAGAAATACTGTACTCCTGTACCAACATTGCCTCCTAGCAGAAAAGTGTGTGTGTGGCAAGCCAGTTCTCCAGGCGTAACCTAGATGTGAGACTAAAAGCTTTCCTTATTGACTTTAATTTGGGTAACAACAAGGTGAGGGGTGGTAGGTATAGTGTGTGCTTGAATGGGGAAGAACAGCTCCACTGACCTGTAGGAGATTGTTTTTAAGTGGAGTCCTTTTAAACTCAAAACAGTTATGAAAAGCAAAGTGAAGAACATGAAGCTGTTCCTTTACTCATTTTACTCTGAAGGACCTATGTCTTAGGTGAAAGTTACGACCAACCAGATTAAAACTGTACTTGCATCCTGTATTTTAAGGTCTAAGTTTAGCTGGTCAATATTTAAATGGATTGGAGCTATTAAAGCATAAAGTGTGATGGGCTTTGTTCCCAACTCTTTTACATCTCCCCACCCCTTCGGCCTTTATCCTTTCAGCCCCTCTTTCTCTTCTCCATATTTTTTGGTTTGTATGTGGTTTCTCAGTTAATACACAGCTAATAGCTCTTATTTTTCTTATGTTTTTAACTGCTTAGGTCTATCTGGATGTAAGGGTGAAAATTCATTTGATGGAAATACTTGTGTACATTTAAAGACCCAATTGCTCCTCTGGAGCTCGTACGTTAAGAATGATTAATCTGTGTAATAAACTGATTACTACAGTCATTACATATAATTTTGTGTGAATAGGCTTTTTGATTTTGTGGTGGATATTTCCCCACCCCTGAATGTTTTCATTTATACTGGGTGCATTTCAAAATCATGAAACAATTCCAGTTCACAAAGTAAAAAGTACATCTTGAGAGTGATTTTACTGAACAAGATAGGGGCCTAAGCTTAAAAGTGTTTTCCTAAAACTTAGTTATGCAGCATTCCAGGAACATGACTGTTAAATTCAAAATTTGCTTAATTAATGAAAACTAAGCTGCATTTCAACAAAACCTTGTGTATTACCTTGGTATATAGGACATAAAACACAAAGCATCACTATTTGGTAAGTTAAGCCTCTGTGGTTGTAGTTATAAAAGAAACCTGGGAAACATGAGCACAATCTTGTATTAGAGAGTCTACATGATTACTTTGCACTAACATTTGCAAGTTGTTCATCCAATTTTAAAATTGTACTGTATGTGGCGTTTTTGAAGTCTTCCCTCGACTCTAGTAAAATGTAGTTTGAAACTTGTAAACAGCTGTGTTTGCCAGAAACATCGTTCATGTGAACTAGGCAAGTTACCTTTTTTTCTTCCCTTCTCCTAATCTAATTGTACACTGGGCCAGCCTGAAGGCCATAGCTGTTGCTCTCTAGCCATCAGGTTCTTTCAAATGCATCCTTACACTCTTGCACAAAAATTGAGGAATAAATGTCCACTGCTTTTTGTTTTTAAAAAAAAAAAAAGAAAGTAGAAAGACAGCCTACACAATGGGAGACAATATTTGGAAACGACATATCAGATAAAGGTCTAGTATCCAGAATTTATAAAGAGATTGTCCAACTCAACAACAAAAAGACAGCCAACCCAATTACAAAATGGGAAAAAGACTTGAACAGACACCTCTCAGAAGAGGAAATACAAATGGCCAAAAGGCACATGAAGAGATGCTCAATGTCCCTGGCCATTAGAGAAATGCAAATCAAAACCACAATGAGATATCATCTCACACCCACCATAATGGCCATTATCAACAAAACAGAAAATGACAAGTGCTGGAGAGGATGTGGAGAAAGAGGCACACTTATCCACTGTTGGTGGGAATGTCAAATGGTGCAACCACTGTGGAAGGCAGTTTGGCAGTTTCTCAAAAAACTGAATATAGAATTGCCATACGACCCAGCAATACCATTGCTAGGTATCTACTCAAAGGACTTAAGGGCAAAGACACAAATGGACATTTGCACATCAATGTTTATAGCAGCGTTATTTACAATTGCAAAGAGATGGAAACAGCCAAAATGTCCATCAACAGACGAGTGGCTAAACAAACTGTGGTATATACATACGATGGAATATTATGCAGCTTTAAGACAGAATAAACTTATGAAGCATGTAATAACATGGATGGACCTAGAGAACATTATGCTGAGTGAGTCTAGCCAAAAAGTAAAGGACAAATACTGTATGGTCCCACTGATGTGAACCAACATTCGAGAATAAACTTGAAATATATCATTGGTAACAGAGTCCAGCAGGAGTTAGAAACAGGGTAAGATAATGGGTAATTGGAGCTGAAGGGATACAGACTGTGCAACAGAACTAGATACAAAAACTCAAAAATGGACAGCACAATAATACCTAATTGTAAAGTAATCATGTTAAAACACTGAATGAAGCTGCATCTGGGCTATAGGTTTTTTTTTTTTGTCTGTCTGTGTTTTTTTTCTTTTTCCTTTTCTTTTTTTTACTATTATTATTATTTTCATTTTTTTCTCTATATTAACATTCTATATCTTTTTCTATTGTTTTGCTAGTTCTTTTCCTAAATCGATGCAAATGTACTAAGAAATGATGATCATGCATCTATATGATAATGTTAAGAATCACTGATTGCATATGTAGAATGGAATGATTTCTAAATGTGTTAATTTCTTTTTTTTTCTTTAATTAATAATAAAAAAGGTACAGATTGGCAGAATGGATTAAGAAAACATAATCCATCTATATACTGCTTATAAGAGACTCATTTTAGATGCAAGGATACAAATAATCGAAAGTGAAAGGATGGGAAAAGATTTTCTATGCAAGTTCTAACCAAGAGAAATAGGAGTAACTAAACTAATATCAGACAAAATAGACTTTAAATCTAAAGACATCATAAGAGACAAAGACAGACACTATATACTAACTAAAGGATCAATTCACCAAGAAGATATGACAATCATAAATGTTTATGCTCCCAGTCAAGGAGCTCCAAAGTACATGAGAACAGACTGAAGGGAGCAATAGATGCTTCAACAATAACAGTAGGAGACTCCAATACACCATTCTCCTCTATAGATAGAACAACCAGACAGAAGATCAACAAGGAAACAGAGAAGTTAAATAACCTGATAAATGAATTAGACTTAACAGACATATATGGGTCATTACACTCCAAAGCACAAGATTATACATTCTTCTTTAGTGCTCATGGAACATTCTCCAGGATAGATCATATGCTGGGGCACAAAACAGGTCTTCTAAATTAAAAAATATTGAAATTATTCAAAGCACTTTCTCTGATCACAATGGGATGAGGCTGGATCTCAATAACCACCGAAGAATGAGAGCATTCACAAATAGATGGAGATTAAATAGCACATTCTTAAACAACCAATGAGTCAAAAAGGAAATTTAGAGAAATCAGTAGCTATCTGGAGATGAGTGAAAATGAGAATATAACTTATCGGAACTTATGGGATGCGACAAAGGTTGTGCTGAGAGAGAAATTTATTGCCTAAATGCCTATATTAAAAAACAAGAAAGACCAAAAATTAAGGTCTTAAAAGCACACCTGGAGGAACTTGAGAAAGAACAGCAAACTAACCCCAAAGCAAATAGAAGAAGAAAAATAACAACGATTAAAGCAGAGTAAAGTGAATGGGTGAACAAAAGAACAGTAGAAAGAATCAATAAAACCAAAAGTTAGTTCTTTGAGAAAATCAATCAAATTGATGGGCCACTAGCAAGACTGACAAAGAAAAAAAGAGAGAGGATGCAAATAAACAAAATCAGAAACGAGAAGGTGTGCATTACCACAGACCCTGAGGAAATAAAAGAAATCATAAGAGGATACTATGAACAACTATATGCCAACAAACTAGACAACTTAGATGAAATGGACAAATTCCTGGAGACACACAAACAAGCTACACTGACTCAGGAAGAAATAGAAGACCTCAACAAACTAAACACAAGTAAAGAGATTCAATCAGTCATCAAAAATCTTCCTACTGTGAAAAGCCCAGGGCCAGATAGAATTCACAGGGAATTTTATCAAATATTCCAAAAAGAACTAACACCAATACTGCTCAAAATTTTCCAAAGAATTGAGGAAAAAGGAATTCTACCTAACTCATTTTATGAAGTTAATATCATTTTAATACTAAAACCAGGTAAAGATGCTATAAGAAAGGAAAACTACAGACCAATGTCCCTAATGAACATAGATGCAAAAATTCTCAATAAAATATTAGAAAATCAAATCCAACAACACATTAAAAGAATTATACACCATGACCAAGAGGGGTTCATACCAGGAATGCAGGGATGGTTCAACACAAGAAAATCAATTAATGTAATACAGCATATTAACAAACCAAAAGGGAAAAATTGTGTGATCATCTTGATTGATGCTGAAAAATCATTCAACAAAATTCAGCATCGTTTTCTGATAAAAACGCTCCAAAAAATAGACATCAAAGGTAACTACCTCAATATGATAAAGGGAATATATGAAAAACCAATAGCCAGCATCATACTCAATGGAGAGAGACTAAAAGTTTTCCCCCCAAGATCAGGTACAAGACAAGGATGCCCACTGTCACCACTGTTATTCAACATTGTGCTAGAAGTTCTAGCTAGAGCAATCACGCATCCAAATTGGAAAGGAAGAAGTAAAACTCCCATTATTGGCTGATACTATACTTGGAAGATCCTGAGAAATCTACAGCAAAGTTACTTGAGCTAATAAACAAATTCAGCAAGGTGGCAGTATATAAAATTGATGTGCAAAAATCAGTAACATTTCTATACACAAGCAATGAGCTAGCTGAGGAGTCAGTTAAGGAAAAAAATTCCATTCAAAATAGCAAATAAAAGAATCAAGTACTTAGGAATGAACTTAACTAGGGAAATAAAGGACTAGTACACAGAAAACTACATAACATTGCTAAAAGAAATCAAAGAAGAGCTAAATAGGTGGAAAGACATTCCCTGCTCATGGATAGGAAGGCTAAATATAGTTAAGATGTCAATTCTCCTCAAATTGATCTACAGATTCAACATAGTACCAATCAAAATACCAACAAACTACTTTGAAGATTTAGAAAAGTTAATTACCAAATTCCTCTGGAAGGGAAAGAGACCCCGAATAGCTAAAAGCATCCTAAAAAAGAAGAAGGAAGTGGGAGGATTAACACTCCTTAACTTTAAAACCTATTATAAAGCCACAGTGGTCGAAACACCATGGTACTGACAAAAACATAGCAGCATTGACCAAAGGAATAGAATTGAGAGTGCAGAAATAGTCCACCAAATCTATGGTCAACTGATTTTTGACAAGGCCCCCAAATCCTCTGAACTGGGACAAAATATGAATGCATGGAATTAGGCATGGAAGTACTGGATATCGATAGCCAAAAGAATGAAAGAGGACCCCTATCTTACACACTGCACAAAAATTAACTCAAAGTGGTAAGAACTAGCACCATAAAGCTTCTAGAAGAAAATGTAGGGAAACATCTTCAAGACACAGTAATAGGAGATAGCTTCCTAAATTTTACACCCAAAGCATAAGCAACAAAAGAAAAAATAGATAAATGGGGACTCCTCAAAATTAAATGCTTCTGCATCTCAAAAGATTTTGTCAAAATGGTGAAGAGGTAGCCAACTCAATGGAAGAAAATATTTGAAAATCACAAAGGTTTGGTTTCCTGTATATACAAAGAAATCACACAACTCAACAACAAAAGAACAAACAACCCAATTATAAAATGGGCTAAAAATATGAATAGGCATTTTTCTGAAGAGCAAATACAGATGGTTCAAAAGCACATGAAGAGATGCTCATTTTCATTGGGGAAATGCAGAACGAGACTACAATGAGATACCACCTCACTCCTATAAGAATGGCTGCTATTAGATGAACAGGAAACTATAAATGTTGAAGAGGATGTGGAGAAACTGGGACACTTATGCCCCGCTGGTGGGAGTGTCAATGGGAGATGACTCCCAGGGATGAATCAAGACCTGGCTCTACGTGATCAACAATTCCATCCTGACCAAAAATGAAGTATAATTTATAAAGTATCAGTGGCAGAGAGAGTTCAAATAGAGTCGAGAGGCTACTCTGGAGGTTGTTTTTATACAAGCTTCAGGTAGACCTTGCTACCTATCATAACCAACCAACCCTCAACCAGGACCATTCCAGCCAATCCTAAAGATCACTTAGGGCAAGATATAAGATTCCACAAGGGTTCCAGGCACTAGAGTAACTTTCCAGAAACCTACACCCTCCAGATGGGTCCCTGGCCCAGATAAGTCCTGAAAACTAGCCCAGCCTCTCCAGAACATTAGATAGTTCTATCTCCCTACCCCATATTAATGACAGACGCTTCCAATATGAGAAATTTAGAATTGCCACAGTCCAAACACCCATAAAGAGAGGGATGGAAAGATCAAAGGTGATGGTGGAGGTATACAGAGAAGAAAGGATTTAACAAATGAATATGAATGCTGAATCATTAAGTTGATATCTCTTTTAGTTTCCAGTATTTTAGAGCAGCTAGAAGTAAAAACCTAAAATTGTGGAATTGTGACCCATGTCAAACTCTGAAATATGTTCTACAATTAATTGTGGTGATGCGCTTTGAAATGTATAGCTTTGTTGTATATATGTTATTTTCACAAAAAAAAGAAGGAAAAAAACCTTGATTGTGACAATAAAAAAATATTTAAACCCTCTAGCTTCCTATATTCTGGAGCAGCTACAAGGAAAAACAGAAGAGGTTTGTATGGTAGCCCATGACAAACTCTGGGATCTGTCCTGTAAGTACTTGTTGAAGAGTGCTTTGAAAACTATTGCTTTTTTATTTCTTTGCTTTGTATTTATGATATACTATACAATTTTTTAAAAAGTTAAAAAAAAACCATACGTATAACCACATTTCTTGTTTTACATTTTTCCATAGAGCAGTTTGTTTTTTCCAAAATTATGATTTAAGACTGTGTGAGCATCAAAAATCTTAGATTTATAATTAGTTGATTTCTGTTGAGAGAATGTATAAAAGTATTATGGATGTTAGATTAAAACATGGAGAAGTTATGATATCTGCCTTGTTGCCCAGAATTGAAAAATATATGTGATGTCTTAAAATGAATATAGAATCAAGATTAGATACAGTGTATCATACTGGGAAGATTTTTGGGATGAGATTCTGGTCATTGGGTCTATGAATTTAGGGACGCACCAGAAGTTCTGGTATTCAGGTCCTCAAGGCAGATGTTAGTGGAACTTTCTCCAATATATCCCCAAATTTCAAGTTGGACATTTGCACTATTAGTGTTAAGGAACTGTTTCCAGAAAAAAAAAACAACAACAACACTTAAATACTACAGCTGGGTAAGAATGACATTTATAAGTGGGTGATAAATGGAGATAATTAACTTATGGAATTACCAGACATCAACTGCTCTCACACTTTACATGGAGAGAGATTCCATTTGTGGGATTAGCATAGTGGAAAAGAAGCTTTTCAAGGAATCTGAATGAGGGGAGAACATTAATGGAGAAAGGGGAGATCCCGCATATTCCATGCAGTGTTTTGGGGTGTGTAAGTGCTATGAAAGGGCGAGTATGGGCAGTTTCTTCGACAAATTTACCCTGGGCTTTGATCCTACAACCAGTGAAGGAGTTCAGTGCAGTGCTGCTATTAACACTGTGGCCTCAGCTAAGTTTCATAGTCTTGGAACTTTTATTTCTTTACACATAAAATTGACACAATAAAAAAGGTGGGTACAAAGAGAGAAAGAAAGGATTAATAGAGGTGACTTATGTGAAATACCCAGTACATGCGTAGGTAGTCAATAAATGCTCAGTATTTTCTTTTCAGTGCGCCCTCCCCCTCCGCTTCACAGCTCATATTTTTCTCCAAAGCATTTATCAGCATCTTCATTGATGCTTCTTCATTGGCTTCCCTCCATTAGCATGGCAGCTCCATGAGAGCAGATATTTCTGCTTATTTCGTACCGAAGCACTCTGAACAATGTCTAATATGCTGTTCAAAGTGGTTTTAATGAATGTGTTGAATGAATGAATATGTTCGTGGGACTACTGTCTTTCACAGTATAACTTCTGTCTTTGGACAGTGTTCAATCTGGCTTGCTTGCACATACATGCCATGCATCAGTGAGGGTTTTAAAAAATATTCTTGGATGGGGAGATGTCAGAGAAAAATTGTATTCTTTAGAAAGATGCCCAAACTCGCCCACCAAGAAGTATCTGCTGTGTGGCGCGCTGAGCCGTCAGCGGGTCAGCAGATGGCTTTGTCAGAGCCAGTGGCACCTACACCCCACCACCCCCTTGCAGTAGAGCAGCAGCCCAGCCTGGGGAGGGGCAGGAGGGGGAAATGGAAGACAAGCCCCTCAAAATGATCATGCTGATGAATACACAACTATTTGCTGATATTGTGAGCCATTGTTTGTGTGCATGTATGGACTGTGCGTATGTGAAGATGTATCAATAAAAACATTAAGGAAAAAATTAAAGAAAGACATGCCCAACATTGATATTTTTGTTTCCATCTTTCTGCTTACCTACATATCCTTTGACAAGGCAGATCCATGGTTTTTGTCTTTTTTTTTTTCCACATGGGCAGCCACCAGGAATTGAACCTGGGTCTCCGGCATGGCAGGTGAGAACTTTGCCACTGAGCTACTGTTACCCACCCAGACCCATGGCTTTTGAGTGAGAGTAAAATTAAATCTAAAGGAGGACAACAAGGAATAATATAAAGGCATTCTCAGAGCAAGTTCACAGTGCAGTCAATGCATCACCTACCTCAGAACATTTTGAGATGTTAGTTAAAAATGTGACTTTCTTATGCATCATGAATGGGATGGCAGATGGAAATCTGCAGTTTTAGCAAGCTTCCAGAGGATTCTGGTACACTCTCAATTTCGAGGACCACCATACCTGATGTGTAGTCTCCAAACTTTTTGATTATAGGGCTCCAGTACATATGTGTGTTTATTTTTTTATTTTTCAATTAATAAACTACCTACATATAAGACTGCTTTCATGTGTATGTTAGAAAGATTTATAAAATAGATATCTTTAAAAGATGAAATTAACCATGCAAATTAAAATTCATATATGAACTTCCCAAGTCACATTTGGGACGAGAGAACGAGAATAACTGTTGCCTATTGAATGTAATTTAACTGATTTTCAGGTGATTGTGATGGCACGACAGTCATTTTCCCAAGTTTACGGCCCTGACGCGTCATGAGACAGTATGATTTCCTGTAGAGGATTTACTACTGCTTCACTCTATCTTTCCCTCTCTGCCTTCTGTGCTCTCTGCCTCCCCATGAAGTTCACATTTGGGGCCGGGAAAAGCTGTCAGATTTACCTTTTCCCCCAACCCGATGCCCTTAGTGCAACTTCTGTTTGGGAAAGTTTGAGTGTTGACTGGCAAGTGTGCTGGCATCAGAGCCATGCAATACCCAGGTGCTTAAGTAAGCACACTCGTGCATGTGAGTACACACACACACACGCACGCACACATACACACACACCTGGAACTACTCTAAGACTGAACCGCTTGCAAAACATCTGCTATGAATCTCTGCTTAGAAAAACTTTAAATTCATAATTAGGTTCTAGTCTGGCCCTTAAACTCTTTAAGAATTTAATGGAATCCTGAATTTTTTCCCCAGAGTGGGGGGAGGAGAAACATGTTCTGCTGTACTCATCTGCCCATATGTACCATTTCAGAGGGTGTGAAAGTTTCTAGGGTACTCAGCGCAGGCACCTGCCATAGCCTACTGAATCACAGACACAGGATGAGAAACCAGCAGGGGACCTCAAACCCGTGTCCTCATTAGAATCACCTGGTGAGGGAAAAAAAGAAAGAAGAAGAAAATTTTCATGCCTGGCCTGAAACAGGCTTAATAAAATCAGTATCTCTAAAGTGGGGGCTGGGCACTGGAATTTTTAAAAGCTCTGCAAAGCAGTGAAACCCCGTGGAGCCCAGGTTTTAATATACCAGGCCACCTCTGACAACTCCCGGAAACCAGAGCTCATTAGCACCAGAGAGGAAGTTAGGGACAGATGGCAGGGCTCACCGCTTTGATTTACAGGGAAAGCAAATTGAGGCCCAAGAGATGAAGATTTTCCAAATGACACATAGCTACTGAGTGTCAGAGTCAGCACCCAGGTCTCCTTCTTTCCCTGCTCCAGAAAGCACCCAAATGAAGAAGCAGTGAAATCAAAGCACTCCTGAAGAAGCCTGGAGGGTTAAGATGCACCCATTCAAAAGTAGCCAGACCACAGGATTTTGCCTGCAGATGGTGGACACTGGCTCTCAGTGAGGTCTTTGGCCCCCGGCCTGTGCTGCGTGCTGCTGACGTTCACTGCCTTCAGTTCGGGGAATTTTCTTGATTAATATTTTAACCCTTGCCTGACCAGTGGGAAGCAGGAGCGCGGTGGCACCGTCTTTGGGATGACACGGTGGACGTGGTGGGGGCGGGGGCGGTCAGAAGCCCAGGCTCTGGAGTCCCATTGCTGAGTTCAATGTTGTCTCGGCCACCTGCTATCTCTGTGACCTCCACGGATTGCTTTTCAACTTCTCTGTGCCTCAATTTCCTCACTTCCCAACTAGGGATGATAACAAGCACTCAGCTACCGCTGAGGGTTGTTGTGACGATTACATGGTTTTTAGTCTGCTGAGGAGTGGTGTCCAGCAGACAAGCATCCTCTAAGGGTCAGCTTTCAGTGGGGCAGCAGGACAGAAAGTGAAAGGTTAGGTTCCTCCTTGTCTTCCCTGGAGAGTAGAGGATTTAGGGAACTGCCTTTCTTTTGTTTTTTTAAACCCAAAGGACTATACAATACAAACCTGGTTCTGCATTCTGGCCTCTCCTACGCCAAGGGGGTAAAATCACTAAATGGAACCAATTGGGGGAAGTAAAGGACACTAGGGTGAACCTTCAGGACAGCTGAGTTTGGTTCTTTTTATGATGAGTGCTTAGAACAATGATATCGATATACTGATTTCACAATAAAAATGTGATATTTTTGATAGATTTTTTCACTAATTCAAGTCAGCATGAACTAATGAATAGTACCAATTGTGAAAAAAATTTCAAATAACATTTTCATTATATTCAATTCTATACTGGAACTTCAAATTAGCATAACAAAGCATCCCTTTCTAGATGCTTTAATAAGAATTAGTGATTTTGAAAGCATAGTGGTTGCCAGCGTGGACTTTGAAGTCAGATTCTCTGTGTTTGAATACTGAATTTCACGTTCACTGGATATAATTCATTGGGAAATAAAAAGCACAGAAGTGCTTTTTATGGGGCCCTGAGAAAGTTATGCATTTTTCTAAGCCCTGCTTAACTCATATACAGAATAGGGCTAATTACAGTTTCTCTATCTCAGGGTTGTTTTGAGCATTAACTGAAATAATCCATGTATATCACTTACTGGGGTTTCCTGGTTACATCATAAATGCTATGGCAATTCTTATTATAAGTGCATGATTCTAAAATTCCTGAAAGCGGTTTTTCTTTTTCTCTTGAGCAGAATAATTTAGCCACACGACCTCAACAGTGAAACCTTCCCATTTATTGAGCTCCTACTATGTGCCTGCACAGGGCTAGGGAGCAGCACAAAGACTGATGAAATACAGTCTCTGGGCTCAAGGAATGCAAAGTGTAGCAGGCAAGAAGGAAGTGTTCTGTGATATACAGTTCAAAGGGTAACCACTCAGACACTTTCAAGGTGTCCCAGGAGAAAAAGGGGAGTTGTCAGGTAGTTAAGCGGCTTATTGTAAGGAATGGTGGACTCCTCCCACTCAAATAAGGAAGTATGGAAGTCCCTTTGTTTAAGCCTCGGTGAGAATAACAAGTCTCCTTAAGACCTTAATTTAAGATCTCCTAACCTGGCCCACGTTTCTCTGAAACCCCATCAGCATATGATAACGAAGGATTAAGTTTACTTGAATATGACAGGTGTTCAGGCATAAAGCTTACTCAATTGATCCCCTCTATAAAGGGGCAATTGGCTATGCAAACAGGTAGGAGTCAACATACCCTAATTTGTGCTTGGTCAAAAACTAAAATGGATAATTATGATAATAAGGTGTAGAAAACTCGCTTTGCAATTAGCTGGTTTCTGAGACTCGATTCTAACTCTTACGTAGGCAGCCAATGGTGAACCAGGGAAGGGACTCTGCGGTAGGGACTAAGACGAAAGAGAGCCTGTGTGCTCCCATAGTTTGCACTCGCTTGCCACTTGTTCTTGTGAGTGCCCTTTCTCAAGAGGAAGAAATAAAAGAGCTTCTACCTTACTTGAGCTGGTAACACTGCTCCGTACACTATGATGAAAGAAGAACCCTGGGCAAGATGTTCCCTGAACTGAGTCTTGAAGGAGAAGAAGCAGTCAGCCAGATGCATCCAAGGCAGAGAACTTTCCCAGGCCACCAAAGATGGGGGTGGGGGGTGGGGTGGTCATGGCAAGTTTTATACTGGGGACAATCATCTAGGATTATTCCTCGAGTTCTGTCCTGAGTGAATGCAGGCGAGGACATTCCCTGAGATTAGGGTTTTAGGGGGTGCAGTTATGGAGGGAAGTAAGAGTTCTGCTTCGGCAATGCTGCTTCCAAGTGCCAAACAGACATTCAAAAGCAGATGTTTAATAGGCAGGGCAGCGGTTGGGCTGGAGATAGAGATGTGGAAGTCAGGAACATGGTCATTAAAACTACGGGAGTAAAGATCACCTGGAAGAGAGAGCATTTAAACCAAAGAAAGCAGTGCTTTAAGGGCAGAATCTTGGGGAGCACCGATATTCAAGGAGCAGGGGACTTTATCTGAATTTTATGTACCTCATTTTGGTGGCAAATAATTATGTCCATACCTGCACGTTTAGCTAATAATTACTGAACATTTTCTATGTGCAAAACACTGTATAAATTTGCTAGATAAAGAATTAGTGTGGTCTTTGCCTTCGAGATCTGGACCAGTGATTCTCAACCGCGGGTGAATCCTCTTGGCCCCTCCCCCTAGGAGCATTCAGCAATATCTGGAGACAATTTTGGTTGGAATGACAGCGGAGGAAGGATTGTTACTGGCATCTAGTGGGTAGAGACCAGTGATGCCTCCGGACATCCTACACCCACCCACACATACACCAAACAAAGAACAATCCAGCCTCAAGTGTCAATCACACCAAGACTGAGAAACCCTGATTTAGACTAAGACCCAGTACATGCACACACACAAGGAAACTCAATAACCTTTTCCTTCTCCAAGTTCGGTGCAGTGACTTTCTGGTGTGTCAGTTTGGCTAGGCTGAGTCACATTACCCAGAATCTCCTCTCTTATGTTTCCCATTAGGGTATGCCGCAAGAGAGTTTCCTGGCAGATCCGGAGGGTGGAGGAGAAGCAGCAGCCAGTGTGCGGCTCACACACACCGCTGATGACCTGCTGACTCACTGAGTGACACAGGCAGCAGCTGGGGCTGCCCCTGCTCACCTCCCCCAGGCTTCGCCTTCAGCTTCTCCGACTCCTGGGCCAGGTGGCACGTTTGACCCAGGGACAAAGGACTAGGGCTTCTGCAGGGCACTCCAACCAGCAAAGTCAGAGCCAACAAGAACTGACACTGGTTCAGCCCATTCTCATGGGCCCCGGTTCATGCTTCTGGGTTACAGCTTTGCTCTTCCAGACTTGACACCCATCTACTTTGGCTGTTTGTCTGGACCTCAGGCTCCAGCATGAGAGGTGAAGACAGCAGCCTTGCTAGTTGGGTCAACTAGCTTACCTAGGTCCCACAATTGTGCAAGGTCATATCCCTGTAGCAAACACACACACACACACACACACACACACACACACATTCAATCTGCGACTGAACCTTGACTGATACATTCGGTTTAATTAAGGTCAGGGCTATCTTAGTAGTGTTTCTAACGTGGGACAAAATAATTCTGTATAAAGGCAGATCGTTTTTCCTCCCTTGTTGATCCTCCCTAGAATTGGTCTAAGCCCTGGACCTATTCTCTTTTCTTCTTTTTTATTTTTATTTTTTCTATTTCGTCTAATCTCACCTTTTGGATAAATATACACCATAGATTAGCACCCATAGATTATAATGGTCTGTCCTAGAATTCCCTCTCCTGCATTTCAAGATCAGAAGTTATTCCTTGTTTGTTAGCTAAATTTGGGTGTGCTGCATGTTTTCTTCTCATAAAATCAATGCAGGGCGGGCCATGGTGGTTCAGCAGGCAGAGTTCTGCCATGTTGGAGACCCGGGTTCGAGTCCTGGTGCCTGCCCATGAGGGGAAAAAAAAAGGTAAAATCAATGCAAAGTCTTTAGTCCTCTGCCATGCCGGAGACCTGGGTTTGATTGCTGGAGCCTGCCCATGCCAAATAATAATAATAATAATAATAAAAGTCTTCAGTCCTGTGCTGCTGCCACCTGGGTCTTCCTAGACTGGACAATCGTAACATCTGTCTGGGGGTGTTCCATTTGTCTGTTTTGTTGCCCCTGTCTGGAGATCCCCAGAGCCCTCATGTTTTCCTTAAACTACTCAGATTAGAGCTTCGCCAACCCCTGGGGAGGACATCCACCAGGACTGCGCCGGTGGGAGGAGAAGCAGAGTGTCATTTACAACCTCCTTCTCATGTTGAGTGGCATTTTTTGTCTTCTTGTCTGCAGCAGTAGCTGATGTGTTTGGGTAAAACCCACGAATTCTAGATCCTTTTATTCAGTCGCTGCTAATAACCTAGGTCCATCAGCATATTATGAGAATGTAGCTGAATAACATTTTGAGATAATAATTTAGGCATTTTTCCCTAGTATTGATTGCTTCTTTCCCTTTTCCCCATTCATGCAGGCCTTCATCCTTGGAATCATCTGCCCAGGGAAGTGCAGTCTGGGATATCAAGTCTGGAAACCCCCAAAATGACCCAATGGAAAAGCCGAACGCATGGAAGACAATTATACATTTCTGATAAAATGAAAAAAGAATAGGCATGTTTCAGTATATAAAGGTAGTGTCTGTAGACAAAACCATTGTCTGGTTTTTATTGGGCGACCTTATCATTGAAAACAAAGGATAGAAAAATTAGACCTCAGTCCCCAAGGCAATACATTGGTTTGGAATTCAGAGGGGACGAAGAACATGGCTAACACTGGGGGATGCCCAGCCCTGTTAGCAACTTCAGTTCCTGGCTACGCTCTGCCGAAGGATTTGTGCCTATTTATGTCCTCCTCGCTGACTTCTCTCCGTGTGTTAGACCACGGCCAGATTTTCTATAAGTGAAAGCAGAGTAATAATAATACTGACGGCGATAGTGATGAGAGGGGGAGGACGGTGGAATTTAACGTTAAATATGTCATATACTTAAAATATGATAGTTTAAAATTCCTCCTCCTCCTCCTTCTTTAGCAAATCTATAACCAGAATCCAGCCTAGTTTGCTGCTTGGCTTCGCCTTAACCAGAATCAGTGACTTCACTCCCTTTAGTGGAGCCCTTAGCCCTTGGTACTTGCCTGCACTGCACTGCACTAATTCCATTATTATTAGTTGTTTCTCTGCTTGTCTCTGGGTTTGGATCTGACAGCACTTGACTAGGGACAGGCAATGTTTTATTCAACCTGTAGTAAGGGAAATGAGGATGGGAGTGAGAGGGACAGCTCACATTTAGTGAATGCTCAATAATTCAGACCCTTGGGTGGGCACTTCACTTGCATTATTTCATGGAATCCAGTCCTCAGGGAGACTCTGTGAAGGAGTCTCCCAATCAGGTAGAACTGATTGTTCACATTTACAAATGAGAAAACTAAATAACATCTGGAAATTTATGTCACTCACCTGAGGCTTCATGGCTGGTAAGGAATATGTCCAAAGTCACAGAGATAATAAGTGGTGACACTGGGATTCAAACTCTTAATTTCTCTGACTCCAGATCTGAAGTCCTTAACTGTGTTTTCCTGATCTAATGTGGAATATATCACCTAATCATTGCTTAATAAACACTTTTTTGAGTTGAAAAAGGAAAAAGCCTGGCACAATGCACTCAGGGCCAGAAACCAAAAATACTTATAGGAAATACAGTTTAATTTTATGCTCATTGTGCTGGTTTGAGATGATTTACGTACCCTAGAAAAGTCATGTTTTAATTCTAATCAATCTTGTGGGAGCAACCATTTCCTTTGAATCCGTACTCAATATTGTAGGTTGGAAACTTGATTGGGTTATCTCCACGGTGGTGTGACCCACCCACTTGTGGGTGTGAACGTTTGAATGGAGGGAGATGTGACTCCACCCATTCCAGGTGGGTCTTGATTACTTTATTGGAATCCTTTAAAAGAGGAAGCACTTTGGAGAAAGGTTGAGAATGAGGAGAGCAGAAGAGACACGAGAACTACAGAGTCCATCGGCCAGCGACCTCTGAAGAAGGAATACGTCCCTGGGGGAGTTTCATGAAGTGAGAAGCCTGGAGAGGAAGCTAGGAGACATTGCCATGTTTGCCACATGCCTCTCCATTTGAGAGAGAAACCCTGAACTTCATCGGCCTTTCCTGAGTGAAGGTGACCTCTTGCTGGTGCCTTAATTTGGACTTTTTATGGACTTTTTAAATTTGGCCTTAGAACTGTAAACTAGCAACTTATTAAATTCCTCTTTTTAAAAGCCATTCCACTTCAGATATATTCCATTCTGGTAGCTTGCAAACTAGAGCACTCTTGGATCTGTGTACCAAGATACTCTAGCCCTATGTTCAGTTTGTACCACAGATGCCCACTTCCTGCAATTTTTGGCTATCCATTTTGAAAACCATCCCACAGTTCATTTCTGGGCTAAGGATCCCACCTCCTCAGTCAGAGGGCACAGAAGGAATAAAACAGGTGCTCTGCACACTCCATCCATACAGTAAATGTATCAATTACCTACCATGTGCCAGGTCCCATATTAGGTGCTGGAAATGGTGTTTTGAATCAGATACCGCCCTTTCCTCAAAGAATTTGTAGTCCAGAGTGTAAGGAAAAGTATGGACTCAACTAAGCAACACAAAGTTACAACACCCATCAAAGGAGCCTCTGGACAGTCTATGACCAACCTTGGGGTGGAGGGGAAAGGAATTCCCCAAAGGAGGGGCCCACTCATCTTTCCTGTTTGTTTCCTATTTCTTCCAAGTCCTTTTATCCATGGTAAGTTATTCACCCTAATTTTATGGTAAATTATTGAAAAATGGCCTTTTGTAGGAAATCTTGTCAAAGATCTGTTTCAATTTTTTATCCTGTAAAACAATGAGACTATGTTTGATGGTGGCTACAATCCCTTCATTTCTAAAATACTAAATTGGTGAAAACGCCTAAATAAGGAATTAATGCCGTCTTCTCTACAATCGTGTTTTCCTCATCTCAGAGCTCAGGTAAGTGAATCAGGCCTAAACAGCTGGACCTCTCTGAACTCCTAGAACATCATAACCTGTGTCAGCCTTTTACATTTTGCATGGACTACTTCGCACTGGTATTAATAGAGTCTGAGCTCCTTCCTGATGGGTTGTAATGGGCCCCGATTCATCTTATCCTTGGTGCCTGGCAGCTGGTGATCTACATCAGTGGTTGCTCAAAGTAGCAGTTTTTAAACTGGTGGGCTTGAAAACTAAGTAACAGATAAAAAACCCGACTTTCAGATTTCATATCCAGATTGTCAGATTCAGAAGGTCTAGGCTGGGGCTCAGAAGTCCGCACTTTTAGAACATTTCTCAGGAGATTCTGACAATCACCCAGGTTAGACAATCACTAGTCTAAACGGAATTGAAACCAGCTGTGTGTGTGTGTGTGTGTGTGTGTTTATACACACACTTATCATTCCCCCGACGAGATCCTAAGTGTCTTTATTTTGCCTGCTTTTCTTCCTCCTGCCTATTAAGTTTCAGGTGCCAACAAGACTCTGAGTTCACATGAGGGCAAAATCATGGAGTTTAACTTGTGTCTTCCATGCCATATGGTAGGCAGTTGCTACGGCTTTACAGATGATTACGGGAAACTGAGCTTGCAGTGTTCCTGACTTAAGCAGGGTGGTCTACCTACTCGGAGGTGCAGAAGGGAGGTCCTTTGGTGCGTTATTCTTTCTGAGATTCTTCCTGTGCCTCAGTCATGCCAACAATCCTACATTTCCTTGGCTCATCTTTGAGTGACTTTGAAATTGCTTGGATGACTGATTTTCTTTCAACTGTCCTTTTACAGATGAGGAAATTGAGATCAGGCTGGTATGTGGTGGAGCTGGAATTGAACCCAAATCAGCAGAATGAATTCGACTCCATATTACTGCCTGAATTGTAAAACCAAAAATTCATGTCTTCATATAACATACAGAATTAATAATATTTATTTACTTAATCTGAGCAATAGGCTGACAGAATTAATTCCCAAATCAATGTTTTTAAACAATTTTTGTTTGTTGGTTTGTTTGAGCAAGAGAAGCATTAGAAAAACTAGAAAAAGATGGATTATTCATTCCATCTTTTGCCCTTCCCTCCCCCAAAACATACACAGTTTTATTATATTACCTCTGAGTTCAGATTTTAACTGAATATATATATATATATATATAAAAGTTAACCCTGGCAAACAATGGCAAATCGAAAACATTAGTCACAAATAACTCAAACAAATAAGCAATAAAGACAGCAAATAAAAATGCTTTATGATGCACAAATAATTCTTTCTTCCCCTAAATCTTGAAAACAAAAAATTGGTCTTAGTTTCTCATTTTCAATGTCCCCCCCCCCTTCGAATTATGTAAACCTCTGTAAAGATACAAACATCTTTATATACAAAGAAGCACTGTGGCAATATATGTGACTTCACACATTTTTCAGTTTTAAAGAAGAAATCATGAAACATTTGCCTTGAACCTGCTTTCACCTTCTAAAAGGAAGCTAACTTAAAAGACTTATATATCTAATTAAAGTGGCCAGACTATTCAATATTTGAAAATAACACAAACTTCTAACTTGAGCAAAGCATATATAGAGAGAAGGAATCATTCTGCCCTCCCCCAGCTTTGTCTGTTAGGAAGCAGTTAGGAATTGACAAACCCCAAAAGAAAAGAATAAGTTTAATGTATTTTTCCACTTGCTGTAAAGTTAGAGCAGCTCATTGTAGAGGTTTACACTGGTCCGTCTCCCTAGAGGGTAGAAAAAGTTAATTAATTATATTGTCTTTTTTTCCCCTTTCTTTCTCACCTTCCCCTTTTCCTTCCCATCATACCCTTTCCCCATGGAAGGTTTTCTACATTTTTCTGACTTTGTTTCAGAGCTTTAATCTTTCATTTGCCTGTGTTTAGGTCTTTATTTTATTTTGCATCTTTCTTAGAAATAATTTGGATAGAGGCCCAGAACGATCAAGTGATGTGCTTTTAAAGGCACATTAATAAGCAGAGGAGTCGGAATTTGAACCCGGGGAAGCAGATCAAGAGACTGAGCTCCTTTCCTTGAAGCTAGATGGCTACACTGATCTTTATACTCTCAGTAAATACTAATCAGTACCATTTATGGAGCTCTATAATCATTGAAAAGGATGCTTATTGATCACCCTGTGATGAGCCCTCTGCAACCTTAGGTATTAATAACCACATTTTACAGACAAAGGATTTGTTGGGGACAGTTCACTTGGCCAGCTACACAGCTGTCCTTCAACTAGGTTTCATCCCCTGTGTTTTTAGCCACTCTTATACCCATTACCTCATTTAAGGATTGGGCAAGGTTCAGGGAAACTCTCAATAAATACTTGCTGCCTGAGGGGATGGCTGTTGATCTACACGCTTTCTCTAGCAGTTAGGCAAGAGGTAGTTGGGATCACTGAGACACAAATTTGGCAACTTACTCAGGCCCCCAAGCTAGTTAAGTCCTGCAACTGGGTGGGGAGCCCAGGGTTCTGTCCTGGGTCCTGCTGGGGAGAAATGGCTCAGACTCAGCTGTATGAGAGGCAAGCTGCCAATAAGCAAGGAAGCCTCAGCACAACTGAGTTTTTAAAAATGCAGCTCTCATGCCCACCGAAGTATTTAGGACTGAAATTTCATAATGTCTGCAAATTAATTTCCAATCGTTTAGAAAAAGAGAGGGCTGGGGAGGGGTGCAAAATATTAACAACTTGTGGATCTAGATGAAAGTATACAGGTGTTCATTGTACCATCCTTTCAAATTTTATGTAGATTTGGGGGGAAAAAAGAAGAGAGAAAAAATCTTGGTATTGTACATTCACCTTCTGTGATTTTTCCTTCCCTGTACACTGGTAACTGTGGACATCATCTATGTCTTTTCACTATCACTTATTCAGTCATTAAGATTGAAAAAATGTGGTGCCTGAATCAATGAAACTCACTGAAAAATCAAAGTACCTTTACCTATAGGCATGTTTTTAAATGGACAGATAATCCTCAGATTTAGTAAACTATTTTCTACCCAAAGGGTCAATAAATAAACCAATGAGTTAAAAAATATGCACTGTACCACCTAGCCACAATACAGGGCTCTCTCTTCTGCAAAAGCAGAACAACAACTCTCAGTGTCTGCAATGATTTGGCAAATATGAATTCATTCGGGATGAATTACAAGATTTAAACGCTCAATGTTTTTCACCACTTTAGTGAAAATCATTCGGACGGATGACTAACTCGCAGTTTTCTTTTTCACCCAGGTGTGTCTAAAGGCCCCGAGTTTTAATACAAATCAATAGAATTTAAAGTTTATATTAATAGGCGGTGAAAGTTGTAATAAATGCATTTTACAGTTGACTGCTTTGGACTTTTAATTTATAGTTTTAGATGTTGTAAGTCATAAAGGATTGTTTACAAGTTTTGTGAATAACACAGGCTAGAAGGAAGGGAAAAGCCAAGGTCCTCTTCCCGCAGCGGCACTGGGGGGCCAACTTGGCTTCCTGTGGGCTGAAAAGAAATGACAGAAACCTCGACTTACCCCCCCGCAGCACTGGCAGTCTCCACACAGGGTGCCCAGGAGGCCGTTGATCACCTGAATGCCACAGAGAACCAGCTGGATTCCTCCTATCACCAGCAGGATGGAGAAGAGGGTCAGGTTCCAGGGAATCACATCGTCAGGCTTTAGGCACCTGCTCCATAAATCCTTATCTTGAAGGTAGTCCCTGTCGGTGGCCCGGGGGGAAGAGGACATGTGTTAAAAGGAAGCAGTACCCTAGACTAGAAAGTCACCAGGCACGATTTCCCTTGTGCAATACTTCCCATCCCACACAGATGCTCCACGAGAAAGTACCCTGCAATGCCAATGTTTGAAAAAGACCCTAACATTTTTATTGAGCACATCGTATGGGTCAGACCCTGTTCTAAACACTTTGCATATAGTAACACAATCATTTCTCATAGAAACGGCATGGTGCTTCTGTTTATATCTCATAAAGAAGGAAATTAAGGCACAGAGAGGTTAAGTGACTTTCCCCCAGGCCACACAGCTAGTAAGGGACAATGATTTTTGTCTGGCTCGCCAAGAGGATGGGTAAATTCATGATCTGACCAGGAAAATGAAGACTCTCCAATGGCAGAATCTCACAGATTTCACAGTCTTTTTCCTAGATATTGTCTTAGAGGCTCTTTGGACTATTGACAAATTATCTTTCAAGTCCAGTGGCCATCTGAAGACATGGAAAATACAATCATGTCATGTGGTCAAAGAGAGGAGCCTGATTTTTTTAAGGCCTAATTTTAGCTAAATTGCAAATGTCACTCAACTGTATTTTTGTTAACTTACAGGGATTCCACATGCAATAAGATTTTATTAATTTTCTTTAGAAGGAAGCAGTGATGCTATTTTATGTAAACGTTGAATTAGGAGAATTCAATATAAAAAACATTGTGCCTCCAAGAAGAAACGTGAAGTATATCTTTAAGAGAAAAAATGATGGCAACGTGGATAAAACCCTTTTGATTATTATAATTCCTTCTCACAGCCTTAGACTCATAACTCAGTCTCTGTCTCCTCATCATTCCAGGGCTGAGTGGAAAGCTCTCCATTTGGCCATTGAATTAACATCCACCTTATTTGGAGATCTTGACAATGACCCCCGTTTCTGATAAACTCTCCAGCATATCAGTACACATTTATTTGAATGTATTCTAAATTAAGATTTTGAGAATTCTTTGAAATGTTGGAAGATGCCCTGTGTTGAATAGAGGAGAAGGAATGAAGGAAGAAACAACCATTTGCTTTTTTTTTTTTCCACAGGCAGGCACCTGGAATTGAACCTGGGTCTCTGACATGGCAGGTGAGAGCTCTGCCACTGAGCCACTGTGGCCAGCCCCTATTTGCTTTTGATTTAAAAATAAAGCACGTTAATAGTATTGAGAGCATAGGGCCTGGAGCCAGACTGACCAGCCTAACCAACACTTGCTAGTTGTGTGACTTTGTGAAAAAATGCTGTGTCCTTACCTGTAAAATGAAAATAACATTATCTCCCTATGGCATAGGGTTATTGAGAAGATTAAACAAGTTAATATGAGGAAAATGCCTAGAAAAGGGCCTGGTATACAGTACGTACTCAATAAATGTTAGCAGTGTTATCCTCCCCCCACCCACCCCTTAATCTGAGCAGACCTGGTCCAGTGGAAAGAACCTGGTATTTTGGGACTCAGATGAACTAGGATTTGAATACAAATATTTCTCTTACTTGCTAGGCATTCCCTCTACAAGTTACTTAGCCTTCTTTAGCATTGTTTCTTTATCTGTAAAATGAGCTAAGTGAGAACTACCTGTTGTGAGAATTTGCTAAGATAATGCCCCCCATGTAGGGTTGCATGCAACTATTCTTTTCAATACTTTTTAGAAAATATCAGTCTCCAACTTTCTGTTTTGCATTTCTCCCTGTAGTCATTTATGTATTTACCATGTGTAACCTCGGTGATTTGTATGAAATTACGAAGCTACAATAGGTTTTGGCACACTTTATGAAGAAAAGACCTCAAGATGAAGTACTCGGCAAGCCGAGGTCTTTCTCACAGAGAGTTTGCACAATTGTGGGACGACAGCGCTTCCTGGTGGTGAGATTTGTGAACGGCTCACCAGATGGAAGGAGCCTTGGTGGTGAGGATTGAGTTTTGAATATCTGGAGAGCATCCTCTTGGTCCCGCTCTAGCTGCTGCCCCACCCCTCACAAACCACTGCGTCTGTCTGTCCCTAGGCCCTTCTCCTCTCCCCCTAAACTCTCAGGGAAAGGCATCAGTTCTGAGAGCCTCAGAAATCCTTGCAAAAGAAGTCTGCATTGCATGTGCATTCATTGCTATGTTGAATACTCCAAACCCGAGGGGAGAGGAGTCTCTAATTTTTTTTTTTTTCCCGGCATGGGCAGGCTCTGGAAATCAAACCCAGGTCTCCCTCATGGCAGGACACAATTCTGCCACCGAGTCACCGTGGCACCACCTGGCCCCCAATTTTTTATGTTCACATTTTTGGGGCTAGAAGAGATGAGGCAGTTTAAGCCCATTTAACTGACTTTGTAAAGCATCCAGTTACGACATTTCCACCTGAGCTGCAGTAATTGTATAAACATTGGAGTAGAAAACCACAGATTTCTCAGAACTGATTTCCCACCAGCAGCAAACGCAGCTGAAGAAAGGTGCAAGGAGAGCCTGAATTCTTTGTCGGACCTACTTTCTCCGGCTTCCCACTCCTGGAGAACCTGAGATTGGATGGGGGACCCCTCTATACTTCCTAGCACCCTGGTTCCCCTCTCGAATAGAGCATGTATGGCCTTGTGTTGTAATCATCTGCCCACCTGCCTGGAAATTCACAAGGACGGAGGCCATGCCCTGTTCCCCCAGCCCAGGGCCAGCCCAGAGTGCGGTCAATAAAATGTAGCAGCTGTCATTTATTGGGTTCTGGCCAGGTGTCAGGTACTAGGGTAGGCTTTTTCACGTGCTTCATCTTTCCTAATCCTGCTTTAACCTGACAAATGCCACTCACTGAGTAGACTTCAGTAAATATTCAGTAAATGAAGCACACGTTCCCATTTTACAGATTAAGAAGTTGAGGCTAGTTAATGAAAAAGCTCAGATTTGATTTCAGGTCTGAGTGACTTCAAAGTCAGTGCTCTTAATCATTACACACTTCCTCTATTTGTATAGTTATATCCCCTTAGACTATTTGAAATATGATTTAATTATCTAACTTGATTTACAAACACATCCACGATAGTATGTCAATCATGATTTACCAATTCCATGATGAAGAGATTAGTCTCTCTTGAACTGTGTGATTGATTGAAAGGATGCCATTAAATTGCAAAACTGTTACAAAAGGCAAAGCATTTTTGGAAAGTTCTAATTCATCATAATCAGTTCTATTCATAGCAATAAGTTATAGACATAATAATGAAAAATAAGACTGTTTATCAAGTGGTATGTGGCAGGAGTTGTGCTCACTGCTGTTTGTACATCGTGTTTTTTATGTCTCACCTCACCCTGTAAGGCAAACGTTGCTGCTAGCCCCACTTCTCAGACGAAGATCCTGGGACGTGAATGCTTCACCCACTTGTACACAGCAGAAATGTGTCTGGAGCCCAAGTCACCCCAAAAGCAAAGCTGATTCTTAACATTTGGGAATGTTCCCAGCTTCACAAAAGCCTGGAACACACAGTGTGATCCAATATTGCCCTACCAATGTGGCTTTCAGCTCTAGGGAATATGATCACAAACAACATATGGGGTTCATTGCTAATAAACAATATTTGCAGAGCAAATTCAGACTTTCTTGATTGAGAGCCCGGGAAGGACATTACGCATAAAGTTCAGTGTCCTGGTGTCAAGTCCCCGCTGTGAGAGTCTTCTCCTCAATAATGGACTCTCAACCCAGGGAGCAGAAAGGGTTACAGTCTGACCCAGGAGCACATTAAGCTTTACAATGTCACTGCCCAGTACTCAACTTCCTTGGCTCTTTCTCTGGCTTCCCCTCCTGTGGCTGACCTAGTGCTCTATGCAAGCTGCTTCCCTTTCCGCAGCTCAGGGTCAAGATAGAAGTCAAAAGGTAGAGGTGATCAATCATCTCAGAAAGGAAGGTCTTGGAATAGAAAGAGGTTCTACTTCAAAGGAAGCCACCAAGGGTGTTTATCAAATCTCGCAGACTTCTTTTTTCTTCTAGGATGCGACTTTAGCATGATTCTCAAGATAGAAAAGTTAGCTGTCTTTGTTCTTTCAGTGTAATCACCAACAAACATTTCTGAGCGAAACAGAGCTAAGTCTTGCGGCATCAGAGGCACCCGAGCTAGAAATCTTGGAGTCCATCTTGATGACCTCCCCCTAACCCAGATGATTCCGTCAAAGACATTCTTTGAAATTTGTTTCCTTCTTTCCGGCCCCAATTGCACTGTCTTAGAGATGCTCATTGTCTCATCTGGATTATCACTTCAACCTCCTCCTTTTTCTCCCTCTTCAGTCCTGGAGCCAGTCTGTTCACCCTCCGCATCACCACAATCAGGATCAGCCAAAATATCCACACTGGTCACGTCACGTACTGCTCGAGGGCCTCACCTGCCGTTCCCTGCCCTGCTGTAGGGTCGTCCTGCCTCTCCATCTGCCCCCGGCATGAGGCATTGCCTTCCGCTCCTCTCCTCCACATTCTGTCTGAGATTCCGGCAATACAGTGTCCTGACGGTTCTCTGAGCATGTTGGGTTCTTCACAGCTGCATCAGCTGAAGTGTGTTACCTCCCTCTCCGGGAGGTGAGCCTCTGCTCGTCCTGTAAAACTGGCCCCCGTCACCTTCTCAGAGAAGTTTCCCCTGCACTCCCTTTTTCGTTTCGTCCCGTTCTGCATTGTGAGGAGCGGTTCCACGTTGTTGTCCTAACCACCTGCTCATCCATGTAAGTCCATCCTGTCCTTCCTTGGTCACGTCTGGGGCAGGTTCCAGCATCAAGTGGGATCCTGACAAGGTGCCTTCATTTTGAATTTTTCTCCTACACATTACTAACTGTGGATGCCTGGGCCAATGAACGGTTTTGGACTTCATTTTTCTCCTCTAGGGATAAGAATTTTTTGGATTTTTTAGGAAGAGTAGATGAGATTATGCATGGACAAACACTCTGCACTTAATCATGAAGAAGTGGGAGGAGAAGGAGGAGGAGAAGGAAGAGAAGGAAGAGGAAGAAAAGGAGAGAAAAAGGAAGAGGAAGGGGAAGGGAGAGGAGGTGGAGGAGTCCAAGGAGACACAGCAGCTGGTTAGAGGGAATGGAAGAGTAACTACAGTCCTGAGCCCTGCATGGTGTCACGCCACTGACTGGTCCGTCCTACTCACTAAGAAGCTGCTGTGTGTGCATTAGGTTTGCTGCCACAACAAAAACTGCTGCAATGCTTACACACTGGGACCTGATGGATAAGAAGAATACATGCTCTAGAAAAATAAATAAATAAATGAAAGAGTAGGGGACAGGAGCCCATGGAGACCCATGAGCTTTGCTAGTTTGGAATTTAGGCAAAAAAGAAATAGAATGAATTGATAGAAATTGTGTTCTAGAAAGAACACTGTTACTTGGAGTCAGAAATTTTGGATTCAAGCTCCAACCATTATGAAACTATTCCTTTGGGCAAGTCACTTTTCCACTTTGGGCCTCAGCTGTCTTACCTCTGGAGGAGAGCTAATAACCTCATGAAGTTTTTGTGAGGTTCAGATGAAACACTGTGGGTGGAAGCATTTTGTTTGCTGAAAAATACCAAAGTAATAGGAGGTCCGATTATTGTTAAAAGAAACTCAAGATGAGCTTCTGCAGTCAGAGGGAAAGTATAGTGCTGGCAGTGGGAGATAAGATCAAAAGGAAAGTGGATTCTTGTCCCAGAAGATAGGAAACAGGATGTTAGGAAACAATGGAATGCTGATTAAAGTGTGCCAGGTGGCAAAGAGGGGCAGTGAGACTCACTTGTCTGGATCCAGCCTCCTGAATGCCTTTCCTGTAACAGTCGTGATGTATTTTACACGTTGCATAGAAAGGAGACTTGTGTTTTATGTGGGATTAAATTCTAAAGCCAGGGGGTGAGTTAAAAAAAAAAAACAGAACTATGAATAATCAAAATAGCTCTTGAATCACCTGATTCAAGCCTATAAATCACCTGAAAACTACAGTATACGTGTTTTTACAATACACTTATGCACAGTAACTTTTAATCACATTATAATCTGAAGCCATTGTGCAGCAGTCTAGATATTCAAAGCATTCTTTTCTTGGATAATTATCAAAGCCCTACAGTGAATGGAGAATGGGTGGAGAACTCTGAAATGTTCCTGCTAGCCTGAAGGGCTCACTCTGTTCTGTTTTTTGTTACTAAACCTCCATAATGTAATACGTGCTAATGGAGGGGTTAGCGTGGAGGTTAAGTAAAGTCACATTTGTGAATGCATCTACCCCTTAGTAATGCTTGATAAATGGCTATGATGTAAATGAAAACTTGCTTTACCAGAACAACAAACACAGAGCCCTTTGGAAAGCAGACTCCTGTCCTTCCCCAAGTTGGCATTTCCTGTGCTCCACAGGCCAGCTGTCACTCTACTGACATTGGACATCAGCCCTATCACATCCCAAACAGGGTATGAGTGTGCGGAGGGAGAGCGTTAGATGCCAACATTAGAACGTTTGAAGCCATTACATTGCCTGCAGTGTTACTTGGTGTTTGTTAGGTTTCCTTTCTCCCTCCCTTGTTTTGGACATAGATATATTCTAATTGGTTGTAAGTCCATCAAGGGTGGCATCATTTACAAAAATAGAAAAAGGGTTCTATGCTGCACTGATGCTGTTGATGGAAACAAAGGGAGAAGGATCCCTGAAGGAGAACATATTCTGTAGCAGCACAGACATATTCCTAGGTGGGATGGAGAGAGAGAACTATCAGGGGAAAAGCTCAAGAGGTGGCTTAGCCTTCTGATGTCTGAATTCTATGCTCAATGAAGCCAACTCTATGGCATTGTAGCTTAAAAGTTGTCTGCAAGATGAGGGCTTGCCTTTGTTGAGAAGATACATTTGGGAATCAGTGCATGCAATTTTAGTGTTAGAGCCCCTGCACCCCTGTTCGACCGTGGGAGTAAGGTAGGGATGATGTTTTATTTGGAACCCATGGACATTCTAAGGCCTCATGTAGGAACAGAACTGGTACCCTCCACTATCCCAGTGTGAAGCCAGCTCTTGGAGCACAGAGCAAGTGACTTTTTAGATTCTCAGTGTAAATGAATGAATACTGATTCAAGTTAATAAAATGGTGTCCTCTAGATTTTTAGGCATGGATCCAATCTCTGTGTCGAGGAGGACCCAACAACGATACTCCTTGACACCCTGGGATGTGTCGGTCACTGGCCAGGCACAGCGGCTACAGTGGTGAACAAGACAGAAATGACCCAAGCCCTCCTGGATGCAAGAGTGAGAGCAGCATATTGCTTTATCCGATACAATTACTACTACAAGTACTAGCCACGTGTGGCCACCAAGTTCTTGAACTGTGACTACTGGGCTTGAACAATCTAATTTTATCCATATTTCCTTTAAACTTATTTAAATTTGAATAGCCACTTAGGGCTATTGGCTACCATATTGGATAGCACAGGTCTGCTGGGCAGAAGGATGTGTAATATGAAAAACCTAAGAGACAAAATCAGAAGACACGAGTTTGAGCCCTGCTCCTGCCCCACAACAAGCTGTGTGATTTTGAGCAAGGAATACTTATTAAGCCTGCTTTGACAGAGAATAACTCTTGGGGTTACTGTGGAGTTTAAGTTATACATCTGTGAAAAAAAGTTCTTTATGAACTACAAAGTACCATAAAATATTGTTTTATTTTGATGACTTCTATTAGCATGAACTCTCTGTAAGAATCTACACTGTTTTCAATGTCATTTTCTGTAAATTTGTGCTTTAAAGGACTGTTTAATTATAGGCAATCTTGGGTATTGTTGAAAGTTTTGAGCCCAGTTAGTGAGTAATCCCTATTGTTTTCCATTTTAAGATTTGTAATGGAAGCCACCACTCTCTGTTTACTGATGTTATTAGTTGCCTATTGTTGTTGCTAATAAATATTTGGGTATGTGAGTGGTGACATCAGAAATATCCTCTTTCCTTCATGTCAGCTGAAGATGCCCTCATTCATTGATTTCTCCTGGTCCAGGCCCAGCTCTGCCTCAAAGGAGTAACATGCTTGAGATGTTTATGATGAAGATGACATGACATTATATGCAGTGTCTTCTCTTGGGAGATTTACCTGCCCATACCCCTCATGGTGAAACATGGCTGTTGCAGGGTGTAGCCTTACCCTTTCTGGAAGGGGTAGCCCCATGTATTGTTGTTCATGAGACATTTAGGACCCTTGTCAATTGACACAGCTGAGATGACAAATGAGTATCCAGCACCCACAACTCCAAGTGCAGCAAATATTGTGGAGGTAAACATCTGAAAGAGAAGGAGAGAGTCATCCAGGTTCTTTTAGTAGTCTAGAGGTCATGCTCAGCAAACTTAAGCACCTTGTTATTGAACGTGATGGGTATGAGGAAGTTACAGGATAGAGTCAGTCTTCAGAACAGATGACACCTGAGGGGTCTCCTAGATTGAATTTTGATGTCTTCTGCCCCTTCTTCACCCCTATATATTTTACCTAATTATTGATGATGAAGTGCTAACATTTTGGCTTTGAATTATGATTTTTAAGGATAAAATCTCCTTTGCAAGACTAATATGTAAGGCCAATCCATCATAGAAACAAAGAATCTTTGAATTGACAGTGATATTAAAAATTTTCTGGTTCAATCACTCTGCTATGCTAAGTCACTGGACCCTCATGGGCAGGCAAGCTCTGCATAGGAGAAAAAGTAAAAGTCTAGACTTTCTCCTTACCTATCCCAGTTATATTCCTTGAAGCCATACAAATTAGGTCCAACCTCTCTTTAAAATATCCCTCTACTCCTTCTACCCTCTGAAAGCTTTCTCTTCTTTGTGCTAAATAATACCAACAATCCCAGCCCTTCTGATCTTTTTATATAGCATATTCATTTGTAAAATATGTATTGGACTAGCATCTTTCTTCTTTTCCTGTTAAATTATAAAATCAAAAGAGGATTGTAAAATATGAAAGGCAGAATGAATCTCAGACCCCAGCTAGACTAGCCCAAGACCCAGAGATGCTAACTTCTGCAGTGTCCTTAAGGGAGGGCAAGATGGCAGTATAGGGAGGTGTGAGATTTAGTTCGTTCTCTAGGGCAGGTATTGAACAGCCAGGAAGGGTCTGTAGCAACTGTTTGGGGGACTTCCATCACCAGACACACATTGCACACCAGTCTGGAATGCGTGGTAGGGCCAAAATCACAGAGCAGGACTGTAGGTAAAGTCTCTCAAGCTATGGAGGCAGCTGGCCCTCCCCCCACTGGCATGACAGGCTGTTTTGGAGACACTTCTCCATAGGAAAAAGAAGCAGTCTCTCCTAGGAGTAAGAGAAAGTAGCTCAACCAAGCTCCAATTGTGGATTTAATAAACAGATTTGGACAGCAGAACACAAGCTCTGAGCACAGATAAACTCAGAGCAAGCATGAAAGGAACCTACTCAGAATACTGGAAAAGGGCTGTGCCACAAGAGATGGGACACATAGATCTGGGTACCAACTCTGGCTCTTCATTGGTGAACCTAGGGGGCTGAGGACTGGCTTTGTCAAGGATTTTTTTCTTTTTTTCCCCTTTTCTTTTCTCCTCTTCCTCCTCCTTCTTCTTTTGAACTTTTTATGAAGTAAAAAATTAAAGAAAGTGTCAAACATTTCCAGTTGTCAACACTCCCCGGGTAAGGGCAGAGTTGAGTTATGTCTGAGAGAAAAAGTAACTAGTCAGGTAAAGGAGATAATTCCCTCAAGGCATATCTTCCCCAAGAAAAGAGGGGGCAGGGCTCAGCACAAGGGCAGCTCTCATTTAGAGAATGAGGAAGCCTGCCTTCTGCCTCAACCTCTACCTCAGCCACACCTCCGTCGTGGACAGGGTCTGATGAGAATCATAGGCACTGTACCACTTTACACTGGTGGGAGCTGCGGGTTTACAAGTGCCATCTGTTGGGCAGCGTAGGAAAAACACAGACTCAGGAGGCTTCACAAGAAAGACTGACACCGTGCTGGGTCTTGTCCTCAGGGAAACTTGACACTGATTACATCCTCTTCCTGAGTCCTGGGTCTATCTTGTCTGGAAAAATCTGATTGACATCAATCCTACCTGGCATGGTAATAACCAGTAAAACATGAGCTGAAAACTTCGGAAAGCTTCTAGACAAAAGCTATGCTAAAGGTCTACAATAAGTTGAACTAAATGTAAAAGAACAGCTAGAGAACAAATCCAACTAACAAAAAAACTCTACGTAAAAGAGAAAGCAGCTTCCGGAATGAACTAGTCAAGGAAACCAGATGCCTAGACATCAGCAAAAGAATCACAAGTCATACCAGGAAGCATGATATGGCCCAGTCTAAGGAACAAACTAAAACTTCATATAGGATACAGGAAATGGAAAAACTAATTAAAGTTGCTCATATAAATCTTTTAAATGAAATCAATGAGTTGAAGGAAAATATGGCTAAAGAGCTGAAGGATATAGAGAAAACACAGGTGACCATAAGAAGAACTCAAAAGCTTGTAAACACAAATGGCAGAACTTATGGGAATGAAAGGCACAATAGAAGAGAAGCTGAAAAGCACAATGGAGACACACAACAGCATATTTGAAGAGTCAGAAGAAAGAACTAGTGAACTAGCAGAGAGAAAATTTGGAATCCTACATGCAAAAAAAAAAACAGATGGGGAAAAGGATGGAAAAATATGAGCAGGGACTTGGGGCATTAAATGACAACATAAAGTGCATGAATATGTATGTTATCAGTGTTCCAGAAGAAGAAGAGAAGGGAAAAGGGGCAGAAAGAATAATGGAGGAAATAATTACTGAGAATTCTCCAACTCTTAGGAAAGACATAAGATTATAGATCCAAGCAGTGCAGTGTACCCCAAACAGAACAGATGCACTCCAAGATACTTACTAATCAGAATGTCAAATATCAAAACACAGAGAATTCTGAAAGCAGCAACAGAAAATGATCCATCACATACAAGGGGAGCTTGATAAGACTATGCGCAGATTTCTCAACAGAAACCATGGAGGCAAGAAGGCAGTGATATGTTGTATTTAAGATACAGAGAGAGAAAAAGACTGCCAACTGAGAATTCTATATCTGCCAAAACAGTCCTTCAAAAACAACAGAGCATTTAAAATATTTTCAGACAGATACTGAGAGTATTTGTGAACAAGAGACCTTTTCTACAAGAAATGCCAAAGGGAGCACTACACACAAGTAAGAAAAGACAAGAGTGAGAGGTTTGGAGAAGAGTGTAGAAATGACAATTATCAGTAAAGTTTAAGAGAGAGAGAAAAAGATATGTTATATAAAATCCAAAACACAAAATGGTAGAAGAAGATACTGCCTTTACAGTAATAACATTGCATTTTAATGGATTAACCCCCCAATCAAAAGACAAAGACTGACAAAATGGATTTAAAAATAAGACCATCTATACGCTGTCTACAAGTGACTTGTTTTAGACCCAAGGACAAAATAGGTTGAAATGAAAGGTTGGAAAAAGATATTTCACACAAAGAGCAACCATAAAAGAGCAGGGGTAATTATACTAATATCAGACAAAGTAGACTTCAAATATAAAACATGTAAAAGAGACAAGGAAGGGCACTATGCATCAATAAAAGGGACAGTTCATCCAAGAAGACATAACAATCATAAATATTTATGGATGATAAAGAGTGCTCTAAATTACATGAGGCAAACACTAACAATACTGAAGCAAACACCTCTACAATAATAACTGGAAACTTCAATACATCACTCTCATCAATGGTTAGAACATCTAGACAGAGTATCAATAAAGAAACAGATTTTGAATAGCATGATAAATGAACTAGATTTAACAGGCATTTATAGAATCTTGCACCTCCACAACAGCAGGATACATATTTTTCTCAAGTACTCATGGATCATTCTCCAGGATAGACCACAATTTGGGTCACAAAACAAGCCTCAATAAATTTAAAAAGTTTGAAATTATGCAAAACTCTTTCTCAGATCATAATGTAATGAAGTTGGAAATCAACATCAGGAAGAAAGCTGGAAAATTCACATATATATGGAGGTTAAACAACACATTTAAACAACTAGTGGGTTAAGGAAGTAATTGCGAGAGAAATAAATAAATGTCTCCAGGAAAATGAAAATGAAAACACAACAAATCAAAATCATGGGATGCCACAAAGACAGTGCTGAGTGGGAAATTTATTGCCCTAAACACCTATATTAAAAAATAAGAAAGAGCAAAAGTTAAGGAAATAATAGCTCACCTGGAGGAAGTGGAGAGAGAGCAGCAAACTAACCCAAAAGCAAACAGGAAAAAAGAAATAAAAAAGATTAGAGCAGAAATATGTCTGTGAATATGAAAATAATAGAGAAAATCAACAAAATCAGAAGTTGGTTCTTTGAGAAAATCACTAAAATTGATGGACTATTAGCTAGGCTAACAGAGAGAGAGAGAGAGAGAGAGAGAGAGAGAGAGAGAGAGAGAAGATACAGAGAGAGAGAGAGAGAGAGAGAGAGAGAGAGAGAGAGAGAGAGGATGCAAACAAATAAAATAAAAAAATGTAAGGGGGGACATAACTACTGACCCCATAGAAATAAAGAAGATAAAGAGGATACTATGAGCAGCTTATACTAACAAACTGGACAATTAGACCAAATGAGTAACTTCCTAAGAAGAAGAAATAGATGACGTCAACAAACCAATCACAAGTAAAGAGATTGAATCAATCATCAAAAACTTCCCCTCCCCCAAAAATTCCAGGACCAGATGGCTTCACATGTGAATTCTACCAAGTGTTTAAGAAAAAATTAGTGCCAATCCTACCCAGACTCTTGTAAAAGAATTGAAGAGGAGGGAAAACTATTTAACTCATTCTATGAAGCCAACACCATCTTAATACCAAAGCCAGACAAAGATACCACAAGAAAATAATATTACAGACCAATCTCTCTAATGAACATAGATGCAAAAATCTTCAACGATTTGTTTCCCAGTGCCTGCCTATGCAAAAAAAAAAAAAAAGAAAACTTCAACAAAATACTTGCAAATTGAATCCAGCAGAACATTAAAAGAATGATACACCATGAACAAGTGGGTTTTAGTACAGTTATGCGAGGGCAGTTCAACACAAGAAAATCAATTAATGTAATACACTATATCAATAAAGTAACGTGGAGAATCCATATGATCATCAATTGCAGAAAAAGCATTTGACAAAATTCAACACACTTTCTTGATGAAAATATTTCAAGGATAGGAATAGAAGGGAACTTCCTCAATACATGAAAACCCACAACTAAGATCATACTCAATGGGAAAAAACTGAAAGCTTTCCCTCTAAGATCAGGAACAAGACAAGGATGCCCACTGTCACCATTATTATTCAATATTGTGCTGGAAGTTCTAGTCAGAGCAATTAGGCAAGAAAAAGAAATAAAAGGCTGCAAAATTGGAAAGGAAGAAGTAAAGCTTTCAGTGTTTCAGTTACATGTAGAAAATTCTGAAAAATCAACAGCAAAGCTATTAAAGTTAGTAAATAAGTACAGCAAAGTGGCAGGATAGAAGATCAACATGTAAAAATCAGTAGTGTTTCTATTCATGAAAAATGAGCAACCTAAGGGAGAAATCACAAAGAAAATTCCATTTACAATAGTAACCAAAAAATCAAATATTTAAGAATAAGTTTAACTATGGGTACTAAAGACCTATACACAGAAAACTACAAGAAATTGCTAAAAGAAGGCACAGAAGACCTAAATAAATGGAAGGACATACTATGTTTATGGATTGTAAGACTAAAAATAGGTAAGATTTAATTCTACCCAAATTGACTTATAGATTAAGTGCAATACTAATTAAGATACCAAGTTACACTGCAGAACTAGAAAAACCAATAGTCCAATTTATTTGCCTCCAAAAGCTAAATACCTTGAGAAGAAAAATTAAGTGGGAGATCTCACACTATCTGACTTTAAAGCATATTACAAAGCTATTGTGGTCAAAACAGCATGGTGCTGGCATAAAAATAGGTACACCGACCAATGGAACCTAATTGAGTGTTCAGAAATAAACCCGTTCATATACTGACAATTGATCTTTGATAAGGCAGTCAAGGCAACTCAATTGTGACAGAGAAGCCTCTTCAGTAATTGGTGATTGAAAAATGGATATCCATACCCAAAAGAATGAAAAAGGATGCTTAACTCCCCACTTTATACAAAAATTAACTCAAAATGGATCAAAGACCTAAACATTAGAGGTAAGACCATAAAACTTTAAGAAGAAAATGTAGGTAAATATCTTGAAGATATTATGATAGAAAGTGCTTTCCTAGACCTTCCACCAAAGTGTGAACAATGAAAGAAGAAATAGATAAATGTGATCTCCTCAAAATTAAATACTTTTGTACATCAAAAGACTTTGTCTGTAAAATAAAAAGGCAACCTAAAAAAATATTTAGAAGCCACATATCAGATAAAGATTTAATTTACAGAATATATAAGAGATCCTTCAACTCGACAGCCAAAAGACAAACAACCCAATTTAAAAATGAGTAAAAGAAACAGACACTTTTCCAAAGAGAAAATACAAAACGTGAAAAAAGCTCAACTCCACTAGCTATTAGGGAAATACAAATCAAAATTACAATGAGATATAATCCCACACCTATTAGAATGGCCATTATTGAAACAAACAAACAAACAGAAAACTACAAGTGCTGGAGAGGATGTGGAGAAAGTGGTACACTTACACACTGTGGCTGGGACTGTAGAATGTTGTAACCACTCTGGAGGGCAGTTTGACTGTTCCTCAGGAAGCTAAGTATAGACCTGTGATATGACCCAGCAATCCCATTGCCAGGTATATACCTGAAGAACTGAAGGCAGGGACACGAACAGACATTTGTACACCAATGTTTATAGCAGCATTATTCATGATCACCAAAAGATGGAAACAGCCTAAGCTTCTATCGACAGACGAGTGGATAAACAAATTGTGATATACATGAGATGGAATATTATGCAAGACAGAATAAAGCCATGACGCATGCAACAACGTGGATGGATCTTGAGGACATTGTGTTGAGCAAAATTAGTGAGAAGCAAAAGGGCAAATACTGTATGGTCTCACTAATATGAACTAACTAAAATGAGCAAACTCTGAGAATTAAAGTTAATAGCACAGGTTATCAGGAGATAGGAAGAGAGTAGAGATTGGACATTTGATGCTGAAGTAGTACAGAATGCTCAATAAGATTGATTGTAAAGATCCAGAAATGGATAGCACAATACTATCTGATGGTAGCACAACAGTGCAAATATAATGAACAAAGGTGAGTGTGAGTATGGTTGAAAAAAGAAGGCTAGGGCCATGTATGACACCAGAAGGAAAGATAGAGGATAAAAACTGGGACTGCAAAACTTAGCAAAACCTAAAGTGGACAATGATGGTGGTTAAATGTATAAATATAAGAAATTTTTTACACAAGGAAGGACAAATGAATGTCACCATTGCAAGGTGTTGAAAATGGGATAGTATACGAAAAATTACAATTAATACAAACAAGGCCTATGGTCAACAGTAACACTGTAATTTTCTTCTGTTAATTTTATCAGAATTGAGTTGATCGCAATCTATCAAAACTAAGTGTCAATAAGAGGGGAATATAAGGTTGGGGTATGGAATTCATGTTGTTATTGTTGCTTCTCCATTTTGCTTTTTTATTCTTTATTTTTTTCCTCTTCTTTCTTTGTGGAGGAAATGGAAATGTTCTCATATAGACTGTGGAGGTGAATGCATAACTACCTGATTATACCAGAGCTATTGATTGTTCATTTAGGATGGATTGTATGGATTGTATGGTGTGTGAATAAAACTGTTTAAAAAATAAACAGGAAGATACAAGTGCTGCAGAAGAGGTGGAGAGTCAGAGATACCTATTCACGTTGGTAGGGAGATAGAATGGCGCAGCCACTCTGGAGGGCAGTGTGGTGGTTCCACAGGAGGCTAAGTATAGTGTTGCCAAATGTGCTGGTTTCAAAGTATTATGTTTTAATCCTGATTCAATCTTGTGGGTGCAGCTGTTTCTTTTAATCTTAATTCAATAATGTAGGTTGGAATCTTTTGATTAGATTATCTCCATGGAGATGGACATACCCAATTATGAGTGTGACCTATTGATTAGATGGAGATATGACCCCACCCATTCCAGGTGTGTCTTCATTAATTTACTGGAATCCTCTGAAAGAGGAAACATTTTGGAGAGAGTCAGAAATGACAGAAGCCTTAGAGCTGACAGAGTCCAGAGATGACACAGATGCCAACACTTGGAGAACAGAGACATAACTGTTTGGAGATGCTTGGAGCCCAGCAGACTTTGCCATGAGATGTTAAGCAAGTCAGAACATGGAGAGAGCCAAGGGAAACCAAGAGATGAAAGCCAGCCCTGGAGAAGCAAACTGAGGAGCCCCCACAGGAACAGAGACTGAAAGCAGTGGAGCCCAGGAGCAAGGAAGCAGCAGATGCCAGCCACTTGACTACCCAGCTAACAGAGGTGTTCCTGACCCATTGGCCTTCCTTGAATTACAGCATCTTTCCCTGGATACCTTAGTTTGGACAATTTCATAGGCTTAGAACCGTAAACTTATAACTTATTAAATTCCCCTTTTAAAAGCCATTCCAGTTCTGGTATATTGCATTCTGGCAGCTTGCAAACTAGAACACCATATGATCTTGCAACCCCCTTATTTGGTATAAACTTGGAAAAATGGAAAGCAGGGATATGAATAGACATTTGCACACTGGTGTTTATGGTGGCATTATCCATGATTATATTGGATGGAGGTAGCCTAAGGTACATTGCTGGATGAATAGAAGGGCAAACTACTTGCTGTATACATACAAAGGAATATTGAGTGACTGCAAGAAGGAATAAAGTTGTGAGACATGCAACAAGGTGAATGAATCTTAAGGGCATTATGTTGAGTGAAACAAAGGGACAGATATTTGTGAAACAAATATTAGTGAAACAAAGGTCTCACTAATGTAAACTGACCATAATGAGCAAATGATGATAACTGAATTCAATAGCATAGGTTATCAGGGGATGGAACAAGGGCAGAGAGTAACTGTCATTTCTAAATTCTGAGATGTTGAGCTCTTTGTTTTTAGCTTGGTAAGTCCCTGGAAATTTGGTAGTTCCCTGGAAATCTGTGTGACACCTGAGATTAGAGTTAGAGTTCTGCAGCTATGAAAGACAGTAAATACCCCATAAAGCAACTATTAAAGAAGCTGAAAAAGAGATCAGACTTCAATTAGAGATATGAGTGAAACTAACTTGGTTAGGACTAAGGTAAATCAGAATACAGGGTAAAGGATGATATTGACTGTATTTTAAAACTTCAACATCTCTGTGAGGCCAAAGGAAGAATTTATTATTGGTACAAAATTTATATTTCCTTAGCACACTATCTAATTTAATCTGTATGATCAATTGATTTAAACAACATATTTAATAGGCCAAGCTCTCAATCTTGGGGCTTACCCTTACAAAACACCTCTGCAAAGAAAGTAAGCCTACTTATTATTATGTCAAGCGTTAACCCCAGAAAACCCCTTTTGTTACTCATATGTTGCCCCTCTCTCTAAGTCAACTCTGCAAATAAACTTACTACCCTTCTCCCTACATGGAACAAGATGCCCAGGGGTTTAAATCTTCCTGGCAATGGGGGACATGACTCCCAAGGATGAGCTGAGTTCTGGCATCATGGGATTAAGAATGCCTTCTTGAGCAAAAGGGGGAAAAGAAATGAAACAAAATAATGTTTCAGTCTCTAAGATATTTCAAATGGAGTTGAGAAGTCATTCTGGAGGTTATTCATATGCATTATATAGATATTCCTTTTTAGTTTCCAGTGTATTCAAATAGCTAGAAGAAAATACCTGAAACTGTTGAACTTGTAACCCAACAGATTGATTCTTGATAATGATTGTATTACTCTACAACCTTTACAGTGTGACTACGTGATTGTGAAAATCTTGTGACTGATACTCCCTTTATCCTGTGTACGGGAAGATGAATAATAAAATAAATCAAAAAGTAAAATAAATAATGGGGGAGGGGTATAGGATGCTTTGGGTGTTCTTTTTATTTATATTTTGTTTTATTTTATTTGTTTTGAAGTAATGAAAATGTTCTAAAATTGATTGTGGTGATGAATGAACAATTATACGATGATACTGTGAGCCATTGATTGCATACTTTGGTTGGATTATACAGTGTGTGAATTTATCTCCATAAAATTGCATTAAAAAAGAGTAGAGTGGAAACATTTTATAATTTTGGAAATGGAGATGGAAAATTAACGCCTTGTTACTTTAGTGACTCGAAGGTATAGTACAAAGTACTGCTGTTTTCTCTCTGTGTGATGACTGCTTAATGAATGCACCCTTAGAGTCTTAGTTTACTCATGTAAAAAACTGATATGATAAAACCTATCTTAAAGGTCTATTATGAAAATTGGAGGCAATAACCGAAGTAAAATGGCAGGTACTTCCCCTCCCCCTTCTTCTTATTACTAATGGTATTATCACAGTATATATTTGGGGGGAGGGGCTCACTGGGGGTGGAGGGGACCTGATTGAGACTGGGAGATTGAATCTATGTAATAAGGAAGTCCCACTTTCGTTTGGCTCTTTGATCATAAACAAATGCATTTTGGGTACAACATTCCAAGACACAGCTTGAAGCTGTCTCTCACTTACCAGGTCGAACTGACCACTTCCTTCTTATTGTCTCTCACCCTCCAGCACTTTGGACTGCATAAACTTCCACCACTGAGCCTATAACACATTGGTGCTTATCTTTTTATGTCTTTCTCCCCTAGGAGCTCCTTGAAGACACACACAATGCATTAGTTGAAGATAGCTAGGAAATAGCTCCACCTCTACCATTGCATGGTATTATTTTTGGGGGGGTGGGGGTGCATGGTCCAGGAATAGAATCCGGGTCTCCCACATGAAAGGTGCCTTCTACCTCTGAATCACCTGGGCACCCCATTGCATGGTTTTTCTTCTTCTTAGCTTATAACTGAATAACTATTTGGTGGGTATTTTCAAGGACCAAGTTTTCATGGCACTCCTTGTCTAAATTTTTCCCCACAATTTTTGTGTTACTAAGTCTACCAACACCATCAGGAATAATTATGAATTTATTCTAGGCCAGAAGCAAACAAAAATTGGGGTCAACTTTTTCTGTTACAACAATCAATCTCTTTCTCCAAAGAATATCCAGTTGAATAATTTGGGACGTGCTAGCTTATGTAAAGTTGAATAGGTTTCATTCCTTAGGAATTTGAAGAATATTTAATAATATGTTAATATGTATTGACCTCTGAGGATGGGATCTATGATCTAAGCTTGAATACAAGGTAAAGTTATTTCCCCAAAATTACCCCTCAGAAGTGAGGGAATTAATTGCCTCATAGGTGAAACCTTATCCTATCTACCAAGCACTAAGGCACTGCCTCAAGTATATTATTTTCAACAACCAAGAGAGGCATGAGGAAGATACTTCAGTCAGAAACAACTGTAATCAATGTTAGTTGAAAGAATAGTTTATTTTTTTCTTTATATAGACTTATTAATTATTCTTAAGAGGGTTGACCTCATGATTCATAGTGCTTGATTTTTTAGTTAACAAGTCTTTTAAGGGACATTTAAATTTGAGCCCACTTAGTATTTAAAATTGTGAAGGTAATTAATATATACCTGCAAGAGGAATGCTTAAAAACTGTCTTTGGTTTATGTGAATTTATATTGTTGACTAAGAGTGAAAATTCCACAGCATTATATCCTGGATGCAAAAATGTTGTGTCCAAACTAGAATGGAAGAGAGGAGGTGCTGTGGAAAACTTAAAAAAAAAAATTTTATGGATAAATCTTAACACACAAATGTTTCATACATGGTGTATAATCAGTGGTTCACAATATCATCACATAGTTGTGCATTCATCAGCGTGATCATTTTTTATGTGAAAAATTTTTAATGACTCAAAAGGTATCTCTCATTAGGAGCAAATCCAGCGATGCCAAAGAAGCATGAAAATATGTTTAAAATAAATGGGGAAAAGTCACATTTAAAAATTAACATATTAAAATACTTTTACACTTTATATAATTTTGTTTTAAATATGTGCTTATCACTTCAATGTGATATATTTATGTTAGTCATAAAGCCTGTTTTGGGAAAGTTCTCTAAGGGAAAATAGATGATTTTATATTCAGTTTTGCCTTATATTTGGGTAAATAGGGTAATTTGCAGAGTTTCCCATTAGACCCTATAATCTTTACATGAGTTCTTGTAAGAACATGCTTTGGGAAATGCTGCTTTAGTTCTTATGAAAACTTACATAACCTCGCTAGTTTTCTGTCTTTAAGCCACTCCATCCTCTAACCAAGTTACTGTTTACCTAGACACAGCTGCTGTAACTCTAGGTGTACCGTGGATATTCCACTACAACGAGTGCAGCCCACACTCAGGGTGCCTTCCACGGCCACCTCTTGCCTTTCAGAGCAAATCTCTGAGTGGTCTGGGAACATTTGGTTGACATGTTGACTTGTCTTGGAGAAAAACAGATACTATGAAGGAAGGGTCCCTCACATCTTAAAACTGGTTAAAAGGTTTCAAAAGTAAGAATTTTCACTAGATAAATGGTTACATATTCTCAGAATTATATTTTCATATAAAAGAAGATCTCAAAAATTCATTGAGCTCAACTCTCCCATTTTATTTATTTATTTTTTTCAACTCTCCCATTTTATAGTTAAGGAATAAAACTAACTCCATTCAATGAGAGCCTGATATGCATTATCTCATTTAATCCTCCCAAGAAGCCTGTGAATTAGGTTTTATCTATAATTTCTAGACAAGAAACTGAGGCTCCTGGAAATTAAAAAAAATTGCTCTAAGTTAAGCAAACAGTAAAGTGGTAGAATTCGAATCACTCTATGGCCACTTGCTTTCCACAGCCCATGCTCTTAACTTGTGACTTTTTTGAGTCACGTCTAAAAAGTAGCTGAGCTGGATTAAGAACCCATGTCTCCTTCCTTCCAGTCCCGTGTCCTGAACCTTCCACTGCTTCAATCACACACGCGCACACACACACACACCTGTGACACTCCGCCATAAGCACTAGATAATGTTATATACGAGTTTCCTTTTGCGAATGGCTTCAGTTCTCTCACAGAAATAAAACAGCATATAAGGAAAGCATGCTTATTTGACTTTCTGACTTTTAGTTTTAATTATTCATCAGAAACCAGTAAACTAATGATTATTAAGAATATAAAAATATCTAAATTGCTTTAGTGGCAGGGAAAGATTGAACGTCCATGATACATTCTGGAAGTCTGAGCAATCTGGGTTCCAGCTCTCCCGACCTCAGCAGCCCCCTATTCTCTCTGGCCTCAGCTTCCCATGGTAAATAGAGGGAAGGCGCTGGCAGATCAAAAGGCAAAATAATGCCTGGTGCCATTCCTGCCTTGTGAACTGATAAAGAATTATAGATCTCATAATCTTGGAACATTTTAGGAGGCAAGTGTTTAGAGACACAGAAATCTAATGCAAATACAAACATTCCTCATTGTAGGCAAGTCTGAGTAAATGAAAAATCAGATTAACATAAAATATCAAAGGAGATTAAATTTCCCTTTACCAAAAGAGTCATCTTGGCAAGCACCTCTAGACCAGCAAAGTCCAGTGAAAATGTAACACAGGCCATATATGTAATATAAAGCTTTCTACTTATCACATTCAAAAAAAAAAAACCAAGGGGGTGGGGAATTAAAGCCAGGTCAAATTAATTTTAATAACAATTGTAATTAATAAATCCAAAATATCATTTCAACATGCAATCAAAAAAATTATTGAGATATTTTGCACTCTTCCTCTTATACTAATTCTTTGAAACCTAATGTGTATTTCACAACTGTGATTCATTTCAATTCAGACTAAGCCACATTTCATGTGCTCAGTAGCCACATATAGTTAGTGACTAGTCTGTTGGATAGCACAGTCTAAAACATTTGAAAATTTGATTTTTCATAGCAAAAGTTAAAAAAAAAGCATATATATAGTCTGCGTTGAATCTGTGGTTATGGTAACTCTGAGAAGAAAGGGAAATGTGATAAAGGAGAGGAACTTAGTACTCTCAATAGAATCAATAATTGAATTAATAATTTTATTTCTCTATAAAGTGTATCTGAAGAAAATATGGCATCAGGTTATGATTTCATAAAGTTCTGAGCGTTCTATATATATTTTTATTTTCAAATGTGAATAGCTTGCCTCAAAACAAATAAATAAAAATCACCCCCAAAATAGATTTTTCATAACTTTTCCAGAATGAATAAATCACACAGAGCAAGGCACTTATATAATACTGCTTTAAGTTATCTCACATTTGGAAGTCTCACAAAATTGCCAAACACGACTCAGAGGGATTACCTGTCTTAAAACTGGCATGGAATAGCCTCGATGTATCATGGGCTTCATGATAGAAATTGTCGTATGTTGAAAGAGAATATTTTGATATCAAATTGAATACGTTAGAGAGTAGACACTCCAGAGCTGGTGTCACTTAAAGTGAACAGACAAAAGGCCAGGAGTATCTCTGGAAGGAGATGCAATGATTGAAAATAGTGGTGACCTCTAGTGAGGGCAGCTGCCAGGCGTGGAGTCAGGAATTGGAGGCTTCCTTTGCAGCTTTTGTGCCATGGGCGTGCTCCACCTGGACTAAATGAATCTGCAGTGAAAAGGGGCCTTTTGCGTATTGGTCAAGGACCTCCGCAGATCCACCTGGGCCCAAGACCTGGTTCCTCTCATATAGCCTTGGGAGGTTACTTTTTCTCAGTCTCCATTTCCTCCTTTGTAAAATATTTCCCAGTAGTAAGTGCTTGCCTGTCAGAAGTTACAATATGTAAGATAACTTAATTGATAGGAAATCAGAGTTACAGACCTTTAGAAAACCAGATCATCCCCAGATTATCTGGATAATCTACTGGATAATGCCCAGTGCTTCATTAACAGGTAATATCTTTTGCCTATTTTCAAGTTTTGGGTTACTTCTCATTGCACTGATGAGTCCTTGATAAATGCTGATGTTACAGTATGTTATATCATAATTTTTAATCATCATTTCCTCACACATTCTTACTTTCCCCAAATACAGAGAGCATAACTCTGGGGAGAAAAGTAAAAATAAATAGGTTGACTCTTACATTTGCTCAGCAAGCATATTCTGCTCATATTGCCAAAGAAACATGTTTATGTATATCTTACAAGCTCCTTCCTTGGGGGCAAAAATGCCCTGTTATCAGAGCTCTCTAATTTCTCATTTGTCAACATTGAGACCTCCCTTTCCATCACGCTCTGGAGTCGTACAAGGAGGAACAGGCTCACAGCTCTCTTGCACGTGTGTTGACTGAACCAGATGGAGAAGGCACTGGTGGGTGGGAAGGAGGAAAAGCGGCTGGCTGGGGACATGGTATTTAGGGATCTGAGCAGTGACAACACTTCTAGTGGTCATGGACGTTCCTCTTTAGGAGTATTCGTAGAGATTAGTGAAGCCTTTTGTCCTTAAAACAAGAGCGTCCTGTATTTTCTGCTTAGGCTAGGCTTGGGAAAGTGGAAGGGTCACATACTTATTTGCCTGAGCCTCAGTTTCCTCGTTTACAAAAGGAAGAATTTAATGCCTAAACTCAGAGGGTTATTGTGGGGATTGAACCTGTATGGAAATCACCTGAAATCCCTCTTGGGCGTTCCTTTACTTCATTTATCCAATAAGCATTTATCGAGGCCCTATCTGTTCTCAATATGCCAGGCTGTTGTAATTCTCAACTCTTCTCTGCACCCGAATCCTTGCAACATAATCCCCCATCCCTAATCCTTGCAATGTTTCATGAAAGATACAAACTGCCATGATCCATTTTACAGCAGGATTTGAGGCAAAGGAAACATTCAGTGGAGAAAGAGCTTTTCATACTTTAATTTCTTCCTTCAAGATAATCTGCGATTTCAAAAGAAACGACTTTCTTAAATCTCTCTCAAACCGGTTGTCATTCCAAGGAATGTAGAGGCAGCGTTGAAATATGCCAGGGAACCAAACCTTTTCTGCAAGACAGCGTCTCCAGAAGTGTTAACCCAGGAGGAGTCCCTAGGGGGCGCTGACGATCTGGGCAGGGGAAGCAGTGCTGACGATGCTCTGGGACAAGGCCAAGGGCTTCCTTCAAAACAGGCCTGCCATCCGCCCAGCCCTGGCTGGGGTGGGAACGGGCCTTTATCTGTCCGCTATGCTTTCGGGATGCTGCAATGCTTGCCTGCTCCCAGGGATCTCCCGTATCAATCTACCTTCGGTCCCATTATTAGAGACACTCCTTTGAGTCAAGGCCAATGTCTCCAATGAAGGGACAGACGTAGCTTGAACATGTTGATCACGTTAATTAGCCCCACTGGGCCCTGAGAGAGCAATATTTTTAAAGATTAAAGGACAAGAGACTCGGACCAGTCTCAGAAAAGCTGCCAGGAGGTCACTGAGAATCTCTAGGACCGGAGAAAGAGGGAGCAACCAGGAAACAACTCGAGCTTAGTTTTTTCAAGGCCTGACTTGAAGTCACCCCACTCACACCACTTCTGCCCTAGACTCACTCTTTCTGGCCCCGATTCTGCCTGATTATGTGGAAGAACGCAGACCCTGCTGGGTCTGGGGTCAGTCCTTGCCCCGCCTTAGAGGAAAGGCGGCCTTCTTTCCTAAGCTTTATGGTGAAACAATGCATTAGTGATCTCAAGATTTTTTTCTAGCCCATTGTTCTTGCTTTCTTTCTATAGTTACCACATCCTGCTTCTAGTAATGATTCTTACTGCCCAAGGAAAGGGGTTTTGCTACCCAAGGAAAAGGGCAAGAATGGTAAATTGGCTTCCAAGGACTATTCCAGAAAGTCATAGCAAAGGAGAAAGAGAGCTCAGGAAACAAACCACAGCGAGCAAGGTTGTAGAGACGGCAGCAGGATTTCAGCCCAATGGCCCTTGGTCTGCTCTGTCCCTGCTCCCGGGCCTTTTTACTGAGCAAAGTTTCTTAAAGGCTACTCTACAGAAGGCAGTGTGCCTTGAAAAAGCTGTGAACTTTTGGAAAAATATTTCAAGTCTTTAGCTTTATAGTTCTGATCAAATTATGCTGCAGCTTAAGTGTCTAACAAAATTCTTGTAAATTTTCTACTTTAAAAGTGATTGTTGTTTGGTGCTCCATAGCCTCAGAATACTAGGGAAATATGAATTCTAAAGCAGGTGGGAGGAACGCGATGCCCTTATGGGCAGCACAGGAATCCAAATCAAGTGGAGGAGCTATAGTGGGCCGCTGGCATCAGCCACGCCCAGGACAGATCATTGGAGATGTGCCAAGATATGGGTCTAAAGGTGCCAGATCGATTTTGAAGTTTTTGAAAAAGAAGTAGGACATTTAGATGACTTTTCTGAAATCTCTCAGATTTTAAAAGTTGGCAGCTGATGAAAAGGCAAAACAACAACAAAAAACAAGAAATCCTTCTGCTGGCTATTCAAGGGTGGTCTCTGGTCCTGGATAACCAGGGTTGGGGACCCTGTTTATAGTATGAGCAAGTGGGCCTTCAGTGGAGAATGCCCTTTGGGACAGTCAGCTGGTCATTTGTACGAGTCAGCCTCTACCTACTCACACCAAGGGCATGGCCCACCTGGGGATTTAGGGAGCCCAGACAGACAATGAGATTAGGTTAAGACCAAACATTTCAATTCTGATGGACTCAACCATGATTGTAAAAACATGACTTTTCTGCATTGCTCCTGAAGTCTAATTTAAAAGCCTAGTTTTGTGAAATGCTTTAAATGCTATTTCATTTACTGTGTATATAAATAGACCTAATAACCAACCAACAAAAACCTGTGTTCTTTTTTAGTCTTCAGCCTTCTACTTAGCTTCAAGGAGTGAATTGTTAGATTTCTAAGCAATGGCATTTCTTTCTTTTCATCCAGTTTCCTTAATTGCTGATTATTTTTGTTTTATCTCCAGTTTACCTTCCAAAAGTTCACAGAGAATAGTGGGATTATAGTTCTAGAGGAAATGAGTTGTAGCCTTCTTCCTTTCCTTTATCATTGATTATGTAAAATGTTATGTATTATATATAATGTTATGATTATATCAAATAAGTTGTGGTTGAATTTTTCATCTCTAAATGATGACTTTAAATGTTGTAATGATTATCTATGCTTATTTGGGATTATTACAGTATTAAGAAAGTGAGGACATTATTTCTGAATACTCTTAGCTCTTACATATAAAACTGTCATTGCCTGCACTGTGTAATAGCCTCAGTTCTCTATATATGCTCAATAAACAATTTTTGATTGAATGAATAAGTAAATAATGCTGGGAAAGAAATACTAGAAATGATTCTGCTTTGCAATACTTTTCCCTTTTAGCGGATATGCTGAAGTTCATTTTGGGCAGTCCTTGAGTCTCTGAGATGGACAACCGAACCACATGAGATTACAGCAGGAGCCTGCCTTACCCATCAACCAGCCCAGAAATTCCAGATTCATCTTCTTCATTTTGCCACATCAGTATACCACCTGAAGTCTTACTCATATTTTTCTTTGGATCAACTCTCTATTTCATTCAAATAAATTTATATCACTACCATGAATGCAAAACTATAATCTTTAGCAAACACAACACAAGATTGTTGAATTGTAGTTAAATAATGTTGCTTATATGCTTGGAGCCTAAGGCCTGTTCTTCCTCTTAAAAAGGGAGATTACTAAAGATTAGAAATGTTAGACACATTTTCCACAAAAATAAGAGTTTTTTTCTAGATAGAATCTAAAAGTTTAAGGAGTATCAAAAAGGGAGTAACTTCTTGTTATCAAAAGAGATATTTGCACATCTGTGTATCTCCAGAGCTTGTCCCATACTTGAAAAATTCTGATCTAGCCCAACTCCTCATTTTATAGGTGAGCGAAAGGAGGCAGAGAGCAGCACAGCGATTTCCCAATTGTAGCAATAGGAGCAGACCCCAGGTCTCCTGCATAGAAGCAGGACCCTTTCCATTGCACTCCTGGAACAGTGATGCCTCATCTCTCCAGCTTACCTGCTGGATGATGGCCAACAGCAAAGGAATCAGCAGTCTGGAGGCAGAATCTGAGCAGACTGGAGAGGTGCTGGGCCCTAGAGACCATAAACCTGGCAGTAGTATAGATGGGGAGCTTAGGGGCTCCTGTCCTTAGCTGCTCACTTTACAGATGAGGCCACACAGGGCCAGAGCAGGTAAAGCACTTGCCCAAGGTCTCGTGGACTTTCAGTGGCAGAGGGAGAGCTGCAGCCCCCATCTCTTTTCTTCCAAGCCTGATTTCTTTATACCACACCCTCCAATTTCCCAGCTCTGTCCACCTGCTAAGTATGAGGGCTGTGGTGTTTCAAAATGGCACCTTGCCTCAGCAGAAAGAATCTCATCTGAATCCCTGCACCAGCTGCCCCTAGAATCCATACCTGGAGCTGGGAACTCACCCCCATCCCCATGCATCTTAGCACAGAGACAGAGCCCCGTGGAATACTTCTGGGAGCTGTCCCCGATGGTAACTCACCGCAAATCGCTTCCCGCAGTTCCTGAAGCCACAGCAGCCACAGCAGTCATTGTTCTTCAAACCCAAAAACACCAGCGCCGGGAAGATCATCTACCGGCAAGAGAAATACCTGGGTGGGTCTGGGAAGTGAAGTTGGGGGTGGGAGGAGAGTCCGCCTGACCGTGTGAGGACTCCCATCCACCCCATGGGACCCGGCAGCTCAGAGAAGATGGCAAAAGCTAGCAGAATGTGGCTGGTGGTGTAGAGGGAGTGTTACTGCGTATTTAGGTGCCACTTGGCCTCACTAATCTGGCACCATGAGTTTCCATTTAGATTGTGGGTTAGGGCAAGGGAAAAAAGCTTCTCCTCAATTGCTCAATTGTCATGAAGCATGAGTCTCTTTTATCTCTCTCCTTCTCTCTAAACTGGAAGATTCCAACTTCTGCCAAACCTCTGGGTAAAGGAATCTTTAAGCATGAGTGGAAGAGGATGCCATTGGCACCTGCTTCTCCGGATAGTTTTAAGTCAATCAATTTGCTAGAGGGAGTAGGGTTTTCTTGTTTTGTCCCATTTATCTTGTTTTAATAAAGGAATTATATGGCCTTCATTTTGGTGTATGGGACTCAACTGGCCCATAAAGAGCTGCCAGCTCGCGCTCAGGGCTTCATTACTTAGTAAGCTCAGTGGATATGTCCTAGACTGATCTAACAGAGGTGTGGATAAATGAAGACACTGGCTTTTCATCATGCAATGCTAGAGCTTCTGTTAGCAATTAAATACCTTCTGATCGATATGGTCCTGATTCTAAAAGGGTCAGAGGATGGGGTGGGGAAGCTCTCCATCAGGTACTTCCTACTTACCAAGACCCCGCTGCCTAATATTCCTCCAAAATACCAGATCTCGTCCGAAAGATGGTCATTGTTGTCTATCGTTTTTCCTCCAGGGAAGAATAGCAAAATGTTAGCCAGGAAGGCGAAAATGATGAGCGGAATGAGCGTGCCCCCTATGCACTTAGCACAGCCCCCAGTACACATGCTGACGAAGTGCAGTATCGGCCTGAGAGTGGGAAAAAAAAGGCTTCTCTGCTTCCTTCACGGGGCCTCTTCAAGGTCTTCCACCAGAGCCTTCTAGTAACTGTCCTGGAAACAATCCGTATTTTGAATCTAAAGACCAAACCAGCCTGTGAACAGTGAGTGTCCTTGGAGTTGCTTCGGCCTCTCAAATATAACAAAAACTCTCTGGTCATTTATATATTCCCTCTGACCTGAAGTCTTTTTTTTTTTTGAACCCCTATAAATGAGATTACGGTCAAAGCAACTGATTTGCTATGGAGACCAATAACCTCTGTTAATAATCTACCAGCACAGACAGGACACTCACATTGCTGTAATCGAAGAGAGAGTTGGAACAAAGAGCCTTCAGAACCCCTGCGCTTTACATTTGACAATGCTCCTGCCCAAATGAAGAGATAGTTTCCCCCAAACTCTTCCTCAATCACTAATATAATTGAGTTTTTACATCCTGGTTAAATTCCTTCAAATTCCTGGTATCTGAAGTATGTGTTGGCCCTCGCAGTGTGTGTCTTTCTCTTTCCACTGAAAACCTGTAATGCAAGGGTTAAGAAGAGCTCCTGTTCTCCTCAACATGAAAATACCAATTTGATGGTCTAGTTGAGTATCACTGAGCTCAGGTCTACAGAAATTCTTTTAAGGATGAAATCAGAATAACTATTCATTCTGTTGCCTGGTTGCTGTATTTTCACCTTTGTTACTCAATTTAGTTCTATCTGCTTCCCCACTGATGCCATGGAATTAGCACAACCAGTTTTCTCAGCCCACATGTTCAGTCCTGTTCTCCACGTGGGACTTAAACCTCTACCTTCACAAAAGGGTAGGGGGACGGGGAGGTTGGCATGACGTAGATGGGTAGGAGACGAAAAGATCCTGATGAATTGGCTAGAGCAGAGAGGACAGTTTTGGGTCAACAGAGAGTTCGGGAGGTATGAAGGTATTAAGACATTCCCTACTGGACATTTTGTCAGCTGTCAAAGGGCATGATTCAGTGACTAGTTTGCTTTCAGTGTCATTTAAAAAGCTCTCTGCCTTGCCTAGACCAAGTTCTACATTATGCAATGACCCTGCTTGGTACTCGTGTGTTACATAAACAGCTAAAGGATTATGGAGGGAGCAGGGAGCCTGCTCGTCATTCATGCTGTTTCTAGAGAGTATAATAAAGAGCAATAGGCAAAGGGTGCACAGGTGGTTCAGTGGTAGAAGGCTCGCCCCCCTGCCAAAAAAAAAAAAAAAGAATAGGCAGAGTTTTATATGAAGTCAAATTTTAGCTAAATGGAAAGCAAGTCATGCCATGATGACAATGAGCCCTGTCTGACTGTGAAGTCAGCCACCCTCTCTCACGGCAGAAGTGAGGTTGCATCTGCCAAGACTAAAGGACCCTTGGCCAGAGAAGCTATGGAAAGGATTCTAGGGAAGTCAGATCAGATGAATGCTAAGGTTCCTTCGAAAGGTTCTATGACTCCCATTGGTTGACTCTACAAACAGAATTTCAGAGTTCTCAGGGTCAGTGTGAGAAGAAAAACAGCTAATGTTTACTGAACACATATAATATACTAGGACAAATGAGTAGCACTTCAAATGCTCCTCACCCTTCAGTGAGGGAAATATTATGTCCCATCTTATGGGTGAAGACACTCTGGCTCAGAGAAGTTAAGTATGTTTTTCAAGGCCACACCAGCAGAATAAGGAGAAGAGCTGAGATTTTAACTCCTCATCAAAACCTGTGCTCTTGAGTCCTCTGTCCTATTGTCTCCCTGATGGATTGAGTTTCCTCTTAGAAAAAAAAAAATCATCTTTTCATTATAAACAATAGTGTGCGAAGAATACGTGTGTAGTGGGAGGTGCTTCTTTTTGAACAACAAATATTGCGATTTTTTTTCTTATCACAAACACCTATTTTGTTGGTAGAAAAACCAGATATACAGACAAATGGAAGGAAGAAAAGAGAAGCAGCAGCAGTGACCCCACCACCAACACTAAGGACTGTTATCACTTTGCTGGCAGCTGTTTTCCAGCCCTGCGGGTGGGTAGAGATGGACTTCATAATAGGTCCACATGTGGCAAGGAGTCCTGGGAACCAAACCACCGACCAACCGAGATAAGCATTCTAGGGATATGAGTGTTGATCCAAGCTAGATACACCTTGGAGCTAGGCAGCTTTTTTTCTACTCTTTGGAGCCTTGGCATTTCTTTCCTTTTTTCTCCATGGACTGTGCTTTTACTCTATGAAAGCTACCATCATGGTCAAAAGTGCAGATGTCCTAGGCTTTTCAGAGTAGCACCTGGAGTTGCCTAGCTATCCTATCTGAGCATATTGAAGTAAATTGAACTGAAGGACAATTTTTTCTTCAAGGAGGTGAGAGAAGATAGATACCTGAGTACCCATGAGGGAGAGGCCTGAGGTAATTAATTTCTCATGTGGAGAAGGGGAAATAATGAAGGACGGTCACCAAATGTCCCGACCATTGCCGATGTTGAAACCTCAAACATTTGGATGGTGACTAGTTGGATGGTAAATAACCCACTTATTGCTCAACTATTACTTGTGCCTTCAGACGTTCAAGCGCGAATTGGAATCCCTAATCTGGAAAAGAGGGATGGCGAGGGGAGGAAGGCTTGGTGATGTTCACCCTCAGGAATGTCACCCAGGGCTTCCTCTGGGAAGGAGAGTCACCAACGGGCTGCTCTAGGCACTTGGGGGAATTTTGTGAGATTCTGGGTCTCGTCCTTACGACGCCCACGCTTTGGGATTTGCTGTCCATTCTCTGTTGCTATGAGTGTTTAGCAATGAAGCCCTTAAATTACAATTGCTAGAGGCCTCATTTCCACAGTCAGCAAGGAGGAGACTAAGTCCCAGCCTGTCGGAAGCAGACCTCAGAAGTGAGAGCAGATGGCAGCTCTGGAAGGGACGGAAAGACAGGAGGGATCCTTGGAAAGGAAGAAGGAGAACATGTCTCTTGCCTCAGGGACCTCACCCCCTGGGAGTCTTGACCACAGGGGATTAAGCAGCAGGAGGTCAGAATTTCCTTCCAGTAACGCCAAGGGAGGAATAAGGAGACCATGTCCCAAGTGACTGGTTACCTGCTGCAGGTATACATGATACCTAGATAATGCTTACAGCTACTTCTCAGTCTGTTACCTCTAGGCTACTCCCCTGCAATGGGCAAAGGACAGTCAATGTAATGCAATCATAAGTGTGTTTAAAGCACCTGCGATGTTTTGAACACTACCAGGTTCTATACTAGTGAAAGATTTGCTTTCTGCCTTCAAGGGGATTGCAACTATTTACGTGAGACAAGAAATAAGCTCATGCACAGAGTTTAAATGAGCTAACTGCTGCTTAGCAGAGAAACTAAGCCTAGGTTCATTTGGTCATCTCAAAGTGGATCATTTATTCATTCAATACACCAGAGAAAAGATGGGGGACAATTGAAACATTCATGTTGGGGCATATAAAGTTCAGGTTTCCATCGTTGTGTACCTCGGTTACTAAAGCAGTTTCTTATAAGTGATTTCTAAAAAAGAAAGAAAAAAGGGAAAAATAATAGAAAACCTCAGTGGAAGTTGCATCAGGATGGATATTTTATGAGTATTTAAATCTTGGGTAATAACGCAACACGTTTTGCTTACTATGGGTCTACAATAAAAAAGTACAGGTCGAGAGCACAGCATTGCTCTCTGGGAGTTAGTGATATTCACAAAATGCAAATCTGACCTTGCATACCCCTGCTTAAAGTCCTCAAGAGGCTTCTGGGCCCCAGATCTTGAACTTAGCCTCCATGGTTTGTCTTTTATCTGATCAAGCCTCACATCGCATTGTTTCTTCTCTGCTGTCTTCACTTGCCTCACTCTTACACTCCTCCAGGACTTACCTCAGGGGAGCCTGATTTTATTGGAAAAGTCAAGTTTCATGGACAAGGCAGGTTCGGGAAAATCTGGATACAACAAAGTTAAATGGATGGCTGAATGGCATAATTTTTTAGAGTAAATTTAATTTGCGACTGTGCTTGCAACTGTCTAAGGAGGGTTTGGAAATCAAGAGTTCAGCATTCCCCAAACTCCAAAACCTGCTGAACCCTTCTGCTGCAGCATATTTTGCAGGACAAAGATTCTCCACGGCATTCTCGGGAAACATGGAGCTCACTCACTTCTCAAGTGCTTGTAATGAAATCTATGTTGGCAGAGAGAAGGCAAGTAGTCATTTGAAGCAGGAAAAATGTAACAGGAGCAAAGATTGAAGCCAAGAGGAAGTAGGATTGGGGAGATTGTGAGGAGCTGGGTGCTGCCAGGGTAGTGGGCTGAGAGCAGGGTAGGGAGCCAACAGGCTTCCATGGATCTGAAGAAAGTATCTGACCATGGGAAGGCAGTAGCTATTCTTTTAGTGGAACAATTAATTCTGATACTTCATGCTGGCTCCTCCGAGCCTTGGTCACTTCAGCATAAGTGTACCTTAAGGAGCTACTGCCCAGGGAGAGGCTGAACTATGAGAGTATGAAATGGCCTGGAGAACTAGAGCTCGTAGAGCTGCTCTCAGGCTCTTCTATCTCCTAATCTGACCAGTTGTCATTGTGGCACACTAATAGCCAATATTTATATAATACCTACTCTATGTCAGGTACTGGTTTTAGAGAGCTATGTTACTAACTCATTTAATCCTCAGAGCAAATTTATAAGGCAGGTACTGTCATAGTTGACCCTGCTTTAGAGATGAGGAAACCCAAACAACCAGTAAATGGTTGTTCTGGTTATTGATGCATAAATAACCACCTCAAAACTTGGAATTTAAAAGAACCACCACTTTATCCTAGCTTGTGATTTTGTGAGTTAGGAGTTTGGGCAGGGCTCAATGGATAATTCTTCTGCTCCATGTAATCTAATCCACTGGTATTATTCACTCTCATTCAGCTAGTGGCTATACTGGTTTGGAGGGTTCCAGATGACTTCAGACACATACCAAGTGTCTTGGTGGCCATGGCTATAACACTGGGCTCAGCGGGCCCCTTCTCCATGTGGTCTCTCCAGCAGGGTACTTGGACTTTTAATGTGGTAGTTTAAGACTCCAAGGGATGAGAAGTAGATGCTGTCCATTTCTTAGGACCTAGACCAGAAACTGGTACAGGGACACTTTTACAAAGTGGTCACAGAGCCATCTTGACTGAAGGAGAGGGGATGTAGACCTCACCTCTCCATGACAGTAATTTCAATGAATTTGTGGCCATTTTTAACTCTCCACACTGGTTAGAGGTAGGATTTACATCCAGGAACTCTGGCTCCAGTGACCGCACTCTTAACCACCACAATGTAATGCCTCAAAAACCAAAACCTGGTCCCTACTATCTGATCAACACAGATAAGGCCACCTCCATGCCTTGAGGCTCATATCAAAGACTTTTCTCAACCACAGCCTGAACTCTCTAGGTAATTCTCTCCATTTTGGTGGCTGCACACAGCCTGAGTTAGGATTTGGACTTGAGGGTCTAGCAGGCATCACCCGCACCCTAAAGGTCTGTGTCTCCAATTGTTTTCAAGGTGAGAGTGAACAAGTGTGAGGCTGGCCCCTGGCTCATGACTCACAGGGAGGGGGGGGGTTGGGGGGGGCTGTGTCTAGCACAGGTCTTAGTACAAAAGGGCACAGCTGTGACCTCTCAGAGAGGCGTCATCCCTGGCTGATAAATTCTGTCCCAAGTGACCTGCTCATATATTGATTCATGTTAGCATTCCTTCATATCACCATGGTTATAGGTGAAAAGTTAACTTTCAACAGGAGCTCACCCCCACCTGCTCTCCATCAAGTAAAACATCACCTAATGGAGGTTCCTCATCCTCCTTTTACAACTAAATACGCATCCGGTTTCTAAAGTAGACTAAGTGTCAAAATTACATGTTATGAGTTTTAAAAGCAGGGAAATCTTGATACTGCATTTGTTCTTGGTTCATATCTGCAAACAAGAATTTACAAAATTACGTATTATTCTTTTGGTCTATGCTTTTACATAGGTCATTTTTGCTTTAAAATATTCACAAACATTTTAAACATTAAAAAAAATGTTAGGAAAGAAAAAGCAAAAAAGAGTGAGGAAGATGTGGGAACATAATAATGAAAGCAACTGAAAAAATGTATCATGTCAATTAACTTTTGTGGAAATCAGTTTAACTTTCAGACATTTATTGTTTTAGCTTCTTTATTGCACCTTTCCTTATGTCTCAGGCAGTGGGGTAGATGCTGGGGATATGTTCACTGTCAGAGCTTATAAGAAGAAAGCAGATATTAATAATATTAATAATTGCAAACATGCCTAGCACTTATTATATGCCAAACAATATTTCAACCACTTTCATTTTCCTAAGAACTATATAAGGCAGTTTCTATTATTAGTCTGCATTTTACTGATGATGAAACTGAAGGACAAACAGATTAAGTCACTTGACCAAGATCTCACAATTAATAGCAAGAGTTGGGATTTGATCCCTTGTAGTCTGACTCTCAAAAAAATAATTGTGCTTTTGACCCTTATGCTGTGTTGTCTCTCATTAATCACATCATCTCAAAACCATACAATAACAGCTATGATCCCTGCCACAGAATAGAAGAAGCCACAAAAGTGTATATGGCAACAGCAGGATTCTGGCAGGAACATGGAAGGCTCCCTGAGGATGTAATACTCCTTTGAAATTTCATTCATTGCATAATAATAGTTAATATTTATCATAAGTTTGTCACATCCCAAATATGACTTCAGTGTTTTTCAATACTAACTCATTTTATCATCCCAATGTCCCTATAAGGTGGGTACAATTATTACCCACCCTCTTTACTATGAGCAAAACGAGGCTCAGAGAGGCAAGGTGGCATGCCCAAGACCATGCAGCTGGAAAGCTTCAGGTGTCAGGTTGAAGCCCCAGGTCTTAAGGCATACTGTTTGTCTCAGTTAAAGGAAAGGGCAGTGAGGGAGGTAGGAAGGCCCAAGTGGTCCCAGTGTCAAAGATGTTTTGCGTGGCCTTTAAGGACTGATTCCACATTGCAAAAGGACTGAGCACAGAGAGCAAAAGTGATGGGGAAGACCAACTTCTGAGACGATAACAAACATCAAAACACATTTTGAAAGGCCGGTGTAGGTAGCTGGTGTGGTCTGTGCTTACTTTAACCACTCATTTTGGCTGTACTTCCACTGGCCATGCTGGAGAGCCCAGAAGCCCAAGTTGGGTGATGAATATCAAATGATCAGCTCCAATTCGGAGAATGTCAGAGTTAAAAAGAATCTTTTCTCCTTTTGTAGGCTTTGGGGATTGAATCACAATGGCCAAAAAAAAAAAAAAAAGGAAAAAAATATTTCCCATCCATAAGTGTGGTGTTTAAACCTGGAGGGTTGAGAGTGCATCCAGGAGCTTTGATGGTCTTCCCGTATCAGACTTATGGGAGAGGCCCAGTATTTATTATTTAAGGATTAGCATTGCTATGATTGCCCATATATAAAGCAAAGCTTCCACCAAAGCTACAGACCCATGCTTCTCAAATTTTAATGTGTCTATGAATTGTCTGTGATCTTGTTAAAATGTAGATTCTGATTTAGAGGCCTCTAGTGGGACCTGAGATTTTCCATTTCTAACCAAGTTTCTAGCAGAGGCTGAGACTAGTGTACATGGAGTGGTGAGGTTGAAGATATTTATTAACGAATTTATTTTGGGCCAAAAGGGTGCCTTCTCTTTGACATCCTATGGATCTGCTCTTTTGGGGAGCATTTCAGACAGTTGCTACTTCCCTGGCAAACTTCTCCTGTTCTTGGAAAATACTACCAATCTGGGATTGGTATCATTGTAACTTGTGGTTCTTCTGCATGCTTTAAAGTAGTCATGATGGTGGGGTTGAGGTGCCAACTTGGCCAGGTGATGGTGCCCACCTGTCTGGTCAGGCAAGCACTGGCCTAACTGTTACTGCAAGGATATTTCATGACTGGTTGATAGACCAGAAGGTTGGTTTATTAATCACCGGTCAGTTGATTGCATCTGTGACTGATAACATCCGTGATCAACTAAGGGTGCGTCTTCCACAGACAAGATACTCCTATCAGTTTGGAGTTAAGCCAATCAGTTGAAGACCTTTTTTTTTTTTTTTGCATGAGTAGGCACTGGGAATCAAACCCAGGTCTCTGGCATGGCAGTCGAGAACTCTGCCTGCTGAGCCACTGCGGCCCCAGTTGAAGACTTTTGAAGGAGAAAAGAGAATTTGTACTTCTCCAGCCCCTGAGCCTCTCCTGGAGTTTGTTGATACTCTCCATTGGAGTTGTCAGGCTCACAGCCTACCCGATGGAGTCTGGACTCATGCATCCCCACAGCTGCGTGAGACATTTAAAAAAAACTCATAATTACTGATAGCTCCTGTTGATTCCGTTTCTCTAGAGAATCTTGCCAGTACGGTAGTGGTTCTCAAAGTATGAGTTCCTTCAAAATCCTTGCTGATTAACCTGAAGGGCCATACAACTCAGCTGTTCACTTTTACACTTTTTTTTTTTAATTTTGTTGTTGGTTTTACCCCCTTTTACTTGCTCATTCCCTGCTACATTCCATGACTGTTATCCCAACCTGTTCCACATACCTCAAATTCTCCCTGCTCTCTCCCCTCCTTTGCATTTTGTAGTCTCTCCTCTTATTTCGTGGAAATGAAGGTCTGATTTCCTTTAAACATCATCTTTTTGGCCTCATGCTATTTCTGTATTAACACTTTCTCTTCAACCCAGATATTGACCTTATCTTCATCTATTTTTTATTATTTCTTTCCCTGGCCAAAAGTTCAATTCTCTCATGGGTGCTCTTGATTCCATCTCTACATACCTTTTCTGAGGATGTACCACCAATTATAGATTTAATATCCTCTCTCCTCTGATTCCTTCATCTCTTTTCACATGCTTGGTTCGCACCTTAATTTTTGAAAAATTTTAAAAAAGAAATTTATAAACATACACCAACTAGAGATAGTAGTATAATGAACCACCATTTGCTCATCAACCAACTTCAATAACTACCAAAGTTGGCTTTTTTTGAATACTTAACTTTCTCAATAACATCTCGTCTTGGCCCAACTTGTTCCTACTTTCTTTTTGTTGCCATGCCCCACTCTCCAATTCCCGACCCCACTAATTTTTCAACTGCTTGCCACCAGTTCCTGTGCCTCTCATGCCATGGAAAAGACATCCATGATGTTACATGACTGAATCTAGTGGCCATTTCTAAGGCCTCATTCTTCTTTGACATCCCTGCAGCATTCCATGCATTATGAGGTTCTTTCCACTGAGCATCTTGAGTCACCCTGGTTATTCTGTGGAAGGACTTTGGAAGTTAACATCGACAGCTGATGCCCCTGGGCATTTCAGGCCTACATTTATTTTCCAAACTTATCATCATGTCAAAACATTTAATCTTGGGTGGGTCACAGTGGCTCAGCAGGCAGAGTTCTCGCCTGCCATGCTGGAGACCTAGGTTCGATTTCCGGTGCCCGCCCATGCAAAGAAAAAGAGAAAAAGAAAAGATAAACCTTTAATCTTACTTCTGCCCTGGAGATGGGACACTCCTTAAGGAGAGTGACTGTGCCTTTTAGAAGAGTAAAGTCCTTACAGTACCTAGGGACGATGTCTTTGATTTAGTGAGGCACCATAAAATAGTAACTGATAATGGTGACGAGGATGATAATAATGACTCCCACCCACAGGAATCTATGGAAACCAGACCTGTGAAAAACACAAGGTGAAATCATTTATCTACTTCTTGAGCTTGTCGTTTTGATCTCCTCTGAATTAACCACCTGGCTAATTACCTAAATTTCTGAGGCTGGAATTTCCATGCCTTTGTAATTCCTCCGTAATGTGGAATGCATTTTAAAATTCAAGTTAACACTTAAGAATATCCATTCGCCACTTATCCATAATGGAGTGGAGAGTTGTGTGAGTATAAAATGAAACTGGCGTTATATTCCCCTGGCAGAAGGGGTTAATGGAGTGGGGTTTTGTTTGTTTGTTTGTTTTGAATGAGGGTAGAGGAAGAGAAGAGATTATTGCCCTTGATTCAAGTTCTCTCTACCCATCTCCTCCTCCCCCCAAATATACATCATATAAAACACTTTCTGGCAAACAGTCTAGACCATTATGTTTCAGACAGAGGTTTGGTGCACAGGACACATCAAGGGTCACATTCCATCTGCCATGTGCATGAACTGGCTGGAGTCCCCAGGTGAGCCACTATGATCTGCAGGGACCTACCTCCCTTTGCCCAGAACCAAGCCATCTCTAGTATTTTCATCCACTGTAAGCTCAGCTACTGAGTACCTTCAAGGCTGCCTACCAATCTCATGGTGCATTCACCACCTGTGGAGCAAGCTAAGAAGAGAAACGAAAAGATCCCCTAAAGCTCCCGGGTGAGGGGATTTGTTCTCTGAATTTCCTGCTTTGTTCTCATGAAGATGCTTGGGCATCGTCCCACATGGAGCTATATTCTCAAAGGAACCAAGGTGTGTGCAACTTTGAGGTTGGCCTGCCTTCAATTCTTTTTGAGAAACTCTGATGGGATATCATGAAAAAGTCCCTGAATATACACTTTGGCTCTACCACTTAATATCTGTGGCCCTTGAAAAACTACCTGGTTTCTCAGAGCCTTAGTCATCTCATCTATAAAGTGGGACAATTGACTTTCGAGGGTTAAAGGAGATGATGAAGGCAAAGGACATGACACAGAGTAACTAACTTTCTCATTCATTGATTCGTTCAACAGATATTATTATCAGGCTGGAAATTCAATGACGGACAATTTACCCAGCCCTCATTGAGATTATATTCTAGTGGGCATTTATTATATGTGAAGTCTGTTTCTTTTTTTTTCCCCCCTCTTTCCTTTTCTTATGCAAAAGAAGGACATCTAAAATTATTGCCAGATGCACAATATTGTGGAAAAATTGATGTTATATTCCAGCAACCCTTGATCTGTTTGTCTTTGACAAACTCAAGGTAAGTTATAATTTTTCCAGGGCAGCAGGAAATAATGCATTTTATTGGCTTACTATCCTTATTCCTTTGGCAGAAAGCAGAGGCCAGAAAATTTAAGCCAGAGGGTAAATCGTGGTACTTGTACCCAACTTCCAAGCCTGGACCCCTGCCCTGAGGAAGGAGGGTAGGTCTAAGGCAATTAAAACACTGAACTCCTGGGAAAGCAAGAGGAGAGACGCATGGGCAGCTGAGACTACAGCTGTGTTTACAGACTGCATATTATCTGCAATTGGTAGGGGAGGGGAGCAGGAGATAAAGCATGCATTCCTTTCTGATCAGAACAAAACTTTTATTTATTTTATAAAAATAAAACCCAGATATTTGGTACCACAGAAGTTGAACAGTGGCATTTTCTTTTCTTTTCTTACTGAATTTCTTAAATGTTATGAGATAGTATGAATTGTCCAGGCAAAACCATGGTGGAATCCTGTGGTGTAGGGTCCTGGTGCACGGCTGCAGTGAACTTTCAGCCTTCAGCGGGCACTCCTAGCATCATCTCCCTTGATCCTGCCAGGAAGACAGGCCAGCCAGGTATTATCACATCCTGAAAAAATGGAGGGCAGAAAGGTCAAGAGAGTTGCCAAAATTCACACAGCCAGCAAGCTGAAGAACCAGAATTAGAATAAACATTCTGTGACCCTTAGGCTGGGATTCTAGCCACTGCCATGCCGGAAACAGAATACCCATGCGAGAAAGTCTATCAGCACAAAACCCAAACTGCATGCTCTAAAAAATGAGGGCTGTGCTTCTCACTCATCTTCCTCTTCCTTCCTTCACATTTTCTACCCCCCACCCCCACCCCACCCAGGGTAAAAGTAAACTAAACTATATGCATATAAGAGTTAAATATTATATCTATTAGATGCTGGTTTAATTGGGAGAATATTATGTCAAAATGGAGATTACCCATTTTCTCCTTGTATCAGTTAGTGATTACTGCATAGCAAACTACCCCCTAAATTCAATGGCTTAAAGCAATAAGTATTTTTATTTGTTCACAAATCTACCAGTCAGCTGGACAGTTAGTCTGATCTTGGCTGGGTTCACCCATGTGTCTGAGGTCAGATAGGTTGGCTGGAAACAGGCTGGTCTAGGAAGCCCTGGGCTGGGAGATATGGACTCGTCTCCAGGTGGTCTCTCACCACCCTACAAGCTGGCTTAGGCTTGTTCACAGGAAGTGTTAGGATTCTACGAGAAAGAATGGACATGTGTCAGATCTCACTTTGCTGCTTGTTATTGACAAGAGCAAGACACAAGGCCAGCCCAGACTCAAGTTGTGGGAAAATGGATTTTTCTTGATGAGAAGAGAAGTTGAGTCATTGCAAAGGAAGGCTATATGTAGAGGTCATCTCTTCAGTCCTTCTGCTATGCCCTTAGTTTTGCATCTGTTGGCTAGTGTCCTGGCTGCAACAGGATGCCAATCCATGGCTACCATAAGGAGATGCAGGCCCAAGGCTATTACACTTCCTGTTTTTTAAGAGAAGTTTGAAATTTGCAATTTTTTTTTTTGAAAAATATAACAATTTGAGAATTATTGGAAACCAAATAAAATTTTCAAAAGCATTGGATGGGCTAAGTTTACTTTTCAGAAACTTAAAACCTTCAGATAGTTCCTTGGCCAGGTAAGTCCTGAAATGCAGAGAGGCCAGTCTTTCCAAGAACATCACCCGGTTCCACCCTCTATCCCATATTGTCGACACCCCTTTCCAACATGAAAAAATTAGTATGGGCATAGCCTAAATACTCCTGAAGATTGGAAGAAAGAGGAGTTATAACAGAGAAATTAGGATTTAACAAATAAGTATGACTACTGAATCATTATATTAATATTTCTTTTTAGTCTCCAGTGTTTTGGAGCATCTAGAGGGGAAAACCTGAAATTGTGAAACTGTAACGCAAACCAAACTTTGAAATCTGTTCTATAATTAAGTTAAAATATACTTTAAAATTTATTGCTTTTTTTGTATATGTTATAATTCACAATAAAGCATGTTAGTAAAAAAAAGCACTGCGTGGGCAAACAAATCCCATGTGGACCTTGGAATTAGAACTTGAAATTCTATGGACTACATATGTTACTTTGCCTCTGATAGCTCTATTTGTGCTGAACAACTAAATGTTAAAATCAGTATTCCTCTGAAGCCAAAGTCAAAGCCAAATCATAGAATAAATACCCAAGGATACAAGACTGAGTCTGAAATTTTACCAGCAAACAATTATCATTATTTCATTATTTGAACTTTTAGTAAGTCTATTTTAGAAGTCTAACTAGCATCAGATCTATAATTGCCACAGTTAAAGCAGCCAGTATTCTGCATATTTATGGCACTAAATAAATGCTCATTTTAACTGAAGATGGTGGAGAAACTAGATATTTGGGGGATACCTCACTATTATCTGATATTTTCTTTTTCCCTTGCTAGCATACAAATGACATTGTATGATTTTGGATTTTTTTTTTCCTAGGCCTTTTGAGGGGGTAAATTTGTATTTCTGCTTTTAATTTATCCTTCCAATATGTGAAGAATTTGTAAATAAGACTTGTCCTTGAAATTTGCATGGCCTAGCCTACATGGAATTAAATAACTGACAGTTAAAGACAACTCTAAAAATTATCATGCTATAAAATGCTATTAAACATTTAATGTTTTTAAACCTACTTTAGCAGTCTGTTCTATACAGAATTATTGCATAAACTGTCAATTGATTTTCCTCTTGATCTATCTGGCAGTTCTTTTTTAGTATTTTTTTTTTATTAGAGAGGTTGTAGGTTTACAGAAAAATCATATAGAAAATACAAAGTTCCCATAAACCCCCTATTAATAACACTTTGTATTAGTGTGATGCTTTTGCTACAACTGATGAAAAAAATGTTGTTATAATTTATTATCAACTAATGTTCATAATTCACTTTAATGTTCACTGTGTTGTACAATCCTATGTTTTCCTTTAATTTGGAAGTTCTTAATAATTGCTTTGTATATAAAACAAACAGCTATCACAACCATCAGTTATCATTTCAACACTTTACACTTGCAGTAGTAAATATATGCATTTACCTTTTAGATGACCCACAAAATGTTAACAAGAAGGTAACATAAGGAGATTCTTCACTACAAGTTGCATCCGGCGTGCTTACCTGTATTTGGAAGTGAATATTCAGATAACAAGACAAATTCCAATGAAACACTGTGAAGATTATAATTTCCAAAGAAATTTGCATCAATTTATATCCCATCCTACCTGCTCTTACAATGTGACAGCGCCACTCTTCCAAAGATAGGTTGGGTCTATGCTGTCTTCCCTTGAAAATGGGTGAAAATGACACTGAAGGTACGGAATAAATGGGAATACAACTAGTGCCTGGCTCTCTCTGTCAAAGCTCACCCTGGGAGCCTAGCTACTAGGCTGTAAGAAGCCCCCACGTGAGCATTCTGCTGACAGTACCCGTGGGTGCCCAGCTCATAGCCAGCATCAAATGCCAGACATTGGATGGTTTGTTTGCTTTTCTTGAGTATGAGTATGTCTCATGCAACATTTAGAATATACTCATATTAAAAAAAAATACTTGTTGTTTATCTGAAATTCAGATTTAACTGGGCATCCCGTATTTTTATTTTCTTAATCTGGCAACTCTACTTGCAATGTGAACTTCTGAGGAATCTATGCTTTCTAGTTCATTGATCACTCACTAGGTTTGGGAGGCCAGGAACTACCCTGCAGCCCCAGGCATTCATACAGCCTTCCAAAAGCTGAAGCCCAGTAGAGAAGTAGATGTGGCTGACTATGTTGTCCTGAACTTTCCTGCATCTGTGGCTCACACATTATCTCTTTGATCCCCAGGCCCATTTGTATGGATTGTTTCCATTAGCGCTGATAAATGACCTCAGAAAGATATTTTCAATGCAGAAAGTACCCTGAGGTAATTATGTCTAGAGTTACTCCTTTTACTATAAAACTGGGCACCATGCCTCCTAGCACAACTTTCTTTTTTGGAAGTCGTTGTCCATTTGCAGTCATGCTGTTGAATGGAAACTCTTTCTCCTTAAATTTCTATGTATGTACACATGTAACTTTGTGGTGGTCCAAATTAAAATATTAATCTTTTCCTTTTGTTTTCTAGTAAGGAAAAAGTAGATGAACTGATATGGGAAATGATGTTTGGGAATGTACTTCATAATGGTTCCTGGCATGGGTGGGTGTAGAGATGCATCAACGCTGGCCAAAGAGTGGGAGTTTTTGAAGCTAATGATAGTTACATGAGGGTTCATTTTATTACTCTTTACTTTTGCACATGTTTGAAGTTTTCCATGACAAAAACTTGGGAGAAAGAAGAAAATACAAAACTAAAATAGTTAAGATGATTTTATGCTCTTTTAGAATCAGAAATGGATACAGCTAGAAAGGCATCTGGTCATCTAACCCAAGCTACTTATTTTGTAGATGAGAAAATGGAGGTTCTGAACTTCCTAGAGGGTAAAAAAAAGAATAATTGTAAGATTTATTTGTCCTTAAGATAAAACTGTTCCGGGTTGTTAGAAAACTACATTTTTACATATATTAAACACTGAGTTTTGTGAGGGTACTTTTTCTGGGGCCTCTTAATGTTGGCTTAAGACACAAGACCACAAGGTTTGAAGGTATCTGATGATCTGGCCTAATTCAAAGGGGTTTTTTCCTGATTAGTTCCCCCAAGTACTGTTGTTGGAAAACTCAGGGTGTATAGACTCTACCTATAAAAAGGGGTAAAATGGGATTGCACACCATGCATTTGTGGATAGCTAAGGGTAGGATGTGCAAAGTCCCAGGTGTCAGGTGCAGTTCAGATGGTCTCCAATGGGAGCTGTCAGCAGGCTACAGAGAAGAGGACAGCAGCATGCCCCTTTGCCCCAGTGAAGTACTCTTCTTAGATGAATGGCAACTGGCAGTCAGCCACCCACTACTGTGAAATAATATAAAGTCTACCATTTAAAACTGTGCAATTAAATTCACAATGTTGTGCAACCACCACCTCTACCTTGTTCAGTAACATTTTTATCATGCCCAAAGGAGACACTGTACCCATTTGTGCTGGTTTAAAAAGATGTATGCCCCCTAGGAAAGCCATGTTTTAACCAAAACTCCATTTCATAAAGGTGGAGTAGTCCCTATTCAATACTGTATGTTTGAAACTGTAATCAGATCATCTCCCTGTATGATGTGATTTAGTCAAGAGTGGATAAACTGGATTAGGTGATGACATGTCTCTACCCATTTGGCTGGATCTTGATTGGCTTATTGGAGTCCTATAAAAGAGGAAATATTTTGGAGAATGAGAGACTCAGAAAGAGCAGAGAATGCTGCAGCACCACAAAGCAGAGAGTCCACCAGCCAGCGACCTTTGGAGATGAAGAAGGAAAATGCCTCCCAGGAAGCTTCATGAAACCAGAAGCCAGGAGAGAAAGCTAGCAGATGATGCTGTGTTCACCATGTGCCCTTCCAGATGACAGAGAAGCCCTGACTGTGTTCACCATGTGCCCTCTCACTTCAGAGAGAAACCCTGAACTTCGTCGGCCTTCTTGAACCAAGGTATCTTTCCCTGGATGCCTTTGATTGGACATTTCTATAGACTTGTTTTAATTGGGACATTTTCTCGGCCTTAGAACTGTAAACTAGTGACTCATTAAATTCCCCCTTTTTAAAAAGCCATTCTGTTCCTGGTATGTGCATTCCAGCAGCTAGCAAACTAGAACACCATTAAATGGCCTGTCTCTATTTCTCCCTACCCCCTAGACCCTGGCAACTTTCTGTTTCTGTGGATTTGTTGATTTTGGATATTTCATATGAATGAAATCAAGCTATATGATATGTTTTGTGTCTGGCTTTTTCATCTAACATAATGTTTTCAATGTCATCCCCGTTGTTGGTAATGGTATTTTAGTTGTGTTTTGTAAAGAATTTATCTTTTGGAGATAGATATTGAAATATTTATGGATAAAACTGAAGGATGTCTGGAGTTTGCTTCAAAATCATCCAGGGGTCGAAGGGCAGTTGATGGGGTTCAGATGAAATAAAGACTGGCCTGGAGTGATGGGTATATTGAGGTTTAGTATAATATGTTTTAACTTTAAAAATTTCCATAATAAAAAGTGAGAATAAAAAGATTGCTGGAGTCCAATTGCTCTCCTTTGTTTTCAGTTGGGGGAGACCCAAAGCTACATGAGATTGTGTCTGGAGTCCCCGAGGGATATGCTAAGACTCAGGGTGCTGGATTTTAGTCAAGGACTCCAGAACCATGTGTGGGTGTGGAGGTGAGGCAAGACAGGCCCTCTGGCAGCAGAGCCCGGAGCCTACTGAAATCTGAAAGACACCCTCCAGGGAGCTCAGGGAGATTTTAAGCCAAGTGGACACTCCAACTGCAACATCTGTCTGAAGGGGTTGTGCAGAGAGACAGACAACAGGTGTGGGGCAATTGGGAAGGAATTTGAAATACAGGAACTCAGCAAGAGGGCCTGGAAGGGTGAATGGGGCTTGAAACCTAAAAATATTCCTTTAGTAGAGCTTGGTATGTCTGAGGTCATATCTACTCTTTGTAGAGGCTCTTAAAGATAGTAACTTCTTTTGTGCTGCTTGAGTCACAGAATCAAAATTTTCACTTTTCTTAAAATGAATAGCAAAATTTCCTAGGTCCAACACTTAGACACCATGATTGGGAAAATAAATTTCTACAATTTCCTCCCATTTTTGTGGGGTTGGCCTTCTTTTACCATTCAATGGCTCTGGAGAGGAGGAACTGTTCATGCACTCAAGGAATATTTTTGAGCATCCAGTATGTACTAGGTACAGATCTGTTGGAGATTAATGGTCCCTGACTATATAGAGCTGTTTGGGTCCAGTGACATTAATAAAAAGAAAGTAAGAAATATAATGTTGCAAACTATGATAAGAGCTTTAAAGAGATACAAGGAACTATTAAATCATGTGACTTAATTTGGTTGGGAAAAATGATCCGAGGAAGCAGAACTGGGAGCTATGATTACTAAAAAAATGAAGAAAATTGGACAGTCTTGAGAAATGGGAGTAAGAGCATGTCTAACTGATAAGAAGCCTTGGTCGTTACTCTGAAGACAAAACCAGTGCTGCAAAGCGACTGAGCATGGAGGATGAAAATCTTGGATGAATAGAGTCTGAAGGTGACAAAGGAATCCTCACCAAGAGAAGCAGTTTTGACTTGATGCATTCACTGAATTTGCTGTTCATTGTGAAATCATTTTCTGTGGTAGGAGTGCAGCAGCTGAGATAATGTGTTTTTTGGTGCTTATCATGCTCCTGGATGAAAAACCATCAGCTCAAAAAAACCTTACAAGTGGACTTTTATTTATATCCACATGGAATTCACATATCTTACCTATGGGTGATAACTAATCTCTGAAGATGTCCACCATCAATTCCTTCCTTTGCGTACAGACCCCATGGAGAGGTGGGTTCTATCTCCCTTTCTTCTTGGATCTGGATTGGCATGTAGCTTCTTTGGCCAACAAAATATGATAGAAGTGACTCTGGGCCACAACCAGACCCAGGCTTTAAGATTAGTGGAAGTTTATGCTTCCTTTCTCATGGAGCTAAGCCACCATGTAAGAAGCCTGGACTACTTTACAGGAGAAAGGTTCATTTGGAGGGGACCAGATAAGTGAAGAAGGTGTTTTGGATGCCCAGCCCAGACAGACTTAAGATAACTTAAGCCAATATCTGCCTGCTATTGTCCAGTCAACCCCCAAAACCACAAGAGCCACTAATACATTATTATTTTTAGTTTAATGTGGTTTTGATGATAGGGAACAAAAACATCATCTTTAATCCCTAAATACCACAAGGAATATAACGCAGGCTCCAGAAATGTTTGTTAAGTCAAATTTGAGTTGAACTGTCCTTTGTAGGAAGCACTAGATCTCCCTAAATTTCACTGTGGCTTCTACTAAGGGCCAATGGGGGAATTTAGCAGGATGGGGTGTTTTCTCTTGCACACTCTATTGGACCTGTGGAAATGGCAATGAGATAGAGAAGGATGATATTTATTGAGGCTCTATTAAGAGTTAGGAATGAGCACTTGATATATGATATCTCATTTCACTTTCAAAGCATCCTTATGAAGGAGGTGATAGAATCTCCATTTTAGAGATGAGAAAACAGACCAATCACAGTGGTTGAATGGCAGAGCCCAGTTGATGTTTGACTTCAGTGCCCATTCCCTTATCTAGACGATATACTGCCCAAGTGGAGGAAAGGCTATAGAGGCCACTGACTGGTTACTAAATAGTTCCTAGGCAGTGGCAGATTCTTAGCAATTTTCCCATAGACCTGACCCAACGAGGAAGGCACATTTGAGGATAGAGGGGATGTGACGATGGCTTTATTGGAATTTACTCCTATTTCCTGGGATAACAGCCTGGTGGTACTGGCTCCTCCTTTCTACAGGCTCCCTGGCATTCTGTATCACCTAGGTCAGGACTGCAAGAGGTTTCCGTAGATCCCAGATCAGGGAGGAGGTCAAGAGAAACAGTTGTGCAATGTGGAGAGGGCAGGAGGCCAGCAGAGAACTGACCAGCCGCATTCCTTCAGACCTCCTTGCTGGCAGGAGACTGCATTCCCTCAATACCACTCCCAGACCTCCCAGATATTGCAATCTCTACTCACAGCCTGAAGGCTTCCCTGGGAAGGAGAGGTGAAAGCACTCCCGGGAAAAGTACTGATTCAGAATAGCCTTCCCTTAGCTTAGGAGGCTGAGGGGTCACCCTCACAGGACTCTGGCTTGGACGTCAGCATCCTTCAGTACAAAATTGGATAAGAATCCTGTTTTAGGGCTTCCAGAGAGGATCCATGCCTAATATTCTTAAGACAGTTTTAAGACATCTCCTTTCTCCCAGGCAGTTTTATGATCTTTTTCCTTTCTGAGGGCTTGGCCTCTTGCTTCCTGTTTTTGGTTGCATTTTTCTCCTCTTTGTCTGCAATTAGGCTCAGGAAAGAAAAACCCAGTCCCATCCTGTGGGATAGGAGAATCTGCTTGGGAAGAGTCTCAAAAGGAAAAACTCTATGTTTGTTGAGTGAATTAAATAACCTATGTACAGTTTCCAAAAGAGAGGTAAAATTATTATTAAAAGAGTTTAAAGCCTCATTGCAGATCAGGGAAATTAAGACTGAGCATCTACTAAGTCCCAGGTATTACATTAAGCATGTTTGTTTAATTCTCAGAAAGTCCTCTGAGGTGTTACTTTGTTTCCTTTTCCCAGATTAAGAAACTGAGGATCTGGGAGTTAAATAACTTCCTAGTAACCTTTGGCAGCACTTTAATCTTTTCAATCTAGTATTTGGTCATTGTATATTTTGACTTTTCATTTCTTCCTGGGTCAATTCTGGTTGTTTATATTTTGTTAGGAAACTGTTAATTTCCTATGAATTTTAAAAATTTGCTGCTATAGACATATCCAGTATTTGCTTTGGGAATTATTACTTTTAACTTTGTAAATCAATCTTATCAATGTATAGCTTACATACAGGAAGACATGCCTGTGTCTAATTTAAATATATAACAGTGAGTTATAGCAAAGGTATATACCCCTGTGAATATATCAATACAATTAAGATAAGGAACTTTTCCATCATCCCATAAAGTTTCTTTGGAAGTCAGTCCTTCATTTCTTGGTGCCTGGGAACCATTGATCTATTCTCTGTCAGTTTAGATAGATTTTTACTTTTCTAGAATCTCATATAAATGGAGCTGTACAATATGATCTTTTTTATTTGTAGCTTGCTTTGCTCTGTTTAACAGTTTTAGATTCAACCATGTTGCTGCATATATCAGAAGTTTGTTTCTTTTTATTGCTGAGTAGCATTCCATTAAATGGTTATACCAAAGAATGTTTTGGTAATTCTCCTGTTATTTCCAGTTTTGGCTATTTATCTATTGCTGCTCCAAAACATAGAGTGTTTTAAAAAACACTTATTATCTCACAGTTTCTGTGTGTCAGGAACTTGGGTGCAGCTTAGCCAGTGTTTCTGCTTCGAAGTCTTTAACAAGGCTGCAAGCAGATGTTGGCTGCTGTGATGGTCAGGTTCATGGTCAACTTGGCCAGATGGTGGTGCCCGTTTGTCTGGTCAGGCAAGTGCTGGCCTGTCTGTTGCTATGAGGACATTTCATGGACTTAAATCAAGACCATGTTAGCTGCATACACAGCTGATTGCATTTGCAGTCAGCTAAGGAGAGTGTCTTCTGCAATGAGTGATGTTTAATCTAATTACTGGGAGACTTTTTAGGAGGGTTCAGAAGAGATAATCACTCTTTCTGCTTCAGCCAGCCAGCCTTTCCTGAGAGTTTGTTGAAAACCTTCGTTAGAGCTGCCAGCTTCCGGCCTGCCCTACAGGCCTTGGACTCTACATCCCCATGATTGCGTGAGATACTCTTATAAATTTTATATTTACAGATATCTCCTGCTGATTCTGTTTCTCTAGAGAACCCTAGCTAATACAGCTGGGTACTGTTTAGTCATGTGATTGTTGGCAGAATTCACTCCTTCCTGGGCTGTTGGACTGAGAGCCTCAGTTCCTTGTGGCTATTAGCCAGAGGGTTCTCCCAGCTCCTTGCTATATGAGCCTCTCCGTGGGGCCACTCACAGCATAGTACTTGGCTTCATCATAACAAACAAGCAAGAGAGTAAGAGAAAGCAGCAAAATAAAAACCAGAGTGCTTTTTGTTTGTTTTTTTGCATGGACAGGCACCAGGAATCGAACCTGGGTCTCTGGCATGGCAGGTGAGAATTCTGCCACTAGTCCACCAACACACTGCCCTGAAAACCAGAGTGTTTTTTTTTTAAAAAAACCAAAACCAAAACTCAGTCTCAGAGGTGGCATCCCATCACTTTTGCCATATTCTCTTTGTTTAAGTCAGTCACTAGGTTCAGCCCACATTTATGCAGAAGGTATTAATCAAAGGCATGAATGCCAGAGGTGGAAAATATTGGGCTCTCTTTCAGAGGCTGTCTACCACAAAACACGACTGCTATGAACGCTTGTGTATAAGTCTTTGTGTGGCATGTTTTCATTTCTCTTGGGTAAGTACCTAGAAATGGAATTGCTAGGTCATGAGTACTTCATAAGAAATTCTCCAATGATTTTCTGAGATGCTGGTATCACATTACACTTCCACCAGCCACTTATGAGAGTTCCAGTTTTTCTACAAGCCTGGTATGTCCTGACATTGCTAGTCTTTTAAAAAATATATTTTTATTGTGATATCTTCACACACATACAGTCTTTACGTGGTATATAATCAGTGGCTCATAATATCATCACATAATTGTGCATTTATCACCATGATCATTTTTAGAACATTTGCATCATTCCAGAAAAAGAAATAAAAAGAATAAAATTAATATATCCGACACCCCTTACCCTCCTTGTTGACCCCTAGTATTTCAATCTACCCAATTTTTACCCTTTATGCTCCTTATTATTTATTTATTTTTTATCCTTATTTTTTCACTCATCTGTCCATAACTTGGATAAAAGGAGCATCAGACACAAGGTTTTCACAATCATAACAGTCACATTGTAAAAGCTATATTGTTATACAATCGTCTTCAAAAGTCAAGGCTACTGGAACACAGCTCAACAGTTTCAGGTACTTCCCTCTAGCCACTCCAATACATCATAAACTAAAAAGGGATATCTACGTAATACATAAGAATAACGTCCAGGAAAACCTCTCAGCCCCTTGAAATTTCTCAGCCACTGTGACTTTATTTTGTCTCGTTTCTCTCTTCCACCTTTTGGTCAAGAAGGCTTTCTCAATCCCTTGATGCTGGGATGCAGCTCATCCTGGGAGTCTTGTCCCATGTTGCCAGGGAAATTTACACCCCTGGGACTCATGTCCCACGTAGTGGGGAGGGCAGTGAGTGCACTTGTCGAATTGGCTTAGAAAGAGATCGCACCTGAAGAACAGAAGAGGTTCTCTGGGGTGAATGTTAAGGATAAGTAGTCTTTGCTTCTCCTTTGCAGGAATAAATTTCATATGTGGCAAACCCCAAGATTGAACACTGAGCCTATTGATTTTGTTGTCCCCACTGCTTGCAAGAATACCAGGGATTCCCCAGACAAGGAAGTTGAATATTTAGTCTTTTCTCCCCGAAGTCCCCTTGGGGGACTTTGTAAATACTCTTCTGTTCTCTGCCAAAATTACTCTGGGATGTATCGTGGCATCACACTAATCTGTACAGTCTTTTTAATTTAAGCCATTCTAGTGGATGGGAAGTGGTATCCTTTTATGGTTTTAATTCACATTTCCCTGATGACTAATGATATTGAGAATCTTTTTTTTTTTTTTTCTTTTTTTCTTTTTTTTTTTTTTTTTTATTAACGGAAAGAAAAAAAAGAAATTAACACAACATTTAGAAATCATACCATCCTACATATGCACTCAGTAATTCTTAACATCATCACATAGATGCATGATCATTGTTTCTTAGTACATTTGCATCAGTTTAGAGGAACTAGCAACACAACAGAAAAAGATATAAAATGTTAATATAAAGAAAAGAAATAAAAGTAGTAGTAATAGTAAAAAACAACAACAACAAACAAACCAACAAGCAAACAAAAACAAAAAAAAAACCCTATAGCTCAGATGCAGCTTCATTCAGTATTTTAACATGATTACTTTACAATTAGGTATTATTGTGCTGTCCATTTTTGAGTTTTTGTATCTAGTCCTGTTGCACAATCTGTATCCCTTCAGCTTCAATTACCCATTGTCTTACCCTGTTTCTAACTCCTGCTGAACTCTGTTACCAATGACATATTTCAAGTTTATTCTCGAATGTCCATTCACAACAGTGGGACCATACAGTATTTGTCCTTTAGTTTTTGGCTGGATTCACTCAGCATAATATTCTCTAGGTCCATCCATGTTATTACATGGTTCACAAGTTTATCTTGTCTTAAAGCTGCCTAATATTCCATCGTATGTATATACCACAGTTTGTTTAGCCACTCTTCTGTTGATGGAGATTTTGGCTGTTTCCATCTCTTTGCAATTGTAAATAACGCTGCTATAAACATTGGTGTGCAAATGTCCGTTTGTGTCTTTGCCCTTAAGTCCTTTGAGTAGATACCTAGCAGTGGTATTGCTGGGTCGTATGGCAATTCTATATTCAGCTTTTTGAGGAACCGCCAAACTGCCTTCCACAGTGGTTGCACCCTTTGACATTCCCACCAACAGTGAATAAGTGTGCCTCTTTCTCCGCATCCTCTCCAGCACTTGTCATTTTCTGTTTTGTTGATAATGGCCATTCTGGTGGGTGTGAGATGATATCTCATTGTGGTTTTGATTTGCATTTCTCTAATGGCCAGGGACATTGAGCATCTCTTCATGTGCCTCTTGGCCATCCGTATTTCTTCTTCTGGTAGGTGTCTGTTTAAGTCTTTTTCCCATTTTGTAATTGGGTTGGCTGTCTTTTTGTTGTTGAGTTGAATAATCTCTTTATAAATTCTGGATACTAGACCCTTATCTGATATGTCATTTCCAAATATTGTCTCCCATTGTGTAGGCTGTCTTTCTACTTTCTTGATGAAGTTCTCTGATGCACAAAAGTGTTTAATTTTGAGAAGCTCCCATTTATTTATTTCCTTCTTCAGTGTTCTTGCTTTAGGTTTAAGGTCCATAAAACCACCTCCAGTTGTAAGATCCATAAGATATCTCCCAACATTTTCCTCTAACTGTTTTATGGTCTTAGACCTAATGTTTAGATCTTTGATCCATTTTGAGTTAACTTTTGTATAGGGTGTGAGAGATGGGTCTTCTTTCATTCTTTTGCATATGGATATCCAGTTCTCTAGGCACCATTTATTGAAGAGACTGTTCTGTCCCAGGTGAGTTGGCTTGACTGCCTTATCAAAGATCAAATGTCCATAGATGAGAGGGTCTATATCTGAGCACTCTATTCGATTCCATTGGTCGATATATCTATCTTTATGCCAATACCATGCTGTTTTGACCACTGTGGCTTCATAATATGCCTTAAAGTCAGGCAGCGCGAGACCTCCAGCTTCGTTTTTTTTCCTCAAGATGTTTTTAGCAATTCGGGGTACCCTGCCCTTCCAGATAAATTTGCTTATTGGTTTTTCTATTTCTGAAAAATATGTTGTTGGGATTTTGATTGGTATTGCATTGAATCTGTAAATCAATTTAGGTAGGATTGACATCTTAACTATATTTAGTCTTCCAATCCATGAACACGGTACGCCCTTCCATCTATTTAGGTCTTCTGTGATTTCTTTTAACAGTTTTTTGTAGTTTTCTTTATATAGGTTTTTTGTCTCTTTGGTTAAATTTATTCCTAGGTATTTTATTCTTTTAGTTGCGATTGTAAATGGGATTCGTTTCTTGATTTCTACCTCAGCTTGTTCATTACTAGTGTATAGAAAAGCTACAGATTTTTGAATGTTGATCTTGTAGCCTGCTACTTTGCTGTACTCATTTATTAGCTCTAGTAATTTTGTTGTGGATTTTTCTGGGTTTTCTACATATAGTATCATATCGTCTGCAAACAGTGATAGTTTTACTTCTTCCTTTCCAATTTTGATGCCTTGTATTTCTTTTTCTTGCCTAATTGCTCTGGCTAGAACTTCCAACACAATGTTGAATAATAGTGGTGATAGTGGACATCCTTGTCTTGTTCCTGATCTTAGGGGGAAAGTTTTCAATTTTTCCCCATTGAGGATGATATTAGCTGTGGGTTTTTCATATATTCCCTCTATCATTTTAAGGAAGTTCCCTTGTATTCCTATCTTTTGAAGTGTTTTCAGCAGGAAAGGATGTTGAATCTTGTCAAATGCCTTCTCTGCATCAATTGAGATGATCATGTGATTTTTCTCCTTTGATTTGTTGATATGGTGTATTACATTAATTGATTTTCTTATGTTGAACCATCCTTGCATACCTGGGATGAATCCTACTTGGTCATGATGTATAATTCTTTTAATGTGTTGTTGGATACGATTTGCTAGAATTTTATTGAGGATTTTTGCATCTGTATTCATTAGAGAGATTGGTCTGTAGTTTTCTTTTTTTGTAATATCTTTGCCTGGTTTTGGTATGAGGGTGATGTTGGCTTCATAGAATGAATTAGGTAGTTTTCCCTCCACTTCGATTATGTTGAAGAGTTTGAGGAGAGTAGGTACTAATTCTTTCTGGAATGTTTGATAGAATTCACATGTGAAGCCGTCTGGTCCTGGACTTTTCTTTTTAGGGAGCTTTTGAATAACTAATTCAATCTCTTTACTTGTGATTGGTTTGTTGAGGTCGTCTATTTCTTCTTGAGTCAAAGTTGGTTGTTCCTGTCTTTCCAGGAACCTGTCCATTTCTTCTAAATTGTTGTATTTATTAGCGTAAAGTTGTTCATAGTATCCTGTTATTACCTCCTTTATTTCTGTGAGGTCAGTAGTTATGTCTCCTCTTTCATTTCTAATCTTATTTATTTGCATCCTCTCTCTTCTTCTTTTTGTCAATCTTGCTAAGGGCCCATCAATCTTGTTGATTTTCTCATAGAACCAACTTCTGGTCTTATTGATTTTCTCTATTGTTTTCATGTTTTCAATTTCATTTATTTCTGCTCTAATCTTTGTTATTTCTTTCCTTTTGCTTGCTTTGGGATTAGTTTGCTGTTCTTTCTCCAGTTCTTCCAAGTGGACAGTTAATTCCTGCATTTTTGCCTTTTCTTCTTTTCTGATAAAGGCATTTAGGGCAATAAATTTCCCTCTTAGCACTGCCTTTGCTGCGTCCCATAAGTTTTGATATGTTGTGTCTTCATTTTCATTTGCCTCTAGGTATTTACTAATTTCTCTTGCAATTTCTTCTTTGACCCACTTGTTGTTTAAGAGTGTGTTGTTGAGCCTCCATGTATTTATGAATTTTCTGGCACTCCGCCTATTATTGATTTCCAACTTCATTCCTTTATGATCCGAGAAAGTGTTGTGTATGATTTCAATCTTTTTAAATTTGTTAAGACTTGCTTTGTGACCCAGCATATGGTCTATCTTTGAGAATGATCCATGAGCACTTGAGAAAAAGGTGTATCCTGCTGTTGTGGGATGTAATGTCCTATAAATGTCTGTTAAGTCAAGTTCATTTATAGTAATATTCAGGTTCTCTATTTCTTTATTGATCCTCTGTGTAGATGTTCTGTCCATTGATGAGAGTGGTGAATTGAAGTCTCCAACTATTATGGTATATGTGTCTATTTCCCTTTTCAGTGTTTGCAGTGTATTCCTCACGTATTTTGGGGCATTCTGGTTCGGTGCGTAAATATTTATGATTGTTATGTCTTCTTGTTTAATTGTTCCTTTTATTAGTATATAGTGTCCTTCTTTGTCTCTTTTAACTGTTTTACATTTGAAGTCTAATTTGTTGGATGTTAGTATAGCCACTCCTGCTCTTTTCTGGTTGTTGTTTGCATGAAATATCTTTTCCCAACCTTTCACTTTCAACCTATATTTATCTTTGGGTCTAAGATGTGTTTCCTGTAGACAGCATATAGAAGGATCCTGTTTTTTAATCCATTCTGCCAGTCTATGTCTTTTAATTGGGGAATTCAGTCCATTGACATTTAGAGTTATTACTGTTTGGATAATATTTTCCTCTACCATTTTGCCTTTTGTATTATATATATCATATCTGTCTTTCCTTCTTTCTACACTTTTCTCCATGTCTCTCTCTTCTGTCTTTTTGTATCTGACTCTAGTGCTTCCTTTAGTATTTCTTGCAAAGCTGGTCTCTTGGTCACAAATTCTCTTAGTGACTTTTTGTCTGAGAATGTTTTAAATTCTCCCTCATTTTTGAAGGACAATTTTGCTGGATATAAGAGTCTTGGCTGGCAGTTTTTCTCTTTTAGTAACTTAAATATATCATCCCACTGTCTTCTAGCTTCCATGGTTTCTGCTGAGAAATCTACACATAGTCTTATTGGGTTTCCCTTGTATGTGACGGATTGTTTTTCTCTCGCTGCCTTCAAGATCCTCTCTTTCTCTTTGACCTCTGACATTCTAACTAGTAAGTGTCTTGGGGAACGCCTATTTGTGTCTAATCTCTTTGGGGTGCGCTGCACTTCTTGGATCTGTAATTTTAGGTCTTTCATAAGAGTTGGGAAATTTTCAGTGATAATTTCTTCCATTAGTTTTTCTCCTCCTTTTCCCTTCTCTTCTCCTTCTGGGATACCCACTACACGTATATTTGTACGGTTCACATTGTCCTTGAGTTCCCTGATACCTTGTTCAAATTTTTCCATTCTTTTCCGGATAGTTTCTGTTTCTTTTTGGAGTTCAGATGTTTCATCCTCCAAATCACTAATTCTATCTTCTGTTTCTTTAAATCTGTCATTGTAGGTATCCATTGTTTTTTCCATCTTTTCTACTTTATCTTTCACTTCCATAAGTTCTGTGATTTGTTTTTTCAGTTTTTCTATTTCTTCTTTATGTTCAGCCCATGTCTTCTTCATGTCCTCCCTCAATTTATCGATTTCGTTTTTGAAGAGGTTTTCCATTTCTGTTCGTATATTCAGCATTAGTTGTTTCAGCTCCTGTATCTCATTTGAACTATTGGTTTCTTCGTTTGACTGGGCCATATGTTCAATTTTCTGAGCGTGGTCCGTTATCTTCTGCTGGCGTCTGGGCATTTAGTCAGATTTCCCCGGGTGTTCGACCCCACGGGTTGAAAGATTTTTCTGCGCAGTCTCTGGGTTCTGTTCTTCCTATCCTGCCCAGTAGGTGGCGCACGTGGCACACGCCTGTCTGTGGGTTCCACCAGCGAAAGTTGCTGTGGGTCCCTCAACTCTGGAAAACTCTCGCCGTAGGGGAGGTTCGGCAACCGAAGCGTCTTGGAAGAATGCCAGCCGGCCCGGGGTTCCAAACGCGGGGCGGGTCGCCGGCTGTCGCAGCACAGGAGAGCGTCCGGCCAAATTGGCTAGTCGGCCCGGGGCACCAAGCGTGGCGGGAGGGCGCCAGCTGTCGCAGCCCGGGAGAGTGCACTGCTCCCAGCCGACGGGGGAGTCACGTGTTTGGAAGGGATCCCCCGGTCACTGTTCTCCGCAGTCTGGGGATTTCCGACCCAACTATCTCAGTTGTTCCGGGGGGCCTCGTGTGGTGGGGGCACCAGCCGCCGCGGCCTAAGGGGACCGCCTGTCCAATTCTACCAGCTGGCCTGGGAAGGTGGAAGGGAGGGACTCCGGTCGCTTGCTGTCCCACCCAGGAAAGCCCGTGCCTCTTGGTGATCTCACCGGAGCTGGTTCTCCCAGATAGTCAGCCGTTCCAGGATGGGGTACGCTGTCCCTTTGATCTCCCTCGTGGCTCCGGGAGCTGCTCTGTATTATCTCCACTCCCTCAGTAGTTGTTCTGGAGGAGGAAAGGTGAGGGCGGCAAGGCTGTCGAGGCTGGTGGCGGAGGAGCACGGTGAAGGCGGGGGAAGAGGGCACCGTGTTGGTTGGAGAGCAGCCGGAGCAGGAGGGGGAGGAGGGGGGTCGGGCGGCTCGGCTGCTGTGGGGCGCGTGCGCCGCGCGGCGGTCCGGCGGAGAAGGAGAGGGGGTAGGGAGGTCGGGCGGCTCGGCTGCTGCGGGGCGCGTGCGCCGCGCGGCGGTCCGGCGGAGAAGGAGAGGGGGTAGGGAGGTCGGGCGGCTCGGCTGCTGTGGGGCGCGTGCGCCGCGCGGCGGTCCGGCGGAGAAGGAGAGGGGGTAGGGAGGTCGGGCGGCTCGGCTGCTGCGGGGCGCGTGCGCCGTGTGGCGGTCCGGCGGAGAAACGATATTGAGAATCTTTTTCTGTGTTTGTTGGTCATTTGTATGTATCTTCTTTTGTGAAGTATCTATTTAAAGCTTTTGCACATTTCCATTGGATTTTCTTATTGAATTGCAGGAATCCTTTATATAGTCAAGATAATATACATAGGCATGTGTGTATATATATTTTTTCACCTTTTGTGGTATTTTTAAAGGACAGAAAGTCACCATTCCTATGGCTGAAGGGCTTGTTTAAACTATTAATATATGGTTGCAGGACTTTCTCTATAGCTCAGCCTCATAGGTACTTGTGTCTGTACCCCTTCCCCTGCTGACACCCACCGTACCCCTGTCTTAGATCCTGTAGTGGACAAAGATCTCAGCCTAGAGCAAGGAGAACAAATGGAGAACGCATGATTGCCCTTGGATTGCTAACACAGCCAGAGGCCAGGACCTGGAGGCCTTTTACCTACTCTCCTGTTGACTCACAGACTTCTATCAGACAAATGGCCTCTGTGTCAGAGTTTACTCCTCTGTAAAACAGCTGCAACAAGCCTCAGCATCTGAAGCATGATTAAATTAATGTGTATGTGAAATAATGAGTTTTGAGATTGGGCAAGCTAGTTCACGTGAAGATTAAAAGATGGCTGTGCTTTGTTTAATTTTTATTTCTTACTTAGTCTTCATTAAGCCACAGGCCGTTTGTATTTTTTTTTTGAAGGTGCTAGAAATCATTTTTAATTAATGATTATACAATTTGACATTAGAATATCACTATTCACTTTATAAAGAAAATTCTACAGAGAAAAAAACCTAGCTTTGAATACCATGGCTCAGCTTTACTACCATGTCACAACCAGCCTGAGGCAACAGCTGTACTACCTTTGGTAGCCCAGAATTGCCCACAGTGATTTTCTCTGAGTTATGCTTTCCTGCCTCCAGCTTTCAGCATATTATTCCCAAACTCTCAGTGAAATCCTGAGTGTAAGAGATGGCAGTTAATGCAGTCTTGTTCTGTGGCTATCGGTACTTGGGATTACAACACATTTAGCTAGACCACATGTGCTGGTTTGAAAGGATATATGCCCCCTAAGAAAGTCATATTTTAATATAAATCCCATTTCATAAAGGTAGAATAATCTCTATTCAATACTGTATGTTTGAAACTGTAATGAGATCATCTCCCTGGTTGATGTAATTTAGTTAAGAATGGTTGTTAAACTGAATTAGGGGATGACATGTCTCCACCCATTTCAGTAGGTATTGATTAGTTTCTGAAGTCCTATAAAAGAGGAAACATTTTGGAGAGAGAGATTCAGAGAGAGCAGAGGATGCTGCAGCACCACAAAGCAGAGTCCACTAGCCAGTGACCTTTGGAGATGAAGAAGGAAAACGCCTCCCGGGGAGCTTCATGAATTCAGAAGCCAGGAGAGAAAGCTAGCAGATGACGCCGTATTCACCACGTGCCCTTCCAGCCGAGAGAGAAACCCTGTGTTTGCCATGTGCCATCTTACTTGAGAGAGAAACCCTGAACTTCATCGACCTTCTTGAACCAAGGTATCTTTCCATGGATGCCTTTGATTAGACATTTCTATAGACTTGTTTTAATTGGGGCATTTTCTCAGCCTTAGAACTGTAAACTAGCAACTCATTAAATTCCCCTTTTTAAAAGCCATTCTGTTTCTGGTATATTGCATTCCAGCAGCTAGCAAACTAGAACACCACATTTTACCAAGAAATGTTAAAGTTTTGGCCAGTTTCTTCCCACCACGTTCCATGACAAATTGTCTATCTCTTGCCGCTTCACTAGAGATAAAAGTAGTCATGTCTAGTCTAGTCTTCATTCCTAGAAACTGTTTTCATATTCTGCATTTCAGTTGATTTTGATTTCTTTTTTGTCCCCAGTTTCAAGGAAACTGTTAGGCTGTAGCTTTTCTAGCTCATCCTCTGTGGTGTGGTAGCAGTGATGGCTTCTTTGCACCTTTCTACATCCTAACCAGAAACAGAGGCTTTATCTTTACTTTTGAAGATTATTTCACTGAAAATAGAATCAAGTGTAACTGGGTATTTTCCTTCAAGTTTAACAATGTTGACTTCTAGCTCGCATCATTTCTTTAGACAAATCATCTGTCAGTATCATTTTTGCTCTCCTGAAAGTAATGTCTTTCTTTTTCTCATTGTTTACATGGTTTTCTCTTTTTCCTTGTTTGTTGGCAGTTTTGTTATGATGTGCCCAAGAATGATTTTCTTTTTTTGTTCATGCTGTACATACTTTATAGATCATCTTGAGCCTGTAGGTTCATGTTTTTCAACAGTATGGGACAATTTTCAAACACATAACTTCTCAAAGAATGCTTCTGCATCATTTCTTCTCTCTCTTTCTTCCACAATTCTTAGCACAATGAGATAAAAAATGTGTATCTTTTCATTACATCCCACAAATATCAACTTGTTTTATGTATTTTTATATTTCCCTGATTTTCAGATTTAACATTTGTATTGACATATTTTTCATTGTACCATTCCAGTCTTCATTGTACGTGGTTTGCTGTAAAAGCTTTCTGTTCCTCTCTTAGTTTTTGTTATTGCATTGTTAACTTGTAGAATTTCCATTTGATTTATACTTTTCAATTCAATTTCTCTAGTATATTCTCCATTTTTCATCTTTGTCCATTTATGTCTCTAGCTAGTTAAAATACACTAATCATAGTATTCTAAAGCATGTGTCTTCTAACTTCATTATCATGATTAACTTTGGGCTGTTTCTGTTGTCGTATGGTCATATGCTGCTGTCTCCTTGCTGTCCCAATACACATGCATTGAGAAGAAAAATGTAGTCTTCTTAAAATGTTATCTTCCCCCAGGAAGTATTCCCCCTGTCCTCTTTTTTTTTTTATTAATTTTAAAAAAATTAACTGACACAACATTTAGAAATCATTCCATTCTACATATGCAATCAGTAATTCTTAATATCATCACATAGATGTATGATCATCATTTCTTAGTACATTTGCATCGATTTAGAAAAAGAAATAGCAAGACAACAGAAAAAAAATAAAATGATAATATAGAGAAAAAATAAAAATAAAAAATACAAAAAATATATATTAAAAAACTATAGCTCAGATGCAGCTTCATTCAGTGTTTTAACATAATTACATTACAATTAGGTAGTATTGTGCTGTCCATTTTTGAGTTTTTGTATCCACTCCTGTTGCACAGTCTGTATCCCTTCAGCTCCAATTACCCATTATCTTACCCTATTTCTAACTCCTCATGGTCTCTGTTACCAATGACATATTCCAAGTTTATTCTCTAATGTTGGTTCACATCAGTGGGACCATACAGTATTTGTCCTTTAGTTTTTGGCTAGTCTCACTCAGCATGATGTTCTCTAGGTCCATCCATGTTATTACATGCTTCATAAGTTTATTCCGTCTTAAAGCTACATAATATTCCATTGTATATATATACCACAGTTTGTTTAGCCACTCGTCTGTTGATGGACATTTTGGCAGTTTCCATCTTTTTGCAATTGTAAATAATGCTGCTATAAACATTGGTGTGCAAATGTCCGTTTGTGTCTTTGCCCTTAAGTCCTTTGAGTAGATACCTAGCAATGGTATGGCAATTCTGTATTCAGCTTTTTGAGGAACCGCCAAACTGCCTTCCACAGTGGTTGCACCATTTGACATTCCCACCAACAGTGGATAAGTGTGCCTCTTTCTCCGCATCCTCTACAGCACTTGTCATTTTTTGTTTTGTTGATAGTGGCCATTCTGGTGGTTTTGATTTGCATTTCTCTAATGGCCAGGGACATTAAGCATCTCTTCATGTGCCTTTTGGCCATTTGTATTTCCTCTTCTGAGAGGTGTCTGTTCAAGTCTTTTTCCCATTTTGTAATTGGGTTGGCTGTCTTTTTGTTGTTGAGTTGAATAATCTCTTTATAAATTCTGGATACTAGACCTTTATCTGATATGTCATTTCCAAATATTGTCTCCCATTGTGTAGGCTGTCTTTCTACTTTCTTGATGAAGTTCTTTGATGCACAAAAGTGTTTAATTTTGAGGAGCTCCCATTTATTTCTTTTTTTCTTCAGTGCTCTTGCTTTAGGTTTAAGGTCCATAAAACCGCCCCCAAATGTAAGATTCATAAGATATCTCCCTACATTTTCCTCTAACTGTTTTATGGTCTTAGACCTAATGTTTAGATCTTTGATCCATTTTGAGTTAACTTTTGTAAAGGGTGTGAGATACGGGTCCTCTTTCATTCTTTTGCATATGGATATCCAGTTCTCTAGGCACCATTTATTGAACAGACTGTTCTGTCCCAGGTGAGTTGGCTTGACTGCCTTATCAAAGATCAAATGTCCATAGATGAGAGGGTTTATATCTGAGCACTCTATTTGATTCCATTGGTCAATATATCTGTCTTTATGCCAATACCATGCTGTTTTGACCATTCTGGCTTCATAATATACCTTAAAGTCAGGCAGCGTGAGACCTCCAGCTTCGTTTTTTTTCCTCAAGATACTTTTAGCAATTTGGGGCACCCTGCCCTTCCAGATAATTTGCTTATTGGTTTTTCTATTTCCAAAAAATAAGTTGTTGGGATTTTGATTGATATTGCATTGAATCTGTAAATCAATTTAGGTAGAATTGACATCTTAACTATATTTAGTCTTCCAATCCATTAAAACACGGTATGCCCTTCCATCTATTTAGGTCTTCTGTGATTTCTTTTAACAGTTTTTTGTAGTTTTCTTTGTATAAGTCTTCTGTCTCTTTAGTTAAATTTATTCCTAAGTATTTTATTCTTTTAGTTGCAATTGTAAATGGAATTCGTTTCTTGATTTCCCCCTCAGCTTGTTCATTGCTAGTGTATAGAAACACTACAGATTTTTGAATGTTGATCTTGTAACCTGCTACTTTGCTGTACTCATTTATTAGCTCTAGGAGTTTTGTTGTGGATTTTTCCGGGTTTTCGACGTATAGTATCATATCATCTGCAAACAGTGATAGTTTTACTTCTTTCTTTCCTATTTTGATGCCTTGTATTTCTTTTTCTTGTCTAATTGCTCTGGCTAGAACCTCCAACACAATGTTGAATAACAGTGGTGATAATGGACATCCTTGTCTTGTTCCTGATCTTAGGGGGAAAGTTTTCAATTTTTCCCCATTGAGGATGATATTAGCTGTGGGTTTTTCATATATTCCCTCTATCATTTTAAGGAAGTTCACTTGTATTCCTATCTTTTGAAGTGTTTTCAACAGGAAAGGATGTTGAATCTTGTCAAATGCCTTCTCTGCATCAATTGAGATGATCATGTGATTTTTCTGCTTTGATTTGTTGATGTGGTGTATTACATTAATTGATTTTCTTATGTTGAACCATCCTTGCATACCTGGGATGAATCCTACTTGGTCATGATGTATAATTCTTTTAATGTGTTGCTGGATTCGATTTGCTAGAATTTTGTTGGGGATTTTTGCATCTATATTCATTAGAGAGATTGGCCTGTAGTTTTCTTTTTTTGTAATATCTTTGCCTGGTTTTGGTATGAGGGTGATGTTGGCTTCATAGAATGAATTAGGTAGCTTTCCCTCCACTTCAAATTTTTTGAAGAGTTTGAGCAGAGTTCGTACTAATTCTTTTTGGAATGTTTGGTAGAATTCACATGTGAAGCCGTCTGGTCCTGGACTTTCCTTTTTGGGAAGTTTTTGAATGACTGATTCAATTTCTTTACTTGTGATTGGTTTGTTGAGGTCATCTATGTCTTCTTGAGTCAAAGTTGGTTGTTCATGTCTTTCCAGGAACCCGTCCATTTCCTCTAAATTGTTGTATTTATTAGCGTAAAGTTGTTCATAGTATCCTGTTATTACCTCCTTTATTTCTGTGAGGTCATTGGTTATGTCTCCTCTTCCATTTCTGATCTTATTTATTTGTGTCCTCTCTCTTCTTCTTTTTGTCAATCTTGCTAAGGGCCCATCAATCTTGTTGATTTTCTCATAGAATCAACTTCTGGTCTTATTGATTTTCTCTATTGTTTTCATGTTCTCAATTTCATTTATTTCTGCTCTAATCTTTGTTATTTCTTTCCTTTTGTTTGCTTTGGAGTTAGTTTGCTGTTCTTTCTCCAGTTCTTCCAAGTGGACAGTTAATTCCTGAATTTTTGCCTTTTCTTCTTTTCTGATATAGGCATTTAGGGCAATAAATTTCCCTCTTAGCACTGCCTTTGCTGTGTCCCATAGGTTTTGTTATGTTGTGTTTTCATTTTCATTCGCCTTGAGGTATTTACTAATTTCTCTTGTAATTTCTTCTTTGACCCACTCATTGTTTAAGAGTGTGTTGTTGAGCCTCCACATATTTGTGAATTTTCTGGCACGCTGCCTATTATTGATTTCCAACTTCATTCCTTTATGATCCGAGAAAGTGTTGTGTGTGATTTCAATCTTTTTAAATTTGTTGAGACTTGCTTCATGACCCAGCATATGGTCTATCTTTGAGAATGATCCATGAGCACTTGAGAAAATGTGTATCCTGCTGTTGTGGGGTGTAATGTCCTATAAATGTCTGTTAAGTCTAGCTCATTTATTGTAATATTCAGATTCTCTGTTTCTTTATTGATCCTCTGTCTAGATGTTCTGTCCATTGATGAGAGTGGTGAATTGAAGTCTCCAACTTTTATGGTATATGTGTCTATTTCCCTTTTCAGTGTTTGCAGTGTATTCCTCACGTATTTTGGGGCATTCTCATTCGGTGCATAAATATTTATGATTGATATGTCTTCTTGTTTAATTGTTCCTTTTATTAGTAGATAGTATCCTTCTTTGTCTCTTTTAACTGTTTTACATTTGAAGTTTAATTTGTTGGATATTAGTATAGCTACTCCTGCTCTTTTCTGGTTATTATTTGCATGAACTATCTTTTCCCAACCTTTCACTTTCAACCTATGTTTATCTTTGGGTCTAAGATGTGTTTCCTGTAGACAGCATATAGAAGGATCCTGTTTTTTAATCCATTCTGCCAGTCTATGTCTTTTGATTGGGGAATTCAGTCCATTAACATTTAGTGTTATTACTGTTTGGGTAGTACTTTTCTCTACCATTTTGCCTTTTGTATTATATATATCATATCTGATTTTCCTTCTTTCTACACTCTTCTCCATACCTCTCTCTTCTGTCTTTTTGTATCTGACTCTAGTGCTCCCTTTAGTATTTCTTGCAGAGCTGGTCCGTTGGTCACAAATTCTCTCAGTGACTTTTTGTCTGAAAATGTTTTAATTTCCCCCTCATTTTTGAAGGACAATTTTGCTGGATATAGAAGTCTTGGTTAGCAATTTTTCTCTTTTAGTAATTTAAATATATCATCCCACTGTCTTCTTGCTTCCATGGTTTCTGCTGAGAAATCTACACATAGTCTTATTGGGTTTCCCTTGTATGTGAGGGATTGTTTTTCTCTTGCTGCTTTCAAGATCCTTTCTTTCTCTTTGACCTCTGACATTCTAACTAGTAAGTGTCTTGGAGAATGCCTATTTGGATCTATTCTCTTTGGGGTGTGCTGCACTTCTTGGATTTGTAATTTTAGGTCTTTCATAAGAGTTGGGAAATTTTCAGTGATAATTTCTTCCATTAGTTTTTCTCCTCCTTTTCCCTTCTCTTCTCCTTCTGGGATACCCACAACACACATATTTGTGTGCTTCATATTATCATTCAATTCCCTGAGCCCCTGCTCAAATTTTTCCATTCTTTTCCCTAGCCGTTTGTATTTTTACAAAATGATTTCATGTATCTTAGTCATCTTTCACAAACACATCATTAGGCAGAGTAATGTGGAAGGGGAAGGAGTAGGAAGACGGGGAAATGGTGGGGGGATAAATGGGTCCTTAAGGAGCTATCAGAACTGAAGGGGAGGTCAGACTGTGAGTGGGCCAACCAGTCCTCAGAAGGAATATAATACACCTGGCTTCCTAAAGCCTGACCATCCAGTAGCTGATTGAAAGGTTTACCTCTCAATCAAGTCTGGTGCTTCCTTGGCATGGGGACTGGGGAACTTGAGAAGCCCTCTCATATCCTGTGTCCCTCTACTGTGGCTGGCCTCATTGCTTGAAATGACCATTAAATCAAGAGCAAGTTTTCCCTGTTCTACCTCTTAAGAATCCCCACTCTCCCCACAGGCCTTCTCAAACAGCCTTTTCTTGATGAGCCTGTTTTATGCCTCTTCCATAGCACTTATTGGCATTCTCCAGGTGACAAGAGTTATTTATGCATTTCCAGTAGTTATTTACATTGTTCTGGCCACCACAAACCTCTGTCCCCCACCCCACCCCCACAAATAATATCAGCCAGGATTTATTTGGTTTCTACCATGAGCAAGTCATTATTCTAGGTGCATGATATGAATTACATTGAGTTCTCAAAACAACCCAATGAGGTAGGTAATAGTTTTACACCCTGCTTACAGATAGGAAATCTAGGCACAGAAATCTGTCCATGGTCACACTTTTAGAAGGTGGTAGGCTGGGATTCTAGCCCAGAGAGTCTGATTCCATGATCTTTAGCTACTGTAGTATCTTGCCTTATCAAAATAGAGTGAGCTCCTGTGTCATCATCACTGAGTTTAATAAATGTCTGTGAAATTGAATTAAAGGATAACTCTTGGAAAATAATGCAAGCCATTGATAATTTATATTTTCAACCTACAGTGGTTGGTCCCTGACTTCAGGAAAATGTCTGCAAATGAGACATGCAGGGACAAGGACCGAAGGTGAGAAGAGCCAGGCATGGCAGAAAGATCCCTGGGTTTAGAATCTGAAACCTGACTTAAATTTCTACCCATGGCTTAGAGTCTGTGGATAAGGAACTTAGACTTGTCAAGCTTCAATTGCCTCATCTGAAGTGGGAGAGGAGCAATAATCACACCCACTTCAAAAGCTTCTTGTAAAGATTAAATGCGGTAATATTTGTGAAATGTACCTTAAAAACTGTAAAGCATTACATAAATATTTGTTTTAGTCCAAATATAAAATTACAAGAATTAAAGTTATTAGACAAAGTGGAATGGAAAAAGAAAAACATCTTGTTCTCCTAGGTTGATATTGTGATTTCAGGCTCAAAGATAGTGACTGGGGGTCTTCAGCAAGTTTTGTGTTTTACACATTAGATCTCTGACACAGTTTCCACCTTAGTGATCAGACCCAGAGTTCAGTGTTATTTCATCACAGTCATCTGATGATGTTGAAGTAGAGAGAGTTTTTTCTGATTCCCCTCTAAAACTCAATATTTTCTTTTGATTTACTTAATCATGCTCATATTTAAATAAAACTCTGTTTATGTAGGAGGACTCATTCTTTCTATTTGTCCCAAGTCACTTTGAAAACACTCCACTTAGCCATAGATCTCAAGCAGAAAAGTAGTTTACCCTCCTAGAGAGGCAGCAGAGAGCAGAAAAACTGTAACTTCAAAACTGTGATCTCATCTCCCCACCTGTTGATAATTTTAGGTCCCAAATGGCATCTTCTCTACAACAGAGGAATGTTTTCTCTCTTTCAATTTATTTACTTCACCAGGAGAGGATCATTTTAGAAACTGTGAAGTGTTAGAGGGAGAGTATCTTGAAATACCATGAATTAGAGATACTTGTTCATGGTCTGGGATGGGCAATCAGTATATACCTGAGGAAATAAAGAGCATATGTAGTCCTATAGAGAAGAAGGAAGAGTGGACAGCAACGAATTCTTAAGAAGTACAGTGAAAGGAACAATAGGTAAACTGTATGGCAAAGTGACTTCCTCTTCTAGCCTAGCATGGTGTTCTTCCTTGACTTATTTGCGGTGGGGCCAATCTAGACTTTTAATTTATCCTTTCTCACATTTAAGAGTCTCCACTGGCCACTCTCAGACCTTGCCTCTATCTCTCTTCTCTTGACCATAACCACAACTGATTCTACCTAAAGGAGCAAATATATTCTGGCCCTTTCTCCATCGAGCCTTTAAAGTAACGGTGATGATCATATCAGTCCTGCCTCAGGCATCCCTGATGTATTTTCCAGCACATGTGTTACATGCCATACAGTACACATACACACACAGATATGGACTAAATGCAGACATGGCCAAGTCTTGGTGTAACTCCCTTTTACTAAAGGTAGTTTTCCTACATGTGGCAGATTGAAAGTCCTTTGAACTACTGACTGCCTCACTTGCAGTAATTGGGGGATGAATGGATTAGAAACTGACAGAGTCCATGCACGTGAGCAAGGTCCATGGAGAAGATGTACCAATGTCCTTGGACAAAGAAGTGAACTCCTTTATTTTTAGGAAATCTCATATTCTCTGTGTCTTGGTGGATTTAAGTGATTTTCAAGGTAAATTTTGAATATAAGTAATTTCTATCTAATTGGCTTACTTGAGAAGTTAATCTATCCCTCCCCATCTCATTTCACCACCCATCTTTAAGGCTTTTTCTTCCCTCCAGCCCCCACAGCATCAAAGTGCTTTATTAAAAGCTGAAACCACAATATCAAGTGTACACCCAAAGGGTATTTCAGAACAGGAGATATTGGATTAAAATGCTCACAGGCTTAGAGATCTTTTGTGCTTTATAAAATCTTAGCCTGCCCAGGTTAGGTCTTTAAAGGTGGAAAATCCCAGAAATCAACCTGTTCTCCTGACCTGCTTTTTCTCTCCTCAAGTCTCCAATTGCCCACAAATAGCTCCTTTCCCCTTCAAGTCTCTCATTCTAGTGATGACACCTTGTCCCTCAAAAAACTCTACCGTACCCATCCTCCCACAATGCCTCCATCTTCCCCTGAATGCTTGTTGGTTGTCTCGAAAGGATGTGATCCTATGTCATGAGAGAGGATGAATACGCATCCTCTTTTTCTAGGCCAGAATTGTGACCCCCACGGTGCAAACACAGCTCATGCTGGAAAGTGTTACATTTCACTGAACATATTTGCCTTGTCAACAGGAGTTTAGCCTGGCCTTGGACACAGCTAGGCACCCTGTACCTCACCAGCAGACTGAGATAGAAGAAGTTCTTTCCTGCCTGCCTGGCCATGTCACATGAGAAGCCACATGAGCTCTCAGTGGTTGCTCTCTTTGTCATCCTTTACAAATGTGTTAGCTGTGTATATCAACTTCAAATAGATTATTTTGATTCTGGTGGAATTGATGGATTGATGGTGGTGTGTTATGGGGAAAGGTCTCTCAGAGCAGGAATCATATTGACCTTTCCCCACATGATTCACAGGGAGACTCCCGGGTTCACCCACGAGGACCATCTAACCCGGGGTCCACCGGAACCACTCTAGTTGAAAAGGATTCTGAGCGAATCCCTTGCCCACTCCTTAGGAAAAAACTGTATCTCCCACGGCTGAGGCAGGGATCTCTTTTTCTCTCCCCAAAAACCTTCCTTACCTGCTACAGAATCTCTACCTTTTCTGAGGCTTCCTAGAATGAAAGTCCTGGCTTGAGTGACATTTCTTTGGGATTATGGGCTGAGTGATTTTCCAGGTAGAAAGCATCAGCCATCCATTATCTTTCTTCACCTCAGGATCTATCTCCCTTCGAGCCCTATCCTCCTTGAATCTACAAGCAGTGTCCTACCGCATGACCTCATGACCAGAAAAGGGATGCTCTGGCCACAGCAGGGTTAAACAGAAGGGCCAACCGTGCCCAAGAGTTTCCCTCTTCCATAATGAGAGATCTACTGTGCCTGGAGGCAGGATATGACATTTACCTGTTAGTCACCACTCAATCATATTTTGGGGCCTGGCATGGTATTAAGGGCTACATATCACGTTATGCTTCCTGTAACCTTTGCTCCATTCTTGACATTTATAACAGGCTTTCTTTCTTTCTTTTTTTTTTTTTTTAACTCAGATAAGAACCTATGACATATGTATTGTAAGCAAAGGTCTTTTTCGAAAATGATGTTTGGATGCCATCAAATAAGAAACCAATCCAAGGGGAAACCAATATAAGTACTCAAAAAGGTAGTTAAAATGACACAATATTTTCTATAGCTGTGTTTAAATTTTGAAGTTAGAGATTTGTGGCCTTGATTGGAAGTTTAGGATTATTTTCTTCACAGAGTTTGTAGCACAGGTGATTATCTTCTTATAAGGACTCATTATCAAACAGGGCAAGAGGGACTAAAACGTTCATCAGAGGTTGTTGTTCGCACAGGAAGTTTTGGGCCCAGAACCAGAGAAGACAGTTGGAAAAGTTGAATGTTCTCAGTGTCTACACCTTATATTCTGATCACACAGCCATTTGGAAGTAAAACTAAATGAACAAACCCAATTCTTCTTCCACATGCCCTAAGAACCTCGAAATGTATTCCTACTTGTTTCCAATGTTAACTCTCCACGGTGGAGATATTCAAAAGGCCAATGAATGCAAAGGCAGCAGCAGTGTAGGAAGAGACATACATTTTATCGCTGCTAAAAAGTAGGGCACACCCCACCTCTAGATGCCTAGGAATCATGCAGTCTAATCATATCAGTGTTCTTTAATGAAAGCCAATTGCTTCCTTCTCTTTAATTGCTTATTTATTTTTATAGCCTTCACCACTACTGCTGGTTGGACATAATAATGTCATGGGACTTGGTTGGTAGAATGCACTATATGAAATAAGATGGTTTGAATGTAAAAATCTTTCTAATTAAGACCAGAGAGAAAAATGTTTCTAAAACATAGGGAGGCACAGCTGGCAGTTTTCAGATTCCAAAGAATCACATGTAACGACGTTAGCTTATTATTGAGTGACTTATCTACAGTTATACAATCTCGAGTCTTTACACATTTTCTTTGAGGGGAAGTAGTACTGCTTTTAGTAAAATTCTGAATAATCTTTGATCCTTTTACTCTTGGATGAGACATTTGGATGCGCTGTTCAACAAAATCAAAGTAGATATATTAAAATGTTAATACAAGGATTTAAAAAGAATTCTATTTCTCAGTAATGGAATTTCTTGTTACAGTTATTCTGTGATGCGTCCAAAGAAAACACCCATAGGAAGTTAAAAATGTAGGGAAATTGATATCACTCACCAAAACAGGCATATAGATCACTGTCATCTATTTTCATTACTTTCAGAAAACGTTGTGCATGTCAAATTTCAATTATAAGAAGCATAAGGCTACTGTGATCTAATCAAGTTCCCCTAAGCTAATATTAAATCATAATTTCTAGAGCTGAAAATCTAGTGTACCAGAGGCTGAACCTTTGTGACCACTGCAATATTCTCCTTTTCTCTTTGCATGGGTAGGCACTGGGTATCAAACCCAGATCTCTGGCATGCAGGGGAGAACTCTGCCTGCTGAGCCACTGTAATCCATCATGGTTTAGTCATTAAGGATGGGCTATGTAAGACTCATGAGCTATAAGCAGTCAGCACTCCTAGCCTCTATTAATTGTTAAAGCATACATGAAAGCCTAGAGAAGAATGAAAGGAAAAAGTAATTAGTAAATTAAACATCTATAAGCAAAGATAAAAGGAGGAGGCAAGTTTGGTTTAGAGATCAGAAGGCTACATAACAGCTTCAAGTTGGTGAAGGTTCTACCATTTTGTGTTGTCTACATTGGAAGCAGTAGCTTTATCTTTGTACAACTGTGTGCCTCCAAAAGCCATGGCTCAGAGAAAGCCTGATCTTGCCCTGTGGTATAATGCAGGCAGATTGCCATGGGTATTATGTTATGACATCGAGTGCCAGGAATGATGGGGCCTTAACGTGAAGTAGATTTAAAGAAGTCTGCCAGCTGGAGTAATGACCTTTGCAGTCACTCAACAGATTTCACATCTACATTTTAATCATATTATCTTTAATAACATCAGGATTATTGAGTACCTACCAGGTTCCTGGCATTTGGGGAAGAACATCTTGCCATTTAGCATCCAAAAATGAATGGATTGAAGGAATATAAAAACTGCCAACATTTCGTGAGCAATTGTCTTTTACATTTTGTATTTTACATGTATTAACTCATTTGATCATTGTAATTGCTCTATGAAGCACTGTTATTCCCATTTTATGGATGAGAAAACTATATAATGCCTAAATAACTAAAAACAAAACAACACAAATTGCTAAAGATTTTTTTAAAGCTGTATATTTTTTTAAAGCCCTAAAGTGACATAAAAAGTAAATAGCATCATCTGGTTTCAAAGTCAGACGTTCTGCCTCTAAACCTTGTGCTTTTAACCACTCAACTAAATATAATCAGATAGACAGATTAAAAGTCATTGACATTTTGCATACAGAATCTCATAAAATGTAGATGACTATTGCAATAGCTGATATTAACCTACAATTCCTATGGGGATAGAATCCCATGAATTAGTTCCTTAATAACCAGAACTTTTGTGACTCTTGTTTGATTTGTGAGACATAATTTTGATGTTTGGAAACATTCTATGCTCTTTTCTAGATAATTTAAAGGGTGATAATGGCTATCACTGTCAATGCCATTGAACTTTGAAGTGTTACTAACTTGGTGGAGATGGCTCTGGTTTTAATCATAGGTAGGTCCAGATAACGTGCAGAGATAAAGTTTCGAAAGAATATCTATATATCTGTAAATATATGTATAGATGATAATTAAAAATAGATGCAATAAATTATGTGATTATTTAGTGCTCTCTACTTTTAGAGTTTCTTTTCAGTTCTCTTCTATATATTCTGTAACTTTTATCCAGCTTGACTTCCTTGAACTGTGAAAGAAATACTATTTAAAAAGTTTCAAAGCATATAAAGTATAGACAAATAATATGACTCATAAGCAGACATTCAACAGAACAAACATTCACATTCATCATACATGTTCATTTTATTTGTTTGTTTAGTGAAAGAAGTAAATCATTAAGGACAAAATTGCATTCCTGTTTTTTCCCTTCCTCCCATCTTAATTCCTTTCCTCCCTCTCCTTAATAATACAGCCATGGACCTGGTGTGTATGTTTTCATATTTTTTTTGTTCATTTTTATATGTAATAATAAACCATATACACACATATATATAATATAATATTTCTTTTCATTCCCAGAGCCTGCCCATACCCTTCAATATATATATGTATATATATATAATATATTTATATACATTATATATATATAATGTTCTTGCAATTTTTAACATTTTTACCTATTACATTTTACATGTCTTTTTGCACCTCACATTTTCATTCAGTATTAATTCTTAAGATCTAACCACAATGATATACAGTTCATTCATTTTAGCTGGGTTTTTTTTAGAAAAAAAAAACACATTTTGTTATCATTTCCCATATAACAGGTATATTGGCTGTTTAAATTTCTCATTTTTCATGCAGGAGACCCAGGTTTGATTCCTGGTCCATGTACTTCCCCCAAAAAACAAATAGACAAACAAAACAAACAAGAAAACCAATCAAATAAATAAAAATTCAACAAATGGTGCTGCAATAATGGGATACTTACATTGAAAAATAATGAATTTTGTTCGAACTCTTGTTTGACTATCTCCAGTTGAAAGAGAGAGGAAAAAAAAATGAAATGTGACCCTGCCATGCAACATAAAAAAATTGTGTTTATGACCATCATTGAACTGATGTTTTATCCTTATGCACCTGTGGGAAAACTTCTCTAGAGGATATACTTAGAAGTGGAGGTGTTTGGGAATGAGATATGTGTGTTTTCAATTTTGCTAGAAATTGCCAAGTTATTTTCCAAAAGTATCTCATTTACACTCCCATCATGGGTTATTTTCACAAGTGCATTCTAATTTACAGTTATTTCAGGAAACATTTCAATTAAAAAAAAAGATACTTCCAAACTAAAGAAAATCAAATTTTCTAGAAACCACATCCTGCCCTAGGAGGAAATCAGGAAACAATTTTTCCTTCTAAATAGCATTTTTATTACATTTCATTAACAATTATTAATTTCTCAATATAGAAGCCAGTGCTGTAATCTTTAAGAGTTAACCACATAGGAGCTAAAGCACCAAAGATAGCACGAAACAAATTCGCATACACTTAGAAATAAATGTGCCAGGGAACTTGCGATGAAGTCTTTATAAAGTCTGTTACAGGAAAGTTTTATTCTTGTCATCAAGGATAAGCTCGGCCAACGAGGGCCACTCCCAGAATTCTCTTGGAGCCAACAGGGAAATCTTTGGTCTGTTCTCATTGTTGGCAGTCATGACAGTACTTTGCACTGCAGTGGAACTCCCTAGGTCAGGCTCCATCCTGTGTGGCAAAGGAAAAGAAAGTGAGAAGATTCCTTCCTCACTGCCTATGGAAATGCAGGCATATCGGAAATGTGACACACTCCGATTCCAAACCATCTGCAATGGAAAGAAAATAGCAGATACCTCATCACTATCAGTGACTTTTGTAGAAAACATATGCCTTATTGGAGCTCTTGATGGTCTCTGTATATTTTTGAAATGTTGAATAGTGCACCAAGATAGCATGCACAAAAGGAGAAAGGCTTCTCCACACAATGGTTAGAGAGTCTCACAGTCTCCTGGAGTCTAAAGAATGATTTAATAATTGGTTGATGGATTTGTCAGTTGAATGAATTGTTCATTCATCATTCACCATCCATTGAGCACCAACCATGAATTAAGTCCAAAATGAAGTTAGGAAATCTCATTTCAGGAAGACACTGAAATATTGCAGTACTGCTCTAAATGTGTGTAGGTTACATCCACTCGCAACAACCAAACATTCATTTATTAGTTAAATGGTGATAAATGGTGGACAATAACCCAAATATATCTTGAAGTTTCTCTAAAGCCTTTCAAACTATTCATAGTCTTACATTTTAGAATTCCTTGTATGAATAGAAGGATATTTTTTGTCTCTCCAGAGGGGCAGACTTTTAAATGAACCTTCACAGATCACCTCATTTGAACAGCTTAGCCCTCTCTTAGATAGTTGTGTAAACTGGATGTTGTTTAACATATTTGACGCTGGAGGAAAATTAGGCCTAGAAGAATTAAGGGACTTGTCAGTGCTTATCCAGTTAGTGAGGCAACCACTAATTTACACAAGCACTATAGGATAGTAGAAACAAAATTGTATGTGAGTTCTCCAGGGAAACAGAATGAACAAGAAGTGTGTGTGTGTGTGTGTGTGTGTGTGTGTGTGCATGTCCACTAATTTACACAAGCACTATAGGATAGTAGAAACAAAATTGTATGAGAGTTCTCCAGGGAAACAGAATGAACAAGAAGTGTGTGTGTGTGTGTGCAAGTCCACTAATTTACACAAGCACTATAGGATAGTAGAAACAAAATTGTATGAGAGTTCTCCAGGGAAACAGAATGAACAAAAAGTGTGTGTGTGTGTGCATGTCCACTAATTTACACAAGCACTATAGGATAGTAGAAACAAAATTGTATGAGAGTTCTCCAGGGAAACAGAATGAACAAAAAGTGTGTGTGTGTGTGCATGTATATATGCATATATAAATAGGAAATGTAAATATTATGAGATTTATTATAGGAATTAACTCACACTTAACTTGGGGAAAGGTAAACCTATCTATATGGTTGGTCTCAGATTGGGAACTCTGATGAAAATTTCAATGAATTCCCCAAGAGAAGCTGACTGGCTGAAGTAGAGAAGGAAATTCTTCTTTCTGATTACTGAAATCATCACTTCTACCTTTAAGGCTTTCAACTGATTGGATGAGGCTTCTCTCATTGCTGAAGGCAATCTCCTCAGCTGATTGTGGATGTCATCATTCATAGATGCAATCAACTTAGTGATGATTTCAATCCATGAAATATCCTCACAGTAACAATCAAGTACATGCAAAAGCCAGTGCTTGCTTGCCCAAACAACTGGAGACCATAACTAGCCAAAGTGACACATGAAATTAACCATCACACGTATAAACTAAATATATCAGATTGGAAAAGAGGACAGAAATTTAGAAAGTGGTTCACTGATTTTGAGATAGGATTAGGGAGTAGAGAATTCTCTATACATCTTCCACTAGCAATTCTGTTAATGATGCATATCCTTTGGAAGACAGTTTATAAAAAAGATAAATAGGAATTGGAGTGGTTTTAAAAGTCTATTCCAATGATCGATTACTCTGTAATTAACCACTCCAAACGTTCATGGTTTAAAGCAATAGTTTAATATTATTTTTCACAGTTCTGTGGGGTCACCGATGACAAGAACTGCTTCAGGATATATTGCTGTGGCCATCTTTGGAAAATACAGTTTACCACAAAGTCCTTTCTAGATTCCCCAAAATTAATATTCAAAGGTGGCATTTTTTATGACCCTTTCCTTATGGTTTCATCTTGGTTATTGTAACAGATTCTATTGTCTGTTATATAATTGGCTAAGCAAACCTTCTCAGAAAAAAAAAAAGTCTTGTGTCCCTCAATCAGAGACAAATCTCTTTCAGATGTTGACAAACATTCATGGAAAAGATTGATTGATTGACTGTTTTCTACTTCAGAAATCCACTCCAGACTACCCTGTGTATCCATAGGAAAATCATTTAACCTTCCTGAAGTTTGGCCTGCTTCTCTGGAAAATTGGGGAGACAGTATTGGACTAGATGACCTCTAAAGTACTTTCTATACTTGACCCTCCATAATATTTTAAAAATCATTAGGTGCTACACAAGGGAAAAATATTTCATCACCTAATTTTGGCAGAACCTTTTAAGGTAAGGAAAAATATATTTATATCCATTCTCTAACAAAAACCAACACACAGTGTAAATTGGTTTGTATACTTTTGGGTTTGTATAGCATCTGAACAACTTTGTAATTGGTATTATTTTAATTTGATAGAAAATATCAGAATAATATATGTTAGGGAACAAGATGATTTGTGATTGCTCCTATCAAATTCTAAAAACTTGATTACACATTAAAATTTAGCCTACATCCCCCAAATATTTTAAACACTAAAAAAAAATACTAAATTATACTCAGTTTTATGTTGTAGGAGGACAAGAATTAAAGTGTTATCCCTTTTGTACTGCAAGCAATTTTGTAGATAGAGAAATAAGGAAGTATAGAGAGAAATTTTACTAGAAACATTAAACTTGAGTGTGTCTAGGAGAGAAAGGCCAAAATAATGAGGAGCTTAGGAATTATAGTAAATGATAGTTGAAGGAACCACTTGCCTTGGAGAATTTAGGGGATTTTAATAATAGTCATCAAACATCTAAGGGGATAATCATCTGCTGAGAAAGAAGATATTTTGTGTAGCTCTGCCTGATAAAACACAGTAAAGAAGTTACTAAGTTCAGTATAAACACTTTAGCTCAGTTTAAGGCATTTTCTAACAATTGCAGTCCACCTTCAGAGCTGATGTTCCTTTACCAGAAATGTTTAAACAGAAGCCAATGGCCCCTTGGCAGAAATGTGACAAGAAGGGTTCCTCCAAAGTACAAGGCAGACACAGGAGTAGATAGCTCTGGAATAGTTTTTATTTTTGTTTTTTAATTTAAAAATTTTTTTAAACATAACAAACGCACACAAACATTCTTACCATATGATCATTCCATTCTTGGTATATAATCAGTAATTCGCAATATCATCACATAGTTGTATATCCATCACCATGATCATTTCTTAGAACATTTGCATCAATTCAGAAAAAAAATTCATACATACCATACCCCTTACCCCTCCTTCTCATTGACTGCTAGTATGTCCATCTACCCAATATACTTTAGCCTTTGTTTCCCCTATTTTTTTCTATACCCCTTACCACTCCCTTTCATTGATCACTAGCATTTCAATCTTCTGAATTTATTTTAACATTTGTTCTCCCTATTATTTATTTCTTTTTTAATCCATGTGTTTTACTCATCTGTCCATACCATAGATAAAAGGAGCATCAGACACAAGGTTTTCACAATCATAAAGTCACATTGCAAAAGCTATATCATTATACAATCATCTTCAAGAAACATGGCTACTGGAACACAGCTCTACATTTCCAGGCACTTCCCTCCAACCTCGCCAATATACCTTAACTAAAAAGATGATATCTATATAATGCATAAGAATAACCTCCAGGATAACCTCTAGACTCTGATATCTCTCAGCCATTGACACTTTATTTTGTCTCATTTCTCTCTTCTTCCTTTTGGTTGAGAAGTTTTTCTCGATCCCTTGACGTTGAGTCTCAGCTCATTCTAAGATTTCTGTCCCATGTTGCCAGGAAGGTCCACACCCCTGGGAGAGTTTTTAACTTCAGGTTTTCTCTTTCTTTTTTTTTCTTTTGATGACATTTTAAGTCCCCTGGCCGTGCTATGATTCAATCCTACCAAACAACAAATAGGAGAATACTTACTACATCTCTAAGATAGGTTCATGCAACTTTCCCAGATAGCCAAGAAGATTCCAACTGGTGATTCTTCAAAGTACAAGAACAGGCAGTGCACAAAAGAGGAAATATAAATGATGTGTAGTAGATTAAAATGCTCAGCCTCACTAGTAATAAAAGAATGCAAATTCAAATATCAATAAGATACCATTTTTCATTTATGTTGGCAAAGGTAAGAAAATAATACTCAGCTTTGATGAAGGTGTGGTGAGCAATCAGCCTTAAATATGGTTGTTGAGAATACAAATTTGTTCCAACTCTCCAAAGCGCAGTTTAACAATGTGTTTCCAAAGATTTAAAAATACTTAAAGTGCACTATGTGGATGTTGGGTTATGTGAAAGAATTATTATTGCAAGGAATTATTAATAGCATTAGATGTAATAATTGCATAAAAACAAAAAGCATTTTTATATTTAAAAAATACAGAACTGGAGTATTTACACATGAACTGATAATGCTTAGAATTTGCCTCAGAATTATCCACTGGGGCATTGGGTAGGCCTGTGTGGGAGTGTGGATGAAAAGTGACTGCTTATGTATTGATCATTATAGAAGCTGGGAAACAGATACGTGGAGACTCATTGTACTCTCCTTTCCATTTTTTACATGGAAAAATTTTCATTAAAAAAGTGGAAACAGCAACAACTAAAAAACCCTTCACATCTTATGACCTAAATAACTTTCCTTTTAAGAGAGTTATCTATCCTAAGGAAATCATTGGAATAGCTTATAAAGCTTTATGCACAAAGAATTTCTGAATGTCCCCAAGCTCACTATTCTCACACTTTAGTGTCACCCCATCAATGTGAGGATTAAAAACAAAAACTGAACCCACCCACCTGCAAGGCCTTGCATCATCTAACCTCTGCGACACCAACTTTGCAAATGTCTCAAAGCACTCCTTGGTCTACCATTTTGGCCTTCAGGAATGTTCTCCCATGCTCACCACCTTCCTGGTCAGCTCCTACTCCCACTTCAGAAGCTGGGTTAATGCTACTTCTTCAGGGAAACATTAATTCATCTCTTAGATAGGGTCAGGTCCCTTGCCATATGCACGTGCCCTCAGAGCACTGAATGCTTTTCTCTTGTAGTTCTTCTCTCAATTGCAATGAAGTAGCTAATTACATAATTATATACTAGCTGCTTAATAAACTGTTCTCTGTGCTGCTGTCTTACTCACAGCTGTATCTTCCAGAATTCCCGTGTATAGCAGGCATTCAACAAATATGGGTTGAATTAACTGATTAATGAAAGTGGTCTAAACCGAATGGAACCAACTGAAACCTGTGATTTAGCTCTCTTCCTTGCTCATCGTTTTGAGTGCAAAATGGAATGGCAGATTAGTACTTTCCAAAGGAATGAGAGGCTTAAATGGAAGGCCTGTATTTCTTGTACTTTTCTCCACCTTAGACTTCTTCTTTTTTTTTTTTAGATGTGAAAGTAAGTGATTTAATGGGATCAGAGCAGGGAAGATTCGCTTGATCCCTCCCAAAATCCCACCCCAGATGAGCACTGAGAACCTGGAAGGCGAGTTCAGCCAGTGAGACACTCAGGCTCCCTCAGAGACTCAGGAAACCCTCCAGAGCAATTACAAAGGGAAGTCTTAGAGGGAACAAGTGAAGAGAGACTGTGACCCATGAGGATGACGTGCTAATTGTAAGGTCAGCAGGAACAGATGCAAGTAGAAGGGGAAAGAGGACTCGGCATCCAGTGTCCGGCTCCTTCAGGGCGTGGCTGGAGACCGCATCACTTCTGCTTGATCTCCTGCTGGATGGACGCTGAACATTGTCGTGGAGCACGACTCAGGCACCTCGGGAGGCAGGTCTCCTTGGTGTTGGGGACGTACGGCTCCCGGGGTGGAGGCTGGCAGGGCTGTTTCACCTGCTGCTGCTGAAGCTGGGGGCGCTGGAATGCGGGGCTGCTTCTGATGCTGGGAATTCATGTTTCAAAGGTGGCTGGATCCGGTAAACAGAGAAGAACGGGGTGTCTGGTCGCTCAGGTCTGTGTCTACCTTAGACTTGTGATGATGAATGTATTTTAGAACTAGTGGACACTTCGTTTGTCTTAACCTGAGAGATGTCCCATCTGCCTATGAAAAAAAGCACATCTCAAACCTCCTCCAAATGAAAATCACCTTCAATGTATAGCTAGGACCACTTTGCACAGTGTCACTGACAGAGAGAAAAGCAGTGAGTCCTGAGATGCCAATTATCTTGCCAGATGCTAAGTACCTGAGCGAGATGGGGTGACGAGGAGTAAAAAGAGGAGAACTTCAAATTGCACAGGGTGAATCGGCTTTTATTTTATTAGTCCAGAAATATATGTTCTGGAGATAGCTGCATTCTCTTGACTCTGGTCTAAGATAATGAACTCAACAAACTTTAATCAAGGAGAAATGTTCCTGTTAATTAGGTAATAAATGGGACTTCACTGTGCTCTCTATTAAATCAGTCTAATTTCCATAGCAGAAGAGTCTACTTCCTGGCTAGCTCACTTTAAGAATCTAGACAATTAGAAATAGAAGGCAATAGAAAAAAATGTTGTCTCTAAACTCTCATGCTTAGAGGGTCACATACACACACTGGCTCATTTTAAAGATTCCAGGCTTCCATCTGGGGTTTTCTAATTTTTTTTGTTATAAAGAGATTCATGTTAAACATTTCTGGTAGAAAGTCTATTTAGATGATGGCAGGAGGAAGGTGACGTCCTTTTGTTCTCTCCTCTGCCATATACATTAAAAAAAAATTAATACTCAAGCTACTCTGTAAGATCAAACCTTTGGAAAATCAAATGTGCAGCTTTTGATTGAGTTATATTCTGACCTGGTCCAGTAATCCAAGGTTCTGTTTTTATTTCTGAATTTAAAAAAATAGTTGAACTCACCACTGAATTGGCTTTTTCCATTAACCTCCATAAACTTTGTCTGAAGACCCTGAGTATGTGCATCATAAAAAAAAAAAGACTCCAAAGCACTTTTTTTATTTCTATGCTGTATAGTGGGGTTTATGATTCGTTCTTTTTCCATGTGAGTATTCCATTATTGCAGCATCATTCATTGAATTTTTGTTGTTGTTGTTTGCTTGTTTGGTTTTTGTTTGTTTATTTTGGAAATTGCATGGGCCGGGAATTGAACCCAAGTCTCCTGCATGGCGGGTAAGAATTCTACTACTGAACCACCCTCGCATGTCCTCCAAAGCACTTTTAAATTCCTCCCTGAACAGGGAGGCTATAGTTTTGAAGAATTGCCTGAGGGTTAACCAGGGGGAAATGTTATCCCAAGGAAAGATATATATATATATGGACATTCTATGTGCAGAGCAGCCTTTCTTGTTTAAAAGAGCAATGTCGTTTTCACTCATTTATTCATTCATTCATTTGACAAATATTCAATGAACCAGGCACTCTTCCCAATGCTGGGGATACAGCTGCAAAATAAACTGACAAATCATTATTCTCCTCCTGTTCTAACAAAATGTTGGCTTCTATCTTTTCCAAAGTAGATATTTGTTTCAGATTAAAGGTTGTTTCCTTTTAAAAATAAATTATCCCTGTTTTTATACTTAAACAGATAAATAAGTACTTAGAAAAAAATTCTGGAATGTTGGTGCTGACATCAACTTCACTTTGGAAAGCTAGTGGTTTTCATGGTCATACTTGCATGACTGGCATTTTTTGTGTTTTGCACATGTTTCCACAAGTTCATGTGTTGTCATGAACTTGTATTGTTGTTGTGTCCCAAATGCAAAAATCTGGGTTATCAAGAGCTCTGAACAAGTGGAGGTCTCCAAAAACCCAGGTGAGACTGAACTGAGTCTGAGGGGTGTGAAATAAAGGAAAACCCAGAGACTCACAAGTGTAGGGAGCAAAGACTGGCTTTGAAACAAAGACCTGCTTTGGAAGTCCTGCAAGAGAGAAGAGATAAGGAAAGGGTACAGAGAGGGACAGATATTCTGAGGCTCTACTCTAGGAGAATACCACAAAGACACTACTTAATTTCTTAGTTTAATTTTGTTGGACAACTGAAGGCATAAAAGTAGCCTACTTTAGCTATGTATTTGCTTATTTTCTGAGCAGGTTCTAGGATGCAGTAAGAAGAGAAGACACAACCACATTACCCTCTAATGCTCCATTTTCTCTCCCTGGGCCCAATGGAATATAGCCAATGGACTAACAGAGAGCTGATAAGGGGTTGAGCCAAGTCCCGGAGAAATTTCAAGTATGTATCCCCAACAAATACAAAGAGAAGCCAAAATGAAAAGAGCAGAGTCAATATGGAGATCATTTATCTGAACTGTTAGCTTATCTTTAAAGATAATTCATTCAACAAATGTGCACTGAGCACCTGCATTGAGCTCTTGCATTTTGCTTAGGCCTGCGCTAGGTTCTGGAGTGTTTGGTGCCGAGGCAAGGGCCCTGCCCTCATGGAGCTTCTAACCCAGGAAAGGAGACAGGCAGTGCATAGGGACAACACAAATAAACAATTAAGAATGTGTTAAATGCTGGAATGATGCATGGTATTGTGACAGAAAATGATGGGCAAGGACCTATATGGAACAATTAAGGAAGACCTCTGAGACATGACCATTAAGTTGAGATGACATTTAAATTAAAGGCTGAGAATGAGCTACCACTTTTATGTAAACCACCAGGAAATGAAGGATAGTTTAGAGTTGGCTTTAGTATCAAGAAAGATACTGATGCTGCCTCCTGTTTCCATTGTCCAGATTCTGAAACTGAGCAGTCCAGGAAGTAGGCTCTTTTGCTCTGCAAATAAAAATGTTGAGAACAAGGAGAATGCATATTGCTTTAAACTCCGTCTTAATTCATTGAAAGAATTCAAAAATCAAATCACTAATCAGAATCTGGTTGCTGTTTTCTGCATTTTAAGCAAAAGCAAAGTGCCATGAAACCTCTAATGTTGGGTTCTTACATAGAAACAAATGCTTCTCTGTCCATTAAAAACTGGTATGGGGATACCAGAATATATTTCTCCTCTACCTCGTGGGCAGGTGAAAGCAAACCTTCTGCTTTATTTTTACTTGCCCATATCCATTCCACACCCAAGTTCCCTTGTATCTTTGAATATCTGGAAATTCATCCATGCAAGTACTAGCATAATGGAACACAGTAAAACCTTTTTAGGATGCTACTATTAAATGAGTTACAAACTACTTTGTCCATATCCCTTTCCAGAAAAACTGTCATTGGGCTGATGACAAGGAAATAAGAAATACTTTCTATTTTCTTCTTCTGCTATTTTATCACAGTTCCATAAAAAGACCAAAGTTAAGTCTAACACAGAACAGAACTTGAGAGGCTCGCGGTTGCAAGGATTTTTCAAAGATGCTTGAAAAGAAGAATCACATTAAAAACAGCAATCCATAGCATGAGGAGAGGATCTCTGCAAAGATATTGCATCAAACAAACCCATGGATGGCACCTTTTATAGGGTGATTACCACGCATCACCTGGAATTAAGCACGTTACATGTGTTCCTTCACTTAACTCATAAAAACCCTGCACGCTTGAACATTCCCATTTTACAGAAGAAAAAACTGAAATGCAAGGAAGAAGCATGGCCCACAGATACATTATCAGCTAGTAAGTGGGGACCAAGGACTTTGTGACTCCAAAGCATATAACCACTCCTGATCACTATAAAATGCTGTGTTTTTCTCTCATTTTAATTCATTGAAAGAATTAGATGTTTCATAGAGAGGCACCATGGCTCAACTGCTGCCCCTTCTTGGCATTCCATGAAGAAACCAACTTCCTTTTTGGCATTAGTGAAATGTTGCACAATAAAAATAATTAAATATCTTTAACTCAAGTTAAAAAAAAATCCTGGGGTAAATGTGATGCATGAAGTAATAACAATAATGTCAGCGGGCATTTATAATATATAGCTATCAAAGAACAACATATACAATTGTTCGTAAATATTGTCATTCAGTACTTTACACTATCTGCAATGCAATACCTCAAGCTTTGACTATGCCCATATTTTTTTTTATTTTACTAAAAAAAAACATGATCAGGAAGGCAAGTAAGTATTAATATCTTCAATATTTTTTTAAAATTCTTTTAAATTAAGCAAAGGCATGATTTTTCCTAACAGACAAAAGGGCTAAGATGGTAAACACATCAAAGAAGAATATACGTGACTGATAAACCCATGAAAATGACGAACATGAAGATAATCAAATAAATGCAAATTAAAACAACCACTCTTCATCCTTTTTTCCCTGTCAAATTGCCAACAATGGAAAAAACCAAAAACACCCACAGCTTATAAGAGTGCAGTGAAGTGAGACCTATGTGTTGTTGATGAGAAAGAAACTGAAATTACTTTTCTAGAAAGTAATTGGAAAATACATTACACCGGCTGTAAAACTATTACACCTACAGAAGGGAATAATAGGTATCAATATGCTATCTTTAAGTATTATTTAATGACATGATAAAATGCTGTAATAAGCAAAAAAAAATCACATTATAAAATGATGTACTCAGTTTTGTAATGAAAACACTTCCCATAGATACATAGGAAACAGACTGAAAGTAGACGCTCAAGATGTTAGATGGATTATTCATGGATAATGAGATGATAAACAGGTGGTGGGAGTTTCCTAAAGTCTGGCTTTGCCTTACTCCCAGGCTCCTAGTTTTCTCCATCCCAATATCCCACACACCTGAGATATTCTGATCCGACCAAATATTGCTCCCTCAGGCTCTTTTCCCTCCGTCTTTAAAGACACCAACTTAACTCTTGCCCCTCACCCCACTATTTACCTCTGCTGTTGCTGTGGTAGTGCTGATGGTTTCCTTTTGAACATAGCTCATAGCATGCAATAGCAGTTTTCTCCCTGTACCCTGAACCTGAACACTCTTTATACAAGAATCATAGCTTCAAAGTAATTCTTATGAGAACTCATTCATATTTCTAGTGTTAATCAGTGGGACACGTAGGTCTATACAACCCCTTTCAATATTGTTCATCTTCAGTTGGTAATATTACTTCCAGACCTACTAGAGAATCACCTTCATTCCCATCTATTCCTTTACATTGGAGTTTTAGCTCATGGTTCACCCATCTCTAGCTTCTATGTATCTCTAATTCCCCTATATTCTGAATTATAAGCCTCTGACTATAACTTTATGCTGGTCATAAAAGTGGAATCATACACTATCCTTTTGTGTCTGCCTAATTTCACTCAGCATTATGTCCTCAAGGCTCATCCATCTTGTCATGTGCTTCAAGATGTTATTTTGGCTTTCTGTTGAATAATATTCCTTCCTATGTATATACCACAATTCCTTGATCTACTCATCTGTTGATGGGCATTTGGTTTGTTTCCATCTTTTGGCAATTGTGAATAATGCTGTTATGAACATCAATGTGCAGATGTCTGTTTGTGTCATTGCTCTCAGTTCTTCTGGGTATATACCAAGTAGTGCTATTGCTGGGTCATAGGGCAACTTGATATTCAGTTTCCTAAGGAACCGCCAAACAGTCTTCCATAGTGGCTGCACCAGTATACATTCCCACCAGCAGTGCATAAGTGTCCCAGTTTCTCCACATCCTTTCCAACATTTATAGTTTCCTGTTTATTTAATAGCAGCCATTCTTATAGGTGTGAGGTGGTATCTCACTGTAGTCTTGATCTGCATTTCCCTTACAGCCGGTGAAAATGAGCATCTCTTCATGTACTTTTGAGCCATCTGTATTCGCTCTTCAGAAGAATGTCTATTCATATCTTCAGCCCATGTTATATTGGATTGTTTGTTCTTTTGTTGTTGAGTTGTATGATTTCTATGTATATACAGGAAATCAAACCTTTGTCTGATATGTGATTTCCAAATATTTTCTCCCATTGAGTTGGCTGCCTCTTCCCCTTTTTGACAAAGTCTTTTGAGGTATAGAAGTATTTGATTTTTTTTTTTTTTTACATGGGCAGGAACCGGGAATCGAACCTGGGTCCTCGGACATGGCAGACAAGCACTCTTACCTGCTGAGCCACCATGGCCTGCCCAGAAGCATTTGATTTTGAGGAGTTCCCATTTATCTATTTTTTCTTTTGTTGCTTGTGCTTTGAGCTAAAGTTTAGGAAGTTACCTCCCATTACTAGGTCCAAAAATGTTTTCTTACCTTTTCTTCTAGAAGTTTTATGGTGCCAGCTCTTATATTTAGCTGTTTGATCTGCTTTGAGTTAATTTTTGTGTAGGGTGTAAGACAGGGGTCCTCTTTCATTCTCTTGGCTATTGATATCCAGTTCTTCCATACCCAATTATTGAAAAGACTATTTTGTCCCAGTTCAGAGGATTTGGGGGCCTTGTCAAAAATCAGTTGACCGGGGCGGGCCGCGGTGGCTCAGCGGGCAAAGTGCTTGCCTGTTATGCCGGAGGACCTCGGTTCGATTCCCGGCCCCAGCCCATGTAACAAAAACGGAGAAACAGAATACAATAAAACAAGAAAATGTTTAAAAATGTTTCCCTTTCTTCCTTCCTTCCTTCCTTCTATCCTTCCTTCCTTCTCTCTGTCTTTCCTTTAAAAAAAAAAAAAAAAATCAGTTGACCATAGATTTGGTGGTCTATTTCTGACTCTCGATACAATTCCATCGGTCAATGCTTTTGTCTTTGTGTCAGCACCATGCTGTTTTGACCACTGTGGCTTTATATTAGGTTTTAAAGTCAGGGAGTGTTAATCCTCCCACTTCATTCTTCTTTTTTAGGATGCTTTTAGCTACTTGGGGTCTCTTTCCCTTCCAGATGAATTTGGTTCCATCTACCCAATTTATTTTACCCTTTGTCCCACTTATTATTTATTTATTTATTAGCCATATATTTACTTTTTAACGTTGCAATTATCTCTCTAACATATATAAAACATAAATATATAATAAAACATATATATAACAGCCTCTCAAAATCCTCTCTCAGAAAAAAAAAGCCAGGAAATGCACCTTACCTTTAACCCTACTACTCAAAGATGAGCACAGTTGACATTTTGGTGTATATCTTTCCAAAATTTGTGATATGTTTTGTCAGAGCCAAGACTCTTGGAAAACTGGCCTTCACTCACTGTCTCCACTTTTTTGTCTCTTCATTCCTTAATCCTCAGGGAACTGGACTTCTGCCCACACTTTCCTGGTCAAGCCCCCAAATTACCCCCCTGTTGCCAAAGTTCAATGATAATTTATCTTACTGGAATTCTCTGCTGTGTTTACACTCACTCCTGCTGGTAATTCAACTTCTTAGTTTATAACTTCTTAGTTTATACAACCTGTCTGTCCTTGTTCTCCCTGAACCTTTCTGACACTCGGGACTTTTTTATCTTCTGCCCATCTTTTAAAACAGAAACACAGCTCCATCCTTGGCCAAATGCTCTCCTCTCGCTGAAGGTTCTCCTTGAGCAAACTGAAACAATTTTTCATTTTCAAATCACAGTCTTTGGCCCTGATGTGTGATTTCACTTTGGTGCTACTACCTATGGGTATTATTCAGCAGGCAGTAGAGTATAGCTGTAAAGAACAAGGCTTTGAAGTAAGATATGCTCTGGTTTGAAAGCCAAGTATACCCTGTACCGGCTATGTAAATAGCAAATCGAAAATGGTTTAATGTCGCTACACGTCAGTTTTCTCATTTGCAAAATGGGTATAATAATGGCCATTCCCTCATAAGGATGTGATGTGGATTAAATTCAGTAGCTCACATAAAGCACTGGAATAGAGTAAAAGTTTAACAGATTAAGTCGACTGGAGAGGTTATTAAAACACAGATTTCTGGGCTCTACATCCAAACTTCCTGATGTGGTAGGTGTTGGATGGGGGTCAATAATTTCCATTTCTGAGAAGTTCTCAGGTGATGTTGACCTAGGACCACTCTTTAAAAAACACTGTTTTGTGTGTTCAGGAGGGAGAAGGAGAGAGGCAAGGAAGAGTAGAAGGACTTTCCCTGTTCTCATTCATTCCCTACCAGAAGGGAAAAGGAGATCTGAGTCCCCCACGATAGGCCCAGGACCTCTGCAGACCCCGGTTGAGCTCTCGGAGTGGGTGGGGAAGGGACACTTAGAGGAAGCCGGTTCAAACTCCTTAAGAGGATTGAAATTTGAATCCAAGTTTCACTCCCCACAAAGCTTGAGGTTTCCCACCCCACCAGGCCTCTTCTTAGCATTATGGAAGAGGCAGGTACGTTTGGGAAATTCGGTGTTATAATGCCCTCAGGAACCAAACAGTGAGGCTTAAAAACAGCTTCAGAAACCACACGCTTATGAATTACAATAAAAACTGAAACTATTAACAATTAAGATTCAGTCATTGGTCTAATGCTACAAACATGAAGAAAGAGGCAAGAGTAGCCTGTCTTTTTTGAGAATATTTCTCTTTAAGTTAATAAGCTGTGATGTGGAGCATAAAGAATATCAGTTTTCACAAACTGTGTCAACTTGGAACACAGGATTCCAATATCATTTTTTGTAGTCAAGCATGTTAATTAATTTATTCAGCTTTTCATTCAACAAATTTTATACAGCACTTTTTCTATGCCCAGCATGGTTCCAAGCACTAAAGTTACAGGACTAAATATGATAAACACGATGAAGTCCCGTCCCTTTAATTCATTCTTTTCCTTGCAATTTCATTCATAGAATGCAGTACTGCCTTTTGGCTGCAGTAGCATTCAGCCTTGGTGATCAGTCAGCACCTGTTGGCTTCCTAATAACCACATATATATGTGTATACAACCACAACTGGAGTATCAGACATATATAGTAAGTCACTATGAAATATTTCAGGGTTGATTATCCAGAGAGTCTGAAGTTTTGACCTCCACTATCCACATGGGTACTCATTTCTCTGGTCTGTTAAATGAAATCATAGATCTGATCCATATTTTTCTAGACCTAATAGTCATTATTCTCATTAAGGAAATTTAGATGGCCATTACATTATAACTTGTTCATCTATGGCAGCTGTTTTTATAAGGAATACACCATTTCGTATGAATTAAATTAAAAAAAAAGAAAAAGGAAAAAGAAGCCTGATTCAATGGATTCTTCCTCTAAGTAAGTTGTATCCTAGAATGTCAAACATTTTGAGAGATTATTCACTTGCAAGCATTACAATGTGTCACAATAATGATTTCCTATATTCACCATGAAGGAAATGTCTATATAATCAAAACAAATGGATAAACTGTATCCAATATGACCCATTATTGGTGCACCAAAGGCTACTGACAACTGCTCAGAGATATTGTGTTTCTAATGGAAAGAGTTTTAAATGCTGAAATATTCATATAAAATCCTGTTTCTGGATTCTTCTGAAAAATGGGAAATCTATTCTTAAATAGAAAGAGTGGTTGGAGTTGAATATTCCTCCTACTTTGGGTAGAAAATACACTTTGTATTTGCCTGCAATCACCACCCCCCCCTATTGTTTCACAGCCAACCCTCTTCATTCATTTGTCATATCTGCCAGATTCCTGGAAACACTTAAGGTTTTGACCTCAGATTTAGATTTTAGTATAGAAAAATCTACTACAAAGCAGAATTTTGATAATGCCTTAGAAATTTCTGCAATGAGATTTGAGCTAAGTCATTACAAACTGTCAAAAGTGCCTCTTAAAATCTGAAATAAGAAGATAACATGTGAATGTAAAACAAAAAAGACAGTGCAATAGAAAATGGGTAAAGATTATAAACAGGTAGTTCAAAGAAAAGTAAATAAAAAGTTTTTAAAGCATGGGAAAAGAGACTCAGCCTCATCCATAAGAAACATGATAATTTAGACCGCACTGATATATCTTGTATTTTGTCACTATCACATTGACAAAGGACAAAAGTCTGATAACATTCTTTTAGGGAAGATGCAGCAAAATAGTCATTCTTACACACAACCAGCAGGAGATTAAATTGGTACAATATTCTGGAAAGCAATTGGCCATATCTATGAAAATCACAAATGCACATGCTCTGTATTGCAGCAATTTCACTTCTGTAAATTTATCCTATAGATACATTCCCATAAGCAAGAAATGATAATGTGTGTGATGCAAGAAGCATTGCTTGCAATGGCAAAATAATGGAATTATTATTCCATTAATATTCCAATAATTCCAAATTAAAGGTCAGTTGATACAGGCTCAGTTAAATGAAATGAAATGCTATGCAGTCATAAAGAAGAAGAATGAGGCAGCTCATGTACCATTAAAAATTAACATCTATGTTCAAAACATGAAATTATATATGTATGTTATATATATATATATGAGAAGCCTGAATTAAAGCTCATGTACCATTAAAAATTAACATTTATATTCAAAACATAAAATTACATATATATATATCCGAGTAGCCTGAATATTTAATAGAAACACTGATTCCAGGTAATTTTGTCACTTAGTGAAATGTGTGGGTTTTTCTTCCCTCCCAGGAGCTAGGTCTGTGATTTTAGCAAACATTAGATTTCAAAAGTAACTGCTGAAGAGGTGTAAATGGTCAGGCAGAATCACAAGTCTGGACAAGCGCACAGAGTTTGCAGCCATGAATTGAACAAAAGTAAATGCACATACCAAGCTCCTTGCAAGTACCCGAGTATCTGAAATCTTGTATCTTATGATCCTCCACCATGGGGACTGATGACATGGCACCAAGAGTCTGAAAACAGTACATTTCCTTCGCAGTGGGGAAGGACTGCTAATGAGAACTGATTCATAACTGCTAGCTTCCTCCTGAATGAGATTCACTAGGAACTCACAATCGTGGAGGGAAAAAACGCTTCTTGATTTTTGGAGTATAATTTATATAATAAACTGTACATATTTAAAGTGTACAATTCATTAAGGTTTTTTGTTTGCTCTTTTTTTTTTTGCGTTGGCAGGCACTGGGAATCAAACCTGGGTCTCCAGTACGGCGGGTGAGAATTCTGCCCCTGAGCCACCGTCGCACCACATCACAATTTGTTAACTTTTAACATAAGTATACACCTATGGAATCATCACCATAATCAATATAACAAACATTTTCATTAACCCCCCCACCCTGTTCTAGTCTACCAAAGCTGCCAGAATGCAACACACCAGAGATGAATGGGCTTTTTGATAAAAGGGGATTTATTTAGTTAAAAACATATAGTTCTTCAGAGAAAAGGCAGCTAACTTTCAACTGAGGTTCTTTCTTACATGAGAAGGCACAGGGTGATCTCTGCTGGCCTTCTCTGCAGGCCTCTGAGTCCCAATAACTTTCCTCAGGATGATTACTACATCTCCAAAGGCCTGGGCTGAGCTGCGAGTGCTGAGATGAGGTATGCTGAGTTGCTTGGGCTGTGCTACATTGAGCTTTCTCATTTAAGCACCAGCCAATTAAATCAAACATCACTCATTGCAGCAGGCACACCTCCTAGCTGACTGCAGATATAATTAGCAACAGATGAGGTTCACGCACCATTGGCTCATGTCCACAGCAACAGAACTAGGTACCTTTACCTGGCCAAGTTAACACCTGAATCTAAATACCACATGCCCCCAAAGACTCCTTGGCTTCCCTTGCAATCCTTTCTTCCCATCCTTCCCCCACATTCCTTTCCTAGCAAACACTGATCTGCTTTCGGGCACCATAGACTAGTTTGCATTTTCTAGAATTCTGAAAAAATGCATTCTTCTTTTGGGGGCCCCCTTAGCTTAGCATAATGATTTTGAAATTTATTCACGTAGCAGTTATGTTAATAAGAGTTTAATAATGACTCAGATAGCAGCCTAGAAGCTGTCACAAAGCTTCCCCATTGATCTTTTGACCTTGGACAAGTCATTTCCTCCTTCTGAGCTTTTGCCTGCTCATCTTTATAATGCCTCTACTTGAGCCACATGACCGCCGTCCCCAGCCTTGCAAATCCCTACCCTCCTCCAGCTCTCAGCTTTCCTCACCTCCCTAGACTGGATAAAGTGCCTTCCCCATGGGCTCCCTAAATGTTCCCATCACAGCACTGACATTGCCAGGTCATGGGAAAGTAGTCTGTTCATGTCTCAGTCACAGTTGAGTCCCCAGTTTTCAATATATGTTTAGAGAATGAGTGAATGAATTAATTACTGCAAGGCAATAAGAGGAAAAAATAGCAAACTTTTTTGCTTTTTTTTTTTTTTAGGCCCAGTAGGACATTTACCTATATTCTCTTCTTTATTATTGCCATTTTACAAGCTCAAGAGGTTGAGTGATATTAGAACTAAATTCTGCAGACCCAAAGCACTAAATTCTGCAGGCCCACTCTGTCCTCCAGTGCAATGGCAAACACTGATAATTGAGATGGCCAATGACAGGATTATGCACTTCCTTATGTACCATCTTATCCGGTTCTTATAAGCCACACTAAGAGATAGACAGTGTCACCATTTGCAAATAAGTAAATGAAGATGTCCAGAGGTGAAGTGGCTTGTCAAAGGTACTGTAAATTCCCCCAAATTAAATATCACTCCAGTTTGGAGAGAGTCGAGAAGACTTCATGGCAGAAGCGCGACTGGACTTGATGCTTGAAGAGCAGGTTGTGTTTACATATAATTACAATTGTCAGGGGTAGAGCTTCCAGTTGGGGATCGAGGGAACAGGGCAGAAGTGCCTGTGATCAGTGAGAAAGCCAAATGATAGGAGAGAAAGCAGGTCTAAGAGTTAGGGGGACATAAAGATGTTTAATGATCAGTCGGACCATATCATGGAGAACCTGGAAAGAGAGTATCTCAGAAGCTCTGTCCTAAAGGAGATTGGAACAATTTTGTAGACATGATATGATGAAGGATGTATTCATTTTTATTTCCCTTTTTTTGTGTGTGTGTATGGTCGGGAATCGAACCTGGGTCTTGCAGGGTGGAAGGCAGGCATTCTAACCACTAAACTACCCATGTACCATTCCCTTCCCTTTTAAAATAGGAAGTATGGCTTACTTATCTAACTTGCTTGGATATTTAGCTTTAGCTAAAATATTTATATTCCTTTGACAACAATCATAAACCATTTATCCCAGAGTTTTCACTTCTGAGAGACACAAATCCAGAGAAATGTGAAGTCCTAAGAACTTTTGAACACTGCTATTTCAGGGTGCTGTAGGACATACCATTTTGCTTTGCAAAAAAATACTTTCTGACTTTTTGTAGCTGAAAAAACCCTGGAGTCATACATGATTTGTGGAGCAAGATCTTTGAGTAAATCAAATGGTTTATGAGGGAAATTCTGAATTTAATCCCTTTCAACCTCAGCTTAAAAGCTGCCAGTAAGAATCAACAATAAGCTTCTATAGTTAATTATTTTCGTATATTTGCTCTCAAGCTCTTTCCTTCAAAACCCTTTTTTTGGCCTAAGTTTTCAAAGCAGGGTTTTCCGGGGATTCTTCTTTCCTGTTTCACATTGACACACTCCCTCCCAATTCTCCTTACCTTTGACAGATGGGTCTGCCACCTGCCTTTGAATGGAAGAGGGCCTCAGGGGTGTACGAACTATACAATTATATAGATTGAGAATTGGCCTTGGGAGGACAAAAATTAATTACTACTGGCCGGGTCACAGCAGCTCAGTGGTAGAGTTCTCGCCTGCCATGCTGGAGACCCGAATTCGATTCCCGGTGCCTGCCCATGCAAAAAGGAAAAAAAATGTATATATTGGTTTGTACTTCTCAAGCTCCTCTCATGATAGAACCATATAGCAAAAGAAACTTTGGCCCAGGGGTGCTTTAAAGGCAAGAGAAGACCTAAAGGCAGGTAGGGTCAAGCTAGCTTGTCACCCAGAAATTTTTACTCCTACAGAGGGGCTCCCAGCTGACTTGGCACCCAGAAATTTCAATACCTCCCTTAGACTTGATCAAGGAGACACTGCCCTAACTAGTGTGACTATATAATTTATCATATAGACCAGGACACTTTGGAGAGTAAAAGGGTCTGCTAAAAATAATTAAAATTATATAATTTTTGAAATCTTTGTTCCATAACAAATGGGTTTTCCTTTGTAATTGAACTTATAAAATAGTTTTATTTAAAATGAATAAGCAAATGTAGTATATACAAACAGTGAAACATTGCTCAGTTATATAAGGGAATTAAGTTCTGATTCATGAGACAACGCAGATAAACCTTGAAAACATTTTATAGAGTGAAATAAGTCAGACCCAGAAGGACAAATATTGTATGACCTCACTGATATGAAATAATTAGAATATGTAGAGTCTCAGAGTTAGAAAATAGAATACAGGTTGCCAGGGACTGGGGTTGGGGTAGAAAATGGGGAGCTAATGCTTAATTGGTAGAGTTTCTGCTTGGATGGTGATGATGGCAGCACAACATTGTAAATGTAAATTTGCACCACTTAATTGTCTATTTGAAAGTGGTTAAAATGGGAAATTTTAGGTGGTATGTATGTTACCAGGATAAAATCAAACAAAAAACCTGTGAAACTGTACAACACAAAGACTGAATCCTAATGTGGACTCTGGACTAGGGTTAATAGTAGAATTATAATCATAGTACTTCATCATTTGTAACAAAGTTACCACACCAGCGTACAACGTTAATAACAGGGAAAACTTGTGCGCATGTTTAGGGGATGGTATGATGATTACATGGGAATTTTGTACTTTCTGCATGATTTTCTTGTAAACCTATGGATGCTGCAATAAAAAAAAATAGTTTCAAAAATACAGTTCTATTCAAAAACTATTTTCAAAAATAAAATTGTTTCTAAACATAAAAAGCATCCATATACATCAAAGCAATTAAAAAAGAAAACTTCTTTATGTTAATTTAACATTAAAAAAAGCAGAATAATTATTCTTCATATATAGTAACATAATTTAATAAGTTTCCTAAGTATAATCTCTTCGATATCCCATCTTGACATTTTTTTCTGAAGACTATGTTCTTTTTTCAATAAGGTCATTTTTATTTTCCATTTCTTTCATAAAATTGCCTTCAACCACCTTTACAGTTACATTTTAGGGTTAATCAGTTTGAAATTATTAACATCTTCAATTGTCTTTTGGCTATAAAGCATTACATTACAAATCAAGAATTTAAAATGTTATGGTTTATATAATAATTGTCTAGGTCAGAGAAAATTCTGACAAACAGTGTTTCAATTCTAACTTAATTTGGGGGGACATTGTAACATTTGACTATTTAAACCCCAATATTTTGACAAGTATTGTCTTTTGTCCCTTTTTTAAGTACTATTCTTTTCTTTTTGAATGTGTCCTTGTGTGTCAAAAAGCATCTGACTACATTTATTTGCTTTGGGGGATAATTTACTCATCTGGAAACTTCTTTTTTTTCCCTTAACATTCTTAACTTTTGATGATTCTTTTCTACATATATAATCAGTAATTCACAATATCATCACATAGTTGCATATTCATCATCGTGATAATTTCTTAGAACATGTGCGTCAATTTACAAAAAGAAATAAAAAGACAACAGAAAAAAATTCATACGTATCATACCCCTTACCTCTCCCTTTCATTGATCATTAGCATTTCAGTCTAAATTTATTTTAACATTTGTTCCCCTTATTATTTATTTTTATTCCATATGTTTTACTCATCTGTTGATAAGGTAGATAAAAGGAGCATCAGACACAAGGTTTTCACAATCACACAGTCACATTGTGAAAGATATATCATTATATAATCATCTTCAAGAAACCTGGCTACTGGAACACAGCTCTACAGCTTCAGGCAGTTCCTTCCAGCTTCTCCATTACATCTTGAATAAAAAGATGATATCTACTAAATGCGTAAGAATAGCCTCCAGGATAACCTCTTGACTCTGGAATCTCTCAGCCATTGACACTTAATTTTGTCTCATTTCGCTCTTCCCCCTTTTGGTTGAGAAGGTTTTCTCAATCCCTTGGTACTGAGTCCCAGCTCATTCTAGGATTTCTGTCCCACATTGCCAGGAAGGTCCACATCCCTGGGAGTCATGTCCCGCGTAGACAGGGGGAGGGCAATGAGTTTGCTTGTTGTGTTGGCTGGAGAGAGAGGCCACATCTGAGCAGCAAAAGAGGCTCTCTTGGGGGTGACCTTTAGGCCTAATTTTAAGTAGGCTTAACCTATCCTTTGTGGGGTTAAGTTTCATATGAACAACACCCAAGATTGGGGGCTCAGCCTGTAACTTTGGTTGTCCACACTGCTTGTGAGAATATCAAGAGTTCAACTTGGGGAAGCTGAATTTTCCCCCTTTCTCACCATTCCCCAAAGGGGACTTTGCAAATATTTTTTTATTCACTGTTCAAATCACTCTGGGATTTATCGGGGCATCACTCTGGACAAACCAACAAAATCTCATGCCCTACTCAAGCAAGGTTCAGTGTACTTATGGTGTTCAATGAAGCTGTCTACATAAGGTATATTAGGAAATGCACTAGTCAAAATATAAATTTTGTACCAAATAAACATTTTTTGCTTTAGTCTCACACATAAGTTAAAATTTTTAAATATTAATTGCCATCTATTTTCAACACCCTGCAATAATGACATTCCTTTGTTCTTCCTCATGCAAAAACATTTTTAAAATTTGTACGTTTAGTCACTATCATTATATACTCTAGGCATTCCTAGATTATACCATGTTAGTTTTTATTGTCTACCTTTTTTTCTGATTGCATTTGTACCCCCATGAGTACTCTTTTTTGACAAATATTTTTAAAACACAAACTCATCATTTATTGTCTATATGATTCTTTTGACTATTTCTCCAAATGTAGACCTGCAAAAAAAGAAATAGTCCTTTTCAATTTCATTCTATTCTGGTATAGACTACAAATTTATATAAACTAAAAATAGGCATCATTTGAGTTAAAGGAAAATTCACACTTTTAAAGTGTGTTCCCTTTAAGGGAAATGTTTAATGCACTTTCTGAAGTGCCATGTGTTTGTTATATTCAATTCCAGTCTTCTTAAAAGAATGGTTAACTTTCAGAGTAGACCCTGATGGTTTTTCAGCAGATATGCATCTTGTTTCCAAATGGCCGGGCCATTTCCATGGCTTCACATTGGGCCATATTTTGTGTGAGTTACACTTCCATCATTAACTTTCTTGAGAAGTGGAAATTTCGTATTTAATTTTTCATTGAACTCGCACTTTCGCTTCTTTGGGAACATTGCTGTTGAGTTTGCTGCAAAATAGAAAGCATTTACCAAACACTAAAATAAGTAGTCATGAATTTACACCATTTAATAAATAGCGAAACCACTGTAGCATTCAGACTATCAGTGAGTTCTCCGAAGGGACTGTTCAACCTCTATTTCCTGCACATATTTTATTTATAACTAGGCTATAATTTCCCATGTTTTCCACTAGCCTGGTGGCAGGGTGTTGGTGCATCTCACAGAGGGTGACACAAGCTGATAAACAAAGGGGCTGGCAGAGACAACGGCATGGAATATGGAGGATCTCTCCACCACCACCTGAGAAAGAGTTCTCTGTTCCTAGCAGCTCAGGGCTTCATTTTATCAGTGAGTGTCCTGCACGGTACCCTTGAAAGGGAAATATTAGCTACATTGCTTCTCAAGAGACATGTAAAAAAGAGAGATGGGTATGACTGCATACCGCTAGTCTCTGCCTCTGTCTTTACATGGTTGTCTTCACTCTCTCTCGCCGTGTCTCTTCTCCCCTTCTTATCTGGACAACAGTCAAAATGGCTTACCCTACTCCACTGTGACCTCATTTGAACTTCAATTCCATTTGTGGTGATCCTATTTCCAAATAAAGACACATTCACAGCTACGAGGGTCAGGACTTCAACATACGTTCTGGGGGGACACAAGTCACCCCCCAGCTGGTGTAAACTGATCCTCTTCTACATAAATCAGAATAGTTACCCTATCCCTGAACCTTTTTTCCTGGTTGGATTTAGTTTCTTGAGTTTCCACTAAATGAACCGTCTTAGGTCTTTATTTTTAAAATAGAACAAATTACTGGCTGTTCAGTCAATTTAACTTCTGGAATGGGACCAGTGAAGCATTTTTACAAAGCTTGGCATCATGCTCGGAATAAAATCCAGCTTCTGCCTGGCTCACAGGCTTTGTGTAAGAGGATCTCACTTGTGTCTTCAGCTTTATCTTGCTCCACCCTCCACTTGCATCACAACTTGTTTTCTTTTATTTCTCCACACGTGCCCTGTCTCCGCTGTCTCAGAGCATGTGGAGGCTGCTCCCTTTTCCTGGAATGCTCTTTCTCCCACTCTCCCAAGCTTGGCTCCACCTCTTCCCAGAGAATCTCATTTCAGCTTCACCGCCTCAGAGAGTAGTGACTGTCTGGAGGAGATCTTCCTTGGTTTTCCCCAATTTCAGCCCATATATGTTTCCTATTAGTAATTATTGACTTACTCGCAATTATGTTATTTATTTGTTGGCCTATTTATTTTATTTATCTCTTACCAAAAAAGAATGTAAGACCCACAAAAAGGGGCCTTATCTGCCTTTTTTTACCCTCATCCAGAAAAGGAGCCCAGGCACCAAGCCCTGAATAAATATTTCTTGTGTTAATGGAAAATACATATTAATGTTGTGCTTAAGATACAAGGTACGTCTCAAAAGAGTTGTCAACAGTTGGGTCAGATTTAATGTGTATGAAAATATTAATTGCAATATAAAGTTTTCTAATAGTGTCTTATTTTTTGTAATGATTTCTATGAGGCATTTAGAAAATTACCCCACAGTCACCCCTTTAGGTCTGCAAACACCAGGGCGGGGGCTGAGCTGCTCAGTTCCCACCTGCTTGCACTGGTATTTAGAGCCAAGGAACATGCTGGAGATACCAGCTTCCCTCCAAACGCTCAGGGTTTAGGCTGTGGGAAACTGGAAATGTAAGCTTCTGAACTTCCTTTCTGCTTCGTGCCTTTTTTAAACTTGGCCTTGTGTGCAATTGTGGTTTTTGAACAGATGGTTGGAATGGTTTTGCTAAGTGCAAGAGTTTGTTGTGTTCATAAGCTATCAAGCCATTGATAACTTTATTTGTCTTATTTGATAAACATGTTCCATTTTTTTTCCCTGTTCTGCTCTGCAAATGTTCTTGTTTCTGAACACATTTATTCAAACCCTGTGATAGCTTGTGTGAAGTAAGAAGAGCACCTTCTCCTATCTTGACATCAAAAAAAGATAGTTCCTTCAAGTTTTCAAGTATACTAAATCTTTTAGTTTTAAGTATACTTTATCTTTTAGTTCCAATTAATGTCATAATCCTGAACAAATTTCTCATTTGTAAAATATCTTTAACACATTGTATTACTGTGAATTACCAATCGGTAATAAAAGGCTTTTTACAAATAAAATGCTATAAGTATGATATTGGCTAAGGGAGGTACCTCAGTTGAGAGAAAGTAGAGAGAACTGTGCTAACTTCCTATGGTTGAGGTATAAATATAAAGGAAAGGAACTAGTTCCAGAACTCACATACAAAGACTAATTTCATTACTATAGTCCTTATATTTTCAATTATCCTACTGCTGTACATGCCTAATATCTAATATTAAGGAATTTGTTAAATAAATTATGGTATATCCAGGCTCTGGAATACAATACAAATATCACATTGTAGAAGAATATTTCATGACATGAAAAATTATGATATAGTAAGTTGAAAAAGCACGAAATGTAAGCATATGTACAGCATGTTATCATTTTTTTATTTTTAAAAAAACTTTTTTTTTTTTGTATTGAGGCTTGCATTTGTGAAACTTATTTATGTAATGGAGAAGCTAAGCCTACTTATAGTTATGCCTAAGAGTGACTTCCAGAGGACCTCTTTTGTTGCTCAGATGTGGCCTCTCTCTCTCTCTCTCTCTAAGCCCAATTCTGCAAGTAAAATCATTACCCTCCCCCCATGTGGGACATGATCCAGGGGTGAAAGTTTCCCTGGCAACGTGGGCATGACTTCCATCAGGATGAGCCTGGCCCTGGCATGGTGGGATCAACAATGCCATCCTGACCAAATTTGGGAAAAGAATTGTAACAAAATGAGTCATCAGTGGCTGAGAGAGTTTAAATAGAATTGAGAGGCTGTTCTAGAGACTACTCTTATGCAAACTTCAGCTAGATATTGTTATTTGCCATGGTTTGCCAAACCCCAACCAAAACCATTCCTGCCAATCCTAAAAAACACCTAGGATTCTGCAATTCTACAAAAGTCCCATGCACCGCGATTACTTTCCAGAAACCTACAACCTCCCTGTGGGTTCCTAGGCCAGATGAGTCCTGCAATGCAGAGGGCCCAGCCTCTCCAGAGCATCAACTCGTTCCATCCCCCATCTCATATTATTGACAGCCCTTTCCAGCATGAAAAAGTTAGAATGGGCATAGCCCAAATATCCCTAAAGACTGGGAGAAGGATCAAAGGTAAAAAAGGAGTTTATAACACAGAAGTTAGGATTTAACAAATGAGCATGACAGCAGAATCATTATATCAATATTTCTTTTAGTCTCCAGTGTCTTGGAGCAGCTAGAAGGAAAAACCTAAAGATCTGGAAATGTAACCCATGCCAAACTCTAAAATCTGTTCTATAACTAATTGTTACAATGTACCTTGATAATTGTTGTTTTTTGTATGTATGCTATGTTTCAACAATAAAAAAAAAAACTATGTTTTGCAGAGAAAAGATAAAGTCTGCAAGGTTGTACCGAGTATTATGAGACTAGAATATGTTTGACTATTTCTTACTATAATAGAAAGTAATATCAGTATCCAAATATTAACCCAAAATATTAACAGTGATTATCCCTGAGTGATGAATATAGGAGTCTTCCTTCTTTCTTTCCTTTATTTTCTTTTTATTTTTTCTTTGTATTTATCTATTTATTTTTGCATGGGCAGGCTCAGGGAATCGAACCCGGGTCTCCGGCACAGCAGGCGAGAACTCTGCCACTGAGCCGCTGGTGCCTGCCCTGCTTTCTTTTTAAATCTTCATTTTCAATATCTTCTAATGTGAGCATAGATTCCCTTTATGATTAAACAAAGATTTAATTTTTAAAGTTGTTTTCGCATCAGAGTTTGTCGGATAATGAATCTCATTAAAATTGAAGAAGAAAATAGTGGAATAAGGATAATCAGAATTAGCAAACAGTAAACTTTCCGTATTTTAAAATATACCTAACATGGTAAAAAAAAAAAAAAAAGAAGTAGTACAAGAGCAGATATTAGTGGGAGGGCGTTAAGTATCCCTGCTACCCTCTAATTTTCTTCTCCAGAGGCAACCTCTATTATACCTTTTTGGATTAAAATATATTCTTTGCTTGCACAAATAAATATTTGTCATTGTGTATTTTCTCCTCCTTTTTTAGGGAAATGTATAAAAAACAAATCATTCTGCATGTTTACTAACAATCTATCTTGAATATTAATCCATATATATCCATGCATACAGTTTCTTCAGTACTCTTAACAGCTGTTTAATGTTCCATTGTCTGAATTTTCCAGAATTTATATAACTTCTTCCCTAGTGATGGATATTCAGATTGCTTCCAGTCTTTATGACTTCCAACATTCCTGAAATAAGCATTCCTCACCATGCATCTGTGTGCACATGTGAGTATATTTGTTGGTTCACTCCCTAGACTGGAATCGCTGAGCCACGATGTATGGAAATGTACATTCTGAAATTATGTCCAAAGGAATTGTACCAATCTATACTCCCACTCGAATACATATGAGGACCTCTTTCCCTACAAGCTTGCCCACACTTTTTGAAATATATGTCAATAAACAGCTAAAAAGTTGTCCCTTTTTTGCATTTCTCTTTTTATGAACCAACCATAATATTCCAGCAGTAATATTTTTAAAGAAATCTAGATTTTTGCAAGTCTTCATGGTAAGGGAGGGCATTGAAAGGACAGTGTTCTGTCTGGCCTGGTTAAGTGAAAAACCAAGAGTATGGATGATAGCCAGGCTAAGGATGACATGCACACAGCATGACTACTATTCTTCCCCTCCAGAGCAGACATCAGTAATCTATATGTTTATTTTCAATCTGAGCATGGACCAACCCTCAGAATCCTTCTCAACACAGCTCCAAGGTGTGGCTACCATTGCATCAGAATTGACAGAGGTAATATTACACTGCTTGTCAACTTTGTTTTAGGTGACTTATAAAGAAGAAGGGGGAGGAGGAAGAGAAGGAGAGGTAGGAGAAGAAAGGAAGGTAAAGAGGGGAAAAAATAGGGGGAGCTGAGGTGGGGAGAACTAAGCCTCTGGCATCCCATATAACAAACAATTCAAAGGAGAGAACTTCTCTGCCACAAATCTCTGTAGGATTTATCCTGCGCCATGCAGCTGATTTGGCTTACTTTTCTTTCTTTTTTCATAGAATTTTTAGAGATAGATAATGCATCTTTTATGGGTGGCTTTCTATTTTCTATAATAGAACCCCAATCTTTTTTAGTGTTCCCTCACCATCCCAATAAACTACGTGCACCCACATTCTTCCTTCAGGTCTCTTCTGGGAATCCAAACTAAGACGCTAACTTAAATCTTACTTAATTTTACAATACTCTGTTAGGTAGGCATTAAAAATTCCATTTTACAGACAAGGAAACTGAAATTCAGTTAACTAACTGGATCAAGGTATGTTCTAACTCAAGTGGACACATGCTTGTTTCATATCCCGTGTTCTTCCTCAGAAGAATAGCCATATCTGACTTGAGATGAGCCTGGCAGGGAAAGCAAGGTGAGATGCCTGCTGTTGGGGGGACCACGTGGGAAAGCGCTTCCCTTCTCTGTATGGCTTATGTTCTTACCTCCACGCTACTTCTGGTATTGTCTTTCCACCAAAACTTTAGCAAGTCTGATGTCAAAGTAATTCATTCAAGACATTAAACCTTTGTTTAAAGCATGTGACTTTTGTTTTTAGGACTCTGTGGTTACAATGTGCACCTTTTGGACCCTCCATTTAGGTGGAAGATACCGGGCCTCTTCCCTCTCCTGCTAATCGAATTCCTTCCCAGATAAAATGCCCACAACTTTCCCTGCTTAAATCAATCAACTGTATTGACACCTGGGAAAAGCTACGCCTAGGCTGACTGATGGCGACCTAAGAATGAGGTCAAGAGAAGCAAGCCGGTTCCAATAGATATGTCCTTCCTTCTGCCTTACATGCCCAGGGAACTTTTGCTCTGGAAATCGCCTCTTGCTCTGGAGGGAGAGCATTAGTTTGTTGGGTAGGTTGTCATGGAGGTGTCTCCCCAGGGCCTCCTACACCCTCCCCACAGATCCCCATCTTACACACCTCATTACACTAGGCTGAGCTACTCCTTTAGATGGGGTGCTGGTCTGAAAGGATGTATGTCTCCTAGAAAAGCCATGTTTTAATCTAAATCCCATTTTGTAAAGGCAGAATAATCCCTATTCAATACTGTATGTTTGAAACTGTAATCGGATCATCTCCTTTGAGATGTGATTTAATCAAGAGTGGTTGTTAAGCTGGATTAGGTGACGACATGTCTTCACCCATTTGGGTGGGTCTTGATTAGTTTCTGGAGTCCTGTAAAAGATGAGACATTTTGGAGAATGAAAGAGATTCAGAAAGAGCAGAATGACATATTCACAAGAAGCAGCGTCCACAAGCCAGCGACCTTTGGAGATGAAGAAGGAAAACACCTCCCTGGGAGCTTCATGAAACCGGAAGCCAGGAGAGAAAACTAGCAGTTGATGCCTTGTTCACCATGTGCCCTTCCAGCTGAGAGAGAAACTCTGACTGTTTTCACCATGTACCTTCTCACTTGAGAAAGAAACCCTGAACTTCATCGGCCTTCTTGAACCAAGGTATCTTTCTCTGGATGCCTTTGATTGGACATTTCTATAGACTTGTTTTAACTGGGACATTGTCTTGGCCTTAGAACTGTAAACTTGCAATTTATTAAATTCCCCCTTTTAAAAGCCATTCTGTTTCTGGTTTATTGCATTCTGGCAGCTAGCAAGCTAGAACAGATGGTCAGTAGATATCATAGATCATATTTTATTACCTCTTTTGACTTTTGTCATTGGCTCTCCTAAGAGCCATCCGAACACTGAGCACATCTAAGTGTGGAGATTATAAGGTGCCTTCCTCAGCCCTATACTTACAAGGAGGTCCTGCTCATAGAAGAAATGTCTGAGATACTGGAAAATTCAATTATTTCTTAAGTGTTAAGTGTTTCAAATATTTTGGAATTATAAGGTAATTTGGGGATAATTGTGACCATCTCAATTGAATGTGTTTCAATAATTTAATCAGACACTGTGTTTTCATGCATTTAGGCCTTTGTTATTCAATATTATCCTGCTTATGTCTCAAAAGCATTAAATGTATGTATTTATATATGAATATAAAATAATATAAATTTATCTAGATATGTAAAAATCTTAGAAGAGATGCCTGTGATAGATTAAAAAATTACACGTCTACACAGTTAGCAAACTTAGTCAACTTTCCTCTTCTTAAAATATACCTAACATGAGGGCAGTGTGATGGTGGCTCAGTGGCAGAGTTCTCACCTGCCATGTTGGAGACCCGGGTTCGATTCTTGGTACCTGGCCATGCAAAAAAAAAGAAAAAAAAAAACCAAAAAAATAGACCTAACATGGTAAAAAGAAATAGTACAGGTGCAGGTATGAATGGGAGGGCTGTGAGAGTGTACTAAGTAAGTACACTTTCTGCCCTCCAATTCCCTTTTCCAGAGGTGACCTCTTTTATACCTTTTTGGATTTAAATATATTCTTTGCATGAACAAATAAACACTTGTCTTTGTGTATTTTCTCCTCCCTTTTTTTAGGGAAATTTCACAATTATCATTGTTGTAGGTAGTCCAAGAAAATAATATTAGATAGTAAGTAATACTCAAGTGTAGGGGACAGCTTCATATACTAAAGAATATAGATCATCTTTAGTAGGTTCTTAAATTAAAATTTTTATGGGAAAGTTGAAGGAAAAGAACAGTCAGAAGGATGGGCCACGGTGGCTCAGCAGGCAGAGTTCTCGCCTGCCATGCCGGAGACTGGGTTCAGTTAGAATCATTATTACATCAAAAATAAGCCAAAGAGAGAAAAGCCAGCTGCTTAATCAATCTTTCAGAGTCTTTCCAGAATGCCCATATTCATCCATGGGGTGTGGGATGAGCCCTTTGATCACTGTATGAGCGACAATGTGTTTGCATTTTCAAAAACTCCATTAATTATTTTAACATCACCCAGGGGAAACTTGACTCCGATAGAACTGGCTTGTACCAGCTAAATTCACAAGAATCTGATTGATAAACCAGATTGCCAATTAACTAATCTACGGGAAAAAATAAAACTATTGGGGGCTGGAGTATTCATGTTGTCAGGCCAGTATTTTCTCTCACTTAGGAGAAAATCTGTTTTGGAAATCAAACCACTATTGAAAAGTTTCTCGGTAAAAGTGAAAAATAAAGGGAGACAGGTCATTTTAATGAGAAATGTTGTCATAAAAACTGAGCATTTTCTGAATAGATTTGATAAGATATCTACGTCTGTTTCAGAGGCACACTGTATTCTTGGTGGAATTTCAAAGCTTATCTTTTTAATGCATTCTGGTGATAACATTCAAGTCTCCATAGGAGTGCTCACCTTTAAATTATTATTATTATTATTATTTTGACATAGGTATGTTCCGGGAATTGAACCCAGGTCTCCAGCTCGGCAACTGAGAACTAAAATTATATATTTTTTATTGTGAAAAATAACATACATATAAACAACAATAAATTTCAAAGCACATTGCAACAATTGGTTGTAGAACAGATTTCAGAGTTTGGTATGGGTTGCAATTCCACAATTTTTGGTTTTTCCTTCTAGTTGCTCTAAGACCCTGGAGACTAAAAGAAATATCAATATAATGATTCAGCAGTCATACTCATTTGTTAAATCCTGTCTTCTTAAATTATATTCTAAATGGTTTTTGTAACTGATTCACTTGTTAGAACCAGCTTTTTTGGTCTGAATTTTGGTGTGCTTAATTCTAATTTCTTTTATAGCAAACTCCTACCTGTGCAATTAAGAGAGGCTTCCCTCATGATATTCTTTTATGAGCTTTCACTTCTTTCTTTAAACACTGTTATCTACTTCCTCTGCCAATGACCTTTACTTTATGTCACCTGTGCAGAGTTCACAATGGATCATTATACCACAAACTGGATGCTTTGGAAATGCTGAAATATCGTACTCCAATACAATTGCAATGTGTTAGCTACATTTTGCTGGCACTTATTATATTAGCACTTCACTAGTAAACAAGTTTGGAACTGAAGGACAGGATTTCTGCCTTGTAAATCCTTCCCCAATCTTCCTGATTATAAGACTAAAGCTAAGGAGAGATACTGAACAAAGTAAACTTCCCATATTTTCTATGGGCAGAATTTGAAAGTTTGATATCATGGTTGAATTCATGAGCAATATTAGATTTATCAGGAACAAGATAGCATATTCTTCTAAAAAAAATTCTTTATTTCTTTGGCAACCATCCCAGTATCTGGTAGAAAGTAAGTGTCGGGAGACAATTCTCCATGGGTCATTCATATTTCTGCACAAGTTGGGAGAAGAGCCATTGACTGCCTTTGTCTGGACGTTTTTTTTCCAGATGTTTGTGTTGTAAACAGCCTTGGAAAACGGAAAAAGTGTCTCTCACTACACAATGAGGAGGCATCCTTATTGTTCAGTATGAAAGATTTGGTTTCCCTAAGCTCAGAGCTCCTCTCAAGTGCTGACATTCTGGTTATTTCTATTGCTTTATGTCATTAAGTCTTTCGTCTCTGACCCAGGGGTCTTATGATTTCTGCCAGCATCTTTGAAACCACCGCAGGATAACTTAGCTTCAAAGAGGGTAAAACCTCAGACCCTTCATTGTTCTTTTTTTTAGAGCAAGCAGATAAGAAATGTATTAAGTACACATGCCAGAAAGCGTGCGGGCACTCCACAAGGAAAGAGGTAAGAGGTGAGAGATCCCTTTTGTAGTTCTTGACACTAAGTGCTCAAAGAAAGTTTGCTGTGAATGAATGAACTTAAAGAAAAAAAGTTTAGATGAGTTAGCATTCTTCTGAATAATCTACAGTTACCCATAGAAAGAGCCCAGGAAGTTGTATTTATTGACAAGGAGCTATTTCACAATATATTTTCATTCAAGTACCAGTGTGTGTTAGCCAGCCTGTGTTTACTTTAGATAATCAGTGTTGACTTAAAATGTTGGCAGCAATGTGTTTGGATCTGGCTAAACATTGAATCATATGATGGGAATTGATTATTTATTTAAGCATTACCTAGTCATATACGAACTACAGACTTTGGATAGTTTCGACTCTCCTACATTACTGTATCTAATGGGTAAGGATAGAGTTGTTTCTTTTTTCATGGGCACAGGGAATTGAACCCAGATTTAAATTTCTAAATTCCTTCTAGAAAAAAAAAACAAAACAACTAATCATCTTCAGAATGATGTTTCATTTGGAAAACACACTGCTGAATTTGGTGTTTATGTTTCCATTCTCTGCAGAACAGGATTTGTTTTTCTCTCTGTTTTAGAATGCCTGACAAACCTGGGTCTGGAAACACTCTACCAAAAGGAACAGCCCAGATTTTCTGCATGGCAGATGGCCAAATGCCACCTGCTCCCGCCATGGTAATCATGACTCCTGGAGCCTCGACTGAACACGAGTACCAGGCAACCAGGGATCCAGGGAGAAAAAATCCTTCCCAAAGATAAACAATTGCCTGAAGGTCAATCATCACTCATATCTCTCTTAGAAACTGCAAGGTATGTATCAGGAGGGAACATGTACTCGGAACCAGAAGATTTAGATTTGGTTCTGGACTTGCCACTTTTTCTGTGACCCAGGGCAAGTCACTTTGCTCTCTGAATCTTGGTTTTCCCAGTTGTAAAATGGTGATAATAATATTTCCCCTGCATATTTCATAGCATTATTTTGAGAATCACATGAGATAGCCTAATTCTGGTCTGTAAATATAACAGGCATATCGCTCTTTCTCAATAGCTTGGTTACGAATTCAGACAGACTTTGAAGACTGTACAAACCTATATAAATAGAGATATTATGAGTGAGCAGCAGATCCACCGTGCTCCTTTATGAGTTTCTGTTTTGTTTTGTTTTTCCTTGCACTGAACAAATAGAACAAAACGTCACTCTAAGGAATTGGGCAACTGCAGCCTTGGATGTCATGTCACACACAATTGAGATCATGGCAAAATTGACTCACTTTTTGGACACATTTTATGCGTTCAGCTGGGGAAAAAAAACATCAAAATTAAGATGAAATTAAATTTGGTAAAGATTCAGACGTTATTTCTTTCGGATCTATTAGATTTTCTTAAAGGAGTTAAACTTGGGCCACTGTCTTGACCCAGTTTGCCCCCAGTGAGACCACATTCAAGATAAAGAATTACCGTGTTACAAACTGTCTATTTCGTCATGAATCAGCTCCCTGTGTGATGCAGAAAGACCTCTCCTCATTCTTAGAGAGAAGGGATCAAGTCTAGAGGGAACTGTTCTTCGTGGTGGCAAGTCAGTATTGGTATGCTCGCAAGTTGTGTTTCGACCCAGAACGAAAGAAGAATTAACACAGCATGCATTTTATAGATTTTAGTGTGTGGCATAGCCATATGATATTGAAACCAGTGTTCATGTAAATCTGAAATATAACATTGCGATATATTATAAAAGTGACAGAAGGAATAAATATTCCTTTTCCAACTTAAACGCCAACATGGAGAAACACTCGTTTTATCTTGATTTTCTCAGCCACTCCTAAATATGATGTACTTGTTCTAAAATGAAATTTTAATGATATCGAGGAAAGTAGAATTGGAACAAACTCCAGGGGAACTTTTTTTTTTTTTTAACTTTTTCAAATTTCATCTTTAGGAGCACCTGGGAATGGTTTTTGTCATTTTATAACATTGTCTTAATAAACTCTAATAACCAGTTCCATGGTCTTATGAGATAATCCTTTTCATAAATGGATCTATGGCTTGGCTATAAGACAGTGAGTTATTTACATAAAATATTTTGTTTTAAACTGTGATTTGCTTGTAATTTACTGTTAATAGATACCTTTATGGTGCCACAGCTGCCATGTCTGTTTCATGTATAGAAGAAATGACTCCCTGAAATAACCTTAGGGAGGTTAGTAGAGTATCTCCATTGTGAACTTTAGTTCCATTTTAAGTATATAGTCTATATCACTGATACCTTGTTGATCATCCATATGTATTTTCAGAATAAATGCAGTTATTCTTTTTTTTTAAATATGAAAGACCAACAAATATTTGGATAGGAAGAAACTGAAATACTTTTTTATTCACTGTTCAAATCACTCTGGGATTTATCGGGGCATCACTCTGGACAAACTTACAAAATCTCATGCTTACTCAAGGTTCCATGTACTTACGGTGTTCAATTAAGCTGCCCACATAAGTTATATTAGGAAATGCACTAGTCAAAATATAAATTTTGTGTGCTCGCTTCGGCAGCACATATACTAAAATTGGAACAATACAGAGAAGATTAGCATGGCCCCTGCACAAGGATGACATGCAAATTCGTGAAGTGTTCCATATTTTTTTGAAAAAAAATATAAATTTTGTACCAAATAAACATTTTTTGCTTTAGTCTCATACATTAGTTAAAATTTTAAAATATGAATTACCATCCATTTTCAACACCCTGCAGTATGACGTTCCTTTGTTCTTCCTCATGCAAAAACATTCCTAAATTTGTACATTTAGTCACTATCATTGTACAGTCTAGGCATTCCTAGATTATACCTTCTCAGTCTTTATCGTCTATCTTTCCTTCTGATGAAACACCTTTCTTTTGATACTCATATCAACATAGCTGGAAAAGATGGAGAAGGGAGTGAAGATCATGTCTTCTGAGTTTTCCTGCCCAAAGTGATGGTTGCGACTGTCATTGGTATTCTAGTTTTCAGCTGCTAAAACAGATACCATTCAGTGGGTTGGTTTAAACGATGGGAATTTATTGGCTCACAATTTTGGATGTAGGAGCAGTCAAAATTGAGGCGTCAGCAAGATGGTGCTTTTTCTCAAAGATTGTGGCATTCAGGGGAATGCTGCAGGCAATCCTTGGTCCTCAGTTTTTCTGACATGTGGCCATGCACATGGCGGTGTCCTCTCCTTTCTCCTTCGGGTTCCATTGCTCTCTGTGTCTTCCTCCCACTGTGTCCAATTCCCTTTGCATACAAGGACTTCAGCCGTATTGGTTTAAAGAACACTCTCACTCACTTTGGGCACATTTTAACTATTAGCATCTTTAAAGGTGCTATTTCCAAATGCCTTTTGTGAGGGACATAATTCAATCCCCAACAATAGGTTACCTAATGGTTGGTAAAAAGACTTGAAGACAAACTGCATTGTATAGCACCTATCTCTCCAGATGAGCCTGTTAGAATCTAAATTTTCTAATATACCAACTTACTATAATTGGTTTCCACTTATTGAATATGAACGTTAGCATCATTGCTTTTCCTTTCGGATGTGCACATCTCTTCAATAGTTTTATAATGGAAAAGTTCAAGCATATGCCAAGGTAGAAAGATCAGTATAGTGAAACTGCATGTCACCATCCTGCAGCCTCCACAAATATTTACACATGGACAGTCTCATTTAATCTATGCCTCATATCGTTTCATCTGAAAACACGTCAATGTATATCTATGAAAGATACAAACAAGTTGTAAAATAATAACCTTTCACGTAAAGTAAGATAAGACCTGGGCATTAGAAAAGTTCAGCAGGATGTAAATAGAAGAGTAAGAAATGTGCACTTGGACTCACCATGTTGCTCACAAACTCCTGCAGGATTGAATAGTTATTTCAAAACAGAAGGCCATTATAATTGCTGCAGATATACTTAAAGGTATCATTTCTGCTTATCCTTACTTTAAAATTGTGGGGCTTTTGGACTTACACCTGACTCTTATTATTTAATTATTTAAGTCTTATTATTATTAACCTGTAGTTAATACAGGTGCATACATTGCTTTATCACAATATTTTAAGAACAGTTTTGATACCTATATATCCATATAATCAATTTTATAGTTTAATTGTACTCCTATGTGTTTTATTTTATGCACTTGAAAGCATTATTTTGAGAAGGAGTTGAGGCATCCCAGGCTTCCACGGGGGGTCATGATACAAGAAAAGTTTCAAAAACCTGCTCTCAGGGCACATTCACTGAGAAATAACACCCAAAGAACAAACTTCTCAAGATATTTTGTTAAAGGAAGGGAGATGTGGAAGCAACAATTCCTCCATCCCATCATCTCTTCCATCTCTACTTGGTCTTCTGAACTCCTAACAAAGAGCACATGTGCAATAAATGTTCATAGAAAATGGTGCCTCTTTTTCTTCTTGGCAAAATGAGCAGACTGCTGAAAACACACTGAGTTAGTCTGAAGGAAGAGATGGCTTAAGGTGGAGAATAAAGGGGAAGGAATATCTGGGTTCATAAATTAGTCAAGCACAGCCCTTCTCTTGAAGAAGACATTCTAAATTGGGTCTGAAAACAGCATTTGTTCTGATGTCAAAAAAACATGCTCTGAGCTAACCTTTCTGTGTTCTCTCTGCCACAGATAATCAAATTATGCATGGAATAATTTCATAATTTTATTTTCACCCGACAAGCACTAAATTATATGTAAAATCTGTTCCCATCAAGGAAGCAATTTTTTGTAGTAACATCTGCTGATATGTTCTTATTTTTAGAAAACTATTATATTCAAGTCTTATCCATCATGTTATAATTCTTAACAAACATGCAGAAATTTAAATGAAAGGATCTAAGCATTTGATTAACATATATTTATTATTTCTCTATATCAGACAGAGTTCAGGGCTGCTGCACGATTTGCCTCAACTTCCACAAGTCTGGTCTTTTACTTTGCCGCTAGAGATTATTTTGTTTGGCTTCTTATTTCTTCTTGCATATATCTACACTTAACAGAATCTCAGAGCGATTAGAGCTGGATGGCTGTCCAGGGCAGTATTTGGGGCAAAATATTTAGAACCGTCAATAGGAAGAAAGATTGTATTGTTGTCTCTATTCCTACAGTGCCAACCTCTTTGTGGTTTATGGAGCAGATCATATTTTTCAAGTCCCCAAGCATTTGTCCTTGCTGACCTATCGCCGTGGAATGCTCTTACTGTCCCCACGTACTCTCTTCACCTCAAGACCTGCTAAGTCTTTGGCTGCTTGAAGAAACTTTGCCTGACTCCTCCTCTCATTCCAGGATGGGTTAGCTGCGCCTCTGTTCTGCTAAAGTTCTCTGTCCTCCTTCTAGGGTCATGAAGAATGCAAATAGACTGCTTCTATTTCATCTGCTTTCTCCTCACTTTCCCTTCTTGAGACTGGAATTAGACCTTTGAGTTTCAGGCAAATATTAGGTTTTCAAGATTTTCTGTAGAAGAATTGAATATATAAATGAATAAAGCTGACAAGTAAAAGAAATCCAGTGTGATAGGCAATATGAAGATTGAAGGGTGTCTAAGGAAGACTGGGAGACCAGTTGGCTCCAGTGAGTCTCCCTTCCAAGATGCTGGCGGCAGAGATGTGTATGTTGGTAAGTGCATGCAGTGCCTAGGAGCAGTGGTTGTATAGGAGAGCTGAGCTCTTTATCTAACTTCATATAAACGCTTTCAGTATAGCAGATATGAATGCCACTGTTGCTTTCTGATGTGAAAAATGTTACATTTCCCTAAATCAGAAAATTTGGCTCTGTATTTTTACCCATATGGCTGGAAATTCAATGTCAATCATGTTTAGGAGTTTCCCTCTTACCCTCCATGGGTTCATTAAAGGATCGCCTGGTATATGAGGTGCAAGAAGCCTGCAGGGCCTTTGTCAGCGTCTCTGCTCCTTCTGCCGTGGCTCACCAGTTTTCCCAGACACTGGCCAGGCAGTATGTTCCAGCCAGACCATACATGCTCTTCAAGGTACTCCCCTTCTTTGACCACACACAGGCCCAGAATCCCTTATGAACTCAGAGGTAACTGTTGAGCCTCTAATGGGCATTCCAAAATCATTCCTTCCCAGCACTGATACAAAGGCAGTTCAGATCCCAAGGCCTCCCAGAAATCTGTCTGATTCCCACGCACAGCTCCCATCCCTAGCCTAAGGAAAGCCAAACTTCCTCCTTCATTAGGCAAATTCTGTGGTTCCAAATCCAAAGCCCAAAACAACATGTCCCGCTCCCATGGAAACACAATTCAGGGTAATTGTTGCCCCTGGAGTTGTGTGTCGGAAAAAGGAGCTGCAAACATTGGTTCTTTCTTTCTTAATAACTCACCTTGTTACATGGGTCTTCAGAAGTAATAGAAAGTTTTATCTGTCTCCCCCTAATTCTCCACCTACCCACCCACCCACCCGCAGTTCCGGTGTCTGTTTTTGCTCCATAGCAAGGAGACACTCAAAGCACAGAGTTTTGGCAGTTGTCCCAGTTTTCTTCATCCTGTTCATAGACTCCAAAGAAAACACATTTCTGACTCAAAAACAAGCTGAAGGTTTCAGTTGAAACCGCAAATATTTTCCCAGAGTCCACCATTTAAAATAAAAAGACTACATTTTAATTTTACACAATTTGTTCACCCAAAGTTCTCACAGCAAGACCGTGCCGTGGTTTTATTTGGTGTGCAATCTCAAGGCTGCTGCTAAACAGAATTATTTGTAAAAAAATAAAGCAGCCTTCCTTTCTGCTGATCCAAATCTCCAGAAAGGTCAGCATTTTTTTTTAATAACACTCCTAACAAATATTTATAAACTTGGCCCACGATTTATTTATTTATTATTATTATTTTTTGCAACATGTAGAATTCTGGCAAACATCACTCATGCTAGTCTCATTACTCAGGACTCAGCATTGACATTTTCTTCAAAGTATTTTACTTTGGTAGTCTAAACATACTCTAGATTGCCAAAGACATGCAGGATAAGATGCTCATCCATGCACCAGGCTGAAACTTGATCTTCTAGTTTGCTAGCTGCTGGAATGCTAATATACCAGAAATGGAATGGCTTTTAGAAAGGGGGACTTAGTAAGTTGGTAGTTTACAGTTCTAAGGCTGACAAAATGTCCCAATTAAAGCAAGTCTATAGAAATGTCCGATCTGAGGCATCCAGGGAAAGATACCTTGGTTCAAGAAGGCCAATGAAGTTCAGAGTTTCTCTCTCAAGTGAGAAGGCACATGGCGGACACAGTCAGGGTTCCTCTCTCATCTGGAAGGGCATGTGGCAAACACAGCATCATCTGTTAGCTTCCTTTCCTGCCTTCCTATTTCATGAAGGGAGGCGTTTTCCTTCTTCAAAGGTTGCTGGCTGGTGGACTCTCTGCTTCTCATGGCTATGTTGTTCTTCTCTGCTCTTTCTGAATCTCTCTTTTATAGGATTCCAGTGAGGTAATCAAGACCCACTAGAATGGGTGGAGACACGCCTCCACCTAATCCAATTTAACATCCACTCTTAATTGAGTCACATCTCCAGGGAGATGATCTAATTAAGGTTTCAAACATACAATACTGAATAGAGATTAGAAGAAACAGCTGCCTTTACAAAATGGGATTAGGATTAAAACATGGCTTTTCTAGGGTGCATACGTCCTTTCAAACTGGCACACTTGGCCTCATCATGGAAACAGTAGGGAATTAGTAAGGGGAGTTTCAGCCCTCTAATCCCATAGTATGATATTCTCTTCCAAATCTTAGTAACGGGTCCCCACGCCTATCTAACAAAACTAAAAGTTTGCCCCCATTCCATCAGTATGGCGTCTTCTTAAAATAAATATATTATGAAAACATGGACAGACAATATCAGAGACCAAAAATGCCTAACTACTGAATGCTGACTTCCCTTCCCCGCCTGTGGAGAATAATTCTACCACTGCCAACCTGTTTTGCGAGCATTTATGAGGCAACAAAAGCAAATAAAGGTCTGGGAATGTTTGCTTTGCACTGGGATAGACTAGAATTTATTTTAGGAAGAGAAAATGCTCAAGGTATAAGGAAAGGCAAGAAGCAAGGAAGTCTTTTTTAAATTGGGGGTGTCCCAATAAACCTTCAGGGGCTTGTTGCAGATTGAGGCTCCAAGGAGGGGGTCTGGAGTGGACCTTAAGGCGCGTTACCTGACGCAACTGTGTATTAATCCCCCTGGAAGATACCATAGTTTTTAAATATTAGATTTTAATTATTTAGTTTTTGAAGAGATTATATATTCACAAAGTTCAAAATTTAAAAGTACCTTAATGTTGCTTGGGAAAACGTCTGCCTTACACTCCAGGCACCCTGCCACTTAGTTCTCATCCACGGAAGCCATCCGTAACAGCATTTGCTTGTTTATCTACGAGAGCTATTTTATGCACAGCATGAGCAAACAGACATTTGTATAAACTCTCTCCACTCCCTTTTTTATACAAATAGTGGTATGCTACAGGAATTTTTCTGTACCTTGCTTTATTCTCTGTGTAATACTTGGGATATTATTTCATTTTATAAAAGAGATTCCTCATTTTTTCCTCCAGCTGCAGAGTATTCCATTCTGGAATGTAGCAAATATTATTTAGTCAGTTCTGCTTTTAAGAAATTTCCAATCATTTGCTATTATGCATATGATGCTACGAAATACTGTGCTTTTAATTTGTTTTGTGCCATGGACCCCTTTTCCAGTCTGGTGAAGCCTATGAACTTCTTTTCATCATAATATTTTTAATATATAAAATAAAATACTGAGGATTAAAAGGATATACAAAAATTTAGTATATATTATAGTATAATAGAATATCATTTTTAAATTTAGAAATACCTGGGCTTATTTATTAGTAAATTAAATAAGATCTAGCAGTGAGTCTAATAACCACCGGAATTTAAAAGTACTGATGAGCAAAATGATATTTTAAAATATGTGCAAAAACTGCAATATGGGCCATGGTGGCTCAGCAGGCAGAGTCCTCACCTGCCATGCCGGAGACTGGGGTTCAATTCCTGGTAGCTGCCCATGCAAAAAAAAAAAAAAAAAAAAACAACCCAAAAAACTGCAATATGATATAAAATATCTGTGATTTTTGCTGGTAACAAAGGCATAGGCTAGTAATACTGTTATTTCCTGCCTAGTTTTCATAATAACAGGAAATGATAAGCTTCAGTTAGGGTTTAGTGAAAATAAAAACGTTATTTTCCCCATTCAAGTTGAACCCCCTAAATTCTTCTGTGCACCCCTGCCTTATACATACATTGTTTCCTAAATGTACAAGTATGTTTGTAGGGTACATTCCTATAAGTGCTTTGAATTAGTAAGTGCTAATTCATTGGTAATTGGATGCATATTGCCAAACTGCCAGATGTACATAATCATTCTACCAGCATTGAATGAGGGTGTATTAGCAAGCATTCTCATCTTTGCCAATATGAGAGGTGAAAAGTAGTGTCTCGGTGTAATTTTATTTTGCATTTATCTTATTACAAGCAAACTTGGGCGTCTTTCCATGTGTTTAAAAACCATTTTCTTTTGTGCCCATGTTCTTTGTTTTTTTGTCCTATCGATTTGTTGGTGTGTCTGTTACATGCTGCAAACGCCAGGGGGCATGAGTCCCATAGACTTCAGTATGAACAGCGCCCCCTGGAGTTGGTAATAGGCAGGTCCTGATTGTTGGTCAATGAAGATTTAAATTGCTATCTATTATATTTTTCTCTCAGCCTGCAGTTTCTTTGAATCATTAGACTAAATTAAAATAGAGCCTGGGCTCCTTAGGACATCTATTAAATTTAGAGAACAAGATTGCCCAAGAAAACACTTGAGCGAATGCACAACAAACTGTTAACTGTAGTTATCTCTCGCGGGGGAAGTGGTGTCGAAGGGTATGGAAGGAATTTTTACTTTGACTTTTTTCAATGACGTATTTGTGTATTACTATATGAAATAAATGAATTAAAAGAGCGAAGATGCATGATAAAATTCAAATGATACAGGGAAGTGTAAAAACAATGGTACAAGAATCTCTCTCTCCTCCCTTCTCCCAACATAGGCACTGGAGATGCCTCCTTTGTACCATGTTCAAAAAGGTTTTTAAAATAATGTTTCCTACTTAAAGGAACCAGGGACCCCTGGAGACATGACTGATTTCAGGATTTGGGCAGGGAAAGTTCAAAGGAACCTGGTATATTTTGTTATACTAGATAGAAAGAAATGGCCAATGACTATCATATTAGGGCAAAAGGCTCAGGAGTTGAACTCAAGGGGGATCCGAGTGGTCAAAGATAGAGTAACTTGGGATCAATTAGTCAGGATAATAACTGTAATGGCTTGAAATACCATCGTAAAAAAAAATAATTGGTCACACAGAGAGGATTGATGGGACACCAACTAATTATTTTAAAAACTGATAAATCAAGAAAAAGGATCTAGCATCTGTCCTAACTTTCTTATGCGACCTGTGCCTCTTGATAATCAATCAATAGAAAAGAAAAAGGTTATTTTCTTAAAAGGAGTCCAGGGTGGTGTGACGGTGGCTCAGTGGCAGAGTTCTCGTCTGCCATGCTGGAGACCCAGGTTCAATTCCCGGTGCCTGCCCATGAAAAAAAAAAAAAAAAAAGAAAAGCAGTCTAGCTAATACATGAAGACAGAATGACAGAGTATACCATCTTGCAATTTCTAATGAATTATTGTAACTAAGCATTGATCATAAACAGCTGCGAACATCACCAAACCAAGGAGAGTGTCCATTCCTCCTAATGAAAGACCAGAAATCCACTGAAGGAATCATCACAGCCTTTCCCCTCCCAAAATCTGAACCTGAATCTGATGAAGTTTGTAGGTCCAACTACCAATTTATAAGATAGACAGACCTGTTAAATGATAGCATGAGTTTCTAAATTGGTGGAAACTCTACAACTTTCTTAAGCGAAGAAATTAAAAGGGGAGACCAAAATGGTGGGGAGAGGTAGTGTTAAGAGACATATCCATCCAACATAATACAGAGGCCTCATCTGGGCCTTGATTCAAACAAAATGTATAAACAAAGCAAAGCGATGTTTATAGCATTTACAGGAAAACTGGAAATTTGAACCCGGAAAGGCTATTTGATGATAATTCCTTGATATTACTAATCAAGGACTACTAATTTATAATGTTTTACATAATGTGAAGGCAGTTATAGTTAAAAAAAACTCATTCTCTCTACCTAGCAGGAAACTTACAGAAGAAACAATATGTCTGCAATATGTTTCAAATAATACAGGAGAGAAGGCAGTATTTGGGGTATGGATGCAGAGAATTGACCGTGAGTTGGTAATTGTTGGAGCTAGAGGAGGCGATCAGCAGAAGCATTATATGGCACAGTCTGATTTTGTGTATGTTTATCAAAAATTTAAGTAAACAAAATAAAATTAATAAAGATCAGTTTGTCTTGAATGAAGACATGTGGCATGAAAGCGGCTGAGAAATACCTCATTATGTTAGGTCCTACTGCCGCAAACTGCTTTAAAAATATTGGATTTGTAAAACACACATTCCTAACACTCCTTTCTACATTCCATAACTGCAGCTATGTAGTCTGGCACCCTAGTGCTCAGGCTGATGGGTTTGGAGAAGGCACATGAGCTAAAGATTGGGTGACCTTGGAAACAGCCTCTGGGTAGAGATGTAGCTTTCTGGAGGTTTCTTGGGGACTCCCCTTGGGATCCTCACTTGTGGGTGAGGTGAGTGAGGGAAGCAACTTTGAACATCAGGAGAAACTGAACCATAATGGAGTTTCAACGGAGGTCTTGGCTGATCCACGGGAGCTCTGAAGCTAGAGGGGTCTCCAGAGTTGTCTCCATTGAAGCAAGGAGGCCAGGTGTATCCCCACTCATCAGTCATTAGAAGTGGGTCTCTCTCAGGGAGGGAGCATACCTGGGGCAAGGCAGCTTCCTTAGACTGAGGGCAATGCCCAGGGAGAGGCTCAGCTGCAGATCGCTGACCCCATGGATGTGGGAGCAAGTGCCCGTGCCTGAAGGGGCACCGATAGCGTCCACTGCAGCATGTCCCTGCACCAACCCTGCAAACAGAGACTCTTCCTCTTGGGTGAATTAGTCACAAAGGGCATGAAATTCCTGACGACACACCAAACCATATAAAGCAATAAAGGATTTTGTGTCATTCACACTCATTGTAACTATGGGACACCGGTAGCATAGTATTTGTCAGTGGTCCCCAAGTTCTGGGGTTCCCAAAAGTCACAACAGGGCTCTTTGAAATATTTCAATATAATTTTAGTAATTTAAAAGTTATTCAATTTAATCATTTAAATTTGGCATTTAACATTTTTATTCTGCTATTTTCTTATTTTGTAATAACTAAAAAAGTTGCAAGAATAGTACCAAGAACTCCCATATATCCATTATCTAATTCACTCATTGTTAACATTTTCCATATATGCTTTATTATTTTCTTATATAACCATTATACAATGATCAACCTCAGAAAATTCAACATTGATACAAGGCTGTTATCTCATCCACAGTTTATATTCAAATGTCACCAATTCAAAGCTGTTCCGATAATGTCCTTCATAGCGATATTTTTCCCTCTAGTCCAGGAGATAAGCCAAAAGATGTGAACATCAGGGGGCAGGTCTCATGGGGGCCACACTGAAATCAGCAACAGTTTAATTTAATGAAATTTTATTGAGCTATACTCACATACCATGTAATCACTCACAGCATAAATTCAGTGGCTCAGGGTGGCATCATAGAGTTGTGCATTCATCGCCACAATCAATTTTAGAACATTTCCATTACTCCAAAAACATTTAAATAAAATTTAAAAAGAACACTCAACACATCCCAAACTCCTTATTCCTCCCCCTATTATTTATTTATTTGTCTTTATTTTCCTGCTCATTTGCCCATACACAGCACAGAGTGTCAGTTACAAGGTTTTCATAATCACATGGTCACATCGCAAAAGCCCTATAATTAGACAATCAGCATCAAGACTCACAGCTATTGGGCTTTGATTCAACAGTTCAGGTAGTTCCTTCAACGGTTTCAGGTATCTCCTTCTAGCTATTCGAATACACTAGAAACGGAAAAGGAATGTCTATATAATGCATAAGAAATGAACTCCGGAATGGCCTCTCAACTCTATTCTGAAATCCCTTAGCCCCTGAAACTTTACTTTGTTTCATTTCTTTTTATCCTTTTGGTCAAGAAGGCTTTCTCAATCCCCTGATGCTGCAACCCAACGTGGGAATTCTGTCCCATGTTGCCAGGGAGATTTGCACCCCTGGGAATCACATCCCACATAAGGCGGAGAGCAGTGAGTTCATCTGCAGAGTTGTCAGTCACAGTTTTGATGTGCTTATCTCACTGCGTCCTCGCACATGGTTCACATATCAATCAACTGTCATTATTGGCAATGTTCATTGAACCATTTGATTAAGGTGGTGTCCACTAGGCTTCTCTGAACTAAGTCACTCTTTTCTCCTTTATTAAGTACTAAGTATTTATTAGGAGATACTCTGAGGTAATGTGAATATTTCATTTTTTCACTGAAGTTTAAATTAACTAATGCCTGCATGAACTTGTGGATTCCTATTTTATTCAGTGAATTATAATCCATTTTTAATGTTCAAATTGTTCCAAATTGACCCTTGAAAGTCCCTTAAAGTTGGATCCTGTGTTCTTTTAACAGGGATTCATTATTCTTTGAGCACAACTTTACATTCCAGCCTAAGATATTCCAGGTTCATTTGTATTTTCCTTGCCTCAGCCCAGGAATCAGCCATTTCTCCAAAGAGCCCCAGTTCCTTTCATTGGAGAATGGTATTTAGAAGCCAATATTTGGGCTTTTGCAATAGGTGTGCTTTTATTTAAAATGGTCTTAACGCAGTGTGGCAGTACTTGTTCTCATCACACCAAGCACCCTAGATTGGAGGCTATATGATGTGATGGTTAAGAGTATGGGCTTTTGATTCCAATTGCCTGAATTCAAATCCTGGCCACAGTGGACAAGTTTTGAGGTCTTGGGGAAGTCACCAAACTTCTCATAATTTTATTTGCATGTATGATAATGATTATAACAGTGCCTTTCCCACAAGGTTGTTGTGAGAATTTAGAGAGTTGTACATGTAAAGCTTTTAGATTCATCGCTGGCACATAGTAATTGCTCAGTAAATATTTGTTGAATGAGTGATCCTCGTGTTGACCAGAAGCTCTGATTGAAGACTATAAATTTGCTAAAAATGTTCATCTCCTAGTGAGGCTATTTGTTTTTAAGCATTCCCCACAAGAATTCTTTAAAAGTTGTTTTGAATATATTCTGAGAAGCTATAACAAATCTCTGTGAAATGTCACATAATTTAATTCTAGAAAAAAAGTTTTCAACTTGTTCATGTTCTTCTCTCTTCTTCAATTAAAAAAAAGAAAATTGGAAAGGAACTCATACACACAAGCCTGGTGCCAAACCTAGATGTGACCATGACTGGGCCTGTCACTGCTGAAGACATTAAGTCATCACAGAAGACACCAGGGCTGTCGGGAAGAAGTTAGGAAATGAGAGGAGGAGGAGATGGAGAAGGACGAAGCCCTGCAATCACTCTGCCCTGGTGCTCTCACGAGTGGGTGTAAGAACCGCTGAAACCAGCATTTGCAAAAGAAAATCCAAGGCAAAGTTGGCATTCCACCTTCTGAGTTTGCTTTTTTATTTTTTATTTTTTTATAATTTTTGTATTTCATTTTTTTACATACCAAAAAACACCAAACAAACACAAACATTCTTATTTTGATCATTCCGTTCTACATATATAATCAGTAATTCACAATATCATCATATAGGTGCATATTCATCATCATGATCATTTCTTGGAGAATTTGCATCTATTCAGAAAAAGAAATAAAACGAAAACAGAAAAAAAATGTATACATACCATACCCCTTACCCCTCCCTTTCATTAATCTCTAGCATTTCAAACTAAATTTATTTTAACATTTGTTCCCCTGATTATTTATTTTTATTCCATACGTTCTGCTCGTCTGTTGACAAGGTAGATGAAAGGAGTATCAGACACAAGGTTTTCACAATCACACAGTCACACTGCAAAAGCTATATCATTATGCAATCATCTTCAAGAAACATGGCTACTGGAACACAGCTCCATATTTTCAGGCAGTTCCCTCCAGCCTCTCCACTACATCTTGACTAAGAAGGTGATATCTATTTAATGCGTAAGAATAACCTCCAGGATAACCTCTCAACTCTGTTTGGAATCTCTCAGCCATTGGCGCTTTATTTTGTCTCATTTCACTCTTCCCCCTTTTGGTCGAGAAGGTTTTCTCAATCCCCTGATGCTGAGTCTCAGCTCATTCTAGGGTTTTTTCTGAGCTTGCTTTTAATGTCTTCTCTCCAACTGGCATTTGTGCTTCAGATTCCTGATTTAATTACTCCAGGAGACAGCTCTCCTACAGCGTCTCACCAGAATAGCTTATTTGGTTCCTATTGGATAAGAAATAAATGCATTAGGGATATTCTAAACCGCTTGGTGTTATAGTTCCCTTGCTATTTGCACTCAAGTTTTCACACCTTCTAAGCCTGAAAAAGCAACTTCCAGATCTCAGTGAAGGCATTTTTGAAAAATCCTGACTCTAGAATCATTTAGAAATTTGAAACAGGCAAGGCAAACAGTTGAACTCCACAATGTGATGGACTTTCCATCAGGGTTCCCATAATAAGTGACTGTGTTTTTGTAACCTGACACAATGAAGGGAGTTGTCACTAGATGACTCAGCCAGTTAGAATCTCAACTCCCTTTTCTAGGGAGGAAATCGGAGGCATCATGTTTATATTAGATTCTAGAGTCATGCTTTCTCTGACTTCAGACCCCTGCCTCAGTGCCAAGGAGAGATTGTGTACAGAGAGACCGGAAGTAAAGCCAACTGTATACCTTGACCACACACACACACACACACACACACACACACACACACACACACACACACAATCTCCACTGCCCCACTGCTGTAAGGAGGTTCTTGGTAAAATTTCCTAGGACAATATCAACAGTAACCTGAGTTTTCAGTTCGTTCAGTATCGGTGGGGAATTTGCCGTGTTGGAATATGACTGACGCAAACAAAAACCAGTTTGACCGAGAGAGGCCAAGCCTCCGGGTCTAGGTGGAGTATTAACTCATCAACCTGGAATGACTGCTCGTAGGATGCTTGTGTTACTCTTTATTTATGTGTCAGCCTAGGTCTCTGCGAGAACTGAAGTCATAGAAGCAACTCAACAAATGTACAGGAGGAAGCTTTTTAATTCAGAACTTAACCCCCCCCCCCCCACACACACACACACAAACGCACACACACACCTGTCTGTCAACCAGGGATCCCTGGAAAGTGGAGTTTGAAAATCAGCTTGGAGCCAACCACCCTCCCCTCTTGCTCTTGTTTGAACTTCGACTCCCAAATGATAGAAGCACCACTGGGCTGAATTTTACCTGGCACGAAAGCAGGAGGGTAAGATTTCCATCTTTCTGAAAAATATCACTTTATATAAGGTGAAAAACCAGATAGGGAAAACCTTTTACCGATTGGACTACGGTAAAGGAAATAAAATAGTCTTTATTATTTCTCTCCTATACTAAATCTAAAGGAAATCGTCTTCTTCTTTTAAAATCCTCCATCTAGCTTAATTCTAACAGTTCTAATTTGCTACAATTAAATCAAGTTTGTTGAACACCGGCCATAGCCTTATTACTGAGCCACCCACCAGCCTTCTAATTATTTGACCCACGTTGGTGGAATGTCTTATTTGGAAAACATCAGGTTAACCTTAAAAGCATTTATCCAATTAACGTGGAACCTAAGTGACTAACATTTTGAAATTACATTATTCAGAGTTTCCAAATAAAAGGTCCTTATCTGATCAACATTTTTTGTCATAAAGGATGCCGTGAAGTCATCTAATAAGCCAAACTTGTGAAGGAAAGAGCACGAGTGTCTGAATCAGGCATCAAGCAGTAGGAATCCAGAGCATGGACTCCACTGCACACTTAACCCATCTGAGCCTCAGTTTCCTCATCTGTAAACAGTTTCACACACAGGAGCTATAAAATTAAATTACCACCCGGGAGTGACTGGCACGTGTCTTCTCTGCACATTAGCATATTGTCCCTTCTCTTGCTTCACTCGCCCTGCCCCTATATATACAGAAACTGGACAAATATTGAGCAGGCACTGTGAACAGTTTTGTCATTGTGTTCCAAGGGCAGCTGGGATCTGGGTAGGTGAACCAGCAGAGAGAGAACTTTCACCTTTGCCCAGGAAGGCTCTGGTCTTCCACAAGAGAAAGGGAGGGCCAGAGAGCCATCTGGTTGACCAGGGTCAAAATGCACAATGACTGGATTCATCAGTTTGTTTGTCTGTTTATTAGAGAAATTGTGAGTTTATAGAGCAATCATGCATAGAATACAAGATTCCCATATGCCACCCCATCACGAACACCCTGCATTGGGATGGAACACTTGTTACAATTGTACCATTTTTTTATACATTGTACTATGTTTATAAGAGTACATTTTTATAATTGTACTATTAATTCAAGCCCATGGTTTAACTTAGGGCTGTTTGTGTAGTGGGGTTTCATGGATGTTTTAAAAAATGTCATGCTGTCACCATATATACAACCCAATATTTCCCTTTTTAATCATATTCAGACTTGTATTTCAGGGCTGTGAACTATGTGCACAAAGTTGTGCTCCCATCATCACCATCCATTACCAAAACATTTCAATCATTCCAAATAGGAACCTTGTACATTTTAAGCCTTAACTTCTCATTCTCTATTCCTACACCAACCCCTGATAAACTATATTCTAGATTCTGAGTTTACTAGTTTGCTTATTCTAATTGAAATCCGTGAGATCACATAGCATTTGTCCTTTTGTGTCAGGCTGATTTCACGCAGCCTAATGTCTTCAAGGTTGTCCATGTCGTCATGTGTATCAGGACTTCATTCCTCTTTATGGCTGAATAATATTCCATTGTCCGCACACACCGCATCTTATTTATCCATTCTTCAGTTGATGGGCACTTGAGTTGCTTCCATCTTTTGGCAGTTGTCAATAATGTTGCTATGAACATCAATGTACAAATAACTGTTCCAGTCCCTGTATTCAATTCTTTTGGGTATATATCTAGTAGTAAATTACAGATCATTGGTAGATCTATACTTAACTTTCTTAAAAACTGTCAAGCTGTCTTCCACAGCAGCTGTACCATTTTATGTTGCCACTAAGCAATGAATGTGTATTCCTATTTCTCTCCATCCTCTCCAACACTTGCTATTTTCTGTGTTCCTTTTATTAGCAGCCATTCTAATGGGTGTGTAATCATCTGTTTTAATCATTTAAGTTTTGTCATTTTATTTTAATCTTCGGCTTTTCTTCTGTTTTGAAAGTTACTTCTGTGGGCCTCAGAAGACTCATTTATAGAAGTAGAAAGTTGGACCACCTGACACTTGGGTTGACTTCACCTTCTGGCTATTGTAAATTATGCTGTTACACACAGTGGTGTGCAATTATCTGTCACAGCTTGCAATTCTTTGGGGTGTCTATCCAGGAATGGATTACCAGGTCATATGGTAATTCAATGTTTTACATTGTGAGGAAATACCAAATTTTTTTCCATAGCTGTTGCACCATTTTACATACCCACCAGTGATGTATAACAGTTCCAGTTTCTCCACATCCTTTCCAACACTTGTTATTTTTTTAGTATTAGTATCCATCATAGTGAATATAAAGGATATACCTCATTATGGGTTTTGTTTGCAAGGTAAAGGGCAATGATGTTGAGGAGTTTTTCATGTGTTTATTGGCCATTTGTCTATCTTCTTTGAAGAAATGCCTGTTCAAGTGCTTGCCCATTCTTAACTGAGCTGTTTGTCTTTTTTGTTGTTGAGTTGTAGGAGTTCTTTAAATATTCTTGATATTAAGCCTTTGTAAGATATAGAAGCAGCAACTATTTTCTTCCATTCTATTTATTATCTTTTTGCTTTCTTGATACTGTCCTTCGATGCACAAAAGTTAATTTTGATGAAGTCCAATTTATCTATTCTTACCTGTTTTTCTGGTTTTAACTCTTAAGTTTAAGTTACTGATCCACTCTGAATTAATTTTTTGTATATGGTATTAGGTGGGGGGTCCAATCTGATTCTTTCGCATGTCCATTTATCCCAGCACCATTTGTTGAAGAGACTATTGTTTCCCCATTAAATGGTCTTGGCAACCTTCTTGAAAATCACTTGGCCATAGGTATGTCAGTGTATTTCTGGATTCTCAATTCTACTCCATTGGTCTGCTTGTCTTTCTCTATTTCAGTACCATACTGCTTCTGTTACTGTGACTTTCTAATAAGTTTTGAAATCAGGAAGTAGGAGTCCTCCAACTTTGCTCTTCTTTTTCAAGATTGTTTTGGCTCTACCCCAGGAATTAGTCTTGAAGCCATATTCTATGCATCAAATGACCAGGAGAGCTAATCATAAGCAGCACATAACTAGCCGCTTATGTAAATAATGAATAAAACTGGCAATTTTCAGTTAAAACAATGTCAATTTTGCTTGACTTTGCATAAGGCGTTTTAGTTTTCCTTTAAAACAGTAATCTCATAACTGAACATACATACTCAGCTCCTCTATTCAGTTGAACAAAAATTAGCAAATCTTTATTGAGAGCCAACTAAATGCCTGATGAGGGGAACCAGCTGTTGTGCCTTTGAAGAAAAAAGTATTAAGTCCTGATCTCTGAACCCTCAATAGACAGGGGAGGTTGACGCAGACAGACATCGGTGTCCAGTCGGGGTTGCCATGGAATGTGTTCAAACACAACATGGGAGTGATGTACAGGCCTGAGGGGGTGTGGTAAGGGTGTCCTGGAAGGCTTCATGGAAGAAGTGGTGCATTCCCCCAGGCCAACAAGATCTGGGTGGGGTGGGCAGGGCAGGCTCTGCAGGGCAGTGGGTCAGCATTCTCCACCCATGGGGCTGACAAACATCAAAGACCTGTGGTTCTGTGATGCAGTAGAAACTGTTCCCTTCAAGTTGTTCATGGGTTGAGGGTGATTCCAGAGGGGACGACGGGGATAGAAGTGAGATTTATATACAACTTTGAACTCCAATATCTTAAAATTTGGAGGGAAAGATAATAAAAGGTCCAAAGTATATTGAAGTGATGGAATCCCAAAGAAGTCATGTGGTGGTTTGAAACTGTAGGTACCTTAGAAAAAACATGCCCTTAGATTTAATCTATCCTGTGGGTATAAAGATATTGTACATAGGACCTTTTGGTATGGTTACTTCAGGTGTGGCCCACCTCAACCAGGATGGGTCTTAATCCTATTACTGGAGTCCATATAAGTGGAATGAAATTCAGGCAGAGAAAGAGAAAGACACAGAGAGCAAGAAGCTGAAAAGGAACTTGGAAGAGAAGGAAGAGACCAGGAGACACCACCATGTGCACTGTCATATGACAGCAGCCAGCCCCAGAGTGCCACAGCCTTTGGGGAGAAAGTACCAGCCTTGATGATGCCTTGATTTGGATATTTTACTGCCCTCAAAACTGTGAGAAAATAAAATCCCATTGCTTAAGCCGAACCATTCATGGTATTTGCTTATACAGCCTAGGAAACAAGACAAATGACTATCATGAATCATAAATAGACTGGAGACATCTTGCCTGGGAGAGTGCGCTAATGAAAAAAGTAAGTAATAAGTAGCATTTATTGAGTGACTACTAAGTGCTGGGTACTTCATGATGTACTCATGTTGACGCACTGCTGCTCATCACAACTCTATGAGGTAGGCCTTGTCATTATTCATCTCAGACAGGTCTGCTCCCTCCTCCCTCTTCCCTGCCTGTTTGTCTTCTTAGCACTTATCACTATCTGGCACACTATGTATTTTACTTCTTCATGTTTTTTTCTTTTTCTTTTGTCTCTCCTTCTAATAGAATGGGAACACCTTAAGGGCAGGAATTTTTGTTCAGTTGGTTTTGTTTACTGCTCTATCCTCAGCACTTAGAAAATGTAGTAGGGGCTCAATAAATAATGACTGAATGAATAGATGATAGAAGCTAAGGTAGAGAATTGTTAATAACTTGCCCCAAACCAAACAGTCTGAGCAGGGACAGTAAGTAGCCTTTTAGTGACATTGTAGGCTCACAGAGAGGCATGACAAAATTGAGGGTGGAAGGACTGGTACATTAGCCTGATAAAGAAGGATTACAAGCTCATGAATTCACTCAATGAATGTTCACTGAGCAACCAGTCGTGAGCCAGGCATTGTTGCAGGCTCTGAAATTGGTGGGCAAGGAAGAAAAGTTCCTGCATTCAGTGGGGAAAGTAGGGAAGACAGACTGAATAAACAGGAAACAAACAAACATGGAATAATGTCAGGGATGGTAAATTCTGTGATAATAGGACACGGTTCTGTGATGGGGAGTGGCTGGGGGCAGGGACGCAGCATCCTTAGACAGAGGCATCAGAGACAGCCTCTTCAAGAAGGTGACATATCAGCAGAAAGCTGCAGCATGAAGCTCCAGGAGAAGATGATGCTCAGGATAAAGAACAAAGACAAGGAGGCTCTGGGTGAGGGCTGGGGGATGGACTGAAACCCTCAAAGTATCCGTGGAGATGGAAGCTCAGCACAGGACACTGAGCCTGAAAGTGAAAACTGCAATTTGCTTCCCAAAATTTGTACACTTGCCGTGCGTCCTGCTAGAGGACCAGAGCTGTGACTCCCAAAGTTGGGGAGCATAAGAATCATTTAGGGGTTTGTACAATATGCAGACTACTGGACCCCAACCCCAGAAATTCTTGTTGTGCTGTGGGTGGGACCAGAAATACCCATTTGTGATGCAAGTGGTCCCCAGACAGGCCATACTTTGAGAAACGTGGAAGAACATTCACTAATGGGCTTCATGAACCCCCAGAAATAAAAAGGAAAAGGGTGTGTTTGCATGTAAGTACATATTTTTTTTTGGTAGGGAGAGGCCCCATACCATTTCAAGATCCTCAAAAATGTAAGAACTACTGATCAAGCCCTGTCCTTCACCCTCCACACTAAGGAGCGGAACCTCAGGCATGTGACTTGCCTGAGTCCACAAAGCCAGCAAACAGCTGAGTTGAGGTCTCACTCCCAACTTTCTATTCCTGAGCCCCTCACTCTCTTCTCCTTGTTGTGCTGACTGTAGGGGATGGGTGGAGAGAAAAAAGAAATTTAAGCACTTGAGGGCAAAGTCATCAAAGGAACGTTCTCCCCCATTTTGGTCCCAGGTGGGATAAGTAGTAGAGCAGAGGGTTAGAATTCGGGATGCCTCCCCAAAGGAACCAGTTATTCATGGGTCCTGCCAGGCACCGTCACCTCTGGATTCCTGTCTCCAAGTCTCCAAGAAGGCATCCAAGCCCTATTGTTAGATGTGTGGTGGTGGCGACAGAGTCGCATCCTGTGAGGACCTGCCCCCCTGGGCTTGAGCTGCTGGGGCTGTTCCAGGCTTCCCACGTGCAGCCTGGTCTTCCATCTGGTTTTCTCAAGTCAGTCTAGAGCAAGGCCCTCAGCCCTGTTTCCTTACCCTGTGCTTCCTCTCGCCCTCCTGCCCACCCTGATCTCATGTCACTGACCTGGGGTGACCCCTTACATTTGGTAAAAGCTCTGGCCCTCTAGTTTGTTCATACACTCTACATTCTGGCCTCAATCTCAGCCTCCAGATGCACCAGCCCTGCTCACCTCCTTCTCAGCTAACAGCTCTCCAAGCTGGCCCCCAGCCTCTCCTCTGGACTCTCTCCTGAACTCATGACATGGTCCCTCCAGCTCCAGCACCAACTGGCCACTCTGCCCTACCCTCATCCGGTCGGCTGGGGCCATCTGCTAATCAAGGGCTGAACTTAATTTGTGTCCAACAGAAAAAAAAAAAAAAAAACCTCGTCTAAAAGCTTTCCCTGCCTTTACCTGGTGAGTCTGTGGCAGCTGGTCTTCAAGTCACAAGGAGTGATCAATGGCTCATAATTGATCTCCAGTCATTCCGGGTTCTCTTCTTTGTTTCCTTTCTCTGCTTTCCAACTCCCTTTCTGCTCTCTTCCTTTCTTTTCTATCTTTTCCCCTCTCTCTCTTCCTTTTTAAATGCCTTAGACCTTCCATGCTTCTTCCTGGCATTGCTTCCAGCAAAACCCAGGAATGAAAAAGTGGCCATTGTATTGACTAATGCCACTTTGGTTTCGGTGCCAGATCTGTTTTAGAGGAAGATGAGATGTCTGCCTGCAGCCAGGGAGGCTGGACATGGGATGGGTCCTGCAGCAGGAAGACAAGACTCTTGTGGGTGACGGCTTGGACACCTTGGCTTTAACAGGGAAGGAAACCAACTCAGAGAGCTTAGGAGACTTGCCTCCGGGTCGCCAATGAAATCAGGGCAGATGTGGAAATGACCCTGAGCGCCCGGGCTGGAAGCTGTCCAGTAGCCGAGCAGGACTGCAGCCTTTCAAAGCGTCAGCCAGAGCAGGCCGGTTACCCTGCGGATACCAGGCAGGTACTGGAAAGTTGCTGTATTAGACGTCCCTGCGGATGCGCTGTGCTGCGAAGGAGCTACACAGTGAATGCCTTGTAGAGGATTCATCACTCTCCCTCTCTTTCCCGTGACTGAGGCTGTTTCTCACGTCCTGCCCCTGGTTTCGCTTGTCCGGAGAATTTCATTCGAATCCCCACCCCTCAACCGGAGCCTGCAACCAGGACCAATGAAAGCAAAGTACCTCATCCACCCAGTGAGTAAGAGCGCCCAGTATTTAAGGAGTTACAGGAATGGGCTGAGAATCTTTCGCTTTCTTCTCAGCCGGGCGTACTGTTATCTGATTTGGGGCATCACTGAGCCGAGGACGGGAGTAAAGGGGAAAAGCCCACAGCCTCTCCCACCAGCATGTGCTACGGCAAATGCGCGCGATGCATCGGACACGCGCTTGTGGGACTCGCGGTGCTCTGCATTGTAGCTAATATTTTGCTTTACTTTCCCAATGGAGAAACAAAGTATGCCTCTGAAGACCACCTCAGCCGCTTCGTGTGGTTCTTTTCTGGGATCGTAGGGGGCGGCTTGCTGGTAAGTGGCTCAGAACGATTGCAGCATGAACAACTTCTCTCCTGTTGACCAGATATTTTCATCGTGTGTTTTGTAAAGTTTGCTGTGATTCATGTTCCCAAAATCCAGTGATTTAGGTTCACGCGTCTTTGAAGGCAGATTATACAAAGGTTACCATGGGCATATTGTATTAATTTTATTAGCTGTTGTGTTACAGAATCGTTGTTCAAAGTAAACTTTCCAGCTTTCCAGCTAGTAAAAAGATAGTAGCTTTTAAATCAGATTTGAGAGACTATAGAGTTTCTAGTACCGGAGTGGCTAGTCATTTTTAATTAGCTCTGGAGCAGGGAGAGGTTGGCTGGCTCTCTGGATAAATCAACAAGTTTTCGATCCAAACTCTCTGCTGCTTATTCTCAGGCATATGTGGCAAGAAAAAAAAAAAAAAAAGATCTTTGAGTGCGTTGCTATTTAGAAAGAACTATAAGTTTGGGGTTTTTTTTTGTTTTCTGTTTTGTTTTTTGTTTTTTTTTCCTTTATGTAATCCTGGGCTGTGGTGTCCAGGAAAAAATCCTACAGTTAGTAGCAGATCAGTGTGTCTGAAGCTAATAGTGGCATGTGTTGTTTTTTCCCGAAGTTTGTTTTTAATTGAATTGAGAGGAATTTGTCTGCCAGCCTGGGAGCTGAAAGTATTAGCTTCGACCACAGCATGGAAAGAATGTGATCAAGCTTGAGTTTATTATTTTTAAATGGTTGGCTTGAGAATTATAAAGGGAATTTTTGTGGATGGCTAATACCATACAGATTTTTTTCTTAGTCAAGTAAATGATATTAAAATATTTTAGCCTAAATCGATAATTGCAACATGGCAAATCTACTTTGAATTTAAGGTTTCCCACCATGTTAATACAATTATCTGTCCTTAACTTCACACTTGTTAAGCTTCTTTTGATCTTGAGTTCAAAGTATTTCAAACTTTCCTTACTTAGAGCTATCCTATTTCTGTTCTTTTCTTGATGACCGATAGGAAATAAATATAAGCAAAAACCTTACTTAGAGCTTTATTTTAAGCTAAAACCATGCAACCTTATCTTAAAAGAAGCTGTTCATGTTTATTTTAAGAGCTTTCGTCTCTCCCCTTTACAAAAATATTTCAGTTAGTCTATTAAAATGCTGGTATCTTCTACATTTTACAAGAAACAAAATCAGATTTAAAGAGACAGGGTTTAATCATGCCATAACAGATTTTGTAGGTGGGACCTATGAATCCCTGTGGGATAGCCAAATTTATTGGTTACGATTTCACCCCTTCCATTCTCTACCCTCATCCTATCACTTAGACACATTACCTGAAAATTAGCAAATATTACATTTAGCATTTCTTCTCCTTCAAGTTTTTCATCTTTGAGATACTTGGTGAAATTAACCCCAAACCAGTCAACGCTGTCAGAAGGAAATATATTGTACGAGAAGATGCTTAGCTGGACCTATGCGGACTTAAGAAGAGACAATGACTTGCCTTTGGTTGTTTCTTAACCAGATGCTCCTGCCAGCGTTTGTCTTCACGGGGCTGGAAGAGAGGGACTGCTGCGGCTGCTGCGGCCACGAAAACTGTGGCAAGAGCTGCGCGGTAGGTGTTCCACCCCAACCCCAAACCCAGGATGGAAAATGTCTCCCAAGATGCTGTCGTGATGCTCTAGCGAACCGCTTCTTGTGTGTCTCCTTTCCCTAGATGCTTTCCTCTGTACTGGCTGCCCTCATTGGAATTGCAGGATCTGGCTATTGTGTCATCGTGGCAGCCCTAGGCTTAGCGGAAGGGCCAAGATGCCTTGATTACCTTGGCCAGTGGAACTACACCTTCGCCAACACGGAAGGACAGTACGTAATCACTCCGCGCAGGCCTCGTGTGTTAGCTACCCACATGTGTATAGTGGTAGTCCCATCAAACTAAAAAGGCACTCTACCATCCATTCGTCCACTCCCCCAACCAGTGTTTAGTAGCACTGACTTAGTGCCAGCCACTGCTTGGCCAGTGGGTTTCCAAATATGGATGTCCGGTCCCTGATCTGGAGAAGCTCCATGCTAGGCACAGAGCCAAGTGTCTTTATGGATTCACTAATTCAGTCCTCATAATAACCTTATGAGGTCATTCTATTACTCCCATTTTACAGATGGGCAAATGTAGGCACAGAAAGATGAAGTCATATTGCTAGGAAGTGACAAAGTCAGGATTTGAACCCAGGGAGTTTGGCTGTGAAGTTTGTGCTCATATGTTGTGTGCACGATACCAGAAAAATGATTGATTAAATCTCACGTTTTACTATTTTATAAGGAAACACTGTGGAATGCTTAATAATTTTGATGGCAACTATATGAATTTACCTAAACCCCAGGGCAAATCATACCCCATACACACACACACACGCACATACACACTCACGTATGACGTAACTAGAGACAGTGTGCTTCTGATTGGAAGTAATTGGGCCACATGAGATCAGTCTTATTCGCAACTTCAACATCAGGGTAATTTAAGAGGTTTAACTGGTTTTTACCTATATTTATTTCCTATCAGTTATCAAGAAAAAAACAGAAATAGGATAGCTGAGGAAAACTGGAGTACATGGTGATGAATGCATAACATCCTTCTTTGGAAAGAAGTTGATTCTCAGTTTACCTTTTCCTTGGGACTTGGTCTTCTTTAACAGAATTTTGAAAGTTTTAGTGTTGAGATTCATGAGTGAAAATAATATTAATGATGAATTTGAGTTGGCCTTTTTTACTAAGAGTTTTTGTCACGTATGAATTATATAGTGTGTAGTGAAGTCATAAGTTCACGAACTTTGGAATTTGACCTGGATCCAAGTCCCAACTCTGCACTTAACCTTTGGGTCACCAGAAAAAAGCGAGCTGACCTCTCTGCCTCCCGGTGCTTCCTCTATTAAGTGAGACTGATGACAGCTGCCATCAGTCTTATTTTACCTCTGTACACAGGTTGCGTATATGAAATGCTCACCAAAGAGGCTACTCCATCATGAGCATTGCCACTGAGAATTGTTCGTATTATCCACTAGCTTACAATGAAACAGTCCAACAGTAGCCTCCAAAGGAAAAGCAGGCACTTACAGGAGTGTGAAACTCTGTTGTTCAAAATCGTTATTGTTCCGGCCTTTTTTTTTTTTGTGTTCAGAACATACTGAACATACTAGAAGAAAACGGTTCTTCATGTATGCACTAGTGTACGAAATTAACCTACATACCCACCTCTAAGACAAAATCATGATTAATCCAGCTGGAATGCAGAGAGAAGTGGGAGTACAAAAAGTTTTGTGATTTTTAACTAGCTATTTGATTGTATGCCCGTCCCATGAGCCACCTCAGCTTTCTGCAAGAAACCTTGTCCCACTCCTCTAACATTCATCATTTCACCAGGCCTGGGGATGTCACTATGGGGATGACTAAACAGTCACAAGCCACAGTTACTTAATAACCAAATGGAGCCAAATAATTTTTTGACATTGTGACCTGAAAATACAGATTTTTTCCCCACTGAAATGCAAAAGGATAGACATGTTTCATGGACACATTGAATTTCTGACTGGTCCTATGAGCCGTTCCCAAAGTAGGTCTCTAATTCCAAGACCTTTGTTGTGGTGCAATGAGTCCTAGTCAACTAATGGAATCCTATTGTATTAAGAATCCACATATTCTATGAGATCGCAAAGGCTGAAATTCTAGAATGTTAATCAGAAGTAAAAGGATTCAGAGTGGAAGAGTATCTGGCTCTCCAGAAAATGTCCTACGTGCCGGTATTGAATAATTTTTAAAATGTGTTGGACACCAGGCGGGCCATGGTGGCTCAGTGGCAGCATTCTCGCCTGCCATGCCAGAGACCCGGGTGTGATTCCCAGTGCCTGCCCACGCAAAAAAATAAATAATAATAAATAAGTAAAATAAAATGTGTTGAATGCCTACTATGTGCCTGACACTGTGCTAGGTTTAGGTATAATGTGTTGAATACCTACTATGTGCCTGATACAGTGCTGGGTATAGGTATAATGTGTTGAATACCTACTATGTGCCTGACACAGTGCTGGGTATAGGTATAATGTGTTGAATACCTACTATGTGCCTGATACAGTGCTGGGTATAGGTATAATGTGTTGAATACCTACTATGTGCCTGACACAGTGCTGGGTATAGGTATAATGTGTTGAATACCTACTATGTGCCTGATATAGTGCTGGGTATAGGTATACAGGGAGGAATAGATCTAGTTCCTACCTTCATGGGGCTCAGATTTACGGAATGGAGAGATACGGTAACAGATGTACTCCCTGGAGAAGGTCAGGTGACCTTTGTCTATGGGCACTTTTCCCAACCTGTTACCCTGTCATCGGCTCTGCTGCGTGCAGATCACCTATTACTTGTCTCGTTCCTTAGATGCTACACTCTTCCAGGACCAAGCCCACGCCTTGTTCACTATTAATTATATCCAAACCCAGACCCCACTGGACACTGCCTCCTCTATAATCTTTGCTGCAAGAGTGATGGGACCTGCCACACAGTACTATAGATGCATGGAAACAGCACTGTGAAAGTAAAGATGAGATATCAAATTAGACAGTTTGATTTCGTCTCTGCGCTTCATATTGCAAATTAACTTATTCCTTAAAGGCAAAAAAAAAATTTTGTCCAAAAGGTTTCAGCTGAACAACTCTTGCATGTTAGGTCTCCAAGCTTGCTGGAATTTGATAAAATTTTCAGATGGAACTAATTGAGTTTTTTTTTTTTTTTAACATGGGCAGGCGCCGGGAAATGAATCCGGGTCCTCGGGCATGGCAGGCAAGCACTCTTACCTGCTGAGCCACCGTGGCCCACCCAAACTAATTGAAATCAGTACTTTAATGTCCAAAAAAACTATATAAAGATTATATTTTCTAAGTAAATATTCACCCAACTTAGGTAACAAAGTCCTACCTGACACACAGGCAACATTTAAGCAACAAGATGGGCGAAAGGAATGAAAAAAAAATCACCTACTATGCCACTACCGTAACACACAAATTATTTTTATTTTTCCACATCTGCCTTTAGTTCACATTCACGTATACACATGAATTGCAACCAATTTTAAACATAGCATACATACAATTTTGCATTCTTATATCTTAAATAATAATTCCTGTGTGCCTTCTGGAGATTATAAATGCCATTATAAGGAGAGGATTCCTTACCACAGAATCCTAGATTAGGAATAAAAAGTAAAAAATTTTAATTTTATCACTGTGACACTATCTGGACTAAATTCCCCATTTTGAGGACTGATTTACAATGGAAAGAATCTGATCTAGGCTATTGGAGTAATTCATTTTTTTTTTTTGAGCAAAAAAACAGCTACACAAGAAGTAGCCTATGAGACATCCCATGAGGTATGATCACACGTCAGAAGTTTCTTCTTATCCACAGGTACCTTTTGGACAGTTCCACATGGTCTCAATGCATTGAACCCAAGAACGTGGTGCAATGGAACGTAACTCTGTTTTCTATCCTCTTGGCTCTTGGTGGCATCGAATTCATCTTGTGTCTCATTCAAGTAATAAACGGAGTGCTTGGAGGTACATGCGGCTATTGCTGCTCCCGCCAGCAGGTAAGAACCTGTGCGAAAATGACATGGCCTGTCGCTGGTCTATCCAATTGGCATCATACACCATTGTTGTCATTGTAGAGAACAAGCAGATCCAAACCCTGCTCAACCTACCAGCGTTTATTGCTCTATCAGCTTTGTGGCAAAGCGTCCATACACATTCAGGTTTTTTTCACTCAATTATAAGCTTCCTTGAGTCTCATGGTCATGGGTTATCTTAGTTCTTCATTGTTGGTTCTAGGTGTTAGGAGCAGGCCACCTTAAGCTCAGTGTCTTCTTATGGGTCCAAACCACTGTCCATGTCATTATCCTGCCCTGGCTACAGAGAGACAAAGGAGGTGTCCTCCTTTTTACTTGCCCTCATGCTCCCAATGACTATATATGCAAACAATAGCAGCCTTCATTTTTCCAGGCACGGCACTGGACTCTTTTTGTGTGTCACATCCTTTAATCCTCACCACAACTCTGAGGCAAATATTATCATTAAACCCATCTTCCAGATGAGACTATTGCACAAGAGATGAAGCAGTATGTCTAAAATCACCTGGTTGGAAAGTATCAGGTCAAACCCTGGGCCATTTGATTCCTACACTCCTGCTCTTAACCTGAATGTGACACTTGCTGTCTCTTAGACTTTCTAAAATTCCTTCCTAATAAGGAGCCACAGAAATGCCTTAAACAGCTAAGCAAAAGGAATTCTCCTAGCCTTTGAATAGCAGTTCATGAAAAGCCTTTCACTGTGAAAGAAAACCAGGAAGCACTTGTTTCCTGGGGATATGATTTAGGAGAGAAAAAATGCATTTGTTAGAAATAAGGAAAGTCCTTGTGTCTAAATCCTCCTAAAAACATATATTATTGAATTGATGGAAATCCAACTTTGGCCCCCCAATTTTTGGTTTGTTTTATGTCTTATTCTGTGAAACAGGATTAAGTAAACAGAAGCTAAGTTATATTTTGCCAATCATTTACTTCCCTGGTTCAAAGTCTTTTCTCCTAATTTTCTTTTAAAATACAACAAAAATCAATGTAAACTAAAAACCCATTGCTACCCTGAAAAACTTTATTGTAAATAAGTGGAAGCTCTATTTAATTTTTGAAGGGAAAAATCTAGTTTTCCTTATCAGGCAAGCACAGCAAAATTAATAATTTCTTTGGGATCTTGCCAAATTTCCAAGGAAACAACAGTGTGGGAAATCTTCAGTATGGAGTTGTTTTCAGAGAATGCATGGCAGAAAAGAATCCTCTCGGGATTACTGTCTTGTGACCTATATATACCCTTGAATTTCGTACAGGACAGAGTTTAAACGAAGCAAGGCCCCTGGGACATCAGTGCTAGTACATTTTGGGGACTTAAAATGCCAATGACAAAAATTGCTGAAGTGAATTGACAGGGGGTGTCACTGGTCTTTGAGTGGGAAGCAAATGGTCCCTCTGGGCTTCCTATCTGAGTCACTATAGAGAGGACTTCTTTATAGACGCTGGAGAACAGATCTGTTACCTTTGTTGATAGAACAAAAGACACATTCAACAGGCAGGGCTTTTATTGTAGAAGAGAGTCCCCTAACTTGGTAGCATTTAATTTGAAAGGTTACCAACATTGAATCCACTTCAGGGTGAAACTCCCATAGTGTTATCTTTTAAATCCTAAAATTAAAAACTCATAGCAGGGGGTGCGAGGTTTGTTCAGTGGTAGAATTCTTGCCTGCCATGTAGGAGACCCGGGTTCGATTCCCGGCCCATGCACTTTCCAAACAAACAAACAGCCAAAATAAACCAACGAAAAGCCAAACAAAAACAAAAATTCAACAAATGGTGCTGCAATAAGGGATATGCACATGGAAAAAGAATGAAATGTGACCCCTGCCATACAGCATACAAAGAAAGCAAAAAAAGGAAAATAACCCATAGCAAACACATTTCAAAGTCAACCCAGCGTTGGTAACCTGCAGTTTACATTGGCCCTTTCTGCAGTTTTTACTCAGGGACAACAGCAGGGTCCGTTTGTTTAGGCAACATTTCGTGAGCTTTGTCTAAGCCCACAAGATGTTGTTTACCAAAGCTCTGCCGAAGTTGAAATCGGTTGGCTTTATGTTTGCTTGAAACAGAATTTTAAGGCACTGAAATGTCATCTTTGTTTATTTAGCGTGATCTTAACTTACTGCATACTTCATCTTCTTTACAGCAATATGACTGCTAAAAGAACCATGGAGACAGCACCAATCCTCCTTTAATTCACTGTAATTTATATATTTTACTTGTATTAATTCGTAAAACTTTGTGTTAGTGTATCATACTCCACATAGTCTACTTTTATATACGTGGATAAAGACTGTTATCTTCACGCTGTGTCCGTGTTTGAACAAAGGAAACAAACTTTTTTAAAGGAAGGAGTGAGCTGCCTGCACTCTGGAGGTAACCTTAACTAAGCTGAGGGACGGTGCTCAGTGTATCTGAGATGGACTGAAGAAAGGCTTTCGAGAAACATTACAAGGATAAAAATCACATTCCAATTACTATTGTATATATGTGTGTGTGTTTTTTAAATGAAAGATTTCGAGTTCTTTTTTTTTAAGACCCAAAAGGAGAAAACCAGACTCCAAAAGATGTACTTTTTCACTGTTTATATGGTGTTTCCCTTTCATTTGCCTACAAATCTCTCAGGAAGAGGCCTTTGGAACAAACAGCTGCGTGTTCCGTGAGAGGCAGCTGCTTGCGTAGGGATGGAAAACTGACCGCTGAAGATGCTCTCAGCCAAATGAATGAGTCACAATATGCAAAGCTGCTGGCTGCAGTGAGTCTGACTTGATCCGCCTTTTCCTCACTTGTAGAAAGCCTTTTGTTCTTCAGTGGCAAGCACTGAGAGTCGTATGTGTAAAAAGAGAAGGGCCTGGGTCCTGGGATGAGAAGAGGAAATACGGGAAATGGAGAAAAAGCAGTTCATCAGCATCATGGGGAATGGGTGCAGAGGGCTGGGGAGCCTTGGAGGATATACCCCAACCACTCTTCCGTCTAAATACAGCAAAAATAAAGTATTCACTAATTTTTGTTGTTGTTGTTTAATTTCCTTGCAGTTAGTTTACAATTCCTCCTTTTTTTTCCTCTCTGATTTTTTGTTGGTTCTTTTTATTTTTTTGTCTGCAAGTTGTCCTGCCTCTATTGCTAGAATTAGGAAAGTCTCCACCAGAGTCTCCCAGTTTCTTTATCACATAAGGTTCTTTCCCTCACCCTCTCCCCACTTTTCTAATTTCCTCTGCTGCCCATGAATTGTCTTTGTGCCATCCACTGGGGCCATCACCCCAGTTGGGTAACTCCAGACAGACTCCTGAGACTGGGTGGGGCTGGGAGGTAACAGATGCTTTTTTTCATGGCTTTTTTTTTGCGTGGCCAGGCACCAGGAATCGAACCCGGGTTTCTGGCATGGCAGGCGAGATGCCACTGAGCCGCCGTGGCCTGCCCTCTTTCATGTTATTTTATGTCTGCTTTACAGAGTTAGGCTCTTTTAAGCAACAGTGTAGCAGGCAGGGCTTCCCCTCTTTCTAGTTCAGCTGTGCTCTTGGTGGAAAATCCTCAAATCCCCTCTTCTGACCTTCAGGAAGGGGTAAAACTGCAGGCAAGCGAGTTAAGACACATTCCTGGGATAGAAACCCCTCCCTTAGCCTTCAGAAATTGGTGAAGCTGCAAGTAGGCAAGATAAGACATTCTGGGGTGGGAACCCCTCCCTTAATGGTTCAGCTCTGGGCCATTCTCAACTTAAATCAGCCAATTGTTTACCCTGTCTTTAACATGTCAAAGAGTCTATAAAAGCTAAGGTGGCCTTTTGTTCGGGGCTCAGATTTTCAGAGGTTACTCACTGAGCCCTATGGCCATAGCAAATAAAACCTGCTTCTCAAAACTACGGATCCTTAGTCTCAGCCTGTTCTAACTTCGCAGAACGTTCCAGGAGGCCTGTGGCCTCGTTCCTGGTTTTCGCGCTACAACGGGATTCCATAATTTGACAGTGCCTACAAAACTTTTCTGCTTTTGGTGTTCACTGGCCCAAACGACAGACAAACAAGTTAATAGAGAAGCTTCCCTGGCTGCTAAGCAGCTCTACTGCCGTGAGCAAGTCGCCCTAAGCGGTTCCCGATGGAAGGGTTCTCTCTAATCTTTTTGGTGCTACAGACTCTTTGGGAGTCTGGTGAAGTCTGTGGATTCCTTCTTAGAATAATGTATATAAACGTTGAAGATAAACAATACGGGATTACAAAACAAACCAATATAGTGAAATGCTTTATAAAAATATATAGTCTTGATCATTAGCCAGCTCCATCACACGAACACTTACAGAAAGGGAGATGGCAATCCTGTGCCATTGAAGCAGGGTAAAATAGGACAACTTCTAAATCCCTGGTTTCCTGTTCAGCTCTGAAAGAGTTAACAGCAGGGTAAAATAGGAAAACTGTAAGTCTCTGGTTTCCTGTTCAGCTCTGAAAGAGTTAACAGCAGGGTAAAATAGGAAAACTGTAAGTCTCTGGTTTCCTGTTCAGCTCTGAAAGAGTTACAGACAACTCCAAGTCCTTTGTTTCTTATCTAGCTCCAAAGGAACTACTAATACAGAGCTGCAAACTTTGTGGGACAAAAATTTCCCTACGGCCCTTGAACCTCCCCAAACTTTTGAAACCTCCCCAAGCCAGAAGAACTTGTAAAATTCAGGGCCCAAAGCACACTTTTAGTTACTAATAGGAAGCATAGGGTCATAAAAATTGTCAAACATTTGCCCAAAGATAAATTTTAGGTATGTGACAACAAACCATGAATTCTACTAGCTATCCCCTTCCAGAACAAAGAAGACACCTGGCGTTCAAAGGTTGCTATGGAAACCTGCTACCAAAAACTTTCCTGTAAAACAAGCTGGCCCACTCCACTCAGGGTGTGTCCCTCTCCTGAGCATGCCTATGTTAACCTCTCTAACGTGTCCCCTTTCTTTTTGATAAACTTCTCTTTTTAATAAACTTCACTGCTTATTCGTACTGGCCCTCTCCTCCCTAAATTCTTCTAGTTTTGAGATGATCAAACCTGGATTGTGGCTCAGCTGGCACCATTGCCAGCAGGGCACTGGTTAAATCATGAAGCAGTGGTTATAATAAAATGGTCCAAGACCTACTGCGCTTTGAAATACCATTTCGGTGGAAATGATATTTTGGGCTATCTGCAGTAATTTTAATGTAATTTTTAAATTGTTGATCAACGTTTAATCAGTATTGTTAATACTGCTGTGGTTGGTTGCATACAGTTGTAATTAAAGGAAATACTCAATTTGGGTGGAGGTTAGTAAAAATAACGATGCAATTTTTTTCCCATCCAAGTTTAACCCACCCCTTTCAGAATCTATCAAGGGGCTTCCTGGGAGTTCTTAGCTTCCAAGTTAAGAAACCCTGCAGGGCCACGGTAGCTCAGCAGACAGAGTTCTCACCTGCCATGCCAGAGATCCAGGTTCGTTTCCTCGTGCCTGCCCATATGAAAAAAAATAATAACCCTTGCAATAGAGGATCAAAAAAAAGGCATAAAAATTAGCCATACACATCTTTTTTCCTAAAAAAAAATAAAAAAGGAAATGGCAACAATAATTAATAACCAGTAATCTGAACAACCATTTATTGAGTTCCTTTGATGTGTCAGTTACTGTAACTCATTTTTTCACATATTTTTTCCCTTGATTCTCTCAACAACCCTAGGAGATGATACTAGTCTCCATTTTATAGAGTTGAAGCTCAGAGAGGTTGAGTAATCTGCTCAAGGCTGATCTTTAGTAAGTAAGAAACCTACAATTTGATTACAGATTGATCTAACATGAAACCATATACTTTCCCACTCCTTCCCTCCCTTCCTCAGCCTTCTCTGCTGAGACGCTAGAGTCTTCACTGCTGGACATGGAGCTCAGCCATTCCACACGGCCCCGTCCAAGGGCCCACATTTGAGTGACTGAAAGTTTCCCTTAGTTTATAAATTCCTTAATAGTAAGCATTGCCATTGCCCAGAGGAAATAGTCTAAGTTACCCTCCTTCCTTGTTAATTTCTATTTATAGCTTATGCTCTGGGTCTGTAATATACCAGACATTTCCATTTGGCTGGAAAACCCCTCAGGGATTATAACCGAAACAGCTCAGTATTACATGGAAACATAAAAACAATAAAAATCACCGAAGAATCTGAATCCCTTGAATAACACACATGAACTCAAGGTTAGATATTTCCGCAACTATAAATTTACCGTAGTTACCATTTTGCACATAAGCACCTGCAAAAAGGTAATGTTTTTCATTAAAATAGAAGGAAATTGATGGAATGTTATCTTCACTACAAGTTAAGTTGAGTTTCTTTGATGTGTGTGACATCTCTTTAATTAGGTTTCCCCTATCTTTACCCACACAGTGGGGACAGGTATGAGATGCAGTGTAATTCATCTGAAAGGCAATTTGTATATCAATAATCTATAGAGACTGCACATCCTTCTTAACTCAGCATTTTTACCTCTAGAAGTTGATGTTAAGGAATTAACAAGGATGTACACAAAAGCTCAACTTCCAGGGATAACTGTGAGAGTACTGTTTATAATACCAAGAAAAATGATGACTTTAAATATCCAACAACAAATAAATTAGTTTAATTAATGCAGTCTGTACAATAAGCATGAGAGGGTAAGAGTCTCTTAGAAAAGAGTAAGGATAAGAGTTTCTTGGAAAAGTAGATAAAATCAACTGCCCATTATATGATAAAGAAACTTTTTGGACAAGAAGAAATATGGGATTATATATTATAAATATGCATCACTAATATGTAATGTTAGTGAGATTCTGGGTGATTTTGCCTTGATTCATTCTGTTTATATTTTCTGAAGTTTCTATGATAAATGCAAATTACTCTTGAAAGAAAACAAAAATGAGAAAAGAAAGATTCAGCCCTAAAATCATTCAGGGGGTGGCCCTTAAAGGAAAGTCCCCAGGAGTTGCTGTGGGAAAGCCTTTGTTGTCCCATGTGCAGGGAGGGATTTCCCTGCAGCAAACAGGGGGAGAACAATGGCGCCTCCAATTGGGCGGAGGCACTGGGCCAGGTGAGAGGCCAATAACCATAGGCTAAGGGTACAGTGGGGATGCCCAAGTCCCTCTAATTAGGAAATGGAAGGGTACTTCACCTGTTTGAGCTATGAAGTCAGATTGTTATGAACATCAACTTTGCATTCGTTTTCCATTTTATAAACGAAAATAATGACATGCCTTTATTTTGAGCACTGAGTTTTTATAAAGACTTCTTGCAGGACAGCCTGCATCTTCCTTACTTTATTTCTCTGAAGTGAGAGCAGGATTAACAGTGGCATTGATTCATAGGACTTGGCCAAGCCCAGTATGTGGAAATGATCCAACATGGCTCAAAACAGAAACTGAATCACTTTCAGCTGGTACAAATTGTTCCTTCCCTTTCAACATTAAGTTTGTGTGTGCCTGTGATTCTTTTCAATTTATACACTTATTTCCATTTCTTCAGTTAGAGGAGACAGCCAAGTCTTTCTGGGGCTGAATTTTATGTTACTTTCTCAATGTCTCTTCCAACACATACACACTCACATGTACTCCACATACATATTTTCCTAAATATATTACTGACTGGATATGATCTCAAGTAATATAGCTAAATCCTTAAAACTGAGTAAAGGGGTAGTGTGTTCCCTCATGCAACATTTCACATAGTAGGTTTTTTATAGGAGCAACACAACAGTTCCCCAAGAGAGTGTGATCCAAAATGTCTACGCTGTATTCACTAATCACATCTTGCAAGTTGCTACTAGTTCTCACCACACCCCTCTCGGCAGAATCACTGAATAACATGGAAGGTTCAGGGCCGATTGCAATGGGACGATGTTTAGAGGAGTCTGAAAGCAAAACCAAGGCAGTCAGGCTGGGATCTCTCGTAATGCCTAACTCTACACTGTTTAAAATGATCCCTTGGCTAAAGCAGTGGTTCTAAAACTAAAGACAGGTCTGTCCATGCTTGTTGACACCTACTTATTACTTTTTACTTTCTCATTGCTTTTTACGTGCCATAAAATGCACACAAAAATGTACAGTTCGATGAATTTTTACATATGTCTATATTCATGTAACCACCATCCAGGCCAACACATGGGACATTTCCTACTTCCAAAGTCTCCCTCCCAACCTCTTGTTGGTGGTAGTTCTGCTTTCCAGCACCATACATTAGTTTTGCCTTTTCTTAAACTTTATATAAATTGATTCACGAGGTATGTTCTCTTTTGTATCTGTTTTTTCCTCACTGAACATTATATTGCATGCTTGCTCCCCACATATCACCAGAGCAATCTGCTGGCACGACAAAGCTGAGGGTATTGCTGATTGCAGTAGGGAGAGTAGCATATTGGGAAGGCTGCCACAATGTCTTGGAGAGAGAATGGAAAATTTGGATTTGAGGTATTGATTCTTTGTTAAGGTGGGTCTTTCAATGTGAGGCCTTAAGAAAGACTAGTAGGGATTATGATTTAATAGTTTTATGGTTGGTGGAAACAATAATGTGAGGGTTTTGAGATGTGGGTTCACAGATCCTTGAGCTATGAACTGTCTGTTGAGGCTTTCTACTGAAAAGATAATGATTCTTTCAGGAAGTTCCTATAATAAACAATGAAGTTATTTGTCTGGGTAAGAATCTCTTAGAAAAGAAAAGCTATACTAATGAAGACTGTGAAATGAAAGGTCATATTGATGTGGATAGTAAACTATGCAGGGGGGTTATGGTTTCAGTTTTCATGACCAAGCTGTGAAGAGTGAGAGAGTGAGAGTTTGGAAACAAATGGCTTCAGTTCTTAATATTTGTGAAATTTATCCATGTTATCTCATGAGGCTGTAGTTTGTTCTTTTTCATTGCTGTATAGTATTTCATTGTTTGAAAATATATATGTATACTGCAGATTAATTATCAAATATTTTCTTGATGGATATTTAGGTTGTTTCCAATTTGGGGATCTGAGGAAATATGCTATCGTGTTCATCCTTGAACATGTCATTTGGTGTGTACAAGAACATGCTGATCTGGTGTCTCTAGTGGCAGTGTTCATGATCCACAATGAATGGAGGTGGCCTAAGGGTACAGCGACTGAGGAATGGAAGGGGAAACTTGGAAGTGTGTACATACAACACTACTGAGCAGCTGCAAGAAGGAATGAAGGTGTGAGACATTCAACTAGGTGAACGAACCTTAAGAGCTATATGTTCAATGAAATATCAGGAACAAAAAGACAAATATTATCTTGCCTCAATCACACAGACTAACTGTAATATAAAACTTTGGTGAACTAAAGTTAAGAGCATGGGTTATCAGGTTGGGGAAAATTGGAAAGAGTTCTAGATTGTAAGCTGTTACGCAGTCACATAGATTCAGGAGGTGTAACTGTTAATTTTAAATTCTTAGATACTGAGCTGTTTGTATGTAACATGGTCTTTCCCAGAAACTTAGGGTATTTATGTGACACTGAGACTCAGAGTTAGAGCTCTGAAGCTATGAAAGTCAGCAATACCCAATACAGAAACTGTTTAAAAAGTTGAAAAAGTGATCAGACATCGAGTAGATATATGAATGAAGCTGATCTGGATAGGACTAAGGTATATTAGAATACAGGGTGAAGGGTGATACCATCCATATTTTAAAACTTCAACTTCTGTGTGAGCTAAAGGGAAAGATGTTCATTTGGTGCAAAATTGATATTTTGGGTAATGAATTTCCTAATTTCACTTGAATGCTCAGGTTAATCGAACACCATAAGTACATGAATTCTTGAATAGGCATGAGATTTTGTTGGTTTGACCAGGTTAGTGTGATACCCCAATAAATTCCAGACTAATTCAGACAATGAATAAAGAAGTATTTGTAAAATCCTCTTGGGGGGATGCAGAGAATAGAGGAAATATTCAACTTCCCCATTTGCAGAATTTCTGATATTCTCCCAAGCTGTGGGGACAACCAAATCAATAGGCTGAGCCCTCAGTTTTGGGGTTTGCCCAATGAAACTTATACCTGCAAAGGATAGGTTAAGGATACTTAAAATTAGGCCTAAGAGTCACCCACAGAGAACTACTTTTGTTGCTCAGTTGTGGCCTCTTTCTCTCTAAAGTAACATGGCAAGTGAACTCACTGCCTTCCCCTTCTATGTGGGACATGATTCCCATGGATGTAAACCTCCCTGGCAACGTGGGACAGAAATCATGTGATGAGCTGGGACCTGGCATCAAGGGATTGAGAAAACCTTCTTGACCAAAAGGAGGAAGAGAGAAATGAGACAAAATAAAGTATCAGTGGCTGAGAGGTTATCCTGGAGTTATTCTTATGCATTACATAGATATCCCCTTTTTAATGTATGGTGTATTGGAGTGGCTAGAGGGAAATACCTGAAACTGTAGAGCTGAGTTTCAGTAGCCTTGCATCTTGAAGATCATTGTATAATGCTCTAGCTTTTACAGTGTGACTGTGTGATTGTGAAAACTTTGTGTCTAATGCTCCTTTTACCTAGGGTATGGGCAGAATGTGTAAAAAAAAATGGATAAAAAAGAAATAATATGGGGAACCAAGGTTAAAATAAATTGAGTAGATTGAAATTCTAGTGGTCAATGAGAGGGAGGGGTAAGGGGCATGAGATGTATGAGTTTTCCTTTTTTCTTTCTTTTTTCTGGGATGATACAAATGATCATGGTGATGAATACACACTATGTGATAATATTGTGAGCCATTGATTGCACACCATGTATGGAATGTTTGTATGACAAGAATGTTTGTATGTTAAGTTTTTACAATAAAAGTATTAAAATCAGAAAAAGAGAACATGCCAGTGTTGGTTGGTTTTTTGATTAGTTGAGGACTTGCCAATACAGCTTCTTTAACTGTTTTTAAATTGGCACTTTTCAGATCTTCGCCTGGAACAACACTCCCAGGAATTGGCTCACCTCTTCTCACCTGAGGAACTGTCACTCACTCGTTGCTTCAGCATTGATTCATTGCCTATTGTGGGCCATGCACAGCACATACTAAGGACATAGCTATGAACAAGACTTTCCATGCTTCATGAGAGCAGACCTGGACTATTTGCTCACTATGTAACCCTAGCTTAACTCATGTAAGGAGCTCAGTGACTATTCACTGAATTTGTTCTAGCTGGGGAGATGGTCTTTGTCTTGAAGGATGAGAAAGAGCCAGCCATCTCAAGGTCTCAGGGCGAAAGCATTCCAGGCAGAGGAAGAGAAAGAGCAAAAGCTCTAAGTCAGGAAAGTGGTAGATGCATAGGGTGAGGTCAGCCTGGTGTCTCCTGTGTCTGGAGCGCAGTGAGAAAGGGGTGAGGGAAGCACGGAGAGATGTGGTCAGAAGGGTGGACAGCAGCCAGGTCACTCGGGTCCTTAGAGATCAGGGTGATGAGATGCCATTGAAGGCATGACATAATCTTATCGACACTCAGCCAGTGTACACAGACACTGGGGATAAGTTCTAAAGCCCTGCCATGTTTCTTTTCTTGACCCCTAGAGAAAAAAACTGATGGAATTGTTGTTTTCATGCTGAATTGAAGTCATATCAGTGACCTTTTTGTCACCTCCTCTAGGACCCTGAGCAGTAGCTCAAAGAAACACTCTACTATCACTATCAAACAACGGCAGGATTTCTCTAACTCATAGGAGAAAACGGTATAATAGTTAGGATGTCCTGAGTATGCTAGGGATAAGGGTAAGGGTAAGATGGAGCAAGGGAAGTGGCCTCTGTTCACTCCATGCAGTTGTGTGTACAGGTCATTGTGATGATCAGACATGCCCCATACATTTCACGAAGAAGAAGGAAAGAAGAGAGGTCATTTATGCATGTTAGTGTTTAGTGGCATTCCAAAGTGCACAGAGTGTCTCATAAAACACACCAGGATACTTCCTGGGCTTCTGTATCCTGAGCACACTTGGGACCAAAGTAATAAATAAAAATCAAAGTCTTGGTATGTATCCTCAAATCTGGTGATTTTGTATTAAAATATAACATTTTTTTCCTAGAAGAATCAAGGTCTTGCTGTTAGCTCACTGGTAGTTCCAGTCTAGGGATTAAGTCATTTATTCACTTAACAGATATTTCCTGAGAACCTACTATGTGCCAGGCATTTTTTGGGTACTGGGAGCTTAGCAGTGAATAAATCATTTAACGTCTTCATAATTCATTTATAAAGGGCCTACACAGAAAGAGCAAATGTGAGAACAAGTTCCCACCCCAAATGAGGCGAGAGTTGGCTGGTGTCAAGGTGCATGGGAAGTGCCTGGGGTTTGAGTGGGGGGTTGGTGACGATTCTGTGACATCACATTATGCACAGGTTCTCTTAAAGCACAGGTCATGCGGCCTGGAGCAGCTTCCATCTGGACCAGATGATTCCAGCAGGGCCTCAGGGTCACAAGGCTTTTTATCAAATGAGGGAAGTGTTTAATAGGGATTTCTTTTATAGCTGGGAAACACAATAGGTAGGCAAGAAATAGAGTTTTATTTTTCTATAACTCCACTTAATTTCTTTCTCAAGTTCCTTTTTGCCCCGGGTGGCATGAATGCAAACTTAGAGGATTCAGATTTCCCCTTGCTTTTTTGGGGTGTCCCTAAGACCCTAGGAGTTGACCTGGCCCTAAGAATTGTGCAGGGAGGGATCTCCTCCTCTAGGTCACCTGTTTCAGGAATGTCCACAGAGTTTTCCATACCCTTTGGGAGTGTCCCTTGCTCCTTCTCATTCAGAGGGCCATTCTGTAATCCCATGCTGGGGTGACTGAAACCATTTGGTTATACCCATGCCATGCTGGTGAGGCAGGTTAGACAGGGAAGGAGGGAGGGGGAAGTGACCCTGAGACCCATAACAAGAAGTGCCTTTTGGCACAGTGACACCTAGGCCCCGCACACCTGGTCCTCACTTAGGTGGGTGCCAGAAAAGAACCAATGAAAAGTGCAACTCATCGATCACTTATTAGCATACCCAGAGGGGAAAGGGCCCTTCCATGGCCCTATGAAGCAAGGAACCCAACCTCAGAGCACTTCTCCTCCTTTGGAAACCACCTGCGCTCACCCCCTTTGAGTGTGTACTTTCGCTACACATTAAAGTTTTGGGCTGTACACACTAACTACTCCTTGGACTCTTTGGCTGGACACACTACTATTTTTTGAGTTCTTTCCTGCAACTGAGTCAAGAACCCTTATGGCAGCCTTAGGTCTCAATTTCTCTGAGAACTCCTGGGGCTGTCGGGTATCACTGGGGCCTTGGACTTGCTGTGTGACTCTTTATAGTTCTATCTGGAGCCATCATGTAGCCTCAGACTCTCCACACCCCAGGGCTTCTATGGGGAACAGGGTAGTCTCTCTCAAGACCCACAATCCTGTCTGCCTGGAGCCCTCTCCATAAGGCTCACTGACACTGTACTCTCCTTGTGCCCCTGCCTCCTCTCTCCGCTATCTCCTCCATGCCTGGAAATCTTTTTCTGTGCTGGTGGTGGGAGGGGAAAGCCATACTGTCTTCAAATCACCAATCACAAAAATTAGAGTGTGTGCTAGTTTGAATTTGTGGACCCCAGAAAAGCCATGCCCTTTAATCCTCATTCAACATTGCTGGCTGGAAACTTTTGGATTGTTCCCATGGAGATGTGACCCACCCAAATGTGGTGGTAAGTTTTGATTCGAGGCTCCCATGGAGTTGTGACTCCACTCATTCCAGGTGGGTCTTGATTAGTTTACTGGAATCCTTTAAAAGATGAAGCATTTTGGAGAGAGTGTCACTTTTAGAGCCATGAGAACCATGAGAACCCACACAGCCAGAGACCTTTGGAAAACATCCTTGGGGGAGCTTTGTGAAACAAGAAGTCCAGAGAGAAAGCTAGAGACGTCACCATATTCACCATGTGCTTTTTCAGTGGAGAGAGAAACTTTAAACTTTATCGGCCTTTCTTGAGTGAAGGTAACCTTTTGTTGGTGCCTTAATTTGGACATTTTTATAGACTTGCTTTATTGGATATTTTTACGGCTTTAGAACTGTAAACTTGCAACTTATTAAATTCCCCTTTTATGAAGCCATTCCGTTCCCAGTATATAGCATTCTGGCAACTAGCAAACTAGAACAAGGTGATATTATTATTATTATTTTTTAAACTTTTTTATTAATTAAAAAAATTAACAAACAAAACATTAAGATATCATTCCATTCTACATATATAATCAGTAATTCTTAATATCAACACATAGTTGCATATTCATCATTTCTTAGAACATTTGCATCGATTTAGAAAAGGAAATAAAAAGACAACAGAAAAAGAAATAAAATGATAACAGAGAAAAAAAAGATTATACATACCATACTTCTTACCCCTTGCTTTCATTTACCACTAGCATTTCAAACTAAATTTATTTTAACATTTGTTCCCCCTATTATTTATTTTTATTCCATATGTTCTACTCTTCTGTTGATATAGTAGCTAAAAGGAGCATCAGACACAAGGTTTTCACATTCACAGAGTGTCATTGTGAAAGCTGTATCATTGTTCAATCACCATCAAGAAACATGGCTACTGGAAGACAGCTCCACATTTTCAGGCAGTTCCCTCCAGCCTCTCCGCTACATCTTGAACAACAAGGTGATATCTACTTAATGCATAAGAATAACCTCCAGGATAACCTCTCAACTCTGTTTGGAATCTCTCAACCCATTGACACTTAGTCTCATTTCACTCTTCCCCCTTTGGTCGAGAAGGTTCTCTCAATCCCTTGATGTTAATTCTCAGCTCATTCTAGGGTTTTCTCAGTCCCTTGATGCTGAGTCTCAGCTCATTCCAGGATCTCTGTCCCATGTTGCCAGGAAGGTCCACACGCCTGGGAGTCATGTCCCACACAGAGAGGGGGCAGGTGGTGAGACTGCTCGTCATGTTGGCTGGAGAGAGAGGCCACATCTGAGCAACAAAAGAGGCTCTCTTGGGGGTGACTCTTAGGCCTAAATTTTAAGTAGACTTGACCTATTCTTTGTGGGGTTAAGTTTCATATGAACAAACCCCAAGACTGGGGGCTCAGCCTATAGCTTTGGTTGTCCATACTGCTTGTGAGAATATCAAGAATTCAACTTGGGGAAGTTGAATTTCTCCCCACTCTCACCATTCCCCGAAGGGGGCTTGCAAATACTTTTCCACTCACTGATCAAATCACTCTGGGATTCATCGGGGCATCACTCTGGACAAACCAACAAAATATCATGTCCTACCTGAGATTCCAAGTACTTATGACATTCAATCAAACTATCTACATGAGTTATATTAGGAAATGCTCCAGTCAAAATCTAAATTTTGTGACAAATAAACATTTTTTGCTTTAGTCTCACACATAAGGAGACATTTTAAAGTATTAATTATCATCTATTTTCAGCACCCTGCAATAATGACATTCCTTTGTTCTTTCTCATGCAAAAACATTTTTAAAATTTGTACATTGTACATTTCACTATTATTATACACTCTAGGCATTCCTAGATTATACCATCTCAATCTTTACCATCTATCTTTCTTTCTGATTTCATTTATGTACCCAGCCCTCCTCCCTCTATCATTCTCACATGCAGCTTCATTCAGTGTTTTAACATAATTACATTACAGTTAGGTAGTATTGTGCTGTCTATTTCTGAGTTTTTATATTCAGTCCTGTTGCACAATCTGTATCCCTTCAGCTCAAATTGCCCAATATCTCACCCTATTTCTATCTCCTGATGGTCTCTGTTACCAAGGAAATATTCCAAGTTTATTCACTAATGTCAGTTCATATCAGTGAGACCATACAGTATTTGTCCTTTTGTTTCTGGCTAATCCACTCAGCATAATGTCCTTAAGGTCCATTCATGTTGTTACATACTTCATAACTTTATTCTGTCTTACAGCTGTATAATATTCCATCTTATGCAAATGTCACAGATTGTTTAGTCAACTGTCTGTTGATGGACATTTTGGCTGTTTCCATCCCTTGGTAATTGTTAATAATGCTGCTATAAACATTGGTGTGTAAATGTCCATTTGTGTCCTTGGCCTTGTGTCCTTTGAGTAGAGACAGCATATAGATGGGTCCTGTTTTTTAATCCATTCTGCCAGACTATGTATTTTGACTGGAGAGTTTAATCTATTAACATTCAGTGCTATTACTGCATGGGTAGTACTTTCTTCTACTATTTTGCCTTCTGGATTTTATATGTCATATCTAATTTTCCTTCTTTTTACCTTTACTCGTAGTCTTCCTTTCTACGCTCTTCTCCACACCTCTCTCTTCTGTCTTCGTATCTGTCTCTAGTGTTCCCTTTAGTATTTCTTGCAGAGCTGGTCTCTTGGTCACAAATTCTCTCAGTGATTTTTTGTCTGAAAATGTTTTAATTTCTCCCTCATTTTTGAAGGACAATTTTGCTGGATATAGAATTCTTGGTTGGCAGTTTTTCTCTTTTAATAATTTAAATATATTAGCCCACTGTCTTCTCGCCTCCATGGTTTCTGCTGAGAGATCTGCGCAGTCTTATTGGGCTTCCCTTGTATATAATGGATTGCTTTTCTCTTGCTGCTTTCAAGATCCTCTCTTTCTCTTTGACCTCTGACATTCTGATTATTAAATGTCTTGGAATATGTCTATTTGGATCTATTCTCTTTGGGGTACGCTGCACTTCTTTGATCTGTAATTTTAAGTCTTTCATAAGAGTTGGAAAATTTTCAGTGATAATTTCCTCCATTACTTTTTCTCCTCCTTTTCCCTTCTCTTCTCCTTCTGGGACACCCACAACACGTATATTCATGCGCTTCATGTTGTTTCTTAATTCCCTGAGTCCTTGCTCATATTTTTCCATTTTTTTCCCCTATAGTTTCTGTTTCTTGTCAGATTTCAGATGTTCCGTCCTCCAGTTCAGAAATCCTACGTTCTGTCTCTCGAAATCTACCATTGTAGGTTTCCATTGTTTTTTTCATCTCTTCTACTGTGTTTTTCATTCCCGTAAGTTCTGTGATTTGTTTTTTCAGACTTTCAGTTTCTTCTTTTTGTTCTTTCCTTGCCTTCTTTATATCCTCCCTCAATTCATTGATTTGGTTTTTGATGAGGTTTTCCATGTCTGTTCGTACATTCTGAATTAATTGTTTCAGCTCCTATATGTCATTTGAATTGCTGGTTTGTTTCTTTGACTGGGCCATATCTTCAATTTTCCTAGTGTGATTTGTTTGTTTTTGCTGGTGCCTAGGCATTTAATTACTTTAATTAATTTATTCTGGAGATTGCTTTCACTTCTTTTATCTAGGGTTTTCTTGCTGGATGAATTTGTTGTCTATCTGTTCTTTGACATTCCGTTCAGCTTTATCTGGACCTTTAGCTTAAGTTTTGTTTAACAGAGGACAATTTTTTCAGTTCTTGTTTCTTGCCCTGCTTGTATGGTGCCTTCCCCCCCACACACACTTAGGAGGGTCTACTTAAATATTATATACCCCAGCCAGATTTTCCCAGACCAAACTGGCCTTCTATCAGGAGGAAAGGGTCACATGCATCGGTTTTCCCTGAGGGTGAGACCCAGCAGGTTGAAAGACTTTTCTGTGAAGTCTCTGGACTCTGTTTTCCTTATCCTGCCCAGTATGTGGCGCTTGTCTGACTGCAGGTCCCACCAGCATAAGATGATGCGGTCCCTTTAACTTTGGCAGAATCTCCCTGCTGGGGGTGTGATGGAGACAGAGGAGAGGTTGTAGGCTGGTTTTAATGACTTCAAATTACCAAGCCCTGGGGTCTGAATTCCTTGATGGAGGGATTCCACCTGAGTTGGGCTTCACCCCTCCCCTGGGGAAGGTACAAGCTCCAGATAAGCCCCCAAAAGAGTTCACTTCTGCCTATGCCTGGGGCAGTTGCAGCCTGAAAAGTCCTGCTGCTCTATCCAGAGGCTGTCAAGCCTTTGTAGATACACAGCCACAAAAACCTGTTTCCTTCTCCCCGCCCCCCCCCTTTTTCTGTCAGTCCTGCCCCCTTGGCGCCAGGGCAAAAATAAGCAACCTCCACTTTGATCAGGTTCACCTAAGCTGGGGGCCTATTTTTAGTAGTCAGAGTTTGTTAATTAGTTCCACAATTGGCCTTTGATTGTGCCCAGTCCCTGCTGCTGGTAAAGTCCTTTCCTTTCCCCTCTGGGAAGCGGCCTGTGGGGGAGGGGCGCTGGCGGCCGCAGCTTTGGGAACTCACGGTTCGGGGGGGTGCTCGCAGCCAGTCTAGATGGTCCAGACTGGGGTACACTGTTGTCTGGTCACTGACGTGGCCCCAGGAGCTGTTCTGTACTGTTTCTGGTTATTTAGTAGTCGTTCTGGAGGACGAACTAAAACGCACACGTTGTTAAGCCGCCATCTTGACCCGGAAGGGGGTGATATTATTTTAAGAAAAACAACCACATGATTTTTTCCCCGACTTTTTACTCTAAGACATCACTACCCCAATGCAGGAGCTCAGAATGGCCTGCCCATTTGAATTAGGAAGAAGGGTAAAGGTAAAAAGAAAACTATCAGGAAAAAATTCTGTAAATATTAGCTCAGGATAATAAAAATAATAATTATACAATGATATTTTGTTATTACTACACACCAAATATATGCCAAGCACTCTACATGATTTATTTCCAGCAAGGCATATAGATGGGGAAACTGAGTTTCTTCTTGACATATATATGTTTATAGTTGCTGTTTTGGTTTGCTAAAACTGCTGGAATGCAATATACCAGAAATGAGTTGGCTTTTAAATAATGGGGATTATTAACCTAATTTACAGTTCTTAGGCTATGAAAATGTCCCAGTTAAGGTATCAGCATGATGATCTCTGGACCCTGAAGAAAGGTCGCTGGCATTTCGGACACTTCTGTCACATGGGAAGGCACATGGATGAAATCTGTTGTCTTTTGCTCCTGATTTCCATTGCTTCCAGCTTCTGATTCCAGTAGCTTTCTCTCTGAGCACCTGTGGGTCTTCTCAGCATCTCTGGGGCTTTTCTCCCTCTGTGAGCCTCTCTCCGGGTATTTATTTCTGAGCTCTTTCTGGGTGTTTATCTCTTTAATTCTCTTCACAGAGGACACCAGTTAGGACCCACCTTGATTGGGAGAGTCACATTTTGGTTGAAACAACCTAAACAAAAGGAACCACACAGAATAGGTCTACACCCACAGGAATGGATTAAAAGAACATGGCCTCTTCTGGGGTACATGACAGCTTCAAACCAGCACAGCTGCTAAGAGGCTAGACCATGATTTGATCCAAAAGCCCCTATTCTTTCCACTTAGTACTTAAATTTCTAGAACTAAGAACACTCTTCTGGCCAAAGAATACCAAATATAAGTTTCTAAATAGAACCTTATTTTTTAGGTTGAAACTTGTCTACCCATTCAAAGCAAACTTCTTCAAGTAGGTGACTTCATTTGGCTTTGGTTCAGCTTCGAATAACAGAAAAGTATAAAATAAGAGAGACTTCAATGAGATAAGAATACCCACATGAAAGCAGCATGGAGGTGGACAGTCTGGGACTGGTATGGTACCCGGTGGTGTCAGCAACCCCAGGCCCTTATACATCTGCTTCTATTTCCACGATTATCTCATGGTCTAAGACACTGTTAGAACCCCAGGCATTATTTTTGCATTTCATCCAGGAGAAAGAAGGAAAGAACAAACAAAGACAACCCCCCACCCACCCCCACCCATCCCCAAAGTTGCTCTCACTGTTTTCACTTATATCCATTGGCCAGAACTTGGTGGTGGAGTCAAACCAAGTATCAAAGGAGGCTGATACTTGTCAGCAAACTACAGCCAGTGGAGTCAGCAAACTACAGCCCATGGCCCAAATCCAGCCAGATACCTGTTTCGATAAAGTTTTAGTGGAACACAACCATACTCATAAGTTTACCTACGTTCTATAGCTGCTTTCCTGCTACAATGGCAGAGAATTGGGTAGCTGTGACAGAAAACATATGGTCCCCAAAGCCTAAAATATTTACTACCTGGCCCCTTGCAGAAAAAATCTTCCATCCTCTAATCTGGCTGGCTAAAAATTGAAACTTCTATTACAATGGGACAAGAGAGGAATTTTTGTCATTTTTAAGCTCATATGGAAATTTTCAAATGTATTTTTAAAAAATAGAGAGAAAAGTAAAATGAATGTGATTTACCCAGAATCCAGCCAGAAGAATGAATACTGGCCGACAGTCCCTGTTTGCAACTGCACCAACATCTTCTCAACTAACAGAAGTCCTACGAGATACTCTGGGAAATAGCGCGCACAACACAAATCTCCTTGGATATCTGCCACACACATTAACATATCGTGAGCTCTGAGAAGTCTTCTTGTAAAAACCTGTTTAACTCAAAACTTCCCAAATTATTTAATTATCAATCTAGAGCTACAGATTCAGAAAAAAAGGGAGCCACAGGAAAAGCACTGCGTTGGAAACATGGTAAATGCTCACTAAATGGCAATACATAGATGGTGTTCAAAGAAGTCCTTCAGTTAGAACAAGGAGCCTGGAAAGAAAGAAGAAAATTCTCAATCTAATTAGCTGATAGCCTGTTCACGACCCAGAAAAACAAGTTCTTAAATTTAACCCATTCCTGTGGGTGAGAACACATTGTAAGGAGGTCTTTAAATGAGATTACTTCAGTTAAGCTGAGTCCTGCCTCAGTCAGGATAGATCTAACTCAGAACCGTAGTCCTTTATAAGAGAATGAAATTCAGCCAGAGGGAGAGAAACTCATAGGAAATGAGAAGCCAAAATCGATGAAACCCAAAGAAGGGAGAGCCCAAGAGACACCTCCATGCCCCTTGCCATGTGACAGAGGAGCCAAGGGTCCCCAGCAGCCAGCCCAAGAATGCCGGTCTTTGAGAACAAAGCATCGCCTTGATGATGCCTTGATGACACCTTGATTTGGACATTTTCCCAGCAGGAAAACCGTAAGCTAATAAATTCCCATTGTTTGAGACACCCCGTTTCAAGGTATCTGCTTAAGTTTTAGGAAACTAAAACAGATGGGAACACCCACGCCTCTGCCCTCCTTCTGCTCTTGATTAGGCCTGCAGACCTTGTCCACTTCTCCAGGGGACCATTCTATGACCACAAGCCAGCTCTCTACATTTTTCAAGGAAGTCCAGTGCCACAACTTTGGGAGAAAAAAAATTCTTATTGTAGCTGACTTGGTTTCCAAGTGGGAGGCCTCTCTGAGTGGAAAATAGAAATAATGAAATCATGAGACCTTTTTCTCCTCCATAATTTAGCATCAAGCCAATTCTCCCGGTCAGCTCCATTTCTGAGTCCCAATGTGTTTATCACTGAAATGTTTGTATGTGGGTGTGGGCAAATATATATGCAATCTACAAATTCCTGTAAGGGTTGAGAAGCAGCTTCCATATGCATTTGCCCGTGTACCTACTTCCCTCTCTTGTCCATGAGTGTAAAGGTGCGATGGGGTGGGGACTTGCTGTGGATGTGGGGTGGACAAAGCCTGAGTATTCAGACATTATGGTTGGAAAGAGACAGAAATGAAGTGACATATTAGCAAGGTACCAGTTTCTGGAAAAGTGAGCTGAGTGATTCAGTCTTCAGTGCTCCTGGCCAAAGGGTCAGGTTCCCCTGTGAGTCAGACAACCTGTGAGCAGCTGGGTGTTTCTTTGGCCCTGGGAAGCGTCACACTGGAGGTCATGGTGAGTTTCATTCTGTGTAATGAGAGAAATATCCATTCCCACATCGTCATGGCTTCCTATACAAGCAAGAACACAGGGTTTGCTGGCTTGTGGAGACATGCCAGATGGGAGCCCAGGACTAAGATACAGAAAGAAAGAATGATGAGACATGAAGAAGCACCCTTGGCCCTCCTTGAACACCCTCTTTTCATGGCTCCACACCTCCCCCTCACCTTAAATAGTCCCTATAGACCAGAATTAGGCAGTTCTCTCTATTTGCCAGTTTGAAGTTTTTTTTTTCCTTTGGAAATCATTCCCCCTTTAATATCACAGGGAATTAAATAACAACTTTACTCTTATTTGATAAACACATTTGAGTGCCTGAAAAACCACAGAAACCATGATGGGCTTCACTCGGGAGCCCTGAGTTTGGGTCATAGCTGTTGATCTTGGATAAGTCACTTTTCTTCTCTGGGCCTAGATTTCCTAACCTGTAAACTGGTCTACCACCGTTATGGTGGGTAAATTAGATCCTATGTGGGAGTTCATTGTAAACTACAAAGTTCCATGTCAGAGGTTGTTATTATTTTGGACATGAAAAAGATGAGAACAGTAATTCTATTATATTATCATACTCCTTAGTTGTTTCCTATCTGCCTCTTCCTCACCCAAGTCATGAATTTTTAGATTAAATCCCAACCCAACCAGCCACAAGAAGATCTTTGCACATACTTTCTTCCTCTTTTCAACCCTTCTATTCAACACTTAGAATCCTTAAACAATAAAATCACTCAACAGCTTTCAAAATTCCCAATACCAAAGCCACACCCCAGATCAATTAAATCAGAAAATATGGGTTGGAACCCAAACATCAATAATTTTTTTAAACACCCAGATCCAGATGCCAATTGGAATCATTTGGGGCATTGAAAAATATTACAGATGTCCAGATCTCACCTCGTGAAACTCTGATTCAATCTCTCTAGGATAAAGTCTGGGCAGTAGTCTTTTTAAAGGCCCTTTACATGATTCTAACGTGCAAGCAGGGTTGAGAACCACAGCTCTGTAACAAGAATGCCAAATTCCTAGAACTTTTTTCTCCACTTCCCCACCCATGGCAGACATCCTTAATCATTCCCAGACCTCTTTTCCTGAGCCCAACATGGCCTCAGAATCTTCTCTACTTATGCTGCCAGGCAGACATGAGTAATTGATCTCAGCTACCAAAGGTGGAATTCCCTTTGCCACCTCTGCTTTATAGATTTACTCCATCTCAGAACCAGAGATTGTTTTGTTGGACCCCCTCCCCCCATCCCTGCGTCCATCCTCATGGCTTGGTAGGTGTGACATTTTTGTAGGATGGTTCTCCAAGGCTGTGAGTCTGTGACCACTGTCCAGGCTTTAGGACAGTGCTGTATGTTCATGCATGCATATAATCTTCAGCTCTCAAAGACCATCTGCAAACATTAACTCATATATTTGAAAACATATGGTGCTGTGAGTACTAATGAAAGAATGCTTATGAAACACTCTGTGTTCCTAAGATGAAAGATACCATGGTATTTCTGTAAAAGGCATACTCAGAGGCCACTAAAAACTCTCACAGCAGCCTGCTGCCCTTTGGCTTTGCTGTGATTATTATTTAAAGTCGGGAGACAGGCCACATTACCATCCTTTAGAGAAGGCACAGTGGTCAGGGAGAGGTGGAAGTAAGAACAGCCTGGCAGATCTCCGGCCTTAAGGTTTTGTTACCGTAAACAGGTTTCTTAATATCTTTCCATTTCTGTTCCCTCATATGTCCAGTGGGGATGGTAATGCCTGGCAGAGGTAATGTGTGTGGGAAGGCTGGCCGAGAGTAGAAACTTTATGGCAGCTGTTCTTAGGAGATGGGAGCTGACTTGACTGATTTTAAAGAAGTCCGCAGCAGTTGGTCCATTTGCCCTTAGGAGAAGGGAGACGTGGAGGCCAGAGTTGGATTTAGAATCCAGAATGTCATCTTCCTTTGACTACCATGAGAACTGAGAAAACATGCGCCTTTAAAAATGTTTCCGGAATGACCTATAATTAAGAACAAAATCCATGCTGAGGATTGGTTTGCCCTGGGAATCATGTTATATTAATCAGACATTAAATCCATCCATTCAAAACAAAACCTCTCAACAGACATACACTGACTGGTTACTCTGTGCCAAGATGCATAACATAGCTGAAAAGGAAAGTTTTCATTTCCCCAGTGGATAAGAAGAATTCCCTGCTATAAAATGCAGATCAGATGCCATGTTTCTTCGATATTATCATGTACAATTTTTCACCCTTTAACATCCCTGAAATTGGAGGGCTTCTTACAACTTGAAAACATGTTATACTTTAGTCAGCAGCACTTTTTTCATTCTTAATTGTTCATAGGGCAAATGCGGCATCCTGAAATCGATGGCACCTGAGATACAGTGAAATGCGGCAATAACTACCCCTCAGGATTATTTGCAACTTAAATGGGGGTAACAACGGAAAAGCACCTGTTCGGTATTTGTGGAACAAATTACCCCAAACCTTAGCAACTTGAAACAATAAACATTTATTTGCTCACAGTTTCTGTGAATCAGGATTCTAGAAGCAAACTAAGCTTAGGGCCTGGCTTAGGGGCCGTCACGAGCCTGCAGCCAAGTTGTCAACTTGAGCTGCTGTCATCTGGGGCGGGCCGCGGGATAGGACACGATCCACGTCCAGGAACGTAATGTGACCACATAGGCCTCTCTACCAAGCTGTTCCCAATGAGACAGCTGGCTTTCCCTAGTCTCTGATCAGAGAGAGACAGAGAGAGAAAGAGAGAGAGAGAGGGAGACCAAGATGGAAGCCACAATCTTTTATACCTAATTTGGAATACCATCACTTCTACCTATAGCCTCACAGACCAACCATGGTAAAAGGTGGGGTGGACTACACAGGAGGTGGGTCATTGGGGGTTATCTTGGAGACTAGTCACCACACCACCCAACCCACTGAGTGATGAAAAGAAAGTAAGAAATAAATATTAGCTTCTTTCCCCTGTGTTAGTGCTTTCCTTTTTACTTCATATGGAAGTGATGGGAAGAAATCGAATCCACTTTCAAATTCATCAGCTTCAGACTGTGAAGCAGAATAGCTGCAATGGCAGCTGGAAAGAAGGTGGAAGGATATTGAAGAGAACATTTCGCATTTGACTATTTGGTATGGCTGACCCTGGATACAGAGATTTCCATCTGGCTTGTACGCCAAATGGGGAATCTCATGATTTTAGTGATCTCCTTTTCCGAACAAATGATCCAAAAGGAGGCTATGTTGGAAGCCAGTCACTCACAACAACTCAGCCACCTTAGTGCTTTCGACCTCTTTAAAGCAGTGATTTAGCACCAAATGGGAGGTTTAGATCAAGCGAGAGCTCACGGGGTCTCAGAGCTAGTCTCTTTTGGTTGGATACAAAACGACTTGCTGAACAAACCATCACTTGCCATTATAGTGGGGGGGGAGGGGGAACAGATGCACTTTTAAATTTTGGGCCATCTAATCCTGCTCTCCAAAGCATTACTTGAAATAAGAAGCTTGTTTATTCTAGAGATGAATTTGAGACAGCCCTGGAAATAGTCCCTTGTACCAAAGTCAGTGGTTCTCAAAGTGTGCTCTCGGTCCAGTAGTGCCAGCACCCGTTGGGAACGTACTAAAAAAGCAAATTCTCAGTCCTCACCCCCTGCTGAATCAGAAACTCTAGGAGTGGCGTCCGATGAGTAACCTGTGCTTTAATGAACGCTCTGATTGGTTCTGATGTAAACTGAAGTCTAAGAATCACCGCCTACTGTAAAATTCACTTCTTTGGAGTAAGATGCATATAAAAACAAAAACAAATTTAAAAAATCAGCCCTACATTGTAGTGTTTGTGGATGCACTTGGGTGATAGAACTATAAAGAAAAGTCAGGACACAATTACTGTAGAAGTCGGGATGGCGGTTACTCTCAGGGAAGAAGGAAGGAGATGTGGATTGTGTAGGAAAGGGCAAAATGGAGCTTCTAGGATGGGGCTGTCACATTTGAAGGCATGTGGGAGTATCTATTATGTGCCTAACATGGTCTCCAGAAGCCCAGCTATGCAAATGTGATCGCCAGGGGGCTGGCACACTCACACCTCTGCCCCAGCACAGAGTAGCTGTGTGAGTCTCTGCGTAGAAGTGGAGTCTTAAACAAATGGAACTCAGCATCGGAATAGCCCAATAGGAAAGTTCTGAGAGCGTGTGCTGGTTTGAAAGGATGTATGTACCCTAGAAAAGCCATGTTTTAATCCTAATCCCATTTTGTAAAGGCAGTCATTTCTTCTAATCCCTATTCAGTACTGTATGTTTGAATCTGTAATTAGATCATCTCCCTGGAGATGTGACTCAATCAAGAGCGGTTGTTAAACTGGATTAGATGGAGACGTGTCTCCACCCATTCGGGTGGGTCTTGACTAGTTTGCTGGAATCCTGTAAAAGAGGAAACATTTTGGAGAAATGTTCCTCAGAAATGGAGATTCTGAGAGAGCAGAACGACATAGTCACCAGAGTCAGAGAGCCCACTAGGCAGCGACCTTTGGAGATGGAGAAAGAAAACACCTCCCGGGGAGCTTCATGAAACAGGAAGCCAGGAGAGGAAGCTAACAGATGATGCCGCGTTCATCATGTGTCTTTCCACCTGAGAGAGAAACCCTGAACTTCATCGGCCTTCTTGAACCAAGGTATCTTTCCCTGGATACCTTAGATTGGACATTTCCATAGACTTGTTTTAATTGGGGCATTTTCTTGGCCTTGGAACTGTAAACTAGCAACTTATTAAATTCCCCTTTTTAAAAGCCATTCCGTTTCTGGTATACTGCGTTCCAGCAGCTAGCAGACTAGAACAGAGTGGCACATATGATTTGAACTTCAGAAGAGAAGTCCAGGCGAAGTCCCTTTGCTGGAGTGATCCCTGGAAAGGACGGGGATGGAGTTTTACGGCAAACAGGTCCCAGCTCCGGGTGTGTCTGAACTGAAAGAGCTGGTTGAAGGGGCTGCCACGGTGGCGCACCCGGCAGAGCTGAGCGCTGAGCAAGGGCCTCGTCCTGTTTGGGGGACCCCTGAAGCCCCTGCAGCTACAGGTACCTGGAGGGCTCCCCACAGCTCCCAAAGGGCTTTAAGCTGGACAAACTGGTCTGCAACAGTGACACCGTGTGGCCGAGAGAAGTAACGACAGCGCTGGACAGACATGCCGGCCTCCCCTTGGGTGGGGACAATTCAGGGCAGCGAACCTCAGGGGCCTTGTAAGCTAGACCAGGGGGGGCTTCCGTGATTTTCTGCAGGACTGGTATCTGAGTTGTTGGAGCAGTTCATACCCATTAGAGACGTTCTAAATTAAAATGTTATAAATTAACTTTATTTACATTTTTGAAAATCCCTAACTAACCTCTGGCAGGACAGCTACATAGCTGACTCTGGGCCTGAATACAGGTGCTGTTTCATTTCCTTTTTCATTGCACAGTGTGCTAATTTTTTCTCTGAAAAGGAGAAAGAGGGAAGTGCAGGGGGGATGGGGGACCCAATTTTTGAATTGCAAATAGTACCACACTGAGTTCATTACAGTCTTCTTTAAAGTACCTTTCAGCTCAAGTGCCTTCAATAAGTTTAACTTATTAAAAATCTGCTAGGAAAGTTATTAATGCTACCTCTGGGACTTGTAGTTGCTGAGATGTTTCATTTTATTTCTAGCTGAACACCAAGCATTGATTTCTCAAAGCATTTAAGTTTGACTGTAAATTAAGTCATGTAGCTCCTCTGAGTGTCATTCATTCTAAAAATAAGTAGCATGTGAGCCCTGCTATGTGTCAGCCACTGTTCTGGGCATTGAAGATATAGCACTGAATAAGAACACAGCTTCTACCCTTAGGGAGCCTGCTGAGCTGGAGAGAATCACAGGTCATGAAAAGAGCAAAAAGGAGGAAGATTTGAGCCAGTCTCAGGAGCCCACTGATGTGGAGAGGCATAAAGTACAGACAAATGACAACAAACAAACATAGAGCCAGCCCATGAAATCAATAACTCACATGGGAGGCAGTGCTGCTTGGAAGTTAAGTGTGTTGGATTTTGGAGTTGAGACTACTTAGATTTGAATCCCAGTTCCACCGCTTAGCATCTGTGTGATCTTGACCAGTCACTAGCCCAAATGCCTTAGCTCCTGCACTCCTGAACTGGAGATAATAACTAAAAGGAGGTTTAAATTAGTTAACACTGACATAGTTCAAAGCTAAGCAGGATTTTTCCATGAACTGAGCTTTATTGTAATGATGGTAACAATGTAGTCATTTGTAGATCAATCATTTATCAGTGCATTGTCGTTATGTCCCAATCAAGAGTTGATCCATTTAATAAAGTGTTGCATATTTAGATCACATGAGATTCTGTGTATTTCTCTAATTTGATTTTTCTCGTCCTCAGCTGCACATTAGAAACACCTGTGGAGTTTTTAAGATACCAGTGGCCCCAAAGAGTCTGCTGCAGTTGGTGTGGGATGTGGTCTGGGCTTCAGGATTTTTATTCACGAATTAATGTGCAGCCAAGGTGGGGACCCACTGGTCTGACTGAGTAGGGAGGTTGAGAAGCTCCGTCTATGGGTTGTAGGCAACCAAGGGCAGGTTTGATGACCGTGCCAAGCTAAGCCTGCATGCTGGGCTACACTGTCCTCACTAATCACATCTTGCAAATCATGCCAAGTTGCTACTAGTTCTCACCACACCTCTCTCCATAAAATCACTGACATGGAAGGTTCAGGGCCGATTGCAATGAGACGATGGAGCTTCTCAACACCTGTGCAATGCCCGGCAGCTTGAGCTGGAGTTAGAGAAGTGGATTCCAGGGGCAGCTCCGCCACAGCCCAGCCAAGAAGCTCCAGGCAAGCCACTCCACCTTTCTGATCCTGTTTTTGTTATCTGTATGTGTTTGTGGAGATGAGTACATCTTTCCTGCAGAGTTGCAGGAAACTGGGTCAATGACATTATTGTTAACAAAGGCAGTGGATTCTTTTACCTGAAATGCTCAAATGACCCAATACTGGGATACTGGGATTTCAAACAGAGAAAAAGTTTGCTGTGAAACAGGAGATCAGAGGGCCTATAGGCCCAAAAATCTATCTCCCCAAACTGCAGTAATTCTGATAGTTTTAAGAGCATTAAAAGATGGGCAGGTTTTAGAATACCGAGCCCCCAGATTATGTAATTAAAGGTGATTTAATTATCGAGCATACGCAGATTGATTACATGCTTAGTCACAGAACATATGTAAGAAAATGGCACCTTAATATGATGATGGCATGATTTTTATTATTGTAAGGTACAGGTGACTTATAGGTTAAAGTCTAAGCTACTGCACAGGTTAGGTGGACCCATTTTAGTTAGATTCAGTCTCGGTTATCAAGATTACTTTGAACTTGGGGTGAGATAGCTCTGGGCTGACCCAGACCCTTCATTAATAAACATTAAGGGCTGTCTTTAGTGATCACAAGTCTCTAAAGTTGAAAAACTGGATAAATGGATACAAATGAAGGTTAGTCAGAAGGTTTTTACAATCACAAGGGTGTTAGAAAAATACTATAGCATCATTATCAGAGATCAAGGCAGCTGGATTACAATTCAAAGATTTCAGATATTTCCCTCTATTTTACAAGAAAGTAAATAGGAATATCTATATAATAATTCATAATAATCATCATCCCTTAAATACTAAATTCTCAGTTATATTATGATCAATAAAGCACTTTGCAAACCATAAAATACTATCTGAATGGAATCAAATACCTTGTTATATTAGTTTGTTGAGCTTTGCTCAAGAAGAACTAATGCTGTCCGGAGCACTTCTGTCAGCTGGGAAGGCATGTGATTGGCCTCTGCTGGTTCCTTGCTCCTTTGCTTTCAGCATCTGTTGCTGCAGGGGTTCCTCATTTTGCTTCTCCAGGGCTTGGGTTTCATCTCTTGGCCTCCCTTGGCTCTCTCCAGGTTCTGGCTTACTTAGCATCTCATGATGATGTCCGCTGGGCTCCAAGCATTGCCAAACATCCGTGTCTCTGTTCTCTGAAGCAACTGCCCTCCAAGTGTCTACATCTGCTCTCTCTGTCAGCTCTGAACTTTCTCCGAAATGTTTCCTCTTTTAAAGGATTACAGTAAACTAATCAGGACCCACCTGGAATGGGAAGCAGCACATCTCCATCTAATCAAAAAGGTCACACCCACAATTGAGTTTGTTACATCTCCATGGAGATAATCTAATCAAAATATATGCCCTACAATATTAAATCAGGATTAAAAGAAAAGGCTGCCCCTAGCAGATAGGATCAGGATTAAGACATGGCTTTTCTGTGGTACGTAATACTTTCAAATCAGCTTATTAGTGAGGATTAAACATTGCCTTTTTAAAAACTGTAAAAACTGCTGCTACTTCGTAAATTACAATCTCTGCTGCCCAGGGCCAACTTTTTTGACCACTGTACTTTTAGTGATGACTAAGACATAAAAATCCTATCACAGGATGATGATAAATCTGCATACAAGATACATGCAGATACATTCTATTTAAACATCAGTCTAAGATAGAGGTAAAATGACTCCTTTGTTTGCAAATGTAAAGTGTGAGGCCCCATTCCAAAAGGTAAGAGCCCACAGAGCCAACACAGCCAGAGACCTTTAGAGATAAAAGAAAATGCCCCCGGGAAGCCATTGGAAGAAGCTGGGAGAGAATGCCAGCAGCTGCTATGTGTCTTGCCAGGGGTATTCTGGACAGCATCAGCCTTTCTTGAGTGAAGGTAACCTCTTGTTGATGCCTTAATTTGGACATTTTCATAGCATTAGAGTTGCAAACTTGCAGCTTAACAAATTCCCCTTTTAAAAATCATTCCTGGGTGGTGCAATGGTGGCTCAGTGGCAGAATTCTTGCCTGCCATACCAGAGACCCAGGTTTAATTCCCCGAGCCTGCCCATGCCCCCCCAAATTATTTTTCTGATATATCGCTGTCATGGTTAGGTTCATGTGTCAACTTGGCCAAGTGGTGGGACCTGTTTGTTTGGTTGGCCAAGTGCTGGCCTGTCTGTTGCAATGAGGACATTTCATAGAATTAGATCATGAGCATGTCAGCTGCATCCACAGCTGATTCCATTTGTAATCAGCCAAAGGGGAGTGTCTTCTGCCATGAGTGATGCTTAATCTGATCACTGGAAGCCTTTTAAGGAGGATTCAGAAGAGACAGGTTCTTTCTGCTTCTGCCAACGAGCCTCTCTGGTGGAGTTCATCCAGACCCTCCATCGGAATAGTCGGCTTCACAGCTGGCCCTGAGAATTTGGACTCTGTGTTCCCGTGTTCACATGAGACACTTTTATAAATTTTATATTTGCAAGCATTCCCTGTTGATTCTGTTTCTCTAGAGAACCCTAATTAATACAATTGCATTCTAGCTTAACAAAATAAAACAGGTACTGTTTCAAAGCACTTTAGAACATGGACGGATTTAATTTCCAGAATAGTCCCATGCTATGTGCACAATTACTATTTCTTTTTTACAGATGAGGAAACTGAAGCACCGAGTAAGGTAACCTAAAAGTGTAGTGGGCATTTGAACTCAGCAGCTTGGATCCAGACCCTTGGCATTTAGGCTCTTCCGCCTCTCTCGCTGCAGAAATAAAAACACAGGCACACAAGTACACTTACTGCAATGTTTCAGTGACCAGCATTGGAAATAATAGATAAATAAATAAAAATAAAAAATAAAGAAAAACATAACCCATCTAGATGCTGTTGACAAAAGACACATCTTAGACTCAGGGACACAATTAGATTGAAAATGAAAGAATGGAAAAAGATCTACGCAAGCTGTAACCAAAAGAAAGCAGGCGTAGCTACACTAATATCAGATGAAATAGACTTTAAATGCAAAGATGTCATAAGAGACAAAGAAGGACTACATATTAATAAAAGGGATAATTCACCAAGAGGAAATAACAATCATAAATGTTTATGCTCCCAGTAAAGGAGCTCCAAAGTACATAAGGCAAACACTGGGAAGACTGAAGGGAGCTATAGCTGTTTCAGCAGTAATTGTGGGAAACTTCAATGCACCACTGTCCACTACAGATAGAACAACCAGACAGAGTATCAACAAAGAAATAGAGAACCTAAACAGTGGGATAAATGAATTAGACCTAATAGACATATGTAGATCATTACACCCCCAAACACCAGGATATACATTCCTCCCTAGTGCACATAGAATGTTCTCCAGGATAGATCAAATGCTGGGCATAAACTGAGTTTCATAAATTTAATAAAATTGAAATTACCTAAAGCACTTTCTCTGACCACAGCAGAATGAAGGTGGAAATTAATATACAAAAGAACCAGAGCTTTCACAAATATATGAAGATTAAACAACATACTCTTAAATAATTAGTGAATCAAGGAAGGAATTACTAGAGAAATCAGTAAATATCTGGAGATGAATGAAAATGAGAATATCACATATCAAAACTTATGGGATGCGGCAAAAATAGTGCTAAGAGGGAAATTTATAGCACTAAATGCCTATATTAAAAAACAAGAATGGGCTAAACTTGAGGACTTAACTGCTCACCTGGAGGCTTTAGATGAAGAATAGCAAACTAACCTCAAAGCAAATAAAGAAGAAAAATAACAAATATTAAAGCAGAAATAAACAAACGGGAGAACAGTAAAACAATAGGAATAATCAACAAAACCGAAAGTTGGTTCTTTGACAAAATCAATAAAATTGATGGACTCCTAGCTAGACCAATAAAGAAAAAACAGAGAGGACAACAAACTTAGATGAAATGGACACATTTCTAGAAACACACAAATTACCTATACTGACTTGAGAAGCAATAGAACATCTCAACAAGCAAAGAGATTCAATCAGTTATCAAAAACTTTTCCACAAAGAAAAGCCCAGGACCAGATGGCTTCACAGGTGAATATTATCAGGCATTCCAAAAAGAACACCAATCCTGCTCAAATTCTTCCAGGAAATTGAGGAAAAAGGAATGCTACCTAACTTTATGAAGTTAACATCACTCTAATGCCAAAATTGGATAAAGACGCTGCAAGATAGGAAAACTACAGACTAATCTCCCCAATGAACACAGATGCAAAAATTCCTAACAAAATACTAGCAAATCAAATCCAACAACACATTCAAAGAATTATACATCATGACCAAGTGGGCTTTACACCAGGAACTCAGGGGTGGTTCAACACAAGAAAATCAATCAGTGTAATACAGCATATTAACAAATCAAAAGGGAAAAATCACATGATCATATTGATTGATACCGAAAAAACATTTGACAAAATTCAGCATCCTTTTATGATAAAAACACTTCAAAAATTAAGAATCAAAGGAAACTTTCTCAATATCATAAGGTGCATATATGAAAAAACCATAGCCAGGTTTTTTTTTTGTTTGTTTTTTTTTTGGTGTAAGCCTTTTTCCTTTTATTTAGAATAACCTTTTTTATATATATATACTTTTTCTTTCTTTTTTTAAGCAATTTCCCCACTCCCAAGTTGGGCCAGTACTTAATGGTGAGAGACTGAAAGCATTCCCCCTAAGATGTGACAAAGATGCCCATTGTCAACACTTTTCTTCAACACTATACTAGAAGTCCTAGCTGGAGCAATTAGAAAGGAGAAAAAAATAAAAGGCATCCAAATAGGAAAGGAAGAAGTAAAACTTTCATTAATTGCAGATGACATGATCCTATACTTAGAAAACCCTGAGAAATAAATGGCAAAGTTACTTGACCTAATAAACAAATTTAACAAAGTGGCAGGATGAGAGATTAATGTGCAAAAGTCAGTCATTTTTTTCTGTACAAGCAATGACCTATCTGAAGGGAGAATTAAGGAAAAAAATTCCATTCAAAATAGCAATCAAAAGAATCAGATATCCATGAATAAGCCTAACCAGAGATATCTAGGACTTGGACACAAAAAAATTGCAAAAATTGCTATAAGAAATAAAAATAGACCTGAATAGATGGAAAGACATTACATGCTCATGGATAGGAAGGTTTTATGTCGTTAAGATGTCAATTCTATCCCAACTGTTCTACAGATTCAATGCAATACCAATCAAAATCCCAAAAACCTACCTTGAGAACTTGGAAAAGCAGGTTATCAAATCTATCTGGGAAAGAAAGAGACCCCAAATAGTTAAAGGTATCCTAAAAAAGGGAGGATGATCACTTCCTGACTTTAAAGCTTACTATAAAGCTTAGTGGTCAAATCAGCATGGTACTGGCACAAAGACAGATGTATTGATTAGAATAGAAAGTGCAGAGATAGCCCTCCAAATCTATGGACAATTGATCCTCAATAAGACCTCCAAATCCACTGAACTGGGCAGAACAGTCTTTTCAAAAATGGGCATGGGAGAACTGGACATCAATAGTCAAAGAAATGAAGGAGGATCCCTACCTTATACCCTATATAAAAATTATTTCAAAATGGATTAAAGACATAAATGTAAGAGCCAGTACCATAAAACTTCTAGGAGATAATGCAGGGAAACATCTCCAAGATCTAGTAATAGGAGGTAGCTCCTTAAACTTTATTCCTAAAACATAAACAGCAAAAGAAAAAATTGATAAATGGGAACTCCAAGACCAAGCGCTTCTGTACCTCAAAGGACTTTGTTAAAAAGGTGGAGAGGCAGCCAACCAGTGGGAGAAGATGTTGGGAAAGCACATATCAGATAAAGACTTGCTATCTCATGTACGTAAAGAAATTATACAGTGCAACCTCAAAAGAAAAACAACCCAACTATGAAATGGGCAGAGGATATGAATAGACACTTTCCTGAAGAGTAAATACAGATGGCTAAAAGGCACATGAAGAGATGCTCATTTTAGTTAGCTATAAGGGAAATGCAAATTAAGATGACAATGAGATATCACCATACATCTATAAGAATAGCTACTAATAAACAAACAGACAACTACAAATGTTGGAGAGGATATGGAGTGTGGTAGTTAGAGTCAGTTGTCAACTTGGCCAGGTGAACATACCTAGTTTTGTTGCTGTGGACATGAGCCAATGGTACGTGAACCTCATCTGTTGCTAATTACATCTGCAGTCGGCTAGGAGGCATGCCTGCTGCAGTGAATGACTTTTGACTTAATTGGCTGGTGCTTAAATGAGAGAGCACAACGTAGCACAGCCCAAGCAGTGCAGCATACCTCATCTCAGCACTTGCAGCTCAGCCCAGGACTTTGGAGGTGCAGAAAGAAATCACCCCAGGGGAAGTTGCTGGAACCCAGAAGCCTGGAGAGAAGGCCAGTAGAGACTGTCCTGTGCCTTCCTATGTAAGAAAGAACCTCAGTGGAAAGTTAGTTGCCTTTCCTCTGAAGAACTAACAAAATAAATCCCCTTTTTTTAAAAGCCAATCCATCTCTGGTGTGTTGCATTCCGGCAGCTAGCAAACTAGGGCAAAACCTATAACTTCTATAATTAAAAATGAAGAAGAGAAAGCCACAATGAGACACCACTTCGTACCCACTAGGTTGGCTATTAAAAAAAAAAAAGAAAAGGAAGGAAAGTAGTAAGTGTTGAAGAGCACGCAGAGAAATCGAGACTCTTACACATTGTTGGTGGGAGTAGAAAATGGGGGAGCCACTGTGGAAATCTGTTCAGTGGTTCCTCAGAGAATTGAAAACAGAATTACTGTATGAGTGTCTTCTATAAGGGGGGATTTATTAAGTTGCAAGTTTACAGTTCTAAGGCTGTGAAAATGTCCAAATTAAAGCAAGTCTATAAAAATGTCTAAATTAAGGCACTAACAAGGGTTACCTTCCTTTATAAAGGCTGATGACGTTCAGGGTTTCTCTGTCAACTGGAAAGGCACATAATGAACATGGAGACGTCTGCTAGCTTTCTCTCCAGGCTTCTTGTTTCATGACGCCCCTGTGGGGGCGTTTGCCTTCTTCAGCTTCAAAGTTCTCTGGATGAGTGGGCCCTGTAGGTTTTGTGGCTTTTAAACTTTTTCCTAAAAATGTTTCCTCTTTTAAAGGATTCCAGTAAACTAATCAAAACCTACCTGGAATGGGTGGAGTCACATCTCCCTCTAATCGAAGGTTAATACCCACAATTGGGGTATTAACCTCCACGGAGGAGGCTAATACATCTCTGTGGAGAAAATCTAATCAGGTTTCCAACCTACAGTTCTGAATAGGGATTAAAAGAAATGGCTGCCTCTGCTAAATGGACCAGGATTAAAACATGGCTTTTCTAGCGCACATAATCTTTTCAAACTGGCATACCATGTGACAGAGTTGCTGCGAAACTCCAGCAGCCTGTCTTCAGAGTCCAGGGATGGTCTTGGTAATGGCTTGATTTGGACATTTTCACTGCCTCAGAGCTGTAAGCTTGTAAGTTAATAAGTCCCTGCTGTAAAAGCCAACCCATTTTAGGCATACTGCATTTCAGAAACTTCAGCAAACTAAAACAGCATCCAAAAGAATTGAAAGCAGGGGAAACTGATGTTTGTTCACCAGTGTGTACAGCAACACTATTCCCAATAGCCAAACGGTGGAAGTGTCCATGAACCAACGAATATAGAGATAAATGCATATACATACAGTGGAATATTATTCAAACATAAAAAAGGATGAAGTTCTGATACATATGACAACATGGATGAACCTTGAAGACATCATATCGACTGAAATAAGTCAGGCACAAAAAGATGAATATTGTATTAGCATGCTTACAAACAGTGCCTAGTATAAGCAAATTTCATAGGGAAAGACAGTGGATTACGGGGCAGGGTAGAGGGGAAGAAGGAGTTATTGCTGAAGGGGTGCAGAGTTTCTGTATAAGGTGATGAAAAGCCTGGAGCAATGTATATTGGTAATGGTAGCACAAAAATGTGAATAAAATTAATACCACAGAATTGTATACTTGCAAGTGGTAGAAATGAAAAATTTTGAGTTGTATATATTACAATTGAAAGTTAAAAAATACAGGTAGAAAACATTATACCATGGTAGAATTCTTTTTTTTTTTTTTTAGCTTTTCAAAATTTTGTTTTTGTATAAACTTTTTATTTTACAACAGCTTTAAAGTTACAGAATTATTGTGAAGATAGTACAGAAATTCCTGTATGCCCCGTATCAGTGTCCCCCATTATTAACATCTTACAGCTGTAGTATGTTACATTTGTCACAATTGATGAACCATTATTGATACATTATTTTAAAAGACCATTTATTCAGATTTATCTGTTTCTCTTTTCCTAATGTCTTTTTCTTTTCCAGAGTCCCAAGCAGGATACCACATTCCATTTAGTAGTCGTCTCTCCTTGAACTTCTCTTGGTTGTGACAGTTTCCCAGACTTTCCTTGTTTTTTGATAACATTGACAGTTATGAAGAATCAGATATTTTGTGGAATGTTCCTCAATTGGAATTTGCCTGTGCTTTTCTAATGATTAGACGGGGGTTACGAGTTTTTGGGATGAAGACCACGAAAGTAAAGTGCTATTATTTATCACATCGTATGGAAGGTACATGTTATCAAATGACATCTTACTATTGATGCTAACCTTGATCACCTGACTTGAAATAGTGTTTTTCAGGTTTCTGTGATATTATTATTTTTTTTTAATCTCTCATTCCATACTGTACTCTTTCGAAGGAAGTCACTATGTGCAGTCCACACTTAAGTAGTGGGGATTTATGGTCCATCTGTTTAAGGGCAGAGTAATCACATAAATTAATTTGTATGGGAGATGTGTCTATTCTCTCCACATGTATTTCTTTATTCATCCTTTATATATATCAGTATGAACTCTTCGGTATTTATTTTATACTTTGTGTTTTAATTCAACACTATTTTTTTATTAATTAACAGAAAAAAAGAAATTAACCCAACATTTAGAAATCATACCATTCTACATATGCAATCAGTAATTCTTAACATCATCACATAGATGCATGATCATCGTTTCTTAGTACATTTGCATCGGTTTAGAAGAACTAGCAACACAGCAGAAAAAGATATAGAATGTTAATATAGAGGAAAAAAATAAAAGTAATAATAATAGTAAAAAAAAAAAAAAAACCTATAGCTCAGATGTAGCTTCATTCAGTGTTTTAACATGATTACTTTACAATTAGGTATTATTGTGCTGTCCATTTTTGAGTTTTTGTATCTAGTCCTGCTGCACAGTCTGTATCCCTTCAGCTCCAATTACCCATTATCTTACCCTGTTTCTAACTCCTGCTGGACTCTGTTACCAATGACATATTCCAAGTTTATTCTCGAATGTCGGTTCACATCAGTGGGACCATACAGTATCTGTCCTTTAGTTTTGGCTAGACTCACTCAGCATAATGTTCTCTAGGTCCATCCATGTTATTACATGCTTCATAAGCTTATCCTGTCTTAAAGCTGCATAATATTCCATCGTATGTATATACCACAGTTTGTTTAGCCACTCGTCTGTTGATAGACATTTTGGCTGTTTCCATCCCTTTGCAATTGTATATAAAACTGCTATAAACATTGGTGTGCAAATGTCCGTTTGTGTCTTTGCCCTTAAGTCCTTTGAGTAGATACCTAGCAATGGTATTGCTGGGTCATATGGCAATTCTATATTCAGCTTTTTGAGGAACCGCCAAACTGCCTTCCACAGTGGTTGCACCATTTGACATTCCCACCAACAGTGGATAAGTGTGCCTCTTTCTCCGCATCCTCTCCAGCACTTGTCATTTTCTGTTTTGTTGATAATGGCCATTCTGGTGGGTGTGAGATGATATCTCATTGTGGTTTTGATTTGCATTTCTCTAATGGCCAGGGACATTGAGCATCTCTTCATGTGCCTTTTGGCCATTTGTATTTCCTCTTCTGGTAGGTGTCTGTTCAAGTCTTTTTCCCATTTTGTAATTGGGTTGGCTGTCTTTTTGTTGTTGTTGAGTTGAACAATCTCTTTACAAATTCTGGATACTAGACCTTTATCTGATATGTCATTTCCAAATATTGTCTCCCATTGTGTAGGCTGTCTTTCTACTTTCTTGATAAAGTTCTTTGATGCACAAAAGTGTTTAATTTTGAGGAGCTCCCATTTATTTATTTCCTTCTTCAGTGCTCTTGCTTTAGGTTTAAGGTCCATAAAACCGCCTCCAATTGTAAGTTTCATAAGATATCTCCCAACATTTTCCTCTAACTGTTTTATGGTCTTAGACCTAATGTTTAGATCTTTGATCCATTTTGAGTTAACTTTTGTATAGGGTGTGAGAGATGGGTCTTCTTTCATCCTTGTGCATATGGGTATCCAGTTCTCTAGGCACCATTTATTGAAGAGACTGTTCTGTCCCAGGTGAGTTGGCTTGACTGCCTTATCAAAGATCAAATGTCCATAGATGAGAGGGTCTATATCTGAGCACTCTATTCGATTCCATTGGTCAATATATCTATCTTTATGCCAATACCATGCTGTTTTGACCACTGTGGCTTCATAATATGCCTGAAAGTCCGGCAGCGTGAGACCTCCAGCTTCGTTTTTTTTCCTCAAGATACTTTTAGCAATTCTGGGCACCCTGCCCTTCCAGATAAATTTGCTTATTGGTTTTTCTATTTCTGAAAAATAAGTTGTTGGGATTTTGATTGGTATTGCATTGAATCTGTAAATCAATTTAGGTAGGATTGACATCTTAACTATATTTAGTCTTCCAATCCATGAACACGGTATGCCCTTCCATCTATTTAGGTCTTCTGTGATTTCTTTTAGCAGTTTTTTGTAGTTTTCTTTATATAGGTTTTTTGTCTCTTTAGTTAAATTTATTCCTAGGTATTTTATTCTTTTAGTTGCAATTGTAAATGGGATTCGTTTCTTGATTTCCCCCTCAGCTTGTTCATTACTAGTGTATAGAAATGCTATAGATTTTTGAATGTTGATCTTGTAACCTGCTACTTTGCTGTACTCATTTATTAGCTCTAGTAGTTTTGTTGTGGATTTTTCCGGGTTTTCGACTTATAGTATCATATCGTCTGCAAACAGTGATAGTTTCACTTCTTTCTTTCCAATTTTGATGCCTTGTATTTCTTTTTCTTGTCTAATTGCTCTGGCTAGAACCTCCAACATAATGTTGAATAATAGTGGTGATAGTGGACATCCTTGTCTTGTTCCTGATCTTAGGGGGAAAGTTTTCAATTTTTCCCCATTGAGGATGATATTAGCTGTGGGTTTTTCATATATTCCCTCTATCATTTTAAGGAAGTTCCCTTGTATTCCTATCTTTTGAAGTGTTTTCAACAGGAAAGGATGTTGAATCTTGTCGAATGCCTTCTCTGCATCAATTGAGATGATCATGTGATTTTTCTGCTTTGATTTGTTGATATGGTGTATTACATTAATTGATTTTCTTATGTTGAACCATCCTTGCATACCTGGGATGAATCCTACTTGGTCATGATGTATAATTCTTTTAATGTGTTGTTGGATACGATTTGCTAGAATTTTATTGAGGATTTTTGCATCTATATTCATTAGAGAGATTGGTCTGTAGTTTTCTTTTTTTGTAATATCTTTGCCTGGTTTTGGTATGAGGGTGATGTTGGCTTCATAGAATGAATTAGGCAGTTTTCCCTCCACTTAGATTTTTTTGAAGAGTTTGAGGAGAGTTGGTACTAATTCTTTCTGGAACGTTTGGTAGAATTCACATGTGAAGCCATCTGGTCCTGGACTTTTCTTTTTAGGAAGCTTTTGAATGACTAATTCAATTTCTTTACTTGTGATTTGTTTGTTGAGGTCATCTATGTCTTCTTGAGTCAAAGTTGGTTGTTCATGTCTTTCCAGGAACCCATCCATTTCATCTAAATTGTTGTATTTATTAGCGTAAAGTTGTTCATAGTATCCTGTTATTACCTCCTTTATTTCTGTGAGGTCAGTAGTTATGTCTCCTCTTCCATTTCTGATCTTATTTATTAGCATCCTCTCTCTTCTTCTTTTTGTCAATCTTGATAAGGGCCCATCAATCTTATTGATTTTCTCATAGAACCAACTTCTGGTCTTATTGATTTTCTCTACTGTTTTCATATTTTCAATTTCATTTATTTCTGCTCTGATCTTTGTTATTTCTTTCCTTTTGCTTGCTTTGGGATTAGTTTGCTGTTCTTTCTCCAGTTCTTCCAAGTGAACAGTTAATTCCTGCATTTTTGCCTTTTCTTCTTTCTGATATAGGCATTTAGGGCAATAAATTTCCCTCTTAGCACTGCCTTTGTTGCATCCCATAAGTTTTGATATGTTGTGTTTTCATTTTCATTTGCCTCGAGGTATTTACTAATTTCTCTTGCAATTTCTTCTTTGACCCACTTGTTGTTTAAGAGTGTGTTGTTGAGCCTCCAGGTATTTGTGAATTTTCTGGCATTCTGCCTATTATTGATTTCCAACTTCATTCCTTTATGATCCGAGAAAGTGTTGTGTATGATTTCAATCTTTTTAAATTTGTTAAGACTTGCTTTGTGACCCAGCATATGGTCTATCTTTGAGAATGATCCATGAGCACTTGAGAAAAAGGTGTATCCTGCTGTTGTGGGATGTAATGTCCTATAAATGTCTGTTAAGTCTAGCTCATTTATAGTAATATTCAGATTCTCTATTTCTTTATTGATCCTCTGTCTAGATGTTCTGTCCATTGATGAGAGTGGTGAATTGAAGTCTCCAACTATTATGGTATTTGTGTCTATTTCCCTTTTCAGTGTTTGCAGTGTATTCCTCACGTATTTTGGGGCATTCTGGTTCGGTGCATAAATATTTATGATTGTTATGTCTTCTTGTTTAATTGTGCCTTTTATTAGTATATAGTGTCCTTCTTTGTCTCTTTTAACTGTTTTACATTTGAAGTCTAACTTGTTGGATATTAGTATAGCCACTCCTGCTCTTTTCTGGTTGTTATTTGCATGAAATATCTTTTCCCAACCTTTCACTTTCAACCTATGTTTATCTTTGGGTCTAAGATGTGTTTCCTGTAGACAGCATATAGAAGGATCCTGTTTTTTAATCCATTCTGCTAATCTATGTCTTTTGATTGGGGAATTCAGTCCATTAACATTTAGTGTTATTACTGTTTGGATAATATTTTCCTCTAACATTTTGCCTTTTGTATTATATATATCATATCTGACTTTCCTTCTTTCTACACTCTTCTCCATACCTCTCTCTTCTGTCTTTTCGGTTCTGACTCTAGTGCTCCCTTTAGTATTTCTTGCAGAGTTGGTCTCTTGGTCACAAATTCTCTCAGTGACTTTTTGTCTGAGAATATTTTAATTTCTCCCTCATTTTTGAAGGACAGTTTTGCTGGATATAGGAGTCTTGGTTGGCAGTTTTTCTCTTTTAGTAATTTAAATATATCATCCCACTGTCTTCTAGCCTCCATGGTTTCTGCTGAGAAATCTACACATAGTCTTATTGGGTTTCCCTTGTATGTGATGGATTGTTTTTCTCTTGCTGCTTTCAAGATCCTCTCTTTCTCTTTGACCTCTGACATTCTAACTAGTAAATGTCTTGGAGAACGCCTATTTGGGTCTAATCTCTTTGGGGTGCGCTGCACTTCTTGGATCTGTAATTTTAGGTCTTTCATAAGAGTTGGGAAATTTTCAGTGACAATTTCTTCCATTAGTTTTTCTCCTCCTTTTCCCTTCTCTTCTCCTTCTGGGACACCCACAACACGTATATTTTTGCGCTTCATATTGTCCTTGAGTTACCTGATACCCTGTTCAAATTTTTCCATTCTTTTCCTGATAGTTTCTGTTTGTTTTTGGAATTCAGATGGTCCATCCTCCAAATCACTAATTCTATCTTCTGTCTCTTTGAATCTATCATTGTAGGTATCCATTGTTTTTTCTATCTTTTCTACTTTGTCCTTCACTTCCATAAGTTCTGTGATTTGTTTTTTCATTTTTTCTATTTCTTCTTTATGTTCAGCCCATGTCTTCTTCATGTCATCCCTCAATTTATCGATTTTGTTTTTGAAGAGGTTTTCCATTTCTGTTCGTATATTCAGCATTAGTTGTCTCAGCTCCTGTATCTCATTTGAACTATTGGTTTGTTCCTTTGACTGGGCCATATTTTCAATCTTTTGAGCGTGATCTGTTATCTTCTGCTGGCGTCTGGGCATTTAGTCAGATTTCCCTGGGTGTTGGACCCAACAGGTTGAAAGATTTTTCTGTGAAATCTCTGGGTTCTGTTTTTCTTATCCTGCCCAGTAGGTGGCGCTCGTGGCACACGTTTGTCTGCGGGTCCCACCGGTAAAAGGGGCTGTGGGTCCTTTAACTTTGGAAAACTCTCGCTGTGGGGGGGGTTCGCCAGCCGAAGCGGCCTGGAAGAGTGCCAGCCGGCCTGGGGGTCCGAACGTGGGGAGGGTCACCGCCGCAGCCCGTGAGAGCGCCCATCCAAACCTCCTAGTCGGCCCGGGGCGCCAAGCGTGGCGGGAGGGCGCCAGCCGCTGCGGCCTGGGAGAGTGCACCATTCCCAGCCGGACTGGGGAGCCACGTGTCCGGAAGGGACCCCCCTGGTCACTGTTCTCCGCAGTCTGGGGATTTCCTATCCAACCCTCTCAGTTGGTCTGGGGGTCCGCGCGTGGCGGGGGCGCCAGCCGCCGCAGCTTGAGGGGACCGCCTGTCCAATTCTGCCAGCTGGCCCGGGAAGGAGGAAGGGAGGGACTCCGGCCGCTTACCACCCCACCCAGGAAAGCCCGCGCCCCTCGGTGATCTCACCGGAGCTGGTTCTCCCAGACAGTCCGCCGTTCCAGGATGGGGTACGCTGTCCCTTTGATCTCCATCGTGGCTCCAGGAGCTGCTCTGCATCGCTTCCACTCCCCTAGCAGCTGCCCTGGAGGAGGAACTAAGATCCGCGCATCCCACTAAACCGCCATCTTCTCCGGAAGTCCATGGTAGAATTCTTGTCTGACATGCGGGAGACCCAGGTTTGATTCCTGGAGCCTGCTCTTGCTAAAAAACAAAAACAAACAAACAAAAAGTTAAAAAATACAACCCAGCTATATCATTTCTAAAGTCTCAGATGGGTAGTAATTCAAAATCTTGACAACACAGTCCTTTGATACAGCTGTGGGGAAACAAGCATTGTGATATAATACTGATGGGAACGCACAATGGCACAATCTGTGAGAAAGGGAATTTGGCAATATCTAACAAAATTAATTATGTATTTACCTTTTGATCCAGAAAAGCCATTTCTAGGAAACTACCTTGAAGATGAATCTCCCCAAATGTGAAGTAGTATGTGCTAAATGTTTTCCATTACAGTGTCATTTGTAATAGTAAACAATCCAAGCACCTACTAATAAATGAAAGTATGATACAGCTACACAGTGGAGTACTATGCAGCCATTAAACCTCCCTCCCCCCACAAAAAGAAAAACCTTATAAGCCAGCATGAAGTGAATTTCAGGATATATTGTTATATGAAAAAAAATGAAGTGCATATAGTATGCTAACTTTTGTAAAAATAAAGGGAAAAAAGAACACATTTTCATTTATATGCATATTTGCTTATTTTTGTGAAACACAAGAAGAATAAAGCAGAATCTAATGAAAATATCTACTAAAAGCAGGTGAGTAAGAACAGAGTGGAGGTGAAGTGATGAAAGATGAGAGGAGCTCTTCTTTGAGTTTACATTTTTGTATTGTTCTGACTTTTGAACCAACTAAAAGTGATCAATATGTTTAAAAAATTAAATGTAATAAAATATTTTTTAAGTAAAACCCTAGAATTAATAAAAAGAAAACAAATGAATCTGTGCACTAAATTATTTTCAAGATTTCTTTCCATCCTTTTTGTCCTTAGAATATATCTCACTAAGGACTGCATGTCCAAAATTACTTGATTATTTCTTCTGAACTAAAACTGTACCCAGATTGCATATCCTTAATGTCCTTATATTCTAGAGACTAAAGGGGCTACAAAACAATCTAAAACTTTACTTCATAGGTTTATGATTGGTAGTAATATTGGTAATGTAATTCTAAAGCTATTTTATTCTACATTATAGAAGACAGCAAAAATGTAAACATAGTAATGCTCTCAGAAACTGAGATGTTTTGGTGTGAACAAAAACATGCACAAGTATTTATGCAAAATATAATTGAAGAAAAGCTAGTAATATTACATTTGATTTGAAATATCAATATGAATTCATTATATATATATACTATATATATACTATTATATGTATACTGTGTATAGTACATATATAGTATATATATATTTAAATATATATACTATATATATTATAGCTATTTACTAGCTCTGTCCACTGCAAGAAACAATGTTATCCTGTCAGTCATGAGTATACTACACCTAGCACCAAATTTTGGTTTGTAATTATCATTTCCTACTAAAAGGTAGTAGGGCTCAGTGGAGAAAGATTGATTTTAGGTCCGGGGTAGGGAAAACACGGAGCTTGGAACAGCTGGTCAGGCCAAAAAGCATGAACATGCTCAAAGAATGATGAGGGGCATGTCCAAAGGATTACAGAAGCCTGCTTGAAGGGCTCCCACTGGTCAAATTTGGAATATTTTATGCATCAAAAAATAATGTTGGCAATAGATCATCATACACTGAATTAACAAATCACACGTCCATAGTAATATTCAAAGAAAAAGGGAGCTATAAAGAGGAAGTTCTTCTATACAGGACAATTCCATCTAATAAATGTAGAAACCTCAAGAATTATAAAATCACCACTTTTAAGTCCGTTACATTAATCAATTCAGTCAAGCATCATAAATGGATTCTGAAATCCTTGGGTGAAAGCCTGTCACAGAACAAGATATCCACTGGGATCCATATATTACTTATTAATTACAGAGGAAAAAATTAGAGCTTTACAACCAAGAGATGTTAGTGATCAAACAGCATCATCAATTTTGGGACAACCGTACATTATGCATCTGCTGAGGAGACACAAAATAAAGCCGCCGACATTCGTGCCAAAAATGTTGAAACCGAGGCTAACCAATCTTTAAACTTTGATGTCCTAGTTATCAAAAATACAGAAACTGAAGGAACAGGTTAATTACACCATGAGGAAATAAGCAGACATTTCCAGAATGTGAGAACTTCTAAAACACAACTTGGACTCTTTTTTAAAAAGTTAATTTTATGAAAAACTAAAAGAGGTTAAGGAGACAGGTCTTGATCAAGAAAGACTAAAGAGATACTGCAACCAAATGCAATGATTGGATCCTAGACCAAAAAAGAAATCCTAAGCTTCACTTAGAGAAAAACAATCAAGGAAATGTGAAAATGGATTGTATTTTCAATAACGTTATGAAACTTGTTATTAATTATTGTGCTTATTGTGATAATGTGATCATGTAGTATGTGTTTGCTCTTTGAAGATGCCTACTAAAGTTTTTCTGGTGACATCAATGATGGTTACAACTCTCAGATAGTTCAAGGAAAAGGTGCCTGAGAAATATGAAACAAAGGGGATAAAATATGAGCCACTGGTGAATGTAGACAAAAGACTGTGGTGATTGCATTATTCCTCTAATTTTTCTGTAAGTTTTAAATTTTTCAAAAATTTAAACTCTAAAAACTTCTAGAATGAGTAATGTATTCTGTTCGGCATTTTAAAAAAAGAAAAGTGCTTTTGCTACTTAACTCCAGTCAGAAACACAAGGATAAGCTAGTTTATGATTCAGAAAGGAAACAATGTTAAAATATGTAAGGCTTGGAAAAACAAAGGTTTATTTCTTGCTCAGGCTGCACGGCCTACAGACAGGTAGTCTATATTGCGATTATAGTGCTGTCTCTTGTGTGGCTGTTCTTTGCACAAAAGGGGAAAGAGAGCAAAGGAAAATCTCTCACAATCATTAAATGCTCGACCGGAAAGACTCATTAATCACAGAACCCACTTCAACCCCCAGGACCAGGCAGGGAAATATCTGGTGAGCAATGTTAATAACTATCACATTATTATATTTTTTGTTACAGTAAACATTTGAATCTGCCACAAATTAATAGAGCGTAGTGCTTAAGAACACAGAATCTGGAGTCGGATTATCGGGGTGACAGCTTGACTATTTATTAGCTAAGCTTGGGCAAATTAACCTCTTCGTGCCTCAGTTTCTTCCTCAATACAAATTGGATCTAATAGTAGTAAAACTGTTTGGGGAACGATTAATAGGTTGAAAACATTTAGAACAGTCATTAGCATACTACTCTCATCATTCTTATTCTATAGTATGATACTTAATATAATGCATTAAAGAAATTGCCCAATGCCCCTCCCCCAATTCAAACAGCAAAAGGATTTACAATGAAAAGTAAAAGTCTCTCTTCCATCTGCGCCTCATCAATCAGTTTTTCTCTCCAGACACAATTGTTACAGTGTGGCGTTGTGAATTGATTGCCTTTTGGCGCCAAATCCACCCATTTCCCTGCTTATGATGCTAAACTATCTTTCCTTTGCCAGCCGACATGAAGTTTAGCTTTGACAGTAGCGGGCATTGGAGGAGCTCTGGAAGATAAAGGGGATTCCTTTGTGGTTCTGGAGCTTTTCTGACATTTTTGGTCCCATGGTGTAGTACTGGTGTGTAAGAGACCCAATGCTGGAGCCCATCTAAGAAGGTCCATTGTTGCCCCAGCTGCCTTCACTGTGGCCAGCTCAGGAACACTCCTGCAGGCAGTTTCTTGGCACATTTGCCCAGCCAGCTTCCAGTCAAGTTCAACAGTGCTCCCAGTGGGCAGCTTCCCCATGAATTTTTTTTTTAACATTTTTTATTGTGAAATATAATATATATTCAAGAAAGCGATAAATTTCAAAGAATTGTAACATGTAATTATAGAACAGATTTCAGAGCTTGGTATGGGTTACAAGTCCACAATTTTAGATTTTTCCTTCTAACTGCTCCAAGACATTAGAGACCAAAAGAAATATCAATATAATGATTCATCAGTAATACTCATTTGTTCAATCCTATCTTCTCTGTTATCACTTCTCCTTCTCCTTTGATCTTTCTCCCAATCTTTAGGATCGTTTGGGCTACGCTGTTGGAAAGGGCTGTGGATAATATGGGATAGGGGGATGGAACTAGCTGATGTTCTGGAGAGACTGGTCCGTCTGGGTTTCAGGACTTATGTGGCCTAGGAACCCATCTGGAGATTGTAGGTTTCTGGAAATTAATCACAGTGCATGAAACTTTCGTAGAATCTCAGACAGAGCCCTAGGTGTTCTTTAGAGTTGACAGGAATAGTTTAGGTTGAAGTTTGGCAAACCATGGTGAAAAACAATGTCTAGCTGAAATTTGCATTAGAGTAGTCTCTCTACTCTATTTGAACTCTCTCAGCCACTAATATCTTATTTTGTTACATTTCTTTCCCCCTTCTGGTCAGGAAGGCATTGTCGATTCCACAGGCTCATCTCTGGGATTTATCTCCCTCTTTGCCAGGGAGGCTCCTTTCACCCCTGGATGTCATGTCCCACATAGTGGGGAGGATAATGATTTTACTTGCACTACTGCACTTAGAGAGAGGAAGAGGCCACATCTGAGCAACAAAAGAGGTCTTCTGGAAGTAACTCTCAGGCATGCTATAGGTAGGTTTAGTCTCAGCTACATAAATAAACTTCACAAGAGCAAGCCTCAAGATCAAGGGCTTAGCTTATTGATTTGGGTGTCCCTAATGTTTGACACAGTATCAGGGGTTTCCCCAGTGGTAAAACTTAAAAGTTTTTTCTCCTGTCCCTCAAGGGACTTTGCCAATACTTTTTAATTATCTGCTCAACATACTCTGGGATGTACATTAAGCTAGACAGAATTACAAGCTCTCAGTTCCATTCTGGTGCCAGGTGATACAAACTGTGTTGATTTTACATTCTGTACGTAGTGCTCCCTTGAACACCCTTAATAAAAAAAAAATGCTCAAGAGCTTCTCAGTGAATTTTGCCTTGCCCTCCAGCCTCAGCCTGCTGATGCCCCCATGCGAGAATTTCCAACTTGCCAGCCCCAGCCTGCGATACCCAGCCTGTCAACTGTAGAACAGCCCTGACCTGGGCAACCCAGAAAAATTCTCCACCATCCAGAGGGTTGTACCCTCTCGAAAGAGGTCTGAGTCCAGCCTTGAGAAGCTTCCCTCCTCTAAGTTCATCCATTCTTGGGTACTCTTTCTCAGCCCCACTTTACTTTCTAGAGTTTCCTTATTCCTTGTTATAGTAATTAATTTCCTATAAATATTTATTCATTCTTTATATTAAACCTTCCCTGTTCAAATTGCAGTGGAGTTTCTATCCTCTGAATGGATCCTGCCTGATTGATACATAGCCTCTTGTTATAGTGTTTCAGAGATATTCTGTGTCTATGCAAGCGAACATGCATATGTATGTATGTAATCTTTGGTTATATAAATAGTAAACATGCTATACACAGTCTTGTTTTTTGGGTGTGGCCATCATCTATATGAACACATACAGAGTTATCTCATTTTTAACAGTTGTGTAGTAGTCTATTAAATAATCCATTTAGCCAATTCTCTATTAATGTGGAGGTAGATTCTTTCCAGTCTTTTCTCTCCATATATTCTACGATAGAATCCTTATTTGATAGGTCCTTTCGTCCATTGGCAAGCATGTCTGAAAAAATCTGTTCCTGAAAGACATTCTACCTTTTTAAATTCCTTCCAAACCATCTAAAGGTCCGGTGCCACCACCACAGTATAGATGTTCTTTGTTTTGTAATGAAAATTTAGTATTTTCTATTAATTATCATTCAGAAATGATTTTGCACATATTTTAATTATTTAAAGAACATATAAAATCAGTGAAAAAAATGTAACCCAAGGAAAATTGCCCTCAGGTGCTTTGAGAGAGGCATGCCTGTGCATATATACACAAACAGGCTCTTTCTCAGTGAGTTTCCAGAATGAAAATTTTTTCCTGATAATCCGTTCTGTACTTGTTAAATTTTGTAACATTTTCTTGGCACTTCTGCCAATTTGGCCTCTAAAATAACACAAAAAGGAACAAAAATATTTCATATATTCTGAATTACTCCTAGATGTAACTTGACTCAGCATTTCATTTTTGCATCATTTTCTGCCTGTCAGGCGCTAGGCTCTGACGTCACTTTTTCTATTACCATCTGTCCTATTGATCATAGAACATCTTTCACTTCTTCCCTTATCTTCTAGCCAATCGGTTCTCAAGTACTATTATTCCTATTACCCTTTTGTAAAGGCAGGTATATTGAGATATAATTTCTGCTCAAATTCTTGCCTTTTAAATATACAGTTTTAATCAACATATACAATTTCATAACTATCACCACAATAAAAATATTGTAGAAAGTATTTCTATCACACCTAAAAGTTCTCTGTGCTCCTTTCTCATCCCCATCCCAGTCCCCTGGTAATCCCTGATCTGATTTCTGACCCAATAATTTTGTCTTTTCCAGAATGTCATATCTATGCAATCATACAAGAAAAAAGTAGTCTAGCTTTTCCCACTTAGCATAAGGCTTTGGAGATTTATTCAGTTTGTGATTATGTATCAGTAGTTCACTTCTTTTTATTGTTAATTCGTATTCCATTTATGAATGTGCAATTTATCCATTCATCAGTCAATAGATATTTGGGTTGTTTCCACTTTTCGGTGATTATGAATAAAGCTGCCGTAAACATTCTCCTGCAGGTCTTTATGTAGCTATAGGTTTTCATTTTTCTTGAGTAAATATCTAGCAGTGGGGGGAAAGAAATCTAGCAGCGGGATTGCTGGGTTGAATGTATGTGTATGTTTAACTTTGTTCAGAAAATGCCAAACTGTTTTCCAAAGTGGTTGCACCATTTTGCACCCCCACTATGCTGGTTTGAAGCTATTATGTACCCTAGAAAATCCATGTCCCTTAGTACTTATTCAATATTGCTGGGTGGGATATTTTTTATTGTTTCCATGGAGATGTGACCCACCCAATAGGGGGTGGTAACTTTTGATTAGATGGTTTCCATGATGATGTGCCTCCATCCATTCAAGGTGGGGTTGCTTACTAGAGCCCTTTAAGAGGGAACCATTTTGGAAAATGCTTTAGAGCCACCAGAAGCAACAGAGTCTATTCAACCAGAAACTTTTGGAGCCAAAGGAAAATGCCTGCAGGGAAGCCTTATGAAATGAGGAGAGAAAGCTGCCAGATGTTGCATCAGCTGAAAGAGAAACCCCAAACTTCATCGGTTCTTTCATTGTAGTTAAGATGTCTTCCCCTCAATGTCTTAATTTGGACATTTTCATGACCTTAGAACTTTAAACTTGCAATTTAATAAATTTCCTTTTTTAAAAGCATTCTGTTTCTGGGATATTGCATTCTGGCAGCTTTTGCAAGCTAGAACACCTACCAACAATGAGGATCCCTGTTGTTCTGCATCCTCACCAGCATTTGGCCCTTTTTATTTTCAGTGGAGTCACTGAACTCTTCCAAAGTCTAATCCATCATTTAAATTGCAACCAGAGTGAGCCTCTAGATGCCCTCCATCTTCAGTAGCTTTGCCTCCCTCAGGATAAAATTCAAACTTCTCAGCCTAACATCTGCAAACCCTTTAAGTTCTGAGCTCTGCCCTCCCAGGCTCCCAACCACATCTTTTGCACCTGCACAGGCAGGCAGACACAGCCAAGACCCACCAACTCCAAGCTGCAAAGTGAGCCACACTCTCTCTTAACTCAGTATCCTCTGTGTAAGCTAAGGCAGGTGTATGGGAAGGCCATTTATTTACTACTTGGCCAAGATGAAAATACCTTTTGAATTTTGGTCGTGTATACAACTGAGTGTCTCAAATTTTCTACTATTGTTTTTGTGAAAAGTTTCAAAAATTCAGGAAAGTTGAAAAATAAGTACAGTAAACATCCAATTCAAATGAACCATGTTAACATTTTGTCAGTTACTTCATTTATTTATTCACCGTATTTCCGTTTCTTTCTTTTTTTTCCTAAACAAGTTCGAAATAAGGTGTGTGCATTTTTAAAAAATTAGAACCAACCTCCTTTGTGAACAGCGGACATGTAAAATCAGTGAAGAAATGTGCCCCAAGGAAAACTGCCCTCAGATGTTCTGAGAGAGACATGTACCTGAAGCAAATTAACCATCATTGGCCCAAAACAAATTAACAACCAAAACCCTAGTATCTTCTAAGACTCAGTCTATATTCATATTTTTTCAATTGTCCCCAAAATGTGTTTCGGAGTGTTTTTTTTTTTTTTCCAAATCAAGATCCAAACAAGCTTCGCACGTTGCATTTATCTACCAATGAGCACTTGACATTGAGTGAATCTCGGTTTGCCCAGCTACCTGCTTCTTGACCTTGAAGACAATTCTGTCCCTGACCCTTTCCTGAAAAAGCCCTGGAACCCCCGGCTCTACTCAAGATCACTGTGCCTTTCTTTGCGTTCAATAAGCCTATGTTTAAATATATTTGATATTGGACATTTTATATTGCAAACTTTAACTTTCCCTCAACCAGACTCTGAATATCTTGAGAGCAGAGAATGGGTTTTCTTTGCCTCAGTAGTCTACTCCCTGCTAAGTAGAAGATGCCAACTTATATTTAAAGAACAGATGACTGAATCCAGTTCCCTGGACCCTCCGTGTGAAGTAAGTGATTATGATAATTGGGTTCAGGATGGGGTAAAGGGAAGGTAAAGTGTCTTAAAGGACGTTGCGAAGGTAGACTACTGCCGAAGGAGCATTGGATAGGAATCATGTATTCCTTCCCTTCTCACAGTAGTAAAATGCTAGGAGTTGTTTACCAACCATTGGAGATAAACCTAGAGTCTAGCAGAATTTTCATCCTCAGCACTGTAGACATTTTGGGCCTGGTAAGTCTAGAGAAAGAGATAAGCAAACAATGAAGGCCCCTGCATCCAAACAACCACCTCTGTTTACAGAGCCATACTGCTTATTTCCTAAAGTGATTTTAAGAAAGTACTCACTCCTATTAGATCCCTAAATTGGACAAACACCAGCACTTTATGCTCTTGATCAATGGTGGAAATCACAATTCATCTACTCCGAACCTTTGGGATTAAATTTCTCTCTGAATCCTTTTCTGCTGTTAAACTTTTATCTTTGTTGCAAACTTTTCATTTTGATGAACATCTTTCAGATATCTCTGTATTTCCCACCTCCCATTGCCTGTAGAGCTAATTCCAGAGTCAGACATGAACTCTGAGTCCAGAGTGACTCAGAGACTGCAGCCAACACTATTTTAGGTGGAGTGTTTCCTCCTGAGTCATCATGTCCCCCTACCGTAGCAGGCATCCTGCGGATTTCCTCAGCTCTGCTCTCGGGAACAGGAAGCCAAGGCCAGATGCAGCCAATAAACATAGCAGCCCAGTGACTCTTCCCGGAGAGTGGAGGATGAACAGAAAATCTTGATTTAGTAAGAATTCCTTGGCAAGAAAATTGGGAATTGACCGGAGCCAAATGGCTTCCATAATTTAATTTGTGAGCATACGTAAGTTTTCTTAGGGATGGACTTGAGAAAATTTTTTAGTTACCTGGGAAGGCTTTATTAGATGCTTTCACTAATGGGATAATCAAAGCCAAGGAAATTGCTCAACTCCCCTTTTCATAATTTTACCAAGTATTCCAACCAGCCATATCCTTTCCATTTGTTTCTGTCACTCTTGCTGATTAGTATCCCAAACGACTTTTGGTTTTTCGATTCCCCTCTCCCACACCAAAGCCTCCATAACTACTAACCTGACATGGAGACATCATTAGAGAACCTCTTTGGGCTTGACCAAGACTGAGAAATACCAGCAATGGATATTGCCTTTCCCTGACCCACCTTCTTGGCAGACATCATTAATCTATCTAGATAACCTACCTAACCTATATCCCTTTCGCCCAGAAACCAGTTCTTCATGTTAGCATTGGAACTGATTGGCAATGAAGAAGAGGGGCCTAAAGTGTAGAAATGTATTGGCAAGGGTGACCATAGTGGAATAGTGCAAACAATATAAAAATTTAGAGTGACAGAAGACTTGAACTTAACTTTTTGCTCCTGAGCAAGTTTTTTAAAGTTTTCTTACATATGGTTTTTTTTTTTTTTTACATGGATAATGGAGTTAATAATTCCTTCACCTTAGGATTGTTGTGAGAATTCTTTTTTTTAAATATATGTGAAAGCTCTGGCACAGTATCTGGCAGGTGAAAGACAGTCAGTAAATGTCAACTGATCATGATTATTCAGAAGGAACAGCAGAGGCAGATTGGAAGGAACAGCACGCCTCATTGACACTGAAAATTCCTGGAAACTGCAGCATTTTACAAGATGGTAAATAGTCAATGATTCCACTCTCCTTGTACTTTAAACAAGATGGATTATTAGTCCTCTCCAAAGGGCAAAATATTGGCAGTGAAAACTTTTATGAAATCCCAACTTTGCAAATATGTCTGGTAAAACACAGCTGTTTCTAGGTAGCCAGTTACCCATTTCAGTGATTATTCCATTCTCTCCCTTTCTCATTTCTTACTCCTCATTTAGCACCTGTTAGAACCTCCATGCGAGGCAGTTTCATGGTGAGGAAAACAGAAAGCCAAATCAAACATTTTCATATTTTCAAACACCTATAAGTTAGGGAGTAGCTGATTGTTGGGTAAAGAGATTGTAAATTTGGGGGCCGGATGATGGAGCAGCTATCTTCCACCCTCAGATCACTCTCCCTCTCCCTTAGAGTCACTTTTCTCATCCTTTATCCCTCTCATAATTGATGTTGATTTTAGTATCCATTGTAAACGATCGTCCCAAGCCCTGCCGTCTTGGTTTGCTCCCCACCCCCACCCCACCCCCCATCTTCTTGTCCTCCTCTGTCTCAGCCACTCTCTCCTATGGTTAAACTCCTAGACCTTGTTTTTATCAATTCTTAAAACAGCTCCATAACATCAAATTCCAGGATCCCACAGCTTCCTCTCTCTGCTACCCCAAACCAATAACTCTTCAACCACACTAGGACGTGCGATCCAAAGTCTAATCGCTTTTTACTGTTCCTAACATTTCCTCCCATCCTCACTTTCCTCCTTACTCAGCTTAAATTCTGCAGTCCATCTTTATAATCACTCGCTTGCATGTATTCTTGATTCCTTTGCTCCTTTCTCTTTGCATGGTTCTTGCCTGGGAAATCCCACAATCCTGGTGGATTCCAGTTTCCTTACTACTCTGTACTCACACTTGCATGGCTGATTTTCACTAGAGAAAACCATGCAACTGTGCTGCCTAGTCTCCCTGTAAATTCATGATTATAGATGCAAGGGGTGCTCAGCATCTGCCAGCAATCCTGCCACATTCTCTGTCCATTCACCAGCCCACTTTTTCAGGCCAGTGTTTCATATCTTCTCCTTTTTCTCTAAGTCGACAAAACCCTGTCCCCATGCTCATTCTCAGCTAACAACTATGCTTCCTATTTTACTGAGAAAACAGAAACAATAAGAAGTTTCCACCAGCTACCTCCAGGCCCACATGCTCTGTCTTCCTTTCTGTGACTAGGATTGAATTACCTGTGTTCCATCGAAGTCCAGCTCTTCCATTGGTGCACATGCTTCCATCCCTCCTCACTGATGCTAGGATTCTGCTCCAGCAATTCTTCCATTTCTCTCCTGCGCTGTCAATTCCCACCTTCTCCCCAATAGAAACCTTCCCATCAGTAGACAGCATGATATAGATTTTCCCATTAATATTTTTACTCTTGACTCCCATTTTCCCTTCATCTACTACCCCATCTCCCTGCTCACCTTTAAAGTAAAAACTTTAAAGTAAAGTAAAACTCTCTAAAAGAGTTCTTTTTACTCTATTTCTATTTCCTCTCCTCCCACTCTCTCATGAACTCATTCCGGTCGGACTCCCATCCCAATTCCACCACTAAAGCTCCTCTTACCAAGGTCATCAGTGATTTCCACGTTGCCAAATCCACCAGCCAATTCTCCATCTTCGTATCACTTGCCCAGTCTGCAGCAACTGACCCAGTTGAGCATCTGCATCCTATATTTTTTTCCTCAACTTCAAATTCGTACATACAGTTGCCTAGTTAGCATGCCCCAGACTGGCCACCTCATCACCCACTGCCATATCTGCTCCTCTGCTGCCTTGCCCACTTCAGTTAATGACAACCCCATCCCACACCAGTAGTCATTCTGGATTCTCCTCTTTCTCACATACCCTCATGCAATCTGTCACCAAATCCTGTTGGCGCTCCCTCAAAAATATATCTACAATCCAACCTCTTCTTACCATATCTGTTGATACTATTCTGGTCTGAGCCACCACCATCTCTTACCTGGATTGTTTAAATGGTTTTAGAGTTCCTCTCCTTCCTCTGGCACTTAACCCTTCCTTCTAGGCACAGTACAACAGGGGCAGTGAGCCTTTTAAACATCAAGGCATTTTTCTGCTCAAAGACAATCTTGGATATCACTACTTTCCCCTCCCTCCCTTGGCTTCTGCCACAGAGGCCTCGTTGCTACAGTTCGCTTCTACCCCAGGGCTTTTGCACACTTGCTGCCTTATCTGCCTGCCATGCTTTTCCTCAAAATTCCCTGCATGACTCACACCCTCCACCTCTTTCAGGTCTTTGTCACCTTCCCAGTAAGGTGTTCCCTGCCCACTCCGTTTGAAATTACACCCTCACCCCCCATTCTTTGGTGCCCTCCGTTGCCCTTCCCTGATTTATTTTACCACATGTATCCCACCTGAGGTGCTACATGTTTTACTTATGTATTGTGTGTTGTTATTCTCCCCTAATGTAGAATGTAAGCTCCATGAGGGCAGGGATTTTGGACTGTCTTGTTCACTACTAACTCCCCATCTGTTAGAACAGTGCCTGGCATGTAGGAGGTACTCAATGAATATTTGACCAAAAGTTTTATTGATCTCCCCAGTTAACCCAAGATTTCTGGTAAAATATGATTTAGGCTGCTTCTGTACCACTGGAAAACATATCCAGTGCCCCGTCTCTCTTGATGCACTTTGATAAAAAAAACTACAGGAAAAATTCACATCCACCAGGGGGTGCCATGAAATCTCTCTGGCACCTATAGTAAGGTTGGAAACCTAGTTGTCTAGGTTTGTTTTCTTTTAAAACAAAAGTGGCTCCAAAAGATATCTTATGAATCTTACAATTGGAGGCGGTTTTATGGACCTTACACCTAAAGCAAGAGCACTGAAGAAGGAAATAAATAAATGGGAACTCCTCAAAATTAAACACTTTTGTGCATCAAAGAACTTCATCAAGAAAGTAGAAAGACAGCCTACACAATGGGAATCAATATTTGGAAACGACATATCAGATAAAGGTCTAGTATCCAGAATTTATAATGAGATTGTTCAACTCAACAACAAAAAGATAGCCAACCCAATTACAAAATGGGAAAAAGACTTGAATAGACACCTCTCAGAGGAGGAAATACAAATGGCCAAAAGACACATGAAGAGATGCTCAATGTCACTGGCCATTAGAGAAATGCAAATCAAAACCACAATGAGATATCATCTCACACCCACCAGAATGGCCATTATCAACAAAACAGAAAATGACAAGTGCTGGAGAGGATGCGGAGAAAGAGGCACACTTATCCACTGTTGGTGGGAATGTCAAATGGTGCAACCACCGTGGAAGGCAGTTTGGCGGTTCCTCAAAAAGCTGAATATAGAATTGCCATACGATCCAGCAATACCATTGCTGGGAATCTACTCAAAGGAATTAAGGGCAAAAACTCAAACAGACATTTGCACACCAATGTTTATAGCAGCGTTATTTACAATTGCAAAGAGATGGAAACAGCCAAAATGTCCATCAACAGACGAGTGGCTAAACAAACTGTGGTATATACGTACGATGGAATATTATGCAGCGTTAAGACAGGATAAACTTATGAAGCATGTAATAACATGGATGGACCTAGAAAACATTATGCTGAGTGAGTCTAGCCAAAAGCTAAAAGACAAATACTGTATGGTCCCACTGATGTGAATCGACACTCGAGAATAAACTTGGAATATGTCATAGGTAACAGAGTTCAGCAGGAGTTAGAAACAGGGTAAGATAATGGGTAATCGGAGCTGATGGAATACAGACGGTGCAATAGGACTAGATACAAAAACTCGAAAATGGACAGCACAATAATACCTAATTGTAAAGTAATCATGTTAAAATACTGAACGAAGCTGCATCCGAGCTATAGGTTTTTGTTTGGTTTTGTTTTGTTTGTTTTGTTCTTATTATTATTACTTTTATTTTTTTTCTCTATATTAACATTCTATATCTTTTTCTGTTATAATGCTAGTTCTTCTAAACCGATGCAAATGTACTAAGAAACGATGATCATGCATCTATGTGATGATGTTAAGAATTACTGATTGCATATGTAGAATGGTATGACGTCTAAAAAAAAAAAAAATGGTCAGCACAATACTGCCTAATTGTAATGTAATTATCTTGGAACGCTGAATGAAGCTGCATCCGATCTATAGTTTTTTGTTTGTTTGTTTTGTTTTTTTTCTCGTATATATTTTTGTACTTTTTATTCTTATTTGTGTTTTCTCTCTGTGTTATCACTTTATTTCTTTTTCTGTTGTAGTGCTATTTCTTTCTCTAAATCGATGCATATGTACTGAGAAATGATGACCATACACCTATGTGATGATATTAAGAATTACTGATTGCATATGTAGAATGGATTGATTTCTATTGTTGTGTTAGTTAATTTTTTTAATTAATAAAAAAAATTAAAAAAAATAAAAAAAAAAAAGTGGCTCCAAAAATCTTTTTCTTTTTAGTAGAATTAAAAACTATTTATATAATAATAAATTTTACTCTTCTGAATTAAAGGTACATATTTTAAGTAGTATTAACACTTCCTGGGGAGGACAAGAATATATTAATACTTCTGTGGAGTCAAGATTTTAAGAGTTCATGAGGGACCATTGGGCTTTGGGTACAGAAGGGAGGAAATGAACAGACTTGACTATTTCTGATCCCCACACTAACTTGACAGTTATGTTCCTATAACTGCTCCTTTTATTATTAATGATTGCTTCCATATAATGCCAGCTATCTCTATATGCCGCTGACACTGCTTGGCACTACAATCTCATTTAATCCTCACACTATCCTTCTGGGGAAGGTGTTATTTTTAATCCCTCCTTCTCAGTTTAGGAGGTCGAAGCTTAAGAAAGTTAAGTCATTGGTCCAAAGTCAAGCAGGGTCCTGGGGGTACCAGTGGAGAGGGTGAGAATGGAATTCCGGCCAGGTCAGCCAACCTGGAGCTCTTAACCACGTCATCTATATCATCTTCCTTGTGTTTGTTACCAAGACTCCTTCCCACTCTCCACCCTGGCCTCCTGGCATCATAATTAGAGGCAATAACAATAATTAGGGCAATAATTGGGAAGGCAGAATGTTTTACTCCTTGTTTCCAACTCATTTCTCACAAAGTCTTGACCACATTACCGAGCTTCTCTACCTCCTTTTCCTTAACAGTAAGACAGATAGGAACTTGCGCCTGATGTTCTTCAGGGAGGTAGTGAGGGTTAAGAAGATAGTAGAAGTGAATTCTTGGATGGAAGATTCTCAAGGTCTTTTAACAATCAATTCACCAACTGTGATGTCTTGTTTTTCTCACCCAAAAGTCCTTTTCTTAGTCCTTTTGGTGCCGTCTGCAGCTTCAACAACGCTTGTTGACTCCTAAGCACACAATATAGAATATCGAATGAAAGAGCTTTAAAGAGGGCATAAGGTTCAGGTTACTTTAATAAGCGTGCCGTATTCTATGATGAGCTCCCTTGATCACTACTACCTCTTTAACTGTTCTGTCCCCTGTCGTGGGATGAAATTTGCCAGACTCCATTCCACTTCGCCTCCCCAATTTCCTGCTTACAACAAATTCAAGGTTAAGTCTTTACAGCTCTAATCTAGAGGAAAATGACTTATTTCAAAAAGCAGTGAAAAACACCACATTCCTTTGGCACAGGATGAAGCCCAGTTCAGCTCTTCAGCAGCTGATCATCGTCTATTGTTCTCGGAACAGTAAACCGCTCTTTTACCCTGGACGCTGTCCGGCTGCAGGGATATGTGAGCCCTCCGCACCGCAGGAATAGGAAGTAAAGGGCTCTGACCCAGAAAGTGCCAGGTAATCTCAAAAAGAAAAAAAAAAAAAAGACAGGTAAAACGGAAAAGGAAGAGGCTTTATGTAATTCTATGCTTTGAAATCTCCTCCAGGTTTTAAACTCTGCAAAATGGGGTCTCGAAAGTGTGGAAGCTGCTTAAGTTGTCTGCTGATTCCGCTCGCAATTTGGAGTATAATTGTTAATATATTATTGTATTTCCCAAATGGGCAAACTTTCTATGCAACCAGCAGTAAACTTACCAACTACGTATGGTATTTTGAAGGAATCTGTTTCTCAGGTGTCATGGTAAGTGTGAGTTTGGAGACTGGGGATCGCATAAGGGGGAATCTTACTAGGAATGGTCTTGTTCTTGGTCAAAAAATAAAAATAAAAAAAGATAATGGGATGATCACTCTACTAACCCTAGGTTGGGGATTTGAAGGGTGGGTGAGGGGGCCAGAGTGTCTGCTGGACCTTGGAAAATAGATTTGTGTTCGGTAAGCTGTGTGTTTGTGTAGCTTCAGCGATGCAGGAGATTGGCCCTGATGAAAGTTTGTGTATCACGCACCTGTGTGTCAGTTTGAGCGATTTAATCGTCAGTGGTGCTGCTCTTTTCCAGAACAGATTTTCTACCCACACTCAATTTCGCTGTACTGGGGGGCATTTGGACAGCGTGAAAAAGCAGCCTCGGGGATTCAGACAAAGTTGCATTCAGATCTAAACTCTGTCATTTGTGCTACAAGGACTTTAAGCAGTTACTCAGAATCTTTTAGCCCCAGTTTTTTTATATGAAATATGCAAGTAATGGTGTTTACTTTGTTGGGTAATTCTGGGGATTAAATACAATCAGAGCTCTATAAGCAATCAGTAGCCAGTGGCAATTGAGGTAATAAATTCTCATTGAAAAATGGGCCATGTCGGCAGTAAATGGTCCTACATTACACCCCTAATAATGGAGGGTGTTTCTGCGGACTAAATTGAATTATCCTTGGTAAGAATCCATGAATGTTTTCCTGATGACTTTGTACTCTTTAAAAATAGACAAGCTAATAGTAAATCACGTTGACAATGCAGAGGAAAAGACACTTTTCCTCATCATTTTATATCTAAAAACAGTGTATTGTGAACTATAAGCTTTCCTTATCACCAAGAATGTAAAAGAAAATTCATTATAATCCATCTCTACATCTTTGGGTATGTGTAAGAGAGATTATTATTATGCTATTTGAGTGGCTATGTTGATAGGCAGTTTTCCTTTAGCTATTCATTTTTACAAATTAAATTAACGGACTTTAAAATACTGAAACCCAATGCTATTGAAATTGCGCTGTGGTGGGCACATAGCAGTTTTGTTGGTGGCACTGTAAAGAAACACAAACCTTCCGAAGAACAGTTTAGGACAACATATCAAGATCCAGGAAAATGCCTGTGTCTTTTGACTAAGGAAGCCTAAATCTGAGAATTCATCCTAAGGAAACAATCCAAAACAAGAAGAAAGTTATATACTCAGTGTTTGTGGCAGCATTATTTATAATAGTAAATAACTAGTAGAAGTATTCCCAGGACAGAAGTGGCCAGCTCATTTGTGGTATATTCACTTTATACAGTGATGAGAATTATAATGCTGAGGGTGTTAATGACATGGAAAAATGCATATTATTTAGTGTTAGGTGACAGTAAAAAAGATACAAATGCAAAATCGTGGGTAATTTATAGGGGATTGCAACTATGTAAAAATATATATCTGTGAGAAAATACCAGAAATAAATATGTGAAAACATAAGAGGCTGGTGGAATTACAGACAATTTTCCTCCATTATTCTTGAGTCCTCTGTGTTGCAGTTATATTTTAAAACTAGGAAGAAGGCCGTTTCTCCCTCAATGCAGGTGACACTAGGACAGCAGGACTCCGAAGTCCAGGACTAATTATTTTACCAATATTGCAGTGAAGCTGGTCACTGAACGTCAGCCATACACTTCATTTTTTCCCCACAATATGTAACGGTAATTAATAAATGGAGGCGTTGTAAGTCATAAATAAAGTTAGCTAGTTCTCTATTAAAATCTGTGACAAGTAATCGTATTGGAAGGAGGGGGATAGAGTACTCTTTTGTTTTTATTCTGTGTAAAATTTAAAACTGGGAAAAGAGCCTGTTCTCTTTTTTTGTTGTTATTATTGACTAGGAATTCTTGAAAAAATATTATTGTAACTGGATCAAGTTACATATTAGGAGAAAGGAGAGGATTATAGACAAATAATTAAGTGGATAAATAAATAAACTAAGGCTGGAGGAATTTTGGAAGCTGGAAAGGGTGACTACAAACAGTAAAATACCAGCAAAGTCAGTTAAGGGATTCAGTACTGAACAGTGAGGGTAGAAGATAAACAGAGAATTTGCCATCAGGAATTCATGGTCCATACCTTCCGAAACCAAGAGTTATAATAGGAAATAAATCCATTTTCTTCCTAGAGTTTGGGCCGTTTGCCTAAGACGCTAAGAAAGTGAAGTAGAATGCACTGAATTTTCCACGTTTCTTGCTTAATATAGACAAAATACACTGAAAAATCTGAACCTGAGATGGTTGGAATGCATGGGGAAATTGAACTTGATTTATTTGAAGTAAGAGGTGTAGTTTCAGAATCTGTGCCTCTCACCTCCATTTCCAGAAGGCAATAAATGGAGGGAGGCTGGCAAGCTCCTGGCAGTGATTTTTCCATTGTTTTCTATAACTAAGCCAGTGAGAAATGCAGATTTTGCTACCTGGGATGGTTTTGCCATGCTCATACTGTTTATTCCTCCTTAATCATTAGCTTTTGATCATTGATAAATATGATGATAATACTTAACATTTATCAGTCACTTACTAGGACCAAGTTCTGTGCTCAAATTTTACCTTCATGATTTCACAACAATCCAATGAGGTGAACCATTTTATAGGGGAAGACTCTCAAGGTCACACAGCTAGAAAGTAGTAGAGCTGGGATTCAAACCCGGGTCTACATGAGCCCAGAGTCTATGCTTGGAAACACTGCGCTCTCACTGTGAGTCAGAATATAAATTAATGTTCCTTTTCTGTCATGTTATATCTTCCCTCTTACAGATGCTTATAGTAGCAGCAGTTCTTCTAGTACTGGAGAATGACAAGTATAAATGTTGCCAGAGTGAAAACTGCAGCAAAAAATACATGGTAAGAACAGCGCTTTTTTGAGGATTATTGTGTGGGCTCCAGCTTTCTGTCCTCTCACTCAGAAATACTAAAATACTGACAATATCTTTCCCCCCCTTTGATCCCATCAGTTCAGAACCCAAAGGTTGTCTTCCATTTTGTTCACTGTCTTTTCTTCACCATTGTTCTGCAAATGCTCTTTCAGAATTCAGGATTTAAAGACACAGGAAATTAGGAAATAATGCTACCTTTCCCTAACTGGATTTCTGTGAGTATATTTTTTTCCTTATCAACTTTATTGATGACTCATGCATACAATAAATGACATCCATTAAAAGTTTACAATTTTGTGAGTTCTGATGGTTAAATACCACCATCACTATCACCCCCAAAAGATGACTCTTTGGTCCGTTTTTGTCGTCATGATAGATTAGTTTGTGTTTTATAGAAATAGAATTGTACAGTATTTGGGGTTTTTTGGATCTGGCTTCTTTCACTGTGCCTAATGATTTCTGGATTCATCCATGTTGTTGTGTCTTTGCAATGTGCATTTAAAAAATTGGAACATCAAAAACTTAGAATTGGGGGGAATAATACACCCAAACTTCCTAAGCCTGTGCTCAACAGGCAAGTGATGGGCTCTTAAATTTCCATCCTTCCCTATTATGGCAAAATAGTAACAATAGGTGAGTCTAGGGAAAGGATATATATTTTCAACAGATTTTAATTATTTTTGTAATAAACAGTTGTAGGGATAAGAGCCCCTTGCCCTAAAAGATAAAGTTCAGCCTTCTTCAGCTGATGGCCAAAGCCTTCCCTGACCCCAATCTTTAAAGCTGCACTTTCCTCCACTCAAAAGTTCCTCATAGGCTAGAATGTGCCCTATCACCTCTGTTTCCCCAGCACTAATACCATGTCAGTCTCATATTCATAAGCTTCTCCTCTCTGTCCCTCTCTATGAATCCCCTTTTAGATCAGATGAATCTATTTACTATCTCACAACTCTGCTTGCATCATCTGCCTCTGAACATTGTACTTTCTCTTTACTTAAATAAAAAATTCCCCTGGCCATCAATCTCATGCTCATTTGAATATGTATATAAATATATAGGCCAACACCTTACATTTCCTCCTGTATGACTATATATTAAGATATCCAAATAGGACCTTCCCAAGAGAAAAGCAGGGTTTATGGATTATAATTCTTAGAAAACCAGCCTTACCTAGAAAATACCAGGTTTTCAATAAATAAAGAGCTATAAACTGATAGATCATATCCTTTCTTTGTTTATGTAAGAAATGCTTATTACTGATGCTATTTTGATGATATCAAAATTCCAGAAAAAAAGAAGAAATTTAGTAAATTGCCCTGTTTTCTCTACATGATTTCAAAGAAAAAGTCATTTAAAAACTTAGTTTTGAATCCAGATGGGTTCAGATTAAATTTTTCCTTCTTTATATTGACATTTAGTATCAGATAGTCTATAGCAGACTTGTGTGAGTAGAAGAATGTACGGATAATTCTTCCATGAATTATCTGACAGTTCATCCACAATACCCCTTGTCTTGTTGGATGGCACTAACATCCTTCTGTGTTTAATTTAGATGTTGCTGTCAATGATCTTTTCTGCCCTTGGAATTGCTTTCTCTGGATACTGCTTGGTCATATCTGCCTTGGGCCTTGTCCAAGGCCCATACTGCCGCACCGTCAATGGCTGGGAGTATGCCTTTGAAAGCACTGCAGGAAGGTAAGGAATAATTCCCCAAGCCAAAGAGGTCAGGAAGTCAGAAATACCTGGCCTCATGCTTATGGCCATTTCCATGATCAACTTGGGATTCAATGTGCAGAATTTTCCATTAGATTATTCTTCACAGATCTTTCTTTACACCTTTTTTTTCCAGGTTTTAAGGCCATGTCCTATCTTTGAGGTTCTCATGGAGATTTCTAAATGAAAGAAGTGTCTCTCGCATCCTTCCGTACAGCACTCCATGGCTATTGTGGTCTGGCAGTTACTGAAGCCTGAGATCTGAGTGGTTCTAGCAACTCTGTTTTGTGGACAGGCTGGACATCTGGCCTGTTACAGATGTGAAGGGGCTTGGCTGGGGAACCATCACTGGTTCCTTGGATGGTGACACTGAGGGTTAGACCAGCAGGGCCAATAGAGAGACAGAACAGGTAGGGCAAACAGCGGTATACGGTCTAACATCCAGGGGCATGACTAGGTGTGGAAGTTTGCGAAAGAAGCCAGGAGGTTAAGTAGCATGTCGGTTGGTAGTTCAGCCAGATGTCAAGGGATCCAATCCTGGAGCACGTAATACGCACACTAGCCTTATGCTGAGTTTATCAGGTGACCAGTCCTGTAGAGGGCCTAGACAGAGACTTGCGAAGGGCCCATTGATTCTCTCTCTATTTGTCCTGCGCTCATATTCTAATGGAAAGAAATGAGGAAGCAACTCTTTGTGCCATTCACTAGGGAATTGCATTTTCTTTTCAAATCCCCAGGGGTAGCTCTATTGTTCAAGGCTCACACCTGTTTGAGGTCTCATGCTCTCCTAGACGTGCAGAACTGCTTCTGTGCACGTAGCTGCCTTCATTTTGAAGGTTCCACAAGACACTGCGGGGTGTGACCTCCTAGTGAGCAGAGCTCTCCCACAGATCAATAACCTCAGACTTTCCTGAGCACAAGAGGGAGATAGCACACTCAGGAGAGAGAACCATGATGTTGAGATGGATGCCAAATGCATGAAGCTTTTGTGTAATCAGTCCTTGAAGTTTCTCATGCTTCCACACCAAAGTAGCCTCCCCTCGGGTTCATGAATCTCAGGCTGCCTCGTGCCTCTCTGTTACTCCTTCAAAGCTACCTTCGACGTTTGATTCCACCTATTTCCACGGATATACAAATGTTTGGAAGTAAAAACATTGTTTCGAGGCCATGAATATAAGGTAGCTAAGTCTCTGAGTCTTCTGGAGAAGTTTCCAAAGTTTGGCAAATTCAAAACGGAGCAGGTGTTTAATGGTGAATTTGAGCATATCAATCATTCTTTTGTGCATTTATTCAGTAAATATTTGTTTAGCACTTATTTGTCTAGGCCTTGGGTTAGGGGCTAGAAAATCAAAGATAAATTACATAAGGTGCCTGCCTCTAGGAACACACACAGACCTGGCAGAACATGCTGCTGAGATGGAAGCCTTTGGGTGGGCCTGGTCCTTGGAGCAGGTCCTATGAGCTGTAGAAGCTTATAGATGAGACTCAACCCTGCATCTCCCATCTCTTACTTATAAGCTGTCTGATCTTAGATAAGTATCTGCATATCTTCCAGTCTCTGTAAATTGGGAATCACAATCATGCTTACTTCATGGAGTTGAAAATTAAATGTGAGTGATGCATAATGAGATTAAACTCTCAGAACATGTCAGATTTTATTATTAATAGCATTACCCTGCATGTACCTTTATGCTACATGAGGTTCTCTACCTGGCAGGTGGCCGGCAGATCCAGCCCCTGGGGCAGTGACTGGCGTGGACACTAAATCAGTTATTCATTCAACATTTGTTGATCTTTATAATATGATGGAATACTGCCTTAAGCCATAGACCTCACCATTCAGAGATCATTAAAGTACATCCATGCTCTCAGAACACAGAGTCCAATGAGGAAGCACATACATAGACAAGGTAAAACAGCTATAACTAAGATACAGTCATGGACTTAGACAGAATTACAATATGATGCAGTAAATGTCACAATAGAGCTGTGTGTGGAGGCAGGGAAAGAATTCATGTCAGGGAAAGCTCCCCTGTTCCTCCTAGGCCCTGCTAGTGCACTTATGATTCTCCATAGTTTCAAGATGAATAAATAGTACCATAGGGAGAAAAGTAGAAACTCTGCCAGTCAACTTGTTTTAAAGTACTGAATGATCTCGGCAGAGCGTATAATAGGAACAATCTAGAGTAAGGAGCTGAGCAGGGGACTGTTTCAGTTTGCTAAAGCTGTCATAATGCAATATACTAGAAATGAATTGGCTTTTATAAAGGGGATTTATTAAGTTACAAGTTACAACTTTAAGTCCATGAAAATGTCCAAATTAAGGCACCAAAAAGAGGATACCTTCTTGCAGGAAAGGCAGGAGGCAGACAGGATACCTGTCAGCTGGGAAGGCACATGGCTGGCATTGGAGGTCCTTTCTCTAGGGTTGCAATGCTTTCAGCTTCTGATTCTAGGAGCTTTCTCTCTAACCGTCTGTGAGTCCTCACTTAACTTCTCCAGGACAAACTTTGGATTTCATCTCTTAGCTTCCTTTCGTTCTCTCCAGGTTCTTGCTATTTCTGAGTCCTTGCTTATCATTCAGGATATTTCTGTCTGCATTTCCAAACATCTGTGTCTTTCTTTCATCTCTCTGCTCTCAGTGTCAGTTCTGAACTGTCTCTCTCTCTCTCTCCCAACCCCACCCCGCTGCCCCACCCGCTCCATGAGCTCTTTTAAGGACTCCAGTAAACTAATTAAGTGCTAGCTTGAATGGGCAGGGTTACGTCTCCATGGAAATAATCTAATCAAGAGGTCCCACCCTATGGTGGGTCTGTTCCCTCGAAACTGGATTAGGATTAAAAGAACATGGCTTTTCTGCGGTATATAACAATTTCAAACCAGCCCAAGGACAAACCCCAAATCTGGGTTCATCGCTGGGCACAGCAAATAAAAGTCACACTGAATAGAGCTAAGGAGAAAAAAGAAGTCTATTTATTTGGGCTGGAGAACAGGAGAATTTTCCAAAATCTGTCTCCCAAATCTGTGATTTTTCAATTGGCTTTTATGCAAGTCAAAGACAAAGAGATAATTATCTTAGTTAACAGGTAACAGAGGTCTAGAGAATTTCAGTAGTTTATCTTGGTTATTTCTTACTTCATTCAAGATGAACATCCCGTGACATCTGGGAAAGGTGCCTCCCTGTCTAGGGAGATAGACGAAAAACTTTATTCATATCTGGGAGGTCTGGGACCATAGATGAAAGCTTATTCAAATCTGGGTGCCGAGTTTTCATTTACATATTGCTCCTTTGTGAGACTAAGCTCTCCTCACAGCCTGCTTCCAGCATTGAAGGTTACATTTAAAGGTTACTATTACAATTTCCAACTTGCTTACAGTTTTAAGATTACATTTTAAAGGTTACTGTTACAATTTCCCCCTTAACACAATATCTATTTCCAATCTTGGGAATTTGGCCATCATTCATTCTGGCTGCTTCCGGCTGAATGGGGACTTAGAGGGTTGTTAGTGAAATCTCTGACTCAACTTGCAGATATGGTTGATTTCCTTCAGGGCAGATGGGGGTAAATGGATTGCTCTTGGCAATAGTTCTGGAAGATGAAAAGGGTTTCATACATGTTTGAGTTATAATTTCAGTACATAGAGACAAAAGACATTTAACTAGAACAAGAATAGGTACAATGATCAGTAAGATTACAAGCACAGTTGAGAAAGAGTCCATACTATGACCCTATTCCTGAAGGCTAGCCAACTGAATAGATCAAGAGAAATTAGAATTATTCACTGGAGTAGTTATACCTTGAATGTGATCATTTAGATGACATAGGAGAGAAGAGCTGTTACCAGATTCAGCAAGAATATAGGTGGAGCATTCTGTTTTGACTATGACACATGTTTGTCCTTGTGAAGCAGTGAACATATCTAGGGCCATTCTATGTACTGCTTTGTGCATTAAAGCCATTTCTGCATTTACTAGAGCTATACTGCTATAGCTGTCATTTAATGCATTTACTTTGGCAATTGCATTTTTTGGTGGGGGGAGGTGATTGGTTGAGGAATCGAACCCGGGTCTCCTGCATGGAAGGCGAGCATTCTACGACTGGACCACCCATGCACCCTTGGCAATTACATTTTTAGCTTAAAAATGTAATCAATATTGAAGCTATATGATTATCAGATTTATTGGAGTCTGTTAAGAGTGACAATATATTTCAGATCTCAGATTCCAGTCAGTTCTATACCAATTACTAGCTAATAAAGTGATGGTTTGTTTACAATTTTCAGGGGCTAACTGTCTTATTTTACTTATTAAGTAAGAGATGTGTAACAGGAAATTATTTTTCTCTTCCCAACAAAGTGGAGCCTCTGACTCACTACCCCATATCTTATGGGCAAGCAAAATGATTTTATCTTAGAGTTGAGCATGTCCAATTTTATTTTTTAATGAAAAATTTTATTTTTTTCAGTAGTTTTTGCCTTTTCTGTCCAACTGATAGAAATAACATAGCATCATTTCATTAGTGATTTTGCAAGAAAAAACAAGATGACGTTCTGGTTGGGTTATTTTATTACTCAGTGATAAGATTATCTCTGGTGATATTGGTGCTTAACACACTGTATTTCTCTTGCATCTCAATTATTAATGACTTGAGAGTTACCCAGTCTGTTCCCTGTAAGGGGGATATCCACGATGGCAAGCTGGAGACACTAAAGATAAACAGTTGGCTACAAATTCAGCAATTAGATTGGTTCATAGAATCAGCATGTGAATGGGCCTATTTCCAGGAGAGATTACTTTCCTGGGTTATTATATAGAACACATTAAAGTCAAGGAAAAAATAGAAAACAAGGAACATTGTAACCAATCTGACAAGGAAGATTTCCTCCTAAACAAACATTTTAAGTTGTCCAGAAGTTCATAAGTACTCTTATCTTCTGGATACTCAGAAGGATTTACTGTCACTGCTGCTTTCCAGCTAACAGGACGGCCATTAGCTAGAAATAGTTTCAACTTGACTCTAGTGTGGTGAATTCTAGGGTCTTATTCCCTGAAACTTAAGAGAAGAATGAGTAACAAGCATATACTAAATAAGGCTTAACCTGTGGAGCCTGGGGTTGCTGGTCCTTCAGGTACAAAGCCAGACTTAATCTCTAAGGGTGTCCATCTGCAGGGAATGTAAGGTTATTAGAGACGTAACTATTAATTTCAGTTAAAGTAATGCTCAAAGACTTTTTAAAATTTTATTTATTAATTTAAAAATTTAACAAACCAGATAAAACATCAACATACATAATCAGTAATTCACAATATCATCACTTAGTTGCATATTCATCATTTCTTAGAACATTTGCATTCGTTCAGAAAAAGAAATAAAAAGACAATAGAAAAAGAAATAAAATGAACACAGGAAAGAAAAAAAAGATTATACCTACCATACCCCTTACCCCTCACTTTCATTGATCACTAGCATTTCAAACTAAATTTATTTTAGCATTTGTTCCCCCATTATTTATTTTTATTCCATATGTTCTACTCATTTGTTGACAAGGTAGATAAAAGGAGCATCAGACACAAGGTTTTCACAATCACACAGTCACATTGTGACATCTATATCATTATTCAATCATCCTCAAGAAACATGGCTACTGGAACACAGCTCTAAATTTTCAGGCGGTTCCCTCCAGCCTCTCTATTACTTCTTGAATAACAAGATGATCTCTACTTAATGCATAAGAATAACCTCCAGGATAATCTCTGGACTCTGGAATCTCTCAGCCATTGACCTTTGTCTCATTTCTCTCTTCCCCCTTTTGGTCGAGAAGGTTTTCTCAATCCCTTGATGCTAAATCTCAGCTCATTCTAGGGTTTTTCTCAATCGCTTGATGCAGAGTCTCAGCTCATTCTAGGATTTCTGTCCCATGTGGCCAGGAAGGTCCACACCCCTGGGAGTCATGTCCCACACAGACAGGGGGAGGATGGTGAGGTTGCTTGTTGTGTTGGCTGGAGAGAGAGGCCACATCTGAGCAACAAAAGAATGCTCAACGACTTTTGCATATCAAATTGTAGCTAATTCTGAACTGGGATACATATTACCTATATATTCAACTTTTAGAAATGGCCTTCTAAATGTCATTTTATAAGGGCTCAAGCATATCCTGCTTTAGGGTGCTATTCTTATCCTTAGAAGGGCAGCAGGTAGAGATTTGTCCTATTTAAATGAGTTCTGAAGCAGATTTGGGTAAGGCTGTCTTTTAAAGTCAGATTTCTGCATTCTGTTTTTCCTGTAGACTGTGGCTCATAAGCAGAACATAGGCAGCAGTCGGTGCTGAAGTCTTGAAATACCTTGTTATTCAAGGTATTTCAAGCCCAATTCCTGAAGGGCATGTGTCAGCATAGCCGCAAGGCCAAAGAAAATGCCAGGCAGGGAGTTAGACATGAATTATTAGGACTTGGGAGCAGGAGAAGACTTTTCCCAATGGCGGGTGGTCAGAAAATGGAAGTCAGCACTCTGAGAAGGTGGGGGATGCCAGGGACAGCTCATAAGGGTTTTAGGACAAGAATATTCCACAGGGTATAAGAACGGATTATCAGCAGGGTCTCATGACACAGGGGGTTGACGATTTGTTATCAATAAATCAGGGGAGAAGAGTTTTAATGCTTTATTAGTGGTTTATGATACCATGTGCAGATTCTTTTCCTGCCAGGCCAGCAGAGCTTTCCGTGCAGTCCAAGTCACAGGGGTCACAGTTCAAGAAATTCCAGAGTGCCTGAAGATGGCGAGTCTGTGCAAACCCAACGTTGGGTTTGATGTGGGCATGAGTTACGGCAGATGAAACATCCACATGATGTTGAGATCCATGGCCCAGGATTGGGCTATTTGCCCAGTGAGAGTGGTCTTCCAATTATTGTCTGCTTGTGTAGGCACTCCATACAGATTCCACCCAAAGCCAGTATCAGTGCTGGTTACATTCGATTCACAGGGCAGGTCTGGATCTGTGCCCCACTCCCCAACCCCCAGTGCTTGTGCCTGTGCTGTTTCCCTTTTTGCTTTTTCAAAAGCAGCCTGCTGGAGGGCTTCCCATTCCCAAATATGGCCTTTTCTAATTAGCATGTACAATGGTTTTAATATTTGAGCTAAATGGAAATGAAAGGACTCCAATACCCTAGCAGCCCTAGAAAGGCCATTAATTGCTTTGATGTATGTAGCATAAGGAAACAATTATCAACTATTGTAGAAGAAATACTGTTTGTTTTACCCAACCAAACAACACCCAAGAATTTGACAGAGCAGCAAGGCATTGCAGCTTGTCATGTTTAAATGCCCATCCCTGACTCTCAAGGTGAGAGAACAATGAGTCTGAGGCTTCTTTTAGTTCTGAAATAGAATTACTGGCTAACATGACATCATCAATGTAGTGAAATAGAGTTACACCTGTGGGATTTTTCCACTTAGCCAAATCCTTTGTCATGAGACAAATGGTTGATGGTTGGGCTATGTAAATAGCTTTGTGGAAGCATAATGAAAGTCCTTTATTCTCCTATGCAGGTGAAGGCAAAAGCTGGTTGACTGGCCTTATTTAAAGGGATACTAAAGAAAGCATTAGCTAAATCTAAAACAAAGTGATAATGATACAATTGAGTGCTAATTCCTTGTAGGAAAGAGGCAACTTTTGGAACCGCTTCATACGAAGGTGGCATTACTTTATTCTCTGTTTCCCAGACCTCTTCTTTTTCCTCTTCTTCATCATCAGATAAATAATCTATGAAATCCCAGGCTTTTGGATCCCATCCTGGATCACTTAGCATTCTACAGACTCAAGCCTGAGGCAACTTATGGCCTCTGCATGCCAGAGTCTCTAACTGATCATCCATTCGACACTGACAGTCAGTTGTAGAATCCTTAATTTCTGCCTGGGCAAGGTTCATATCTCTTTTTAGATTTAATTCCTCCCCTGAACAATGTTCAGTAGCTTTTGCCATTTGTTCTGCTTTGGTAGCCATCTGAAAGGCTCCTAACAGACAATGCTATGGCTGCTGCTATTTGACAATCTTCTTTCTTTTTGCTAAAATTGTGTTGTCCTGCTATCTGTTGCAAAACAATTAAGAACTCTAACAGAGTTTTCAGGTCATCCAATACTCTCATAGTGGTCCCCATTCTTCAAAAAGGGCAGCCACCTCCTCTCCAAGTGGACAATACAGGTCAGTTTGGGATTTCCCACATGGATTTTCCCTTTCCAGTTCTCATACCTGCTATGGACAGCAGCTCTTGCATCTCCTGGCTGGCTTGCCAATTGTTCCAACCCAGCTCTTGAAGAGCATGGGTCACTGCAGCCCCAAGGAAAAAAAACACATCAGGCACAAAATAAGACATGAATTTTATTAGAACTTGTGAACAGGAGATTTTTTCCTGTTGATGATCATGCAGAAAATGGAAGTCAGCACTCCACAAAGATGGTAGGTGGAGGGGGCGGGAATGTGCACAGGACAGCTTATAAGTGTTTAGGACAAGGATATTCCACAGGGTATGAAAACAGAGTTTCAGCAGGGTCTCATGACACAGGGATTTGGAGATTTATAACCAAATCAGGGGAGAGGAGTTTCAGTGCTTTACAAGTTAAGTGGCTTTCAATACCATCTGTACATTCTTTTCCTCCCTGAAGAGGTCTGTTGACCTTTAATTTCTGTGCAGGTCATGTCAGCAGCTGCATGCAGTAATTTACTCTAAATGTGGAGGAGTAGCCCAGGTCCTGGGTCTCCACACACCTTTCACCATCATTGCTATGGAAGGAACCTGGTCTATTGTTGCTTTGAATAGAAAGCAGAAGTTCAAATTAAGAAACAATTTCTTTTTTTTTTTATATCATTTTTTGGTTTATTTTTTATTGGAAGTAACATTCATGTGATTCAAAATTCAAAAAGTACAAAGTAGCATCCAATAATATATCCCTCCCTCTTGGTCCCAAGTTATCCTGTTCCCCCACCCCAGCAGCCACTGTTACCAGTCTCTTTCGTGCACATTTGGAAGCAGACTCATCCTTTCCTTTTCATCCTTTTCCTGCACATGGTAGCATACTTTACACAATATTCCATGCCTTTTTTCTCCTATATTGCAACATAAATCAGATCATTCCATATCAGCACCTGAGAAGCCTCCTTGTTCTTTTGTAAGGCTGTCTTGTTTGGATGCATCATAAAATACTCTACCAGTCCCTTATAAGTGGGCATTAGGTTAAGAAACAATTTCTTGAAGTAACCATTTCACAACCTCTTGTGCCTTTTTAGTATAAAAAGAAAAAGAAGCTTTTAACCATCTAGTAAAGGTGTCCACACTTTGAATACTAGCAAAGACTTGAAGTTTCCAGGGACTTTTGGCATTACCGTAAAGTCTATTTGCCAGTCCCCTTCACTAAGGACTTTCATTATCCAGGGATAGATGTCCTTTGCTGCGGATGGCTAATTCTTTGAGTTCCATTTTTAAATTAAAATTTTAACCATTTTAAAATTAAATCTATCTGTCTTATATTTTTGTTGGCTGAAGTTTTTTGTAACCATGGTCTTTTAAAATTGTTCTGTGAATATGAAAAATGGCAAAAGCATTCCTTAAGTCTGTGTAGGCAGGTGAGTCTACCTTGTGCTCAGTTGGAGGGCTCTTAAGAGGGCAATTAGCCCTATTCTTTGCCTGATGTTCCCAGTGGGGGAGACAGTATTTGCTATTGAATATCTTGCTTTCTGTTTACCTTGATCCATGAAACTACTACCTTTAGTAAATATTTCTAAGTCTGAGTTTGCTCGTGGCACAAGTCTGCTTGGATTCAAGCCCTCATCTGCTTGAATAGATTTCATCCAACAGCTGAATGCAATCATGTTTTGGCAAGTCCGTTCAGTGTCCTTTTTAATTTCTAGGAGAAGGGTGGCAGGATTGAGCTCATTTATAGTTTTTAGGATGACACTTAAGATTGTCAGCAGCACTGCCTGATAGCAACTTAGCCTCTCCATTATAGCTACTGCCCCTCTTCTGTTCTAATACAGTAAGGACATAATGGGGAGCTCAAAGCAAACGCTTCTGCTTCTTGTAAGAGTTCACAAGTGGCTGCCACTGACAAGCAGGCCATCCTTGGGCTACAGTGTCAAACTGTTTTGATGAATAAGCCACTGGCCATATACTTCTTCCAAAAAGCTGCACCAGCAACCTGAAGGCCATGCCCTGCTTTTCATGGGCAGACAGGTCAAATTCTTTCATAAGTCAAGAAGCCCAAGGCTAGAGCTGATATTAATTTTCTTTTAAACTTTGAAAGGCAATTGGGCATTCCTGTGTCCATTCTAAGGGATCTTTATTTCCCTTCAGAGCTGCCAGATTTAGGGGGTTGGTTATTAATTAAAAATTTTGTATTCACAGTTGACAGTAGTAGGCTGTACCTAAGAATCCTCTGAATTCCCTTTTGTTCTTTGGCATGGCTGCTTGCCAAAGGGTCTAGACTGTAAGAAGTCTCTTGTGGAGCTTTGCTCTCAGAATATTTCTGGACAAGATTTGTCTAAAGAATTGGAGTGCTTTTAAAACTTTGTGGCAATTCAGTTCAACTGTACTGTTATTTTATACCTGTGCCAGGTTCTTCTTATTTGAATGGAGAGTTTTTATTTATTAGGATGCAGCAATAAAAGGCATCTTTTAAAGTTAAACTAAGTAGATGCATCAGAAATATTGATGAGGAGAGTATACAAATTAGGTACTGTAAGATATATTTTCCACTATTTGATTTATAGCTCTTAGATCCCAGACAAGTCTGTAATCTTGGGTTCCTGGTGTTATAGTCTTTATTCTAAAAATCTTTTAATTAGTGGCAATATACTCTCTCTGCTTCTCATCTAAGCGGGCATGGTTTTAAACACATTAGAATCACGTCCAGCTGCAATCTTACCATGACTTTCTATATATCTTTGGCTCACCTCAAGGATTTTTCACCACCCTTCTTTGTAAAGAATTTATTGCTTACTTGGATCTTTCAATGCAGTTTTCAGGCCTGCTCATAGAGCCATAACTTGTAAATAAATTCATTTCTCCAGGTGAGAGAGGCAGAGAAGCTTGCAAAGATTTATGTGAGTCAATTGACCTGTTCCAATTTGGCATTGCTGAAGCTGTGACAAGAATTAGCCATTAGCAACTTCAGACATGCCCATAACAAGGACTGATTCTTTTGAAGTACAATTAAGTCTCCTATCTACCAGGAAATTTACTAATTTCTCACCTAATTTCTTCCTTGAAATGAGTTTGGAGGTTCAGAATGGATGGAGCCCCTGGGTCCTAACACTCCAGGTCACTATTTTCATGCCTTGCTAGCTGTGGGGACTGAACTGCTGGAAACCCACTGCCTTTCCCTGTGGGGGCTGGGCTGCTGAGACCCACTGCCTTTCCCTGTGGGGGCTGGGCTGCTGGAAACCCACTGCCTTTCCCTGTGGGGGCTGGGCTGCTGAGACCCACTGCCTTTCCCTGTGGGGGCTGGGCTGCTGAGACCCACTGCCTTTCCCTGTGGGGGCTGGGCTGCTGAGACCCACTGCCTTTCCCTGTGGGGGCTGGGCTGCTGGAAACCCACTGCCTTTCCCTGTGGGGGCTGGGCTGCTGGAAACCCACTGCCTTTCCCTGTGGGGGCTGGGCTGCTGAGACCCACTGCCTTTCCCTGTGGGGGCTGGGCTGCTGGAAACCCACTGCCTTTCCCTGTGGGGGCTGGGCTGCTGGAAACCCACTGCCTTTCCCTGTGGGGGCTGGGCTGCTGAGACCCACTGCCTTTCCCTGTGGGGGCTGGGCTGCTGAGACCCACTGCCTTTCCCTGTGGGGGCTGGGCTGCTGGAAACCCACTGCCTTTCCCTGTGGGGGCTGGGCTGCTGAGACCCATTGCCTTTCCCCCTTACAGTAGGCACATTGTTGGAAATTTAAAGCTTTCCTTAGGGTTCCTCGGGGGTCTTACCCTTTGTGGTGTATTTTTGTCATGCTTTTTTCCCCTTGGGTTTTGAGGGTAGTCAAATTTCTTGTTGAGCATTTCTCCTAGACGATTAGCTTAGAGGTTTGATAGGTAAGTGTCTTGCTGATTCTGCTGCCTTTTACAGGCAGATTCCTGATCATGAAAAACTCTAAAGGCAATTTCTACAAGCTCCAATATTGTTTTACCTGATCCTCCTTCTAGCTTTTGCAATTTCTAACAGATGTCAGGGGCACTCTGGCAAATAAAGGATTGTTTTACCCTGTGCCAGTTTATTGGGTCTTCTGGGCTTATGTTGGGAAACTTTTGATAAGCCTTGAATAATCACTTTTAAAACTTTGATGGATTGTCATCTGGCTTTTGAACTTCTTTGACTTTCCTTAAGTTATTTTGTTTAGACACTCCATTTGTTAGTCCCAATTATGCATGCTTTATTTATAGTGATCTAATTTTATCCTGTCAGCTTGTTCATTTGGTTCCAATAGGGATTTACTTGTGAAATAGCCAGATTTCCACGGCCATGTACTGGATTCTCTGTTTTATGACTGCTTAAAGAATCAGCATAATCATGAGTTTTTTCAATTACAATTTTACTTTCTTCTGAGGTTAATAGCACATTTAACAAAGTTTGTATTATCAGCCCAATTGTGTAAAAAAATAATCCTAATAAATTTTTGCAAAAATTAAACAAATTTTCCATTTTCCTGGGATCCTCTTGATAACTGGAACCCAACTTTTCCGATTGGATAGGTCTGAGGGAGAGACAGGAGTCTGCCCATACATATTATCTATCCCAGCTGGCACTTGTCAGAGAGGGCACTGTCCCTGCCTTTGCACTCCAGAGGTGGACAGCACCCTGTTTCGAGTTCACATCACTCTGGATATGAGCTGGAAAGGCCATTTCAAAGGGGCTCAAAGGCAGGAGAGGCTCGTCCTCAGCCTTCCAACAAGGTGTCAGAGGGAGAGGAAGAGGAGGGAGTGGCAAAGTCCTAGGCTTCAGTGGAGAGGGAAGGAGAGTGCAAAAGTGGCAGACCCTAGCAGAAGAGGAGTGGCATGGGAGCCACAAGCCTGGACCTAGATATCTTGGCCACTCATTTCTCCACCTGAATTTCAAAACCTTCCACCACCTGCAGGCTGGGAATCTTAATTAGCATTTTCTTACTGGGGGCTGAGGCCCTCCTTTATTTCCTCTGGAGCTGAGATCTCTGGAGCTTTCAAGGAGAGGCTAGGGGCTCAGTTGGTAGGTAAAATGCCATGCACAAAGCATTTTCTCTGCAGTTTTTTGTTTTGAGCTAGAGCTATAAAACACTGCATGTGTGGAATTTCATCCCATTTGTTCATTCTCTTAAAAAATAAAAGTTACAAGACAGCTCTTGGAGGGCTCAGTTCAATGTAGCCCCAAGACCAAACAGCACGCAAGGCATGGGGTCAGACATGAGTTTTGTTAGAACTTACAAACAGGAGAAGATTGTCCTGATGATGACTGGGAAGTCAGCACACCACAAAGGTGGGAGTGCAAGAGGCAGCTTATAAGGGTTTAGGACAAGGACACTCCATAGAGCATAACAACAGAGTTTCAGCAGAATCTCATGACACAGGGGTTTGGAGATTTGTTATCTACATATCAGGTGCAAGGCGTTTTAATGCTTTAGAAGATAAGTGGTTTATGATACCATCTGTGCATTCTTTTCCTTCCTGAGGAGGTTTGTTGACCTTAACTTTTGTCTCGGTCACACAGGCAGCTACGTGTAGCATCTTACTCTCAATATGGGTGGGGAGCCCAGGCCCCGGTTTCTACAATAAATCTAGCTGTAAAACAGCATTATATTCCATTGATCCCTGGCTTGGTCACATATGGTCATCCTCTAATTTGTACTGAGGCCAAATGACTTCATATAAACGTCTCATGTTGTTTTCTGTCACGCACTTATATCCAAATTGTTCGCAATGCTTATTAATGCAATTTAAAGGATCATCCTTATCTTCCTTAGATTTCTCACTCGTGCTGTTTCCCATTTTTTTTTAAATGCTCATCAGACAACTTTTGAGACAAAACAAGGCAAGACAAAACACAAACCAAAAATTCAACCAAACCACAGATCAGAGAAAAGAAGAATCAAAGCCAAAACTAGGTGACCAAGTCTCAATGGCTTTATGTGCCACTGAGTGCCCAAAGAACCAAGTGCAGTCTCCCAGTTACAGCTTTGGAAAGAGTTTATGTGTTGGTGAATATTAAAAACCCAACCGGAACCAACACACAAGACACCCTCACTTCACTCACCAAACCTGTTGTTCTACTCTCCTGGTCACCACTGAGGCCATAGACCCACAGGGCAAGAAAACTCTCTCATCTAGCTCTCAGAGAAAAGTCTTTCATGTTGGCTGCAGAGCTAAACGTTGTGAATGTCTTACAACTTTAGGGTTCAGGAATCCACCCAGCAGCACATTGTTCAGACGTTGTGCCCCCTAAGGGGTACCAAAAACCGCAGAAGGGGCACCCCCAAATCTTGGTTTGATGCTGGGCATGGCCGATAAAAGTCACAGCAAACAAGGCTGAGGAGACACAAAGAGGTTTATTTACACTGGCTGCAGAACAGGGGAATTTCCCCAATTCTGTCTCCCAAATCTCTGATTTTTCCTTTGGCTTTTACAGAGGTCAGGGACAAGGAAAGATAATCATCTTAGTTAACAGGGAACAGAGGTCTTGGGAATTTCAGTTGTTTGTCTTAGTTAGTTCCTATTTCCTCCAGGATTTACATTTCTGTGACATCTGGGAAAGGTACCTCCCAGTCTAGGGAGATAGATGAAAAGTTTTATTCCTATCTGGGAGTCTGTGGCCATAGAGGAAATCTTATTCAAATCTGGGTGTAAACTTTGCATTTACATAGTGCTGCAGACTTTACATTTACATATTGGCCCTCTGTGAGAGGAAGAGCTCTCCTTACAGCCTACTTCCACATTGAAGGGTACGTGTAAAGGCTGCTATTAAAATTTCCAGCTGGTTTACAGTTTGAAGATTACATTTAGAAGTTACCATTACAGCAGGAGGGATTACTTACTTCCCTAAGTAAGGGGCATGAGGGGACGAGATGGGCCTAGGGAAATGCTAGGAGAAAATCACATCTGTATTGTGCTTTACAGGTTCCAAAGCATTTTTCCATTCCTCTTGCTGAATAGCAACAATAACCCTGGGGGTTGATATTTTAACCCTGTTGCCAAGAGAGGTCAAGTTCTTTGCCCAAGATCACACAGACCTAGGCATTCTGACTCCATTTTCACTGCTCTTAACTGCTTGGGGTCTCAGGGTCATTAGTAGCATTAAGAAATTCTCAAGGGGGCCTCGTGTCCAGAGCATAGACAGAAGGAAAAGAAAGAGAGGGGAAGAGAGCTAAAGAAAGGGCACAGGAAAGAAATGAAAGAAAGAGGAAAGAAAAGAAGTGAGGGAGGTCATGGTGTGACCAAGGTCACAATGCAAATTTCACCGTTTCCCTCACCCCAGGGATGAAACCCAGAGACTCTAGGAGTAACTCAGGTTGCCTGTGGCTGATCTGAGGAAAACCACTTTGCTATTGATTCAAGAGATTTAGATAAGACTGTTCTGTAAATAGGTTTGTAAATAGGTTTGATTGCTTTTGATTAGGGGCTTTTTTTTTTTCAGGAAACCAGTTCTCCATTTCAATTTAGCTGAATGTAGACAGCTTAGCTCTCTTAGGAGAAGTGCTGATGGTAGCTGCCAAGCTAGAAGTGAGCAAAAGTCAGTCTGATTGATTCAGGGTGCTTTAAAGGCAGTGTTCTAATGCTTGTTCCCCACCCCTCACTATCTCATGCTAGATTACCTCGGTGAAGACTTTTGGTCTGCTGGGTTCCCACCTCATTATTTAAATCTTCTTAACAACTGCAGAGAAGCTATGTCCCAAAGCAGCCCTCGTCAGAACGCGGATCCCTGAGCAAGTGTATCAGCATCCCCTGGGGACTTCCTAGAAATGCAGCTTCTCCAGCCTCACCCAGACCTTCTCAATCAAAACCTCTGGGTGGCATCCAGCAGTCTCACTTTTAACAAGTCTCCAGGGGATGCTGAGGCGTATTCGATCCAGTGATGAATGGATGAGCGAGATGTGGTGTGCATACACAATGGAATATGACTCCCACGTCAAAAGGGATGAGGTTCCGATACATGGGACAATGTGGATGAACACCATGTTGAGTGAAATACAACAGACACTAATGGACAAATCTTGTGTGGTCTCACTGATAAGAAATTATTAGGATGAGCAAATTCATAGGGTCAGGAATAGGAGTTGCCAGGAGTCAGGGAGCAGATAAGGAATGGAGAGTTAGTCCTTAAATTGTACAAAGTTTCTATTTGGATTGATCGTAAAGTTCTGGTAATGGATAGTGGTGATGGTAGCACAATATTGTGATCATATAAACACCACTGAATTATATAACTGAATGTGGTTAAAAGGGGGAATTTCAGATTGCATATAAGTTACTATAATAATAATAAAAATATTGGGTTAAGCACCACTGTTGAGTCTATGAATTTCAAACCAAATTTCTCTTTATTTTGTGGCATCTGTGACTACAGTCTAGGCAAGCTTACCCTATCCCTAACAGTCCAGGCCAACTTCTGGACTCCTAGAGAATGGGTGTTTTCATCTTCCTGGAATTGATTTATTCTGCTGTATCTTGCTGTTGAATTCTTCAATATATGTCTTGACTCTGAATCAAACTGGAATTGCCTCTAGGGCAATTATATATATAACCACGGTTATATATAACCACGGTTATATAAACTAAGTGTCTAGCTTAGCATTATGCCTACAATCTGTTCAATGGATGCATCTGGATGATTAATCTATCAATTCACATTCAATGTGACTACATATGTCATTTTCACAAACATATAAATACTACTAAGCTTCCTCAAACAAGTATGTTGACTTGGCCGTGGGTCTTGACTTCTCCCTCCTCTCTGACAGTTTCCTGACAGATTCTAGCACTTGGATTCAGTGCCTGGAACCTGCATATGTAGTGGAGTGGAACATCATTTTATTTTCCATCCTCATCGCCCTCAGCGGGCTTCAAGTGATGGTCTGCTTCATCAGAGTATTCATTCAATTATCCAGAATCTTTTGTGGAACCTATTCCGTCATCATCCAGGTAATAGATCCTCACTGGCACCTCTACCTCCTCCCTTTTACCCCTACTTCCCAGGAATCAATGAGTATTATTGAGTGTGTTCTTGAGAAGTCTCTAGAATTCCATCATTTTCCCCCCACCCCTACTGCCCTCTCTTTACTCAGTCTCCAATACCTCAATCTTTTTCTGACGTCCCAGTGTGTCTGTCCACTTGTGTGTATGGATTAAATCAGTCGACTAATAATAAAATCTACACTACCTATTGTATTGTGAAAATAGCACAAGTGTTTAAAATGAGCAACATTTGAGCACTGTGTAGAAATAGCTTAAGGCACAAGTATGCCTTATCCTTTACTGAGAATTTCCTTATTCATCAGCTGATCAAAGGCTCAGAAGGTTATCCCATTGAAATGATTTCTGTTTTGAATAATGCTCCATTCAAGTCACAATCCTTAACAGGTGGTATTGAAGAAGAAAAACGTATACATATTTTAACCTGATGAAACTACATCTACTTCATCTACTAAAATACTAATGTTGATTTAGTTATGGTTGAAACTGCTAAGCTGACTCAGCAAATCCAGACTACATAGAAATTATGAGTTAGACCTTTTTAACATCATAATCTTCCCTAGTAGTTTCAAATAGACATTTTTCCTTTCTATTGTATTTTGAATATAAACTATAAATTTAAGCTGCTTCCTGGTTTACGGATCATTAATCAAGCCAAATTTACAACTTTACTCATTTTGTTTTTCCTTTCTTCTATAGCCTGGAATCATTTGAATAAGGACATGAATGTTTTCTGTAATCAAGATATGGCCATCAAAGCCCCATTATGCAGACTTTTGGGCAATATTGAAATGATGGTGCTTTCTCTGTTTGAGGGTTATTGTGAAATGTACAGTCCTTTCTGAAAGTGCCAATTGTGCCACCCTTCCATTTAGACATTTTTTTTCTAAGAAATAAATGTTAGGATCTTCAGAAATGTTTATACTTTTTTTTTGCATGGGCAGGTATTGGGAATTGAACCCGGGTCTCCGTCACGGCAGGTGAGAACTCTGCCTGCTGAGCCACGGTGACCTGCCCTGTTTATACGTTTTTATCAACCAAATCTATTTCCAAGAATCCACACTGTGGAAATAAATTTAACATAGAATAAAATTTTGTACAAATATATTTTTTCAATACTGTTTAATGGTCTAGAAAATCAGAAATACCCTAAAAGTTTATCTTCAGGGGAGGGGTTAAATAAAGGGTGGTATATTAGATGTATATCACAGTCATTAAAAATATGAATAATGCTATATGAAAAATGAATATGAATAATGCTATATGAAAAAGCTGATTGCAAGTTTATGTATGCAATATGGTCACTACTATCTAAAAAAAACAAAGATCAAATATTCAAAATTTAGGATAAAAAACAAAAACAGAAAGAAATATGCCAAAATATCAACTACAGTTAATTTGGATCATAAATGACTCCTCTTCCTACCTCTCTATATTTCCCCAGTTTTCTTTTTTGAGTGTGATCTATTAGTAAAATACTTTTTAAAAACACACAATTTTACTATTAAAAATTACACCATTTTTCCAACTTTAAAAAGCACATGCTGTTTCCATGTTTCCCAACCTTGAGTATCTGTAAACACCATGGGGTGATAACTCACTCACTCTCAGTGAAAGCAGTGATTTAGTAAGCCAAAAGAATTTTATCTAACTTCATATAATCTAATTAAGCTCTTGGCCCCACTCTTTCCCTTCTGGTGGTAAGTGTGGTGGGCTAGAAAAACCAGCCTTGAAATACATGAGTCCTGGGCACATGCTCAATGGACTAAAGAAAGTAACAACTGACCAAGTGATAATTGTGTCATGAAGAATGATATTTACGTTTTTGAAACACACAGAGTATTTACAGACTTTCTACCTACACATATTATGGCCTCTGAGGACAGGAGCCATGGCTTATATTTTCCCATCACCCATAGGTTCGAGCACACAGTAGGTACTCAAAGGTGAATGTTCATGGCAGGCGCTTCTGCCCTTTTGAGTGGCTCCTCTGCCGAGCACCTGTCTCCACCTCAGGACCTCTGGGCCTCAACACCTCTGCTCCTTCCCCATTGCACTCTTCCATGGACACTGGCAACAATGCCCTGTCAATACCTGCTCTGTGACAAAGAGGCAGTGGACAGTGGTTTGAGGGGAATTGGTTAGGGGTTGGGGGTGCCTCTCTCCTTGGAGCCTGTTATGCCATTAAGGGAAGCCACCCTGTCCACAGCTTCTGCTGAAGCAAGAGTGTTGAAAGTGAGCCGTGTTGTGCCCCACATGACCCCCACATGCTGGACTTATTGAGCTGTGATGGGCACCAGAGCCAAGGGCAGCCTATTTTCATGTTGGAGGACTTTGACTCAGCCTGGCCTGAAACACTAGCCAAACAAGATTGGTGACTAGTCTCGCTTGGGAATTTGAACTGGGGAACAAAGAAGAAAGCAAGCTGGGCATTGCTGGCAGAAAAGTAATCAAAGGACCAGAAGAATGTCAACACATGGAGAACTTCTGACTCACATCGATAAAGGTGAAGACACATGAACTAAAACTGATAAGTTTTAGTCTACCATGTATAATGCCAGTGAATATAAGGCATGGACTGCCAACAGCTTCTGTTCTTAGATTCCTGGGTAGTGTCTCTTCTTTATTATCAGGTGTATTGTTTCAATAAACCCCACTTCTATATCAGTTATCTCTGTTCACTACAGCCAAAATAACCCAAGGCAGAGATGCTTGGGCCCCCAAGTTTTACAGAGCTTTGCTTAATTTTCTTTTAAAACTCTCACTCACAACCATTTCATTTTCCAGTGGACTTATGAATTCTATGGGATTGGGGCCATGGGACAAACCCAAGCTACAGATGTCATATTGTAGAGTGGCCCCTCTTCTCCAAAAGCCTGAGAATTTCTTACAATGTCAAGCCTATAAACTCATCACATCCAGTGCTCTCTTTCCTTAGTTCTCCAATAGACTCCTCAGCCCTGTTACAAAATGATTTCTGGCAGGGCAACACCATCAGATTGCCAGACACATCCTAAATGTCTAAAACTTGTTTTTAAAAACAATATGTTACCATACATTGAGTAGATCATGAATAAACATCAGCTTAATGAGTCCTCCAAAGAATTGGAAACATTATCTAACAAAAGGGAATAGTCAAATGCAGTGTGACATACCTATCAATGAAATTATATATTAATATAGCTATCTCAAATTCCATTTTTGAAAAGCATATGCTAATGATATAATTTTAAGTAAAATAATTGGGTACAAATCCATGTGAAGTTTGAGTCCAACTTTTGTAAATAAACATATAATTATATATATATCTAAGGATGCACTTTCAGATACTTAGAAAAAAAGACTGGAAAATATCTAAATGTTAATAGTTAAAAATTATTGCCTAAAGATGGAATTATTCGTTATATTTCCTTTCTTTACACTGTTTTATATTTTCAAATTTTCCTTTTAAAATCCATTATTTCATTAACTAGAAAAAATAAATGTTATTAAAAAAGAATAAGTGCCCTCTAATTCCTTCTGCAAAATCCATTTAAGGAGTTAAAAATAGGAGAGAACTAGTCTAGAGACTAAGTATTCCAACTAATACTAATTGAGAATGATCACTATTCGATGTTTTTCTGCACTTATCTTTATTATTTTCCTTGTTTCTATTTCATTATTCTTCACATAACTTCTTAAATTGAATGCCTAATCCATTAATTTTCAACTCTTCTTCTTTTCTTAAACATTTTAAGACTATGCATTCACTTTTCTTTAAATACCACTTTGGCTGCATATCACAAGTTTTAAAACACTGTATTTTCCTTAGTTCAGTTATGAGTATTTCTAGTTTCCTTTATGATTTATGTCATCTTACATGAGTATTTTAATATATTTTTAAGTTTCCAAAGATATGAGTTTTTTCTTGTTTTTGTTTTTGACATTGATTTCTAACTTATTTGTGTTGTAGTCATAGAATGTGGGCTATATGATTCTTATTCTTTGAAAGTGGTCAAAGCTTGTTTAATGGCTAATTTTGGTAAATTTTCTGTGTGTTGATAAAGAAAGTTTTCCCCCCATATTGGGGTGTAGCATTCTATATGTTTCTTTTAGATCAAGTCGTTAATTTTGTTGTTCAGATTTTCAATAGCTTTGTTCTTTGCTTGATCTAGGGTTGCAAGGATTAAATGAGTGTGTGTGTACTATATATACACTAATTTGTATACTTGTATTGACATACATCTCAGGAAACACAGCTTGACACACAGGACATGATTTATAAGTAACCAATAGCATAGCCCACTTTAAAGATGCTCTCTGGAGTCAGATTGCCTGAGTTCAAATCCAGGCTCTCCCTTATGAGCTGTGTCATTTTGGCCCATGTTTACTTAGCATCTCTTTGTCTCAATTTCCAAACTGTAAAATAGGAATAATAATAAGGCTATCGTGGAGAGTGAAGCTTTTGGACCCAAGGCTATTAAATCCGAACCTGGGTGCAGTTGAAGCAGGTCTAAGATGACTGAGATCTGGAAATGCCACAGACGAAACAGAAAGCATAGGCAATGGGGAAGGTTGGTGACCACCAATAGGACAATTTGATACACAGCTTTGGGTCAGAGGTTTGGGGAGAGAAAAAATGTGAGATAGGAGATAGGCATTGCTAGACTGGTCAAAGTGCCTGGGGTCCAATGCTTCCTTTTGCCACGTGCTTGGAGACCATGTACATGGTAGCTGATGTGCATGTGTCCCTAAAGTCCCAGCTCCTCGTCCATACACTTCCACCATTTCCCCACTGAAAAGCTATAGGGAACATAGATGATTCAAGGTTACCATAAGGAAAACCATAACTATGCCTTTTCAGAAAGACTCCTCCTAGTTCTGCCTCCTGCTTTGATAGATGAACCCAGGAATTAGTGACAAAATTATAGTCCTGAAAGAATTGGAATATCTGGCAAAACCTGAGGCAAGGAATAAAGCTCAAGTATGCATACTGGGGTAGTATATTCAGTTCCTGGTGCAGCAGTAACGAAGTACTGTAACCTGGTAGTCTTAGAAAAACAGGCATTTATTTTCTTACAGTTCTGAAGTCTAGAAGTATGAAATCAAGGTACCAACAGTTCCTCCCTCTGAAGGCTCTAGGGAAGACTCCTTCCTTACTTCTTCTAGCTTGCAGTGGTTGCTGGCAGTCCTTGGTATTCCTTTCTTGTTTATGCATCACTCCAATTCTGCCTCTGTCCTTACATGGCATCTTGCCTGGTGTCTATGTCTCTCTGTCCAGATTTCCCTCTTCTTATGAGTACAAAAATTATATTGGATTTATGGCCCACCCCAATCCAGTATGGACTCATCTTAACATGATAATATCTGCAAACTATATTTCTAAATAAGGTCACCTTCACAGGTTCCAAGTGGACATGAATTTGGGGGGGATGCTATTCGACCCAGTACAGGCATAGAAGGTTGTGATGGTCAGGTACATGTGTCAACTTGGCCAGGTGGTGGTGCCCGGTTGTCTGTTTGGGCAAGCACTGGCCTGTCTGTTGCTGTGAAGATATTTCATGGACTTAAATCATGACCATTTTGGCTGCATCCACAGCTGATTGCATTTGCATTTAGCTAAAGGGAGTGCCTTCTGCAATGAGTGATGCTTAATCCAATTACTAGAAGGTTTTTAAGGACTCAGAAGAGACAATAACTCTTCCTGCTTCAGCCAGCCAGCCTCTCCTAGAGTTCACTGACAACCTTCATTGGAGCTGCCAGCTCATGGCCTGCCCTACATATCTTGTTGGACTCTACATCCCCACATTTACATGAGATATGTTTATAAAGTTTATATTTACAAGATTCTGTTTCTCTAGGGAACCCTAGCTAATACACGGGCAGAATACACAGATCTGGACTCTCTTTGTTTAGAAGGAGCACTGGGAACGACACACACACACACTCCCACCAATTTCACTCCTGCCCAATACCACATTAAAATCATAGTTAAGCTTTTTTTAAAAAAACATAAACCCACAATTATTGGGAGAGAAAGGGGAGGAAGCACATTATTAAAAATCTGGAAGTTGCAGAACAGATGGATAAAAGGTAAATGATGACACCAACTCAAGAAACCTGAAAATCCCAAGCTACCTGTCAGTGGGGGAAGCTGAGACTCAACTGATTTACACCTCAGACTCAAAACACTCCCAAATTCATATCATTAGGTACCTCTGGAATGAAGGGAGGCCACTGAAACAAAAAGGAAGAATTAGATGAGTTTCTGTATTCCTTCTTTTCTCCGTGCCATTGGAACCAGCAGCATATGCCTGAAAGTTTATTCTCTGGAAAGGATAAATTGGTCTCAGAAGGGAGGAAACTAGATACAGCTAAAAATATGGATACTATTTCAAAACAGAGTGACTGGAGCTTCCTAAATGTTGAATGCTGAGATTCACCTCACTACTGCTTGCCCCCCAACCAGCCCCCAGGCCCCAAAGCCTTAACTCAGTCAAATCTCAGAAAACTGGCTGTCAGAATTTTACCTTCTAATTAGAGACTCTGGGTTATCTGGCCAGCCCAAGAGGGAAAAACATAGGTACTAACTGTAGTAGGCTGAATAATCCCCCTAAACACACACACACACACACACACACACACAAAATGCCATGTCTTAATCCCTGGACACTGTAAATATCTTAAAAGAGACTCTGTAGATGTGATTAAATCTTAAAGTGGGGGGATTATCCTGGATTATTCAGATGACCTCAATGTAAATACAAGGGTCCTTATAAGAGAGAGGCAGGAAGATAAATCAGAGAAAGTAGGTGAAAGTCAGAGAAGAGAGAAGATGCTTTACTGCTGGCTTTGAAGATGGAGGAAGGGTATACACAAGCCAAGGAATGTAGATAATCCTGAGAAGCTGGAAATGCCATTGAAACATTCTCCCCTGGAGCCTCCAGAAGGAACACTGCCTTAACGACACATTGATTTTAACCCAGTGAAATATATATATATATATATACATAGTGTGTGTGTGTGTGTTGGGGAGGTGGGGGTGGTGCATGGTCCAGGAATCAAACCCGAGTCTCCCACATGGAAGGCAAGATTTCTACCACTGAACTACCCATGCACCCTAACCCAGTGAAATTGATTTAGGACCTTTGGACTTTTTTCCTCCAGAACTATAAGATAAGAAATTAATATTGCTTTGTGCTACTGTTTGTGGTTATTTATTAAAGCAGAAAAGAAAACTACTACACTGACACTGGGAATTTCTCAATAACATGCTTCACCCAGCAATGATGTTCAGAGTCAATAAGTGCTATGCACATACTTGGTTTCCAGCCAGCTTTTTCCTCCACTCATAAACATAAGCAGATAGACAAGGATCCTCAGATATCTGATGAAAGCCTCTTACATGAAAGACAGAGACCAAAACAAAATAGAAAAAGAAAAATTTGGAGGAATGACTCTCTAAATGGAGAGCCATTCAGACATACTTGGGAGCTAACACCCCAGAGTGTCCCTCAGCCAATAAGAGATGATGGATAAACTCTGTAACTTCCTTGCCCCTTGTAGGATAATTCTGAAGGTGGCAATGCAGAGTCTTCTGGAAAGTCCCCAGCCAGGCTAAGCCAAATTTGACTTCTTTAAAATTGATCAATTTAGAGAGAAGAAAAATTTATTAAAAGGAGAGGGAGAGGTCACTACTATCCTCCAAAAGGTAAGAGAAAATAAGAGAAGATCTGAAACAAAATGAGGATGGTACTTCAAAAGGAATATTCATAGAAAACTTTCATATTGGAAGAGTCTTGAGCAAATTTTAGTTTAAGGAAACACTCCAGTACAAAATCCCAAGAACTGGCTTAATGTTGAGGTCTTGAGAACTTCATCACATTCTCCAAAATTTGTAAGTAAACCAGGCTTGGTCCTGCAGGTTTTTCCATTCCCATCAAATGTCTGTGCATCCTTAGGAATTCTGATTGTGGTAGAGTTCATAACTTATCATTCTAGGCATTAAGATTAATAGGCTTGAATGATTCTAAAGATGTTTTGGAAGAATTTTTTCGTAACTATTGCCAAAAATGGGAGCCTGAGGTCCTTAGAGAACAACCAAATACAGCTTCTGGGTTTCCCTTCTTCCTTTTTATGTTCAATGGGACTGTAGTTCTTTACTTTTAGAACCACTCTATCTAATGCAGGGATATGACAGAAGATATCCAGATATAGCTGGGATTCCTTCGGACTTCTCTGACTGGGAGCCCAGGTCTCTTCTGCAGACCAAGAACACAGAATCCTGCTGAATAGGCACCACTGAGCTCTCATTGCCTCAGGGCATCCAGATGAGGCTATTCCTGAAGGACCTAGAAGAGGGTACCCAGGAAATGAGGAAAGAAGGAAGTGATGAGGCCTTGGGAGCTTCCACCCGAGGGGCAAGATAGGTTACAGTGGTTTAGACTTGCAACTCTAGGGAACCTATCAAGTCCACTGTAGTGGGAATCTCTGGTTAAGTACAGTTGCTGCCTGCAATGGAAAAGTCTTTTCATCAGCTTCTCTGAAATGGAAAATGAGGCCCCTAGGAGTTTCTTGGTGTTCTTAGAAATGACAGAGCAAGTCTCTTTCCACCTACTCTGCCAAAATGCAGAGATGCCCATTCCTAGATGCAGGGGCAGGAGATTGAAGGGAAACATTTGTAGGAATTGGAGAGGTCTTGAGTCAGTCTCTTTAATACTAGAAAAATTCAAAGGATGAGTTTCTTTGGGCCTAAGATCTAAGATGATAACCATAGGAAGAGTGAGACAGACCTAAAGAGCTCAGATTTCCAGACAAGATTAATCTTCATTAATTATAGGTTTTAGAGCTCAGGAATCAATAATAGGATTTGATTTCTTATGTTAAGAGGAATTATGAATGAGTGATGTGAAAACCATCAAGGGCAAGTGTGTTTGGGGAATAAGATATTCATTCAATCTCAAAGTATAACCTCCGAGATTACTTATTAGTTACAAAGAGGAAAAGATAACTTCAGACTAGAGAAATCTGGCAGATAACAATTTCTCTGTGTGAGTCCCCTCTTGGCCTACCCTGTAGGACTCCTGGAGAAAGTGCCTCTACAGGTTGCTGACTTCCTGTATCTCTCTCCCTGAGGATGTTCTCAAGTTGTAAGAACATACTTGAACCACACATAGAGCCATTCAGACATACTTGGGAGTTAACACCCCAGAGTGTCCCTCAGCCAACCAGAGATGATGGATAAACTCTGTAACTTCTTTGCCCCTTGTAGGATAATTCTGAGGGTGGTAATGCAGAGTCTTCTGGAAAGTCCCCAGCCAGGCTAAGCCAAAATTGACCTCTGCAGTAATCCATTCATTTACTAGCTTTTTTTCTCTTCTTTTTCTCACTTTCCTACCAACACATTGTGCTTTCTGGGATTTCCTCCCAAATACTCCTTGTCCATGACCTGCTTTTGGGCAACCTCAACCAGGACACCAGCAAGGGCCAACGGATATCGCAGGCCTCCTGATGTGAGGCATGGGGAGTACCCAACATCTCCTATGTGCTGTCCTTGTCAGAAAATGTTTAACCTGAATCCGATAATAAAGAAACAGTCAGACTGACCCAGACTGTGGGACATTCAACAAAACAGCCAGGCTGTGCTCTTCAAAATGTAAATGTACTTTTAAAAAGCCAATAAACTGTTCTAAAATAAAGGAGTTTAAGAATAATGACAACCAAGTAGAATGCATGTCCTTTGATTGGATCCTGGATCAGAAGAAAGAACAAGTAATAAAGGGCATTATTGAGACAATTGGGGAAATTTGATTATAGGCTATATATTAGACAAGATTTTTGTATCAATGTTAAATTTCTTGGTGTGGTAATTGTGTGAGAATGCCATTATTCTTAGGTGATGCATGGTGAAGTATGTTATGCATATAACAACTTACTCTCAAAAAAATTCAGAGAATAATTAAACATATATACAGAGATAAACCCAATGGATCCCCTCATCTACATTATACCAGAGCAGTTCTGGCATATCAACCTCAGACAATGTCAGCCACCTTTTGATCCATGTTTCAGCCAACCATCCTAATTGTTGAACGCAGATCCTACATTCCTACATTGAATGCAGAATCTCTGCTTAGAGGGCCCATATCAATAAATTCAGTTTGATCCAACTTTATATTCCTTCCACCATTATCCCTCACCCTTAATATCCATTCCCACACATAGTCCCCTGATTTCTGTCTATATAGATTGGAAAACTCATGCAGTTCTTTTGGAGTATAGATACCTCCTGATGGGTCACACTTTGTACCTCATCTTTCTAGGCCTGTTGGGACTTCAGTGTGGTCAAAGGTCTTGAAGAGAAGAGGGATGGTGGGGGTGAGTTACGAAAATAATTCAAAGTGTCTTTCAAGTCAATTACCTCAGGACATTCCATTGTAGTTTCAGTTGCTGAAGAAGATTAATGGCTCCAGACCAAAGAGTGAGAGCTCTTTCCCCAGGGGAGGCGGTTATAGGTTCAGCAGGCACTGAAGGGTTAATTTCTTTAGGTGGAGTTTGGATGGGAGAGTCCTCTGGGCAGACTGGAGCACAGGAAACTGTTTTCTTAAGGTAGGCTGTAGCTTGGGAAGCTCTTTCCACAGGGCAGGTTGGAGGCTGGGTGGCTCTTCCTTAGGCTAGACCATTGCAGGTCTATCTAGCAGAGAGTCAGCAGATCCCTGGGTTTCTCTGTCTCCATTGTCATCATTATCAAGCCTCCACATCCCAGGTTTCAGGATCCCACCCTTCTCCATTCAAATCCCTTTCCTTAACAGCAGACACCCTACAAGGCTGAGATTTTAGTCTACGCTGTAGATGGGCTACTCACACAATAAGGCTGTGACTGGTTTTCAGAGATCTCAAGTCTACAACCACAAGAAATAAGATTTCCTCACAGGGCACACATGAAAACTTTTATATCTTTCATATGATGCTTATGTTGCAAATTTGAAGCCTTCAGCGCAACCCTTTCCCTCATAACTGTATCCAGCCTAACTAACGACCAGCCAATGTCATTATACTTCTGAATTTCATAAAACTCCGTTAAGGTGTCAGAAACACTCTCATCCAGAGCCTTGCCTCATAGAGCATGCAATTAACATAATCAAATTATGATATTTTGAGTATCTCTATTGCCAACTCACCCCATGGACTGTCAGTGCCATCTTGATGATTGGAAACAGAGTCATTTAGTGCCTCTGAGTCTAATCAAAGTAGAAAACCAACTGTAAAAAAACATTTTTTAAAGGAAATATCTTATAAAACTTGTAAGAGGAGGTGGTTTCCTAGATTTTACACCAAAAGCATGAACAATGAAGAAAGAAATAGATAAATGGGAACTCCTCAAAATTAAACACTTTTGTGCATCAGAGAACTTTGTCAAGAAAGTAAAAAGGCAGCCTACACAATGGCAGATAATATTTGGAAACCACATATCAGACAAATGTTTAGTATTTAGAATATACAAAGAGATTCTTCAACTCAACAACAAAAAGACAAACAAGCCAATTTAAAAATGGGCAAAAGACATGAACACTTCTCAGAAGAGGAATACAAATGGCTAAAAGGCACAGGAAAAGATGCTCAGCTTCCCTGGCTATTAGGGAAATGCAAATCAAAACTACAATGAGATATCACCTCACACCCACCAGAATGGCCATTATCAAAAAAACAGAAAATGATATGTGCTGGAGAGAATGCAGAGAAAGAGGCACACTTATCCACTGTTGGTGGGAATGTAAAATGGTACAACCGATGTGGAAAGCAGTTTGGCAGTTCTCAGGAAACTAAGTATAGAATTGCAATATGCTCAGGTAATCCCATTGCTAGGTATCTATTCAGAGGACATGAGGGCAAGAACAAAAACAGACATTTGCACATCAATGTGAATTGCCAAGAGATGGAAACACAGCAAATGTCCATCAACAGATAAGTGGCTAAACTAGCTGTGGTATATATATATATATATAATGGAATATTATGCAGCTGTAAGACATAATAAAGTCATAAAGCATGTAATAACATGGATGGATCTTGAAGACATTATGCTGAGTGAGATTAGCCAGAAACAAAAGGATAAAAACTGTATGGTCTCACTGATATGAACTAACATTAATGAGTGAACTTGAAGAATTTCAGTTAAGAACACAGGTTATCAGGAGATAGAAATAGGGTAGAGATTGGGTAGTTGGTGCTGATGGAATACAGATTGTACAACAGGACTGATTATAAAAATTCAGAAACGGATAGCACACTACTACCTGATTGTAGCACAATAATGTAAGCACACTGAATGAAGCTGAATGTGAGTATGATAGAGGGAGGAGGGAGGGAGTACGTACGAAACCAGAAGGAAAGTTAGACAATAAAGACTGAGATGGTATAATCTAGGAATGCCTAAAGCATACAATGATAGTGACTAAATGTACAAATTAAAAAATGTTTTTGCATGAGGAAGAACAGAGGAATGTCATTATTGCAGGGTGTTGAAGATAGATGGTCATTCATATTTTAAAACTTCAACTTCTGTGTGAGACAAAGCAAGGAATGTTTATTTGCTACAAAATTTGTATTCTTACTAGTGCATTTCCTAATTTAACTTATATGGTCAGTTTAATTGAACACCATAAGTACATGGAACCTTGAATAGGGCATGAGATTTTGTTGGTTTGTCCAGGAAAGTGTGATGCTCTGATAAATCCCAGAGCGATTTCAACAATGAATAAAAAAGTATTTGCAAAGTCCCCTTGGGGAATGGGGAGAAAGGGGAAAAAGCTCAACTTCCCCATTTGGAGAATTCCTGATAGTCTTGCAAGCAGTGGGGACAATCAAATCAATAAGCCGAGCCCTTGATCTTCGGTTTGTTCATATGAAACTTATTCCTACAAAGGATAGGCTAAGTCTACTTAAAATGAGGCATTAAGAATCACCCCCAGAGAACCTCTTTTGTTGCTCAGATGTGTCTCTCTAAGCCAACACAGCAAGCAAACTCACTGCCATCCCCCCCTCTATGTGGGACATGACTCCCAGGGTATAAACCTCCCTGGCAACATGGGACAGAAATCCTGGGATGAGCTGGAACTCAGCATCAAGGGATTGAGAAAAACTTCTCAACCAAAAGGCGGAAGAGAGAAATGAGACAAAATAAAGCATCAGTGACTGAGAGATTTCAAACACAGTGGAGAGGTTATCCTGCAGGTTGCAAGTTATTCTTACACATTATATAGATGTCCTCTTTTTAGTTTATGGTATATTAGAGTGGCTAGAGGGAAGCACCTGAAACTTTAGACCTGTGTTCCAGTAGCCATGTTTCTTGAAGACTATTGTATAATGATACAGCTTTTGCAATGCGACTGTGTGATTGTGAAAATGTTGTGTCTGATGCTCCTTTTATCCAGGGTATGGACGGATGAGTTAAAAAAAATAAGGATTAAATAAATAAATAAATAAATAAATAAATAATGGAGTGGAGGGTGGGATAAAGGGTAAAACATTGAGAGGGCAAGGGGTATCGGATGCATGATTTTTTCTTTTTTCTTTTTATTTCTTTTGCTGGAGTGATGCAAATGTTCTCAAAACGATCCTGGTGATGAATACATAACTATGTGAGGATACTGTAAGCCACTGACTGTGTACCATGTATGGACTGTATATGTGTGAAAATTTCTCAATAAAAATATATTTTTTTAAAGGGGAAAAACGTCTAGTATAACTAAGAGAATTTTCAAAGCAAAATACACTTTCAGTGTTACCTTGTACACTGAATTCTAAATCCAATTCCTTAGTCTTTTGGAGTAGCATGAACTGGATTATTTCTATACTTCTCTCTCTGTGGGCTTAGATTTCAGCTTTCTTGGGCCATGAACATCAGTAACACCTGATTTTCACATCCTCCCCCCACCCCCGCCCAACAACAACAAAAAGACTGAATCAAAAGAACATGGCTCTTCTGGGGTACACAGCAGTTTTAAACCAGCACAGTGGTCTTGCCTGGCATTGATGTTTTGTGTCCAACACAACACCACAATCCAGCCGTGAGGGCCAGACCAGCTCCTAGCTGCAGGGGTCAATAATACTAGGCCAGCTTCTAGATGTCAGGGGCTTCCTTTTCCCTTCTCATCGGTTCTCAGTATCTTCCCACTCTTCCTTTCTATGCCTCGTTCCACAGGTATCCAGTCGCTTGCGGAGTCTACCCCACACTGTGAACACCTGCATTTACAGCACCTTAACCTGAGAAGGACAAGAGGCGCCCAGCGCAACTGAATCTATCTGCCCCCGCTACTAGCTACTTGCCTTATTTAAACTCTTCTAATCTGCTTGATTGTTTTCCTCAGAGTAGTCCTAGATTGCAAGAGAATTCAGTGGTAAGGGCACCAGCCAGGTTTTGAGGCCCAGGTTTAAATTCCAGCAATAACACCTAATTGTTTTGGGGCAATTCGTTTAGAGGCTTCAAGTCCCAGATTCCACATCTATAAAAAGAGTTTAATAAATTTCCCTTCTAGGGTTGCTGACACAATTCGAGCTAATGTTTCAAAAGTGGCTAGAGAAGAGCTGGCTTTCAATAAATGGTTGTTATTAGTAGAAGTGATAGGAAGAATTTAAATCCTGTAAAATTTGTTGACATCTTCCCTCACCTTGCTCCTCCATAATTTATATCCATTGCTCTGTCTTGTTGGAAATTAGAAATAGAACATACAGTATGAGAAAAATGTAGCATTTGTTGATATACAAGTATACACACTTAAGCTATGGAAGCTGACTACTAAGGTATTCACGAAAGGAGTATTTGACTTGGAATCGAGGGACTTACGTTCGACTCCCAAGGCCAGAATTTGGTAAGTGTGCCTCTTACAGTAAGTTACTTGACCTTCTAAGCTTTAGATCTGTCTTCTATAAAATAGGCCAATGTTTTAAGGGTTGCAGAGGGCAATATTTTTCTTTTATCAGGTATTACATACATTGTGAAGCATTTTTCAAACATAAGGCATGTGCTGGTTTGAAAGGAAGTATGCCCCCTAAGAAAAGCCATGTTTTAATATAAATCCTATTTCATAAAGGTAGAATAATCCCTATTCAATACTGTATATTTGAAACTGTAATGAGATCATCTCCCTGGTTGATATAATTTAGTCAAGAATGGTTGTTAAGCTGGATTAGGGGATGACATGTCTCCACCCATTTGGGTGGATCTTGGTTGGTTTATTGGAGTCCTATAAAAGAAGAAATATTTTGGAGAATGAGAGATTCAGAGAGAGCAATACTATGAAGCAGAGAGTCTACCAGCCAGCGGCCTTTGGAGATGAAGAAGGAAGACGCCTCCCAGGGAGCTTCATGAAACTGGAAGCCAGGATAGAAAGCTAGAAGATGACACTGTATTCGCCACGTGCCCTTCCAGCTGAGAGAGAACCCTGACTGTGTTTGCCATGTGCCTTCTCACTTGAGAGAGAGACCCTGAACTTCATCGGCCTTCTTGAACCAAGGTACTTTTTCCTGGATGCCTCAGATTGGACATTTCTATAGACTTGTTTTAATTGGGACATTTCCTCAGCCTTAGAGCTGTAAACTAGCAACTCATTAAATTCCCCCCTTTTAAAAGCCATTCCGTTTCTGGTATATTGCATTTCAGCAGCTAGCAAACTAGAACATAAGCTTTAGATCTGTCTTCTATAAAATAGGCTGATGTTATAAGGGTTGCAGAGAGCAATATTTTTCTTTTATCAGGTATTACATACATTGTGAAGCATTTTTCAAACATAAGGCACTATTATCATTAGATTGTGATGTGCATTTTCATGTCCTCTATTTATTTTTTAAACTTTTTTTCAGCCCTGGCATGGAAAAACCAGGAATGAATCAAAATTTTCCTCCAGTGTGTTTGAGCTCACATGCTCATGCCAAATTCAACAAATCTTAGCTAAGTAAGTTGTTTTATGCTGTTGGGCTACAGACCAAGAAAATAGACAAATGATGCTAACCAACTTCAAATACTGCTGTATGAAAATAGCTGATCCTCTCAGGGCTATGCAGGAAAGAAAGGACAGACATGCACAAGTTATTTCCATCTTGGCAAGCCATAAAATGTAAATATAACATTACCTAAGAAAAAGTGCTTGTGGGGGAATGAAAGAGAGAGAGAGATTCTAGTTCAATTCAGATTCCTTGGTTATATACAGAGATGAATAAAAATATAAAGGGGAATATTTATCAGCATCACTTTGTTGTCTAAGGAAAGGCGCTAACTTCTTGTAAATATACCCACTGAATATATCGGACTAGGGCCTGTGTCCTCACAGGAGCCCTTATGTTAATCACCATTACCCTCATGTCATAGATAAGAAGACTTGGAACTTGTCCCCAACTACATAGCTAATAAATGGTAGAGGTAGTTCTGTTTGATTTAAACACATTAAACTTCTTTGTTTGCATTAGTGTGGGCATCTATTGAGGAACAAAATGCTAGCTGAAAAGTCCCTCTATTATCAACAGTGCATAGTAAAATTCATGTTCCTATGAGGATGAGGAAGAAAGTAAAATTAGTCGGTGAAGAAGCCTTTGACAGCCTATTTAAGGAGTCCATTACCTGCTTGGGAAGTGGGTCCTTTCCATACAGCTGGTCTGAGCCGCAGTGGCAGGGAAGTTCTTCCACATGCAGAGATAGATCTGTTGACCTCTAGTTTCCAACTCTCCAATCCAATTGCGTTGTCTCCTTAAGGCCAGAAAGCCTGACTCTAATCCCTCTCATGCAAGGTCCATCGTTTCTGACCTGGCTCTTATCTCCAACTCTTTAAACTGTGTCTCAGAGGGCTTGAGACATGAATCCCTTCCTCTTCCTGTTGGTTCTCCTGTAGGTGGTTTCTCTACACACTGTGCCCTTTCCATTCTACTTTCTCTGAATTCTTTCCAACATCTGAAGGTGGCATTTAAATTTGTGAAAGCAGTGGGATGCTCATCCAACTTCCTCTTAAAATTCACCAAAGGATTCACAAATATGACCAGCCTTGTGATATCACATCCTGGAAGTTTTGACCTATGTACAATTTAGCAGTGTTTCTTATGAGGAAGAATTATTGCCTCATTTTTTTTTTAAACTTGGGCAGGCACCAGGAATTGAACCTGGGTCTCTGGCATAGCAGACGAGACCTCTGCCTGCTGAGCCACCATGACCCACTCATCTCATTAATTTTTAATGCAAAATATATATATATATATACACTCTGTTGATTTTTAAAAATCAAATAATATATAAATGAAATGCATTTTCCTTGTAAAAGAATTTTAAAATATAATAATCCTCTCTGCTCCTCCTCAGAGCAGTTTTTAGTTTACATTCCCTTTCAGACATTTTTGTAAATGTTTAAAATATCTATATATGTTCATGGGAAATATGTACTTGGATTTTCTGTGCTTTTAAAAATAAACTGTATTTATTTTTACAGGCAGGCGGTGCCTGCTCATGCAAAAAAAAGAAAAAGAAAAAGATAAACTGTATTACATCTGTAATAGGAAAGGTGAGGCTGCAATTTAAATGAAAGAAGGAAACCTCTAGATACTAATACGGAAAGGTGCCTAAGACATGGGGTAGAGTGGATAAAAGCAAGCTGCAGAATACTATATGACATATGATTGTGCTGCCTTAACATTTCAACTTTGGGTTCCTAAACCTAAACCAGAACAACAGTCTAATTCCTAATAGGCCCTGTGGCTTTCAAGTTATAAATTCTCAAACAACCTAGCAGTGACAGATACCCAAATTTAAGACAATATACAGGACAAAACAATGGCAAATAAAATTTCCAGTTCCTTTCCTTGGTATCGTAACCTTGGGCAAGGCACTTTATATTATCTGTTAAAAAAAAAAAGCCTTGTTATTATTTTTTTGGGGGGGTGGGGTGCATGGTCTGGAAATCGAGCCCAGGTCTCCCTCATGGAAGCAAACATTCTACCACTGAACCACAAAATGCAAGATTATGCCTCATTGTTATTTTTTGCTTTTATTTTATTTTTGTATTTTTGTATTTTTTGCCTCATTATTTTTTAGTGCAAAAAAGCATGCACTCTGTTGATTTTTAAAAATCAAATAATATATACTATATAGAATATATAATATGTATAATTATACATTATATATATCTTAGAGATATAAAGAAGAAAAAGAAGTGATTCGTTAGATTGTGAGAGTTGTAATCTAGAGGGGCCAAGAAAACACTGCCTGAAAATTTAAGCAGCAATGCAAAAGCAGTTTGCAGTTCAGTATTAGAATGTGTTGCAGCTGGTGAATTCGGAAAGCGGGAGACGTGTGTCAGCTGCAATGGTCAGGGAAGGCTTCACTGAAGAGGTAAAGCTTTGGTTGACCTTGAAGAATAGGAAAATTTGGATAAGCCAATGAAGGGACAAAGGGAGACAAGGCATAGCGGCCTGGAGAATTGGTATGAATAAGATCAGATGAATCCAGAAAGTGAACTGAAAGAAGGTAGAAAGGGAGGTCTATACCATTTATTAAGTGTTGCCTGTGTGCCAGGTTCCTCTCATGGTCCTCAAAGTTCCCTGCAACATGCACTGCTACTTTTAATTTCCACATCTTCCTAATCAGGTAAGTAATGTTGCTATCATTTTATAAATGAAGAATTACACTCGGTCACACAGCTGGTAAGTGACAGAGGTAAGCGTCTGACTCCGGTGTCCCTGCATTTTCCCCACCCCACACGTGTCCTTAAGAAGACGACTTCCTAGGACAGAGACCCTCTTAGTGAATGAAGGAGACGGGCTTGTCATATCAGCTTGGGGGCTGGGTTATGGAGGGTTTTAAATGTCAAAGTATTTAAGAAAAATTTACACTGAAATGACAAGGAATTCAAATATTTATCTAGGGGCATAACATAATAAAAGTAACATTTAAAGAAGTCAATCTGGCAATGGTATGCAGATTAGATTAGAATAGTGAGAAAACAGACTAGATAGACTATTTCTGTACTCGAGGGGTAGAAGAGAGTGGTCAGATGATTGATTATTCCAGTAGCCCATCTACCAGTAATTCAAGCAAACACAGAACTGGCAGTATACACTTGACCAATATCCAATATCCCTATGGGTTGTGCAACATTTTATCTGACTTACCAAAAAACAAATTCATTTGAAATGGAAATGATATATATGTAAATAAAAATAAACAAAAAATTCCTATGTAGGGCTGATTTATGCAAATACGCAAATAAAGGAAGAAAGCCTGGATTATAAAAGGAAGGCAAGCCCAATTCAGTTGACATCTCCAGGCTCAGGATTTGAAAATGAAGGCCCTTTACCCACTGGCTTACTTTTTGATGTTTATTAATTTTCCAGGTTGGGCAAAAGTTAGAAAATACTACTTAGGTATTAAAGAAATCAATTGGGACTATGTTCCTACTGGTAAAAATATGCTTAATGGAAAGACTTTTTCAGAAGATCAGTAAGTAATATCTTTGAATTTGAAAAAATCATTATCAATAGCAGAAATTGCTGATTATTATTTGTTGATGAAATGCTGATGAAGGATTTCCACACTCCACTCTTGAGATACATTGATTGCTAGAACCATTCTTTTGTTGTTTTGTTTATTCAGCATAAGGGTAGGTATGGAACAGATAATAATATAAATCAGAAACTGTTCTTTCCGGAAAGTTTTGCTACTCTTGCCCTTGGGACACATTATTTGAGGGATCATCTCTAATTCTGGGTTTATCATCGATTTTGTTGGGTGGTGAATGAAATGTGAAAACAATGCTTTTCTCTTTGATATGGGAAAGATTATAAAGTGCTTTCTTGGTTTTTCTCTTCAGAGGATTGTGAGAGGAGGGGTCTAGAGTTTATAAGTGAGGCTCTGATTTATCACTATTGTTGTGCAAAATGCCTCCAATTCTATCAAGAAATCCAAAAATCTATTCAAAAGTATAAACACTCCAATGGCATAGGAATTGACCCAATGTTTGAGAACTAAAGTATACTCAAAGTGAGATTAGAAATGCACGTGTGGCTCAATACAAAGAATTTAGCATGTCTTTTAACCAAAACACCAGGTATATTGATTACTACATTTGCATTTGAGCTCTGCATCAGAAACTCCAAGGTTGTCTTTATATATACAATCTTTTATCACTCCCTTCCTATTTTCTCCAGTGTTTGGGATTATCTATCAAAATTGGTAAGAAGTAAAGTTTCTTGCTTCTAGTTTCAGTTGATTTAATATTTTTTTCTTTCCAGTTGTAACTTGTAACTTTTAAATTTGTTTTTGTGTGTTGTGCTGTGTTTTGTTTTTACAGATATAATCAATCTTGGATAGGAACTGTTTATAAAAAGGCTTCATATTTTCAGTATACTGATGATACATTCCAAACAATGATTGAAAAGCCACCATGGTTGGGATTTGTAGGTCCAATACTTAAGGGAGAGACTGGGGATTACTTCCACGTACACGTAAAAAATTTTGCTTCAAAACCCTACAGTTTCCATCCTCACGGACTCACTTACACGAAAAAAAATGAGGGTAAGCTGCCACCTTTTCCTTATTTTTCTCATCTTTTGCTTATGGAGCACATGAGCACAACGCCCAAAGCTGAGGTAATCATTAACTGGCCATCATTATGAATTAGGGGTTGTTTGGGGTGAATTCAGACTTATTTAGGATGTCTTTAATGTTTATCACGAAGATGATTCTTTTTCAATTTCTCATCTTGAATGAGTGAAAACTCTTGTGCAATTCTTCAGAAAGAAAACACAATTTTTCCTCATGAACAAAAAGTCTTTCATTTCATGTTAAAGGAGAAACTCATAAGTTAAATATTAGGTTGGCAAAATCAGCACTGTGTGCCCCCATCCTATTTCCATTTCCTATAAATGAGGATTTGCTTCTTTGCAAACATCAGTTCCAGAAAAGAAACCACTATTTCTGGATGGTATTTTCTTCCGACACATCTACTCTCACTGCTGCTTGATGATTTCGGAAAAGGGAAGGGAAGAAAATGCCATTAAATAAGGTTTTTTGAAGTTCCAGGAGACAATAAGGAAATATATGAAAAGAAAGCGTAGGTTTGATTGTGGGTAGAAAATAGAGTTATTTTCTTATATTTTTACAAAGGTCTGGTATAAATCTTTAGAAAATTAGATCTTAAGTCTAACTTCATTAGAGTGCTGCCTTTAGGGTGGGTGCCTTCCAACAAGGACCTTACCTTAACTCTATAGAAAAACAGGGCAATGGAAATCGTTCATTCCATTCATCTTTCATAACTCTCTTTCCACGTCACATGACCATCTTGCAATGATCACTGCACCTTAATAGAGTACACATTATAGACATATAACGGGATAAGCGTTAACAAGAGTTGTTTTTAGTTAACACTTAAGACTTGGGCTGAGGTTTGATGATCTCTCAGTGAAGCACGAAGAGAAAGCCAGAAATGGGCCCTGAATTAATTCTCTGGACTGAATCAGACTCAGGGGAATCTGTGTCAGCTCTAGAGCTAGCTCCAGATGAACAGCTGGGCAGGGAGAGAGAACAGGAGTCAGTAAGCCATGAACCTGCAGATTTTTTCATGTTCAAGGTGAAGTAGGAAGATACCCCAAAATGGGTAGAAGATGAGAGGCTGGCCATGCTCCAAAATCTTTGATTGAATAAAGCAGTTGTATCTAAAACTATCAGGATTCAGCCTCAAAGTGTGGGGATCTAAAACCAAGTTCCATCCAGAGAGGAAGAGGGACAGGAGAGCGAAACCCCAAACTGAGAATTGAGAAAATAGCTCAGGGTACCGTAAGCTACACAGAGGGCCTCCTGAGGACTTCATCGGGTTAATGCAGGTGGTATGGATGCCTCTTCATGCCTTAGGTTCTGTGTCTGACTGGCAATAAAGAACAGATGGGGGGAGGGCAACTCAGGAGTCTAGAGGTCACCTATGTATCCCATATTTAGGCACTTAGTAATGCACCATAAATATTCATTGAGTGACTCAATAAAGATGGTGGTACACTATTCATACTATTCATACTCCACTTGTCTTGTACTAAACTTGCACCCTGGTGGAGGCTGATTCCATTTGGGAAAGGTGGACTTTTGCAAATTTGCACAGAAGAGCTCTGGGTTCCCAATCTAAGAGAGAATAGCTACACTACCCAAGGAGAGACGTTGCTGTAATTCCCACAGAGGTTCTCCATAGCGTGACAGCAGTCCTGGAGGCAATCAAAAATGATTTTGATATGAATGAATGTCCTTCTCCTATGAGCACTCTGTAATTCTGGTCACAGCCCCAAGCTGACCCCAGAAGAATTTTCCTCTCTCAGTATTTTGTTTCTGCTCATTCCTATGGATTCTGCTAATGTGCAACAAATTATAAAGACTACCTTATGCAGATCTGCAATTTAGAAATCTGTGAGATGCAAAAGAAAACTATCCAATTGCTAGGTCCCAAGGGAACTCTATGAAATGATGGTAATGTTGTGTATCTTGATAGGAGTTTGGGTTAACAGGTGAATGCACTTGTTAAAACTCATTGAATGATCACTTAAGATTTGTGCGTTCTACTATATGTAAATGTTATCTCAAAGGAAAAACTTAACCAGAATCAAATATTAAACTCTAGCCAATTTTATGCATGCTTTGTTGAAGGGGAAAGTTCTTATATGTACAAGTTCTGTTGCAATGCATAAAAAATAATATGGATTTATGAATGGATAACAGGATGGAGTGATGGATAACAGAATGGAGTGACATGATAAAGCATGATTGGTAAAATCTTAATTATAGAATCTAGGTGAAGAGTGTATTGGGTATTCACTGTAAAATTTTTTCAACTTTTCTGTGTTTGATAATTTTCATAATAAAATGTTGGGAGGGGGAAGCTATGTTACATTATGGCAGATTGGATTATTGTCCCCTCTTTTCACTCCCTCTTAGTACTATAGTTATCCATTCACATCCTTTGCCAGGTAGCTTTGCAAGAACTCCCTATAAAGTAGATGGAGTAGATTTCCTGTCCCCATTGGACTTTTGCCTTGGCCGTGTGACTTGTTTGGTCCATGGGACAATAGTGGACATGGTATGCACAAAAACTCTAAATGTGCTTGCCTGGTTTTGCTTAATATCTTGTGCCTCTGCTATTGCCATGAGAAGAACATGAACCCTGTAGCGGCTGATACCAGAATAAAGAGCAGATCTGAACCTGAAGCAAAATTGCCCAAGTCAGCCCTCGGATCTGTGAGTAAAAAAAATAAATGCTTGTGGACTCCGGCCATTGCCCGGGTAGGAGGAAGGCCATGATCCAAAGAAACCAGTTGAGAAAACTGTTTATTGGTGGTTTGAGCTTTGAAACTACAGATGATAGTTGAACAGAACATTTTTAGAAAGGGGGCATGCTCACAGATTGTGTGATGATGAGGGATCCCCATACAAAATGTTCCAGAGGCTTTGGTTTTGTGACTTACTCTCGTGTTGAAGGGGTGGATGCAGCAGTGTGTGCTCGACCGCACGAAGTTGATGGGCATGTAGTGAAACCGAAGAGACCTATGTCTAGAGAGGATTCTATAAAGCCTGGTGCCCATCTAACAGTGAGGAACATTTCTGTGGGTAGTGTAAAAGAAGACACAGGAGAATATAATTTGAGAGATTGCTTTGAAAAAAAAATGAGGAGATTGAAACCATGTTATGGAAGACAGCAGAGTGGAAAAAAAGGGGGGATTTGCTTTTGTAACATTTGATCATGATACAGTTGATAAAACTGTTGTTCAGAAATACCACACTGTTAATGGGCATAATTGTGAAGTCAAAAAGGCCCTTTCTTAACAAGAGGTGCAGCCTGCTGGGTCACAAAGAGGTCATGGAGGTGGATCTGGCAATTGTATGGGCCATGAGGGATCTTTGGAGGTAGTGGGGGGAACTTTGGCCATGGTGGAAATTTTGGTGGAAGAGGAAGCTATGGTGATGGTGGAGGGGGGCAGCAGAGGTAGCTGTGGAGGAGGTGATGGTGGGTATAACGGATTTGGAGGTGATGGTGGCAACTATGGCGGTGGTCCTGGTTATAGGCTTAGAGGGGGCTGTGGTGGTGGTGGACCAGGACATGGAAACCAAGGTGGCGGGTGTGGTGGTGGAGGAGGAGGATGTGATGGTTGCAATGAAGGAGGAAATTTTGGTGGTGGTAGCTATTGTGGTGATGGGAACTATAATGATTCTGGAAATTAGAGTGGATGACAACAATGACCATGAAAGAGGACAGTTTGGGTGGAAGACGCTCGGGCAGTCCCTGTGGTGGTGGGTATGGGTCTGGGGGTGGATGTGGTGGACATGGTAGCAGAAGTTTCTAAGAATTTAACAGAAAATGGCTTCAGTTCTTTGCAAGAGAGAGAGCAAAGAGTTGTAAGGAAAGCTGCAGGTTACTTTGAGACAGTAATCCCAAACGCACTAGAAAACTGTAAAAATCTGCCACAGAAGAAACAATGATGCGTAGCCAGAAAAGTTACTGCAGCTTAAACAGGAAACCCTTCTAGTTCAGGGCTGTCATAGCCACAGTTTGTAAAAAGTGCAGCCATTGGTGAATGCAATGTAGCGTCAATTAGATATACATTCCTGAACTCTTTAATCTGTTATGGCTTTTTCTTTTTCTTTTTTTTCTTTGATTACATCAGGTATATTGCCCTGGAAATTGTGGTAGTGGTACCAGGAATAAAAAATTAAAGAATTTTTAACTTTTCAAAAATATAAAATAGAATAAATGCTTACATAAACCACTGAAGAAAAATTGTATGTATACACACATACACACACACCCCTGCCTCATACCCATTTTTGATCTAGTAACTTCCACTAAGCTGGGCATCCAAGGGAAAGTCAATTAAGGAGGCCTGAGAGGGGCAGGAGATGAGGGAGAGAAGAGGAGAAAGGCACACTTTTTCCTAAAAATACAAATTAGGGTATATTCATGGCTCAATAGAAAATGCATACGTCACTTTCTGAGTAGTGTTGACTTGTGGCTACTGTGCTTATGTGGCAGACGATGTTTTCCAGGTGCTCTCTATCCTGATAATACTACAGGCCTGCAAAAGCAGGACGACCGGCTGCAGCCGGGGGAGCAGTATATCTACACGTGGTATGTGGAAGAAAACCAAGGGCCTGGTCCCAACGATAGCAACTGCGTGACAAGGATTTATCATTCCCATATGGTCACTGAAAAAGATGTGGCTTCAGGACTCATTGGAGGCCTTCTGACGTGTAAAAGAGGTAACCTATCTTTAAAATCTTAAGCTGTAGCAAAAGCTAACCTGAGTGTGAGGGCTCTCACCAGTTCCCCTAGAGGAATTTTACAGCCAAACGATCTCCCTTCTCTAGTCAAGTGAAGTTATCTTCTTGGAACTCTGAGCACCAAATGGAGTTCTTGAATCTAACCCCTCTGTTCAAGTTCAATGCAGGTAAGGAAGTCAAAATCAGTAACATCACCAAATTACTGCCTCCTTTCTCCCTCCAAAGAAGAAGTGTTAAATTTCAGCAGAGTGAGGGAAAATAAGAGGCCCTCTGTGTGTCTCTTGAATGTTGTGTTCCTTAGAGTTCTGCTTGTGGAAGTGCAAGATTTTACTTTTATGTTTTAAGTTTGGTTAGAATCACCAGTGTATTTTATTGCAAAAATATGTTTTTCAAGGAGGATGTTTTATTGAGATGTTTCTCATTTGCAAGGGAATATACAGTTTTTATATTCTAATTAGTTTCATTATACAAAATCAATAAGGTCACTGCATTAGGTTAGTTATGAAGTGAATGAAGTTAGCTTCCTATGACAAGCTTCCAACTTAAAGTTTATAACAGCTCTCTACAGTAAATATTTTAACAATTGAGTTTACTGTAACAACTCAGTCTCAAGGTTACAGATTATGTTCTTTAGAGAATTACTATCTAAACCAACTTTTGAAGAACTTCTCTGTCCCTCCTTCACAAACTTTCAAGGAACTCATTTGAGTGAAGACTAGATGTAGAATAAGTATATATTCAACTTAAGCATTATGCTATCAAGTATACATATTTCCAAACTCTATCTCAATTCTTTTTTTTAATTAGAGGAGTTATGGGTTTACAGAACAAGCATGCATAAAATTGTGGAGTTCCATATACCACCCTATTATTAACACCTTGCATTAGTGTGATAGATTTGTCACAATTAATGAAAGCAAATTTTTATAATTATACTATTAACTATAGTCCTTGCTTTACATTAGGGTTTACTGTTTCTGTTCTGCAGTTCCAAGGAGTTCTTTTTATAATATTTATTTTAGTAACATACATACAACCTAAAATTTCCCCTTTGAACTACATTCAAATATGCAATTCATTGCTGTTAATTACATTTCTCAATGTTGTGCTACCATCAACACCATCCATAAACCAAAACTTCTCCATCAACCCAAATAGAAACTCTGTACATTTCAAGCCTTAACTCTGCATTCCCTACCCTGGCCCTAGCACCTGGTAAACTATATTCTAGTTCCTGACTCTATGACTTTGCTTATTCTAATTATTTCCTATCAGTGACCTCACGCAATATTTGTCCTTTTGTGTCTGATTTATTTCACTCAACATGATGTCACCAAGCTCGATCCACGTTGTGGCATGTATCTGAACTTCATTCCTTTTTACAGTTGAACAACATTCCATTGGTGTATATACCACATTTTATTTATCCATTCATTGGTGGATGGACACTTAGGTGACTTCCATTTTTTGCCAATTATGAATAATGCCACCATGAACATCACAGCAGGAGCGCCTGCTTTCAATTCTTTTGAGTCTATTCCTAGAAGTAGGATTTCCAGGTCATATGTTAATACTAAACTTTCTGAAGAACTTCCAAACTGGCTTCCACAGCAGTTCTGCTGTTGTGCATTCCCACTAGCGATGAATGGTGTTCCTCTTTCTCCACATCTTCTCCAACATTTGTTATTTTTCATTTAAAAAATAGTAGTCATTCTACTACTGTGTGAAATCTCATTGTGTTTTTTTGTTCTTTCTCACTGTGTTTTGATTTGCATTTTCCTAACGGCTAATAATGGTGACCATCTTTAAGTGTGTGTGGGTTTTTGTTTTGTTTTGTTTTTTGATCATTTGTGTATCTTTTTGTCTATACAAGTCTTTTGCCATTTTTTGTTTGGGTTGTTTGTCTTTTTTGTTGTTGAGTTGTAGGATTTTAAAAATAAATTCTGGATATTAAACTCTTGTCAAATACGTGGTTTCCCAAATATTTTCTCCCATTGTGTGGGCTTTTTACTTTCATAATGAAGTCCTTTAACGCACAATTAAAAAAAAAAACAAAACATTGATCTAGTTTTTTCTTTTTCTGCTTGTGATCTTGGTGTAAAATCTAAAAACTAGTGCCTAATATAAAGAATGAAGATGCGTCCGTACATTTTCTTCTGGGGGTTTGAAAGTCCTGTTTCTCACTTTTAGGTCTTTTTTTTTTTTTTTAAATGATCTTTGATTTTATTTATTTGCATATGGGCACAGGCACCAGGAATTGAACCCCAGGCCTGCGGCATGGCAAGTGGGAGCTCTGCCTGCTGAGCCACGGTGTCCCTCACTTTTAGGTCTTTAATGCATTTTGACTTCTTGTATGTGGTGTGGGTTAGGGGTCCGTCTTCATTCTTTTGCATATGGATATCTAATTTCCTCAGCACCATTTGTTGAAGAGGTTATTCTTTCCCATTTGAGCGGATAGGGTACCCTTAGTTTATTTATGAGCTCTCAATTATATTCCATGGTTTAGCAGTCTCTCCTTATTCCAATATTATGCTGTTTTGACCATTGTACTTATATAGCAAGTTTTAGAATTAGGAAATGTGAGCCCTCCAACTTTGTTCTTCATTTTAAAGATGATTTTTTGGCTATTTGGAGCCCTTACTCTTCCATATAAATTTGATGATTGGCTTTCACATTTCTGCAAAAAAGACTATTAAGATATTGATTGCGATTGAATTAAATATGTAAATCGCTTTGGGTTCAATTGACGTATTGATGATATTTGGACTTCCAAACTGTGCACATGTATGTCCTTTAATTTATTTAGGTCTTTTTTTAATTTCTTTTGGTAATGTTTTATAATTTTCTGTTTTATAGTAAGTCCTTTACATCCTTGGTTAAGTTTATTACCAGATATGTGATTCTTTTATGCTATTACAAGTGGATTTTTTCTTAATTTCCTCTTCATCTTATTCATCAGTAGTATATAGAAACACTACTGATTTTTACATATTGATCTTATACCCTGCCATTTTGCTGAATTTGTATATTAGCTCTAGAGATTTTGTTGTAAATTGTCTTTATATAAGGTTGTATCATCATCAAACATTGAAAATTTTACTTCTTACTTTCCAGTTTGGATGCTTTTTGTTTCTTTTTCTTGCCTAAGTGCTCTGGCAAGTACTTCCTCCTCAGTATTGATTAAATTGGTGATAGTGGGCATCTTGTCTTGTTCCTGACCAGAGAGGGAGGGCTTTCAGTCATTCAACATTGGGAAAGAGGTTAGCTATGGATTTTGTTTTAACTTTTTTTCTTATACAGTATAACATATATACACATAAAAATAAAGAAATAAAAAAGCAATAGTTTCCAAAGCACTCTTCAAAAAGTGGTTACAGAATAGATCCTAGAATTTGTCATGGGCTACCATATGATCCTCTCCAATTTTTCCTTCTAGCTGCTCCAGAATATAGGAGGCTAGCAGGTTTAAATACTTTTTTATCATCACAATCAACTTTTTTTTCCTTGTTTTTTTGTGAACAATAATGTATATACAAAAAAGCTATAAATTTCCAAGCACAGCACCACGATTAGCTATAGAACATATTTCAGGCTCTGACATGGGTTACAGTTTCACAATTTTAGGTTTTTACTTCTAACTGCTCTAAAATAGTGGAAACTAAAAGAGATATCAATTTAATGATTCAGCATTCATATTCATTTGTGAAGTCCTATCTTCTATATACAATTCCACCATCACATTTGATCTTTCCATACCTTTCATTGGGGTTGTTTGGGCTATGGCAATTCTAAATTTTTGATATTGGAAGGGCCTGGCACTAATAGGGACATAGAGTAGGGAGATAGAACTATCTGATGTTCTGGAGAGGCTGGGCTAGGTTTCAGGACTTAACTGGATCAGGGACCCATCTGGAAGTTGTAGGTTTCTGGCAAGTTACTCTAGTACCTGGAACCCTTGTAGAATCTTATAAATTGCCCTAGGTATTCTTTAGGATTTACTGGAATGGTCCTGGTTGGGGGTTGGCAGGTTATGACAGGTAACAAGGTCTACCTGAAGCTTGCGTAAGAGCAACCTCCAGAGTAGCCTCTCGACTCTATTTGAACTCTCCCTGCCACTAATACTTTATTAATTACAATTCATTTCCCCCATTTGGTCAGGATAGAATTGTTGATCCCACAGTGCCAGGTCTAGATTCATCCCTGGGAGTCCTCTCCTGCATCACCAGGGAGACTTTCACACCTGGATGTCATATCCCACATAGAGGGAGGGCAATGATTTCACTTGCAGAATTGGGCTTAGAGAGACTGAGGCCACAACAGAGGTCCTCCAGAAGTAACTCTTGGGCATGCCTATAGGTAGTCTATGCTTCTATGCTACCTACATAAGCTTCACAAGAGTAAGCCTCATGATTAGGGGCATGGCCTAATGATTTGGGTTTCCCTAAAGTTTGGCATAGTATCAGAGGATTCCCTGATGCTAAGGTTTAATAGTTCCACAGTCTTTCTCTCCTTCCTCAGGGGATTTTGCCAATACTTTTTGATTATCTGTTTAATATACTCTAGGATGTTTCAGGCATTACAATAATCTATACAGGATTAAAGGACTTCTTTCTCATTCTGGGCTCTCTGTGTCAGTTGTTCAAATGAGCTATACAGATAGGTTGACTTAGATTATGCACTACAGAAAATTTCAGTTCCAGATTAAATAAACTTTTCTTCCATTGGTCTCAAAGAGTATGTGTGGTTCTAAAATATAGACACTGTCTTCCTTACCTCTATCTTCGAATTACTTTAACCCCAACTTGTTTGGCCTTGTTCTTACCTCTAAATATCATACATATGAAACAGCCTCTCAAACACTCTTTATACAAGAATCATATCTTTCAAGTAATTCTTACAAGAACTCATTCATATTTCTAGCATGAGTCAGTGGGACACGTAGGTCTATACAACCTGTTTCAATCTTGTTCATCTGCAATATGGTAATATTAAGTGTAGACTCACTAGAGAACCACTTTCATTCCTATCTATTCCCTTACATTGGAGTTCAACCTCATTAGCTAATGGTTCACCCATCTCTAGCTTCTATATATCTCTAATTCCCCTGTATTCTATATTATAAGTCTCTGATTATACCTTTATGTTGGCCATAAAAGTGGAATCATATAGTATCTGTCCTTTTGTGTCTGCCTAATTTTGCTCAGCAGTATGTCCTCAAGGCTCATCCATCGTGTCATGTGCTTCAGGACGTCATTTTGTCTTACTGCTGCATAATATTCTATCGTATGTATATACCACATTTTGTTGATTCACCCGTCTGTTGATGGACATTTGGTTTGTTTCCATCTTTTGGCTATTGTGAATAATGCTGCCATGAACATTGGTGCGCAAATGTCTGTTTGTGTCGTTGCTTTCAGCTCTTCTGAGTATATACCAAGTAGTGTTATTGCTGGATCATAAGGCACTCAATATTTAGTTTTCTAAGGAATAGCCAAGCAGTCTTCCATAGTGGCTGTACCACTATATATTTCCACCAGCAGTACACAAGTGTCCTAGTTTCTCCATATCCTCTCCAGCATTTATAGTTTCTTGTTTGTCTAATAGCAGCCATTCTCAGGGCCAAGATGGCAGCTTAGCAATGTGTGCATTTTAGTTCATCCTCCAGAACAACTACTAAATAACCAGAAACAGTACAGAACAGCTCCTGGGGCTACATCAGTGACTGGACACGCAGCGTACCCCAGTCTTGACCAGCTAGACCAGCTGTGAGCCTCCCCAGAACCGTTAGTTCCCCAAGCGGCGGATGGTGCCCCTCCCCCACAGGCTGCTTCCCAGAGACGAAAAGAAAGAGACTTTAGCAGCAGCAGGGGCTGAGCCCAACCAAACACCAATTGTGGCATTAATTAACAAATTCTGACTACTAAAAAATAGGCCCCCAGCTCAGGTGAACCTTGTCAAAGCGGAGGTCACTTATTGGGCTGATGGAAAAAGAAAAAAAGAAAAGAAACATAGATTTCTGTGGCTGTGTTTTTACAAAGACTTGACTGCCTTTGGATGCAGTTGCAGGACTTCTCAGGCTGCAGCTGCCCCAGGCATAGGCAGAAACAAGCTCGTTTGAGGGCTTATCTGGAGCCTGTGCCTTCCGCAGGGGAGGGGTGAAGCACAACTCAGGTGGAATCCCTCCCTCAAGGAATTCAGACACCAGAAGTTGGTCATTTGAAGCCATTAAAACAAGCCTACAACCTCTCCTCTGTCTCCACCATATCCCCAGCAGGGAGAGTCTGCCAAACTTAATAGCAGCCATTCTTACAGGTGTGAGGTGGTATCTCACTGTAGTCTTGATCTGCATTTCCCTTATAGCCAGTGAAAATGAGCATCTCTTCATATGCTTTTGAGCCATTTGTATTTGCGCTTCAGAAAAATGCCTAATTCATATCTTTAGCTCATTTTATAATTGGATTGTTTGTTCTTTTGTTGTTGATTTGTATGATTTCTTTGTATATACAAGAAATCAAACCATTGTTTGATATGTGATTTCCAAATATTTTCTCCCACTGAGTTGGGTGCCTCTTCACTTTTTTGACAAAGTCTTTTGAGCTGCAGAAGCATTTGATTTTAAGGAGTTCCCATTTATCTTTTTTTTCTTTTGTTGCTTGTGCTTTGGGTGTAAAGTTTAGGAAGCCACCTCCTATTACTAAGTCTTGAAGATGTTTCCCTACATTTTCTTCTAGAGACTTTATGGTGCTAGCTCTTATATTTAGGTGCTTGATCCACATTGAGTTAATGTTTGTGTAGCGTGTGAAATAGGGGCCCTCTTTCATTCTCTTGACTATTGATATCCAGTTCTTCCATGCCTAATTATTGAAAAGACTATTTTGTCCCAATTCAGAGGATTTGGGGGCCTTATCAGAAATCAGTCAACCATAAATGTGGTGGTCTATTTCTGCACTCTCAATTCAACTCTATTGGTCAATACTTCTGTCTTTGTGCCAGTACCATACTGTTTTGACCACTGTGGCTTTTATAAAAATAGGTGTTAAATTCAGGGAGTGTTAATGGTTCCACTTTGTTCTTCTTTTTTAGGATGCTTTTAGCTATCCAGGGTCTCTTTCCCTTCCAGATGAATTTGGTAGTTAGCTTTTCAAATCTTTAAAGTAGGTTGTTGGAATTTTGATTAGTACTGTGTTGAATCTATAGATTAATTTGGGGAGAATTGACATCTTAACTCTATTTAGCCTTCCTATCCATGAGCAGGGAATGTCTTTCCACCTATTTAGATCTCTTTTGATTTCTTTTAGCAATGTTATGTAGTTTTCTGTGTACAAGTTCATTACATCCCTTGTTAAGTTCATTCCTAAGTATTTGATTCTTTTAGTTGCTATTTTGAATGGAATTTTTTCCTTAACTGACTCATCAGCTACCTGATTGCTTGTGTATAGAAATGTTACTGATTTTTGCACATTAATTTTATATCCCGCCACCTTATTGAATTTGTTTATTAGTTCAAGTAATTTTGCTGTAGATTTCTCAGAATCTTCCAAGTATAGTATCATATAATCTGCAAATAATGAGAATTTTACTTCTTCCTTTCCAATTTGGATGCCTTTTATTTCTTTGTTCTGCCTGATTGCTCTAGATAGAACTTCTAGCACAATGTTGAATAATAGTGGTGACAGTGGGTATCCTCATCTTGTACCTGATCTTAGGGGAAAGGCTTTCAGTCTCTTTCCATTGAGTATGATGTTGGCTATCAGTTTTTCATATAGTCCCTTTATCATATTGAGGTAGTTACCCTTGATTCCTATCTTTTGGAGTGTTTTTATCAGAAAAGGATGCTGAATTTGTCAAATACTTTTTCAGTATCAATCGAGATGATCATGTGATTTTTCCCTTTGGATTTGTTAATGTGCTATATTACATTAATTGATTTTTTTTATGTTGAACTATCCTTGCATTCCTGGTATAAATCCCACTTGGTCATGGTGTATAATTCTTTTAATGTGTTGTTGGATTCAATTTGCTAAAGTTTTATTGAGAATTTTTGCATCTATGTTCATTAGGGAGATTAATTAGCCTGTAGTTTTTCTTTCTTATAGCATCTTTACTCAGTTCTGGTATTAAAATGATATTAAACTACCCCAAGTGGAGAATTCCTGATATTCTCACAAGCAGTGGGAACAACCAAAGCAATAGGCTGAGCCCTCAGTCTTGGGGTTTGTTCATATGAAACTTAACTCCAAAAAGGATAGGCTAAGCCTACTTAAAATTAGGCCTAAAAGTCACCCCCAGAGAACCTCTTTTGTTGCTCAGATATGGCCTCTCTCTCTCGGCCAAATGACAAGCAAACTCACTACCCTCCCCCTCTCTATGTAGTACATGACTCCCAGGGATGTGGACCTTCCTGGCAACATGGGACAGAAATCCTAGAATGAGCTAGGACTCAGCACCAAGGGATTGAGAAAACTTCTTGACCAAAAGGAGGAAGAGCAAAATGAGGCAAAATAAATTGTCAATGGCTGAAAGATTCCAAACAGAGTTGAGAGGTTATCCTGGAGGTTATTCTTATGCATTATATAGATATCACCTTTTTAGTTAAGATGTAATGGAGAGGCTGGAGGGAAGTGCCTGAAAATGTAGAGCTGTGTTCCAGTAGCCATGTTTCTTGAAATTGATTGTATAATGATATAGCTTTCACAATGTGACTGTGTGATTGTGAAAACCTTCCATCTCATGCTCCTTTTATCTACCTGATGGACAGATGAATAAAACATATGGATTAAAAATAAATAAATAATAGGGGGAACAAATGTTAAAATAAATTTAGTAGATTGAAATGCTGGTGATCGGGGAGGAGGAGGGGGAGGGGTTATGGTATGTACAAATTTTTTTCTTTTTATTTCTTTTTCTGGATTGATGCAAATGTTCTGAGAGGTGATCATGGTGATAAATATACAACTATGAGATGATATTGTGAGTTATTGTTTACATGCCAAGAATGGAGTGATCATATGGTAAGAATGTTCATGTTTGTATGTTGGTATGTTTAAAAAAATTTTTTTAAATGATATTGGCTTCATAAAATGAGTTAGCTAGAGTTCCTTTTTCCTCAATTTTTTGGGAAAGTTTGAGCAGGAATGGTGTTAGTTCTTTCTGGAATGCTTGATAAAATTCTCCTGTGAAGCCATCTGGCCCTGGGCTTTTCTTTGTAGGAATATTTTTGATGACTGATTGAATCTCTTCACTTGTGATTGGTTTGTTGAGATCTTCTATTTCTTTCTGAGTCAGTGTAGCTTGTTTGTGTGGCTGCAGGAATTAGTCCATTTCATCTAAGTTGTCTTGTTTGTTGGCATATAGTAGTTCATAGTATTTTCTTATGATTTCTTTTCTTTCTTCAGGATCTGTGGTAACACACCCCTTCTCATTTATGATTTTGTTGATTTACATCATCTCTTTTTTTTCTTTGTCAGTCTTGCTAATGGCCCATCAATTTTATTGATTTTCTCAAAGAACTAACTTTTGGTTTTATTGATTCTTTCTATTGTTCTTTTGTTCTCCCATTCATTTATCTCTGCTTTAATCTTTGTTATTTCTCTTCTTCTATTTGCTTTTGGGGTTAGTTTGCTGTTTTCTCAAGTTCCTCCAGGTTTTCTATTAAGTCCTCAAGTTTGGCTCTTGTTTTTTAATATAGGAATTTAAGGCAATAAATTTCCCTCTCAGCACAGCCTTTGCCACATCCCATAAGTTCTGGTAAGTTGTATTCTCATTTTCATTCATCTCCAGATAGCTGCTGATTTCTCCAGCAATTTCTTCTTTGACCCACTGGTTGTTTAAGAGTGTGTTATTTAATCTCCATATATTTGTGAATGTTCTCATTCTTTGATGGTTATTGAGATCCAGCTTCATCCCATTGTGATCAGAAAAAGTGTTTTGAAGAATTTCAGCATTTTTAAATTTATAAAGACCTGTTTTGTGCCCCAGCATATGATCTATCCTGGAGAATGTTCCATGAGCACTAGAGAAGAATTTATAACCTTGTCCTTTGGGGTGCAATGACCTATATATATCTGTTAGGTCTAATTCATTTATCAAGATATTTAACTTATCTATTTCCTTGTTGATCTTCTTCAGGTTGTTTTCTCTATAGAGGAGAGTGGTGTATTGAAGTCTCCTACTACTATTGTTGAAACATCTATCACTCCCTTCAGTTTTGCCAATGTCTGTCTTATGTACTTTGGAGCTCCTTGATTGGGAGCATAAACATTTATGATTGTTGTATCTTCTTGGTGAATTGACCCTTTAATTAGTATATAGTGTCCTTCTTTGTCTCTTATGATGTCTCTACATTTAAAGTCTATTTTGTCTGATATTAGTTTAACTACTCCTGCTTTCTTTTGGTTACAACTTGCATGGAAGATCTTTTTCCATCCTTTCACTTTCAATCTATTTGTATTCTTGTGTCTAAGATGAGTCTCTTGTAACCAGCATATAGTTGGATTATGTTTCTTAATCCAATCCATTCTTCCAATCTGTATCTTTTAATTGGTAAGTTTAGTCCAGTAACATTCAAAGTTATTACTGAAATGGCATTTCTTGATTTCACCATCTTATCTTTTTTATTTTATTTGTCAGATCTATATATTCTTTTCCCTCTTTCTCTTTGTGTTCTTTAAATTATCCTTAGTGGTACTCTTCAATTCTGTGCCATCCTCCTGACCTCCCTCTCCTGTCTTTTTTTTTTTCCAGCTAGCAGAACTCCTTTTAGTATTTCTTATAGGGCCCATCTCTTGTTGACAAATTCTTTCAGGACTTTCTCGATGAAAGCTTTAATCTCTCCCTCAATTTTAAAGGACCTTTTGGCTGGGTAGAGAATTCTTGACTGGAAGTCTTTCTCTTTCAGGATCTTGAGTATATCATACCACTGCCTTCTCACCTCCAGGGCGCTAGTTGCATAGTCTGAACTCAGTCTTATTTGATTTCCTTTGTATGTAGTAGATTGCTTTGTTTTTCTCTTGCCACTTTCAGGATTTTCTGCTTCTCTTCAACATTTGACAGACTGATCAGTATGTGCCTTGGGGAAGGTCTATTTGGATTTATTCTGCTTGGGGTTCTTTGGGCTTCTGTGACTTGTATGTTTATGTCCTTTATGAGGGTTGGGAAGTTTTCCCCTTTTATATCCTCAACTGCTCTTCCTAGCCCTTTACTCCTCTCTTCTACTTCGGGGGCACCAATGATTCTTATATTTGTGCATTTTGTTTTGTCTATCATTTCCCTGAGTTCCCATTCAGTTTTTTCCATCTTTTTTGTCATTTGCTGTTTTGAGTCTTCGAAGTCAATTATCCTGTCCTCTGTATAACTTATTCTTTCTTCTGTCTCTTCAAATTTGGTGTTGTGTGCCTCTAGTATGTTTTTTATTTGGTCAATAGTCTTTAATCTCTGTGATTTCCACTATTTTTCTATTTATTCTTTCAATTGCTCTTTGTGCTCTTCTACTGTCTTCCTGATCTCCTTTATGTCATTTGCTATCCCACTTATTTTATTAAGTAGAGTTGTATGACCATCTTTGATTAGTTGTTCCAACATCTGTGTCTCCTCTGGTGTTTTAATTTGGTCCTTAGGCAGGGCTACATCTGTCTGCATTGTGAGGTGCTTAGCGTTCTTCTGCTGTCTTCATCTCATATACATATCTTGATCAATTTACTTTGGGAGTTGATTTCTTTCAGTAGTCTAAGGCCTTGTGTTTGCAGGATGGTTGTACAGGAGGGAGCAGGGCATGGGGTGGGCCACTCAGTGTGGTGATTTGTTTCAGGGCAGGTGTAGGTGCAGGTTAAGGATGTTACACTGGTGCTTGTGAACATGGGTGCCCATTGGCCAGGGAGGCTGTAGCTGTGCGGGTGCATCAGTCTGGAGTATGTAACCCTGGTGTGCACTGGTCTAAGGCACGGGCCCTTTGTGTGCATACGTAGAGCAGTGGCAGTAGGTCGGTGTTATGCCTTTGTGGCCTGGGGGCAGATATGACCCAGCTGTGCAGGTCAGCACTTTCTCAGAGCTGGGAAGTGAGACTGAGGGCTGTGTGCGTGCACAGCTCCCAGACTTCTGTAAAGTGTGGTTCCCAGAGCTGAATGACGTGATTTGTGGCCTATGCACATGCGTGAGCCTGGGAATGCTGTAAGCAGATGCGCTGAGCACAGGGAGGATGGGGTGAGGCTCTGTGACACTGTGAGTGGGCAGTGGGGGTAGCCTGGGTATGGAGGTTAGTGCCCCCAAACTTTATGTGCTGGCAACAGCCTGCAGAGAACAGGGAGGGGGAGGCAGTGCTCGGGAGGGGTGCAGGAGAGGTGGGTTGGGCTGCACTTGAGATGGGGGTGGGGAGCAGGTACATGCACTGGGGGCTGGTGGGGTGGGAGCACTGGAGCGTGGGGAATAGGAGTGGGGGAGGGGGTTCATTTGCATGGGGTGTGGGGTGAGTCACAGGTGAGGGTAGCGCACCCAAGAAATGTGGCCTGGCTTACTTCCTAGTCCCGTGTTCCCATCCGTGCACTCCCATGGGCTCGGCCGCTCTGTGCCTCCAGGCCAGGCCCCAGCTTTCTGCCTCTCAGTTCTGCCTCTGCAACCAGGGCTGCCTCACATGGTGCAGAAGGCTCTCCCAGGTCAGTCGCACTCCTGAATTGCTGCCTCAGTCGCCCTCCTGTCCCTTCTCTATCTTTTCCATGGAGCAGGGCTAATCTCAAGCTGCTCTAGTCAGTCATCTTCCCTGAAGTGGGTCTTAGCTGTGGATTTTTCATGGTTACTTTTTATCACGTTGAGGGAATCTCCTTTTATTCCTAGTTGTTTACATACTTTTATGAAGAAGTGTTGGTGGATTTTGTCAAATGCTTTTTCTGCATCATATGAGATGATCATGTGGGTTGTTTTTTTTTCCTTCATTCTACTAATGTGGTGTATGACATTAATTGATTATCATTTGTTGAAATATCCTTGCCTGCCTGAGATAAATCCTACCTGATCATGGTGTATAATTCCTTTAATGTGCTATGGATTTGGTTCGCTAGTATTTTGTTGAGAATTTTTACATCTATATCCATAAGGGATATTGGCCTGTAATATTCTTTTCTTATGGTAACTTTATTTGGTTTTGGTAGTAGGGTGATGCCAGCCTCATAGCATGGGTTGAAGACAACTGCTTTTGTCATCTCCTCTTAAATTTTTTGGAAGAGTTTGCGCCATATTGGGATTGATTCTTCTTGGAATGTGTGGCAAAATTTACTGGTGAAGCCATCTGGCCCTGGGCTTTTCTTCATTAGAAATTTTTTTATTAATAATTCAGTATTTTTTACTTGTTAATGATCTTTTGGTATTTTCCCTTTCTTCTTGAGTCAGTTTAGTTCTATGTTTCTAGGAATTTTTCCATCTTATCTAGGTTATCTAATTTGTTTTTTGTTCATAGTATCTTCTTATAGTACTTTTTATCTCTATGGGTTGAATTATAATGTCCCTTCTTCCAATTCTGATTTCAGTAATTTTCATCCTCTCTGTTTTTGCCTTTGACAGTCTAGCTAAGGGTTTGTTGATTTTATTGATCTTTTCAAACAATCAACTTTTGATTTTTTTGAGTCTTTATTTTGTTTAATTCTCTATTTCATTTATTTCCTCTCAGATCTTTATTTCTTTTCTTCTGCATACTTTAAATTTAGTTTGTTTGTTTATTTGTTTGTTTTAAGTCCTAAAAATCAGAGGTTATCTCTGATTTGAGATATTTGTTCTTCTTTTTTTAAAAAAAACATTTTTATTGACAAATCTTCACATATATATAGTCCACATATGGTGTAAAATCAATGGCTCACAATATCATCACTTAGTTGTGTATCCATCACCATGATTATTTTTAGAACATTTGCATCACTCCAGAAAAAGAAATAAAAAAAGAAAAGAAAAACACTCATGTATCCCATACCCCTTACCCCTCCCTCTCATTGACCACTAATATTTTCATCTATCCAATTTATTGTACACCTTATCCCCCCTATTATTTATTTATCTTTATCCAAACTTTTTTACTCATCTGTCTATACCTTGGATAAAAGGAGCATCAGACACAAGGTTTTCACAATCACACAGTCACATTGTAAAAGCTACATCGTTATACAATCATCTTCAAGAATCAAGGCTACTGGAACACAGCTCACAGTTTCAGGTACTTCCCTCCAGGCAGTCCAATATACCATAAACTAAAAAGGGATATCTATATAATGATATATATATATGTAGATATATCATAAGAATAACCTCTAGAATAACCTCTCAACTCTGTTTGAAATCTCTGAGCCACTAAAAATTTATTTTGTCTTATTTCTCTCTTCCCCATTTTGGTCAAGAAGGCTTTCTCAATTCCATGATGCCAGGTCCTGGCTCATCCTGGGAATCCTGTCTCATGTTGCCAGGGAGATTTACATCCCTGGAGTCATGTCTCACATAGGGAGAAGGGCAGTAAGTTCACCTTCCGTGTTGGCTTAGAGAGAGAGGCCGCACCTGAGCAACAAAAGAGGTTCTCTTGGGGTGACTCTTAGACATAATTATAAGTAGCCTTAGCCTACCCTTTGCAGGATAAGTTTCATAGGGGTGCACCCCAAAATCGAGGGCTCAGCCTATTGATTTGGTTTTCCCCACTGCTTCTGAGAATATCAGAAATTCTCCAAATATGGAAGTGAATATTTCTTCCTTCCATATTTCTTCTTTTTTAATATGAGTATTTAAAAGCTATAAATTTCCCTCTCAGCACTGCCTTTACTGCATCTCACATGTTTTGGCATTTGTGCTTTCATTTTAATTTGCATCAGGATGTTTCCTAATTTTCCTTGTGATTTCTTTTTGACCCATCGTTTGTTTAAGGGTGCTTTGTTTACTTTCCACACATCTGTGAATTTTCCAGTTCTCCCTCTGTTATTGATTACTAGCTTCTTTATTGATTCCATTGTGGTCAGAGAAGACACATTGTATGATTTCAAAATCCTTAAGTTTACTGAAACTTCTCTTGTGACCTAATCTGTGATCTACCCTGAGAATGATCTATGTACACTGGAGAAGAATGTGTGTTCTGCTGCTATTGGACGAAGTGTTTAATATATGTCTGTTAGGTCTAGTTGGTGTTTAGTGTTACAGTATTGTTCAAGTCTTCTATTTACTAATTGAACTTTTGTCTATAAGTTCTGTATTTTATCCATTAATAAAAGTGGTATATTGAAGTCTCCTACTGTTAATATAGAACCATCTATTTCTCCCTTCAAATCTGCCAATATTTGTTATATATATTTTGGGACTCTGCCATTAGGGGCATATATTTATAATTTTTTTGTCTTCTTGTTGAGTTGAGGCCTTTAGCAGTATATAGTGACCCTCTCTGTCCCTTGCAAATGCTTTTGACTTAAAGACTACTCTGTCTGATATTAGCATAGCAACCCCAACTGCCTTTGGTTACTATTTGAATGGTGTATTTTTTTCCATCCTTTCGTTTTCAAAATACCTATGTCTTTCAATTTAAGGTGAGGCTCTTATAAGTAGCTTATCACTGGGCCATGCATTTTTGTCTATTCTGCCAATGTCTGCTTTTTGACTGGAGAGTTTAATCTCTTTTTGTTTAAAGTAACTACTGATAATGCAGAATTTTCTCCTGCCATTTTACTGCATGGTCCTTGTAAGTCTTATACATTTTTGTCTCTTAATTCTTCCATTAATGCTTACTTTCATATGTATTTGATTTTTTTGTATTACCAGTTGGAGTTCCTTCTTATTTCTTTCTATGTGTACTTTTCATTTATTTTCTTTTTGATTACTATGGAGCTAAAATTTAACATTCTAAATCTATAGAAATCACATTTGAGTCGATACTAACTTCAGTAACACATACCCACACTGCTCCTACACGCCTCTGTTCCCCATCTTTTATTTCACTTGTTATAAATTATCTTTTCACATCATATTTCCCAAAACATAGATTTGTCATGACTATTTATGCATTTGCATTTTGAACCTAAAAGAAGTAAAAAGTAGAGTTACATACCAAAAAAATACAATAGAACTCATCTTTATAATTACTCAACTGGTAAGCTTTACCAGAGCTCTTTCTTTCTTTCTGTTGCTTCCATCCATTGTCTAGTGTACTTTCCTTAAATCTGAAGAACTCCCTGTAGCATTGCCAGTCGAACAGGTCTAGGGGTGACCAATTCCCTCAACTGTTTTTTTGAGGGAATGTCTGAAGTTGTCCCTCATTTTGGAAAGACAGCCCCACTGGATATAAAAGTCTTGCTTGGAACTTGTTTTCTGTCAGCACTGTAAGTATTCCATCCCTCTGCCTTCTTACCTTCATGGTTTGAGATGACCAATCAGAACAATTTTACTGGGACACCCTTGTACATAACATACTGCTTTTCTCTTACAGCTTTCAGAACTCTCTCCTTATTCTTTGGGTTTGACAATGTGACTACTGTGTGTCTGAGCATATTTCTCTTCAAGTTTAGCCTGTTTGGTGCTCACTGAGCTTCTTGGATGTGCATAATCATGTCTTTTGTTATGTTTGGGAACTTTTCTGTCATTATTTCTTTCAATATTCCTTCTACCCATTTCTCTTTTCCTCCTCCTTCCGAGACTTCCATAATGCATATATTAGTGTGCTTGATGGTATCCCACAGGTCACAGGTCTTTTAGGCTATTTTCACTTTTTCTACATCTTCTCTCTTTCTGCTTCTCAGCCTGACTCCTATCAATTATCCTGCCTTTGAGGTCACTGCTCCCCTCTTGTGTCACCTGTAATTTGCTGTTGAAACCTTTTAGGGAACTTTTCATTCTGATTAAAGTAGTCCTCAACTCCAGTCGTTTTGACTGGTTCCTTTTTAAAATTTCTACCTTTTTTTTTTTTTTTACATGGGCAGGCACCAGGAATTGAACCTGGGTCCTCTGGCATGGCAGGCAAGCATTCTTGCCTGCTGAGCCACCGTGGCCCACCCTAAATTTCTACATTTTTATTGAAATTCTCATATTGTTCATTCATTGTTCCCATCATATCCCTTAGTTGATTTTTTTTCTTCATCTCCTTGAGCACATGGAGAATCACTTTCTTTTTTTTTTTCATTTTGCTGTCCTGATTGTTGCTGCTGATATTGGTGAAGAGAGTCACTTTCTTAATGTCTTTGTCCAGCATATCCACAATCTGGCCTTCTTCATTGATGTTTTCTGGATTTTACCTTCTTCCTCTGAATGGGTCATCATTTCCTGTTTCTTTACTTGTCTAAATGATCTTTTGTTGCATTGTGCACCTTAATATTTAAAAATGTTAATTACGGAGTTTAGTGTCTGAACTGTCTGTTCCTTGAGTTTATTTCTAGCTGCTGTTATGACAGACTTTTCTTTGAGTTCCTGGAGCGAATAAAACCAAAACCCAATGTGAAAAAACCTTTCACAGTCTTTGCAAATTGGCTTTGCATTAGCCCTTGCTCTTCGCCGTTCAGTCCTCCTGTCAAGGTCAGCTGGAGGTCAAGGCAAAGTGCAGGGTCCTCCCTGTCTCTTCTGAGCCTGCATCTTGTCCTGACATGGAGCTTCCTGGTGGCGTTAGGAATTCCCTGTTCATAGGAATCTGAATGACCCTTTTATTCCCTGTGAAACCGACTTTCTCCCTCTCTGGAGTGCCCTACTGTAAGACTTAAGACAGATAAAACTTTGTCTCAGACTGTTTGACTTAATTTTTTCTTGCACTGCTTTAGTTGTCCCAGGCTGTTTTAGCCTGGAGGGCAATTCCTGGGTAGGAGGTGGGGCAAGCAAGCCCAAGAGGAGTTCCCTAAGGTCAGCCAGAACAAGGCCAGGGACCCACAATGGAAGCACGGACCAGCTCCACACTGCCCGGGGGAGGAAGTAAGGGTGGGGCCAACAAGGGTGCCAGGAGCTTCTCCTGTGACTTTTGAAGCTGCATCTTCTTAGGTGGGCACTTGCCTGGTTAATGCAAACCTTTGTTTTCTATGTTTGGAGGAAGAATACTGTCAATAAGACTTCTCTGCCATTTTTTGTCCAAGGCAGACTGGAACAGTGGCTGCCTCCAGAGCAGGGTCCCTAGTGATTGGAAGGAGCTGACCAAAAGCAGCGAGCAGTGATGGGAATGCACACCTGGGGATCTTAGGGAGCTCGGTCTTTGTATCCCACTCAGGTACTGGCAAACTGTACCAGCAGCCAGGTTGACGGACCCCACTGCTGTCTGCAGGGAGGATGGGGAGTGGGAGATGGTAGCTGCAGCACAGAGAGTGAAATTCACAGTTATTTACAATTTACCGGCCTCTTCCTTCCACTCTTCCCTGGAGGCTGCACAGTGTTCTACTAGACTCTGGAGTTCCTGTCAGTTCAATTGCTCTTCTGGTGGAGGGACTGATTTCTGGAGTACTCTACTCTACCATCTTTCCACAATCTTCTCTGGACATCATTCCTGACAGTCCCTTCTCCCTCACACTCCACCAAACCTATATAATCATCCAGTCCTGCCACTTCTACCTCCTGAACATGGTTAAATCTGCTCAACTCTCTTCCAGCTTCACTGATCTTAACCTATCATCTTTACCTATATACCCACAACATCCTCTTAAACTGCTTTACCAGCATTTCCTCTTCAGTTCTTCTCTACCTGGCCATCAGAGAGACAATTCTGAAAGGCTAAACTGATCTTGTTACTCTTATGCTTCGAATCCTTCTTTGGCTGCAGGTTACTCTTAGTATAAAAGCCAAGCTCCTTTTCTCTTACTCGCTGCCTGGAATCTTCTCTCCTGACACACTCCAGCAAACTCTCACTCAATCCTTAGATGTCACTTGAGGAGTCACTAGTAAGCTTACCATGCCCAAGATTTCATTAGATGGCTCCTGTTCTTTCCTATCATAGACCTTCATGTATTATAGTGTATTACTTATTTACTGATGGGAGCCATCCTAGTTTATAAGCTCTCCAAGTGTAGAAATCCGTCATTCAATTTTCTGAGCCACATACTTGCCATAGCACCTAGCACATTACAAATTCTCAGTAGATATTTGATGAATGCGTGCATATTAATTAATTAATTAATTAATTGACATGAGCGACGATTGTGCTCGATGTAAGGAAGCACAAAGTTCGAGATTTTGTACGTAGAACAATTCCATACGATAGTGGTTATCAGATATGGTCCCCTCCTGATTCGAAATAAAAATGAAATAGATTTATATATAAAAAGTGCATCTTTTGTAACCCCACAACTCAAATACTTATATTTTTGGTATGCTCTAACAATGAACAAACCCTGTAGATAATTTTTCAAATAAACATAATTGTATCTGTGATGGGTTGGAGCTGTCTACCTCAGAAAACTATGTTCTTCAACTTCATCTATTCCTGCGGGGGTGAACCCATTGGAATTAGAACCTGCTGATGGCGTTAGTTCAGTTAAGGTGTGGCCCAATTCAGTGAGGATGGGTCTTAATCCCATTACTGGAGTCCTTTATAAACAGAATGAAATTCAGACAAAGAGAAGGTCTTGGGAAGCAGGTAGCTGAAAGTCAACAGAACCTGGAGGAGATGGGAGAGACTGCCATGTGCACAGCCAAATGATTAAGGAACCCAGGCCCAAGCCACACCAATAACCAGCCCCAGAATGCTAGTCTCTGGGGAAAAAAGCATGGCCTTTAGATGCCTTGATTTGAACTTTGTTCCTAGCCTCCAAACTGCAAGCCATTAAATTCCCATTGCTTAAGCCAACCCATTGCATGTAATTCGCTTGAGTGGCCAAGGAAAACTAAAATAGTATCTATGACATAGCCATGATTATTATTTTATGAAAAATCTAAAAAAATAAATTGTTCTTTTTGTTTCAGGGACACTGAATGGAAACAATGAAAAAAATGTTGACAAGTCCTATTTTCTGTTGTTTACTATAATCAATGAAAATGAAAGCTGGTATATCAATGACAATATTAATACATTTACTGAACCTGGCAAAGTTAACACTAGTGATCCCGGCTTTGTGGCGAGCAATAAAAAGCCTTGTAAGATCAAAAATAGAATTTCTCATTCATAATAACTGCAATTCTATTTTCTGTATTCTGTTTGGTAATTTCCCTTGGTTTGAGTTTGTTTACATATGAGTTTAAATATTTTGATTTTTCACTCAGGGTGTTCTGTTTGATATACAAGGCATTTAGTAAATTCTATTGGTTTCCAAAGTTCCTTAACTTGTTAAATTAGATGCATGAACTTGTTTCCTGAAGTCTGATATTTGATCAAAAGGAGATGGTAAAAACACATTTAGGGGAATAAATGATCATGGAAGGGTAGAGTCTTAACTGCTCATATATTTTACAAAACTGTGTTTCTATCCAACATAAAATTTTTCAGAAAAGAATGCTTTCAGAGTCTGTCACCTTAACCTCACTTTCTTTGAAACTCACTTTCTATTCTTTCCCCCATTTCACCACTGCCTACCTTTCAGCTTACTTCTCCATCTAACTGTAAACATTTTCATCCTGACACTTCTAATTATATATATTTATGACATTTTCTGTGTGATATGAAGCAAATACTACCTTCAAGTATGAATGAAAACAAGTTTGATGCTGCAAGGTTAATATAATGAAAAAAATATGTAGCATTTATACATGTGGCATTGCTGTACTCCATTTGATGGGTTAATATGTATTTGTTTTTAGCAATAAATGGGTACCAATATGGAAATCTTCCCAATCTCACCATGTGTGCAGAAGACAGAGTCCACTGGCATTTTGTTGGCATGGGGGGTGCGGTGGACATCCATCCCATATACCTCCATGGACAAACTCTGCTCTCTCGGAATCATAGAAGGGACACCATCACTGTCATACCAGCCTCACTAGAAGATGCTTACATGGAGGCCAAAGGCCCAGGAGAGTGGATGCTGAGCTGCCAGATTTACGGTAGGGATTTATTGCCCACAAATACTTATTTATTCAGAGAAGTGCATGCTCCCTCCTTCTTTTCTTTCTTCTTCCCTTCCTTCCTTTCCAGCAAAAGTCTATTCATTTATTCTTTTTGTTTTTTGGCATGGGCAGGCACCAGAAACTGAACCCAGGTCTCCGGCATGGCAGGCGAGAACTCTGCCACTGAGCCACCGCCCCACCACCCTATTCATATATTCTTATAATTGCTCATTTTTTTTTAAAGACTGGAAGCAAATAAAAATTAAAAGAAAAAACACAAAACTGTGGGAGGACATAGCAAAAAAAAAAAGAAGAAACAAGGGAGAAAGCTATGGGATCAATCAGCCACGTAGGTTTTAGAAACTTTTTCGATTGGATCTAGGGCTGACTCTGTTGTGTCTGCAGAGATGTGGTGGGAGACCTGGCAGAGGGCACGTCTCTGACTGAAGTAAGTAGAGGAGGGGGGCTGACTGCACATTTTAACCTGAAAATGATACCCATTTCTAAACGATAACCATTTTATCATTAATTCCAATCTTTGAATTCCAGTAGCCATTGAGTGGCTTCTCTCTCCCACAGCCCTGAAAAGTGCGCAGCACAGAGTAAACCTTGATAACTATTTGTGGTTTAGCTGTTAGACTGATTAAGTGGGGTAGTTAGTGGGGGCAAGAAAATGGAAGTCCAGTGTGGTTGGCTGAAGACAGCTCACACTGGCTCAAGACTGTTAAACTGAGCCAACTGTTAAATTGTTAACAGCTTCCTATTGGCCTCAGTGGAAATACTTACACCGCAAAAATAAAACGGCAAATGCTGTAAATCAAGTTTATTGTTTGTTTCTTTTTGGAGACCCAATTTAAGAGCACAACGCTAGTCCAAACCAACCTTACCTCTTGCCCAGCTCCCTCCTCAAAGAGTAACCATTGAAATCAATTTGGTGTATACTTGCAAAACTTTTACTACCATTTTCACCCACAAATAGATGAACAGATAGAATAAAGATACATAGTTTCGTTTAGTATTTAGCTCTTACATAAGTAGATCACATTATATACAATACTCTGCTGCTTGATTTATTTATTCACCAGTATGTCTTGAAATCCATTCCTTATATATCTAACTCTTTCTTTTTAATTTTTGCATGTTTTCCATATTTTAGGAATATGGAATTTTTTTCCTTAATTTATTTAACTATTTGATTACTGGTAGACATTTAATTTTCTTCCCCCCCCCCCTCTTGTTTTTCTTTATAAACAATGCTACGGTGAGCACTTTTGTACATGACTCTTTGTATAACTGAAGCGTTTTTCGTTTTAACAGACACTTCCAAATTGCCTTATGCTAGTTTACACCCCCACTAATGATGCTCATGGCATTTCTTCCTGCCTGCCAACTAATTAATCTGATAAACCAAGTTACTCATTAGTGACTATTGATGGGAGTTTTGTCTTTATGGACGAAACATGTTTTGGACCAGAGACAGTCTCAGTGTCTCTCCTTTATGGAAGTGCTCTCTTCAACTAGAAGATGAGTCAATGAGTCTAGTAATATATGTCCCTCTAATATTCATCTTTGTGTCCTGCTTTCTTTTACACTTGTTTCATACACTTTAGATTTTTTGGCACAGATTTCATAAATAAAATACCTTGTTTCTCAAAGAAAGCAGATGTTTCCATAATCTTGACTACAATTAAAAATATATATGGGCTTAGCAAATCTTTTTTATTTTTAATAATATTCTCTACACGGTCTTATTGTTTTTCAGAGAGTATGAAGGCTTTTTTCAATGTAACAAATTGCCAAAAACCTTCAACAGATGCTACTGGGGCACAGGTTGTAAATTACTACATTGCTGCTGAAGAAATCCTATGGGACTATGCCCCTTCTGGTATAGATTTCTTCACCGGAAAAAATTTAACAGCACCTGGAAGGTTTGAAATTCACTGCTTGAAATATGTATGGTTAAATGATAAAGATAACTGAATTTTTTATAACCCTGATATTCTTTTAAAGGATTTAAGGTACCATATAACAAAATATAAATATTAATGAAAATCATACTTTTATAATAACAGTAAAAAATGTATAACAACCAAGAATGGTAAAGGGTGGAAAATAATTGTAGCCGATCATCTAGGTTAACAATTATTTACCAAAGCAAATGAAAATATACTACTCGTTTTTTTTCTTAGCTTTATTATTATTTTTTAACCCAGACTGTGTCTTCATATAGCCAGAAAGTCCTGAGCAGCTTGCATGGATGAATGGCAGTCCCAAGGGAGGGGAAGCCCTGTCTACTCTGGGAGAAGAGAAGGTCCTTGAGCTACGTATGGCCAGGGCGCTTTGCTTCTCACACCAGTTCTGCAAGGAGGCGTGTTCCCTCCACGATGACGTCACTCTAGCAATGGCGCTTCTTCAGGCTGAAGACAGAGTCGTCCTTGTCACTATGCCCCTCTCTTCAGACCCTGCCCACCAACCAAATGCATCAGCTTCACCTCCCTGCCTTTGTACCTGCTCCATCCTTCTTACTAGAAAACTTCACAAATTCCCAACCCCTTACTCCTCTACCCTCAACTCACATGTCACCAACTTTCCTAGCGCCAAATTTTAAAACGGATTCATTTAATACCTTTGAGACATTTAACAACATAGCAGACAACAGTATTCATAACCATTTAGGGAGTCTCAAAAGCATTCTTCATGGGTAGTATACTCCCTTGCTAAGAGCCGAAGGCATAACTGAATGACTTTCTATGCCATCTTTAAATCATATCATCTAAACATTAACTCAATGACACTTAAGAATATATTAGCAACTGTTACTTTAATGACCAAAACCTAAGACCGAAATACAGCACTGTGAATCTGCATTGAAATATGCCAAAAAGTACTTAATGACCCTGAATTTCTGACAGCTGTCCTGCTCAGTATCTATTTACCAATTTGGAGGTTACAGGGATTTAATTCTTCTGGTCTACTGAATGAAAGTTACATGTCAGAAATGATCAGGTTCTAAAACCACCAAAAAGTAATAATGCTTTCTGTGGCATTTGATTTATTTTTCTGTAATTCATTCACAGAAAGTTTAAGAAAGCCAAGAATATTATGTCCAGTGAATATTTTCTCTTAACATTTGAAACTCATCAATAAATTAATCAATCTGGGTAACAGAAATGTTATATTAATTGTGAAAAGGTTATCTGGGCTTACAGCAAAAATTAGATTCAAGATTAAGTCTTGCTTTCATTTTACATTGACCACTATAATTGCAAATCAATAGATTCTTTTAGCTTGTTTGGTTCTCCTAGTTGTGAAATTCCAGGGTATCTTAGCACAGCAAGCTCTCACTTCATTGCTAGGGAATACTGTTTCTGAGGGGAACCCAGATACATATATTTTTAAACATACAATAATAATAATAATAGAATGAATATCTTAATAGTATAGCATCTCTGTACATAGTTATTTTGAAAGCAGTGTTTATTATTTTCCTGAAAAAAAATCAGAGCATCTTTAATATTTTTTTCCCCAAAAGAAAAATTTTAGATAAATGATTAAGTAGAGAGCAAATATCGAAATATACAGATACACATACACATGCATAGACCAAAGACTAAAAGGAGACCAATGAAAATATTAACAATAACTCTAATAAATGGTGGGATTATAAAGAACTTAATTTTCTTTGTTGTATCTTTCCTTATTTTCCATGTTTTCTATAATGAATATACACTACTTTTATAATTAACAATGAATTATATATATATATTATAACAGATATGCATAGATTCTTCCTTTCTTTTCACATTATCATATAAATATAAAAGTTCTTCGTGTATTTAATTCCTCTGCACAGTGAATCTCAGAAATACTTTGAGCAAAGCAACAACAGAATTGGAGGAACTTACAAAAAACTTGTTTACCGTGGATACACAGATGCTTCCTTCCAAAAACAGACGGCAAGAGAAGAGCATTATGGAATCCTTGGTAAAACGCTCAGTATACCTTGCTAGGTTATGTATGTCATTTTTCCAAATTCTATGCAATCAAAACAATATTCACACAGTTTTATTTACACAGTTTTAGAGAACTTAGCCATAACCTTATAATCTTATGGAAACAAGGCATTTCTGATTCACCCAATGAATCTTTTTCTTTTCATTTTTTTTAAATTTCTTTTTTATTGTTGTTATTTTAGTTTTTACACCCAATGGCTTTTTTTTTTTTTTTTTTTTTTTGGACCCAATGGCTTTTAACTGCATTCTTTGTTCCCCATAAATCTAATGGGATTAATATATTCCTGTGATCCAAAATGAGTTTTCTAAGACCCTGAATCACCTAGACCTCTTGCAGTAGGAGGTAATTCAAACCCATGGCGTCATCCCATTCCTTCGCTCCTAGGAGAGCCTCGCCCAAGCAGTACAGACTGACAGTTATGGTCATGAAAACCGAGGACAACTATTAATTCTGTTGGTTTCTAGGCCCTGTCATTAAGGCCGAGGTGGGACAGAGCATCCGGGTAACATTCTATAACAATGCTTCCCTGCCACTCAGCATTCAAAGTCATGGGTTGCGTTACAACAAGAGCAACGAGGGTGCCTTCTACAAAACACCTGGAAAAGGTAAGTAGAGCTCAAGGTGGGCCCAAGCAAGCCATACTGCAACATAATATCAGCAAGAAAATAAAATTCCTTCTAAAATTGTTGTCCAGCCTCCTTTTCATACCACAACAACTCTGTGCCCTCCTTGTGGCAGAGTTATTCCTTCAGCCACCCCATTCGATTATCACTCAAGGGGCTGCAAGGTAAGCAAGAGACAGCCCTTGCTCTGAGAAGATCTCAGAGTCTGGCCCAGTGCATTCACGGTCCCGGGTTCTCTTTTATAAAGTGTATCTCTTGCTAGGTACTCCCACACCATCGTCACATGTGAGTCCTGGTAAAACATTTGTCTACACATGGGAAGTTCCAGAAGATGTGGGTCCCACCTCCACGGATCCCAATTGCTTGACTTGGCTATACTACTCCTCGGTGAATGAGGAAAAAGACACTAACAGTGGCCTTGTGGGGCCTCTCCTGGTGTGCAGGAATGGAAGTCTTGGAGAGGACGGCAAACAGGTGAGCCAAGGGGCCTGTGTCCAGGGACTCCTTGGAGGGCTGCGTGACACAGAACTTCCCAGACCCAGTGGTGTCCCAGGGCCACAGGAACCAGCAGTTTCATCTTCCGTATGCTGATGCCTCCCAAATCTATTCTCTTCTGAACTATACTGAATTCTATCTCCTCCTGCCAAATGAACTCCCATGCTGGTATGGCCACCACACACCTCAAATTCCACTCGACTTTTTTTTTTGGATGCTGTATAGTGGGGGTCACATTTCAGTCTTTTTCCATGTGAGTATCCTGTCATTACAACACCATTTGTTAAATTTTGGTTTGTTTGTTTGTTTGGGGGAAGTTCATGGACCAGGAATTGAACCCGGGTCTCCTGCATGGCAGGCGAGAATTCTACCACTGAGCTACCCTTGCACCCCACACTCTGCTATTTTAACCTTTAAACCTTTCTCTGAATAGCTACTAAACCATCCCCCACCTTCCCGAATCAGCCTCTTTTCCTCTATCTTGTCTCTAAGTTAATGGCCTTACCAAGCCTGAGACTTCTTTCAACAACTCCTTCTTTCTCACCTCCAACATGTAATCACCAATACCGCTGTCTTATTTTAGGTGTCTTCTGAGTTGGTTTAACTTCCTAAGTCCTCTGCTAATTCTCATCCTACTTCAAAAACACTCCCCATCCCTCCCTGCCAATCCTGGGTACAGCACTCCCCAGACCAAAAATCACCCCCACAGGAGGCCAAGACAAGTTGCTGGCTAAGAGACCAACATACGACCTTTGCTGATCCTTCCAGATTCATGTCCCCCCTCCTCTCTGTACACCCCACTTTGACTATCCTACAGAGTTAGTTCGTTAGTCTTTGTGGGAGGAAGGCTGGGTTATATCTCTTTGATTTTGTACCTCTTCTCTCTGTCAGGGAGGGTCTTTCTGATGAAAAAGAGACATTTTGAAGACTCAGTCTGAGGGTCTCTTCTTCTGGAAAATTTCCCTAACAAATCAGGGATTGCCATAGTCCGTTGTGCATGTCTCTTTTAGAGAATTTTTCTGTGCAATTATTTTAACTGGTCTATCCCTCCCACTAGACTGTTTCTTGAGAGCATGTTCAAGGTTGTTTGTTTCTCTGTTTTTGTAACCACCATAGTCCCTCTCTGGCATTAGTAGATGCTCACTCAATAAATACTTGATGAATAAGGTTCCCTTCTTCCTTATTCACGAATGAACTAATATCCAAGTACTTTTTTGCCCTTATATTAAAAAATTCACATATAATAAAGTATACATACCCAAATACAAATAAATGCGTCATTAACTTTATGCTTACTTACAACTACAAATGTATATTTGCATTCATGTATATAATAAAAGTCAAGTGAAATAATCTCTTCATTCTTATCATACCTATAATTTTTATATCTTGTCCAACAATATAAATATCTAATTTCTTTAGAAAACCTAAAAATGCACCTTTCTATAATTGAAAACACTTTGTTTAATTTACTTTCCACAGAGCACTTCATAGCATTCTTTGTACAAAGCTGCTATAAATATCTATGGTCATACTGTTCAGCTTTGGGAGTTTAGATGTAGGGGTTTCTAGAGTAAGAAATTTATGGAAAAAAAAAGCCATAGAAACTTCTCCCAAGTTCTTTAATTCTTTGATAAATTCATTCACTTGGATTCACTGTGTCTGGTTATGAACTCATAGAATAAGTTCCGCTGAAGTTCCATGGGCACTTAAAGACTGGAAAAGCAATGCACAGAAAATAGTAACAGTTTTTTAGGGAGCTCACAAACTGGGCAGCGGGTCCTGGTGGCCACAGGAGGTTCAGAGCAGCAGTCAGCACCCAGCAGGTCACAGGGGGTTCCATCAGGTAAGAGCAAGGAAGGCACAGAACCAAGATGAGCTTTGCAAGATCATAAACACGTTTTGTAGAAGTTGCTGACATGTGGCAGGAGTGGTTCTAGTACAGGTAGCTACTGTGCTTAGGAATACACATGGGCACTTTCAGACCTGCCTACAGGGAAATGGGGAACGGGTCGCTTTATCTAGGAGTAAACGGCTCCTCCAGTTTATGGCCTCACAGATGCCTTTATATAAAGTGCCCACAAACCAAGATATTAATTGGCCAGATTTTTCACAAGTATAAAAAAAAAAACCTTTATGGAAATCCTGTATGCAGATACAGATCAACCATTTCACTAGATTTTGAGTGTGAATCTTCTACCCTTTGGGTCTGTTCTTGTGTCTATTCTCATCCACAGAAAGGAATAGACAAAGAGTTTTACCTGCTTGCCACAATATTTGATGAAAACAAAAGTCATCTCTTGGATGAAAATATCAGAACATTTACCACAGAGCCTGAAAACGTGAATAAAGAGGATACCGAGTTCCAGAACTCTAACAGGATGTACTGTAAGAGAGATTATAATTTACAAAATGAATGTATTAAAGGGTTATTTCATTTCATTCTACTTAAAGAATCACAGATTGCTTAAGAGAGATTCACATATTTTCCCCAGAGACTTGCTAATATTTTTCATGTTTCCTTAAAATATACTTTTCTGATAAAAATATCGACTACCAGGGTGATTATTTTGAATTCAATTTACTAAATATTTCTCAATGTCTTCTTGGTGCAATACTTTATTTTAGTGATTGTTAAATGTAAGACAGAAAGATGACATAGTTCTCTACGGCTAAATTTGATGGAGTGGGTAGAATGGGGTGTTTGCTGATGGCTGGATGGCTGCTTTTTTTCTGTGCATGCTGTATGGCGGGGGTCACATTTCATTATTTTTCCATGAGAGTATCCCCTTATTGCAGCACTATTTGGTGAATTTTTGTTTTTTTTTTTCTCATTTGTTTGTTTGGGAAGTGCATGGGTCTCCCACACGCCAGGCGAGAATTCTACCTGTGAGCTACCTTTGCACCCACCTTGTTGGTTGCTTTTTGAAGAAGGTGTGGTGTGGTGACTGATGACATAGGCATGCAACTGTCTCCCTGGCCCTGGTTCTTCAATTCTAAAATAAAAAGGGGGTTCAAGGCTGATCTAAGAAAAGGCCATCTAGCTCTGTCATTCGCTAATTCCTTAATGTGCTTGCAGCCCCCAATGGAGTGATTAAACAACAACAGGAATGAAGAACGTTGTATGTAAATCAGTGCTTTCCTGCAGGAGTGAACTGTTTCATGATTAGTGCTTTGTTCTGCATTTCAAAAGATGTCAAGAACTGGTCATTTAAATACTCGTTTTTTGTCACGAATGTCTTGCAGCTTTGAATGGATACATGTACGGGAACCTGCCTGGACTGGATCTGTGCTTAGGAGACAACGTTTCCTGGCACGTTCTGAGTGTGGGATCAGAGAAAGATTTACATGGGATATATTTTTCAGGAAATACCTTCACTGCTTTAGGGGCAAGGATGGACACTATAAGTCTGTTTCCACATATCTCTGAGACACTTTTTATGAAACCTGATTCCACAGGTAAGTAGGGCATCTGCTCTTTCAGCCAGAAGCACATCCAAGCATGCACTAGATACTCTGTTGGTATAGAAAAGAAAACAGAAATGATACAGCAATGCTTAGAAAGCTTCCCATTGGCCTGTTCCATTTAATTTATGTACACATTAGCATATCATTTTCCTGTAGACATAATCCCCTCGGCCTTATCCCATTCTCTGTCTTTCACAGCCTCCAGGCTTTAACCCAACCTACACTTTTTAAACGCATCGAAAGTGTTGAAAACATTTAAAAGTTTTGAAGTATTTTCACTTGTTTTTGTTCTAATATGTTCTGCATTTCATGTTGTCGTTTTCCATTTATTTCCCTGGCCTCCCTCCTGCTTCTGTTTGTTTGTTTGTTTCCAATCAATGACTCGCAATATCAGCACACACTTATGTATTCATCCTGCTTCTGCCTTCCTCTCTCCACCGGCTTCCTTACTAGCTTTGCTCTCTGCATAATTGTTGTTTTAACCTCAGTGAGGTTTATCCTTGCCTGATAAATGGGGGGCGGTGGGGGGGGCACCTCAATCAGAGAACTGTGTGGATCAAAGGGGAGCTAGTCAAATAACAAAAACGAAATTAAAATTAAAAAAGGGGAACTAGTACCCCCCTGAACCTAAGTCACTTATTTGTAAAATAAGGATTATAATAATTTATAATCCACATAATGGAATAGACCAAGATCAGATGAGATAGAGTGTAGTAAAGTGTCCGGTATTTGATTGCCTTTCAATAAAACTTGAGTTCCTCCTTTTATGCTGCTGATCTACCCCCACCCAAACACACACATACACACACAAATCCATCCATCCTGGCTAAAAACCACTGGCACAAACCATATACTGGCTACACAATAGACTAGCCACTCTAAAGACCATGGATAATCATTATTATTATTATCATTTGTGGTACCAAATATTCATTTGACTGAATTTCCCACATTACAAAATTTCCATTCTACTTTTCGAACAGAGGAAACCGGTGATTAAGAGCAATCGGAGGGTGATAAAGAAAAACTTTTCTCCAAATCTCTTCATCTCCACGGCACTCACACACGCACCCAGGGGAGGGGAATCTCTGCCCGCTTCTTCCTCTCCTTTCCTGTGCAGATGTTTTCCTAGACTTAGCCTTTGCCTTCCTGTCATTCCCTTTCCTCAGTGCTCTTGGTCACAACAGACATGTCATGATGCTTACGACGTGTCAAACCCGGGGCTAGTGCCCAGACAGGGATCATTTCCTTCCAAACAAATTCTCTTTCCTAAACCCTCTGGGTCTGAATATTTTGCTTCCTCATCAGTCTTCTCAAATTTTAGCTCCCATTAAAAGTAACAGCAACCACAGAAAAATGCACAGAGTTGAAAGAGATGATTAGTGCTAAAAAAAGGAAACAGAAAATTGCCAAAGTAAAAGAAAGAAAACTGGGATTTGGATGGAGTTGACTGGCCTGAACCAAGCTAGAGTTTTTCTTATTGTCACCGGTTTGCATTCTTAACTTATAAATCCAATTCCCTTCAACGTCTCTCTATTGCCTCCACTGCCACCACCCTAACCCAAGCCACCATCAGCTCTCGTCAGTTCTTCTTATAGCTTCCTAGCAGGCCTCCTTCCTTCCACCGTTACCCACTCTGATCTATCCTTCACACAGCTGCCAGAGTGCCCTTATGTCATGCGTCTACTGGGAACCCACAGCGCTCCCATTTCGCAAGCTGCTCATTCCTTCCCGTGATCCACGAGGGCCCCTGAGACCTGGCCCTCCACTCCCCACCATCCTCTCGCCTACTACCCTTGACCTTGCTCCCTCCACTTCAGACACACAGACCTTCTTAGATGTTCCTCAGACACACCCAGGAGGCCCCTAGGTGGGGCCTTTGCTCCATCTGCTTCTTCTGCCCAATTGCTTTGCCCTCACATGGCCACAACTCACCTCTCTCGAGTCTTTGACCAAATGTCCCTCTCCCAACAAGGCTTGCCCTGCTCATGCTATAACCACGTTGGTCATGTGGGCGATGGTGATGCAGTGGGGAGTTCTTCCCTGCCATGCTGGAAAACCGGGTTCACTTCCTGGTGCCTGCCCAGGCAAAAAAAAAACAACAACACATTGGTCATTTCTCTCTCAAGGCCCCCTCCCCACTCAGAATGCTAATCCCCCTTACACTGTTCTTTTATTCACAGTACTTATCCCCTTCCAACATACTATAAAAGTTTCTTAATATGTAAAATGCCTGTCTTTATACCGTCCCCCAAGTAAGCTGTGAGAGCAAGAATTTTTGACAATTTTATTCATTGATGTTTCCCAAGTGTCTAAAAATATGCTTGGCATATAGAAGATGCCCAGTAAATATCTGTTGAATTAATGAACAAATGAATGAATGGTCTTGCTCTATTTCTCTCTGGTGTTTCTATCTGATGGATGATTTCACAGAAGAAAGAAATCTGAATGCAAAGCTTTCAGTATTCCTTCCTTATTCACCTCTAGGAACATTTAATGTGGTTTGCATGACAACAGAACACTACCTAGGAGGCATGAAACATAAATACCAAGTGAGACAGTGCCCCAACTCAACCCTTGATCAAATGTCCTACAACGAGGAGAAAACGATCTACATTGCAGCTGAGGAAATCATATGGGACTATACTCCTAGCAAGAAGTGGGAGAGAGAACTACACCGTTTACAAGGCAGAAAGTATGGTGATAACTCTAGTCTCTGATTGGAAGTGACCACTTCTGTCATCTTCTACTCTTGCCTCTCAGTCACGAGTGTGTGTGTGTGTGTGTGTGGTGTGTATGTTTAGAACTCCTCCGATTATAAATTACCTCAACACTCGAATGCTTGGTTTGTGTGTGCATGGTATTTCTCTATGTGTGCTTGGTAAGGCATGTGTGCATGGCGACTTGAAATTGTATGTACCCCAGAAAATCTTGTTTTTAAAGGTAATCTATTCCTGTGGCTGTGAACTGATTGCAAGTAGAACCTTTTGATGAGGCTCCTTCAATTAAGGAGTTCCCCGGGATGGGTAGTAGTCCTCATTAGAGTCCTTGAAAAGAGAATGAAGTTCAGACAAAGAGAGAGAAAGCCATGACAGCAAGAACCTGAAAGCAACAAAATCTGGAAGAGAAGAGAGAAACCAGCTGCCATGTACCTTCCATGTAGCACCAAAAGCTGGTTTCTGGGAAGAAAGCATCTCCTTGAGGATGCCTTGATTTGGACATTTTTCTCAGCCTCAAAACTGTAAGCTAATAAATCCCCATTGTGTCGCTAACCCATTTCATGATCTCTGCATTCAGCAGCCTAGGAAACTAAAAATGTGCATGCGTGTGCCAAAGATGTGTGTATAATACGTGTGTGGCATCAGGTGTGTTTGTGTGTGTGTTAAGGATACATTCAATTATACATAACTGGAAATCTGTGTGTGAGATATATTCAAATATAAATGACTTCATAACTTTTTAAATGTCTACATAATTTACTTCTTCCAGCTTGTCTTTCTACTTCTTGCTTCCTTCCTTCCTGCTGTGTGTTACCGCCCGTTCCCACCACCCGTCTCTCACTTTGAGGAATAAAAAATGGAACTACACCCACATTTAGCATTTGGAATCAGTCAGATTTTTCATTTGTCTTCATTTGTTTCTATCTATACTCTTCTGGGAACCTCAAATCTCAGACACGGATTTTTTTTTTTTGGCAGAATTTTATTTCTTTCTCTGCTTTTCACTTTTACTACAAATTCATTTATAAAAACCAGAATTTCATCCTGAGAGAATGTTTCAAAATACAGAGTGGTTATCCAGGAATCTTAACAAGATTAATACGTTAAAAAAGAATTACAGACTTCCAGGAAGCCAAGAAGGTGGTGTAAAATGCTCCAAAGTTCTGTTCTCCCACAGAATTTTTTTTCGGGGCGGCGGGGGGTGGGGGGAGCATAGTCCAGGAAACAAACCCGGGTCTCCCGCATGGAAGACAAGCATTCTGCCCCCACCCCCCAGAATTTTTGAAAGACTAGCAAAAACAGGCAAAGCCATTTCCTGAGACCTCTGGAAAAGTGAAAAGGTTGCAGTAACTGGATGACTGCCAAATCAAGAAAACACAAAAGTGGTAAGAGAAGTGCTGCGCTCCCTTGCTGACTCCTCTCCCACCCCATCCTGGTACAGTGTGGAGCTGACACTAACTATTGTTAAGATGCCAATTTTACCCAAAGCAATTTACAGACTCAACATAATCCAACCAAAATTCCGACACTCTTCTTTGCAGAAATGGAGACGCTAATCATTAAATTTATATGGAAGGGTAAGAGCCCTAAATAACCAAAGTCATTTTGAAAAAGAGGAACAAAGTTGGAGGATTCATACTTCCCAATTTTAAAACTTAGTGCTACAGTAATCAAAACAGTAATCAAAACTAGCCAATGACATATGGAGAGATGAGCAGGTCAATAGAATCAAATTGGGTTCAAAAACAAACCCTCAGATCTATATGCATTTGATTTTTTTAAAAAAAAAAGAGAGAGAAAAATACTACTTTACGAGGTAAAATAACCTCTAGGTATTAATAAGTTGCATTATTGCAATAAGAATTTCTTCTGTAAGAGTGCATTGTCTATTGGTCAAATTAATTTTGTGCATTTTATTTCTGTTTTCATTCTCTTAAAGCATATCAAGCATATATTTGGAAAGAACTGGGACATTTCTTGGGTCCGAATATAAGAAAATTGTATATCGTCAGTATGATGATGTCACATTCACAAATCAAACAGAAAGAAATGAGGAGGAAAAACATCTGGACATACTAGGTATTGAATCGGTTTCTCCGATCGGCTGGATTATAGGGTGGAATTTAGGGATTTTCTTCTCGTCCGCAGCCACTAGAGACTGTTGTACAGATTGAGGATAGATAGCCACTGTGACAGGGGGCAGTGCATGGAATTCTAACTCTAATTTGTTTGTTGAGAGGTGTTTTTACTGGGAAAAGAGCCATAATTCAAATATTATTTCATGGAAAAGAAAAAAAAAAAGGAAATATTACCTGACTTCTTGCCCTCAGAATCAAGAATTCTAGATTTGGAATGGACCTTAGAAATGCATCTAGGGATCATTTCAATGCAGCTAAAACAAAGCCCCAGGAACTCTAGTTTGGTGGGGAGGGGGGAGTCTCTTTGTTTAAATTAAGTATCGTCTCTCTTTTTCCATCCAAGAGTGAGAAGAATTACAACCCTTTCTTCCCCCTTTGACTGGTCAACCACAAGTCCTCCACAGGTGACATTTCCAGAAATCACACAGCATTTATGTATGCCCAAATCTTGTTTGAACCCTGACATATGTTCGCATATCAGAGGCTATTTTCTGGTCTGAGACCCTCACTGATGGACCAATGTGCTGATGGAGGAATTTTTACTCTTCTTGGCTATCATTGGTCCCCTGGTCTGGTCCCTTTGTGACCTCTGGAAGGAGATCCATGCTACCCAGTTACTGCTGCCTTCTTGTGGGCTCTAACTGGCTGGTTTTCTCTAGGATTCTGGCTGATTGCACCAACATAAATAACAAAATGTGACCCTTGTGATTCTAATAGCATTTATGCAAAAAGGAAAATTCTTTATGGAAAAGGAAAAATAAGCATAGGGTTTGGGAAGGTGGGCTTGCCGTGAGGAAGAGAGGGGCCCTGTCTCTAGCTAGCATCTAACATCTGCCAGGCATCTTCAAGATTCTGATTTTAGTCATTATAGCACAAGTTTGAGAAGGGTTCTTACTGCTTAAATCATCTTAAAGCCATCTTGGTTTCAGAATTTTTAGAGCCACCAATTCAATCTGCTTGCAAATACAGCATTTAAGACAAATTTTATATCTGTAGTTCTTGGCTTGGGATGGACGAGACAGAGAGTTAAAAGAAAGTTTTCAGTCTGTGGGGGAGAAAATCACCATTGGTCAACAAACAGGCCTTGCAGCTTCTCGCAATCCTTACTTAGCATTAAGGAGCCAGAGAATAAAACACTTTGATGAGAGTCAGGAGGGAAAATAAGTGATTTCATTTCTAAATTTGCAGGGTTGTATTTTCCTGGGCCTTAGCTGATGCCCATCAGGTGGAGCTTATAAAAACTCTAGATTATTTATATTTTTCCAGATAAAAATCAGCTTAAATTGTTTCATAATTCAACAGTGACCCACTTATTATATGTCTTTGTGTTTCACTTGGCTACATGTTAAGTAAAAGGATAAGAATAGATCACTATAAATCCTTGAGAAGACATAAATCACTGTAAATACTTGAGAAGACAGATGACTCCGCTTGTAATTATAATAAATAATAATTTTTATGTTCCCTAGGTCCGTTAATATTTGCTAAGCCTGGTCAAGTACTCCGAATTGTCTTTAAAAACAAAGGTACACGACCACATTCTATTCATGCTCACGGAGTGAAAACAAACTCTTCCACTGTTCTTCCAACTCAGCCAGGTAACTGCTTTGAGAAAAAGAAAAGCCCCACAGCTCTTCCACAGGACCATATTTCTTCCTTAAACATGGGTACAATTCCAGATGAGAGAGAGAGCAGTGGACCAGTAAGAAGAGCCAGAAGAGAGTTTGGAAGGAGAGTTCCTTTTGAAGTTAAATTGGCTTCCAGAATGGGGCACGATGGGCAAAACTGTGAAATGAGCATTTGGTCTGTAGGACCCACCTCCCCATTGTGTACAATTTCTCCTCTAGGGTTGCCCTCTCTCCTTTCTCTACACCCATCTAACTGACAGATATACTTAGGCTATGTTCAATCTCTCCAACTTAGGTGCTAACATAGGAGTTGAGTAAAAGTTGCGGTATGTGAGGAAGGGGGCAAGGAAGAGTTGAGACACTGAGGGGAATTGATGAGCCTCATGTATGAACGCTTCTTTGGCATCACCATGATATAGCTCAGAAGAAAATTAATATTGTCTTAATAAAATTGCCCAGGAAGCAAACTCTGAGAAGATTCACATGCAGATTTGGATAGTAATGTTCTAGGGATCAATGACTAAAGTAAGGAAGAGAAAGATGTAGGATTGGACAGAGGGAGAAGTCAAGCAAATATGCAGCCTCAATAGAAGTCTCAGCTAACCCTAGGAGAAGTTCTGAAGATAGGGTGACCCTCAGCATCCTGAACTGAGCAGAGAGAGTTGAGTCTTCATATCCCTGCACCAGTTATGGATAAGGGCTCGGACAAGGTGGCTTTCTTTAGGCAAGGTAGTGTCCCAAGGGATGTTGACACCTGGAGGAACATCAATTCCTTCATTCTTAAAGGGGGATGCAGGCATGGCATCAGAACACCCACTGTAGTTGCCCTCCAAAACAAGTAGTTTTGGGAAAGCATCAAGAGCCAAATTCAGGAAGGGAAGATTTGTGGGGCAGAAGTACTGAAAATAAACTTTGGTGGTGGGTGAAATATTCCCTTTTGTTTTTCAAAACGATCTTATGGCAGTATCAACAGGAAGCTCCTATCAATGAAGACTGCAGGTCACGTAGCATTCTGATGAGTCAGGAAAGGATCACATTACGTGCATTCTACGGTCCCTTCTGAGTATCTACTGTGTACCAGGCACTGTTCAGTGTTTTAGAAGGAAAAGGCTAGTCCTAAATTAAAGGTTAAAGATTAGCAAGACCGGAGATGGGGTTGATTGTGGAGGAAGAAGACCATGTCAGGAGTGCTTGGGAAAATGATTCTAAATCTCTAGAAGTGGAAGGTGTGTGGGGGGTGGGAGGGGGGTAGATAAAACACCTTTCCTGCAAGACTACAGGATTCAGGTTCTAGGGCTCGTGCAAACAGCTTTGGGGGTGGTGGATGGGGTGGCATGTGATCTATAGGTTAGAAGGAATAGAGCTGGGATTCAAAACAGGTCTGTCCCATTACTGGTCGTGACATTGACCTCCCCTGTGGCCAGGGCAAAGGAACGCCAGGGACTTCAGATGCACTATTTCATCTCACCCCTAAATCCCCAAGTTATGTATTTGAGGAAACTGAACCACAGAATATAAACACATTGACTAAAGATCACAAAGCTAGGAGCAGTAGAGGCAGAAGTGAAAACTAGGACTGTGCTGCCTAATACAGTTGCAGCCTTGGGGGTTGCTCATTGTCTGGTTCTCCATAAAGATGTATGATTTCAAAGACTCTAAATAGACTGTATTTATATATTTTAGGAGAAATCCAAACATATATCTGGCAGATCCCTGAAAGAACTGGCCCTACCTCAGAGGACTTTGAGTGCATTCCTTGGTTTTACTACTCCACTGTGGATGTGATTAAGGTAAACTTTAAATCAAATCACCTTTTTTTTTTTTTTTTTTTGCATGGGCAGGCACTGGGAATCGAACCCGGATCTCCGGCATGGCAGGCAAGAACTCTGCCTGCTGAGCCACCGTGACCTGCCCTCAAATCATAGTTTTAACCCAATCTTATAAGGAAAGAAGGGGAAGAAGGGACTTAGCTTTAAGAAAAAAAAAATCTTATTTCTATGTAAACTTTTTATTAAGTAACCTGAATTCAGCTCAGCTGCTAATCTTATACCGGTTTGCATTGTTTCAAAAGTAAAATAAATTATTAGGTTATGATTGCTTAGATTTATAATATTATCTACAATGTCAAAAAATTAGAAAATACATGTAACTATATAATAATATCTCATTCCTTGTTCCATTTGATAGGATTTGGGTTACAGCAAACAAACTGTGGGGTTTAAAATTCTATGAGAAATGAAAATGTATCATATTGTATATATTTTTAAAACTCTTGACTCTGGAGTCTAAATTTATTTGCTTTCCAAAAAAAAAAAGAGTTCCCTTCTTTGAACTTACTTATCTTGGCCCACTCTCTTCCTGGAATAAGAATCTACACAGAGATTCAACTTAAAATGAGTATAAACAAACAAAGGCTCCCACTGAAAGCTGCATGGCTGGGGTGGGGGTGCAGAGGCGTAAGGAGGGGCAAAGGGAACTGAGTCCTTTAGACTTCTCTGCCAACCAACTCCAATGCCAGAGAATTCCAATTAAAATCGAAATTCTGCTGTTAAATGAAAATTTCAAACATAGAGCTAAATCCAACGAAGAAAATGTCTAAAGTCCCCTTGTTAGGCACGGAGTCATTAAGGAATCTACACAGGACAGCGAGTTAAAGCTTCACAGATTGATCGAAGACAGAAAAAGCAGAGAGAAAGCAGGAGGCGGGAGCCAGCGAAAGGAAAGAAACATGGCTCTCCCTCTTTGTTCTGGGAGCTGTGTCTGAAAGGGGAAGTGAAGCCGGGAGGGGAGGGTGCCGACTGGTGTTGTGTTGTCCCTTGATAGGATGGGAGCGTGTTAACTGAGGGTGTGATCGATTGCTGAGGTGTTTGTGCACTGCTCTCCTTCGACGTCCAGCTGCATGGATCAGCAGGCTGGAGTGCTGGTAGGGGAGGGTGATATCAGCAGAAACGGATTATGACCATATTTCTAGTTATTTGGGTATCTGCCATCTGGAGGATACAGCACCAGCCGGTATCTCTGGACCTGTCAAGGAAGCTGAGCCCGGCGGGGAGCAGGCGCCTGAGGGGTCCCTGAATCAAGAGTTCCTTTTGCTCTTAAAATTCTTTTTCTGAGACCTAACACCCGTCTCAGGAGTTTGTTGTACTCTTTAGATTTTGATTCTAACGCGAGAGATGGTGGTGTTTCTTCAATCAAGGATTTAGCCTGACATGCACTTTGCTACTTACTTTCACCCTCAGAAACGTGAGGCCCTGACCTCACTAAAATTAAAACTTGGGGTGCACGGGTGGTTCAGTGGTAGAATGCCCGCCTTCCATGAGGGAGACCCGGGTTCCATTCCCGGACCATGCATCCCCACCCCACCCCACCCCACCAGCACACACTAAAAAATCGAAAAAGAAAACTTGCTCACAATCCTCTTATTGTTTGGGAGACCTGGTGGTGACGGGTGCAGCTGATCCTCTCATTTCGCCTCTTCAGGATCTCAACAGTGGGCTGATAGGGCCTCTGGTGGTGTGTCGCAACCACACCAAGCCCAGCTTGGTCCATCGCGTCATCCTCTTCATGATTTTCGATGAGAACAGATCCTGGTACTTTGAAGAAAACATCAAAACCTATTCTCGTGACCCAAACAACGTTAACAGGAAAGACCCAGAGTTTAACCTCAGCAACCAAATGCACGGTAACGTCCACCAGCTGGGTCCCCCCACGTGCACCAGCTGCGTCCCCCCACGTGCACCAGCTGCGTCCCCCCACGTGCACCAGCTGCGTCCCCCCACGTCCACCAGCTGCGTCCCCCCACGTGAACCAGCTGCGTCCCCCCACGTGCACCAGCTGCGTCCCCCCACGTCCACCAGCTGCGTCCCCCCACGTGCACCAGCTGCGTCCCCCCACGTCCACCAGCTGTGTCCCCCACGGAGGCCCGGTGGGGTTGCTCCACCCAAAAGGAACAGATGCAGGCTCACATCTGAGTGGTTTGTCACAGCTCATAGAAAGTGACCACATGTTCACAGAGCCGCGGTCTAGAACACCAGACCAGGGGTTGGCAAACGTTTTTCTGTAAGGGGCTGGAGGCTAAAGGTTATGGGCACGTGGGTCACACGTCTCTGAGAGAAGCATGCTCCACCTTGTCATTTAGCACAAAAGCCACCATTGATAATATGTAAACAAATGAACATAGTTGTGAGCCAGAATACTGCATTTATGGACCCTGAAATTTGTATATCCTATAATTCTCACGTGTCATGAAACAGTGTTTTTTTTTTTTTTTTTTTTTTATGTGAACACCATTCCCAGTGCATGGTCCATAAGAAAGCAGACCTGGGGCTGGATTTTGCCTTCACAGGCTGTGGACCACTGGCTTAGAACAGCAAGGGAAATTCCAAAGACTTCTAGAAGCCTGCTGGATCGTAAAACCAATCTCAGTGTCATTTCCCGAAGGCCTTACCAGACACTTGTCTAATATTTTACATGGATGAACATGGGGAAGAGAGGAGCTCCAGGCAAACCAGAGAGTACATGGTCGCACCTACCCTTCTCACCAAAGACCCTCATGGGTGGAATTTTTAAAGCCCTGTGCTTGTCAAATGAAGTTCTTTCATAGGTCCATTGTGATTAGGTCCATCTAGTTCGGGACCTCCCCCCATCTAGAAACACAGTGATAAATAACCCAATTACTCAAAAAAAAAAAAAAAAAAAAAAACACGGGTAGTTCGGGGATAGAATGCTTGCCTGCCATGCGGGAGACCCGGGTCCGAGTCCCTGACCATGCACCTAAAAACGAACAAACAAACAAAAAAACACACAAGCAATCTCGTTTCATCAGATCACACCCAATCAAACTTCTGACCCTAACCTTTCCCACAGAGGTAGCTCAGAGACATGACTAGGGAAGGAATCTCTAATGAAGGCAAATCCATATATGGCAATTGTCAACTTTTTTTTCTTGAAGTAATGGAGATAAATTTAATATTAATGCAAGGGCTGCATCGATTCTATCAATAGTCTTTTTTTTTTTTGCATGGGCAGGCACCAGGAATCGAACCCGGTTCTCTGGCATCGATAGTCTTTTAATGAGTATTTGAGGAAGTCTAGGAATCTACCTAGTAGAAAAGGAGGGGAATGGCATTCCAGGAAAATGGAAGAACATGAGCTAAGTCACACAGCACCTGGAAAGGAAAGACCAACAGAACTGTAGACCACCTTCTAACATCCTGTTAAGATTTTAGACTTGATCGAAGTCAGCGTCTCATGGCCTTAATGCTATTGACACTTCGGATCTGATAACACCTTGTTGTCGGGGCTGGGCTGGGTTGGGCATCTCTGGCCTCTACCCACTAAGTGATGGTAGCATCCTCCCCCATCTTCCCAATTTGTGACAACCAAAAATGTCTCCAGGCATTGCTGGATGTCCCTAGGTGCGCAAAATCACCCCAGTTGAGAACCACAGTGCTAAAAGAATCACGGGAACTGAGCTAGGGGATGACAGGAACAGATGGGCATTTTAGGAACAACCCGGCAGTCTTCTGGGCACTTGGTACTCAAAGGATGGTCCATGAAGTGAAGTACCAGTATCACTTGGGAGCTTGTTAGAAATGCATACCTACTAAATCAAAATCTGCATTTGCCGAAGGCTCCCAGGTCATGCACAGTAAAGTCTGAGAAGCAGTGGGCTACAGCAGTGTCTCCTACCTTTTCCTTTTACACCCCTCCATCAGCTAAAAGTGTTAAGAGCACATACCTGCATGGATACATAGATATACAGTTATACATCATATACTTGCAGTACTGTACTAATGCATTTTTAAAGATCCACAAAAAATACAAAAGTGAAAATGGGCATATATATATATATAATTTTAATATTTTCTCCCTATTACCTTTGGGGAGTATGTACACCTTTGGAGACCACACGTGTAGAGGATTAGAGAGGAAGAGGGAGACAAGATAACAAGCCTGGAACTCAGGTAAATGACTATTCCAGGCATACAAGTAACAGATAAAAGTCTAACATAGAGCAGGTTTATGGGAATATATTCTCCTAATATTCTGAATCTCTAGTGGCAATTTACTATATATACATTTTATATATGGAGACACATTTTAATAGTCACACCACTAAATTAAGTGTCCTTAGTTGTGAAACATTCAAGTCCAACCAGACTATATTAAAGCAATGCTGATGCCTCATTTCCTCAGGCAAGTAAAACTCTAGAATTATGCACAACCATGAATGGATGGCTTCATCTTATTTAACGACTTCCTCAGCCTTCCTTATTGTCCTAAAAACATCCATGATACTTTCTATAAGATGATCAACCACAACAACAAAATGACCCTACAGTATTTCAAATCTTTATTAAATATAACAAACAATAAACTCTGTTTTTTGAAGCCATTAACGGAAGAATGTTTGGAGAGAACCAAGGGCTGACGGTCCACGTTGGGGATGAAGTGAATTGGTACCTGATTAGCATAGGAAGTGAACTTGACCTGCACTTGATTCATTTTCATGGCCACAGCTTTCAATACAAGGTAAGAGCCTCGGTAACTCGGTTTAATTACTGTGATGTCTCGTAAACCAATTATTGGGGTAAAATGGCCAGATCACATGACCGGAGAGGAAGTGATCAAGCCAGAGCTGAGAGGTTCGATACATGCACAAATAAATAATTACACACTCAGCTCTTTATACCCCATGGATATTGGATAACTGTGAATGAAGTGCATTTTTCAATCTAACCTGATGTTGTTTGATATGTAAATAAGACTTTTATAATCATCTTTAAATTCACTCTTTCCAAGCTTTTTAAAAAAATTTAAAACCCTCAATAATGTAAAAGAAAAATACCTTGAGCATTCATATAGATTGCCACATCTGCAATGTGGCAATTGAATATTTTTTCTGACCCAATTGAAAATAAATTGCAAAGTCACAATTCCTTGCCCCTAAACCCTAAAGCGTGTGTATCCTAAAATTAAGAACAGTTTCCACCCCAAACACAATAACATTATCACACCCCCAAAAAACAATATTAATATAACATAGTTCACAATTGACCCCAATTATTCTGTAAAATTTACATATGTAGTTATAAAATTATAGGCACATTAAATTCAGGATCTAATCAATGTTCATTCATTATAATATTTGGTTGCCACAGTCATTTCTTTCCTAAAATCAGAAGAGTACCTCTGCCTTTTTTCCTCCCTTGGTCTTTTATGACATTTTTGAAGAGTTCAAATCGTTGTTTTATAGAATATTTCATATTCTGTATTGATCTGTCTCCTGATTTTGTTTTTTTACAAATTTTGTTCTACAACAATTTTTCACCTAATAGTTTTTAAAAAGCATCCATTGATGATTTTTGCCAGAACCAGTTTTCACAATGAGGTTTACAAAGTGTTAACTTCCCAATTCTGTCATTTCTTCAACATTCGTTGTAAAATAGAAATTTGGGACTAGGTGTCAACTGGCTTCATGGAAACTTTATCGTTTTTATTTTCATCTTTTTTTCTATTTTACATATTTTTAGTTTCTTCACATCTTCTGTCTGAATTGTTTCTTCTCATCCCACTGGTCATACTCCATCACAATTTTTTTTTTTTACTGACCACTTTTGACTGGCCATTTCTCTAATGTATAATGAGTATGTTAAATTGTATACTTCCTCTTTCAGTCTCCAAGTTGGTAACATTTATTTACTTAAGCAGTATTTTCTTTATTTCCTCATCTTAATCTTTATATAAATGCATGATTTAGAACCAATTATATTCTATGCATTTGGTACTTCAGATATTTTATCCAATCACTTGGCATTAGTATAGTCCATCTTTTCCACATTGTCAAAAATTTCACATAAAGCTTTCCCATATTCTAGATGAACAATGCTCACAGCTTCTCTCATGCACAGAGGTGTATTATAGAAATAAATGAGTGTGCATGAGTTGATTTGCACAAATCCTTTTTGGTATTCTGCTTTCTTTCCCAGCCTTTAATGAACAAATTCATTTCCCTCAAACTCTTTTACTTTTGTTTTAAAAAGAATTTTTGTTATTAAAAATGGTATATCATAAAATGGACAGAATAATATAATGAATTCCCATTGGTGTTTCCTAGAAGAGCACCTCTGCCAGCAATCATAACCTCTCTACACTTCCATTTGTCTACTCACTCCCTGGATTTTTGAAGCAGAAGCCTAGAAACAAGATTGTTATTAAGTTAATAACTGTCTGTATTAAAATCACTAAAAAATTGGAGCAAAAAGAGAGACTTAAAATCTGGATATAGAGATCTAGATTGTAGTTAACATTATTGAATATAATAGATCATTTCAGCACGGCAAGTACCTGTAATATGCCTAGAACCATGCCAAATGTTGTGCAGAGCCAAAAGGAAATGCAAGATTTATCTTTCAGAAGATACTGTTACATAAAGGATTATATTACGAGGTTCCAAATCATATGGAGTTTATGGTAACATTTCTATAATGGTGACTATAGCTAACCTCTCTTAAGTACTTCTTATGTGCCAGACCCTATGCTTAGTACTTTGCATTGAATTTCTCATGGACTCCTCACAACTTCCCTATGAGATGGGCACTATGTTATCACCATTTTGCAGGGTAGTGAAATGAAGAATTAGCAAAACGAAGCACTTCTCTACAGTTGCACCATAAAGAAGTTGTAAAACAAGGACTTGTATACTAGCTCCCACTCCAAAGCCTGAACTCTTAACCACTTCACAAAACTGTCTCCCTTAAGAATGAGCTCTCTTATTCCACAGAGGTGCCTAATACCAACTCCCAACTCTAGCCACGTGCTCTAAACCCATCTCATCTGGTTCGAATCTCAGCTAGCAGGTGATCTCATCTAGTCCCCTCACCCCCACCCCACCCCCAGAGGCAGAATATAATCACTCCAGCATTAATGCAGCTACTGGGCTTTATTCCTTGGAACTTCTGAGGGACACTGGAGTGGGCCCACTGGTCCTACTAACCTAGTCCTGGGACAAGCCAGCCAGTCACAGCCTGTTCCCTGAGGCCATGGTCTTCCTTGGAGTCAAGGCTGCAGGGACATATTGGGCATTTACCTGTGCTTTGGGCACTATTGATCTGCATTAAAGATGTTTTCGTAGAGTTCTCTATATTTTCTGACATCTTAGAAGTGTGTTCTATGTACATGTATCTTTTTCCCCTCAGGGGAAAAATGAATCTTCCTAAATAACAATGGTTTAAGCCACCACTCTAGATCCAGAGGGAAATGTGGCATCAACCTATGCTCCTCTATACTCTCCAGTATTTCCAGGGTGTCTCAAGGTCCTAAATTTCTTCTGGTCACCCACAACTCTAATTTCCTGCTTCTGCGCGTCTCTCTTGCCTCTCACCTCCTGAAGCTAGAAGGGTCTCCATGCAGTTCCAAAAATGGAACTCACCCCATTTCCTTCAACTCACCTATGCAACCATAATGGCCAGTGTGAATCATGGATTTCAGCGAAAGTCTTGAGATAAAATGAGAGCTTTTCCTGCAGCACCGTGCAGTTCAGATACATAGCATTTAACATTAGATGCCCCATGTTCTTAATTATCCTTCCACTACACCCATCGCTGAGAACTTCTGACTCTCTCCCTTTACCCTCACTTGTTTCTCCAGAGTCCTTCTAGAGACTTTCCTGACATCTTTTGTCCCCTCGAATTAATCTGAACCCCTTCTTGAGCTGCAACCCCAGACCCTGCTTCGTGCAAACACCTCTCATTTTATTATGCAGAGCAATTCATTGCCCTCCTACTCTCCTGTTAATACATCTGTGCCAGGCCCTGGGGCTTCTTCTTTCAAACTCAAAGTAGGCTATATGGGCTCTTTCCTAAACAGCATGCTTTCAATTTAGGGGAGAGATTAGGCATGAGGTGCCCTAATCACTGTGCCCCAGAAGGCAGATGTGACTGCAAGTGCCTGCACATCTAAATAGTGGGTTTTCTGCCTCCCTCTTCCTTAACTGGGGATTTCCTGATTTAGCTGCATCTTGAGAAGTGAGCAACCTCCTACCACGGACATCCCAATTAGAAATATTTCAGTTAGAACCTTTGAGATTTTTATAACCAGACGTTCTCTGAAATCAAGAGCACCCTTGAATTCAGGGTTGGGCTGGATGAGATGCTGGAAAGGTCTCTCACACCTCCCCCGGGGACCTTTTTAGAATGAGATGTCTTCCTTGCAGCCTGTTTATGGCGAAAACACTGCAATGTTCTGGTACTTACTACTTCTCCAAACTTTCGATTGTACTCGAAGGAGATTTTTAAAGAACAGCTGCAATGATTGGCTACCGCTGTAATCTTTGTAGTTGTGATTTAACCAAGTATATTAGAATTGGGGAATTATTGTAGATGGCACTATGTTTACGCGGCTATACCTTCTCTAAGTCACTAATGATATTTCCTCTCCTTGTTGAGGATTCGGGAATATATCGCTCTGATGATTACTCCCTCCCCCCTGGAGTCTATCAAACTGTAAAAATGTTCCCAAGAGATGTTGGAATCTGGTTATTTCATTGCCACGTTAGCGTTCACATCACAGCTGGAATGGAAAGCACTTACACAGTCCTTCCAAGAAAAGGTAAGAGCATTTAGCTGAATCAATTAGAAGCGACAGTATTTAAACAAATACATTGTTTTTTAAGACAGTCTTGTTCGTTGAACAGTTACATGATGTGGCCCACCACGCATTCATTCAAAGATTACTATTTAGATATGAACAGGATACTATGGCTTTATTTTCTTGATTAAACTTAGGTAACTGTTCCCTATCTGATAAAACATAGTCTGTAGTTAAATTAATTTGCCAGTCTAGGGTTAGATGAATTTTCCAGATTCATTTAGTATCTGTCTGAGGAATTTGAATAGACAATTCACAGAACATGAAATACAAGTAGGTGGCTTTAGAATCTATAAAAAATATCTAGCCTCAAGAATAAGATAACTTTTGGGGGGAAGAAGTTATAAATTTGGCAAAGATACCTATTTTGGATGATAGGATCAATAACAGTTGTGGTGAGATGAGTATGTGGATGCAATTTGGAAAAATTTTAACTAGTTGCACAGCTCTTGAAAGAACCTAAATAAGAAGCCTAAAATTTTGAGTCAGTAGTTATACCTGACCATTGATCTCAGAAAATTATCAACAATGCAGAAAAAGATTTATCACAACATTATCTTATGCTGGTGAAAAACTAAAAACAAGCTAAATGATCTACTGTAAGTTTTGCTACAATAATAATGGGATTCCCTAACTTTAAAATCATGTCTTAAAAGTGTTTTAATGGGAAAATGCTTATAATACAATACTGAGTGATTAAAAATAAGTGTTCTGCAAAATAGTATATGAAATAGCATCCAGATTCACAGATATCTGAAGACTGAACATAATTGTACTAAAATGTTAAGAGTGATTCTCTCTGGGTGATGAAATCATGAGTTTTATTTTCTTCTTATGCTTTTCTCTTTTTCCAAGGTTTCTGTAAAGTTTAAATTACTTTTAAAATCAGAAAAATAGTTAAAAATATGTACATCATACACTATTTTAAAATGTGTTGTGCAGCTAACAAGTAGCATGGAGACTTTCTCTGGGGCAGCTTGTGGGACTGCAGGAGCAGGGCAGCTGAAGTAGGAGGAAGCAGGGGCATTATGGGTGGTTCCTCAGAATCCTGTCTGTACATAAGGTCTGTACTTATATAAACAAAACTCATGGGATGCAAGGGTAGTTCAGCAGTAGAATTCTCGCCTGCCATGTGGGAGACCGTAGTTCAATTCCTAGCCCATAAACTTCCCAAACAAACAAGCAAGCAAATGAAAAACGAAACAAACAAAAATTCAGCAAAATGGTGCTGCAATAAGTGGATACTCACATGGAAAAAAAAAAAATGAAATGTGACCTCTGCTATACAACACACCAAAAAATCTAAACTAAACAAAACTCATTAACCCAGAATATGATTTTTACCTATGACATCCTGTTACTATAAATAGTGATATCATTACTAATACAGTTATTATACATATAACCCTTATTCCTACAATCGTTCATGTACATTCTTACAAAAAGAGATTGTCCAGGAAGAAAATCCACCATTTACTATATTGCTTCTTTGAGAAACTAGATTTTGCATTTCAAATGACATAAAGCTCAAACTTGGTTGGGCGTACAGGTCATTTGATCACATGGGAAGGTGACAACAATTTTTTTTTTTTTATTAATTAACGGAAAAAAAGAAATTGACCCAACATTTAGAAATCATACCATTCTACATATGCAATCAGTAATTCTTAACATCATCACATAGATGCATGATCATCGTTTCTTAGTACATTTCCATCGGTTTAGAAGAACTAGCAACACAACCGAAAAAGATATAGAATGTTAATATAGAGAAAAAAATAAAAGTAATAATAGTAAAAACAAAACAAAACAAAACAAAACAAAACAAAAAACCTATAGCTCGGATGCAGCTTCATTCAGTGTTTTAACATGATTACTTTACAATTAGGTATTATTGTGCTGTCCATTTTTGAGTTTTTGTATCTAGTCCTGTTGCACAGTCTGTATCCCAACAGCTCCAATTACCCATTATCTGACCCTGTTTCTAACTCCTGCTGGACTCTGTTACCAATGACATATTCCAAGTTTATTCTCGAATGTCAATTCACATCATTGGGACCATACAGTATTTGTCCTTTAGTTTTTGGCTAGACTCACTCAGCATAATGTTCTCTAGGTCCATCCATGTTATTACATGCTTCAAAAGTTTATCCTGTCTTAAAGCTGCATAATATTCCATCGTATGTATATACCACAGTTTGTTTAGCCACTCGTCTGTTGATGGACATTTTGGCTGTTTCCATCTCTTTGCAATTGTAAATGATGCTGCTATAAACATTGGTGTGCAAATGTCCATTTGAGTTTTTGCCCTTAATTCCTTTGAGTAGATTCCCAGCAATGGTATTGCTGGGTCGTATGGCAATTCTATATTCAGCTTTTTGAGGAACCGCCAAACTGCCTTCCACAGTGATTGCACCCTTTGACATTCCCACCAACAGTGGATAAGTGTGCCTCTTTCACCGCATCCTCTCCAGCACTTGTCATTTTCTGTTTTGTTGATAATGGCCATTCTGGTGGGTGTGAGATGATATCTCATTGTGGTTTTGATTTGCATTTCTCTAATGGCCAGGGACATTGAGCATCTCTTCATGTGCCTTTGGCCATTTGTATTTCCTCTTCTGAGAGGTGTCTGTTCAAGTCTTTTTCCCATTTTGTAATTGGGTTGGCTGTCTTTTTGTTGTTGAGTTGAACAATCTCTTTATAAATTCTGGATACTAGACCTTTATCTGATATGTCATTTCCAAATATTGTCTCCCATTGTGTAGGCTGTCTTTCTACTTTCTTGATAAAGTTCTTTGATGCACAAAAGTGTTTAATTTTGAGGAGCTCCCATTTATTTATTTCCTTCTTCAGTGCTCTTGCTTTAGGTTTAAGGTCCATAAAACCGCCTCCAATTGTAAGTTTCATAAGATATCTCCCTACATTTTCCTCTAACTGTTTTATGGTCTTAGACCTAATGTTTAGATCTTTGATCCATTTTGAGTTAACTTTTGTATAGGGTGTGAGATATGGGTCTTCTTTCATTCTTTTGCATATGGATATCCAATTCTCTAGGCACCATTTATTGAAGAGACTGTTCTGTCCCAGGTGAGTTGGCTTGACTGCCTTATCAAAGACCAAATGTCCATAGATGAGAGGGTCTATATCTGAGCACTCTATTCGATTCCATTGGTCGATATATCTATCTTTATGCCAATACCATGCTGTTTTGACCACTGTGGCTTCATAATATGCCTTAAAGTCAGGCAGTGCAAGACCTCCAGCTTCGTTTTTTTTCCTCAAGATGTTTTTAGCAATTCGGGGCACCCTGCCCTTCCAGATAAATTTGCTTATTGATCTTTCTATTTCTGAAAAATAAGTTGTTGGGATTTTTATTGGTATTGCATTGAATCTGTAAATCAATTTAGGTAGGATTGACATCTTAACTATATTTAGTCTTCCAATCCATGAACATGGTATGCCCTTCCATCTATTTAGGTCTTCTGTGGTTTCTTTTAGCAGTTTTTTGTAGTTTTCTTTATATAGGTTTTTTGTCTCTTTAGTTAAATTTATTCCTAGGTATTTTATTCTTTTAGTTGCAATTGTAAATGGGATTCGTTTCTTGATTTCCCCCTCAGCTTGTTCATTGCTAGTGTATAGAAATGCTACAAATTTTTGAATGTTGATCTTGTAACCTGCTACTTTGCTGTACTCATTTATTAGCTCTAGTAATTTTGTTGTGGATTTTTCCGGGTTTTCGACGTATAGTATCATATCGTCTGCAAATAGTGATAGTTTTACTTCTTCCTTTCCAATTTTGATGCCTTGTATTTCTTTTTCTTGTCTAATTGCTCTGGCTAGAACCTCCAACACAATGTTGAATAATAGTGGTGATAGTGGGGCGGGCCGCGGTGGCTCAGCGGGCAAGAGTGCTTGCCTGCCGTGCCGGAGGACCCCGGTTCGATTCCCGGCCCCAGCCCATGTAAAAAACAAACAAACAAACAAAATATAATAAAACAAGAAAATGTTTAAAAATGTTTCCCTTTCTTCCTCCCTTCCTTCCTTCCATCCTTCCTTCCTTCTCTGTCTTTCCTTCCTTTCCTCCCTTTCTCTTTAAAAAAAAAAAAAAAAAATAGTGGTGATAGTGGACATCCTTGTCTTGTTCCTGATCTTAGGGGGAAAGTTTTCAATTTTTCCCCATTGAGGATGATATTAGCTGTGGGTTTTTCATATATTCCCTCTATCATTTTAAGGAAGTTCCCTTGTATTCCTATCTTTGAAGTGTTTTCAACAGGAAAGGATGTTGAATCTTGTCAAATGCCTTCTCTACATCAATTGAGATGATCATGTGATTTTTCTGCTTTGATTTGTTGATATGGTGTATTACATTAATTGATTTTCTTATGTTGAACCATCCTTGCATACCTGGGATGAATCCTACTTGGTCATGATGTATAATTCTTTTAATGTGTTGTTGGATACGATTTGCTAGAATTTTATTGAGGATTTTTGCATCTATATTCATTAGAGAGATTGTCCTGTAGTTTTCTTTTTTTGTAATATCTTTGCCTGGTTTTGGTATGAGGGTGATGTTGGCTTCATAGAATGAATTAGGTAGTTTTCCCTCCGCTTCGATTTTTTTGAAGAGTTTGAGGAGAGTTGGTACTAATTCTTTCTGGAATGTTTGATAGAATTCACATGTGAAGCCGTCTGGTCCTGGACTTTTCTTTTTAGGAAGCTTTTGAATGACTAATTCAATTTCTTTACTTGTGATTGGTTTGTTGAGGTCATCTATGTCTTCTTGAGTCAAAGTTGGTTGTTCATATCTTTCCAGGAAGCCGTCCATTTCATCTAAATTGTTGTATTTATTAGCATAAAGTTGTTCATAGTATCCTGTTATTACCTCCTTGATTTCTGTGAGGTCAGTAGTTATGTCTCCTCTTCCATTTCTGATCTTATTTATTTGCATCCTCTCTCTTCTTCTTTTTGTCAATCTTGCTAAGGGCCCATCAGTCTTATTGATTTTCTCATAGAACCAACTTCTGGTCTTATTCATTTTCTCTATTGTTTTCATGTTCTCAATTTCATTTATTTCTGCTCTAATCTTTGTTATTTCTTTCCTTTTGTTTGCTTTGGGATTAGTTTGCTGTTCTTTCCCAGTTCTTCCAAGTGGACAGTTAATTCCTGAATTTTTGCCCTTTCTTCTTTTCTGATATAGGCATTTAGGGCAATAAATTTCCCTCTTAGCACTGCCTTTGCTGCGTCCCATAAGTTTTGAAATGTTGTGTTTTCATTTTCATTCGCCTCGAGGTATTTGCTAATTTCTCTAGCAATTTCCTCTTTGACCCAGTTGTTGTTTAAGAGTGTGTTGTTGAGCCTCCACATATTTGTGAATTTTCTGGCACTCTGCCTATTATTGATTTCCAACTTCATTCCTTTATGATCCAAGAAAGTGTTGTGTATGATTTCAATCTTTTTAAATTTGTTAAGACTTGCTTTGTGACCCAGCATATGGTCTATCTTTGAGAATGATCCATGAGCACTTGAGAAAAAGGTGTATCCTGCTGTTGTGGGATGTAATGTCCTATAAATGTCTGTTAAGTCTAGCTCATTTATAGTAATATTCAGATTCTCTATTTCTTTATTGATCCTCTGTCTAGATGTTCTGTCCATTGATGAGAGTGGTGAATTGAAGTCCCCAACTATTATGGTATATGAGTCTATTTCCCTTTTCAGTGTTTGCAGTGTATTCCTCACGTATTTTGGGGCATTCTGGTTCGGTGCGTAAATATTTATGATTGTTATGTCTTCTTGTTTAATTGTTCCTTTTATTAGTATATAATGTCCTTCTTTGTCTCTTTTAACTCTTTTACATTTGAAGTCTAATTTGTTGGATATTAGTATAGCCACTCCTGCTCTTCTCTGGTTGTTATTTGCATGAAATATCTTTTCTCAACCTTTCACTTTCAACCTATGTTTATCTTTGGGTCTAAGATGTGTTTCCTGTAGACAGCATATAGAAGGATCCTGTTTTTTAATCCATTCTGCCAATCTATGTCTTTTGATTGGGGAATTCAGTCCATTAACATTTAGTGTTATTACTGTTTGGATAATATTTTCCTCTAACACTTTGCCTTTTGTATTATATATATCATATCTGATTTTCCTTCTTTCTATACTCTTCTCCATACCTCTCTCTTCTGTCTTTTTGTATCTGACTCTAGTGCTCCCTTTAGTATTTCTTGCAGAGCTGGTCTCTTGGTCACAAATTCTCTCAGTGACTTTTTGTCTATAAATGTTTTAATTTCTCCCTCATTTTTGAAGGATAATTTTGCTGGATATAGGAGTCTTGGTTGGCAGTTTTTCTCTTTTAGTAATTTAAATATATCATCCCACTGTCTTCTAGCTTCCATGGTTTCTGCTGAGAAATCTACACATAGTCTTATTGGGTTTCCCTTGTATGTGATGGATTGTTTTTCTCTTGCTGCTTACAAGATCCTCTCTTTCTCTTTGACCTCTGACATTCTAACTAGTAAGTGTCTTGGAGAACGCCTATTTGGGTCTAATCTCTTTGGGGTGTGCTGCACTTCTTGGATTTGTAATTTTAGGTCTTTCATAAGAGTTGGGAAATTTTCAGTGATAATTTCTTCCATGAGTTTTTCTCCTCCTTTTCCCTTCTCTTCTCCTTCTGGGACACCCACAACACGTATATTTGTGCGGTTCATGTTGTCCTTGAGTTCCCTGATACCCTGTTCAAATTTTTCCATTCTTTTCCTGATAGTTTCTGTTTCTGTTTCTTTTTGGAATTCAGATGTTCCATCCTCCAAATTGCTAATTCTATCTTCTGTCTCTTTAAATCTATCATTGTAGGTATCCATTGTTTTTTCCATCTTTTCTACTTTATCCTTCTCTTCCATAAGTTCTGTGATTTGTTTTTTCAGTTTTTCTATTTCTTCTTTTTGTTCAGCTCATGTCTTCTTCATGTCCTCCCTCAATTTATCGATTTCATTTTTGAAGAGGTTTTCCATTTCTGTTCATATATTCAGCATTAGTTGTCTCAGCTCTTGTATCTCATTTGAACTATTTGTTCCTTTGACTGGGCCATGTTCTCAATCTTCTGAGCGTGGACCGTTGTCTTCTGCTGCTGGCGTCTGGGCATTTAGATTTCCCTGGGTGTCGGACCCAACAAGGTTGTAAGATTTTTCTGTGAAATCTCTGGGTTCTGTTTTTCTTATCCTGCCCAGTAGGTGGCGCTCGTGGCACACGTTTGTCTCACGTGTTTGGAAGGGATCCCCCCACTCACTGTTCTCCGCGGCCTGGGGATTTCTGATCCAAATCTCTCAGTTGGTTCAGGGGGCCGCGCGTGGTGGGGGCGTCAGCCACCGTGGCTTGAGGGGACCCTGTGGCTCCTTTATTGATTTCCCTATTGGTGCCGGCCGCAGCAGGCCCGGGGAATTCGTCACCGGACCAGAAAGCCGCCCGCGGAGGGGGGCCACCGCGGCTTGGGTAGCCCTCTGATCCGAGACTCGTAGCCAGACCAGGAAGCTGCCCGCAAAAGAGGGGCGCCAGCCACTGTGGCTTGGGAAACTTGCCTCTCCGAGACTCTCAGCCGGCCCGGGAAGGAGGGAAGGTGTAGCTCCGACCGCCGCAGCTGCCGCTGCTTGGGAAATCGCGTGCCGCTCGGGGATCTCACCGCAGCCGAGTCTCGCAGTCAGACTAGCCAGTCCAGACTGGGGTATGCTGTGTGTCCATTCCCTGCCGTAGCCCCGGGAGCTGTTCTGCACTGTTTCTGTTCACCTAGTAGTTTCTCTGGAAGAGGAACTAAGACGTGCGTACCTTACTAAGCCGCCATCTTGGCCTATATCACCGGTGACAACAATTTTATTAACTTGCCATCAATTTAATAAGTGAACTTTTTGTGACAAAAGCATGGTAGTCATTTTAAGGATGTTCTTAAGACTTAAGGTTTACACGTTTATCTTTAAATGTATGTAACCATTTAAATTTAATGTTCTAGTTTAGAACTGCATGTTATTATATAATAATGCTATTTTTTTTTAAACTTTCTTTGATATAGCAGAACTATCTCCCCGATATGATGTTAACAAGCCCATGAGCAGAGCTAAAGCCGACAAAGAAGAAAAACTCCAAGAAGGGGCTCAATAAAGATTTTCATGATAATGTAGCAGAAAAACTAGTTTTAAATTAAAGTTTTCTGCATAAATCTTGTGTGTGAGCTGTGTAAACTGTGACACTGCAGTGATATAACAAACCGTTCAACAAATGGCAGTGGAAGTAGGCAACAGGGATACAGAGCAAATGCAAGCTGAAATCTAGTTCAATTAGAAAAAGAGCCCCACAATCCAAGACTTTACCCTGAACTGCAGCATTTAGATTTAAAAATTAAATTAAGTCAGTCTTTCAAATGCAAATTCATTTATATGCTGTGTCTTAGGCATGGAAGACTACTGGCTACAGAAGGTAGATTTCCAGAACCAAAATAAAGAGCTGTCAGCTGGCCTGTTACCTGGCAGTTTTAACAGTTGGGAGGTGTTCTGCTATAAGTGACAGAAAATTCAGCTAAAAGATAATTAGTAATGCTGTTTGTCTTATATAACAAAAAAGTTTGGAGGCAGGTGGCTGCTAGGGTTGGCTCAGCAAATTGATGCCATGAGAGCCAGTGGCTCTAATTTCCTTGGCCCTGCTCTTGTGGCTATTGTCTCATGGTAGTGAAATGGCTGCTTAAGTCCTAGATCATCTGCATTGAAAAGAGAGAAGAGAGGAAAGGGTAGTAGCTACTGCACATTCCCCCTTTACCAGGAAAGCAAAAAGTCTTCCCAGGAGACCACAGCCAACTTCTGCCTGTGTCTCTCTGGACAAAACAAAACCATGTTGTCTGGCTACTCCAATCTGTAAGGGAGTCTGGGAAAGAGATTTTTCAGCCTTTGTTGTAGAAGTAACAAGAGAAAAAGAACTAGAAATGTCTATTGGGTTGTCTGACAAACACCTCTGCCTTGGAAGATATGTAAGAATATTTGAAATAAAAGATTAAACAAAAGTGTTCAGCATGAAAACTGGACTAAAGTCAAGTTTTTGCTCTTTTTTCACTTCTTAAATTCTCAATGACATAATACATGAATTCTTACAGTATTGTCAAGGAAATTCCAGATATCATATCCTTCCACCCATAAATTCTCCAATTTGTATATCTAACAGAGAAATTTTTTTGCATGGGCAGGCACCAAGATTCGAACCCAGGTCTTGGGAATGTCAGGGGAGAACTCTGCCACTGAGTCACCGTTGCACCACACTGTAGCAGAGGACTTTTTAAAATAAAAATACTAGCAATGCTATTGACACATTGAACAAAATAAACAATAAAGCCTCCACTCTTTGATATTAAACTAAAATGAAACCATAAAATACAGATACAGTTAGCCCCCATAGAAGCATCCTAGTCTGAGAGTTATAAAGATGTTGCTGATAAAGCTAGGACATTCTTTTAAAAAAAGAGCAAGAGGTGTTGCCCAAATCTCACCAAGAGTAATGTCTAATTCATTCACCCATTTAAGAACACGATCCTATACTTTGGGATTCAAAGCTGGAAAGAGAGCAATCTTTTAAAATAAATTTCAATTTAATGAATGTGTGAAGTGTGTTTTAACAAATAGAGTTGGATGGAAGGGTAGCAGTCTGTATGCAGTCTTTATAGGTGAGAGTTGGAGACAAAGAGTACATCAGCAGGATTGTACAACCAGACAAAGATACTTTAAGACATGGTTTGTTTATTTTGGACATTATCCATGATGCCTGTGCTGGTTTGAATCTGTGGTGTACCCCAGAAAAGTCATGTCTTTAATCCTCATTCAATATTGCTGGGAGCTTTTTGATTATACATAGAGATGTGAACCACCCAGTTGTGGGTGATAATTTTTTGATCAGATGGTTTCCATGGAGATGTATCTCCACCCATTCAAGGTGGGGTTGCTTACTAGAACCCTTTAAGAGGAAATCATTTTAGAAAGTGCTTTAGAGCCCATGCAGCCAGAGACATTTGGAGATAAAGACAGAAAATGCCCCTGGCAGAGCTCCATGAAACAAGAAGCCTGGAGAGAAAGCTAGCAGATGTTGCCATGTTTGCCATGTGCCCTTCCCATTGAGAGAGAAACCCTGAACATCGCTGGCCTTCTTGAACCAAAGTATCTTTCCCTGGATGCCTTATATCAGACATTTCTATAACCTTCCTTTAATATTGGACATTTTCATGGCCTTAGAACTGTAAACTTTGCAGTTTTATAAATTCCCCTTTTTAAAAGCCGTTCTGTTTCTGGTATATTGCATTCCAGCAGCTAGCAAACTCGAAGAGAAGGTATGTCAATCCCAGGGTGCCAGTGCCAGGCTCATCCCCAGGGTCACGTCCCATGTTGTCAGGGAGATTTTCACCCCTGAATGGCTCATACCACACAGAAGGGCAATGGCCTTCCCTGCAGAGCTGGGCCCAGAGAGATAGAGGCCACAGCTGAGGAACAAAGAGGCTTCCTGGAACCAGCTCTTAGGTCTCCTTATATAGTCCTAACCTTTCCCCTACAGAAATAAGTTTCTGGAGGGCAAGCCTCAAAACCCAGGGCATGGCCTATTTTCTTGGGAGTCCCCAGTGGTTGAGAGGGTAACTGGGGTTTCCCAGAGGAGAATTTAATAGTTCCAAATATACATCTATATGTATTTTTTCTCATCAGACCCTCAAGGGACTCTACCAATGCTTTTCAATTACCAGCCCACTATAGTCTGAGCTATATCTTGATACTATATTAAGCTATACAGAATCACAAGGTCTTGTTCCCGTTCTGGACTCCAGGAGTTTGGATTGCTTAAATGAGCTATCCAGAAAGGTTGAGTTAGATTATGTGTTACAGAAAATTTAGGTTCTAGGCATAATAAACTTCTCTGCCTTTGAGTTCATATCGTAGCTGAAGATCTAGAGTGCATACACTATCATCTTTTACCCTGCAATCTAGTTCACTTTAGACCCAGGCAGACTGGCTTTGTTTTAAATTCAATTTGAGGCCTGATCTCTTTTTCAGTTACTTTAACTGTCATTGTATATAGCTGTGCTAACTTTCAGGGCTGCAGCACTCCATTTCTGGGACCTAGATGTCAGAGAGCTACTCAAAGTCCCAGGGAAATAGCAGCAAACATACATATAGCTCAGTGTCTCAGAATCCAGAAATACCTCTACAACTTCAGACCAAATGTGGCTGCCATAAGGCCCATAATCTAGGCTCCCGTTTTCTTATAAGTATTTTCTGAGAGAGACCTTAGCGTATTTATTCTTTTGTTTCTGGCTTATTTTGCACAATAAGGTTTATTCAGTTTATTGTGTGTCCCTCAAGAGCCCTCCTTTTGGGAGCTGCACAAAATTCCGTCATATAAATGTATCGGCATTCAACATTGTACTTCTCAATCATTGCATCCTCTGCTCCCTCCATCTTTGGGGCATTGTTTTAGTTTTGCACGTTGCCAGAATGCGATATAGCAGAAATGGGAGGACTTTTAAAAAAGAGGAATTTATTAAGTTGCAAGTTTACAATTCTAAGGCTGTGAAAATGTCCAAATTAAGGCATCAACAAGAGGTTACTTTCACTCAAGAAAGGGTTTCTCTCAGCTGGAAGGGCACATGGCAAACATTGCGATGTCTGCTAACTTTCTCTTCCAGCTTCTTATTTCCCGAAGTCCCCAAGCAGGGGTGTTTTCCTTCTTCATCTCCAAAGGTCTCTGGCTTTATGGGTTCTCATGGCTCTCGTGGCTCTGAAGCTTTTTTCAAAATAGTTTCCTCTTAAAGAGCTCCAGTAAGCAACTCCACCTTGAATGGGTGGAGACACATCTCCATGGAAACCATCTAGTCATAAGTTACCACCCACAATTGGGTGGGTCACATCTCCATGGATAATAAAAAAGCTCCCACCCAGCAATATTGATGAGACTTGACAAATTTGGCTTTTCTGGAGTACAACAGATTCAAACCAGCACCCCTTCCTAACCAAAAAGGGGAAAAGTATAATAAAATAAGGCATCATTGGCCAAAAGACATCAAAAAGAGTCAAAAAGCTATTCTGAAGGCTACTTTTATGCAACTTAAGTTAGATAATGCTAACTGCCATGGTTTACTAAACCCCAATCAATATCACTCCTGTTGACTCTTAAAAATACCTAGGGCTTGAACTGAGATTATAGAATCTCAGGTTTCATGTACTAGGCTTGCTTTCCTGGAACCTATAATTCCCGAAAGGTTCCTAGGTCAGATGAATCCTGAAACTCAGAGGGACCAGCCTTTCCAGGATTATCAATTAATTGCATCCCCTATCCTTTAGTTTGGACACCCCTTCTCGACATGAAAAAGTCAGAACAGGCATTGCCCAAAGATCTGTATAGATTGGGAGAAGGATTAAAGGAAAAGGAGCAGGTATAACAGAGTAAATGGGATCTGAAAAACAAGTATGGCTGCTAAATCACGATATTAATATTCCCTCTAGCTTTCAGTGTTTTGGATCAGTTAGAAGGAAAAATCTGAGATAATGCTATGGTAGCCCATGACAAACTCTGGGATCTGTCCTGTAACTGCTTATTGAAGCATGCTTTGAGAATTGTTTTTTCCTTTCTTTACTTTGTGTATATGCTATATTTTACAATTAAAAAAAGAGAGTACATCAGCAGGATATGTTCCCTGAACAATTGAGTGCCTGTTGCTGATGGGAAGTTCTCTTGTTTGTATGATAAATACCCATTATTTAGGTAGAAACATTCGTAGTGGGAAAAATTTAAAGAAAAAAAGGAAGGGAAAGAAACATGCTTTGAAAATATCCACTTCCAGCTGGCTCAGTGGCAGAGTTCTAGCCTGCCATGCTGGAGACCCGGGTTTGATTCCTGGTGCCTGCCAAAAAAAAAAAAAATATATATATATATATATATATATATATATATATATATATATATATATATATATACATATTCACTTCCTTTTGCTCAAAATCCAAGAAAATTTTCTTCCACAATAGGATTTTCTAAGCAGATCTATAAACAAGAAGGAAATACTCTGTAAACAAGAGAAGACCAATAATATACATTATGCCTATCTTCCTTTACTTTTAAATGAATAAATTATTATTTTGTTTTATTCCCCAAGTTTGTTTACCTTAAATGGATCCCTCTAAACCTAATGATCTTTAAATGAATTGAGAAAAAGAAGATTCTGAATCTGCAAAGTGACAACAAGACCTTGGGTGGAGTCTTTCCAAAGAGCAGGCCGACGAGGAGCCCAAGCCTATACTGGCCTGATACCCTCAGAACCACGGGGCATCTCAGACCAGGCAGGCTTGTGCTTGAATCCCTACCCTTCCATTCGCTAACTGTGGGATCTTGAGCAAGGCATAAAACCCTCTCTCAGTCTCAGTTACTTCATCTGTAAAGTGAAAAAAATAGTAGTAATACCAAGAATGAGAGAAAGATCAAAAGAGATGGTGGTGTTATCCAGAGAAGGTAGGGTTTAACAAATGAGTGTGAATGCTGAGTCAGCATATTTCTTTTTTTTTTTTTTTTTTTTTACGTGGGCGGGCACCGGGAATTGAACCCGGGTACTTGGGCATGGCAGGCAAGCATTCTTACCTGCTGAGCCACCATGGCCCACCCTGAATCAGCATATTGATATTTCTTTTAGTCTCCACTATCTTCGAGCAGCTAAAAGTAAGAACCTAAAATTGTGGAATTGTAACCTATACCAAACTCCAAAATCTGTTCTACAACTAGTTGTTGCAATGTTCTTTGAAATTTATTGCTTTTTTGTATATATGATATTTTTCACAGACACCAAAAAAAAGAAAGAGAGAGGGAAGAAAGTATAACAGAGAAGACAGGATTTAACAAATGAGTATGACTCCTGAATCAATATATTGATATTCTTTTTGGTCTCCAGTGTCTTGGAGCAGCTAGAAGAAAAAAAGAAAAATCATGGAACTATAATCCATACCAAACTCTAAAATCAGTTGCATAGCAGATTCGTTAAAATGTATGGAAATTTATTGCTTTTTTTGTGTATAGGTTATTTTTCACATTAAAAAACTGTTCAAAATAAGATACTATAAAACAACAAAACACAACAACAATAGTAATAATACCTATTGTAATAGGTAAAATAACGCCCCCTCCCAACCCAAAATGCTAATCCCTGGAAATTATGAGTATGTTATCTTACACAGCAAAGGGGAAATAAGACTGCTGATGAAATTGTCTGCTAATCAGACGACTTTAGGATGGGGAGATTGTTCAGCATTATTCAGTGGGCCCAATGTAATCACAAGTGTCCTTAAAAGTGGAAGAGTGAGGCAGAACAGAGGGTTGGAGTGGTATGGGATGAGGAGGACTCTACCTGCCATTGTTGGTTTTAGTGATAGAAGAGGGGCTGGGAGCCAAGGAATGAGGCAGCCTCTAGAAGCTGGAACAGGCAAGAAAAGGGATGGTCCCCTTAGAGCCTCCAGAAAGCAATGGTTCTGCTGGCCCCTTTGACATTCCATTCAACTTACTCTAGACATCTAGCGTAGCTTCTGTTTAACTGATCAGAAATTTTCAGTTCTTGTTTTTATGTTTCCTGCCCTGCCTATATGCACCCATTTTTTTTTTTTGAGGAGGGTCTCCTCAGATATTATAGACCCTAGCCATATTTTTCCAGACCAGATGGGCCCATGCCTCAGGAGGAAAGAGAAGCCGGCATCAGTTTTCCCTGAGGGTGAGACCCAGCAGGTTGACAGACTTTCCTATGGAGCCTCTAGCCCATGCTTTCCCTGTCCTGCCCAGCATGTGGCACTTGTCTGCCTGTGGCTTCCCACCAGGGTAAAGTGATGTGGTGCCTTTAACTTCAGCAGACTCTCCCTGACAGAGATGTGGTTGAGACAGAGGTGAAGTAGTAGGTGGTCTTTGATCGCTTTTGTTTTCCAGCCCCTGGGAACTGAATTCCTTGAAGGAGGGATTGCACTTGAGCTGGGACCCACCCTTCTTTTCTTGGGGAAGATACTCCCTTTAGGGAGTTAACCCCTTTTGCCTGACTAGTTACTTTGTCACGCAGACATGCCTTAGTTCTGCCCTTGTCTGGGGCAGTGTTGGAGCCTGAGAGAGCTTGCAGCTCTATCTAATGAGCAGTTAAGATAAGAAAAAGAAAAAAAAAAAGCCCTTTCAGAGATGGACCATCCTCCCCCCTACTCCTCAGGTTTGCCACTCAAGACCTTGAATTGGTATATAGCTCTATGTATCTCCAGGCTCTCTGTGCCCCTGTTTCTTGGGGTCCAGCCCTTTTCCAGTATTTTGTGCTGTCCAATTCAAAAAGCCTCGGGTATTTTTTTTCCCATCAGCCCCAGCCTTTCTGCTGTGGTAGGGTGGGGGAATTCCTAGTTCCTTTGGTGCTTATTCCAGGTTTATCTGTGCTGGGGACCTATTTTCAGTATTCAGAATTTGTTTATTAATTCCACAATTGGAGCTTGGCTGAGCTAAGTCCTTGCTGCTAGTAAAGTCTGTTTCCTTTCCCCTTAAGAAACAAGCCTCCATGCCCATGGGAGAGGGGCACTGGCCTCCGTGGCTTGGGGGATGTACAATTCTCTGTGGGGTCTCAGCCATCCCACCTGGTCAAACTGGTATATGCTGTGTGTCTGGTCACTAATGTTCCCCCAGCAGTTGTTCTGTACTGTTCCTGGCTATTTACTAGCTGCTTTGGAGGACGGACTAAATTCCACACCTCACTATGCTGCCATCTTGCCATGCCTTGACCCCTTGATTTTAGCCCAGTGATTCAAGCATCAGATTTCTGGCATACAGAACTGTTAGATAATAAGTTTGTGTTGTTTAAAGGCGCTACATTTGTGGCAATTTGTTAGAGCAGAGATAGAAAATTAATAAATTTCTCTAATTGGTCATTGTGAGGATTAAATTAAATTATAAAGCCCTTGGCACTGCGCCAGACACATTGTAGCCATCTAATTAGTATTAGCCATGGTAATTATAGTTAAGACTTATTCATTCAATATTTATTAATCTATGCATCAAGTACTTTGCTAAGTACTTGGAATTCAATACAAAGTAAGTCGTAATCATTAGACCCAAGGAAGTCCAATCTAACCGGGGAGACAATCACATAAGCAGCTAATGTTGACATGAAGTGTTAAATGTAAAGTGACATGAAGATCCATGGCACCGAGACCAAGTTTTTTTGTTGTTGTTTTTTTAAAAATATATACGGGACTGCCCATGTGGAAGAAAATATATATATATACACACACACACACACACACACAGACGCATATGGGGCAGTGCAACAGTGGCTCAGTGGCAGAATTCTCACCTGCTGTGCTGGACACTTGGGTTCAATTTCCAGTGCTGCCCATGAAAAAAAAAAAAAAGGAAAAATAAATACAAAGGGTGCATGGGTGGTTCAGTGGTAGAATGTTAGCCTTTCATGAGGAAGACCTGGGTTCAATTCCGAGACCATGCACCTAAAATATATATATATATATCCAATTTTATTACTCAAGGACAGCTTGGACTTCACCAATGTCTGTCTTCATAGGGGCATGTAAAGTGACTCTTGATTGTGGACCCAAAATCATCGTAAACCTGTGTTACAAGGCTACTGCCTAAGACACTGAAGAGGACACAAAAAGTGAATTTTTAAAAAACTGCAGTGTGTTGAAAATAGATGGTAATTAATATTGTAAAACTTTCACTTATGTGTGAGACTAAAGCAAAAAATGTTCATTTGGTACAAAATTTATATTTTGACTAGTGCATTTCCTAATATAACTTACGCGGACAGCTTAACTGAACACCATAGTACATGGAACCTTGAGTAGAGTATGAGATTTTGTAGGTTTGTCCAGAGTGATGACCCAATAAATCCCAGAGTGATTTGAACAGTGATAAAAAAGTTGCAAAGTTCCCTTGGGGGAATGTTGAGAAAGGGGGAAAATTCAATTTCCACAAGTGGAGAATTCTTGATATTCTCACATGCAGTGAGAGCAACCAAAACAAAAGGCTGAGCCCCCAATCTTGGGGTTTGTTCATATGAAACTTAACCACACAAAGGATAGGCCAAGCCTCTTAAAATTAGGCCTAAGAGTCACACCCAAGAGAACCTCTTTTGTTGCTCAGATGTGGCCTCTCCCTCTCAGCCAACACGACAAGCAAACTCACTGCCCTCCCCTTGTCTACGTGGGACATGACTCCCAGGGGTGTGGACCTTCCTGGCAATGTGGGACAGAAATCCTAGAATGAGTTGAGACTCAGCATTAAGGGATTGAGAAAACCTTCTTGATCAAAAGGGGGAAGAGCGAAATGAGACAAAATTTAGTGTCTATGGCTGAGAGATTCCAAACAGAGTCGAGAGGTTATCCTGGAGGTTATTCTTATGTATTAAATAGATATCACCTTTTTAGTTAAGGTGTAATGGAGAGGCTGGAGGGAAGTGCCTGAAAATGTAGAGCTGTGTTCCAGTAGTCATATTTCTTGAAGATAATTGTATAAGGAAATGGCTTTCGCAACGTGACTGTCTGACTGTGAAAACCTTGTGTCTGATGCTCCTTTTATCTACCTTATGGACAGATGAGTAAAACATATGGATTAAAAATAAATAAATAATAGGGGGAACAAATGTTACAATAAATTTAGTAGATTGAAATGCTAGTGATCAATGAAAGGGAGGGTAAGGGGTATGGTATGTATGAATTTTTTTTTTCTGTTTTCCTTTTATTTCTTTTTCCGAATTGATGCACATGTTCTAAGAAATGATCATGATGATGAATATATATATATATATATATATATATATATATATATATAAAAAGAATGTCCATGGTATGTGTTGTTTTGGTTTGATAACAAGAAATAAATTTTAAAAAAAAGAAAAAATGTATTTATTAACAACTGATGATGGGAAGTGTTCTATAGCATAGCATAAATTAAAAATTAGATATACACTGTTATCAGAGAAGAAAACAAAAATTTACTCTAAGTGCATTAGTAAGGATGAACCACTCAACAGTGGTTCCTGCATGGTGGAGAGATACTGAACCCAACCTGGGGTAAAACAAGGGAAGGAGGTCATGTTATGTCAAGGGAGGAGATTGTTTCAAAAAGTTACACATTCAAGTTCTGTGTAATCAAGCCCAGTGACTTTTCAATCTCTTGTAGAAAGATTTTTAATACTGTCATTCTCTTTCATTGTTAATAAATCATATGCTGTGACTTTTCTATCACCCAAGGTAAAGTGAGAAGATGAATGAAGCATTAATTGAAGTCCTTATACAATTTTTTTAAGGGGGTGCATGATTCGGGAATGGAACCCGGGTCTACCACATGAAAGGTGAGCATTCTACCACTGAACCACCTGTGCACCCCCTTACACGTTTTTTTTTCCCTTTGGAGCAATTCTAGAATTTTTTTTAATTAAGTTAAAATCCACATAACAAAAATTACCATTTTAAAGTGAAACATACATTAACATTTCATACATTCACAGTGTTGTGTCATCACCACCTCCATCTAATGCAGAATGTTTTATAATCCAAAAATAAAACTCCATACCCATTAAAGAGTTAAGCAGCCACCAATCTGCTTTTGTTTCTCTGGGGATTTATCTGTTCTGGATATTTCGTATCAATGGAATCACACAATGTGAGATCTTTGTTGCCTGGTTTCTTTCACATAGTATTATGCCGTGGTGGTTCATCCACATTGTACCATAAAACAGAACTTCCTTACTTTTGTTTGCACGTATCCCATTGTCTGTATTTATGCATTGTATGGGTATGACATCTCTGCATTGAGTGCAAATTAACACAGATAAATAATTATAATTATCGCTCTGTGAATTTGTCCTTTAATTCACATAGGAAATGAAAAACTTGAGTTACAAACAAAATATAATACTCTACTTTTACATTTACTAGAGGTCTTTATTTCTTCATATGCTTTAAGTAAATGACTGTTGTACTTTCATTTCCACGTTAAGGATTCTCTTTAGCATTTCTTATAAGGCATTTCTTATAACAATGAAAGCCTTTATTTTGTATCTAAAAATGTCATAATTTTTCCTTTATTTATGTAAAGCTGCTTTAGTCAGATATAGAATTCTTGTTTGACAGGTTTTTTTTCTTTTTTATCATGTTTTTTAAAAATTTACATGGGCAGGCACCAGGAATCGAACCCAGGTCTCTGGCATGGCAGGCAGGAATTCTGCCTGCTCAGCCACCGTGGCCCACCCTCTTTTATCATTTTAGATATGTCATCCTACTGCGCTTTAGCCAGCATGGTTTCTGATGAGAAATCAACTGCTGATCTATCGGAGTGGGCAACAGAAGAGTTGCTTCATCCTTGTTTTCAAGATCCTTTCCTTTGCTTCACCTTTTTAAAGTTTCCTTAAAAGTATCACAGTCTAGATATATTTTGTTTTATCCTGCTTTGAATTTATTGAGCTCTTTGAAGGTGTGGATTCATGTCTTTTGTCAAATTTGGGAAGTTTTCAGTCATAATTTTAATTTTATCAAAAAATGCATTCTCTTTCTTCTCTTTCTGAGACTCCCATAACGTGTAAATTGTATGCTTAATTGTTCCCACCAGTCCCTTAAGCTCTATATGTTTTTCTTCAATCTTTTTTCTTTCTGCTCCTCAGACAGTATAATTTCAATTGTCCTACCTTCTGATTTGCTGATTCTTTTATTCTGCCTGTTCAAATCTTTTGCCAAACCTTTAGTAATTTTTTTTTTCATTTGAGCTTTTCTACTCTTCTGGTCCAGATGGTCTATTTTCCCGTATACAATTTTTGAAAGTCTCTTTCCCATAGTGCTTTAGTCATCTATGCCATGAGGATCTTCTCTCATCCCTTGCCCGTGGTCCCTCGGTCTTCCAGGAACTAAAGAGCAGGGTCACGACCCACGCTGGGCAGCCAAAGGGGGAGGAGCAACCAAAGCCCTATCCGAGCACTCATTCCCTGAATAAAGCTGAACAGACTAGAGGAGACAGAGGCTCAGCAGGGCTCGCATCCTGCCAGGTCCAACCAGTGTGCTCATTAGCAGAGTTCTGGGCATGACTGCACTCACCGGTAAAATTCCAGAGTTGCACAATTTCCTGTAAAAAAAGAAAGTAGCATCACGGTCTGGCAGGTCACAAACAGGATGACTTGCTGTTTTATGCTGTGTCTCCTACCGTTAAAAACTGAAGTTCACTCTTTGGTGGTTCGTTTCCTGACAATTCTTTTATCATAGAGCAGAGGTGAAGAGCCAGTTCTCATGGATCGATTAGGAAGAAACCAGAGGGTTTGAACAGCAGTAGTGGAGGTAAAGAGAGTTTGCATCCTGTCAGACAGAGATGAACTGAAGCAACAGTCGGTAAAAGAGGCTGCTGCTCTCATTTTAGCCATTTTCAGCCGCAGAATCTTGATAGCTCAGTTCAGTCTAGAACTCTTTAAGACAACATGAAAAGAAATTGTGGATAGTGAGTAAAACTCATTCTATGTAGCTCTACCCGTGTTACTAAACAGTTAACTTTGGCATATAATAGTTATATATTACAAACTACAAAGACATAACCTGAAGTTCTGAGAATCAACTCTTTCATCAGGCACAGCTAAAAGGAAAAACTGTGGTCCAGTTTAGTCTCTCTTGCAACACTCAGTCTGCTGAGCTTCTCCTGGTGGGTCCCTTGCTTCTCTTGTCTCTCACTAGTCTATGCTGTCATGATGCATTTCTTGAATAAGAGTCTTCATTTTCTATTGCAGAAAATTCTCAATTGCAATATTATTCAAAGTTCACTTTTAAGTGCCAACCCCAGAATCACTATAATGTTGCAGCCTCAATTTTAAATGACTCCTCATATGACTGGTCATTTATAAGCCCCCTGTGGCTTCTCCCTCTTACTTTGACAGTCCCGAGACTCCGAGCGCTCTCTCTATCCTCTATCACAAAGCTGCTGCACGCCTTTAGATGGGAAAAGTAACTAGCACAGAACAGGATAGAAATATGATCTTCAAGACCTTTTGTGCACTACACTGTAAAATATACTCTGTTGCCATGGGTCAAGGTTGTTACTGTGTAACCATTTCATTTCACCACCAGTCTGAGAGATGCTGCAAGAATACATTCTGGAGTCCTCAGCAACCATTTAAGTAGGTGCAGGGGTTGGGGGGAGGGTTGGTAGAATTTGCTGGAATAAGTGACTTCAGTGGGTGTTGCTATGCTCTGAGCACCATCCTTCCATTACATAGTGCTGAGTTGGAGCACTGAGTGGAGAATGAGTAGGAAGTGGTAGGGCACCTACTGGCTTGTAGAGTGGCTTCATACCAATTAGAAAAACGTGTCCTCTCTGGGAAAATGAATTGCTACGGTTTTTCCCATCTGTATGGACCGTTTGGATAAAGGAGCCATCCTGGGCACCAATTTTCTAAAGGAAGAACATCTTGTGGACAAAGGGTTTGACCAGTGGAGTCCGGTCCAGGCTTTAGCCCCATTCAGGTCCTCTCAGCGGTCGTGAAGGGCATGACCATTCAAGGTGGGCACAGTGACATGATTTTTGTATCAAGACATTTAGTCAAGGTCACTGTCAGTGGTGGGAAGAGCTAGTCAAGGTCACTACCAATGGTGGGAAGAGCTCCTCCACTATGCACTTAAGAGGAGTCAGTACCATGAATCCACACAACTATCTTCTGAAGATGAGAGTTTTGCAGATGAAGCTGAAACTCAGAGGTTAAGCATATGATAGGGTCAGATACTGATTCCCAGCATCCAATATCCTCCTTCCCTGATGTATTTTTCTCTATAGCACTTACCACTAATACCATGCATTTCACTTTTCATTTGTATATTATCTGTCTCCTCCAAATAGAAGGTAAGTTCTATGAGGGAACTGTGTTGGTGTTATTCACTTTCTATCCCACATGCCTAGAACAGTGCCTGAAACACAGTAGATTCACTCAATAATATTTGTTCAAACAACAGGATGCTTTTGTCTATTACATTCTATCTCAGCAAACAGCCTTTGGCAAATAGCTACATAATGCTTTGAGATAATCAAGAGAAAAAGGTTATATTACAAAATGTGCATTGGTATGAAGATTTTCTTCAGCTAGAAAAAAAAAAGCTACTTTTTAATGCTTTTTTGACTAATACCTGATAACTAAAGACTGAAATTTAATAAGAAGTCTTCTACCCTGAAATTCACATCCATGTCAAAAAGAGAAATCCCAGGTCACCAAACCCAGGGTACTTTCCATTTACTAAGACCAAACTTTGCCTATTAAGAAAGGGTTATTGGGTGGGCCATCGTGGCTCAGCAAGCAGGCAGAGTTCTCTCCTGCCGTGTCAGAGAACCAGGTTTGATTCCTGGTGACTGCCCATGCAAAAAAAAAAAAAAAGGAAAAAAGAAAAGAAAGTTATTTACGGTTGATCTCTTTGATGACTTAAACAGAATTATTATTCTCCCCTATTATGCACTGCTGGTTATTTGCTATGGCAATTCATAATCCAGTAAAGTTTCGAAGCAGATGTTCCAAGCTCATGGAACAGATAATTCATTCAAAATGAACTTATTTTTGGTCAGTTAATTTCTTTTGACGGGGCTCGGGTGGGGGGTGGTGGTGATTCATAGTTCCGGAATGGAACCCGGGTCTCCTGCATGGAAGGTGAGCATTCTACCACTGAACCACCTGTGTACCTCCTGGTCCCTTAAATTTGGTATGCTAAATATCATGCCTCATTTCCTAAAGTTGCAAATAATTTTATTAGGTTTTCAAAATAGTAAAGAGCTACAAGTTTTGATTCATTTTACATAGTCTTTATCCTGGCTTATTAAAAGCCGCCTGTATGTAGGGCACTGTACTGTGGCATACTGTTGAAGGAACAAAGGGAGTATTTAGAGATGGTCTCTACCCTCCTGGAATTTCCACAATGAATGGAAGAAGGCAGAGGATTATGCACACTCTAGGACCTCCAACAATAACTGTTGACTTTTCACTTGAAATCGGAGACGCCTGGCAACGAACAACTATTTTTTTTTTCTGGGTTTACGAGAACTGAACTGGATTAGAAAATATTTGCTTTAATGAAACAATTTATTCTTGAGCAATATTAAATTGTGTCAATCAAACAAATAAGGAAGAAAACCTTACTTATAAAATTGCCTGCTGTTGATTTAACTTCATTGCTTCTCAGGTTCCAAGAAAGAAAAAAAAATGAAGATTTTTTTGCTGGGTATTTTTCTGTTTTTCTGTATTTTCACTCCAGCCTGGGCAAAAGAGAAGCATTATTACATTGGAATTGTTGAAGCAACCTGGGATTATGCCTCCGACAATGGGGAAAAGAAACTCATTTCTGTTGACACGTAAGTCACAATTTTTATTGTTTATGAACCAAATTTATAAATCATCAGTGCAAGAAATAAAGCCAAGAAGATGAATTAGTTCTTCACTTTGTTATATACAGAAACTGCAAGAGTGCAGTTGAAACCCAAGTCGCTTTGATTAGTCGCCTGTAAATTCCTAGATGTTTTTCATTTGAGCCGATGCCCTGCTCCTTTCCCCTTCGTCTGGAGAACTGTGTATCTCTCCTGGTTGTTGTTGCATCCCCCACAGGGATTGGTCTATTTGTCTATTTATGCAAAACTCCTTTAATTTAAGCAATGTCTTATACGATGCTGTGTTTATTATACTATTTATCTGCTTGTTAGTGGTAAATATAAAATATTTTTTAATCCTTCAAACATCACTAGTGGAAATCAAATACAATTTTACAAATGTGTTTTCTGCCTAATATTTGTGAAATAAGTCTAGATTATTCATTAAGTTAACCTCTCTCAGCCTCAGAATCCTAATCTGTAAAACGGGGATAACAAGATGCCTCATAGGTTGTTTGCTGGTAGGAAGTATGTGAGGCTTTTAGTGCACTGTTTGGTACATCATACATGCTCAAAAAAATGTTAGCTATTTATTATGATGGCCAAATAAAAAACCTCTCTGTAACTTAAATATTTCTGTATTTCAGTTGATTGTCCATGTGTTTCAAACAATATTCACCATACAGAAAAACAAGAGTTTATTTCCTCTTAATGTTTCCAGTGGTAGATGTTTCTCTACTAGGTTATTGCTTTTAAAAATATCAATGAAACATTTATCACCAAATTGAAAGACGGGTACACATGAGTCCAGTGATCACCAGCTGTCAAGATCATGTCTTAATAGATAAGCAATTATGTCATATTTCATAATTGTTGAATCTGGTGATGTGTGTAAACTGCTCTATTTTTATGTACGTTTGGAATTTTTCATAGTAAAAAATAAATGTGTAGCAGGTACAAAAAATAATAAAATAAAAAATGTGTAGCAGATAATAATATCTAATGGTTAGGTTTTTAATTTAGTAATACACATGTATATAGTAATAGAAATATTTCTGACCTAAAGATAACCGGTTGTAAATAAAACTAGTATATCTTGCTTGTACATTATTTTTTTAAAACCTGGTTTTGAGATGTTACTGTCTTAGGAGTATTATATACGAACATTATTGTGTATGGATTCAGTATTTTCCCTGATTAAATATGATGTTTTATTTCCAAAGAAAAAGTCAGACCATTTAAAATCATATCGCCACCCTCCATCCCTCTGTCACTGTTCAGGGTCAAAAATAGAACCAATTGGGCAGGCCATGGTGGCTCACAGGCAGAGTTCTCGCCTGCAGAATTGAGACCTGGGTTCAATTCTCAGTGACTGCCCATGTGAAAAACAAACAAAAAAATGGAATCAGTTTTATTGGGCATAACTGAAATACATACACAAATGTCTAACTGCAGAAATTAGAGAAAAGAAGATCATTAAGAATTTTTGGGGGGGGAGGGGTTGGATTGGGGATAAAAATTTCTTTGTTTTTAAATATTCTTGCAGCTCTGTGCTCAGAAGGTTGTAGGAGCAAGAGCTTTTTGGCTCCATCATTAAATAGTGATACTTAAAATGGAAGTGGGGCATCTTCCCGTTACCAACTTCATCTCTCTTTTTTGTCGTTGGTCTGATGATCTCTTGTAGCTTCCACAGCAGCCTAGAGACATGAAAACTCTAGGGACTGCTCAGCCTTCCTGATTCTTTCATTTTTCCACACACATACCTCAACAGTGAATAAATCTTCAGCAATTTTTGCTGATTACCCTGCTAGTCTCTTTGTATAGATGAGTTTAGGTAGCCACTTTTTTCTACTTGCCTCCTTCTTTGTCCCAGATTTTCAATAAGTCGAGCTCAGTCAACTAAGGATGACAAATGAATATTGCCAGACATTGTTGTATAATGGCCAAAAAAGGGATGGATATTAACAGGCCTGGGAACAAGGTTTGAAAAGAGTGCAAGATGGTGTTAGGCAGAGAATTAGGTTTAAGCTGGATGCTTACCTCGAAGGTCTGAGACATTGAGGAGGAGAAATGTGTACCAAGGTGGCACGAACTCCATCTGTCATGCTCACAGCTCGGTCACTGGTACCTAGTATACAGTAGGCACTAAATAAATATTTACGAATAAATGAAAATGAATGATTAAAAAAGCATATAGAAAGCTAGAAGAAATTTCAGGCTATGTTGTCAAATCTTCCCCTTGTTCCTCTCTGGACAGAGTCACACTGGAATACAGTTAATCAGGCAACAGAAAAAAACAGGAAAGTTTGTAACTGGGTTTAGGAAGTTATCTGTAGGGTTAGTGAACATGAAAACACTAGCAGATATTAAAAGAGAAAAATTTGTAGATTTTTTAATAGGAAAATAGATTTTCTCTCTCTAGTACAAAAGCCAATAATATTAATTTCTAAAAGGGGGAGGAGGGAAATAACTTTCTTATACTCAGTATTACTATTTACTTGGGTCAATGTATTACTTGTCACATCAACAAATCAATAAATAGTTGAAGGTTCTATAAAATAAAGCTCCTGCTCCTAAGTGATTTATATTGAAATAAAAATTAAAGATACATTAATAAGCTGTTAGAGAACACAGTAATATGTGCTGGGCCCAGAGTAGGCATTAGTTAAATATTTATTGAATCAATTGACTATATAGTAGAAATAAATAATAAATATTCCTGCTATCTTCAGGTCTTTTTTTTTTTTTTTTTCCGGTAACTTCTAGGAGACAGTTCTAAAGCTAGAAGTAAATTAAAAACTTTAAGCACAGGAACTGCCATCACAAAATCCTTTTATACCAACTTCATAGGTGCTCACTCAGGCTTACTGACTGTTACTTCACATACATTTCTTACAAACAGTGTTACCGCATTATACATTTGAACAATAAATCAGATCAGGAGAAGTGAAGTTGTCATTGGAAACAGACCTAATGACCAAGAAGAAATAAGAGCTCAAATCCTAACCAAAGAAAGAAAAAACAGACTAAGAACTTTCCACCATATGATATAATCATGCATTATAATTACAATCCTGAGAGATCAGGATGCAATAAGCATTCAGTAAATGTTGTTTTACTATTTAGAAAAAGTTTAATTTTTCCAGTACCTCCTGTTTCAAGCAAGCAACACACGTTTAAAGGCATTTTAAAAGCAAGCTAAGTTTTCAGAAAACAATTTGAAGATCTTCATCTCACCCCTTCAAAAAGGGTTTTGAAGGTTTTTTTAATGATCCTTAAACTAGTGTAATTATTAGCTAAAATCATCTGGAAAATGCACTTATAATGACGCATCCTCCAAAGTTGCAAAATGAAAAATAATATGCAGCAGCTAGTTTGATACGAACAATCAGAACACAAGACAGTCCACTAATTAAGAGGCTGTACCATATTTCACACTTTTCAAGCTCTACCCTATGTCCCGATTTCTATTTCTCCTGAGGCCAGATCCAAAAGGAGGTGGAGAATTAGGTATTGCCTTCAGGTGTGACAGTGAAGCAAGGCTCGTTAGGACTCATAATTCACTTAAATTTATGCTATAGCTTTACAGCTATGTTAATTTGAGACTGTTTTCCTTGTGATTCCTACGTATGGTAGGCAGAATTTCTAAAATGGGCCCCCAAAAGCTATCCTACCCTAATCCCTAGAATCTGTGAATACAAGATACCGTTTCCCTGATTTATGTTACATCCAGTGGCAGAGTTGACTTTACGATTATCTGCGTGGGCCTAACCTCATCATGAGTTCTCCAGTGAGAGAGGAGGAAGTGAGATTCAGGGGGTTGAGGGGAATCCCACATATGGTTTCTAGCTTGAAGATGGAAGCTGCCACTTTGAGAAGAAATGTGGGTGGCCTTAAGGGGCTGAGAGAGGCCCCTGGCTGACAGTCAGCAAGGAAACAGGGTTTTCAGCCCTACAGGCAGTATCTTGAATTCTGCCAGCAATCTGAATGAGCTGGGAAGCATGTGTCTCCACAAAGTGTGCCTTTTTCAGGCACATGATACCTATTCTCTAGATATCCAGAGAATCTAGCCATGGGGTATTGGACTTCTGACCTGTAGAACTGTGAACTAACATGAGGTCATAAATTGGGGATTTTTTTAATGTTTTTATATTGTGAAATATAGCATATATACAAAAAGAGCAATACATTTCCAAGTACATTTTAACAAGTAATTATTGAACAGATTTCAAAGTTTGGTATGGGTTACAGTTTCACAATTTTTCGTTTTTTCTTCTAGCTGCTCCAAGACACTGGAGATCCTAAGAAATATCAATATAATGATTCAGTGGCCGGTCTCATTTGTTAAATCCTATCTTCTTATTATACTCCTCCTTTTTATTTTCTTTTTGGTGAAAAATATTATATATACAAAAAAGCAAATTTCAAAGCCCATCACAACAACTAGTTGTAGAACAGATTTCAGAGTTTAGTATGGGTTACAATTCCACAATTTTAAGTTTTTACTTCTGGCTGCTCTAAGATACTGTAGACTAAAAGAAATATCAGTATAATGATTCAGCAATCATACTCATTTGTTAAGCCCTACCTTCTCTGTATAACCCACCAACACCTTCGATCTTTCTCCTACTCTTTAGGGGTATTTGGGCTATGCCCATTCTAACTTTTTCATGTTGGAAGGGGCTATTGATAATATAGGATAGGGGGATGGAACTAGTTGATGTACTGGAGAGGCTGGGCCCTCTGCGTTTCAGGACTTATCTGGTCCAGGGACCCATCTAAAGGTTCTAGGTTTCTGGAAAGTTACCCTAAGGCATGGAACCTTTGTAAGCAACTAATATAATGTCCTAGGCAATTGGCAAGAATGGTTTGAGTTTGGGTTTGGGTTTGGCAAGTTATGATAGGTAGCAATGTCTAACTGAAGCTTGCGTAAGAGTGACCTTCAGAGTAGCCTCTCAACTCTATTTGAACTCTCTCAGCCACTGATACCTTATGTGTTACACTTCTTTTCCCCCTTTTGGTCAGGATGGCATTGTTGATCCCACCGTCCCAGGACCAGGTTCATCAACAAATTGGGGATGTTTTAAGCTGCGAGATTTGTGATAGTTTGTTATGCATATACCATGTCTGAACTAGTGAAGCCAAGAATGCAGAAACTTTTCAACTATACCATCCAAATTTTTGTAACCATGACTAAACATAAACCAAGACCACTTGAGTAAATTCCGAATACATGGGAGGGAATGACGTTATTATCTTATTAAGGCAATATAAAAAAAAATCCTCAACCATTAAAGACCTCACTTCTGGATCCAAATCTACCAGAAATTATAGGAGTTGGCTTTTTTTTTATATGGAAAAGGCAGGATATGATCCCTGGGAGGGGGACATATCTATTGTAATAAGTAGAAAGGATCATATGGCAATTGTCAACAGGAAAAACTGCTATTTAAGGTGATTTATTTGTTTGGTTGAAAGAACAACTATAATAAATTCTTTTAAATGACAGACTTCCTGCAAGCTTCCAGTAACTGACCCTTTGTCCTCAGGCTGTGTTCTTACAATTTAATGGTCACCCTACTACTCTTTGATGTCCCTTTAGAGACAGCATAAGCAAATAGACCGCCCCCAAATCATGATGGGAATATTTACCAATTTGGTTAAACTTAATTTTGTTTCACAATAAAATCTGAAAAGCCAGTTTGCATATGCAATATACACAGGAGGAATTCCCAATGTTACAAATCCTAAATACTTTGTAACTTCAGATCAATTATTTTAAAAGTAATTTTTACCTCCCCCCAAACTCATTGTGTAGAAAAATGAGTTCCAAAGCTTGGACAATGTTCCTCCTCATTTCAGGAAATGATTAATACCGAGAATTTCACTGCATTGTAAGCATTTTTCAAAGCCCAACACAGTATACTGAGACAGAATGTGGTGTTTCCCTAAATGCTGCAGAGTCACATCCCGCAAATAGAAATCTCACTTTATGTAAACGAAGTCTTAAGAATTTGAGGGCTATTTTTAGACTTCAGGCTTATGTAAAATTCATATCCAGAGGCTTTGATTGGAATCTCCATATACATATTATGAGATCAGTCTCCTCAACAATAGGAGTGTGTCCAGATCACAAAGAAATTGACCCGGGGCTTAGCCCATCCTTTGCAAAATTGGCCCCAGTTCTTCTGACTCTTCTGCTGTGCTGTCCCAGTTGGCATTTTAGCTGAGCAGCGTGTCTGACTGAATTTGTATCTTTGCTGACCTCCTCTAGGCTGTGGAGACTGGATAAAGCTACCTTCAATCTCGACGGTCTGTAAAACATAGTGTATTTAAGATTTCTCCCATCCCGCATTTAAGATAAAGGTGTGGAGGCGGAGTTCAGTCTGGTGCCTGCTGTATTTCCAAGTTCTTCTGTGCCCTTGAAATCTCTCTAACCCTTCCTTAATTTTTTTTTTCTGATTTTCTCTAACAAAGTGTGAAACTGAAGCAATGAGAAAATAGCTACCAATAGGAACAATAAATACAAACATGGAATGGGCGCCCCACGCTGGGTGCAAAAGTTGTCACATTCCTTATTTCTTCTAAGCTCCAACTTGGCTCATCTCCCACCAGGATGGGTGGAAAAATCCTGTCTCGGGTCATTGTTTGAGGAACAATTCTGCCTCCTTTGGGAACCCTGGGGCTTTTGCAATCCCGGAAAAGAGGGGTCAAGCCTCTGGCCTGGGTATGTGGAGGCCACTTGGAGGTGTTGCGGATCAAAGCCCTCAGGCTCATCTGGGGAGGGTGATTTCCAGCACCAGCTCCCTCTACCCAAACTTAGCCAATGGGGCTGCTGCCAAAGGCCATCTCCCTGGCCCCAGCATTCAGGTTTAATGTGGTAGTTCCCTTGCAGCTGTCCTCAGCAGAGGTCTGGCCACTTCCAGGAACAGCCTGGAAACAGTGTCTGTCACCCTTCTGTCATAATTCCAAGGAATCCCACTGCCTCGGGGGCTGGGCAGCTCTCTTCCCCTTTCTTCAGCCTTGGAGCCTCTCCCACTCAGGTTCATGAACCCAAAGCAGCTGCTCGCATCAGAACACTGGTGTAATTCTTGGTAGATGCAGATGCCTGAGTCTCGTTCCAGAGCCCCAGAAACAGAATCTCTGGTGTAAGGTCCAGGAATTTGCATTTTATCAAGTTTCTCACATCCAGATTTAAGAACCACTAGCCCAAAACCCTAGACTTTTGAGAAACTAGAACTTTAAGTTCTGCAGCAATGAAAGCCCAGACCTCCAGGTCAACTCTTGTCTTGAAGAAAGGAAGGAAAAATATTATTCACTGTTTCAGGATGAGCTTACAGCTGAGGAAACAAGACATGGATTATTCTTCAATTAGGTTATCAAGCTCTGCGGGGGTTGAGTAGAAAATGGCAAACCTTCAAATTTCTTCAAGATAAAAGCAGGCAAAACACATACAAACATACGCAAACCAAAAATCAGCGCCCAATTGCTGCCAGTTTTGGTTTTTTAAAAATTCTTTATGCTTCAATGCAGTTCATGATTACATTATGTTTTTCATCATCTAGTTGTGCATTTATCATCACAATCGACCTTTTAAATTTTTTTTTGTGAAAAAAATAACATGTATACAAAAAAGTTATACATTTTAAGATGCCATCTCATACTTTGACAGCTTGAGAGAAGTCAATGCCTGGCTTTAAAGCTTCAGAAACAGGCTGACTCCCTTGTTAAGGGCTAATGCAGCTGTTGCAGCCAATGTTTATTTGCCATTCTGAAAATCCTAGAGCCTTTAAGGATGATGTAAATTTATTCTGCCTGTGCTCTGATCATGGAACGACAAAGCCTGGATGTTAACACATCTGTTTACAACTTAGTTTACTGGATATGTAGAGCTCACTGTTGAGACCTACTGCTCAGAAAAAAATTTCCGTTTTTTTTCTGATTTTATTATATTATTGCTTATTGACAGTGTACCATGCCACACACAGCTCTGGTGGTGAAGATAAATAAGATTAATGTTTACATGCCTGCTAACAACATCTATTCTGTAGTCCTTGGATGGAGGAGTCATTTTTTTAAAAAAATGTATTGATTTATATTATATATTCACACACCATGTAATTATCCAAAGTGTGCAATCAGTGGTTCACAGTACCATCATACAGCTGTGCATTTACCATCACAATCGACTTTTTTCTTCTTTTTTGTGAAAGATGACATATATATGGGGAACAGTAGATTTCAGGGCACATCATGGCAGATTGGTTGTAGAGCAGATTTTGGAGTGTGGTATGGGTTGCTATTCCACAATTTTAAGTTTTTACTTCTAGCTGCTCTAAAATACTGGAGACAGAAAGAAGTATCACTATAATGATTCAGCGGTCATGTTTATTTGTTAAACCCTATATGTCTACTAGGTCTATTTCCTTTACTATATTATTCAAGTTTTTTGTTTTCTTATTGATCTGCTGTCTAGATGTTGTCTGTTGAGTGGTGTATTTAAATCTGTGGCTATTATTGTAGAGCTGTCTATTTCTCCTTCATTTTTGCCAGTGTTTGCCTCATATATTTTGGGGCACTAAATTGGTAGATTATTGATGTTGATTGTATAATATATACCCCAGAGTAACCACAGAGAGAGTATTTTAAATGTATACTTATGAAGTTTTTGCATCTGAAAATTTGAACCTGAGTCTAATCCAGCCTATAAGACAACTACTGATTTTAAAAATATATATAGTAGGGTAGGCCACGGTGGCTCAGCAGGCAGAATTCTCGCCTGCCATGCTGGAGACCCGGGTTCGATTCCTAGTGCCTGCCCATATAAAAAAAAAGATTAACAAATAATAATATATAATATATATATGGTGATAGAGCAACAAAACTTCATGTGATGAGGAAGCCATCTGCTTGATTTAGAATATAAGGTCATTCTTCAGGTCAGAACTCCTGGTTCCTCCAGCAGAACCACGCCATTGGGAAAGAAAGTGTGTATGTGCGGGCGTGCAGGGCGGTTAAAGCATAAATGGAAATCTGTTCTATAACGACTTGTCAAAATGTGCTTGGAAATTTATTGTTCTTTTGTGTATATGTTATATACAATAAATATTTCACAATAAAAAAGTAAAAAAAAAGCAATAAATTTCAAAGCACATCACAACAACTAGTTGTAGAACAGATTTCAGAGTTTGGTATGGGTTACAATGCCACAATTTTAGGTTTTTACTCCTAGCTCTAAAATACTAAAAGAAATATCAATTTAATGAGTCAGCAATTATACTCATTTGTTAAACCCTACCTTCTCTGTATAATCCCACCATCAACTTTGCTCTTTTTCCCACTCTTTAGGGGTGTTTGGGCTATGGCCATTCTAACTTTTTCATGTTGGAAGGGGCTGTCAATAATATAGGGTAGGGAGATGGAAATATCTGATATTCTGGAGAGACTGGGCCCTCTAGATTTCAGGACTTATCTGGTCCAGGGGCCCATCTGGAGGTTGTAGAATTCTGGCAAGTTACCCTAGTGCATGCAACCTTTATAATCTTATGTAATGCCCTAGGTAGTCTTTAGGATTGGCTGGGACGGTTTTGTTTGGGGTTTGGCAAGTTATGATAGGTAGCAATGTCTAACTGAAGCTTAAGTAAGGGTGACCTCCAGAGTAGCCTTTCAACTTTATTTGAACTCTCTCAGCCACTGATACCTTATTTGTTACACTTCTTTCCCCCCAGTTGCTATCAGTTTTAGTTCTAGTGGGAGAGATCTTGGTTGTAGAATGGCTTGCCAAAGCCCAGGTTTGAAATGGGTCATCCTAAATGGCTGTATAGCATTGCCCACATAAACATCTCCTTGAGTTGTCCAGAGACTTCAGTTGGGGACGGTAACATAAGAATCCATTCAAAATTTTGAATACCATACTCTATTTCTTTATTCTTTTCTTTTCTTTTTTATCTCCTGGCTACCATTTACTTTGCTGATGTTTTTAGGAAAATTCTAAGCAACTATTATTAATCAGCCGCTAACCATACTGGAAACGTTCGGTGCTCCAGTATTTGCATATTTGTGGCAGTGAGGGATTACAAAAGCATGGGTAATTTAAATCCACAGATAATTTTAAGATTTACATGCATTACTTCCAGCCTTGATTTAGTGCTGCCAAAAGAAATGAAAATGACAGAATTGATTAAGCTTCATTAATTTTACTTTATTTAGGAAAAAAATGTACACATACACTTTGCAGTCTCAAATATCCAGATTGCTTATAAACGCAAAAATTTCCAGGAGCTAAAAGAGGCACACTATGAATTGGAAATGTCTTAATTAATCATTTTATCTTAAAATTTCACTTTAATATTGTATTTTATTCCACAATATGAAAATCTTGAAGAATATGTTCCAGTAAGATAATTCTATGATGCCTTCATAGATGGTTGCCTACCATAAACCTGTTGTGGGACATATCACAAAATTGAAATAAGTGAACTAACAGCCAGCTTTCCATTTCATTTTTGGAGGCATCTCTGCAACAATTGGCAAACATTTAATCTAATGTGGTCATTAATTTCCCTTTAATTAAAATGTTATAAAAAATGATGCCCTCTGTGGTAGTTAGATTCAGTTGTCAACTTGGCCAGGTGAAGTCACCTAGTTCTGTTGCTGTGGACATGAACCAGTGGTACGTGAACCTCATCTGTTGCTAATTACATCTGCAGTCGGCTAGGAGGCATGCCTGCTGCAATGAATGATGTTTGACTTAATTGTCTGGTGCTTCAATGAGAGAGCACAACATAGCACAGCCTAAGCAGCGTGGCGTTCCTCAATCTCAGCACTCGCAGCTCAGCCCAGGCGTTTGGAGATGGAGAAAGAAGTCACCCCGGGGAAAGTTGTTGGAACCCAGGGGCCTGGAGAGAAGGCCAGCAGAGACCATCCTGTGCCTTTCCACGTAAGAACCTCAGTGGAAAGTTAGCTGCCTTTCCTCTGAAGAACTAACAAAATAAATCTCCTTTTATTAAAAGCCAATCTGTCTCTGGTGTATTGCATTCCGGCAGCTAACAAACTAGAACACCCTCTGATAGAGTTGTCTTTTTTCCTTTGCAGGGATCATTACAATACCTATCTTCAAAATGGCCCTCACAGAATTGGAAGATTATATAAAAAAGCCCTGTATCTTCAGTACACAGACGAAAGCTTTAAGACGATTATAGAAAAACCAGTCTGGCTGGGGTTTTTAGGCCCTATTATCAAAGCTGAGATTGGAGATAAAATTTTTGTACACTTAAAAAACTTTGCCTCTAGACCCTATACTTTTCATCCTCATGGGATAACTTATTATAAGGAACATGAAGGTAAGTTTAGATAATATTTGAGGTGAATTTTCTCTTGTCAGTACAAGTACTTTTTAACTTATAAGAGTGTAGATTCCACTCCTGGATAAAACCTGTAACTGTACGGTTTAACTCTAACCTTTTTTATTATAGGTACTGTGGTTCATCATAATAATGCTGTGTTTCTTTTGGTTGCACTTATTTGTGTGAAGTTTGTAATGGAATTTTTGGATAGATTTTCAGAATAAGAGTCAGTGAAAAATAGAACTTCCTTCCTGAAGTCCAACTCTTTTCCAGCCAAAGAGAATAAGAGAAATGAAGAATGTGCATTAAGGCTTAGGAGAGGCAAAAATCCAGAGGGCAGGAAAAGAAGAGGATTGTCTTATCATTGATGCCTCTAAATATGAACATACTGTGGCTGTTGTCATCTTCCATCATAATTTCGGATTCACTCTGTCCCAACTAATGCCGTATGAATAGTCTTATACCTTAATCCCATGGTACGCAAGGCGGGATGACCCCAGAGTCATATCTGAAACAAAATTCACCAAAAGAGCATGGAAGTAAAATGAAGACCACCCAAATGAAAACAAATAAAAGCTATTTATTCAGTTTGCTATAGCAAGGGAGTCAGCCCCCATCACTTGCATTTGGCAGAGACTCAAAACCAGGGAGAGTGATAGGAAAGCTTTGTAGTTAGAAAAAAAAGGAACATGTCAGCTATGCCCTGATCAGAGGCTGCTGGCATGGGGAAGCTGGGAGTGGGCTAGCTAGAAGCCAGGCATCCCAGAGGATTGGTTAAGGGAGCATATCTGGCTTTCTCCAATAGGTCTTAAATTGGAAGAGGGGGCAGAAATTAGGGAAGCTGTCAGCTATTGATTAAGTCCTGGCTATTTTGGGTAGACTGTTACAAGAATTATGGTTTGACTTCCTGGGATGTTTGCTGTAGACAGCGACCAACTTCTTGGATCAGCTTTTGCAGGTAAAGGGCCAGAGTTTCCCGGTATGGTTACTGCTGATGGTAGGTTAGAGTTTCCTGGCCACTGTCCATTGATAAAGTCAGTCATTTGAATGTAGAACTTGGAAGTCTTGAATATGGAACATGAAGAACAAAATAAGGTTTGGTGCCTGTGGGATTGCCTTGTTAGTACTTGATGATGCTGATGTAAAGAGATGGTATTTTGTTGTGGTTAAAACAAGGGTTTTGAATTTAATAGATCAAGGTTAGAGTCCCAGCTTTGCTTTTTATTGACTGAATGACCTGTGCAAGTTACTTAAATTCTCTGTGCCTCAGTTTCCTTATCAATAAAATAGGAACAATGACAGTACATAGTAACGTAGCACAAAAATGTCAGCTGTTATCATAAGCAAATATGCTGAGGTCATGATACAGTTCATTAAAAATTATAAAGACCAAGACTGTAAACTAATATGCAATTAAATTTGATTAATTACTAATGTTTTTTAAAGGGGGCATTTCTTTAGAAGGTGAATTTTTAACCACATCTTTTTTTTTTCATTTTTCTGAACCATACAATTATGTTCATTGCATAAATGGCTGACTGCAGTTTTATTTTTTTTTTTACAATTTCATCTCATAGTGGAGAGTTATTGTTAATGTTTTAGTTTTGAGAATGGTATTGTGATTATGTTAAAAGAAAAAAGAGATCTTATCTTTTAGAGATATGTACTTAAGTATTTAAGAAAGAAATGATAATATGTCTGGGATTTACTTTAAAATCACCCAGCAGTGATGGGGAAGAAAGTCAGGAGGGATGGAGGTGGGATAAGATTGGCCACAAGCTCACACTTGCTGAGGGCGGGTGGTGTGTACACGGAGGGTCCTCCCATCACTGTCCACTTTTGCATGTTTGGAAATTTACAAAATTCAAAGTTAAGAAAACGCAAAATTCCAAGGTTACTTCACTCACGAAAATTGGATATCAAACAAGAAGTTTCCAATTACAGGAGAGGGTAGTCATTTGCCTTATACTTCCATACCCTGACCCCAGGGCAAAAGCGGTTCTTTAAACTGCAAACCATAAGACACTATGCTCCTGAGATATTTATTGCTTTTCCTTGAAGACTCAGACAAGTATAAAAAAATGAATAAAATCACTTTCTCAGAAACTTCCAGAACCTCTGACCATTAGGCTCTCATTCCTCTGTGTACAAATGGTACTTCACTGCATCCCCAAGTGGGCACATACTAGATGCTCAATAAATAGTTGCTGAACGAATTCATGGGCTATCTATTCTGTCTTCTACTCTCTCATTTCAGTTCAGAGTTCAAACCCACTCACGTTCTAACTTTATCACATGTTGTTTCCTAGGGGCCATTTACCCTGATAACACCACGGATTTTCAAAGAGCAGATGACAAAGTGTATCCCGGCGAGCAGTACGTATACATAATGCACCCCGACAACGGGCAAAGTCCTGGTGAGGAAGACAGCAACTGTGTGACCAGGATTTACCATTCCCACATTGATGCTCCAAGAGATATCGCTTCAGGTCTCATAGGACCTTTAATCCTCTGTAAAAACGGTACACCTTCTTTTCCTTATTGCTCATAACGTATGACCAAAAGGAAGACATGGGATGGGCCAGTTTGCTCTTTTAAATAAAGGTCAAGTCTCATGTGTTGAATTGAGTTGGGAAGGTAGAAAGGCGGTGAGGCCAAAAAAGTAGGCACGGATGAGCAAGACAAGAAGAAGGGATAAATGGAACAAGCGTTCCTAATGGGAAAGCACCAATGAAGCTGAGCTGTGAGAAACAGGTTTTCCTCAGGGATTGGCTGGCTGCGTCTAACATCCAAGAGTGGTTCAAAAAGGGAGAGACGACTTTTCTGAATGTGGCTCCCTTACTGGCCCTGCTCTGTGATCTGTGGTTGTCTGTGCTGTGCTGGTAAATATAATACCTTAGTATTTATTTCTAACATCATGAAAAAGACAACATAGCTCAAGAGCTTACAACCTTAATTCTTAACCATAATGAGTTACCTGCAAAGATATTGTCTCAGCTTGGACAATATCCACCAGAAGATATAAATACAACTTTGATTTTCCAAGCTTCCCATTTGTCAAAAAGCATTTAATGGTCATATGGTCAGAGGAAACCTCGTTATATGAGTCTCTCCCAAGCTCAGGGTACCTAACTGAGATTCTCTAAGTGTTTACACACCTGTAAAAATGGAGTGATTGGTTCAGAGTTGTCATTTGTTAGGAAAACAAATATTGCAATTTTAAAAATCCTATAGATCACTCGAAAGCTCACCCTAAAATAAATAGGTTTCACTGATTCAGTAATTTTCACTTCAGGTTCTCTGGAAAAAGAAAAAGAAAAAAGTATTGATCAAGAATTTGTGGTGATGTTTTCTGTGGTGGATGAAAATTTTAGCTGGTACCTAGAAGACAACATCAAAACTTACTGTTCTGAACCAGAGAAAGTTGACAAAGACAATGAAGACTTCCAGGAGAGTAACAGAATGTATTGTAAGATTACAAAAAACGTTAGCTTTTCTCTTTTCTTGATGTAGTTGTTCTGCTAAGGTTGATACCCTCACATGAAAGAATTGTCTGTTTCTAGTCAGTGGCACTGATAACAAAGTGTATTGTGGATGCAATTAAAGCCAGGTACACCAAACTGAGAAGGATAAAAAAAGAAATGATCAATTATGGTTTAATGCATATGTATATTACCTACCCTCCAACTTTATTCCAAGATTATTTGAGGCAGTCTAAAATTATTCAACAAAATGCTTTAAATTATTCTTTTATTGTCAATCATCTAACTATGTTTAAGCAAATAGTTTAAACTATAAGTTCTTGAAAGGTATTCCTCACATACTACATTGTCCTTTACTCACCCAGTTTACCTCATTTTAGTTCTTTATTTCTTCTAGAAATGCCTTCTTTACTGCCTAGACTTCTCCTAAATTCTCAGAAAATGTTGAGCTTAGGCAGACTATCACTAGAAATTTGCACTAGAAATCAAATCCCTTAATGCCAGCCTAGAACAATGAGTATCAATTATTCTTTTTAAATGTTTAGCTTCTTCAAAATAACCTTTACAGGGAGCTGAGAAAACAAATTTAAAAAAAGAAGAAAAAAAAAACCACTCTTCCAAAGCAGGAAAATAAACTAATTAGAAAAGTGCAATGTTTCCAATATTTGCTTACATCTTGCAGAGAAAAGCCCTCTTTCTTTAATTTAATCCTGCCTCTGTTACGTGCTAACAAAAATAGATACTAGAAAAAGATATTCAGACTTTTGGTTTGGATGGGTCTGGTTTGGTGCCACTGGTGAACCTGGTGCTTTCATCATCCTTTCCAGAAGCAATTTCCATTTTATTTCTAGGATCACTCTGTGTCTACATGGGTCTCAGGCCATCCTGATCTCTGCTGACCTTCCCCTGAATCTCTCTCTTTCCTCTTTCACATCGCTCCAAATTCTGTCATTCAGTCTTAAGCAAAACGATGACCTGTGTTCTTATTATAAAAGCAATTCATATTCATCATAGAAAATTGAAGTCATTTTGATAGGAACAAAGAAAAAATTAAATGACCCATATGACCACCAGTGATATGATATTACTAAATAACCTTTAGTACTTTTTTCTACTTACAATGTGTGTGTTTTGTATATATGTATACACATTTGCATCTATGCACAACTTTATGTTTAGAAGTACACACACATATACAGTATATATATGTGCCCAGTATAATACAAAGAGGACAAATAAGTTTGATCTGCAGTATTGTGATCATCTGCTAATATCGTGTGACAGGAATCCTGACACTGAATTTAGGTTCCACAGGAAAGAGGGTGGCGATTGATTAGCAATGTCTGACATGGGTATGGATGTGGGGATAGCAGCACATGTGCTAGGTATTTTCTATCCCAAACTGATTCTGTGCCTGTGACCGTCACTATCCCAGCCACCGACGTCTATTAGTCACAAACTCTGCTGTTGATTTACAGCTGTGAATGGATACACTTTTGGAAGTCTACCAGGACTCACCATGTGTGCAGAAGACAAAGTGAAATGGCATCTTTTTGGTATGGGTAATGAAATTGATGTGCATGCAGCTTTCTTTCATGGACAAACTTTGACCAACAAAAACTACCGTGTTGATACAATCAATCTCTTTCCCGCCACCCTTTTTGATGCATTTATGGTGGCCCAGAACCCTGGAGAATGGATGCTTAGCTGTCAGAATCTAAACCATCTGAAAGGTAAGGTATCTTTATCTGAAATGAGCTATCAGTTAAAAAGAAAAAAGAGCCATATCTTAATTATATTTATTATTGGGGTAGTTATTTGGAATTATAATCTAAAAGCTAAATATCTTCGTATAGAGCTAAATCAACTGGCTACCTAGATTTATTCTCATGATAGTATGTATCATAATGTAATGGAAAGAATGAAAGACTGGAATATTTATAAAACTATGAAATCTGAAAATATATTCATTTCTGGAGAAGAGCAGTTGGCCCTGTGGTATAATACTGCCTTAAAGGTATAGTACTGCATATAGTTTCTCAACTTCATAAACTACCACAATATTGTAAAAACCAGAAGATGCATATATTATGTTGCAAAGAAAGCCTGGTATTTTTTTTTTTTTTTGCGTGGGTCTATCAAGTATAACCAATTTTATTGTGTATTTGAATCTAGCTGTTCTTTGGTTTAGCTTGAGAAATGCCCCCTTTGAGAAATGCCCCCTTCTGTTTAATATAAGGTAAAAAAATCATTCTTATTTCTTGAAAAATATTAATTTGTAGAACTTTCTCCTGAAGAAATTGAGTTTAATCTAGGTCTCTGTAGAGCATAGTATGTTACTTTGGCTATCAAACATAATCTCTCCTATCCAATATGACCTTGGCCATAGAAAGTCCAGCACAGCAGATATAAAGACATATTATGTAAGCGAGCAATATTATGATTATTCTATTCCTCCTTTCCACCCTATCCTACCTCTTAAAATGTCAGTAGCCTTCTGCTACATTTTTCTATAAGCTTGTCCTTTTTCTCCCATCAAAAGAACTCCCAAGTGAAATCCCACAGAAGCTGGCACTGTATATTGAAAACAACAGTACATAATATCTCTTCTCTATGCTTGAAGAAAAGCATATTCTCTAGATTCCTCTCTTTTCTTTAAACTCTGCTTGAATTTTCCATCAGGAATTTATTTACAGCTGTCTACCCTGGTTTATAAGTCAGAGTTTCTATCTGTCTATTTCTTCACTTTCTGTCTGTCATTTCATCAACTGAGTTTACGAAACAACAGAAGAAACATTGGCTCCATTAACTAGTGCCTCTTTTCTTCCATTTTTTAGCTGGCTTGCAGGCCTTTTTCCAGGTACAGGACTGTAAGAAGCCATCATCAGAGAGCAACATCCTTGGAAAACATGTCAGACACTATTACATCGCTGCTGAGGAAATCATCTGGAACTATGCACCTTCTGGTACAGACATCTTCACTAAAGAAAACCTAACAACACCTGAAAGGTGACTCAGAAAAAAAAATATTACAAAAATATATTCCCCAAGTAACCATAAAAGACTGATGTAACAATTAAAAATATAGTTGGCGCCTGAAATAAAGTAATTAGGCTGCTAACTATTTACTAAAGCATTTGGTATAAGAGTCTGAGTTTTGAGAACCATGGCTTTTGAGCTCTTAAAAGAAGATGGGGTTGGGCAGGCCATGGTGGCTCAGTGGCAGAGTTCTCACCTGCCATGATGGAGACCCAGGTTTGATTCCCAGTGCCTGCCCGTGCAAAAAAAGAAAAAGAAGATGGGGCTAAAATTTATCAGAAATGCTTAACAAAACCTAAGAAAACACTGAATAGAATTAGAGAGCTCAGTAAATTTCCTTTTCTGAAAATGTAGCATTCTATGTGTATGAAAATTATAATGATATCATGACTTTCACACTCTTATAACACAATTTTACCAAAACTTTATATTCACTCTCAGAAACAGTTCCCTTTCCAGACGTGTTCTATGCTATCCTTGCTTCCAAGCATTTACTCCTCGTAGTCCCTCTACCTACAATACTATCTCCATTTGAATCTCTGCTAGTCAGAAAGTTCTACCATCAATTTTACCCTAAATCTCACCACTTCTTTCCAACTCCCAGAACCACCCTAGACTAAGCCATGTCCATTACCCCGTATGGATGACTTCCCCAGCCTCTCAATGATTAATTCTGCTTCAGGCTTCCTTTCTTACTGTCTACTCTCCATGGAGCAGCCAAACTTGCTCAATTTTTAATTCAGATCATGCTGCTCCCCTTGTTTCCAGTCTTGGCTCACTCCCCTGAGAAACCTTACTCCTTGGAGTGGTTAACTAATTTACCCAAGGTCACACAACAAGTCAACAGATAATCCTGGCTCCATCCAGGGCTGTGAATCCTGAAGTAGGGATTTCACTCTGTGTTTATTTGCAGGCTGCTGGAACGCAAAATACCAGAACTGGAATGGCTTTTAAAAAGGGGAATTTAATAGGTTACAAGTTTATACTTCTGAGCCTATAAAAATGTCCAAACTAAGCCATCTAGGGAAAGATACCTTAATTCAAGAAAGGTTGATGGATCTGGACACCTCTGTCAGATGGGAAGTCACGTGGCTGGCGTCTGCTGGTCCCTTGCTCCTGGGCTCCATTGCTTTCAGCCTCTATTCCTGCAGGGGTTCCTCACTTTGCTTCTGCAGGGCTGGCTTTCATCTCTTGGCTTCCCTTGGCTCTCTGCAAGTTTTGGCTGGCTTAACATCTCATGGCAACATCCTCTGGGCTCCAAGCATCTCAAATATCTGTGTGTCTGTTCTCCATGTGCCTGCATCTGTGTCAGCTCTGTTGTGAAGTTTCTGTTGGCTCTGAGGCTTCTGAGGTATCTCCAAAATGTTTCCTCTTTCAAAAGATCCCAGTGAACTAATCAAGACCCACGTGGAATGGGTGGAGTCACATCTCCATCAAATCAAATATCACACCCACAACTGGGTGTGTCACATCTCAGTGTAGATAGCCTAATCAAAAGTTTCTAACCTGCAGGGTTTTTTTAATTTTTTTTTATTTTTCAGCCTCTATTCCTGCAGGGGTTCCTCACTTTGCTTCCTGCAGTTCTGAATCAGGATTAAAAGAAATGCTGCTCCCACAAAATTGGATCAGGATTAAAACATGGCTTTTGGGGGGTACATAAGACTTTCAAACCAGTGCACACTCCTACCCCACTCTGCCGTCCAGGTGCTGATGACCTTCTAAAGCTTCATTCCCAGCCCAGAAGTCTCTTGTAGATTTCAGATTTGCATTTCCATCTGCTTAACAGACACCTCCACGTGGCTGAGTCCCCTCCAATGCAACATGTCCAAAGCTAACTCACTCTGTACCCCTCAAGTCTGAGTTTCCACTCAGTGAGTGGCATCACCATCCATCAATTCGTGTGTCCAATTCCAAAACCTAAACACCATCCTCGACCTCCTCCCTCCTTCAGCAACCATCCTTCTCTCCTCAAGTCCTGCATCATTATATCCTGAACATCTCTGAAAGAAATCATCTCTCCATTCTCTTTTCCAATACCTCTGAAGCCACCACCACCTCTCACCAAGATAGCAGCCCAGCCCCCTGGCTGGTTTTCCTGACTAGCCTTGCATTCTCCAACCTGTGCTCCAAGCAGCAGCTGAAGGGATCCTCCCAAAGCTTTAATCCTGAAGGTTAGCATCTTTGAAAGGCTTCTTATTGCATGGGATGGAATGCCAAATCCTTAACGAGGTCCTCCTGCCTATCACCCATTTCTCCAAGCCTCATCCTCAGCTCCCCTGTTCTGTCCTGCGTGTTACACTCCTGCTGTATTTTCTGAGACTTCCTGCAGGCTGCTTCCTCCTCCTAAACACCCGCAATATTCTCCCCGTCACGCACTCTTCACCTTATTAGCTGTGCTTCTCCTATAGATAGTTTTAAAATAAATCCCGTTCTCTGGGAAACCTTTGCAGTCTCTCCCCATTCATTCCTCCAACCCCAGGAAAAATGTTCCATAACCCCCTGTGCTTATGACAAGGTTCTTACATTGGGTAGCTCACAGGCATGCCATGTCCATGTAGACAGAGACAGGTCCAGTCTGCTTACAGTGGTGTCATCGGCACATAGCAGTGTTCCAAGCAGAGAGCAGGTGCTCAACACATTTGCCAATAAATGAAGAGAGAAATAAGTTGCTTTGTGAAAGTTACAATAGCTTTTTAAGATTCAATCTCCTCATTTTCAAAATGAGAATAATACCAGCTCTGCTGCACTGAGTGTCTAATTTGTGCTAATACTCTAGAAACGGTAGCCACTGTCTCTAGCTATTTTAAACACCTCAGAACTTCATAAAACAGATTTTATTGTAGAACAATTCATGAACTGTCTGCTGTTGACATGGGCCCTCTTGAAATTGTTTCACTTCCCTGGAAAAAGTGAAACCTCTACCTCTTGCTTCTTCCCCCCTTAACTGAATATCCTTCTATAAAGTGGCCTCGTACGAAATGTGTCTGTGTGAGTATTAAACACAGATTACTGTAAACCGTGGATAATAATCATCTCCTCTAAACACTGGTTAGAATTTTTCTTGTCCATTAGTACATCATGTGAATACCTGCTTCCTCTTCTACTTCAACTCCAGAGCTAAATCATTTTCTTTTGGCAGCGAGTCAGTGGTATTTTTTGAACAAGGTGCTACAAGAATTGGAGGCTCTTATAAGAAGCTGGTTTACCGTGAGTACACAGATGCCTCCTTCACAAGCCGGAAGGAGAGAGGCCCTGAAGAGGAACATCTTGGCCTCCTGGGTGAGTCTGTGCAGAATATATGTGACCCCTGTACTCTCCCCACCAATTACATCAACCTCAAAAAGAAAAGAAAGTTCAGGACGTGCAGCACGATTTCTGCTAATAAACTAGGGATGTGATGGGCTCAATCCTCAATCAGATTATGGCAGTTAAATGAGTTTCCCAAATGTAAGCTACCATTAGCAAATCTTCGTTATGTAGATTTAAAAGGATTTTATTTTTCCCCTCAAAGAGGTAAGGGGAATCGTGTATTTATGTGGCCTGATTCAAGCAGATGACTAAATTGCTGACCTCTGCTCTTAGCTAATGGTGCTTTCCCTTAGAAATAAAATGCAGGCTCCTCACGAGAGGGGCTGGCTCTGTCCTAGAGACACTGCAGGCTTCCCTCGGGCAGATCTGGAGACCTGGACTTACCCAGGTGGGTAACTCAGGCAGAATAGGATAGTCGGTGAGCAAATCAGGTCTGGATTTTGAGTCTTCTCACGCTTCACCCATTAGCTGTGTGACCCTTGAAAGTTACTCAGATTTCTGTGGCTTTTCCTCTTCTGGAAAATGGGCACAATATTGGTCCCTACTTCAGTTAGTTGTTTAAAGGAGTCAGTGAGTTAATGGTTCTGAGTTAATACCCATAAACATTCACCAGATCACGGGGGAATGTCATTTTACATAGTAGCTAAAGATTTTGTAGCGGATATCTATGTTCTTATTCCATATTTAGTGACGATATTAATTTTGGTGATAGAAAATCCAAAACAGTGTTGTCCTTCACATGCAAGACAATTTGAGGTACCTGCTTGGGTGCTCAAGGTATGCAGCACTTCCCTGGCTCTGGGGACACCTATCACCCTTCTACACAAAAGAAGGCTAGGATAGATACCCCTTTTTAGTTTATGGTGTATTGGAGAGGCTGGAGGGAAGTACCTGAAACTGTTGAGCTGTGTTCCAGTAGCCTTGATTCTTGAAGATGATTGTATAAAGATATAATGTTTACAATGTGACTGTGTGATTGTGAGAACCTTGTGTCTGATGCTCCTGTTGTCCAGGGTATGGACAGATGAGTCAAAAAATATATATATGGATAAATAAATAAATAAATAATAGGGGGGATGAGGAGTAAAATAAATTGGGCAGATGGAAATACTGGTGGTCAATGAGAGGGAGGGGTAAGGGGTGTGGTACGTATGAGCTTTATCTTTTTTCTGGAGTGAAACAAATGTTCTAAAAAATGAACACGGTGATGAATACACAACTATGTGATGATATTGTGAGCCAGTAATTATACACTGTGTGTGGAATGCATGTGTGTGAAGATTTCACAATAAAAAAATATTAAAAAAAAAAAAGGTAGGGGGAGGAGAGAATAGACACTCTGAATAGTTTTGTGCAGATGTATAGAACTTATGAACTGACTCAGCCAAAAGTGTTAACAAATTTCATTAACCTGAAGCTGCAATCAAAAGCCTCCTTCTAGGCGGGCCGCGGTGGCTCAGCGGGCAAGAGTGCTTGCCTGCCGTGCCGGAGGACCCCGGTTCGATTCCCGGCCCCAGCCCATGTAAAAAACAAACAAACAAACAAAATATAATAAAACAAGAAAATGTTTAAAAATGTTTCCCTTTCTTCCTCCCTTCCTTCCTTCCATCCTTCCTTCCTTCTCTGTCTTTCCTTCCTTTAAAAAAAAAAAAAAAAAAGCCTCCTTCTACCCTTACTGGGTCAAATTAATAATGGACTTCAAAAAAAAAAAAAAACAAAAGCTTTTCATGTCACAAACAAGCATGTTGCTCCAGGGCTTCTTGCTAGAGAACAAGTCCAAAGCAAATAACCACCTTTTACATTCTGCACGTTGTATACCAAGTGACAATAACAACTCTTACTTTGTCCCCAGGTCCCATCCTATGGGCAGAAGTGGGAGACATCATGAGAGTTACCTTCCAAAATAAAGGAGCATATCCTCTCAGTATTGAGCCGACTGGGGTGAGATTCAGTAAGAACAACGAAGGCACATACTATGCCTCAGATGAAAGTGCAAGTGAGTACAGCACACTGTAACCAGTGAATGATGCCCAGTAACCCACTGAGCTGGTCTGAAAGTGCAAGCGAGTGCAGCACACTGTAACCAGTGAATGATGCCCAGTAACCCACTGAGCTGGTCTGAAAGTGCAAATGAGTGCAGCACACTGTAACCAGTGAATGATGCCCAGTAACCCACTGAGCTGGTCACTCCAGGAAACTGTCCTGCAAAACACTGAAGACAGGAACTCCTGAGAAGACTGCTCATATATCATTTCCCAGCATCATGCTGAGAGAAAATCAACCCTGCTTCCATCATTTCCAACTGGTTTATGGAATTTTGTCTAGCCTTAATTGGACAATGAATGTGAATGCTGATAGTAACTTATTTGGATTATATAGATTATACCTTTCTGGGTACTAGTTGAGTGGTTTTTAATTTTTAAAAGTACTTTGTAATTATAAAAGGATTAAATGCTCATTTCAGATTATTTGAAAAAATATAGAAAGATAAAATAAAAAATATTAATTATCCATAGTTCTATAAACAGCCAATATTATATTTTCACGTATTTCTGCCACTTTTTCCTCTGCACATAACTAAGATATATTTTAAGAGTTGTTTGAGACCGAAGCATATAAGCATACTTTCACTATAATTTTGTACTCAAATTTTCTCCTAGCATTTAAGCATTTTATAAACATAATTTTAATGATGTAAAATATTCTATCATGGGACCGTATTGGGGCATTTTTTATATATTAAGGCTAACCAATGAAGATTCGTGGCTTTGCCACCACTTGCTGTGTGACCTTGAACAGGTTATTCAGTCTCTCTGGCTTCAGTTTCCTTGAACATATAATTTGGAGATTTGAACAGTATCATTTGCAAGGTTCCCTTTAATTCTAAACTTATTTTTAGTTCAGTTTTGTTCAATAAAAATGCATCGATCATAATCTAACTAAGGTATCCATTTTAGGTGGTTAAGATTTCCATATGTTAATTGTTGAAATACTTGTAAACAAGGAAAATATTTAGCAACATAGGTTATTACTATAACAATGCAGATATTTGTAAGAACTTTCTACTTGATATTTTGAGAACATTCAGTTTTGACAGCTGATCATATGGTATCTAAGTTAATATTTAATGCTTGGAATTTAGGAACTTTGCTATCTGAATATGTGGATTTTTTTCTTTGTTGCCTCAATTTTAAATTGGTTTATGAAACTGCACAAACACAGGCTTTACAATGATTATATGAATACTTTTTTAAAAATATGCCTATGGTTAAGCTAACTAAGATATCCAGTTTTGGTGCTTCTGAAGTGTATTGTTTGTTTTCTTAAATAAAAAAAATTAACTAGAAAAAGAATCGATACAATTAATAAATTCATGGTACAGTTTAAAAAAAAGAACCCATTTGTACTGACTGGGATGACACAGTTATTTATTCTTTAAAACAATATATAGTAACTATCATTTGGAGGACAAGGTAAAAAAGAAAAAATGTATCAATCATTCCACTCCCCCATTGCCCGGTATTATTCTAACCACTGGAAATACAGAGACAAGGCTTTTCATCAAGGAAGTTAAGTTCTATTTGGGTGGGGATGGGGAAACAAAATGGATACCTTAGCTAGATTATGATCGATGCATTTTTATTGCACAATATAGCACAAGGGTGCTGGGGGAATTCTCAGAGGACTCAGGAGCACAGAAAAGAGGAGCCAATCCCAGACATATGTTTAGGAGAAGCTTTCTGGAGGAAATCACATAGGTCTCTGCACAAGCAGGATTCCATTTTAAGTCATAACCAGGAATTCAAAAGTCAATTAGTCTAGGCCAAACTCAGTCTGCTTTGCAGCTCAAATAACCACATTAAAAAACACACTTTCCCTCCCTAATGTCACCTTTCTCACAGGTACACCTCCTCCCTCAGCCTCCCATGTGGGACCCAAAGAAACATTCACCTATGAATGGACTATCCCCAAAGAGGTGGGACCTACTTATTTAGACCCTGTCTGCATAGCTAAGATGTATTATTCTGCTGTCGACCCCACCAAAGATATATATACGGGGCTTATCGGGCCGATGAAAATATGCAAGGAAGGAAGTTTACAAGCAAATGGGAAACAGGTAAGTCCAACCACAGAAAAACAAAAATGATTTTCCAATCTCTCTGAATGATTATCATCAGGGTTTTGAAGCAAGGGGATTCTATACATAATACCTTTATTGTAGTTTTTTTTTTTTTCCCTCAGGCTTATTAGTCTATATTGTGCAGTGATTCCCTGGTTAACATGATTACTCCAAAATAACTTGAAAACAGTATTTTCCCTGGAAATCCAAGGTCTTTTATGACACAATTAGACTTCAACCCACATGCATGCATGTACAAATTGTCTATTAATGATAATAATTCAATTAATATTCATTGAGTAAAATATTACTTAAAATATTTTTCAAAAATAAGAAAATGACCCTTTGGCATAGAAATAGAAGTTATCTAATCCCCATAATTTTTAAAGGAATTTTAATAATTGAAATCTATAATTACAATAGAACTAACACAATTATCAACCACACTGAAACTATTTTCCAAGTGTTTCTCACGACTAAGCTTCTAGGTTTTTGATCCCCCCCACTGTTGTTTGTATTCTCTAAAATAAATATGTTCATAAGTATCTTTAAAAATAGGGACTCTTTTGAAAATATACATATTTGTAACTATCACACCTAAAAATTATAATCATCATAAATCCTTAATAAACCAAACATGTAATCAATGTTCCCATTTCCCCAAATGTCTTATAATTGTTTTAAGTTTGTTGTTTGAATCCACACCTAAATAATGCCACACATTACAATCAGTTGATATGCTTCTTGAGTTTTTTTCTTACAGCTTTTTGGTTGCAAGAGTCATTTGTCCTGTAGAAGTTTCATATGTCTAAATCCTAGATTGCATCCATGTGGTGTCATTTACCATGTTTCTTTATCCTCTCTCTTTCCTATAAATCAGTGTCTAGATTTAAAGGCTTGGTCAGATTCTGGTTAGATTTTTTTCTTTTTTGGCAAGAATGCTTTCATATGGGATAGGAGGTACTTCTGTCAGGAAGTATATTATATATAGTTGTTTCCCAGTTGGGAATGTTATTAGCCATTAATGACCATCTCCTAGATCTATAAACAAATGAGGGGCTATAAAATGGTAATATTCTAATTCCATCCACTACTCTCCACTCCATCTCCTGCCTCTATCCTAATGACCAGGGCTGCTGCAATAAAGACTAACTGGCTTAAACAACAGGAACGTATTAGCTCAGATTTGGAGGTTTGAAGTGTGAAGTCAAGGCAACGTCAGTCTGGTCACGTTCTCTCAGGTAGCACTCTGGTGGTAGCTGGCCAGCAATCCGTAACTCAACCTCTGCTTCCATCCTATGACCATCTCTCTCTCAGCTGTCTCTTAATACCACATCCAGATTTTCCTGCTTATAAGGAATCCAGTCCTATTAGGTAAAGACTCCCCCCAGTTCAGTTCGGTCTCCCTTTAATAATCAGATCTTCAAAGATCCTTTCAACCAAAGGGTTCATACCCACAAGACTTGAAGGTTAGGACACGAGCATGTTTTAGCGGAGGACATGATTCAGTCTAGACAATAGGCATCTTTCCTTTTTTTTTTACTTTATAGTTTATTATTCTATTTTTCTTAAAGAAAGCATATGCATGTGGATATATATTCCTGTCCTTGCTTTTTTCCCCCACTTAACAATATAATCTGTTTTACATAGTATAGGATAGAGCAGTCCTCATTTCATTTTACAGCACTCCATAATGTGGAGTGACTGCTTTATACAAACAGGCCCCTGTTGACAAGTGTTTGGGTTGTTTCCAATCTTTGTTTTTACGAATAGAGCTACAATGGATAGCCTCCTTCATATGACTCTTTGTATTTTTGCCAGCATATCTTGGGGATAAATTCCTATATGTGATTTGGCTGGGTCAAAGGATAAACACATATTCAATTTGCTGGATATTGCCAAATTCTCCTCCATAGGAGTTGTGCCATTGTGTATTCCCACCAGGAATAGATGAGGTTACCTGTTTCTCCACAGACTCACCTAAAAAGTATGTTATCAAACTTAGGGATTTTCACCAATCTGATAGGAGATACTTAGTATCTCTGTAATTTTAACTTGTGTTTCTCTTATATTCAGGAAGGTTGTGCTTCTTTTCAAATGATTAAGAACAATTTCCATTTGTTTTATGGGAACCTTTCACCTTTTGAATCCGTATTTCTATCAGGCTATTTTTCCTTCACTGGTTTAGAAACTTTCTATATATCAAAAATAGAAATCCTTTGTGTGAGATATTAGTTGAAAAAATTTTCCCAAGTTTGACATTTGAATGCAATATACCTGAAGTGGTTTGACTTTTTCAAAGGGGATGTATTAAGTTACAAATTTACAATCCTAAAGCCATGAAAATCTCTGAATTAGGGTATCCAGAAAAAAATGCCTGAAAAAAGGCCAATGGCATCTGTAGTTTTTCTATCACATGGGAAGGCACATGGCTGCATCTGACCTTCTCTCCCGACTTCTGGTTTCAGCTTCTAATTCCAGTGGTTTTCTCTGTAAGCATCTGTGGGTGCTCACTTAGCTTCTCTGGGGCAGACTCTGGGTTTCATCTCTTAGCTTACAATCTCCAAATGTCTGTGTCTTAGCTTCGTCTCTCTGCTCTCTGTTGGCTCTGAGGTCTCTCTCCTTCCATGAGCTCTTTTAGGGACTCCAATAAACTAAAACCTTGAATGGATGGGGTCACATCTCTATGGATATAATCTAATCAAAAAGATCCCACCCAACAATGGGTCTGCTATTAGAAGATTGGATTAAAAGAATATGGCTTTTCTGGGGCACATAACACTTCAAACCAGCACTCCATGCAAGGTTTTTATTTTTATTAATCTTTTCCTTTATTGACTCTGGATTTTGAGTCATAGTTAGGAAAGTTGTCCCAGGTTATAAAGGAATTTTCCATATTTCCTTCATTTTTCACATTTAAATCTCTTTTCCACTTAGGATTTATCCCAGTGTACTGTTGAGGAATGGATGAAATTTATCCTTTTCTACTATTTCTATTATTTCAATACCATTTATTAAAAATTCAAACTTTCTCCCACTGATTGAATGAGAAAATTTCTGAAAATTATATGTACAGTTGGGTCTGTTTCTGGATTTTCTATTCTCCTCCATCTTTTCATGCACCAGCAATATACAATTTTAATTTATAATAGATTTTAATGACAACTAGGAGAGCCAAACCACATGGCTTTTCTCTTTCATTCTTTTAATGGCTATTTTGCTTGCTTATACTTCCTAATGAACTGTCTGGCACCAGCAAAAAGCTTGATGATGTTTTCTTGGGATTGTATTAAATGTAACACACTTATCATTAGGGAAAACAGATATCATTATGTGGTTGAGTCATCCCATCAAAGAAATGTGTTTTTTCAACAAGTTCAGGTCTATTTTTTTGGTTTTCAGGAGTCTTTTATAGTTCCCCTTAAATAGACTTTGATATTTTTTTTGTTAAGTTTGTGCTGGGATACTTTCTTTTCCTTTGGCTATTGAAAATGGTAACACTATCATTTAAATTTTTTAAATATGTAACTGAAAAAATGGTTTTCTGCCTTTGGATTCCTATTCTTTGGTCTCTGAGCTTACCTTGGGAAGGTACAAAAGGAGTCTTATGTTTATTGAATGCCCTCCAGGCATTTCCACATATATAACTTCACTGAATCTTCAGAACAACCCAAGAGGCTAAATACGGTTATTCTCCTTTATTGCAGAGGTGAAACTAATGCATGGTGGATTGAGATTTTAAAATATGAGTTTTCCTCTTTACATATTTCATCACTTCTCTTTGCAAATGAGGACACACAATGCAGGAAGGTCAAGCATTAAAAGTTCTCATTCTGGCTTTTTCACTTCCAAAGCCATGTGGCTTCAGATTATTTAATATTTCTCATGCTCATCTGAATTATCAGTAAAATGGAGACAACACCTCTTGTGCTAACCCAACTTGATGGGTTGATTTCTCTCTTGTTGACAAAAACAAATGAGATAAATATTATGTGAAAGCCCTGGGTGAACCAAATGATCTAAGCCAATGAGGAATGATTATCTTGCCTAATTGTATGCCATAAAATGCAACTTCTAAGACCTCCAGCTTATACTACTTTTCTTCTTTTAGTATACCATTTTTAAATACAAAAGTATTTCATAGACATTTAGAAAATTAACCAAATACATGGAAGTAAAAGAAATACAGCATTCCAACCTAAAAGAGGGATCACACTATATATAACATTTCTCAGTTTGCTTTGTACACATTAACAATATCATGAATATCCTTCCATAGCATAAAAAAAATCTGCTATTTCATTTTTTTATGCTGTATTGGGGGGGTTATTGCAGCACCATTTGTTGAAGTTTTGTTTGGTTGGTTTTTTGTTTGTTTGCTTGCTTGTTTGTTTTGGGAAGTGCATGGGCTGGGATTTCTACTTAACTTTGAATGAACAAAGTATTTCATATTATGAATGTATCATAAATTTTAACCAAACATTTAAACATTTAGATGGTTTTCCATTTTTTACTATTTGAGCTCTGCTGTATTTGATGCACTTTGGCATTTTTTAAAAAAACAAATTCTTATTGATAAATCTATGTTTATTTCACTGGAACAAATCCTGGAGTGGATTTGTCACAGGATCACAGACTATGCATAGTTTTAAGCATTTCATTGCTTTTCAAAATTCTCTCCATAAAGTAGCATTATTCAAACTGCAGGTCATGATCCATTTAGTGGACTGTAACCGGTGACCAGAATTTTTTTAAAAAATCAAGTATGAAAGAAAACAAGAAAAAATATCCAAGTGCATCATGTGCAGTAAAGACAAGTAGATTAATGGAATTTTATTCTTCTGGTGAGTGTGTGTGTGTGTGTGTGTGTGTGCGTGTGTGTGTGTGTGACATTGTGAAATGGACTTCTTTCTGTATATTCAAAAACTTGATAATCATTGCCATAAAGTACATGAGAGTAGCTGTTCCCCAGCTATTGTTCTACCAATATTGAGCATAGTTTTTATTTCTTACAAACTTGATAGTTGAAATACGGCATATCACTTATTTAAATTAATAATTTGATCAATAATAAGGTCTATTGAGCATTTGTACTTCTTTGTTCATTTCTTGATCATGGCAGCTATCCATTTTGACATTGTGCATCTCTTAATTAATTAATTACCTATATATTAAGCCATATGTGTGTGTGTGTATACAAACTCTTTTTGATGTATAATGCAGTTTTTTTGTTTGCCTTTTTGTATTTTTCAGTCGTTTTGGTTGGTTATTTTTGCGTGTGTGTGGTTTTTGTTCCTTGCCTGTGATGTTTCTCATCACGCAGGGGTTTATCTTGGATATCAGTCTCTTTCTTTAGGGCTCTTTGCCTTTTTTATCATGTTTGGAATGTTCGCGTCTATTCCAAGGGTACATTTATATGTATTTAGTTGGTACCTGGAAAGTCAGTGTTGCCCGCTCCTCTCGGTGCGGCCCCGCGGGCCACCCTGGCGGACCAGCGGCAGCTCCAGCGCTCGCCCCTGAAGGCGGACAAGGAGAACACGCCCCCCCTCAGTAGCACCCGTCTGGGCCGGCATGACCACAAGGAAGAGCTTCCAGGAGCCCACCCAGCCGGAGAAAACCAAGGTACCTGCCCCCACCCTAGAGGATGAACCTCTGAGGGAAAGTCCCCACCGCCTTGTCATCTTTCCTATAGAATACCATGGTATTTGGCAGACGTGTAAGAAAACCGAGGCTTCCTTTTGGACAGCTGAGGAGGTGGATCTTTCCAAGGACATTTGGCACGGGGAAGCTCTGCAGCCTGAAGGGAGAGATTTTGTATCACATGTTCTGGCCTTCTTTGTAGCAAGTGATGGCACAGGAAATGAAAACTTGGTGGAGCGATTTAGCCAAGTTCAGGTTACAGAAGCCCGCTGTGTCTATGGCTTCCAAATTGCCATGGAAAACACACATTCTGAAATGTATCGTTTCCTTATTGACCCTTACATTAAAGATGCCAAAGAAAGGGAATTTCTTGTAAATGCAATTAAACGATGCCTTGGCATAAAGAAGAAGGCAGACTGGGTTTGCGTTGGCTTGGGGACAAAGAAGCTACCTATGGAGAATGTGTCGTAGCTTTGCAGCAGGAATCTTTTTTTTCTGGCCCTTTTGCATTGATCTACTGCTCAAGAAATGAGGACTGATGCCTGGCCTCACGTTTTCCAATGAATTTATTGGCAGAGATAAGGGTTTACACTGCGACTTTGCCTGCCTCGTGTTCAAACACCTGCTTCACAAACCTTCAGAACAGAGAGTAAAGGAAATAATTATCAATGCTGTTAGGATAGAACAGGGCTTTCTTACAGAGGCCTTGCCGGGGAAGCTAATTGGAATGAATTGCACTTTAATGAGGCAGTGCATTGAATTTGTGGCAGACACACTTATGCTGGAACTGGGTTTTGGCAAGGTTTTCAGAGTAGATTATCCATTTGACTTTACAAAGAATATTTCGTTCAAAGGGAAGACCAACTTCTTTGAGAAGAGAGTAGGCGAATATCAGAGGATGGGAGTGATGTCAAGTTCAACAGAAAATTATTTTACCTTGGATGCTGACTTCTAAATGAACTGAGGATGTATCCTTGTGTTGTAGATTTCTTTTCCTTCTCAAAAAAAAAAAAATCAGCTATTTGAAAACATATCAAATGGCTACAGCACCAAAATAGCCCCATAGGAATATTTGATGGCATATTTGAAACCGTGTAGCTACGTCACAACCAATCCTTTTAATAATACTAGTGGAGTTGCCTAGAAAGGGGATATCTAAGACACAAAGCTCGTAGGGTTTTTATGAAAGATCTTGTCTGTGTTTGTTTTTTGCAAGCAGTTTGGCTGGAGGTGACTTTGCTTTGTATAGCTGTACCCACAGGAATCTTGGCTTTCGAGAGGGGAGACCCTCAAGCTAATTGGATCCAGTAAGATTGAATATCCAGTTATTTCCACAAGGCAGTTGGAACAAGTCATCCTCACTGCTTCAAAGCAGATTTTAAAGTTTACTTATTAGTTTGTATCTAAAATTGGCACTTTACATGCAAATAAACCTGTGTTGTCAAGCTAAAAAAAAAGTACTCTCTGGTACTAATTTTGAGTATGATAAGAAGTAGAGCTGTAAGAATTTTTTTTAATACAACTAGCAGATGATCTGAGCATTATTTGTTGACCAATCTATTCTTTACTCACTGATTTCAATTGTCACCTTTATCATATTCTAAATCTTATGTATATTTGCATCATTTTTCTAGGCTTTCTAGCTTGCCATATGATATATCTGTTTCAGTACTAGTGCCAAATTTTGTATTTATTACTGCTTTAAAATATTTTTAATATATGACATGTTCAACCGTTACTTCATTATTTTTCTTTGAAATTATACTTAGCTATCCTCACACATAAATTCTTCCTAATCAATTTAGCATTTATGTTAAAGATTGCCATTAGTATTTTGATTAGAATTTCATTAAAAGGATAGCTTTAGTTGGGGAAAATGAGCTCCTAATTATAGTTAGCCTTATACTCAGGAACCATTTAAGTCATCATTTTTATTGTTCAGTAAATTTTTATAGTTTTTTCCCATTAAAGTCCTCTTGTTGAGTTTATTTTTTGATTTTATGCATTATGTATTTTCTAATTACTTGTTGTCATAGAAACAAGCTGTTAAATGCTTAACGTATTTTGAAACTGGATATATTAATATGTCATTTATTAATTCAAATAATTTCCGATGGGTTCATACAAGTTCTGGCTACAAATAATGCTAAATATTTTATCCTTGCCAATATTTCAACTTTGTGCTATTTTCTTGTCTTATTATATTGGGTAGAATATGCAGAATATTGTCAAAAGATAGTGGTAATAGCCAGTGACTTTATTTTGTGCCTGATCTTAAAAATGTCTCTTTATTGTCTGTGTCATCACTTAGTATGATATTGGCAATTAGCTGATATTCCTTATTCTACTTCTAGTTTGCTGAGAATGGTTTTACATTTAAAAAATAAATCACTTGAGATTTCTGCTTTAATAGGGTTTACATTCTAGTGGCGGGAAGACGGATAAGGAAACAATGAAAATAGATAACTTCATAAAGTGAAAAGTGCTTTAAGAAAAGAAAACAAACAGGTTAATGTGATAGTGAACAGAAATCCTAGTTTAGATAAGGTGGAAGTAATATCTGAGCTGAGACCTAAGTTTCAAGACAGGAGATAGCGTTGCAAGGATTGGGGGAAGAACAAAGGGAACAGCAAGTGTCAGAGGGTCAAATTTTATAAAAACTTATTTTTAGATTTCCTTGAGATGATTATACAGTTTTCTCCTTGGAGCTATAAGCGTGACCAACTTCATTAAGGATTTCCTGATATTAAACCTTTCTTGCACGTATGGAGAGAAACCACTTGCACATGGTGGTTTTTATCTTTAACATATTTCTGGGTTCAATTTGATAGTTTTATTTAAAATTTTTCATCTTAGCTTAAATATGCCAGTAGTTTAGATTTTTGTGTTTTTTAAGGTTTAATATCATGGATCATGATTATACCAACTCTGTTAAATACATCGGGCAGATTTTCACATTTTTAACACTTTGGAAAAGTTTTACTAGAATGGAATGATCTCCTCTTTAGATATTTGAAGAACTTGCATGCAAAGCTATTTTGATTTTATGTCTTTTTAAAAAAAGACTAGTTATTTTTTGTTGTTTCTGTTTTTATTTTTAATCATTGTTTTTATTTCACCCATGGGTGAATATACACAGGTAACTTTCTGAGTTAATTTTCAGTGTTTATTTATTGTATACAATGGCCTTGATATTTCTCTTTCCCATATACACAGTTATATTCCTATCTCATTCCTAATCTGTGGTATTATGGTTCCCTCTCTTTTTTATTAGACATGTCATTTTTAGAGTTAGCGATTTTAATTTGTGGTTTAATTTATTATTTTTTGCCTTTATCTTTGTTAATTCCCTTCTTCTTTCTTCATTTCATTTTTCTAAAATATTTAGCTAATACATTTTCTTTTATTTGGTTTTGTTTAAAATAGAAAGCATTTCGGGCTGTCAGTTTAGTTATATTGCATACATTTTGACTTTCAGTGTTCTCATGGATATTAGTTACTAAATACTTAGTAATTCAGTTTTCTTTCCTCTTTGATGTGAGCTACTTGGATCAAATATCATATTTTTAGTTTTTTTAGGTTTTTAGTCTTTTTGTTAGTGATTGTTAGTTTTGTTGCATTATGATCAGAAGACATGACCTATAAACGTTGCATTGAAGTTTTCTCTGTAGATCAGAGAATTAAGTGATTATAACAATTCCCTATTGAAATCCTCACATATCTCAGAATGTTGTTTTGTTATTATTTGCCTGTTACAGAATTTTTAAATTGTGATCTTTTTCCTTCAAAAACACAGACGCTACTGTGTTTTCTTCTGACTTTCATTCTACTAGAGGAGTATAACATCAATCTGATTTTTTCATTTTGTGAAAATATTTTAAATTTTTGATTAATTTAGAAATTTTTTTGCATCTCTGAAATTCACAATTTTTACCAGAACATGCTGAGATACGAGTATTACAAATTTTGCCTTGTTTCAGGAAACTTTGGAATCTGAATACTCTAGTCATTTTCCCATATAGTTAAAAGCCTATCTACTACTGCTTTTTATCATTGTCTCTCCCTCTTGCGAGACAAGTCTTTCTTTCTAAAATTACTCTAGGTAGGTTTTTCATCTTTGTATCTTCTCTTCTAATTTCTGGGAGTCTTTTCATATCAATTTCCAATTCATTGATTCAGTTTTCTACAGGACCTAATCATTAAATCTCTGCCGAAGGTGTATTTTTAAGAATATGATAATCATGTTTTTCACCTGAAAGAGCAATCTTTGGGAAAAAAGATGCAGTAATCTCTTGAGCCTTGTTGAAAAATATGAATTTTTCTACAAATGGATGTTTTTAGATATTTCTAAAGTTTTTTGCCCTTCTTTGAGGTCAACTGGAGTAGTTCATGAGTTCCAGCTGACAAAGAACTGGAACCTCTTAATCCTTCATTTAGCGTGTTCATGCACAAAATAGTACCGTGTACATGGCAGCCTTTTTTCTTTACTTATTCTGTCTTCATCCATTTTCCTGTTTTTGATTTACAGAAAGATGTAGACAAGGAGTTCTATTTGTTCCCCACAGTGTTTGATGAGAATGAGAGTTTACTCCTGGATGATAATATTAAAATGTTCACAACTGCACCTGATCAGGTGAATAAAGAAGATGAAGAGTTTCAAGAATCTAATAAAATGCACTGTAAGTACTGAATCATCCATCAATCTGTCAAGTTCTTTCGATGATACATATGCAATGCTTTTATGAAACCAAAATGCCATTAGCATTGCTCAATACCTAGTTGTCAATAAAGAGTTAAATACAATAGTATTCTGAGGGTAATCACTGGTTACTTAATGTCAATCAATTCCTCATCATCTCACTTAATTGTGAATAAACATACAGTGAGCCGATGTAAAAGAGCCACACTACTGGTGGACAAGACGTCAAAATCATTGTAGCTAGTAGAAGACAAAATGTCAAGTTCTGTCACATACTCATGCTAAATTTTTAGCTGGACAAGTACTAATTACACTTCCCACAATCTTTAAAATATTTTCTTTGATTCTGCATTTTGAAGAAGTCAAGAATATTCCCTATTGGAAGTAGCATGAGAGAAAACTTTCCCATATATTCTTCCCAGTTGTTCAAGATGAACAGGGAATTTTCCATTTAAACAGCAAACACATCCCCAACGTGTGGTTCCCAGGAAAAGCTATTGTTGATAGATTGTGGTGCTCATAAATATGACCAATGACTGAACTGAGAAGTGACTTAGTTGGAAAGAATGGAGTGAGATCCCCCGGGTGCTAGAGGTACTAGCACAGGACTTCAAGAACCATGCATGCAATGCTGCTCCTTTCAGCCAGAACCAGATGAGTCAGAATCTAGATTACTTTGCAAGGAGTTGCAAAGGCACTGATACGTAAAGGGTGGGCAGGACTTAACAGATGTTTTTAGATGAAAAAAAAACAATGTCAGCTCTGGAGGTTCTGGGGATTTGTCACATAAAACAAACCACTTTCAAATGTTATTTTCCCAATGTTTACAGCCATAAATGGATTCATGTATGGAAATCAGCCTGGTCTCAATATGTGCCAAGGAGATTCGGTCGTCTGGTATTTATTCAGTGCTGGAAATGAGGCTGATATACACGGGATATACTTTACAGGAAACACCTATCTGTCAAAAGGAGAAAGGAGAGACACAGCGAACCTCTTCCCTCAAACAACTCTTACGCTCTTCATGAAGCCTGACACTGAAGGTCTATTTCTTTAAAGCCTAGACAAGTCTCTATTGGATTGATTTGCGGTGTTTTGGTTTAAAATCCTGTGTCAAAGGTGTTGAATGATAATGATAAGTTTATCCCTTCCCCAAGCCTTCCAAATGCCCTTCCATCCCTTGGAAGAGCCAGTCAGGGTCACTATCAGCTGAAATACATACCAGATAGGTCATTTGACTGTTTGTTGTATGGGGAAGACCAAAAAAGAATGGGTTGTTGTTTCTTCCATTTCCACATTGTAGAGTTCTCAAAACAATCCCTTTTTAAATTATGGTGTTTCTAAAGATAGGTCAGAAAGTGAATGACTTCCATAAAGACTCTGAATCTAAATTTTTCATCATTTCTCTGTAGCCTAGATGTTAACGCCAACTCTGCTCTCACTGTTGGCTTGTCTTGTCGATGGCTTGCAATTGCATAGCCTATAGTAGAACCAGAGCTATGGAAAATGAGCGACACCCACAGGCCTGGCTCTGAATGAATAAGACTGAAACAAAAAAAGCTAGAATTTAAATCAAATGGTAAAATTTTAACTAGCTTCAGGTTTTATTTGGTTTATTATGTGCCATGAAAAATTAAGGACTGACCCAGTGACACCTTTTCCTTCATTCATTCAACAAATATAAATACAACCATGAACACAAAAGGTAAGTGTCTGTTCTTATGGAGCTGAAACTTAAATGCAGGGAGAATGGCAACAAACAAGCAAATTAACTCATGTATGCCAAGTGGTTATAAATTATACATTTTAAGAAAAATAAGACAGGGGGAGGGAGGAGTGACTAAAAGGAGACAACATCAAGATTCTCTTGAGGTGACAATTTAGGAGACCTGAGTGAAGTGAGGGCCTGAGCCGTGTGGCTATTTGAAAGAGAAATATCCTAGCAGAGGAAACAGTATAAGTGCAAAGGCCCTGAGGCAGGTGCATGAAAAGTAGCCTATGTGGTTGGGCAGAGTGAGAGAAGAGTGGCAATAGATACCTTGAGAGATCATCTAGTGGAGCCCCTGGTAAGGATGTTGGTGATGAGTCTGAGTGAGGTGTGCAGTCACAAGGGCTGCTGAGCAAAGGAGTGATGTGCTTTCTTATTTAAACTGCAGGGACTTTTGATGTTGAGTGCCTCACTACCGATCACTACACGGGCGGCATGAAACAAAAATACACTGTAAACCAATGCAAGCGCTTCTCTGAAGATTCAACGTTGTATCTGGGAGAGAGGACCTACCATATTGCAGCAGTGGAGGTGGAATGGGATTATTCTCCAAGCAGAGAATGGGAAAAGGAGCTGCATCGTTTACAAGAGCAAAAGTAATCATCTAGATTCTGACTCTCAATGTGCTCGGCTTTAATTTTAGGTTCCCCTTTTAGAGAAGTAAGATACATATTAAAATTTAGAAAAAAGTTATATTAAACAATAACAGCAAACACTTCCTCATTGATTTCTGCTTCTCTTTACTCATGGGAATTTCTTTTTACCTCATTGGATTCTCTAGTGTCACTGATCTTGCTTTCTTTTCTATTAGCCTGTCTTCCTACATTCATGTGTCCTGAGCCTTTATTTTCAAATTTAATCAAAATCAATGACCAAATTCACAGCTAAAATATTGCATTCCTTACAAACTATTGTCTATCTTATCTTTCCTCCAAAGATTTCATTATAACTACAAGAGCTATTTCACATCCTTAAAACTATTATGTATGAAAGAATATTTTAAATGTGAGATCAATATAACCATTATGATATCTACCATACCCAAGAACTTAAAGGAAAATGTAGTTCAAAACTATAAGCGTTATGGAAAAGTAAAAAATAAATTCAGTATGTATAAATGTAAGTAAGGATGGTTACTGGAGCTTCAGGAATGTTACCATGTGAGCAGCACCTGACACTGCTAATTAGCGCACTCACACTTTTCCAAGCATTTTCGCCTTCATCATCTTACTAACATCAGGCACAACCATGAGATGATATGAGTGGTCAGGACAGGCACGTGTTCAGACCTGAGGATCCACAGTATGACTTGGAATTTGTAGCTTAGCATGGTGCAAGTGACTGCAAGGACAAGTATAGTTTGGGGTGTAAAGGAGTAAAAGGTCATTTTGGTAATTGGGATAAAATGTCCTACAGGAGTCAGTGATGTTAGGAAAAGAGAGGGATTGGGAAAACATGGTCATTTTAGCTCCCACAGGCCAAAGATAATGTGCTTCATGAAATCTGGACTCAATATTTTAGATCTATAAAGGAACCTTAGAGATGATCTCATCCAATAACCTCCTTTTAGAGATGAAGAAACTAAGGGTCCAATAGGTAATCACTTGCCTGAGGTCATTTTAGCTAGGGGCAGCACCTGAGTGAAGCCTCAGATGACTCCACTACTACCTAGGTATACTTTCTTTCATATTTATCCATTTTTAAAGTTTTATTTTCTCTTGCCAGGATGGAAGAGTAATGATTAAAAACTACCACAGTCACTTCAAATATATTTTTATTCAAACTTTTAAAAAATTTAAACTTCCACATTCATTAAATACAACCTTATCTCTTTTTTTGTTTTTGTTTTTAAGTGTTTCAAATGCGTTTTTAGATAAGGAAGAATTTTACATAGGCTCAAAGTACAAGAAAATTGTGTATCGGCAATACACTGACAGCACATTCCGTGTTCCAGTGGAGAGAAAAGCAGATGAAGAGCACCTGGGAGTTCTAGGTACCTTAACAGCTCTAATTCACAAGGTGTGGGTTAGTGATGTGCTGCTATGGGCACGGATAGCTGATCTAAGTCTATGGGTTTGGTTTTCTCAGTTCATATGTTAAAGTTACTCAGTAAAAGTCAAAAGTATATGAGAAGTCTATATTTACTAAAAACTAAAGCATAATACTACTTATTTCAGTTAGAAACAATGTATTACTCCACATGCTGATGAAAATATATCTATTTGATGTTTATCAAATTGATGCCTATAGTTTTCATGAAATCCCTAGACATTTTTTTCTAATGAAATTCTTCACCAAATTCCCATTATCCTCCCCCAAACAAAACAAAGCTCAATGATCAAAGCTCTTTATTATACTTTATAAATTAAGATGTAAATATAATTAATTATGTGAGGAAATACACATACAGACGAGGAAATATAGAAAAGTGTTAACCGTGCACAAGACGGGAAAAGTTTATTCTGATTGATCAGGAATCACTTTCAGACCAAAAGTCTAAGAATTCGACAAACACTGACCTTAGATTCTCTTGAAAACTATCAAGAGCAGGGGCCAGCCCCCTTCCCCGAATCCCACAATGTTCACACACTCTCCGAGTTCCTCTGGGGCTTTGTTTCCCTCGTTCTCTGAGTTAAGACCCCGAAGAGAAAATGGCATTGTTGCTGCATCACAGTAACTCTATTAGGCAGAAGACAAGCTAACATTGGCCGAGGATAGAACTGGGAAGGGGGAAGCGCACTCTTTCAAATACAAACAGTCCTAAATTCACACACAGAAAGGTCTGGAAGTCTCATGCTGAGAAATGTGAGAAGGCACTGTAAAATGACACCAGGTCATAGCACACTCCTTGGTTAGGCGCTAACCGTGCAGGGGACTTTCAGGCTAAAATCTCCCCGAATTCTTGAGATAACCCATGGACTCCATCTTTACAGGCAGCCCGTTTCTAGCATTTTTATTCCAAATCCTCTAGGACCAGGTATAAATCCAAGAGTGTTACCCACACAAGGCCACAGAGAAAGAACCACCAGACCCTGACCTTAAAGCTGAGGAAGTTGTCAGATCTTTATGTCTATTACACAGAATTTCCAATCTGGCAGGTATATGAGCCACTCTTTTCATTCTGGCCAGGTCCACAACTTCATGCAGATGTGGGAGACAAAGTTAAAATTATCTTCAAAAACATGGGAACAAGGCCATATTCTATCCACGCCCACGGGGTGAAAACAGAGAGTTCTACGATTCCTCCAACATTACCAGGTGGGTTTCAGGGATTGGGTGGGGATAAAGGGATCATCTGAATGTTTCGTGGTGGTTTCAGAAATGACTGTTATCACAGGAATATTCCTTCCCAAGGAGTCTGCCCTGAGGAAGTGAAGAGGAGGTGGTTGTCGAGAGGAGATGCATGTCTATGTGTCTATATGCATACATATATGTGCACGGGCATACATGTACGTGCTCGGACCGAGAAATTTCATAGCAGAGCTGTAAGGGAAAAATGTGGAGGTATTGGACAGTTATGGTATGGGTGGGTTGCAGCTACTCAAGGATGAGGCAGTAGAGGGATGTTCTCTCAGCCCTCAGCTAGGACACAGCTCGGACAGCTAGTACTGTACTGAGTGTTTCCAGAGGCTGCCACTTTGAATTTTAAATCCCAGTAAAGAGTCTAGCATGTGGCATGTACTAAGAACTCGGTATTTTTTTGAAATTAACACAGAGCAGAAACTGAAACAGATTATACATGTTTTATTTATTTTTAAAAATGTACTTTTTTTCTATTAGTTGTAAAGTTGGCTTCTAGGAAAGGACTGTTTCTCCACAATAACTTAGCAGTTCCCAAATATAGCAATTAAGAAAGAATAAATTGCTCTGTATGTCAATTCAGAGGGAGAGAAATAAAAATCATCGCCCTTGTGGCCCTTTCATTCTGGTAAACAACAAAGAAATACATGGTGTCAAGTAGTAAAAAAAAACGCAATGAAAAAAATTATACAGGTAGGAGAAAATAATAGGGGCCATTATTTTCGGTAGGGTGGTGAGGAGGGCTTTTCTGAGGTGGCCTTGGTGAAGACACCTAAATGAGTGAAGTGACGGGGCTCAGGAATGACCAAGAGGCCCAAGGTTGGAATAGGGTCAACAAGGGACAGAATTTTAGGAGAAGAGTCGGGAATCAGTCAGGGAACTATCGCAATAACCTGGGTAAAAATTTTTGAGGCTTGGGCTAAGGTAAAAGCCGCTGAAGTAAAGAGAAGTTATATTCTGGTTCTATGCTAAAGGTGGCACTAAAAGGACCTGCTGAAGACTGGGTGTTGGGGAATCTTAGAGAAGAGAGGAGTTAAGGAGGCCTCCAAGGTTTGGAGCATCAACCACTGGTGGCAGAGCAAGTTGGGAAGGGGAACAGAGAAGAAAAGGAAATGTTATTTTGCCACTTAAGGGAATGATAAGTTGGACAGACTGTAGTGTTTAGGTGGTGATTCTACGCTTGATAGTCTGTGAGATTTCCTGCTCAGAAAAAGGCTGATACATACAGGCAGGTAATATCAAGGGCTTGAGAAAAGCAGAGAAAGTCTACCACATCCCTTTGAGACCATTTGAATCATGCCTTGCTTGATTCCCTATTAAAAAGGTTTGTCAGACTCTGCCAAGGGCTCAGCTGAAGTCTGAAAGTCAGTCATGGCGGGTCTGCATAACTAGGGCAGACAGGGAGCGTGGTCAGGGTTGGTGAGTGGGAACAGATGAACCTGGAGAAGAGTCAAGAGCACATGGGAAAAGAATAAGGACCCTGGCAAGGCAGCAGGGTGGAGAAACACTTCTTAAAAGGGAAGCTGTCCTCACTGACAAGGCCCAGGTGTAGTCACGTCCTGTGCATGACCAAACAGCATATGGCATGGCAGAAGGGGACAGCCTAGAGAAGAGGTAAAAAGAGTTTAATGGGTAGTGGTCCATGAGATCAAGGGATCTAATGGGTCCACACCAGTAAACAAAATCTCTGAGGATGATGGTGGTAAAGAAGGCGAAAGGAAGGCCTTGTTGAAACTGAGAGAATTACAGAGGGCAGTCCAGATACACGGACACAGAGAAGACCAAGGGTAGAGCACAGAACTGGGGAGAAATCAAGTGTCATTTGAAGAGAAAAAGTATTAAGGAAGTATACTTCCAGCTAAGAAAAGATCTGCTGTGGTGTTTCTCTAAATCTGATACTGGAATTGGCACCTCCTGGCATGTGTGTCATGGCTACTTAATTCATAATTGATAAAGACATAAAAGTATATCCTAGAAATTGCCTTAAAACTGAATTCCAGAAAATAATCTTGAGCACCATTATTTTTAAAACCAATTACCGTGACATTTCCACTTCATGGGTCCCTGGTTATCAAGGGTAAGTTCATATATTAAATACACACCAAATATGAAGATATAGTACATATATTGAATACATACAAAATATAAACAGATACATTAACAGTTGATTAATTCAGGTGAAACTCGAAGTTACATCTGGAAAATCCCAGAAAGATCTGGAGCTGGAATGGAAGATTCAGCTTGCATTCCATGGGTTTACTATTCAACTGTGGATCAAGTTAAGGTAAATTTCAAATCATTTGTGTTTTGTGACAATTCCCAAAATAGGTACACAATTGAAGGAAGACGGGGTTAGGAGTTTCCTGTGGCCAAGTTTCATGTTAAAATCCTGGGAAAATTAAGTTTTTCTGTAGTTCACTTAAGTTTCATTTTTGGGGTTTGCTTGTTTTAAGGATAGTGTTTTAACTACCCTACAACTGCTGACAACATGTAATCTCTGTTATTTCATCATGACCACATAACCTACCTACCAATCACCACTGTCCTGATTTAACTACTTCAAGTGAAAAGTTACAGAATGCATCCTATCAGGCAAAGCCTACTACTTAAACCAGTCCATTGAAAATTCCTGAAATCAGGATCTGAAATCTTGACCTACATAACAAGGATTGCTACAATTTTTGCTTCTTTTCAGGATCTCTATAGTGGATTAATTGGCCCACTGATTGTTTGTCGGCGACATTACCTAAAAGTATACAATCCCAAAAAGATCCTGGAATTTTCCCTGCTGTTTCTAGTTTTTGATGAAAATGAATCTTGGTATTTAGATGAAAACATCCAAACATACTCTGATCACCCTGAGAAAGTAAACAAAGAAGATGAAGATTTTATAGAAAGCAATAAAATGCATGGTATGACATTTTATTCTAAAACCTTCTTGCTTTTCCTTTTTTAACCTTTCGTCCTCTTAAATAAAATTACTTTGGAGACTATCCACATATTTTACCTTAAAATAAACCACCTCTGCTTCACTTTCTGAGGCAGAATCCTGTTCACTGCAAAAAGGGAACTATGTTAAAAGTGTTACTAATTTCTCTTTCTCCAATTTTAAAATCTTACTGTATTTTAAATAGATCCACAATCAGGATTGAGGCTTTGGGTGCTAAGTGGCTAGAAAACACTCTGTGGTACTAGTGACTCTAGAGTACTCACGGTTCTCCATTTGTGGTTAGGTCCTATCATCTCAAAAAAATCCATATATTAATCTAATCACATTTTCTGTGAAATAGCTATTGCCTTAAAATTCTGCAAGGAAATATAAAAACCATGTGCTTTCACCACCAGCGATTAATGGAAGGCTGTATGGAAACCTGCAAGGCCTCACCATGCACGTGGGCGATGAAGTCAACTGGTACCTGATGGGGATGGGCAATGAAATAGATTTGCACACTGTCCATTTCCATGGCCACAGCTTCCAGTACAAGGTAAGAGCTGTCCGCAGCAGACATCCTTCATCTATCTGAAAACATTTTAATACAAATGAAAATATATTCTCTCAGAGAGACTTAGGAATATTTGAAATTATTAAGAGACAACTAAATTATTTCCAAAGAGGGACAGCAATTTTAATTCACGTGATCAGCCTTTGCTGTACCTTGGGCTCTTCCTTGGCTCTGCAATTTTTATTGGATTTTCATTGAGTTCTGCTCATATTCCTGGGATAGGCATTGGAATTGCTAGCTAAGAGGATAGGAAAGTTCATGCAATGATGGACCATAAAGTAGACCAGGACAAGACTATATTCCAACCTTTGCCCCGTCGGTTCTAAGTTCTGTATCTTAAATTACCTGAGGTGAGCAAGAGTTTCACTTTGGTGTCAAGCAACCCACTGGTGCCTAGACCTCAATCCCATTCTACTGCTTACCCAGTGATGATTTCACCAATGGCCTTTTTGGAAATGCAAAAATGCTTTTTGGTTACCTTTGGGTTAACGTAAAAATTTCGGAAGCTACTGAAAAGCACATCGCAGAAAAGTCCATTTTATTGCCTGTGGTTTGTTCTACATAGGCATAGTATATTCTTAGTGAACTTGCAATTCCTTCCCTGAAGAATACCCCCAACTCTTCTGTCTCTAGTGGCGTCTGCCTGAACTGTCCCTGGTTTTTGGCTTCTTCAGTCACTTCCTTTTCAGTTCCCTTTGTTGCCTTCCTTGTCTTAAAGTCTTACAGAAGCCTGTCATGATAGGTTCAGGCAAAAGTGACGTTAGGGCTGAAATGGGGCCAGAGCTAGTTCCCCTGCACAGCTCAAGTGCTCTCAGAAGGAGACAAGCCAGAGTCAGGGTGCGAGATGAAGTGGGCAGTCTTGGTGGGCGAATTTAATCTCAATTCATCCTTCTCAAGTCCATTCTGAGGGCCCAGAGCGCCAAGGGTTTTCTGGGATATAAGGAACACATGGTTTGTGAGAAACATAGAAATGTGTGAGGACTCATTTTTTTTAAATGGATTTATCCATTTTTCTAACATCCCCAAGCTGGCCAATGAAGATTATTTCCGTGAACTTTCACATATAAATAATATGTCATTTTTCTAATTTAGCACAGGGGCATTTACCGTTCTGATGTCTTTGAACTTTTCCCTGGAACATTCCAAACCCTAGAAATGTTTCCCCAAACACCTGGAACCTGGTTACTCCACTGCCATGTGACTGACCACATTCACGCTGGAATGGAAACCACTTACAGTGTTCTACCAAATGAAGGTGAATATCCAGTTAGTGATTTTAGAAGCCACATATCATGAATAAAATTAAGATGCACTACTTTTCCTAAATATTTTCACCACTATATTATTAAGTATTATGAAGCTGCTGCCCTGATTTCTTCCCTCCCTATCTCCCAAAAGGTATTTTTATTTCTGAATGACATGGGATACTGCTCATTTCCTGACAAAAACACCAATAACCTCGAAGCCTAACTGATACCAATTTGATATAGTGTAATTGTGCCAAAAGTGGATATAAGGGAAGTGGAAGTGGCATGTTGGTTTTTTACTAAGGAACCAAACCACAACTTATAAACGACATTTAGAATTTAATTTCTTTCATAACAAAAAGGAAAAGGTAACTATTTTCTAGATGGTAGCAAGTACACAAAAGAAGCCACCGTATAACCCCAATAGTCAACATAATTTCAAAAAGCAAATCAGGCAGAGCAGTGTCTTACTGTGTTTTGGGGTGAGGGGGAGGGAGAAACATTACTGATTATTGTTTGTGAAAGATTCAAGGAAAAAAACCTAAATTCCCTCCTCCCACACCCCAACAACAACCCACCCCTGCCACATTCAGAAACATACACAAGAAACTGCAACCTTTTCATAAATGGACACCAATGAAGTGTACTGTATGAGGTCTAAAATCCCTGTTTCGTGATTACATGCTTTGGTCTTTCCTGGGTCTTCTCAATTACAATTGTTGGAACTGGCAATGGCAAATCTAACGGGAAAATTATGTAGAGAATAAAAGTTCCTGTGCTTCCTCCATAAAATAGGGGTAAAAAGGAACATATAAATGGAAGAAATTATAGAGGTAAAGAAATATACTTTGAAGATTAAAAAACAATACCACTGAAAGGTTACAGCCTAGTGCAAATGAAAAACTTTAATTTCTGCTACTGGACCCTTCACAAACACACTCATTATGTGTAGTTCGTGAAAAACGACTTCCATTAAAACCCTTTTTATTACGAAGAGTGGTACTGATGGCACCAGAACATCGAAGACTTGAACAGGCAAATATCCCCTGGGTTTACTGCCAAGTAACGCCTGAACAAGGTGAAGAGAGCCACACTGAGGAGAAAATATAATCTAAACGGTCTCTGAAGAACATTAGGATGCCTGTCAAGCACAGAAAGGACGGTGTCACTCAAAAATTAACCTAGAGGGAGGGAATACGGGGAAGAATTCAAGGCATTCATGTGTGCAAATGCCAGGCATGTACAGGATACCACTAAAGGCTAATCCTACACACACACACACACACACACACACACACACACACACACACGATTCCTTCTTGCACAACAAGCTTAGAAGAAGAAGGAGATGACTGCTTAGTGAAGAAAGGACAGATTGTTTCAGCTGTAGAGAAAATTGTAGAATAGCAAATGTGAAGGAAAAACACATGCTGAAAAAAGTTTAAAGAGAAATTTAACTTTTACAAGGAGAAAAAATCTCATGTGGGACTGAAAGAAGCAGTAATGAAAAAATGATAGTTTGAGCCATACACAGAAAAACAGGGAGTCCACATTTATCATTCTGAACTGTCTTTAAATAAAAGTTTTATTAAGCTTTCGGCAGGTGTACAATCATCCTGAATCTTAGAAAAACTTCTGCCTACTATGATACATTGAGCATATGAGGCTTTTCATATTATGAGCCAAGAGACAATTTCCTCCGCAACAACAACAAAAAAATTATCAGAAAAGAATGTATGAAAGCCTATCATAGTCAATAGAATGCTTCACTTCCCTCGCCAAAAGAAGCATTAAAAAGACCTCCTATGGCAGATGTAAAAGGTCCTTTTTTAAGAATGACATATCTGAGGCAGTCAGATAACCTTTGAATGCAGTTTCTAGGGAAAAAAGCTTACGTGGTTTTAAGTTCCTTATAGCAGGGACTTTGTAAGTACACAAGTGCGATACAATACTCTGCTTGGTGAATATCTAACTATATGTTGATTCAATGCTAAGGAATTTTGAAAACTTTTTTGGACAAAAATTCAGACTTGAGAGAAAAGTTACAAACAAGAGTAGCACAAAATATTCCTGTATACCTTATCCAGATGCCTCAAATGGTAATCCACATTTAATCAATCTCCCTCCCTCCCTAATATAATTATATATACCCACGTTTCCTTAAAAAACTTGGATATTCTCATATGTATCTCACCTCAAGACAATTACCAAAATCAGAAAATTAACAATGATTTTATATTAGATTTTTTTTTCAAACTTCACCAATTACCCTAATTATGTTCTGTAAAGCAAAAGCACATTCTGGATTATGTACTACATTCAGCTGTCATATCTTTTTAGAGTCCTTTAACCTGAACCACCCCTCAGCCTGTCTTCGTCTTTCATAACTGACATTTCTGAAGCACTTTGTAGAACACCCTTTGATTTGGGTTTATTTAACGTTTCCTCCTGATTAGATTCAGGTTTTGCATTTTGGCTAGAGTGACACAAAAGTGATGGGTTTTCCTGAGGGCTTCATGGACACACATGCTTCCTTGTGTAGGGAGGCACACAGCGGTGATTTTGTTTTCTTACTGGTGAGGCTAACTTTTGAGCATTTGCTTAAGGTGGTATCTGTCAGATTCTCTACTGTAAAGTTTACTATTTTTCCCTTTATAATTAATTAATATTTTGTGGGAAGTAAAGTAATTTTTCTTTAAAGAAAAGCAGAACTGCAGTGATACATTTTTTAGCATAAGTGGAGAAATAAAAGTGAATTACGAATGATTAAAGTAGGTAACTCAAAAAATAAGAGAAAATGCATTTAAAGCATCATGTACTAATTTTTAAAATCATATACTATATACTATTTTAATGATGGTCTTAAAAACTTTCTTTTCTATAGAGACCAAGACTGGCTGAAAGAAATAAATTGGTGATAAGTGGAAAAAAGAAAAAACAATGATGTGTAACATAATGAAAAGTTGAATAGAATGTTAATTTTGGAAGCATTTTCAGCATTAAAAAAAATAAGACTGAAATCATACACCTTTGCTTATTTATGGGAGATACTGTATTACCTTGTTACAGATGTAAAGATCAACAGACTGTATTATTATCCACATTGACTTCAGTACAAAAGTAATATAATCGATACATGTAGGCCACTCATACCACTAGTACTGGGCTCTGCAAAATAGCATTCAAAAAAAAAAAAAAAAGGACTAGATGCCCTCCTGAATGGTTCTTAAAGGATCACATTATGTTCACTGAAATGTTTTCAGACATTGCCATCCAGTTAATCCCTCTAACATATTGCTGACATCATTCCTATTGAATTGCTGGGCATGGGGGCAGTGTTTGGAAGAAAGAAATAAAAATGAAAGAAAAAGACCCCAATCTGAGTTTTTGTGAACACTTCTAGAGATGGTCAAAAGGATTCATCTGGAACTAGGAAAAGGCAAAGTTGAGAATCAGTTGTATAGATTAAGGCCTGGAAATGATGAACATTGCCATCAAGAGAAAGGCTCTAAAAGTTGGTTTAGTTAGACTGACGAAGAAATAAAAAAGAGAGGACAAATGACTAAGATCAGTAATAAAAAAAAACCTCCCAACAAAGAAGGCTCAGGACCAGAGGCTTCACAGGGGGAATTTTACCTAATAGTCCAAGAAGAATTAAACACAATTCCATCAAAGACTTCCAAAAAATTGAAGAGAAGGGAGCAATCCCTAATTCATTCTATGACGCTGTGCCAGTTTGAATCTGCGGTGTACCCCAGAAAAGTCATGTCCTTTAATCCTCATTCAATATTGCTGGGTGGAAACTTGGGCAGATTATCTCCACAGAGATGTGACTTACCCATGTGGGTATTAACCTTTGATTAGAGGGAGATATGACTCCATATCTCCAGGTGGGTTATGATTAGTTTACTGGAATTCACAAGAAAAGAAAATTTCACAGGAAAAGAAAATTTCATTTTAATATCTCTTATGATTATAGATGCAAAAATCCTCAACAAAAACTAGCAAACGAAATCCAACAGCATATTAAAAGAATTATAACATGATCAAGTAGGCTTTTTCTTCCCTGTATGTAAGGGTGGCTCAATACAAGAAAATAAATTACTATAGTGCATCACATTAAAAGAATGAAGGTGAAAAACCCATGTCATCATTGCTTTGACATAGAATAGGCATTTGTCAAAATCCAGCATCCCTTCTTGATAAAAATACTTAAAAAACTAGGAATAGAAGGAAACGTCCTCAACATGATAAAGAGTATATATGAAAAACCCACAAATAACATCATACTTAACGGTGAAAGACAAAGTTTTCCCTCTAATATTAGGAACAAAACAAGAATTCCCACTGTCACCACTGTTATTCAACATCGTGTTGGAAGTTCTAACCAGAGAAATTAGGCAAGAAAAAGAAATAACAGGTATCCAAATTGGAAAGAAAGACATAAAATTTTCCCTATTTGCAGATGACATGATCCTCCATGCAGAAAATCCTGAAAAATCCATGAAAACAAAGCCACTAGAACTAAACAATGAATTCAGTTAAGTGGTAGGGTATAAGAGCAACACACAGAAATCAGTAGTATTTTTATACACTAGTAATGAGCAATCAGAAGAAGAAATCAGGAAAAAAAATTTCATTTACAACAAGCAACTAAAAGAATCTAATATCTAGGAATAAATCTAACCAAGGTTGTAAAGGACTTATATGCAGAAAACTACAAAACATTGCTGAAGGATTCAAGAAGACCTAAATTAATGAAAGTAAATTCCATGTTCATGAATTAGAAGACTAAATACTATTAAGATGTCAATCCTCCCCAAAGCAATTTAGATTCATCACCATCCCAATCGAAATTTCAACAACCTTAGCAGAAATGGAAAAGCCAATCATCAAATTTATATATAAGGTTAAAGGGCCCCCAAAAGCTAAAGCCATCTTGCAAATGAAGAATGGATTTGGAGGACTCACATTCCCTGATCTTAAAACTTATTACAAAGCCACAGTAAGAAAACATCATGGCATTGCACAAGGACAGACATATAAACCAATGGAATAAAACTGAGAGCTCAAATATCAACCCTCACATTTATGGTCAACTGATTTTTTGACAAGGGACAAAAAACTACTCAACTGGGAAACAACAGTCTATTCAACAAATTGGTACTGTGAAAACTGGATTTCCATTTACAAAAGAATGACAGCAGACTCCCTACCTCATATCATATATCAGAATAAACTCAAAATGGATCAAAGTCTTGAATATAAGAATCAGAACTATCAAAGTCCTGGAAGAAAACATAGAAAAGCATCTTCAGAACCTTCCATTAGGGAATGGTTTCTTAGACTTTATACCCAAAGCACAAGCAACAACAAAAATAGATAAATGGGACCTCATCAAAATTAAAAACTTTTAACCATTGAAGGACTTAATCATGAAAGTAAAATGACAACCTACAACAATGGAAAAAAAATTTGGAAATCATATATCCAATAAGCGTTTAATATCCAAAATATATAAAGAAATCCTTCAACTCAACGACAAAAAGACAAACAACCCAATTAAAAAATGGGCAAAAGACTTGATTAGACATTTATCCAAAGAAAATATACAAATGGCCAAGAGCACATGAAAAGATGCTCAACATTATTAGTCACCATGAAAATGCAAATCAAAACCACAATGAGATATTTTATACCCACTAGAATGGCTACTATTAAAAACAGAAAATTACATGTATTGGAGAGGATGTGGAGAAATAGGAACCCTCATTCACTGCTGGTGAACATGGAAAATGGTGGTACTACTGCAGAAGACAGTTTGCCAGTTCCTCAGAAAGTTAAGTATAGGGTTGTCATTTGACCCAGCAACACCATTGTAGGTATGTACCCAAAAAAACTGAAAGCAGGTATTTGCATGTTGATATTCATAGCGACCTTATTCACAACCTCCAAAAGACAGAAGCAGTCCAAGAGCCGATCAATCAAAGAACGGATATAAACAAGTGGTATTTATACACAATGGAATATTATTCAATCATAAAAACAAATAAGGCTCTGATACACGTGACAACAGGGATGAACCTTAAAACATCATATTGAGTGAAATTAGACACCAAAGACAAAAAGACAGATATTGTATGATTTCACTGATATCAAATAATTACAATAAGGAAACTCACACAGTCAAAACCTAGAATACAGGCTGCCAGGGGATGGGGTGGGAGTACGGAATGGATAGTTAAGGCTTAAAATGTAGTTTCTTAAAAAAAAAAAAAAGAAAAGAAATACACACATATACCTGGGGCAGATGCTGGAGTGAGTAGATTTTTTTTGCTCAACCTCAACTGAAGTCAAAGGACACTATTTGTCAAAGAACAATATTTTTAAACAAGAGTTTATGAAAGAAGACATAGTTGTGAATACAATAATATATTTATTTTTGCATACACTTAGCTAGAAGACAAAGGGTACACATCAACAAAAAATTGAATCCAAGGCCTGGCTGAAAAATATGCATTTAAAAAGTAGTATAGACAAGAAAGTTAGCTTTGTAAACTCCTACTCTGCTTGGTTCAGAGAGAGATACAAATGAGTTGTAAAAGTAATAAGAAATAAGATGATAAATTTTGCTATGGCAAAACATTAACATCTTTTTCAAAGAAATTATTAAAAAAAAAAAAACAGTGACCCAAAAAAGAAACCTGGAAACGCCAAGAAGATAAAATTCTGGACCACTTGGAGTGAAATTCTTTTAAGCATACTTGCAAAGTATTTGCTTAAAGTTTTCCTGGGATGAAGATGATTGTCATGTCTCCAATAAGAGTGAGTTGATGTTGTCTCTTGGAATAAAAATCCGCTTCCATCTTTAAAAAATGTTTATGGCTTCTTTGAGAAAATCAAAAGATCTTGGAGCATTTTTACATTCTGAACAATTAAATGAATTCAGATCATAAATTAATAAACAATAAACTAACAGTTCAACTACACGGCAGAGTTAGCAGCCTGAAAGCATTTGTAAAATATATTTTTACATATATATTCCATATGAAAACCCTTTTACTGGTAATTTTACCTGGCACTCAAATTTTTAAAAATTCAGTCTCATAGGCCACTATCATTTTTCAAATGATACCTTCAAGTCAATAATTTTTTCCGACTGCAATAAAGAAGATATGGCAAGAAAAATGCTGCAGTGCCATCTTCTGGGAGGACGTTCAAGAAATCTCTTAGTTCTAGTTCCACAGCAACAACCGACAGTGTTTCTGTTCATAGGAGAGAATATATGAGTTAGAACTGAAAATCTATCTTTTAACCAATTCTGCTCCAATCACTCAATTTAGAAGTTAGTTTAGGTAACAAAATGGTTTAATTACAAAGAAAAAAAAAACCCAGTCTCTTAAATCCAGACTAATTGATGGTTTTACTAATTTCTTATTTAATGCTTTTTAGGAAATTACATTAACCATGGAACAACACTGACTGGATAACATTTTTCTAAATCAGGTCTGCTCTATCATATTTATAAGACTGCTAACATTATCATAAAGATTTCCATATTTTTATAAGCACAAATCTGTTTTCCTGAGCATTTATCTTTTTTTTTCCCAAACTGCTCCAGTGAACATTTCCAGTTTTAACGAATTCATCAAACATTTTTAAAAAGATAATGATGCAGTTTTTATGATTCTGTGGCTTCTTGATACATACATGCTGCCCTCTCCTAGGAACAGAAAGGGGGACTTAAGAACAGCGTTCTTAAGCGTTCTCAATAAATAATACTTTGTCTTATCCACACTCCAGTACCATTCTCTCTGTTATCCTCGCATGCCCACCACTTTGTCTATAGGCAGACTGACTGAAATATAAAATGTCCTAGTCAGTTGTGTATGAATCAATCCCGAAGCCATCTGTCCAATATCCAGCGATCTAAATCATCCTTTGCATAAGGAATGACCTGCCCTTGTTGGCAGAAAGTTGATGATTTGAGAGGCAGAGGTATATGGAAGATCCCTGGCCCTGGAATCAGAAAGAGTCCAGTCTCTGCCATCTACTAACTGGGGACTTTCAGCAAGTCACCTTACCTCCCCTAGTCCTAATTTCCTCATCTATAATGTAGTGGTAGCTGCAGTTAGTTTTCAGCATCATTGTGAGAATTAAATTAGAATACAATAACACATCTGACATATAATAAACCATTAATAAACAACAACTACTGACCAGTTTGCAAAACCCTCAAGAAAAACATGAACTACTGACACATTCCTATCAAACCAGCTTGCATAGCCTAAATGTGGAGCCTGTAGATAGTACCCTAAATACAAACAAAATTTGACAATAGGAGGCCAATACGGTTAGAGCCAACAAAAATTTTGCCACTACCCAAGTCTCCTCTTCTCTCCACCAATGAGGTAACAAATGTCATAACTCCAATAAAAAAGTCAACATTGTAAATTCATACAATACTTTGAAGACAATATAGTACTTTCATATATAACTTCTTATTTAACTCCTCCTAGTAGCCCTTGATGTTTTTATTTATTTAATCCAAGCCCTTTTTCAAAGAGATGTGCAGTGACTAATGGGTACTATGCCTGATTTACAGTTGAGAAAACTGAAACCAAGAAAAGGCTAAAATAACTTACTCCACTCCACTCACCCAAATCTACAAGCCACACAGGAATGATCTATATAAATGAAATGCTCTATCTAAATGTAAATGTGACCATGCTCAAAATCCTCATCAACTGTTGAAACCAGTTATTTTTGGTTGGTGGGGTTTTAAGTGAGGTTTTAAACTTTATTTTTATAAATTACTATCGTACTAGACTTTAATAATGAGCACAGTTCAATATCACAAAAACAGTAACAGGTATTTCCTTGAAATAAGCTAAAACCCTGGTTGCAATGACTGCACCATGGCAGTGGTTCTCAACCAGGACAATTCTGCCTCCCTGGCACATCTGCAATTTCTAGAGACTTTTCTGGTTATCACAACCGGGGCAGGGCTACTGGCCTCTAGTCAGCTGAGGCAGGAATGCTGCTAAACATCCTGAAGTGCACAGGGGACACTATGCACACATAACAACAACAACAAAGAATCATCTGGTCCAAAATGTCAACAGTGCCAAGGGTGATAAATGCTGCATTACAGAGGTAAGAAACCCAAGCCCCTAAAGTTATTCTGTAAGTCCCCAACCTCCATCATTGCAGCTTTGCCTAATGCTTTGCCCTAGAGCTAATCCTAAACTGGCTTGTTCCAGGTCACTCAGTAAGTAGTAGACATGAAACTCAATCCCGATTCTCCAGGCTCCAACCCTGGGCTCTTCTCAGTTCACTACAGCTGCTAACCCACCCCCTGAAAATGGACCTAAAGTTCTTCGGGTTTCTCCCCTTCAAATCCATTAAATAGCTCTGTGAGCTTCCCATGCGTGCAGCACATTTCTGTGGAGGAGGGGGCAGTCTGAAAACTGAATGAAATACTATGCCAGCTCTTAAGATATTATATTCTGTAAAGGTATGTCACTCAGCATTTGTCCAATCAGTGCCACCCCCCCAACACAAACACAAATATTTTAAAGATATATAAAACAGAACTTTTAAAGAATGATCATGGGTAAGTTAGGAACAGTCTGTGGAGGTGGATCAGAAGAGAGTGAAGTGTAATCTGAGTAGAATAATGACTACTGATATGTGGAATGTCAGCTACCTGCTCTGGGAAGTGACCCAGCACCACAAGTAATCAGTTCAAAATTATGTGATAAATTTGATGCTAGCACAAATGTTCTAAAAAATGATCATGTGATGAATACACAACTATGTAATTATACTGTAAGCCATTAATTGAACACCATGTATGGACTGTATATGTGCGAAGATGTGTCAATAAAAACATTAAAAAAAAATATGATGCTAGTGGGACCTCAACACCTGACATTTCCATCTTCTGAAAACCAAAAATACCAAGAAAAATGGGGTGGACAAAACATTAGTACAAAATTACCTCCTGGTCCTCCCCATCACAAGCAACTTTAATTAAATGGGGGTGCTTGGAGAAACAATCCCCAATGGCCACTGGCTCTGCCTAACATCATTTTTCTCACCTAGAAAATCCAATTCCGACTCTATCAGTTTTTAATATACACCCTGCAAGTAATATAACCATTCCTTTCATCATCGTACTAACAATTCACTAGTGCTATTAATACACAATACTATGAAACTGATAACCTTTGATAACCAATAGGATTTACAAATGTCTATGAATTTTGAAAATTTAAGCAATAACTACCCATACTATAAAATACTACATAATTTAAAAACATTCAACTTTTAAATTCTTGAGAATCTTGCCATTTCTCAATACAATTATGCTCTAACAACTATGGTTAGTAATGATATTCTTAATTTCCTACATGAAGTAAATTAAGCACCTAGGTCATTAATAAAAAATTTGTCTTAATGGCTACCCACAATTTTAAAATGCTGAAGCTATGAGATTCTATGAGTGCAATAATTTAAGTGTTTCAATAGATTAACTAAAAAGTATCAATTCTGTGACAAGAAGAGATAAATGAGTATTAGATGTGATTGGGGAAGGGGGAGACGTGAATGTTCAAAATAAGCTCTCCAGATGATGCTGATGCCCTCTTCACTTGAGAATCACAGGAAAAACTACAGAAAGCAAAACTCTGACAAATTACAGAAACTAAAATTGAGACTCAAAAATTTATAGCCTAGCAAAAAAGACTTTACCTTTTAATAATGACAGGTATAACTGGTATTTCTCTCCACCACACTTTACTCTCTGACAAAGTTCAGGAAGCAGTTTTTTCCACCACAGAGTCTATCTTAGAAAAAAAAGAATGAATTTGAGTTTGATGCAAACAAATACTCATTTTACCTTCAGATTGCCAATGAGAATAAGAAAACTGTGCAAGAAAGCACAGGGCAAAAATATATTATTTTGGCTAACGTGCAAATTTTGTTGTAAGAGGTTATGAGCGGCCAGCTTTCTGTTTAAACTCTAACATAAAAGTCAGGTTTGTAACTTAAAAAACCAATAACACCTATATAGTATATATGCATATGGCTATTTTCAAAAAGAAACACAGACACATCCCGTTAACATCTCTTAGGAGGCAACAAGGATGGAAGGAAGAAGCAAAGAAAAAGTACTAATGTCTAAAACTCTCCTAATTTCTAAACTAAAGAATATGTGGAGCAGAAAATATTTTCTTGTCATACATTATGTTTCCAAATCTTCAGGTAATAGCCTACGCCACCTCCAAATGACAGATGTTGAATGACGACAGCACAGCGTCCCCATACATTTCGACTGCATCTAACAGCACTCAAAGCACGCAATGGCATATATAAAGCATATATGCTCATCTGATCCATACAATCCAGTGAGGCTGGGTCAACATGATGTGCCCCCGTTCTGCAGATAAGGCAACCTGATGTTCAGATCTGATTATCACTGATCAAGCCTAAGACCATTCATTTGAAACGCATACCCGGTTCTCTTCTTTGAGTTCGTGACTAGCATATGGAATGACGGCCTCTGGGCATCTCTCTAACAGTGTGTCTATGCACTGCTCATACTCTCTCAGGCGCGCACGACACAGAACATGGACACTGAGGCCAGCGACTGTGTCTTCCGAGAGTGGCTCCAAGAACGGGATGATGGAAGCTATGTCAAATGAAGGACCACATATAAGAGACTATGAACAGAAAAGTGAAATGTTATGGAATGAGGAACCCAAAAGAACCAAAGCATAACATATAGGATACAATGTTTTTAAAAAGATTAAACCTTACTTGCCAAAAATAGGAAAAGAAGAATGCATTTTTTTTAGAGTACAAGCATGTGGTACTTATATTTAATAAGTCTAAGTGGACTGAAGTGTTAAGTTCAAAAACATCATCTTAAAGAATAAAGGTGTTTAATAGAGAGCAATCATTTTTAAAATAGTGTGATTTTTCTGCTTTGGATGGATGATGAATTAAAACTAATGACTGCTTTAGGACTCTTCCCTAAGGAAATAACCAACATTGAAGTCAAAGATTTATGTCCAACAATGTTCATACTAGATTATTTAAAATATAGAAAAAGAAAGAATTTCAGTGTTCAACAATACAGGATGGTTAAATAAATCATGATACATTCATATGATGGAACAATTTAAAACCAGTAAATGATATTTTCAAAGGCTAATGAGAAAATGCTCATGATAAAATGAGTAAAAACTCTCAATACAAAAAATTATATTCAGAAAATGATCCCAGTTTTGTAAAATACACACATATACAAATATCTTTGGAAGAGAATCAGAATTTGAAAGAGAGATTGGGTCTCTGGATGTAAGGACAGAGCCCACCTTTTGTTTTCTGCTTCACACATCCCTGTATTTTCTAAATTTTCTATGATCAGCATGTATTATACATACAATCTAAAATAAAATTTTAATACTTAAATAAACTAAAGCCATTGTTTAAAACCCAACAATTTGTATTAGTACCATCTGCCACAAGCTGAATGATACGGATCAGGTATTATTCTAGTATTCAGAACTTTACCATATTTTACTTTTAAGCATTTAAAATATAAATACTGCTTTGGATTCTACCCACTTTACCTTTCTCCTAGATAAAGATGAAATGGTCATATCCTGATTTTCTTTTCCCTGTATCTTTTCTGCTACAGCATCTTCTCAGATTCACAGGAGGATATGGGATGGGAACTATTTATTCAATGTCAGCTTTGTTATCTTACTTCAAATATCTACCAAGGAATGGCTAGAAGAATAAGATTAGTCCCTTTCTTCCCTGAAATTTAATAATCGCCTTCATCTAAACAATTCCTGACAATAAGATGGCAAGGATGAAATAAAGTTGTAATCTCTACACATAGGATCTTCTAATATGAAGAACAGCGATGATTTCTATATTCAACTCCTGATTAATCAGGAATAAGGTAAGGAAAACCCAAACCATGGTTGAAATGAAACTAGTCAAAACAGTACAAAATCGATTATCCAGGAAATTCTACTTAATTTTGTCTATCTCATCAAGAAGTTTAAAAACAAGATAACAGGGCAGGCCATGGTGGCTCAGTAGGCAGAGTTCTTGCCTGCCATGCCAGAGACCCCGGTTTGATTCCCAGTGCCTATCTGTGTAATTAAAAAAAAAAACAAAAAAAACCTATACTAGTTAAGAAACGCTAAGTATCACATATATTACTTGATGAAAACTGTCCCAAAGGTTACTACTATTTTTTAAAATACTGCTATTATTGTCTACTTCTTATCACATATATTACTTGATGAAAACTGTCCCAAAGGTTACTACTATTCTTTAAAATACTGCTATTATTGTCTACTTCTTAGCAGAGTACATTTATTTTTTTCAATATTATAAATGAACTCCTCCCCAGCTGGGATTAGAGACCTAAACTGTGTAAATCAATTCTAAAAATATAAATAATTTTCTGTTACGAAGTGTTTTCAAGCATACACTAAAAATGAGGCAAAAAGGTCCTGTGAACTGGTGAAGCTCCCCCATCTACCTGCCGTGAAACCAGTTTCCCAGAGTAGACTCCCTCCTTTCAGCAGTTTCAATGAGAGGCAGGAATTTCTTCCAAAGCTCCTGAGTATGCCTGACTATTGACTTTGTTCCTCAAAGTTATACAGTGTATATGAACAGGACAGCTGAGATCTTAGCAAATTTAAATCTTATTCTATATATCGTGAAATGTAAAAGAAAGAGTCATGTTTGCTTACCTGTAATTTTGTAAGGTCTTCTGTATAATTTTTATCAGCTAAAGAATCAGATGATATTAAGACGTTAACCCATGGATAGATTAAGCCATAATGACTACAGGCATTTATCTGAAACATAAAAGACATTTATCCTACACAAAATAAAACAAACAAAAACCCTTTCTTCATCCATTCTGCAAAAAGCAAGCAACTGCTTATCTTCTGCCATGTTACAGAATTAGTTACACACTTTCCCTGGTTAACAAGAAGGGAAGTCTTTCAGAATGTATTTCCCTGGGAGAAGTTTTAGACTGCTTCTCATTGAATAAATGTGCATTAATACATATCCATGTATTTTTAAACTTTTTAATATTTCATAAAGAGGCAATTTCAAGTGAAAAAAGTAATACTGCTTTTAGGCTCATTATACTCAAAGAAGGTTAACTAATATTGGAAAAATTTTTATTTATACTATTTCCTGTGAGGAAAAATATCTTACATGTTTCCAAATCAATTCTCACAGAGCCCCCTTATTCAGGAAGTTGGTGACCTTTCCAGTTAACTCAGATTAGCCGTGGCATCCATGAGAGGCAAAGGGCTAGAGGAGGAAGGGGAGAGAAAGGCACAGAAGGAGCTGCTGTGTTTGCCCTGGGGGCTACAGAGCACCCCACAGGGACGGTCTCCCTCCAGGAGCCTTTTGCAGCTCCTCCCCTGCCAGGGAAGTGCGGATGCCACCTTTCTTCAGGTTCTACCTCATGCCCTCCGTGGAGGGTGTGCAGACACGGTGAAGTTTTAGGGGAAGCCCTTTCCTCAATGCTCTGGCTACTTGGCTACTGAGATACCACTGCAAGTAAGCAACACTGGAGTTGGCAGGACATTCTTCAGAGTATAAAATTATTTAAAATGGAGGCAACTGCAATCATGGGCTAGCTTTAAATGTATTTTTAACTCTGCTTAAATAAGATATCTGGTATTATAAACTAGATTTAATTCTAAACAATTAGACATATTAAAGTAAAATACTGTAATGTACTCGTTGACTTTAACATATATTTCATTATCTTACCAGATCCTCTGAGGTTCGCAATGGTGTGGTGTCAGGGGGCTGCCTCCTGGACAGTCTCCAGATGTACTGTGATGTGAGCTTGAAAAACAGTTCCTGAAGTACTACATCTGGGAGACAGGCTACAAGCTGAGCTTCCCAAAAGTCTACCAAGAGCTGAGGCGTCGTATCTTCATCCTTCCCACAGAGAGCCTTGAAGACAGTGAAATAAGACCCCATATCACAGATAAATACAGCATTCATCAAGCTACAGCTCATCTAGATGTTATAACATCATGTGGGCCATGCACTTAATAATTTGCCATTGCATTAGTACTATGGCAAAAGCAAATTTAGACATTTTAATAGAAAACAGAGTCCATTAATGGAACGGAATTTGCCTAGACACATTCTTTTAATTTGTACTTTTATATTATAAACTATGTGTAAGTCTGTTTTCTTTCTTTCTTTTTTTTTTTTTTGTCAATGAACAAATGAAAAACTCATGTGTTACATTCTGCTCCCCCTGATCAAATCTAGAACTGTATTTTCAATGTGACAAACCTTAAAGAAGGAATCTGCTTCTTCAGTCCCAATTTTGGAGTTCTTCTGTAAGCCGAGGACTGAAGCCACAAGAAGTCCAGGTTGGGTCTCCCTCAGGTGAACTGCAAGCTCAGTGGGAACAACCTGGCCCTTCCTCTGACGAATCAACAGCCGAGGTTCCAGGATGAAGCCACATGCCAATTTCATCTTCAGTTAGGAAAAGAGATTGAGGAACAGATGTACACTGCATTCAGGTGGTCCATCTTGTAGTACAGGCTGATGCACTGAAGTCATGGTAGCTATTAATAATATACTTTAATCTCAATTTTTTTCTTTAACTACAAAGGCTAGTTCTTTCCCTAAAATGGATATCATTCTTGAACAGTATTATAGAAGTTATTAATATTAAAACTTTTAAGCAACAACATGCCACATTTTATAGAGATTCACACCCAGGTCTACTTAATTTTAAAATAATAGAAGATTTTTTTCAAAATCATAGAAAGAAAATCCATTTTTCTGATGTCTCAATGTAAACTTGCTCTCCTCATCAAAACAAAGCCTGTCATTTGTGATAAAGCACTTCTCCTAATCTTGATTCAGAAACCAGAGTCATGCTACGGGTATTTGACTATTGTCAGGTAACAAAAATAACAGGGTAGGAGCATGGTTCTGAAACAAGACTGCCTGGTTCAAAGCCCAGCTCTACCACTTACCAGCCATGTGCACAGGCAATTTAACCTCTCTGCATCTCAGTTCCCTCATCAGTACAGTAGGTACAATAACAGCATCTACTTCATAGAATTGTTATGAAAATTAAGACAACAGAGGCATGGGACTTAGAATAATAAGTGCTGAATTAACATTCTCTCTTATTTTCTTCCCCCTAAATGATTAACATCTTTGGCCCCTGTCTCTAAATGGCCTCTCTTCCAAGGGAAAACCACTTTTCCTTCATGATACACACCATTCAAGTGCCCAACCTCCACTCATCTGTGATTTTCTGGGGAAGTTATTTCTACAACTACTGGACTCTTACAGTTTATAGTTGACATCCCATTTGCTCTAAATACACATGACTCTGCTCTATCTTTGGTGCATGTGTCACATTCCTCATGGCTAATGCCATGTAAACACTCCTGTACCAAGCTCAGTGCTCTGAACATACTTGATATTAAGTCAAAAGGTCTTTAGCTATCCACCTCTGCCATTTATCAGTCGACTTCTTTTTCACTTGCCAGATCTAAAGACCCAGACTCTTCCACTTTGGGTCTCTTCCCTTTTAATATTAAGTCTATTTCCTTTTACAAATTAAGAAAAACTAAGCTAGAAAGAAGCAGAAAGAAAACTAAACTCCTTAGCACTACTGGGTCCTATTTCCACCAGGGCACCATACCTCTGAATGGCTTTTCATTTCATTTCTGTGCAGGTCAAGGTCTCCCATTTTCAGAGCCATTGCTGCCTTGGTCAACGTCACTAAAATCGAGGAAAACCCAGAAGTATCTAGCTTCCTTAGATAGCTCATGGCAGTTAAAGGATTAGCGTTCTTCATAGAAGGACTACATAGAATATGAGGCAGTTGCTTTGGGTCAGCTACATGAAACATCTGGATCACTTTCGCTGCTAATTCCTTTGGTGAGCATGAACAAGAAATAAAAGGTCAGTCAGCCAATAGACAGCAACGAAATGAGCTAACAAAGATATGAAGTCAAAGTAAAAACACTCCAGTTGAGATAAAATAAAGCACTGTGTTTTGAATAAAAAAGACAGCAATGATGGTGTTACATGGGGGATCTGAGATGGCCTGAAATCATCTCTGTGCTGAATTATCATGAATAAAATGCAGTGAAAACATACACTGAGTTATGGCTAGCATTTTTAGTTTTAACAGGAACTCAGGAGAAGAAAATAAATATTTGATTAAATTGCACTTAAAAGTCCATTCCATGATATTACAACTGAGGGCAAATATACCTAGCGAGATCATTTATATGAGAAACTTTCATTTCTCACAAAACCTTAAAACAGTGGTACCACAATTTCCAACTCAGCATATTTATATTCAACTTTTTTTTAAAATAAGTAATAAAAGTTTATTAGAGAGAGAGAGGGGACATGCTTAAGGGAGTAAGCACAGGCGTGCTCAAGGAAGAGATGTGCCTAAATCCAACTATTTTTAAAAAGACATGGGGGGCAGGCCACGGTGGCTCAGCAGGCAGATTTCTCGCCTGCCGTGCCAGATACCCGGGTTCGACTCCAGGTGTCTGCCCATGCAAAAAAAACAAAAAAAGACATGGGGATAAAAATATATGGGGACTAAAAATAATCCATAATAATGTCTTAAAGTCACTGGGTCAAAGTTTCATAAGTGGACCTTTGCATTCAAATTTGGAGAATGGAACAATTTGGGTGCTGTAAGGGTCAGGAAAGAAGCTCTCTTGTCTGTTCAAAAGACATGCTGGTGCAATGTACAATGGTGGCTCAGTGGTAGAGTTCTCACCTGCCATGCTGGAGACCCGGGTTCATTTCCCGGTGCCTGCCCATATGAAAAACAAACAAACAAACAAAAAAATGCTACTTAGGGTAGGTCAGTGGTAGAATCATCACCTGCCATGCAGGAGTCCTGGGTTCAATTTCTGGCCCATGCACTATCTCCTCCCCCCACCTCAAAAAATTCAACAAATGGTGCTACCATAATGGGATACACATATGGAAAAAAAATGAAATGTGACTCCACCATATAGCATACCAAAAACAAACAAACAAGCAAAAACATGCTACCATCACCCTGGGCAGGTCATTTCATCTTTCCCATTATGACAAAATGTGAAAATATGCTCTAGGTTCCTTTCCAAGCTTATAATCATTAAGGAAGAAAAGGGCACATTAATCATTTCTTAGATAAAGAGCATCAAAGAAGAAAAATTTGGAATTTGACTTCTAAATGGTATTACGTAAAATAAATTACTAAAATGAAAAGTTAAAAATGTTGGCTATAACTAAAAAAGATCTATATTCACTTCACTTAATTCTTCATCCAGGTTTTCAGAAAGTGAATGATTAATGTAAAAGATTAATCCCCTCTCGTATTTCTGTGATCCATCCTCTACTGCCGAGTCCATTCGTGTCAAAACTTCAGTCATAGACAAGCCAGACATTTTATAGTATGGCAAAGCGAGGTGGGAATACTGGGTGTCAAGCCTAAAGAAAAGGAAATAAAAATACCTCAAATTCGTCGTTGTTAAGCCTGGAAATCTAACACATTAAAAAAGTACAACAGATTGGGCTTTTTATAAGATACAAATGTCAAAAATATTACTACCATAATTAGCTGGAACAAACTCCTAAATTTATTCTAAAAGTCAGTGCAGTTTCTTTTTGCCTGCTCAATAAAAATAAAAACACAATCTGTTAAGTTAATTTTAATATTTATGATGTGGCTCTAAAGTAATAATATCTACAGGTCGGAAAAATGTGTTTCATTACTTTACAATCATTATCATGAGTCAAGTAAGTCTACAAAGCAATCTTACCTACAACATTTCCTTAACACTATCTCAAAACAGAACCAACTATTCATCCCAGTGCCCTTTTCTGGCATCATAAAAACACTGACTATGAAGATTAAAAAGATAGACTGCCCACTGGCACCTCTTAAGGCAATAAAATAGTAATAAACTGGCTGATCAGGGAAGTTCAATGGTGAAAGGTCCTCAATCCTGAAAAAAACTTTAATATTCTTAAATCAAGTGGTGGAAGACTCAAAAACTTGAGGGCAGTGTGACAGTGGCCCAGTGGCAGAGTTCTCACTGGCCATGCCAGAGACCCAGGTTCAATTCCCGGTGCCTGCCCATGCAAAAAAAAAAAAAAAAAAAAAAAAAAAAGTTGGGACTTACTGCTCATCTAATAAATTGTGACTCCTTGAAGGAAGGGAATGGTCAGGGTCATGTTTGCATCTCAAAGCCCAGCACAGTACCTGACATTCAATACGTGCTCAAAAACTGCTTGTGGAATCAATGAGTAAATGAACCAGCTTTCCTCACACTTTCCCCCATTCATCAAGTAACTACTGGTGACGGAAGAGCGAACACACACACCTATAGCTCAAGTTGGCTTTCATAATAGGGTTCCCAGAGGCGTCACTAACCTGCTGTAACAGTCACCAAGGTGTCCACAGCTTTCTTTAAATGCTTCTAAAAGTTCCGCTTTCTCTGCAGGGTCCAGCTGATGGGCATCCATCAGGGCAGCTCTCACTAAGAGGTGAGCCTCGCTGAGAAGGTGGATGCAGCTCTGGGTCTTCACAGTTTTGTAGGTATTACTATAGTCTATCTGAAACAAGAAAGACCAATAGCCAGTGTCGCTCAAGAAACAACCTCCCCCCACCCCAAAAAGACTCCCAAAAGTTCTCCAGCTCTTAAGAATATCGATACATTTTGTTAGTAAAGTTAATATCTGGATAAATTAAATCCCAAAAAAGTATATATTAAGCTGTTATTTATCATTCTGACAGGGCCTGGCTGAAGTGGTTTTTCCCTCACAATCTACGAGCAAGTATGATACAATGATGACTAGATTCGACAGCACCAACCATTAGAGAAGGTCTGAATAATTGTCATCAGACATGGTACAAATAATATTGCAATACTAATATTACTCTTAACTTAGCAATAACATGATCACAACTTGATACTGCTAATGAACATATCTGAAACAGTTAACCTTTTAAAAAACAGTGTTGACTTGAGTAGGACATGAGATTTTGTTGGTTTGTCCAGAGTGATGCCCCGATAAATCCCAGAGTGATTTGAACAGTGAATAAAAAACTATTTGCAAAGTCCCCTTCCAGGAATGGTGAGAAAGGGGGAAAATTCATCTTCCCCAAGTTGAATTCTTGATATTCTCACAAGCAGTGCAGACAAAGCTATAGGCTGAGCCCCCAGTCTTGGGGTTTGTTCATATGAAACTTAACCCCACAAAGGATAGGTCAAGCCTACTTAAAATTAGGCCTAAGAGTCACCCCCAAGAGAACCTCTTTTGTTGCTCAGATGTGGCCTCTCTCTCCCCAGCCAATACAACAAGCAAACTCACCACCCTTCCCCTGTCTACGTGGGACATGACTCCCAGGGGTGTGGACCTTCCTGGCAACGTGGGACACAAATCCTGGAATCAGCTGAGACTCAGCATCAAGGGATTGAGAAAACCTTCTCGACCAAAAGGGGGAAGAGTGAAATGAGACAAAATAAAGTGTCAAAGGCTGAGAGATTCCACACAGAGTCGAGAGGTTATCCTGGAGGTTATTCTTACGCATTAAGTAAATATCACCTTGTTAGTTAAGATGTAATGGAGAGGCTGGAGGGAAGTGCCTGAAAATGTGGAGCTGTGTTCCAGTAGCCATGTTTCTTGATGATGATTGTATAATGATATAGCTTTCAGTGTGACTGTGTGATTATGAAAACCTTGTGTCTGATGCTCCTTTTATCTACCTTATCAGCAGACGAGTAAAATATATGGAATAAAGATGAATAATAGGGGGAACAAATATAAAAATAAATTTAGATTAAAACGGTGGTGATTGGTGAGGGGGGAGGGAATATGGTATGTACGAATTTTTTTGTTTTCTTTTTATTTCTTTTTCTGAACAGATGCAAATGTTCCAAGAAATGATCATGATGATGAATATGCAACTATGTGATGATATTGTGAATTACTGATTATATATTAGGACGGAATGATCAAAAGTTAAGAATGTTTGCGTTTATTTGGTGTTTTTTGGTATTTGAAAAAAAATTTTAAAATAAAAAAAAGTGTTGAGATTCAAATTTTCATCAAATTCAAATTGCGTATTCCTCCCTCATTTTAGTTTCAATTGGTGAATTTAGGTTCAACTGTATCTATTTCTGAAACTCACACTAGCTCATAAATTTATCACTAGCTAATCTGTGCCAAACAGTATATTCAGACTCCAGGAGTCAAGTCATCTGGATGAAGGTCTAACACTTTCATTTAAGCAAGAATAAAAAGGTCAGGGTAGATCCAGTATAATGATCAGCATAAAAATACCAGGGACAAATCAGGAAACATCCTGACTGGATGATCAAAAGTAATATCACCAATGAAGGACAAATGGACATCATGTGAGGGAAATGATGTCTCTGAGAAGGACACAACATCACTATGCAATATTCTGGCCGAGAAAGCATAACCTGAATCTATCACGAAAATCAGTTTAACCCCAAACGAGGAACGCTCTACCACCACCAAAAGAAAAACACACAAAAAACAAAAAACAGGTGGGAGGAGAGATTACTATATTTTCATAAATGTCAATGAAATTAAAGACAAAGAAAGTCTGAGGAAATGTTCAAGAGTAAAGGAGGCTAATGAGACACAACAATTAAATATACTACTTCGCCCCAGACTGCATACTAAATTGAAGGGGGGAAAATGCTATTAGGACATTATTGGGTTAATTGACTAAACTGGAATATGAACCATAGATTAAAGTATTGTGTAGAAATTAAACTTACTAAAGCTTAAGATTGTATCATTATAATACAAGAGAATATTTTGATTCTTAGGAAATAGAGATTAAGGTATTGAGCAGTACAAGGTTAAAGCACTGGCACCATGGGATTAAAGCAACTTTCTAACCAAAAGAGAAAAAGAAATGTTAACAAAATAAGCCATCAGTGGCTAAGAGAGCTCAAACAGAGCCAAGAGGCTATTCTGGAGGCTACTCTTATGCAAGCTTCAGCTAGATATTGCTAACTGCCATGGAGAAACTCCAATCAACATCATTCCTGTTAACACTAAAGAACACCTAGGGCTCTATCTGTGATTCTGTAAAAATTTCATGCACTAAGTTAACTTAGTGCATGAAAATTTCATGCACTAAGAAACCTATAACCTCCAGATGGGTTCTTAAAACAGATAAGTCCTCAAACGCAAAGGGGCCAGCCTCTCCAAGAACATCAGCTAATTCCATCCCCCTACCCTATATTGTCAACACCCCTTTTCAACATGAAAAAGTTACAATGCGCATAGCCCTAACATCATTCAGGATTGGGAGAAGGATCAAAGGAGAAGGAGTCACAACAGAGAAGACAGGATTTAACAAATGAATAACTACTGAATCATTATATTGATATTTCTTTTAAGTCTCCCATATCTTGGAGCAGCCAGAAAGAAAAGCCTGAAATCGTGGAACAGTAAACCACAGCAAAATACGAAATTTGTTTTATAACTACTTTTTAAAATATACTCTGAAATGTACTACTTTTTTGTATATATGCTATTTTTCACACAAAAAAAATTAAAATAAAAAAATGAAGATGGTTATATAAGTTAATATCCTTGTTCTTAGTTAATTTACATGGCAGTATTAAGTTTTCACAGACCATGATGTATACAACCTACACTCACGTGTCCAGTAAAATAACTGACAAAGAGACAATCAGATAGACAGGTGGATAGATATAATGACACGACAAACATGGTAAGATACTAAAATTGGGGGTGGCCAACGGTGGCTCAGTGGCAGAATTCTCACCTGCCATGCCAGAGACCTGGGTGTGATTCCTGGAGCCTACCCATGCCAAAAAAAAAAGCAGGTTGGAATGATCGGTATCAGGACTGAATTATTTTTGCAACTGACCTGTAAGTTTGAAAGTATTTTTAAATAGTAAAAAAAAAGTCAGGAAGCATGCAATTTACTTTCCAGTGGATTGGGAATCAAAAGTGTACATGTGTATAAGAGTGAGAGTTTAAAAAGGATGAAGCAAATGGAGTGAAATTATGACTCTGGTTGAATCTACGTGGGGAACATATAGGTGTTCTTTTTACTATTACTTTCCTTGCAACTTTTTTGTAGGTTTGAAATTATTTCAAAATAAAAATGGTTAAAAAAAAATGCCAAGGACGAGTGGATAGCTGTCACTCTTAGAAAGGAAAAAGGATGGCCAAGCTGGGCCCCCATCTATAAGACATGGTATGCTGCTGCAGTGTCCCAGGACAAAGTGCTGATATCTCAGAGAAAGGAAAATGAGACAGGTTAGCACCACCACACAGTACCCGTTAGAGTTAAACCAAAGGTCAAAGGTTATTTGTATTTAGACTAGTTAATCAATCCTCTTAGGAGTGTAGGTATGAATAAGGGAAGTTTATCTTACTGAAGGGAATTTCTACTGGTTCCACAAGTGTCAGAAGCTGCAAAAACGAGAAGGTGGAGAAAGACACACATATCCCACTTTCACACAGATCCAGGAGACTGGCTGGCTGTGGCACTCTGAACTTAGGGCAATTAGAAATCAGTTTCTGGTCATCAATTACATTCTGAAGTTCTACAAATAAGAAGTCTGAAAGGAGTACCATTTCCTTGTACAGCTGCACTGGTGAGATCGTATTCACAATATACAAACTCCACCCTGCCTCAGTAACAGTCGTTTTGAGCTTAACACTGGTATCTTTTCTAGAACTAAAAGCAAAACAAAGGACAGGAATTATAAGATAAGACATATTAATAATAAATAGCAGTTTTAAATGGTATATAAATGCAGTGATATAACTATGAAAATCATTTTCATTTAGCATTCAGTGATTAGCTGGGCAGTCAATTTTTATAGTACATTAGTTCACAATACCACATGGCTTAAAGCATTTAACAGTCTATAACTTATATATACTGATTAACCAATCACTTCCAATTCATTCCATAGGTATACTTAAATGGGCTATAGCCCAAAGAATAAATAGGACCCCTCAAAAAGAAGAGAGACTTGACTGTAAAAGTCCCTTTATGTGGTTTTCCCTGGCATGTGGCCGTCATGAGACCAGCACAGCCTATGACACAAAGCTTGGCAGAAGCATCAGTGGAGCCATCCGCAGAAGGGGATGGCTGCTGGGAAAATGCAGAAGATGTTTACACCTGTAAATCTGCTTAAAGTAGCATCTCATCTTTTACTTTCCGTATGTAATGTATTTCCTTTAGTATACAAATCTTTTTAAAATTAAGACTTTTGACCAAATGAATTATCAAATGAATCAGAAGTTTTTAAAATTAAAAAAAATCCTATACTTTAAAAATGTCAAAGGTGGGCCACGGTAGCTCAGCTGGCAGAGTTCTTGCCTGCCATGCCAGGGACCCAGGTTCAATTCCCGGTGACTGCCCGTGCAAAAAAATTAGAAAGCCAATTGTACAAGATTATATATTGTTTATTCTCTTGTCAGAAAGCTATTAGGATTAGTCAGTCTCATTACATTCTGTATACCTTCTAAGTGACAAGTTACACAGGTCCAACTTAATTATTCCCCTTGGTGGGACAAAGTACAGGTACAAATAATTTAAAAAACTAAAACCCTAGGCTAAAATAATAATGATCATAACTTATGTTTGACTTGAAATGTTTCTCTACCCCTAAAAAAAGATTTCTTTCTTGATTAAATTTTCCTTAGAAAAATGTTCAGATTAGCTTACATTTCCTATCACTAAGTTCATAGCATAGAACACATCAAATAGAAGTATAACTAGTCTGGAATAAAACACTGTAAAAATCGGAAAGCAGAAAATCCAAGAGTTAGCCAGAGATTAATGTATCAAAATGCAATTTTATTTTAAGGTAGAGCAGCACATATCTATAGATCATGAATATGCTTTAAGGTAAGAAATGTGTTGTGAATCTCTTTTGAAATACCAGAAAATGTTTGTTAGATAAAAGCTTAATCACTGAATGTCAGAGAAGGAAAATAGTAAGAGCCTTGTAGTTTGGGTTAGTGTTAAACACAGATAAAATCAGTAACAATTCATTCCAGGACCTTTGGCAAGGAATGTCTGGGGGAAGGGAGATGCTTACAGAAGCCTCTTGGGTGACCCTCTTGTCTCCGGAATGGATTCAGGGTCTGCCTTGGTCAAGAGCAGGATATGGTTTTTAAAGTGGCAAATGGCTTTCAAGCCTATGAAGAGCTGTATTCGTAAAACACAGACATCCATACTGACAGGTGGGCAAGCCTAGTAAAGGAAAAATCATGATGAACCAAGAAATAAATGTACATGAACGTTAATCTTAAAAAATCGCTGCTTATGTGATAAAATCTCTTCTGTCCCCTGAAAACTATCCAAATCCTCTTTCTTATCAGACCGAAGCATTTATCTAAACCTATATTACCAAGCATCTGGATGCCTACCATAGAGGTAGTCTGTATTCACTGACTACATGAATGCTGAGGAGTCCTCTGAAGGCCCCGCCTAGGTGTGGGAACTCCCCTCCTGCCCTGCGCGAGTGGTCTGGCAGAACCCCCAACCGTCCCTCTGCCCCAGGCAGTTCAGCCCTGGGCCGGTAACCAGAGACCCACGGAAATCCCCACTAGCAGTGGGATGCTAAGTGGGGGCGGGTGGGTATGCCCAAATGGGGTTTCCTGGCAAAATGAGACACTATAAAAGAACATTCTATGAAAGTACACAGAAAGTACACAGGGCGGGCCACGGTGGCTCAGCAGGCAGAGTTCTTCCCTGCCATGCCAGAGACCTGGGTTCGATTGCCGGTGCCTACCCATGCAAAAAAAAAAAAAGAAATTACATATCATGATTTCCTTGTGGATGGGTGAGAGATATGATTGCTGTGTTCAGATGGCCATGACTGTGAGTCCTTTAGGAGTGAAGTGTCTAGACCGACCGACAGGCTGTGGTGTCTCAGATACACTGGGGGAAACCTTGGACCAGCAACCAGGTTCTTGCCCAGTAAAGGACTATGAATTCAATGAATTCAAGTAGAAGTGTAAGACAACTGAAGAACCCTTTCTGGGAGTTCACAAAATGATGCTGCCAGGCCCCTGCCAGCTCCTGTTTTGGCTCTGAGATGGTTGTTGTCCCTTTGCACAAAGAGGTAAGGAAATATATATTTTTTCATTCCTAAAAATAGCTGAAGTGGACTCAGCTAGTGCTGAGGAGCCAGAATCTCAGAAGAAAGGGCGCTGAAGACCATGTGCACTTTGGACCAGACTCTGTGAGGTTGTAAAAACTTTTCACACACCATATTTTCCAAAGTCTGGGTCAGCAAAAAGGCTGCATGACTGCATACTGATTCAGATAGCATCTAGGACTTCAGAACCCGTGGAGCTGTAGGGACGGGGAGCCAGGAGGCACAACCACACTGTCCTTCTCCACCTTTAAAGGACCAGCATCAAGAGCAGCCTTCCCCGCCGGCTGCCCATCTCTCTTATTCTCTCCTCCTTGTCTCTTCCTTATTCCCTCTTTCTGGCTTTATGGGAAATTCTGAGAAAACCTGGAATTATGATTTCACCTCAAATATGAATTGATCCTACTTCAATCTACTATATAACTCAAATTCTACCTTCATACCTATTTAAGACTGTTTTTCTAAGGTTTAAAAGAAGAAAAGGCAAGGTGTAGGGAGTAGAAGAGAAGGAAAAAAATCTCCCATTTTTACTAGGGAAATAAACCTTATTTAAAAAAAATCTATTCAAAGGGCTACGTTTCTGTCTTAAGTACAGACAGACATCAGAAAGCTGTTGATTCTTATTTCCCAAGAAACTAAACGAAGGCAGTAAGCCTGGCCAGCAACACAAAGCTACAAGCCGGCCATGGCAAAAGAGAGTCACTGAGAACTCCAACTATGCTTTCCATAAAACACTATCACATCTCACAATCTGGACAACTGTGAAAGGGACAGAGCACCCTGCACACAGGAAGCCCCACAGAGGGGCTGGTTTAATTTAACTATCATTACTCAACAATCTGTTTTCCAGGAAATGGCATTCTAGGCTCCAGGAATTTTAAAATATGAGCCATCATAACGGGATTATTTCCTGCAGAATGTGAACTCAAAGATTTACACAAGTAGCTTCTACTTCAGAGGTGAAACAGTATATGACGAACATTATGAAAATGACCGACACATTTCTGAGAACATAAATTCAAAATCAGAAAACACAAAATTTCATCCTACAACAGCCTACATTTACTTTGTAGTCAAGAGCTTTGCTGACACTAAGCCCATACCGTCTCACTAAAAATTAGGCTATTGATCTAGCACATCCATTAACTCTCAGATTAGACTACAGATATACTGGAGGCTTACAAAATGACAAAAGAATTACAGGCAAACTTGACAACTTAAAAATACATCATTTCAATGCACCTGATTCGATTTTACACTCTTGAAGTAAACTGATTTCTGTACTGCTTTATTAACAGCTCTATATAACTGCTACCAATATTTTCATTAAAAAACAATAGTATATAATAGACAACGAACTGTGCTCACTGAAGTTACACAATATATATCATTTACCAAATTTTAAAAACTATACGCTAAACCAATTCTGAGTGAAATGCTTTTAAAGCAATCTTAAGAATTGTCAGTAATCATTGTGAAATGCTTAATTTTCACATCCAAAAGTTCTAATCAATAAACAAGATAACCTGAAGACCTTTAATGGTTGCCAAGTTTAGGTGCGAGAGGAAATTTGTTAAGTACTAGTGTGTTCCTTTTGGATGCTAAGGTTTCACCGCCATCAAGAGCCAGTTCTGACCTTCAAGGTGGTGTCCACGTAGGGGTCCTCCTCACGAGCAGCCGCTGCGCTGCAGCGCACCGTGAAACACTGCAGGTTGTTACTAGGGAAGAGGAGAGAGACCACTGAGCAAAGTGCTGTCAGCAACCAACACGCCCATCAGGGGAGATTTCGCAGGCAACAGAGCAAGGGACTTGAGTATCTGTCAGACATTAGCAAATCAAACCGTTTCTCAGTAAGACTGTCACCTTCATGACCAAGAGAAGGAAGAGAGAAATGAGACAAATTCTCACTGACTGAGGGATTTCAAACAGTCGGGAGATCATCCTGGAGGTTATTCCTATGCATTATACAGATACCCCTTTTTAGTATATGGTGTATTGGAGTGGCTGGAGGGATGTGCCTGAACTGTAGAGCTGTGTTCCAGTAGCCTCGATTCCTGAAGAAGATTGTCTAAAGACAGAACGTTTACAGTGTGACGGTGTGATCGTGAAAAACTTGTGTCTGATGCTCCTTTTATCCAGGGTATGGACAGATGAGTAAAAAAATATGGATAAAAAATAAATAATGGGGAAGGGACAAAGAGTAAAATAAATTGGGTAGATGGAAATACTAGTGGTCAATAAAAGGGAGGGGTAAGGTATATTGTATATATGAGTTTTTTCTTTTTTATTCCTTTTCTGGAGTGATGCACATGGACTAAAAAAATAATCATCCTGATGCATACACAACTATGTGATGATATTGTGAGCCACAGATTGTACACTATGTATGAAAAATGCTTCAGAATCTCCACGGGCTAAATTTCATGTGTGTTTCTACAAAGCTCCAGGATGACTCTGATGTATACTCCTAAATATCCATGGATCTAGGCAAAGATCCTCATTTTACAGAGGTATGGATGGGTGAATATGAAAGCTTGGTTTTCTGCCTGCTATCTCTATCTTCCACTTCTCAGGATAAAATTCAGCCTGTGTATGCTGGGCAATACACTCAGATTATGCAAACACAAATCCAACAGTAGAACTGAAAGTCAGAGATTGAGGAAACTTCAGAAATCACCTAGTCCAGCAGTGTGTTTTAAAGATTAGGGCATGGAAGGTTTATGACTGATCCAACTCTAGGGAAAGTAAAGCCAAATTAGATCCCAGATCTCCTGATTCCTCACACACCTCCAGCTCTCTCCACAACCCCAGGCTGCTCTGCACAGTAAAAGGACCGGAAGACCCCCCCATGTGTACACCACAGATGCCTGGTGATTGACTGGTGGGTAGAACAACACTTCAATACTAATATTAAAAACAGCTGACGGAGAAATTGCACCAAAACTCATCTTGTACCAGATGCATAAGAACAATTTAAAAAAAAGCTAGAAAGAAGAAGAGATAAAAATCCACTCTATTGCTATAAAAAAAAATGGATATTATATATATATATTTATTATTACTATTATTTTATATTTGATGAAGCCTGAGTTTACACCAATGCTAACAGGAATAAAATGCAAGCCATACAGGTAATTTAAAATTTTCTAGCAGTCATATTTAAGGTAAAACAGTAACCTTAAAATAGAAGAAATACTTAACAAGAAAGGTACTCTGACATTTTCACAGTTGGGAGACTTTGCACAATATAGATAAGAGTCCTTTGATCAGAACACTCCATCTTTGTTTTGCACTTTCACTTCAGCTCCCACCCCGCTATCCCTCTGTCCATATCTACAAAGGTATAGGAAATGGCCTCTGGAGTCATGACAATAGCTGGTTTAGCAGCAACGTCACTTTGAAATCTTGAGTACAGTGTTAGCGCCCTCAGGAAGCAAAACTGCATGGAAGGGACTCTGAGAAAGTGGGGAGCAAATAAAATAAAAAGCACCTGTAGTGGGACCATAATGACAGTTGAAAGCAGCAGGGATAAATAACTTATAAGTTCTAGGGATAAAAAAGATAAGGTCCTTTGACTCATCTCCACCGGCAGTAATCCCAGCTGTTGGTTATTGTTGGAATATTAAATAGCAAATATTTAAGAAGAAGAAAGTAAACTGATATGTACTGTCATGGAAAGATGTCTAAGATATGCTATTAAGTGAAAACAGCAAGTTGATGAACAGTAGATATTGTATGAGCCACTTTTGGGGAATGGGATATGGGGGACTTTCTTATTGGGGTATTTATATAATATTTACATTTTAGATAATTTATATTGTTTTTTAGATTCTAAAAAAAATCTCCATTGCCTTTTTTTAGGATATGTAAGCATACCACTTTTCAACACATTTTTTAAGACAGCCTTATAGGTCAAGATATTTCTAAAAGATATATGTGATAGGCGAAAAGTATATAAAAATGAATTATGCAACATAATAGAATTTTAAACATAGGGGTAGAGATCCATATTAAGGATCTAAATTTACATATAATAATGTCTAATGGTTCCTCAGTCAAGTTGATGTCAGAATATCTTTTGTATTAAGAAAAGCTCCAAAAACCTACTTGGAGGCAGGCAAACCCCATAAATTTTAAGTACCTACAAACCCTCACCATACTATTATTTTCAGTACCTACATTCCAAAATAGCGCATGACCTATACATAAGGGGACAGGGGATAAATTCGGTGGGTCCACTCGCTAAATTCTCAGGTGTCCTGTACATCATGTAATCAGATGGGAAAAAGACAGCCTTTTTCCATCAATACTTTGGGACTAAAATTAATATCTTTATTTTTCCCTTCTTGCACCTCTCCTTTTCCTTGGTTTGTGAAATGCTGTAGTATCCTAGGTTCTCCTGCTTCCTTACAGATCCTTCTCTTTCTCCTCTTGCTCCCAAACATGACCTTCACCAGAGTTTAGTTCTACAATCAACTTTTCTCTATCTACACATTCTCAGGGCCACGTGCATTATTTCAAGAATAGGCTCTTTTTTGATAGTTAATAAAACTTCTCCTCAGCTTTTCCCTCTCCCCAAATTTCCAGTTATGTACACAAAAGTCTACCCAACATTTTCTCTTGAAAATTCTATGGGCAACTTAAATTCAAATGTCTAAACCAAACCGCTATTACCCCACTCTAACCAGCCTCCGTCCTTCAGAAAAGAGCAAGCCTTAAATCCTAGTGGGGTTTCTGTGCCTCATCCATTCCCTCCCTCCCATCAGCACCAAGTCTCTCCCATCCATACTTCTCTCCCTCCCTTCCCTTCACTGCCACCGCCCGCCCAGAGACCCTCATTATTTCTTGCCTGAACTATCATCCTTCTGCACTCAATCACCCTTCATAATGGCCACCATTAAATTTCTTAAAGCAAAGCTCTGACTACATAATTTTCTTTGCTCAAAACCTCTGAAAATTGCTTAATTTTCAAAGCCCTGAGCTGCCACTCAAGCAATATTCTCACCATTCTCTACTTTTCAGTTTCTTCATAAAGATTTCTAGATAACACTTTGGAAACTGGGAAGAATATCTACCTGGACACAGTTCACTTAAGCAAAACATCCTCATCAGTACCACTTCTTCTTACACTAACGAGATCGGGAGGAGAGCAAGCACCCCCATAAGATGGGTCTTCTGCAGTCTGAAACACTCCAGTACCCACTGGACATTCTGATACTATCAAGTTAAAAAAAAAATCACTGTCCTATGCAATTAGTTATTAGATGGTCCTGCAAAACTGCACTACAATCTGTGCATAGGCTTTCCATTATCTATGAGGACCTTTCACTTTCCAGCTGTCAAAAGTCTAACTAGCTTTCATATCTCACTTCAACCAAAATTATCCAGCTGAAACTTTCCCACCCAACTCAGTCATAAGTTATTTTCCTCCTCCTAGTGCCTACATTACCTTCTTGAACCCTTAATACATTTTCTACCCATCTCCTAGCCTAGTTTTTGCACCCCTTAAATATGTCTCTGGCCCTCTCTTACATTGCTGCTTTTGAAGGCATACAGTGTCTTATTCACATAAATAGTGGGTCCAATGCAGTGGTGCCTTGAACATGATGTAAGCTCAAAAAACAGGAAATAGAACCAAAAGCACCACCTACCGCTGAGATGAAAAGAAGTGAGATCAAATCCCCACTTGGGTTTCCACGCTGGTTCAAAACATAAGGAGACTCAGAAGACATCTGCCACTAATGAGCCACATGGCCTTGGTCAATCCCAGCTTCTCTGTGACTATTTTCCCATTTGTACTAATCAGGAGGTAGGATCAGATAAACTTCCTGGCCCTTTCACAGTTTTAAACCATTATGAAATAATTCGATTCAAACTGAAACAATATGACTGTGATGAGAAAAAAAATTAAGAAATCTAAATAGATGCCTTAATTCATTCCACTGACTTTTCATTAGGATTCCTTATAAAACTCATTTCTTATGAAGAATCTTATACTTCTTTTCAAAGATCCCTATCCAGTCTAAGGAAACAAAATAAAGAAAAAACCAGAAGCAAAATATTTAACAGAGAAAGGCCAAGTACAGACGATTAAAAAACATGTGAAAAGACAAATTTACATTATTAATGTACCATGCTATATACTGGGAGTCACACAATTCTCACACTAAAAGATTTAGGCAGAATCTTGAGAATTTACAGAAAAATAAATGATTCAAAGGCAAGTAAGTGACAATGTGACAGTACCTTGTGATGACGTGCAGGAATTGTGGTGTGAGCACTGCCTGCTGAGACTTCTCAGGATACTGGTAGACTGACATTAACTCAACAGATTTGACAACCATGTAGAGATAGCCCACATGTGGCAATGAGAAAAAACAAAAAAGACTCAGCAACTCTTTTTTCTGAGATGAACTTTTTCCATCAGAAGTAAGAGAACCTGAATTCAAGATTAGAAGACATAAATACTTTGAGAATCAGTAAATAAAGGGAAAGAATCAAAACCTTGCCTTTACTAACTATACAAACCACAGCAGCATATCAAACAACTGCTAAGGGGAACTTTATAGAAGAAATGCCATTAATAAATGAAGAAGAAATTAAATAATTACAATAGCATCAATTTGCAATCCTTTAATAAATTAAAAGATCTAGGTAGTGATCATTGAAGATTGTTAACATCACAAAAAGAGAGCCAACCAGACACTACTATTCTTCCAACAAAAGAAGTCAACCCCAACTGCATTATTAAATTAAAAAAATTTTTCAAATATTTGATGAAGTATGAGTTTACACCAATGCTAAAAGAAATATAATGCAAGCCATACAGGTAATTTAAAATTTTCTAGCAACCACATTTAAAGTAAAAAGAAATATGTGAAACTGTATTAACCAAATATATCTAAAATACTACCATTTTAACAAACAATAAACACAGGAAGTTAATGTTACATTCTTTCTTGTGTGCTAAATCTTCAAAATTTGGTGTGTATTTTATACTCTGAGCATAACATAATTCAGACTAGTCATATTTAAAGGGCTTAATGCAACATATTGCTAGCAGCTACCATACTGAACAGCACAGCTTTAGATGTAACCACCAACTCAAAGGAGGACACAGGGGACAGGGGAACATGCTAAATGACACTGTGGGGATTCAATCAGCAAAATTCAAATTGTGGGAAACTCTACAGCAATAGTATCTGCTTAAACAAATTTTCAAAGAAAATACAGAGGAAAGAGAGTCTGTGAATTAAAAGGAACTTAAAAAACATATTAACCAATTAAAACATATAAACAGAATATGATTCAAACAAATGAACTGTAGTTTTTCGGTTTTTTCTTTTTTTTGGTTTAGAATAATATCTTGGGTTTGTTTAAATGAAAGAATCCCTTTAGCATATTGAAATATTAACGGGTGACATAAGCTCTATGCTATTTATCAAAATAATTTGGCATGAGGGTAGAGGAATAGTCACAAGACAATGTTGAAGCTGGGTGAAAGGTACATGGGTGTTTATCATACTGTTTTCTCTATGTGTTTGAAATTTTCCATTGTCAAATTTTTATTAAAAAGCACATCTCTGATCAACACCTATAAGGATACCAATTAATAACAAAAATATCCAATTCTGCACTCTCTACATTGACCTTCCCCCCAAAAAAAACTGTCTAGCTTTTCTCCTTCTCCTTTACACACATCTGTGCTCTAACTAAACAGAACTGCTTAAAAACTTCCATACACAATTGATGATTTTATACCTATACATGATGGCTTTGCTACATAATACTGTAACAAAATTTCCATCTTCTAAGAATTCTAATCATCCATTAGAATCCAGATCAAGTAGATACTACCCCTAATTCACTCATCCATTCAATATGTATTTATTAAGTACTTACTGTCATTGTTCTAGACTCTGGGATACAATACTGCAGGAAATAACTGTTTTCACAGAGCTTTCATTTGAGTGATGGGGTGGGAATGGGGAATAAACAGGAAACAAAGTCTCCAAGTGTGCAGAAGAGGGATATTTTAAATTGAGAGGTCAAGGAGTTCCTTGGTAGTGAAGTCATATTTCAGCTGTAAGTCAAATGACTAGAAGACATCAGCCATGCAACAGTTAAAGGAAATACACTGAAAGCACAGGAATAGCAGATAACAGGCTCTTGGACAAGAATGCACTTGACATACATGAAGAACAGAAAAAGTCCAGTGATTGATGGAAAATGGTAAGCAGAGGAAGAGTGAGACAAGATGCTATTAGAGTTGGGGTCATTACAGGTCATGGAAAGGACCCGAGATTCTACACAAGTGCTACAGAAAGCCACTGTTGGGTTTTTTGCATGTATGTTTTTTGTTTTTGTTTTCATTGCAGGGTTTTAAGCACCAACCTATGACACAGAAAGCACACTCTGGCTGATGAATGGAGAATAACTTGTAGAGATCAAAAGCAGAAGCAGGAAGTTCCTTCATTCCTGCACTGACCTCTCCAGGGTAATGCCATCACTTTTTCTTTGGGGGCACTGGCTCCTTTCAGAGGGTAACCCTCTGTGGGACAGCCCTCCCGGTGAGAGAGCACACATGCCCTCTCCTTGCAGCACTCTCTATTATAAGAACACATATTGCCATTGTTCAACAAAGTGGCCTTCCTTGGATGTCCATGCAGTTAGGAGCCGTTACAATTTCTAGAGGTAACTCTACCACTTCCTGTTTCACTAATGGAAACTATTCGTGAAGAAGTTAACTCTACATCTTTCTTGAGAAATAGTCATTTGGCCACTTCCCCAACTCTTTAATTACAGGGAACACTCATTTTATAAGCCTAAAAATTCCCCCTTGTTGCTAACCCAAATCTGCTTCCCAGTAAGGTACCACCTCCGTTCCAGGGCTGCCCTCCAGACTGACGAGGAGCCTAATTCTTCTTCCACCCATCAGACCTCTGACAGTAGAGAGGAGAGTGCCACACCCTGTGCGTCTCCCTCTCTTCCAGGCCGAGCAGCCTCTGCCCTCCCCTAGCTGCTGCCAGAGCTTGAGTCTTCTCACAGCTCTGTAACCTCAAGTCTACAAAAATCCCTAAACTCTGCAACCAGAAGTAAACAGCAACAAACTGCGGCGCGCAGGGCCTCACTGCTTTGATTAGCATATGATTCTACTATTAAGAGAGTCTGAAATCAAATGGCTTTCTTGCTTTCTACTGAGCTGACCATGGATAAAGAAATTTTTTAAATAGGATCCACTGTGAATTTTGTCTTGCTGACCCTACATCACACTAAAGGTTTCTCAAACTTCAGCTACTTCCATACATCTCTGTGATTTCTTTTTCAAAATTCTGCAATATCTCTATGATTATTTGCTTAACTTCTTCCTTAAATCCACATTTTTAACTTAAAAACTTTCATTCGTTTCTCTATGTATGGAAAACCAGGCACCTGCTATAAGTATGAGGGAGCCATAAAATAAATTCAATAAAAAGTAAAGAATCACATTAGAGTCTGGTGAGATATGTTGCCGATCAACATTGAATTTGCAGCATACTCTCCATCAAAAAAGGAAGAGTATAATACCTAATAAAGAGATGTTAAGTGTGCACAGGTAGTTCCTGCTTTTCGTGTGGTCCAGGTTCAATTCCCAGACCATGCACCCCAAAATAAAACAAAAATTGAGGTGTTAAAGACAAACTAGCATAAAGGTGAGACTTTCAGATGTAATCAGAAGGCATAAAAGAGGATAAAGGGAAAGGCAGTCTCACTGTGATTCATTTTCTCTAATACCATTACCACATACCACCATATACAAGTCTCTTTGTGCGCCACTGAGGCAATGCTAATCCCCACGATGGGACACAGTGGCATAATGAAACTTTAGTATTAGACTTGACATTACCACCCTTGCTTTAATCTTGTTAGTGTTGACCCATTATTCTAGGCTGTCTGGATCTTTTGGGATCCTGATTCAAGAATTTTGTATATTAATCATCCCTTCAAATTATAGCCACCTCTCCCTGGACCTCCAGGATTATCCCCTAATTGGTCTGCAGCCCTTCTAACCCCTTTTTTGCATGGCAACTAGAGCAATCTTTTCGGAACAGCAAACTGGATCCTGTCATGGTCCTCCCAACCCCTAAACCCCAACATATATACATACTAAGATCTCTATCCCCTTCCCCACACACACACACAAATGCAATGGCACTGCCTCTTCCCCGACACACAAAACACAAACAAATCGTGTATTCACTCCCTGTGTTAGTTAGATTCAGTTGTCAACTTGGCCAGGTGAGCATATCTAGTCTTGCTGCTGCAGACATAAGCCAATGGTACGTGAACCTCATCTGTTGCCAATTACATCTGCAGTCAGCTAGGAGGCGTGTCAGCTGCAATGAGTGACATTTGACTTAATTGGCTGGTGCTTAAATGAGAGAGTGCAATGTAGCACAGCCTAAGCAGCTCAGCATTCCTCATCTCAGCACTAGCAGCTCAGCCCAGGCCTTTGGAGATGCAGAAAGAAGTCACCCCGGGGAAAGTTGTTGGAACCCAGGGGCCTGGAGAGAAGACCAGCAGAGACCATCTTGTACCTTCCACGTAAGAAAGAACCTCAGTGGAAAGTTAGCTGCCTTTCCTCTGAAGAACCAACAAAATAAATCCCCTTTTATTAAAAGCCAATTCGTCTCTGGTGTGTCGCATTCCAGCAGCTAGCAAACTAGAACACTCCCCTTCTCCCAAGGCACACATAACATACAATCACTTGGTGGCATCCCAATTGCTCTTTGGATAAAGAGCCAAACCTCTAACATAACTATGGATCCCAACTGACCTCTAATTGTGTGTCATGCCACTCTTCTCACTTGCTCCACTCTCTGGATTTGTTCCTTAAATTTACATTTTCCCTCTGCCACAAAGCCTTTGCTGCTTTTCCTCTCTCTAGAAGGCTCTCTTTACCTCTCCCATCCCAGTCCCTACCCCTGAGTTAGCCCAGATTCAACCTCCAGGTCTTCTTCCTCAGGAAGACTCTGAGATCAGATCAGAATCTTTTGTTACAGGCTTTCAAAGAGCAGTTCCTTTCCCTCACAGAACTCATTTCAGTGTGTAATTATATATTCCTTGTAAACTCAACTAATGGCTGTGTCCCCTCCCTACATAATCAGTTCCATGAGTGCAAGAACTTCGCTTACTTTTGCTCATTATCAGTTCTCTTGTATTCAGCACAGTACCCAATATAGTACTCAAAAAGTGTTTACTAAAAGAAAAAAAAATAAACAAAAGTTATAAGCATTTAATCAGAAAACTTACATCTTTCTCTAGGCAACCTCTCAAGAACTTAAGCAGGGCAGGGCTAAGTACAGAGCTCACTGTTGATTCTCAACGTTGGCTACAAATTAAACTCCCATGGAACACTTAAAAAGTACCGAATTTTAAAATTAGCCTTTTTCCACCTTGCTCAAAGGACCATTACAAGAAGCTTTACCTAATACCCAGCTGAAACCCAGATAAACATTAGCTCTAACATAGCTATGATTTCCCTTTTTTTTGACCACTGACTCTTTCAAAAAGGGAAATGAATTTTGTATATTACACCACTTCCCGTGTGTATTAGTCAGAGTTCTCTAGAGAAACAGAACCAACAGGCGATATCTGTAAATATGAGATTTATAAAAGTATCTCATGCAACCATGGGGACCTAAGAGTTCAAAATCTACAGGGCAGGCCAAGAGCTGACAGCTCCAATGAAGGTCCTCAATATACTTCCCAGGAGAGGCTGACTAGCTGAAGCAGAGAGAGAGATTCTCTCTTCTAAATCCTCCTTAAAAGCCCTCGGGTGATTAGATTAAATGTTACTCATTGCAGAAGATACTCCCCTTAGCCGAACGCAGATGTTACCAGCTGTGGATGCTCATGATTTAGGTCCACGAAATGTCCTCACAGCAACAGAGAGGCCAGAGCTTGTTTGACCAGACAACTGGGCACCATCACTTGGCCAAGCTGACACATGAACCTGACCATCACACTATGGCTTCTTTTAAGCAGACATGTCTTTCCTTTCTAGTGCCCATGGAACTTCTAGAACTAAGGAACTTATCCAATACTACGTGGATACTCAGTGTAAGAATCAAATCTATTACCTCTGTCCACCTCCACTCGCAACCCAGAACCTTTTCACTTCACTGCACTGTAGTTCTGACATACTCACCTGGTTGGTAAATGGGTAGCAGCTGAAGTGAATGCAATTTGATGTCATCAGGGAAGACATAAGAGGAGATATCAGGAGTAAAATGTCTATGGATTAAAAAAAGAGAGATATCTAGATACCATGTAGTTTACATATATATTAAATGTTACTGGATAAAAAGCTTTTAAATACCTATAGAGCAGGTGCTGAAAGCCAAAATATTTTATATTTTCATCAGTTAAGCCTGTTGACTCCAGTGTAACTGATACTCCAGACTGTCTACTTTTTTCACCAAGAAGTTCTGTGGACTTCTGGCAAATAACAAAACCGTCTGTCTCAATCTGCGACGTTTCATGACTGGTGCCTTAAAAAATAAAATTCAAGAGTCTGACAACTTCAAGTACAACTCTCCACTTGCATGAAATTAGATTTCAAAACGTGCCCCACCCCCACCAAATAAATACACAGCTATTGTATTTATCTCTCCACACACATCCTCTACATTTCCAAGGCACTACGACACTGCCGTGTCTATTCCTCACAACAACCAGGAAAGTACAACGGGAGAGGTACTGTCATCCCCATTTACAGACGAGGAAGTGCAAACACAGAGACAGTGTTACTTAAACCAAAGTCATCCAACTAGTAAATCTGAGAACTGGGAATAGAAACTCCTCATTCAGCAGCAGCCATTCTACTATTTCCCAAACCCCATGGGAAAGGAATAAGCAACCATATATGCTAGAGCACTTCAGAGACTGAAAGAGGTATGGGTTTGTTCTATGCCTAAAACAAAAAAGCAAGCTAAAGTCACCATTTACCTTCTCGCGTCTGCTTCACTGAATTATTGGCCTCATGTGGATGGTGGTTAACACTCCCTCCATTTTTAAGGTCTGAGTCCAGTTTTAGGATTAAGACTTCTAAATCTGACATGACAGCGACATATCCAGCACAAAAAGAAATTTCTACAGGAATGATATTATCTATGTGTATTACTAAAGAACGTTCAAAATCCAAGACTGAGAATTCGTCATTAACGATCTGATACTTCAAACTAAACAAGACTAACTCATGTGTGCAGCCAACAAGAAGATCTCCTTTCACAGGGCAACAGGAAATGCATAAGGGGGCTTCACAAAGCGGCATTTCGATAATAGACATCTGGTCTCTGAAGATTTCATTGAAGGGTGCCTCCACATTATGCCCAACCATTCGGATGCACACTCGAGAGGTCTCAGTCGTTTTACTCCTCCAGTTCACGTAAGCACGAAGAAATGTAGCTTTGTTTTTCTCTTCAATCGCCACCAAATAATCTCCTGAGAAAGAAATAAGATTATCCTTAGGATTTACAACCTTAAATTCAGTCACTTAATGCCATGAAAGAATATTATGAATCACAACAAGAATGATCAAATTCAAGACTGAACAGAACAAAATCCTAAGTAACAAGGCTCTTATGCATCAGTATTTTAACTGACATTAGTCATTTCGGTTCAGAAATACAATTGCTCTCCATCTTAGTATCTTAAGATAACCTATTAATTATTCACATAACTTACACAGAAATTTAACATTTTATCCCTTAAATTAGCACTAGGTTTTTCTCATAGCTGAATCTATACCTTCAACGAAGTTGTCCTGATGCAAAAAGTTCAGTATTTTTAGAGTGATTTATAATTAGTTATAAAGTAAGGAACTCTGCCTAGGTCACCTCACAAGTCAAACATTCATGTCAACTCTGAGAAATAGGATAAAGCTGTATATATTAAATAAAATGGACACCAAAGTTACTCTTTCCTTAATTATCGATTGTATTAGATTATCTGTATTTACTGTGGGAAGTTAAATTGGTAACGAAACAAAAAAAAAAAAGCACAATGATCTCACCCCCCCGCCGCAGTCCCATCCCTGTGACCAGCGTTAAACACGTGGCCTGTGTATGTGCCCTCCTACACCTTTCTCTATGCTCATCTAAACATACATAGAGAGGAATATTTTCTTTGTAAACCCTCCCCACTTCTATTTTCTTTTTACCATCATGGAATGCTAAATATATTTAATAGTCTACAACTTTTAAAAATTAACAAAAAATCTCTCCCTCCAAGTTAATACATGGTTATCTAAAATTCTTTTCAATATTTGTATATTATCCTATAATACATGGGTCATAATTTATTCAACAACTCTCCTAATTACGCACATTCATACAGTCATATAATTTCTCAATGCAAGCTGTGCATTTTCCATAGGTTGTTGGGTATTTCTTAATGAACAGAAGATTTCTGAGCAAAAGGTTTAGTAATCCTTTGGCAGTTATCGGTAATAATCATTTTCTCCCTTTTTCTTCTCTGTTTAACCTCTTTAAAAAATATTAAAGCAGCTGTAGATGCAAGAAGTACAGAGTTCCCATACACAGCAACCACACAGTTTTCTCTATTGTAAACATTTTGCATTGGGGTGGTAACTATGTTACAACTGATGAACCGATATTAAAATAATTACATTATTAACCTAGTCCACAGTTTGCATTACGGTTCACTCTGTTGTACAGCTCTATGGATTCTTTAAAAGCCTTTATTCTGGTAACATATACACAATGTAAAATCTTCCATTTTAAACACTTTGAAGTATACAATTCAATGGTGTTAATTATAGTCATGTCGTGCTATTATTGCCACCACGGAGGTAGCTTTTGGTAGTCTATTGTCTGACTTTTGACTTTGCTTATGGCATCTTTTACTATACAATTTTTATGTAGTCAGGTATGTAGCGTTTCCTTCTTGGCTTCCCAGTTTCCTTAAACAATTTCTCACGTTCCTCCAAGTTACATAAATATTCTCCTACATAGTCTTCTATTTCAGTGGGTATTTTTAGAGTTTTAATCTTTAGAATTCTGGCGAGGTAAAGGACAGGATAAGGCAGGGATCTAACGTTAATTCTTTCAAACGCTTCTAAATGTAGAGCCTATTGTCCTAACACCATTGAGTAAGCCAGTCCTTCCCCACTGAACTGGAACAGAAGTGCTGATTTTAGTGTACTAAGTTCCCATATGCAGGTGCAGCCCCTTTCTGAAGGCATTCACCAGGCTCCGTCCATTCTTGATCTTCCAAACCGAACCAGTCTTCAAGGAGAGGCAAGCCTTCCCTGGCTCTCCAGGTTACTGATGCTACCGAGATGGAGCCTGACACCAGTTCTCTCCTTGGAGCTCTTGGGAGAACGCCTGAATTTACATTCTTCCAGCCTCCATGTTTGTGCACTCAGATCCAGAGAAAGAGTCTGGAGAGAATTTATGCCTCTGTCTTCCTAGAATTCCCTCAGGAAATGAATTTTAAAACTAAGAATGATTGATGCATTACAATAAGAGCTTCTTATTCATGTACTTGTAAATATACGACTATTTGGTCAAGTCCACTTAATTATACATAATCATCAAATAGATTGTTCCCATATTGACTTGTGTACCCGTTTCAAAGCATTATGTACCCCAGAAAAGCCATGTTTAATCTTGATCCAAGATCAAGATCTTGTGGGGGCAGCCATTTCTTTTAACCTTGATCCAATACTGTAGGGTAGAAATTTTTGACTAGATTCTCCCCTGAGATGTGGCACACCCATCTGTGGGAGTGAAACTTTGATGACATGGAGATGTGATTCCACCCATTCAGAATGGGTCTTGATTGGTTTACTGGAGTTCTTTAAAAGAGGGAACATTTTGGAGAGAGCTGACAGGTAGAGCTAATGTTCGAGACAGAAACAGCCAGAACCTTAAGAGAAGAGATCTCCCAGGATGATGATTAGTTAAGAGATGAAACCCAGAGTTTTGTCCTGGAGGAGCCAAGTAAGGGCCCACAGATGCCTTGAGAGGAAACCATTGGCCTCAGAAGGTGGAAGCAATGGAACCTGGAACAAGGACCAGCAGATGTCAGCCATGTGCCTTCCCAAACTAAGTTTCCTTGAGCCAAGACATCTTTCTCTGGATGCCTTAGTTAGGATATTTATGGCCTTAGAACTGTAAACTTGTAACTTATTAAATTCCCTATTTAAGAACCAGTCCATTTCTGGTATATTGCATTCTGGCAGCTTAACAAACTAATACAACTTTTATGTACTCAAATTCATGATTTATTCTGGAAACGATGAACTAACGTGTTAAGTATCTCTACATGACAAGCTTCATGATCAGAACTTTAAGGTTTATCTATTTAATCCTCACAAAAGCCTTCCAGGATCTCATCTAAGATATCAAGAAACTGGGACTGCGAAAAGTTAAGTCACCACAGCTGACAAATGATTGAGCTGGGACTTAAACATGACCAGGTTAGCTCAAAAGTCTATGCTCACTCTCCAATAATGCTGCCTTTCAAAATATAAGAAAGGAAATACGTCTTCAGAACTCTGCAGAGGTTACAGCCCTTCATAAAATAAGGAACTAAAATTTTTAAACTTACGTGCCCAATGCTTTATTTCAGATTTTGTACAACTGCTTTCTTTAATAAGGTTAAAAATTATTCTCATATTTACTCTGAAACTAAGAGTCATTGATTCTTAAAAATAATAAACTTTCCCTTTTATGTACTAGGATCACTGTTTGTGTACTGGTTAACAGTAATAGGAGATCAAAGAGGCTGCACCCTAGGACAAAACTGACATCAGAAGGCAGAAAAGATATATGTCATCAAAATACATTTTATGAGTTCAGAAAACTTGAGTAAAGATAAGGTTTAAGGTACGAAAATTCCAAATGACATTATTAAATGTTCATCAAATGAAGTGGAAAACAAAACATCTTGTGGGGAGAGGGAGGGCAGTAAAAGGAGGAGACAAGGTTAAGTAGGCACCAGATTTATATTAAGCTGGTAACAAGGAAAGGCAGGGTTTCAAGGAGACCAGAGTACATTTTAGCACACCTGTCCTAAGGGACAGGCAACGACAGCCACCGGGTCTTGTCTTCCCTGCCCCACCGTCCCTAAGTACCCCAGCACCAGAGCCTTCGGCACAGTACTCAACTCTAGGCAGTAGGTCTACCTCGCAAAGAGGGGTCCCCGCTTCTCCCCTCTTCTTCCACTCACACGCAAAGCCTAAAGTTTCCCTTCCTGATGATTCTAGGGCCCCCTGCCTTTTTCAACTTCTATACACTTTCCCCCTAACTCCCCAAAATTTTATAAAAGGAGAAAAGCATTCTACTAATTAGAGATCTGTAAAAACCAAAAATGTTTTCTGCTTGCACAAGAGACTAGCAAAGCATTTACAGAAAACAAAAACGGCTGATATATTCTTTCCAGTTTTGACAAGAGAAGATAGCCACAGAGGAAGAGGGCACTGGATGCTTAAAGCAGGCCCACCTACCCCACCCCATTCCAGTTAACCGTGGTGGGAGGAAGGGACCAAAAAGGGAAAGCTGAGAAGCTGGAAGACAGGTCATCTGTATATCAGCTTACACCCAAGTCAGCCCTATTTAAGTTCAGTTATGTGTGGATAAATGCTGTATACCCAGGGACTGAAATACAAGCCAAGGGCTGAAAGTTACCTTTGAGCTATGAGACCCACACTAACGCCATCCCACATGACTCTTGGACTCTTTTTTTTCCCTCAAGGCAGTCAGTTGAATTATAAGAACATCTTTGTTCTTTAAGACTTCATTCATGAGGTCACCATGCACGGACTCGGGCCTTCCTGCTGGCACTCTGGCCCAAGGTCAGTGTGTCTCCATCCTGCCTGAATATAAGGCTCACCCCAATGCTGGGTGTCAACCTAGACCAAGTGACACTGGAGTATGGCTCAGGCGCTGGTATTTTTAAAAGCTCCCCATGTGATTATTGTGCACAGATATTGTGCACAGGTAAGGAGCCCAGAATCACCACTACCAACAGGCAAGGAATTTCCACCACAAGCTTAGTAACTCCTACCATTCTACCACTTCCAATTTGAGAATAAATGTCCATTTGGAAGAAGGCAGAAAATCTGAAAACATAATCTCTTTCTTACATATACACACATTCAACAGAGCTCTTAAAGGTGAGAACGCCTGTGCGAAGTGGGGAAAACTGCAAATATTATGAAGGTATAACGGTAAGAGGCAATGTCATAAGAAACACCAAAATCAGGATCATATGATGACAGTGCAACTCATAAAAGGTCCTAGAGTCTCCATTAAAAAAGACCCGAGGAAAAAAATAAAATAAAAAAAGACCTGAGGAAAAAATGATTGCATAGTAAGTTACTCATAAAGTTAAACAATGCTTGAGGCGAAATTTAAATGTAAATAATGGTGACAGTACGAGTTTTTCATTTTTAAAAATATGTATCTTTACCTGACAAAATGAAGGTTAGATACCGCATATAGTAGTCCTACAGTATTTTACTTAGCCACAAAATCCCAAATTCTAAGAATCATTGATCTTGTCATTCAACTTACCTTTAAAAAAAAAATAAAACAAAACAGAAACTGAGACCCAACAGTTTCTATAAATGCACGCCCAACCAGGGACTAGATCTCCAATCCAGGCTAGTGCAACCTCAGCCTAACTGCTTTTCCACCGTAAATACTGCACTTTATTTCCCTCTTAAAAAGCATGTATTAAACTTAAGTGTATTTTGCAGTTCAAGGAATCCTGTGGTGGATCCTTCTGGAACCTGAAGAAGTACCTGTTTTCAACTGCTGTAGTTTTCTGAAATAGGGTTACACTCACAGCACCCCTGGCATTCTTTCACACGTCTAGTGGGAAAAACAGTACTGCGTGTTCAAGTCCAAGCCCTGAGTTCCACTCAAATAGAGACATAGAAATCAGCATTTAAGATAAACGTTCCAAACCCCGCAAGAGCGGAAGGAAGGAGAGATGAAAACGGGCAGGCCGTGAGGTGGGATCACTGGAAGCAGGGAGTACCTCAGGGTTCGGATTCTCCTTCCCCCTACTTTTCCCTCCTCAAACACCCACACATGCACGAGCATCGGGGATGATCGGGTGCCATCCACCCGGCACGGGCCCGTCCGGAGAAGGCACCAGAAAAGGTGCGGCGGGCAGCAGCCCCGGCTCCCACCTGCGGCTCCCACGGCAGCGCCGAGGTCGGCAGGCGCGCGTCCCCAGAAGCCCCAAGTCCCTTCCCCCCAAACGGGCCGACCAGACGCTGCGCCGGACAGAGGCGAGGCTCCGAAAGTCTCTCGGCCGCGACTCACCGGCCTCGCTGTAGGCCAGGCGCAGCACCCGGCCGACAGTGGAGAAGGCGCCCCGCGGCTGGCACAGCTGGCGCCCGGCCACGGCGAACGCCTCCACCCGGCAGCCCGCCGCCACGAACAGCGCGTCGCGGCCCCCGCCGCAGAACTGCTCAGGCTCCCGCTGGCACGGCACCACCTGCTGCGACCCGAACGGGTGCAGGTTGTACAGCTGCACCATGCCGGCGCCAGCCGCGCCTCAGCCCCGCACCCGCCGTGCCTCAGCCCCGCGCCAGCCGCCGAGACCTAGCCGCTTCCGCGAGAGAGGGGAGGGGCCGCGTCACGTGGGCGTCGGCGGCCCGCCCGCGGCGCAGCTGTTTAAAGAGGCGGCCGCGAGGCCGGGCGGAAGCCGCCCCAGCGGTGACTCTGCCCGCCCCGGCCCGCGCATGCGCACGCGAACGCCCTCCCAGCCCGGGACTCGAGCTTTCGCTGCTAAGTTTGCTTGGCGCTCTGCGAGTGATGGGAGGGGGGATAGCTAGGTGCTTGCCTTCATCTATCGTTCCTTCTTTGGGGCGGGCGTAATGTTTTGGCCCCTGTGTATGTTTAACGCGTGATCATCTGCTACCTTGTACCATTCCATATTTATTTGAGGGACATTACTCTTGTCCCCCCCTCATAGCCAAAAGAGCAGAACCTAGAACATGTTTTCTGGCAATAAATATTTAAGAAAGAATCCATGGGCCTCATCTAGTAAACTCCACTCATTTGACGGGAGATTAATCTGAGCCCCAGAAGATAAAAGGACTACCGGGGTGGGGTGGGTGGGGCTGGGGGAGTGGTAATCCCCTGGCGCTCAATTCAGCGCTCCTACGACCATCCTGTACTATCTCTATCTATTCAAGACGTGTCAACATGGAGCTCGTGATTCCAATCGCATTTTTCCCCTCAGTTTTAGTTATAAGCCACTAAATATTAGTAGCCACTCTTTTAATTCATCCAGACAGTAAGTCTGTAAGTATGGGTTGGGGGATACTGTCTTACTTTTGGCACTCAGGAGTAAAACTGAAAAAAGTGAATTTTCCTTCAGTCAATCACCTTCATGGGTCCTTTATTCTAAGAGTTTACATATTAGGTGCAGTTGGATTGAAGCTGAGCTCTGCTTACATGTTGTATGCTTTCCAGATGAATAAAACACTCCTAAGTGATATTAATTGATAATTCACATAAGATGCTTGCATAAGTGAATACTCTTATTAGTAGGAAATGTACACGGAAGCAGTATGATGTAGCAAGGAGTATGATGTGTGCAACTTGCACTCAGATGTTAAGAAGATATAGACAGACAGATAGATTATAGAATATGGCAAAAGTGGCAAAATGTTAAAATTAATGGACCTGGGTATTTGGGGTGGGGGTGGGTGCATGTTGGCCTACTCTGTGTGGAGTTCATCTTATTTTTGCATCTGTCCTGTAAGTTTGAAATTATTTCAAAATAAGAAGTTAAAAAGCATTTTTTAAAAAGATCCTATGTAGGTGTTAACAAATTGGAACAAGATGGGCCTTAATCTATATAATTAGAGGCTCTATAAAGAGAGAAAATTCAGATGTCATCAATCAGAAAGCCACAGGAAGAAGTCAGAGGTCAGCAAAAATCAGAAGAGCAGACTGTTTCAGTTTGCTAAAGCTGCCAGAATGCAAAATACCAGAAATGAACTGGCTTTTACGAAGGGATTTATTAGGTTACAAATTTACAGTTCTAAGGCCATGAAAATGTCCAAATTAAGGCATCCAGAGACAGGTACCTTGCCTCTGAAGCAAGGCCCATGGCATCCAGGGTTTCCCTGTCACATGGAAAGGCACCTGGAGACGTGTGCTAGCCCTTCTCTCCAAAATGTTTCTGGGCTTCTGTGTGTCCTTGCTTGTAGATCCTGGGGCATTTTCTGTCTCTCTTAGCTTATCTGGGCTCTGAACCCTCTCTAAAATGTATTTCCTTAAAGGACTCCAATGAACAAATTAAGACCCACCTTGAGTGGGTTGGGGTCATTTCTCCATGGAATCAACCTAAGCAAAGGTCCCACCCAACAACAGATCTGCCCCCACAAGAATGTACTTTTGTATGGGGGTGGGGGGTGCATAGTCTGGGAATTGAACCCAGGTGTCCCACATGGAAGGTGAGCATTCTCCCGCTGAACCTGCCCCCACAGGGTTGGATTAAAAGAGCACAGGCTTTTCTGAGTTACATAACAGATTCAAACGAGCACACAGGCATGGGAGGAGACGAGGGAAATTGCCATGTGACAGCCATAGAGGTACAAGTAAAGGAATCCCAACAACTGTGCCAAGCCATCACAAGAATGCAGCAGACTCTGAGAGAAGCCTTGCCGGTGCCTTGATTTCCAAACCATGAGCCATTAAATTCCTGTTAAGTCAACCCATATCATAAAAAAAAAAAAAAAAAAAAGCCAACCCATTGTGTGGCTAAGGCAAACTATGGCAATGAAGGGCTAAGAAGCTAAAAATTGAAAAGCAGGTTAAACCCAAAATAAACAGAAGAAAGTAAATCATAAAGATCAGAGCAGAAGTGTATGAAAACATAGAAACAATGGGGGAAAAGTCAATGAAACCAAAAGTTGGTTTTTTTGAAGTGATCAAAAAATTAATAAAACTTTAGGCAGACTGGTGAGGAAAAAAGTAAAAATACAAATTATTAATATCAGGAATGAGAAAAGTACCATCACTAAAGACTCTTCAGATATTTAAAGGATATTAAAGGAATATTTAGAACAATTTTATGCCAATATATTGGACAACTTAGATGAAATGGGAAAAAACACTTGAACGTCACAAACTACCAGAGCTGAATGAAGCAGAAATAGATAACCTGAATAGCTATATCTAGTAAAGAAATTCCATTTGGAGTTTAAAACCTACCCACAAGGAAAACTCCAGGCCCAGATTACGTCATTGGTAAATTTTACCAAACATTTAAGGAAAAAAGAAATACCAATTCAACACACTGTTCCCAGAAAATTTAAAAGGAGGGAATACTTCCCAACTCATTCTATGAGGCCAGCATTACTCTGATCATAAAACTAGACAAATGTATCATAAGAAATGAAGCTTCAGACTGATATAGCTCATGAACATATATGTGGAATTTCTAAACAAAATTTTATCAAATTGAATACAACAAAATATAAAAAGAATAAATTATCAAGACCAAGAAGGGTTTACCCCAGGGATGCAAAGTTGGTTAAACAACGAAAATCAGTAAGAGGAATTCACCATATTAACAAACCTAAAAAGAAAAGCCACGTACATGATCATCTCCATAAATGTAGAAGAAGCTTTTGTCAAAACCCAACATATATTCAAGATAAAAGCTCTAACAAACTAAGAGTAAAAGGGCACATTCTCAATCTGGTAAAGGGCATCTATGAAAAACGTACAGCTAAGATCACTGTTCTAGTTTGGAAGCGGCCATAATGCGATATACCACAGCTAGAACTTTTAACACAACTAGAAGTTTTAACACAACCAGCTTTTAAAAAGGAGAATTTAGTAAGTTACAAGTTCTAAGGAAGTGAAAGTGTCCAAATTAAGACACCAACAAGAGGTTACCTTCACTCAAGAAAGGCCAATGGGTCAGGGACCGCTCTATCAGCTAGGTAGTCGTGTGGCTGACATCTGCTGGTCCCTTGCTCCTGGGCTCTGTTGTCTTTAGCCTCTGTTCCTCTGGGGGTTCCTCACTTTGCCTCTCTGGGGCTGGCTTTCATCTCTTGGCTTCCCTTGGCTTTCTCCAGGTTCTGGTTTGCTTAACATCTCATGGTGACACATCCATGTCTCTCTTCTCCACGTGTCAGCATCTCGGTCACCTCTGCTCTGAAATTTCTGTTGGCTCTGTGGTTTCTGTCGCTTTTGACTCTCCAAAATGTTTCCTCTTTTAAAGGAGTCCAGTAAACTAATCAAGACCCACCTAGAATGGGTGCAGTCACATCTCCATTTAATCAAAAGTCACACCCACATCTGGACATGCCACATCGCCGTGGAGATAATCTAATCAAAGATTTCCAACCTACAGTGTTGAATCAGGATTGAAGGAAACTGCTGCCTCCACAAGATTGAATCAGGATTAAAACATGGCTTTTCTGGGGTACATAATATTTTCGAACCAGCACAGTCAGCAAGATGGAATGTTTTCCCCTAATATTAAGAAAAAGACAAAGATGTTCACTCATACCACATCTGTTCATTATTGTCCTGGAGGTTCTAGAGTCCAATTATGCAAGAAAAAGAAATAGAAAGCATCCACTTTGGAAAGGAAGAAGTAAAATTCCTTAATCAGAAATAACATGTTTGTTGTAGGCAGAATTCTAAAATGACTCCCCAAGATTCCCATTCCCTCTTATTCAATCAAACACTAATCAAGGTTATGTTGTGAAGGGATTTTTGCAGTGTAATTAAAGTCAGTTAACTTTACAATACAGAGATTAACTAGATAGGCCTGACCCAATTAGGAGGCCCTTTAAGAGCAGAAATTTTTGGCTAGTAGCAGAAGAGGAAGTCAGAAATAGTTGAAGGCTAAGAAGGACTCAATGCACTGTTACTAGTTTGAAGATAGAGGAAGCCACCAGAGAAGGAACACAAGTGGTGTTCCAGGAGCAGAGTGTGGGCCTCAGCTGAAAGCGAGCAAGGAAACAGTGACCTGAGGCCTGCAGTGACAGAGAAGTGCATTCTGCCAACAATTTGAATGAGCTTGCAGGTAGACTCTTTCCAAGAGCATCCTGATAAGAGTATGGCTGACACCTTAATTTTGACCCTAAGCAGAGAGGCCAGCAGAGCCTGCCCAGACCCCTGACCCATAGAGCTGTGAGCTAATTGAAGGTGTCTTGTTTTAAATCACAAAGCTTGTGGTAATTGTAATGCAACAATAGAAAATGAATGCAATGATCATTTATGTAGAAAATTTGATGAAATGTACAAAAAAGCTACTAAAACTAATAAGTGAGCTTAGATGCAGAATACAAGGTCAGTACGCAGAAATCAATTGTATATCTAGATGCTAGCAACAATCAGAAATTGAAATTTAAAATACCATTTAAGGGTGGGCCACGGTAGCTCAACAGGCAGAGTTCTCGCCTGTCATGCCAGAGACCCAAGTTCAAGTCTTGATGCCTGCCCATGCAAAAAAAGAAAGAAAATCAAAAACAAAAAACAACTCAGCAGGCCATTTTTGTACAAATGGACAAGACAATTAAAAAATTCATATGGAAAGTCGAAGCTAGTCAAATAACTGAAAAAAAAACTTGGAGAACTAGTGCTATCTGATTTCACAGCTTAGGTTAAAGCTACAAGGTAGTGTGGTTTGGCGTAAAGCATGCATTTTCAGGTGAACACTGGCTGGAAGGTAAAAATATCTTACTCTTTTCATGTATAAAAAACACCTCTATACATGCAGTATGTAAAAAAGTATACAGTAGCTCTGTGTATTAAAATTCCGTGGAGGGGGGCAGGGGAAGGGGGGACAATTAGGAAAAAGGTCCAAAAAGGGCTCCCAGAGGGTGATGTGAGAAAAGACCGAAACATAGATGTAAACTGAATTTCGATAATGGCCCAAAGGCAATTCATTCAAATAAGGATAATCTATTCAACAAATGGTGATTGCAACAATGTAAATCTAAATGTTAAAAAAAATAAAAGAACTTTAAGGCGCACCACGGCCACCCGCGCGCTGGGCCAGCTGCCAGTGGGAGCAGAACTGTGCGCGCTTGGCAGAGCAGCACAGAGCAGCGGGCACAGGCTCGTCCTCACCGGCAGGCAGCTCCGGCCGCGAAGCTGCCTCACCCACCACGACAGGCGGCTCAGGGAGGGCCGATCTACCCGGCACTTTGGTGAGAGGGAGAATGGATGCTACAGGTTGGCCGTCCGAGATTTTGGTAATCGCGCAAAAAGCCCCGAGAATAAACAAGAGGAACAAAAGGACTCTGGATAAATCGGATTACAGCGGCTTCCTAGGAACGGCGCCTGAAATACCCCGACTTCGTTGGCAGCTTAGTTAAGTGTCAGGTAGAGCTCGATAGGAGAGTAGGAACCCGCGACTTTAAATCTTGGGCTGTTTTGGCTAAAAGGAGACGAGAGGAAGGACTTGCTGCTGCCCCGGGAGACAGGAAGGAGCCAGAGGGGTATTTTCCCACATGGAGCGCTGCCGCCAAAGGGGACTCCTTCGCTGCTGTGAGACTCTTATAAGGAAATATATACACATTTTTGGGGTGATTATAATAACTAAAATAAGAGCAAAAGAAGAATTTTTCCAATGGTTTGTAAGTTCCATTAATAATTGTTTGTTTACATTTCATTAATAGATGTGAGAAAAAGTCCTATCATCCCTCATATTGAGAAGATTCCCAGAACTACCTTATACGGATTGTTAAAATAAAACTTGTATGGTGTTAAAAAAATTTTTTTTTTGATCCAAACTGAAATGGATCACAGCTGATGTAAAACCTAAAATTTCTAGAAGAAAACACAGGAGAAAATCTTTGTGACTGATTTAGACAAAATTTTCTTAGGTAGGACATTAAAAGCAGCAAAGGAAAAAAAATGAATATGTATTGGACTTCATCAAAACTGAAAATGTCTCCTCTTGGAAAAACACTTTAAGAGAATGAAAAGCAACTTCCCCATTTGGAGAATTCCTAATATTCTTGCAAGCAGTGGGGACAACCAAATCAATAGGTTGAGCCCTCAAACTTGGGGGTTGTTCATATGAAATTTAGCCCCACAAAGAATAGGCTAAGCCTCCCTAAAATCAGGCTTAAGAGTCACCCCCAGAGACAATCTTTTGTTGCTCAGATGTGACCTCTCTCTCTCTCAGCAGACGCAGTAAGCAGTAAGCAAACTCACTGCCCTCCCCCTCTCTACGCGGGACATGACTCCCAGGGGTCTAAACCTCCCTGGCAACGTGGGACAGAAATCCTAGAATGAGCTGGAACTCGGCATCAAGGGATTGAGAAAAATTTCTCGACCAAAAGAGGAAAGAGAGAAATGAGACAAAATAAAGTGTCAGTGGCAGAGAGAGTTCAGAGTCAAGAGGTTATCCTGGAGGTGATTTTTACACGTTATATAGATAGCCCCTTCTTTAGTTTAAGGTGTATTAGAGAGTGGCTAGAGGGAAGTGACTGAAATTGTAGAGTTGTGTTCCAGTAGCCATGTTTCTTGAAGATGATTGTATAATGATACAGCTTTCACGATATGATTGTGAAAACCTGCTGTCTGATGCTCCTTTTATCTATGGAATGGACAGATGAGTAAAAAATATGGATTAAAAATAAACAAATAATAGGGGGAACAAATGTTAAAATAAATTGAGAAGATTGAAATACTAGTGATCAACGAAAGGGAGTGGTTGGGGTATAGAAAAAAATTAGGGGGAACAAAGGTTAAAATATATTGGGTAGATGGAAATGAGAGGGAGGGGTAAGGGGTATAGTATGTATGAGTTTTTCTTTTTTCTTCTTATTTCTTTTTCTGGAGTGATGCAACTGTTCTAAGAAATGATCATGGTGATAAATATACAACTATGTGATGATGTTGTGAGTGATTATACACCAAGAATGGAATGTTCATATGTTAAGAATGTTTGTGTTTGTATGTTGTTTTGCTTTCTCAATTTAAAAAAAAGCACCCAGGCCACTCCCTCGATGGGAAAAAGCAGTCATAAAAAAAGAAAGAGCTTGAGAGAGAGAGAGAATGAAAAATCACAGACAGGAAGAAATAGTTCTTTGTATTTAAAAATATGTAGAAAGCTCTAAATATTATAGTAAGAAAACCCAATTTTATAAGATGGACAAAATACTCCCTCCTAGGTGAGACATGACATCCAAGGATGAAAGTCTCTGGAGGCATGGGAGATGACTCCCAGGGATGAGCCTGGCCCTGGCATTGTGGGATCAACAATGCCATCCTGACCAAAAGAGGGGAAAGAAGTGTAACAAATAAGGTATCAGTGGCTGAGAGAGCTTAAATAGAGTCAAGAGACTACTCTGGAGGTCACTCTCACACAAGTTTCAATTAGACATTGCTGCCTATCATAACTTGCCAAACCCCAACCAAAACCATTCCTGCCAATCCTAAAGAATACCTAGGAGATTAAATAAGAGTCTACAAAGGTTCCAGGCACTCGGATAACTTTCCAGAAACCTACAACCTCCAGATGGGTCCATGGACCAGATAAGTCCTGAAATGCAAAAGGGCAGCCTTTCCAGAACATTAGCCAATTCCATCCTCCTATTCCATATTATAGACAGCCCCTTTCAGCATGACGAGTTAGAATGGGCATAGCCCAAATACCCCTAAAGAGTGGGAGAAAGATTCAAGGTGATGGTGGAGTTATACAGAGAAGGTAGGGTTTAACAAATGAGTATGAGTGCTGAAACGTTATATTGATAACTCTTTTAGTCTCCAGTACCTTAGAGCAGCCAGAAGTAAAAACCTAAAATTGTGGAATTGTAACCCATACCAAACTCTGAAACCTGTTCTACAACTAATTGTTGTGATGTACTTTGAAATTTATTGCTTTTTTGTATATATGTTTCCTTCACACACAAAAAAGAAAAACAGGAGGAGGAGTATAACAGAGAAGATCAGATCTAACTAGTGAGTGTTACTGCTGAATTATTACATTGATATTTCTTTTGGTCTCCAGTGTCTTGGAGTAGTTAGAAGGAAAAACAAAAAATCATGGAACTGTAACCTATAACCAAACTTTAAAATGTGTCCTATAGGTACCTGTTAAAGTGTACTCGGAAATTTATTGCTTTTTTTGTATATATGTTATATTTCACAATTAAAAATACATTTGAAAAAATAGGCAAAATATTTGAACAGACACTTTACCAAGGAAGATATATAGAAGGCAAATAAGCAGATCTTGTGTTCAGCATCATTAATCAGTAGGGAAATGCAAATCACCACCATTAGAAGCCTATATACTTCTTAATATGACTAAAATTAAAAATACTGACCATAACAAGTATTAGTAATGAGGTGAAGCAACTGGAGTTCTCATGTATCACTGGCAGGAATGCACAATGGTGCAACCACTTTGGGATAAGTTTGGCAGTTTCTTGGAAAGTTAAATATATTCTTACTGTTTTCGTTTGCTGAAGCTGCCAAAATGAAATATACCAGACATGGGTTGGCTTTTAACTATGGGAATTTATTGGTCTACAAGTGTACAGTTATGAGGCCATAAAAATGTTCAAATCAAAGCATCATAAAGATGACATCTGGACTGCCCTGTTAGATGGCAAGGCAACTGGTGGCATTTGCTGGTTTCTCCCAACGCTGCTGGGTTTCATTGCTTTCGACTTCTGCTTCTGTGGCTTTCTCTCTCAGCTCTGTTCTCTTGCTCTGAATATCATACTTTTATAAAGGACTCCAGTAAGAAGCTTAAGACCTACCTGGGGCATACCTCAGCTGAAATAACCTAATCAATAGGTCCCACTCACAATAGTCTACACCTGCAGGATTGGATTGTACTTTAAGAGCATTATTTCCTGGGATCCATTCAGCTTCAAACTACCACACGTACCACATGATTTAGCCATTCTACTCCTAGGTATTTACCCAAGAGAAATGAAATCATATGTTCTTAAGGTTTGTACACAAATATTCATAGCAGCTATATGTGTAATAGTAAAAAACTAGAAACATCTACAGATGAATGGGTAAACAAATTGTGGTTTAACCACACAATGAAATATTACTCAGCAATAAAAAAGAAAAACTATTGATTCATGCAACAATATGGATGGATCTCTAAATAATTAGCTGTAAAAGAAGCTACATAAAAATGAATACATATTGTATGATCCCATTTAGATGAAATGCTAGAAAATGCAAACCAATCTATAGTGACTGAAAGCAGTGATTGTCTGAATCTGGGGGGTATTGGTGGGGAAAGGGGTATGGGGAAAAGATTACAAGGGAACATGAGGAAACTTGGAGGGATGAGAATATGTTCACTATCTTGATTTTGGTGATGAGTTCACAGATGTATATATATATATGTTGAAATATATATTTATATTAAATATATATTTATGTTAAATATATATATTAAATAGTAAATATGTATTTAAAATATATATTTTAACTTTAGCGAGTCCAAGGATAGTTTTGTGATAGAATTCTGGTCTGCCATGCAGGAGACCCAGGTTTGATTCCCGACCCATGCACTTCCCCAAACAAACAAGCAAGCAAACAAACAAACAAAACTTCAACAAATGGTGCTGCAATAATGGGATACTCATGTGGAAAAAGAATGAAATGTAATCCCCACCATATAGCATACAAAAAAAAGTATACTTTAAATATGTGGGTGTTTTTTCATGACACAACTCAGGTTGAGACTTCCCACGAATCATATTGCTGCTTAAAGGGACACTGAAAGTTCATTGTATATACCTCAGCTACATAGGAGGCACTTACTAAATATTTGCTCAAGAATTTAAATGAGAAAGAGTGTGTGGACTGTGTTTCAGTTTGCTAAAGCTGCTGGAATGCAATATACCAGAAATGTGTGGACTTTTAGAATGGAGATTTATTAGCTTACAAGTTTACAGTCTGGGGCCCTAAAAATGTTCAAGTAAAGGCATCAACAGGATGATACCTTTTCTGAAGAAAGGCTGCTGGCATCTGGGACACCTGTCATATGGGATGGCACATGGCCCCAGCATCTGCTGGTCCTGCTCTCCCAGATTTCATTACTTTCCACTTCTGGCTTGAGTGGCTTCCTCATTCAGCTTCTGTGGGTGTGTCCTTCTCTCTTAGATTGTCTGGGGTTTTTCTGAGCTCTCTGGGCTTTTTCTGTGTGTCCTTTATCCTGTAATATAGGACTCCAGTAGGGGAATTAAGACTGAACTTGAATGGGGTGGGTTACATCTCAATGGAAATAATCTAATCAAAAGGCCCCACCTACAATAGGTCTGCATTCACAGGAATGGATTAAAAGAACATGGCCCTGGAATCTGTCCTGTAACTACTTGTTGAAGAGTGCTTTGAAAATTATTGCTTTTTTCTTTCTTTGCTTTGTAGATACGCTATATTATACAATAACAAAGGTAAAAAAAAAAAGGAACATGACCTTTTCTGGGGGTATATAACAGCTTCAAACTATGACAGGCTGTAACACTTCAATAGGTCCTGACACCAACTCAGTTCTAACTCTAATTACCTTAACCAGATTCCACTGGTTAAGGGCAATTCTACACAGGATTGCCCTCACTTGGGGCAAGTTTGGGGTTCCCCGGAACCACCCACATTTCTGAGCAACTGACAAATCTAGGGGTTTCCACCAACTATTTTGGTTCCATACTTCATGCAAACAATGTACAGAACTCACTGAAAGCGATTATTAGTTTGATAAAGCAAAAAGGATACAAATAAGCCAAAAGAAGAGACGCATAGGGCAAGGTCTCAAACGCAAGCTTCAATGCCCTCTCCATGTGGAGTTAGGCTGCATCACCCTCTCAGCACAGTGATGTATCCTTTGAACCATGGAAGATCATCCAAGCTTCAAGTTTACATGGGGTTTCATTATGTAGACATGATCGATGGAATCAAGGCCCACGTGGTTTAATTCAATCTCCAGTCTTCCTCTCCCTGAGGTCGAGAAGTTGGATGATAATAAAGTGGTTCAAAGCTCCAAACTTGAGTGATCTTTGATCACATATAAACTGTCAGGTGTGGTCCCATGTCCATCATGAATAATATTCTCACAGGAAACTTCAGGGAGTTACAGATTTCCCTAGATATACTCTAAAAGCCAGGACAAAGGCCCGACCTCTTTCTGAAGGCCAAATTCCTTACCATGCATTGGGAAAGAGAGATCATGTAACTTTCATACTCAAAACATTTCAATAGCTTCCCATGCAGTCAAATGTTTGAAACGCTAGTGATAAATGAAAGCGAGGGGTAAGGGGTATAGTATGTATAATCTTTTTTTTCCTGTTATCGTTTCATTTCTTTTTCTGTTGTCTTTTTATTTCTTTTTCTAAATCGATGCAAATGTTCTAAGAAATGATGAATGTGCAACTATGTGATGATAGTAAGAATTACTGATTATACATGTAGAATGGAATGATATGTTAATGTTTTTGTTTGTTTGTTAATTTTTAAATTAATACATAAATAAAAATAGCTTCCCATGCTACTCAGATGAAAACTAAAATTTCTTAGCCTAGCCTGTAAGAGCTTATGTTATCTGGCTTGTGTGTGTCTCTCTCCGACCTCCTTTTCTACCCTTCTCTTTCATTTCACCCTAACACAGAAACCCTCTTTCTGTTTTGTGAATATCCCCTGCTCATTCCTTCCCAAGGGTCTTCCTCAGTCCTGTTGTTCCCTCTGCCTAGAACTTGTTCCCAGATCTTCCTGCAACTTGCTTTCTTCCCTTGTTTAGGTCGTCTTTAATGTGACTTCCCTGACACCCCCACAGAACACACAGTCTTAGCCTTCTCCATCCTCTCACCGTACTTTAATTGTCTCTTATTTATCTCATTAAAATTACCTTACATCATATTAAATATCATGTTATATATTTATTTATTGTCTTTCTTCTCTACTAGAAAAGAAACAATTTGATTGTAGGGACTTTGTCTTCTTCTAACTCTATCCCCAGTATCTGGTTCATTGCCTGACGTATGGAGGTGTTTGATAAATATTTGCTGAATGAATGAGTTTGGGCCAGATTGAATGGGATTATAGTCACAGTTATTTCATTTCTCACAGCTGTGGTTTCCTCATTTCTATCTACCTTTAAGTACTATTGAGAGGATTAAATGAAATGATACATTTAAATTATCTAGTGCAGGGACTGGCAAATGGCAGATAACTCACCCATTCTCTCATACTTTTATAATTTTTATGTGTTGACTGTTGTTTCTGCCATTTTTCAATGACCCATGGCTGCAACAGCAGCCAGGGAATTATATACTCACCGCCCTCAGGAGAAAGATGATGCAGCAAAACCAGGGACTCTAATTCTTGACTTTCAAGTTTTAAAAGCTGATCGAGATTCATAAAACAAAAAGATCTGGAACACTGTGTGATCAGTTTGGGTCAGTTGTCTCCAAAATCACTGACGAGACACAGTGTGCTGACCTGAAGTGAGAGAACCAGGATGTGAGGGGAGTAAAGGAGTTAAAGGCAGGTGTGTGTGTTCCTGAGAAGGGGCCCTGGTTCTGTCCAACTCTGGGCTTTTACATCATCACACAAGACAAAACCCAAGGGAGGAAGTAATGCTGGAAATCCCAGTTAGATTTAGAGAATCCAAGAGTGAAGGACCAGAAAACAATGACAAAACAAACAGCTGGCCCGCAGAGATGCCAAAGGTCCTATACAGCAATGCAAGAGCCACAGAGCAGAAGTGGGACTGAGATGGGTGTAGGCAACAGGGACTGAGCAGCCTCCCAGCTCCCCTGTATACCCCAGAGTAAGGAGAGGATTAGAGATATTTCCATGTATCCAACAATAGTGTGAAGGTGGTGGGGACTATACACAGCCCTTATGGTTTCCCACAGCCCCAGATTGGAGGGGAAAGTACATAAAGATGGAGAAAGACCCTGGAGTCACAACAAGGTAGATGCAGCTGCGATCGTCAGGGGACTACAAAGATCTCAGTAGATTTCAGAAGGAATGAAATGACAGGGATCCCAGCCTGGATTCCCAGCCCCCTCCACTTCCCTCCAAAAGCCTTGGCTCTACATAAGCCCTTACACCCAACTCTAGAAAACAGACACAGAGATGTGGGAAGACTCCTGAGCTGGCTGAGAGTTAGTTATGCCCACTTTGAGAATGGAGGCTTAAGATTATGTTCAATTATGGAAAAATAATGAATATAGTCCTTGTACTTCTGAGTTTGTGCACTATAATTCCTATTTCCTACATCTATATATATATACCCCAAGGATCCAACACATTAATTCAGCTGCTGTATTGTTCTAGTTTCTCCACTGCAGAGGGAGATAAGGGCATGGTGGAAAGGGCTGAACGCCAGGTGCAAATCATAGGTCCGGGAGGCAGCTCTACAGTTTGGGCTTCTACTTGGGAAAGAATTTGACCTATTCCTTCCCCCTAGGCAATGTGGATTCATTTTTGTTCTTTATGGATTGCTGAAAGGAAGAGTAGTAACCATAATTTAAATTCCAGAAGATGTATTATTTTCATAGAACTCTTGTTACAACAGGAATTTCAGAGGTCTCAAGTAGATGTGAGTTACAGATCTCAGAAGACTGCTAGGGCCTCACTGGGCACCCTTCATCTCCAATTATGGTCTGGCACCTAGCCCCCAAACTATGCCATTCAAGGGTATTCAGAGGCTGGCACTCAGGCAGTAAAGTGACAGAAAGATTAGCAAAACTTACTGCTTTTAATGTTTAGATCAGTTTAATGGCTTCTATGGGAATGAGGGCTGCTCTCAAAATGGCATCATGCTATTGATTCAACAATCAATCATGCATATGCAATGAATGCCCCTCCATTTGCTAGTACCCCTCTCTTTCCTAACAGACTCAGAGGGGTACAGTGAAGTTAGATTGGTTGCCCTTTAGCCTGCAGGAAAACCTGAGGTTGATTGTTGCATTTGCAACATCAATAGGTAAATCTCACAGGTCTTGGAAGAGATATGGCATCATTCAGATATCAGGAGGGTTCTAGAATAGTGCCTTCCTGTAGTGTTTCACTCTTAAGTCCCTTCCATATAATACAATCCTTTTAATTCTTTGCTAAAGCAGAGAGTGTGTTACTATCTGTTCTAGTTTGCTAGCTGCCAGAATGCAATATACCAGAAACAGAATGGCTTTTAAAAAGGGAATTTAATAAGTTGCTAGTTTACAGTTCTAAGGCTAAGAAAATGTCCCAATAAAACAAGTCTATAGAAATGTCCAATCTAAGGCATCCAGGTAAAATACCTTATTTCAAGAAGGTTGATGAAGTTCAGAGTTTCTTTCTCAAGTGAGAAGACACATGGTGAACACAGTCAGAGTTTTTCTCTCATCTGGAAAGGCACATGGTGAACACAGCGTCACCTTCTGGCTTCTCCTGGCTTCCTGTTTCATGAAGCTCCCTGGGAGGCATTTTCCTTCTTCATCTCCAAAGGTCGCTGACTGGCGGACTCTGCTTCTCATGGCTATGTAGCTCTGCTCTCTCAGAAATCTCTTATATTCTACAAAATGTTTCCTCTTTTATAGGACTTCAGAAACTAATCAAGACCACCCAAATGGGTGGAGGCACATCTCCCCTAATCCACCTTAACAACCACTCTTGACTGGGTTACGTCTCCAGGGAGATGATCTACTTACAGATTCAAACATACAGTATTGAATAGGGATTATTCTGCCTTTACAAAATGGGATTAGGATTAAAACATGGCTTTTCTAGGGTCCAAACATCCTATCAAACCAGCGCACTATCTTTGCCCTCCTTGCTTTTCCTCCATTTTCTGGTAACATTCCCAGACCCACTGGACCACTGAGTTGAACATGCAAAACAGACTGGGGAAATCATAGCTAATGCTCATCAGATCTCCTCTAAGCTCCCAATTCCTGACGGAAAAAAATTTAGTGTCTTTCTTTTTGTTTGTTTGTTTGTTTTTTGTTCACATGGGCAGACACTGGGAATTGAACCTGGGTCTCCAGCATGGCAGGTGAGAACTCTGTCACTGAGCCACCATGGCCCACCCATGTATTTCAAATTATTTTGCTTTAATGGAATATTTTGTTTCAATAATTATTTATTAATGAAAAACATAGAAATTAAACATATTGTTTTAAATGCATGAATGTTTCCAGAATGCTTCCAAGAATCTCCATTCAAGAACTGCCTGTCTAATGGAGCAATGACTGGTATGCTAATGCTGCTGGAATGCAATGTACTAGAAATGGATTGCCTTTTATAAAGGGGCTTTATTAAGTTACAAGTCACAACTGGTAAGACTGTGAACATGTCCAAATTAAGGCTCCAACAAAAGGATACCTTCTCTCAAGAAAGACTGATCACCTCCAGGGTTTCTCTGTTACATGGGAAGGCACATGGCTACATCTGTTGTCCATCTCCCATGAGCTTCAGGTTTCAAATGGCTCTCTCAGTTTCTGGTGTCTCCTGGGGCATTTTCCTTCTGCATCTCCAAAGATCTATGTCTCACTGTTCTCTATATCAGCTCTCTCCCTGTCTCTTTATAGAGGACTTCAGTAAAAGGATTAAGACCTGCCTTGAATGGGTGGGTCACATTTCCATGGAAACAGTTGAATCAAGAGGACCCACCCACAGTCGGTCTGTACCCACAAGATTGGACTAGAAAAACATGGCTTTTCTGGGGTACATAACAGTTTCAAACCAGCACAAGCAATATATCCCAGGTCAATGTTTCTTGTTCATACATGATTCCATGTCTTTTTACAATTTTCTGTGTGCAGAGATCAACTCATTAGCACAAAAAGTAAGGTGGAAATGCCTTTTTGGAAATTTATAACAGGTAATGCTATTGAAGTAGGCCTTGTGGACTGCTGCAGCAACCAAAAGCATAGCTACATATTAGGGTCTAGAACTTTTCCTGGGCTTTAAATAAAGGGTGAATAGCACTTGTTTAGAATGGCAAATAGTAACTACACCTATGTCCAAATTACCACCAAAGCTGGCCGCCCCCAGCCCTGTTCCCCTAATGCCATCCACAGCTAGGGGACGTGCCCCAGAAAGGCCTTTCTTTTTCTCCCACCCAGAATTTCCTGTGAGGCCAGCCAGCCAGTGTTGTTCTCTTCCTCTTCTCTTCAGCAGCTCTCATCACCTCCCTCTCCTTGCCTGGGGATTCCCTCATAAGACAGTCCCTATTACCAAACTTTAGGTTCTAATTATTCTTAAGACAACAAAAGAAACATGCAGGAACATGTATGAGTAAGTTCGAAAGGTTACAGTTTATTACAAAGTTCTTAGATTAGTCCCCTAAGCTACAGTTCCCGATTTTCTTTGAGGAAGTAAATTTTCCCTTACCCCCAGTGACACCACACACACATACATGCATACACAGACACACACAGAGACACACACACACACACACACACACACACTGGCATGCCTGCCTTTTGACCCAATAAAGCAGAGTTGAAGGAGCAGATGCCCCTTTTCTCAAAGGAACTATTTACATTTCTAGTGATGTCCAGGGTGGGTTATGCTGAGTTCCTTTGGTTCCCACCTTATTCAGGAGTGGTCCCTTCCGGGTAGTGCCTTATTAGAATGACTCTACCTTGAAAGAGCTGCGTGTCTTCTATTGGGCTAAATTACTGCTGAAATTATATGACAGCTCTTACCTAACTAGTCGCAGAGCTCTAGGATTCAAATATTCTAAGCACATATTCTTTCTTCTTTACTTACACAGGCAAACATATATAAATCAAATATACCTAGTATAAATATATTTATTTCACAAATTAACATTTTTTCCTGTGAATATGAACTAATAGAATTTCTATGAACTACATTACATTTTAGATATTCAAATAGGAACAAAGTTCTCTTACATGCTACAACTTGGATGTCATTTGAAAAAATCATATTGAGTGAAATAATCCACACACAAAAGGACAAATATTGTATGATTTCACTGACATGAAATAACCAGAGCAAGCAAATTCATAGAGTCGGAAACTAGAATGCAAGTTACCTGGGGTACAGTAGGGACTGGGGAATTAATGCTAATTCCTAATTGGTACAGAATTTCAGTTTGGGGTGATGAAACCTACAACATCTCTAATCAAAGCACACATATACACAAAGAAAAATAATTTAATTCTGAAGTACATGTTAAAAGTTGCATTTATTGACTGTGTGTTGTTTTTGTCATGATAATCTAATCCTAAATCCTTTAAAAGAAATTATTTTAGAGAATAATTATATAATGAACAGTGGATTGTTTCTGAGCCAGAGAAGTCCTAACCAATATAATATATATAAATTATTGGGTAAAAATAACCCTATTATGTATAATCTTTAAAGTCTTTTCATTATAGTTATATGTTTTTAAAAACAAACAGTTTAACCTAAACCAGTGATTCACAAATCTGAGTATGCTTCAGAATATCCTGGAAGGTTTGTTAAAATCCAGATAGCTGTGTCTCATTCCAGAGTTTCTGATTCAGTTAGTTTAGGGTGGTGGTAGAGTTCCTGCATCTCTAACAAATTCCCAGGTGATAGTGCTGCTGGTCTTCAGAGCAAACTTTGAGAACCATTCATTAAACTATTTGGCTGGATGAATTTGAAATCTTTAGATTAAGGTAAAAAGTTATCTACGATGGTTAATTGTCTCATGAAAGAAAGCTTAAAGCGCTCACATGGATAAAGTGTTGTACCAACCACAATACTAGGTCAATTTGTCATTAAAACAAATCCATGAACAAATCAACGACTAGGTTTTGAGTTCCAAGTAGTGCAAAGATTGTTGAGCTGGTAATGAAAATGACTGACATTACAGTGCCAGCTCTACAGCCAACAGTGATCTTGGTGCAAACACTCAAACTCCCTGGATCCAAGTTCCTTGGATCCAAGTTTCCACATCTGCACTGAAGGGAATGAGCAAGATGATCCCTAAGACATCTTCCAATTCTAAAAGCATCTGTGGATTCTTTGATACTACTATGAATGGACCAGTGTGCTTAGTGAAGTGAGGTAATAGTGAAATACAGTGTCTGTTCTTTAGTCAGGGACACAAGATACACTCACAGAAAAACATACCAGCCCAAATCAAGGGGAAATCCCTTGAAATAAGTAATAGAGTGCTTCATAATTTCAGCCTGGAAAACCATTTCTTCCATCTCAGACTAAGGGAATTTGGAGTTCTATCATGTTAACAATATTTTTAACAGTAGAAAATTCCTCCTTTTCTTTCTGTCCTTCCTCTTTTTTTCCTTCCTTCCTCCCTTTTTATTTTGCTTTCTTTCTTCCTTCTCTTCCTTCCCTCTGTTCTTTTCTTGAAACTTCTTACTGCTACTCTGATAAGATAGATGGAAATTCTCTAAGTATAGTCAGAGCAAAGAACCTGAGCCCAATTCATATCAGCTAAACAAGTTATTTTATCTCAACAAGCCCATTTCTTCATTGGCAATACTGCTATTAGAAGGCTCATATGAGATAACACATACAAGGTTTTTAATGAAGGGCCTATCATGTAGTGAGAAAATAAATGTTATTATGTCCTTCAGTCTCCCCAGAGTACACAATAGTAAGCAGTGCTAGAAAGTAGAGTAATTTCAGAATGAACAATGGCCAGAAATGTAGGCTTCAAAGATGGAAGTAGAGAGTGAAAGAGTGATGAAAATGGATGTGATCATTGACAAGGAAATAGAGAACATGGTGGAGAGAAAATATCACTGTTTGGGGATTAGGAGGTAGAATAGTATAGTGAATAACAGAGTCTGCCTCTGGAGACAGACCGCTTGGATTTGAACCCTAGCTCTGAAATTTACCAGCTGTGTTGTGTGATCTTGGGCAAATTACCCAACCATTCTGTATCTCAGTTTCCTTATGTGTAAAATGGGAATAATGATGGTACCTAACCTCTTTTTTATTTTATTTTTTACTGACAAGAGAATTCATTTATTTGGGTGATTAATCTCATTCCACACAGGATTTGACATATATAAATGTTAAGCAAATACTAAAAACAATGACATAATAGTTATAAGGAATCAAAATTTGGCACTCATGGACAAGAATTTAAAAAATGCAGATTATAAAGGCCAGAAGTGAAATATGAACCTCAAATTTGAATCAGTTTAATCACAATTCCCAAAAAGTATTTCTTAAATATCAATTAATGGCAAATACAACATAAGAAGAGCTAATGAAAGTTATGGCAACTCTGACTTCAATTACACAACTGTTTTTGTTTAAAAAATGCTTCAGGTACTTCAAGAAGCAACTGAAGATTCAGAAAACTACCTACTGAAAACTTGGCATATGCCCACTATGTGCACTATAGTTCTAATTTACAATTAATTTCCACTTTCTTCTCATTTAAATATTTTATACTTACATTTTAAAATCATTTCCTAGAAATACAGGCCTATGCACTTCACCCAACAAACAAACAAACAAACAAAGAAACAAGAAACAAACAAAAATTCAACAAATGGTGCTGCAGTAACAGGATACTCAGATAGAAAAAGAATGGAATGTGATCCCCACCATACAGTATACAAAAAAAACAATTTCTAGATATGCAATCATATGATACATTTAATATTATTGTATTGATTGAGTATGCTCAGCACATATACTGTAGTAGCTTTTTAAAAATATTTTTACTGAGGTATCTTCACACACAGTCATCCATAGCTCACAATATCATGAAAAATCAATGGCTCACAATATCATCACATAATTGTGTATTCATCACCATGATCATTTTTAGAATACTTGCATTGTTAGGTCAGGGGAACAGAGAAGGTCACCGTGACTTGAGCTGGGCAAAATGTGCCGCCCCTTCCGGACATCACCTGACCCCCTTGCTTAAAAACCGCCTGTGCCAAGACCCAGGTGCAGACTCACCACCTCCTACCTTGGGTTCTGTGAGCTCTGCCCAGGAGTGCAGGAATAACCCCCTCACTCTAAGCTTTCTTTGTCTGCCTTTTCTCTCTTTCACCTCCAAAACCTTTCATCTGGTGCTAAAACCCAGGAGGAGAGTGTGGGTGCCACCCACCTGGCCAGGGGCGACCCGGCCTCCTCTCTCCTCTTTCCTCCACATATCCAATGACAAGGGATCCCTCGGCCCGCCGCTACATCCACCACAGATTGGGTCAGTCCCTTCCCTCCTAGCCCTGCTTTTGGGTCTCACCATTCCGAGAAAGTCTGTCCGTAAATTACCCTCTGAAAATCGTGAATTCACGTCAGGTTCTCTTCTGGGGGCTGAGGTGAACGGGGCCTCCCACAAACCTCATACCCTCTCCCGGGACTCGAAAAGTCACAGATTCTACCAGAGGCAATAGTAAAGGCCATAATCTTGATGCTTCATACAAACAGTAAATCTGGTGGGGTGAAACAGAATGCAACGCTAAAAGACATGGAGCTGAGAAGAAGGAAAGATCAACGAAAGGGAGCCCTTCTAAGGAAAAGTCCAATCTGTTACATGCATCACCCTTTCCCCACATCCACCCAGGGAGGCCCAGAGCATCTCCTGATACGGTTTTACTAACCCTACCCATGCACCCGAAGTACACAGAAGGAAGCAGTAAGCCATCGCCATCCAGGGCCTGGACTGGGATGAGGCAAGTGAGGTTCCTAGGGTGCCCAATTTAAGGAGGCACTCGCTTTCACTCCATTTCCCTCCTGATTTTCAGGTCCAGGACCTGAAAGGGCCTCAAACCAGGGTGAGACGTCCCCTGGGGAGACGAGCACCTGCTCGTAAGAGCTCCGAGGACTCTCTTAGGGCGTTAGGACGCCGACACCCCCTGGGCCAGTTCTTTCTCCTTTCAGATCCATCAGTATGGGCAGCAAATCCTCGAAAACCAAACCTTGTACTCCTCTGGGTTATCTCCTGACTAACCTATCCACACTGGATTTACTTCCAGACATCCGGCCAAAACGCCTCACTTACTTTTGTGAAAAGGCTTGGCCCCAATATCGATTGGACAATGATTCCCATTGGCCTGAGGATGGGACTTTCAATTTTAATATCCTTACAAACCTCCACAACTTTTCCCAGAGGAATGACAAATGAGCCGAGATTCCTTGTGTCCAGGGTTTTTTTTTCTTCTGCGCTCCCGCCCCTCCCTTTGTACCTCCTGCTCTACAGCCCAGGTTCTTCTAGCCAAAGAAACCCCCAAGTCCTTGCTCCTGGACAAACAGTCTGATGAACTTCCTCCTTTTCCAACCCCCTTGATTCATCTTCCTTTAAACGACCAGGACCTCTACCATATTTAGGGAAACTATCCTCTTCTCCCCCCCCTCCAGCTGCCATCTTGTCCTTCTCTCCCTCCTTCTGCTCTGGCAGCGCTCCTGCTGCCATCTTGTCCTTCTCTTTACCCTTCTGCCCCAGTGGCGCTCCAGCCGCCATCTTATCCTTCACCTCCTCCTTCTGCTCCGGCGGCTCTCCAGCCGCCATCTTGTCCTTCTCTTCCTCCTTCCACTCCGGAGAGCCAACTGCCACCTTGCCCTCTTCCCCCTTCACCGGCTCCTCTGCCACCGCCTGTTCCTTCACCATCCTCAATAGCCTTGCCATCCTCACCTATAAGCTCCCATACCCACTCAAAGAGTGCTTTACTCTATCCCTTCCGGGAAGTTGCAGGACCTGAAGGGTTAAATCGAGTATACACTCCCTTCTCCCTGGCCGATCTCTCTCAGATCGAGAAATGGTTGGGCTCCTTCTCCAATGATCCAACCACCTATACTAAGGAATTCCAATATCTGGCTAACACCTACGACCTCACCTGGCATGACATTCACGTGACCTGCTCATCTTCCCTAACTACCCATGAGATGGACTGCATTTTCAATGCAGCCAGGGCTCATGCTTACCAGGTGCATATAACTGACCACACCATATCGGTAGGGGCCAAGGTGGTACCAGATCAAGAGCTAGGGTGGGACTATCAGGTTGACACTCCAGCGGGGAAAAACAGATGGACTAGGTGAGACAAGATGCTTACGTGCCTCATAGCCAACATGCAGAGGGCTTTCCATAAACTCATAAACTTCCATAAACTGAGGGAGATTACTCAGGGTCCTGAGGAAAATCCGGCCACTTTTCTAAACTGGTTCACAGAAGCCTCTCCCAATATATCTGCCTAGACCCTGACTCAGAGGCTGGTAAAACCGCCTTGGCCACACATTTTATATCCCAGTTGGCTCCGGACATAAGGCGCAAACTTAGGAGAATCGAAGACGGTCCTCAGGCCCCTATTCGTGACCTGGTAAACATGGCCTTTGAAGTTTTTAATACTCGTGATGAGTTGGAGAGGGCAGAAAGGGAATCCCAGGACCACCAAAGGGTGGACCTACAAACCTAATCCCTGATTATGGCCCTGTGGTCCACTTCAACTGACAAAAGGCCATCTACAACTAATCCACTGCCTGGAAAGTGCTTCAAATGTGGCTTTGACAGACACTGGTCCCAACAGTGCCCCAATCCTTGACTGCCCAAGGGACCACGCCCTCTCTGTGGAAAAAAGGGACACTGGAAAAGTGACTGCCCCTCCATGCCTGGCCGTGGAGGGGCTGTCCTTCCAACCCCTGACCCACCACTGACAGTCCTGGGCCTGGCCACTGACAACTGATGATGCCCAGCTCAGCCACCCCAATCCCCCTCGTCGAGCCCAGGGTAACAATCAAGTTAGCAGATAAGTCCACATCCTTTTTGGTGGACACGGGGACTACCTTCTCCATCCTCCCCTCTTACTTGGGTCAACTCCTTCCTTCCCAGGTCACAGTTATGGGCATAGATGGCCATCCTTCATGCCCCTTAACTACCAGACGCTTACATGTACAACAGACGTCTACCCCATTACACACTCTTTCTTAGTGATGCCTTCCTGCCCCAGCTCACTAATGGGGTGGGATCTTCTTACCAAGTTGGGGGCCTCACTTCACTGGATACAAAGACCTTAAACAAATTTACTATTGCCCTTATGTGTGGCCTCCACCTCCGCTCAGGGTTCCACCCTTCCCTCACCTCCCCTGCCACCTCACCTAGTGAACCCAGAAGTATGTGATACCTCAACTCCCCTAATAGCTTCCCATCATAAACCGGTTCTTATCCAGCTTAAGGACCCCTTCTCATTCCCGTCTCGGCCACAGTTTCCCATCGGCCATTGCCCATCGGAAAGGGCTCCAACCCATCATTAACCAGCTCAAGGGAAAGGGACTCCTCATACCCACTAACTTGCCATATAACACCCCCATTTTGCCTGTCAAGAAACCTAACAGTTCTTACTGTTTAGTACAAGACCTCCAACTAATTAATGAGGCTGTCATCCCCATCCACCCAGTAGTTCCCAAACCATATACTCTTCTCTCACACATACCCCTTTACACCACTCATTATTCTGTCCTGGACCTTAAAGATGCCTTCTTTACAATCCCTCTATACCCTGCCTGTTACAATTTGTTTGCCTTTACCAGGGAAGACCTGGACTCTTCGGCTGTCCAACAAATTACATGGATGGTATTACCTCAGGGGTTTCACGACAGCCCCCATATTTTTGGCCAAGCCCTAGCCAGGGACCTAACCAGGTGCAATCTAACTCCCAGTGTCGTTCTCCAATACATGGATGACCTATTAATTTGCAGCCCCTCTGAAGAAGCTTCCACAGAGGCTACTACGACCCTGTTAAATTTTTTGGCTAATAAAAGAAATAACTGGGCCGATGCTGTTGCATGGGAACTGACCAGAGAACCCTCAGCTTTAAACCCTCCAGCACCAGTTCTTTTCTTTACTCTCCCCTCCCTCCAACCTGCTTATTCTTCCAGGGACTGTGAAAACCTCCTTGCACAGGGAGGCTCTACTACACCGGAGGGCTGGCTCTTCCTCGATAACAAGGGTGCTCTCCCAACGAAACAGGCCCTCGATATTCTTTCTCAGGTGGTCCAGCAGGCCTCGTCTGCCTTGTGAATAGAGTAGAAACTAGTTAACCGAATTAGCCATTGAACTAGGACAGTCCTGGGTCGACCTCGTTTCTCTGGCCCTTGCCCGACTACACACCACTCCACAGGCACCTACTTTCTCGAGTCGTTTTAAGCTCATGTACGGCCGCCCGTTCCTACTCAATCACCATCTGCTGTTGCAACCTTCTCCTCTGAGCTCTTACTTACCTTATCTCTCCTTAATCAGGGTTTGCTGTGGGAACACACCGATGGATTCCTACCACAACCCGGGGAGACTGATCCCACCGATCCTTCCCATGGTCTCCAGCCCGGAGACAAAATAACTAAAAGAAGATCTCTACCATAGAAAATAGGGAACTAACTCCACCCTGAGCTGATTTTCTTCTCCCCTGGCAACATGGCTCCTCTGGCTACTAGGACCAGTTATCCTAATCTGTCTTTTCTTTCTCCTAGCTCCCTGCCTCCTCAACTTCCTTCAAGGATGCAGAAAGAAACTGTCACAGGTGGCAATCAACCAAATGCTCCTACATCATTATCTTCGCCTGCCTTCCTCACCAGATTCCTATAGCCAACCTCCCCACTCTCCTGACTATGACGGTTCCAGCCTATAACCCCATGCAACCCCAATGCAGCAGGAAGTAGCCAGAAAGATCTCGGTGCCCTGTTATCACAAAAAGGCTGGAATGTTAGGTTGGGGGAACAGGGAAGGTCACCGTGACTTGAGCCGTGCAAAATGTGCCACCCCTTCCGGACATCACCTGACCCTCTTGCTTAAAAGCCGCCCGCACCAAGACCCAGGCACGGACTCACCACCCCCTACCTTGGGTTCTGTGAGCTCTGCCTGGGAGCGCAGGAATAAACCCCCTCACTCTAAGGTTTCTTTGTCTGCCTTTTCTCTCTTTCACCTCCAAAACCTTTCATGCATCACTCCAGAAAAAGAAATACAGACAAAAGAAAAAATTCAAACATCCCATACCCTTTGCCCCTTCCTCTCATTGGCCACTAGTATTTCAATCCTTCCAATTTTTGTTTACCCAATATCCCCCCCATTATTTATCTATTTATTTTTCTTTTTTTTTTTATTCATCTGCCCATCCCCTGGATAAAAAAAGCATCAGACACAAGATTTTCACAATCACACAGCTACATTGCAAAAGCTATATAGTTAATATAATCTTCTTCAAGAATCAAGGCTACTGAAAAACTCAGTAATAGGAGAGTGCCAAGATGGCAGCTTAGTGAGGTGTGGGATTTAGTTCATCCTCCAGAACAGCTACTAAATAGCCAGGAACAGTACCGAACAACTGATGGGGCCATGTCAGTGACTGGACACGCAATGTACCTGGACCAGCTGAACTGGCTGCGAGCCCCACTAGAACCATGAGTTCCCCAAGCCACAGTGGCCGGCGCCCCTCCCCCACAGGCTGCTTCCCAGAGGGGAAAGGAAAGGGACTTTACCAGCAGCAGGGGCTGAGCCCAACCAAACACTAATTGTGGAATTAATTAACAAATTCTGACTAATAAAAAAAGGCCCTGAGATCAGCTGAACCTTGTCAAAGTGGAGGTTGCTGATTTTTGTCCCAGTGTCTAGGGGGCAGGGCTGACAGGAAAAGAAAAAAGAAAAAAAAGGAACACAGGTTTTTTTTGGATCAGATAGCACGTAATACTTGAAAGGGTCTGGGCCCTGAAGGAAAGGAGGGGGCACATAGGAGCTGAAGGTACACAAAGCAACATACCAACTCATGCCCCTGATTGGCAAATGCAAGGAACAGGGTTCCTGCTCTGAGAAGGATTTTTCTCTTTCTTTTTTGTGTCTGTGTTTCTACAAAGGCTTGACTGCCTTTGAATACAGCAGCAGGGCTTCTCAGGCTGCAACTGCCCCAAACATAGGCAGAAACAAGCTTATTTGAGAGCTTGTCTGGAGCCTGTGTCTTTCCCAGGAGAGGGCGGGGCCCAGCTCAGGCGGATTCTCTCCCTCAAGAAATTCAGACCCCAGGGTTTGGAAAATTGATGCGATTAAAGCCAGCCTACAACCTCTCCTCTGTCTCCACCACATCCCCAGCAGGGAGAGTCTGCTGAAGTTAAAGGTACCACATCACCTTATGCTGGTGGGACCTGCAGGCAGACAAGCGCCACATACTGGGCAGGATAGGAAAAACAGAGTCCAGAGGCATCACAGGAAAGTCTTTTAACCTGCTGGGTCTCACCCTCAGGAAAACTGATGCAGGTGACTCTTTCCTTCTGACAGGAGGCCAGTTTGGTCTGGGAAAATCTGGCTGGGGTCTGTAATACCTAAGTAGACGCTCCTAAGGGTAGCAGGGGAAAGACACCTTATAGGCAGGGAAAGAAATAAGAAAACAAGAACTGAAAAGTTCTGTTCTGTTAAACAAAACCTAAGCTAGCGGTCCAGAATAAGCTGAACTGAATGTCAAAGAACAGATAGACAACAAAGTCGTCAGTAAGAAAATCCTAGGTAAAGAAGTGAAAACAATCTCCAGAATAAACTAATGCCATCAAAAAATAATGAATCACACTAGGAAAATTGAAGATATGGCCCAATCAAAGGAATAAGCCAATAATTCAAATGAGATACAGGAGTTGAAACAATTAATTCAGAATGTTCGAACAGACATGGAAAACCTCATCAAAAATCAAATCAATGAATTGAGGGAGGATATAAAGAAGGCAAGGAATGAACAAAAAGAAGAAATCAAAAGTCTGAAAAAACAAATCACAGAACTTATGGGAATGAAAAGCATGGTGGAAGAGATGAAAAAACAATGGAAACCTACAATGGTAGATTTCGAGAGACAGAACATAGGATTAGTGAACTGGAGGGTGGAACATCTGAAATCCAGCAAGAAAAAGAAAATATAGGGAAAAATGGAAAAATATGAGCAGGGACTCAGGGAATTGAAAGACAATATGAAGTGCATGAATATATGTGTTGTGGGTGTCCCAGAAGGAGAAGAGAAGGGAAAAGGAAGAGAAAAACTAATGGAGGAAATGATCACTGAAAATTTCCCAACTCTTATGAAAGACTTAAAATTACAGATCCAAGAAGTGCAGCATACCCCAAAGAGAATAGATCCAAAGAAACATACTCCAAGACATTTACTAATCAGAATGTCAGAGGTCAAAGAGAAAGAGAGAATCTTGAAAGCAGCAAGAGAAAAGCAATCCATTATATACAAGGGAAGCCCAATAAGACTATGGGTAGATTTCTCAGCAGAAACCATGGAGGTGAGAAGACAGTGGGGTGATATATTTAAATTACTAAAAGAAAAAAATTGCCAATCAAGAATTCTATATCCAGAAAAATTGTTCTTCAAAATGAGGGAGAAATTAAAACATTTTCAGACAAAAAATCACTGAGAGAATTTGTGACCAAGAGACCAGCTCTGGCAAGAAATACTAAAGGGAGCACTAGAGGCAGATATGAAAAGACAGGAGAGAGAGGTGTGGAGAAGAGAGTAGAAATGAAGACTATCAGTAAAGGTAAAAAGAAGGAAAATTAGATATGACATATAAAATATAAAAGGCAAAATGGTAGAGGAAAGTACTACCCAAACAGTAATAACGCTAAATGTTAATGGATTGAACTCCCCAATCAAAAGACATAGACTGGCAGAATGGATTAAAACACAGGACCCATCTATATGCTGTCTACAGGAAACACATCTTAGACCCAAGGATAAACATAGGTTGAAAGTGAAAAGCTGGGAAAAGATATTTCATGCAAATAACAATCAGAAAAAAGCAGAGGTAGCTATACTAATATCCAACAAATTAGACTTCAAATGTAAAATAGTTAAAAGAGACAAAGAAGTACACTATGTATTGATAAAAGGAACAATTTAACAAGAAGATAACAATCATAAATATTTATGCACCAAGCCAGAATGCTGCAAAATACATGAGGCAAACATTGAAAAGAAAAATAGACACATCTACCATAATAGTTGGAGACTTCAATTCCCCACTCTCATCAATGGAAAGAACATCTAGACAGAGGATCAATAAAGATACAAAGTATTTGGATAATATAATAAATGAGCTAGACTTAACAGACATTTATAGAACATTACACCCCATAACAGCAGGATACACCTTTTTCTCAACTGCTCATGGATCATTCTCAAGGATAGACCATATGCTGGGTCACAAAGCAAGTCTCATTAAATTTAAAAAGATTGAAATCATACAAAACACTTTCTCAGTTCATAAAGGAATGAAGTTGGAAATCAATAATAGGTAGAATGCCAGAAAATTCACAAATATATGGAGGCTCAACAACACACTCTTAAACAACCAGTGGGTCAAGGAAGAAATTATAAGAGAAATCAGTAAATATCATGAGGCAAATGAAAATAAAAACACTAAACATATCAAAATTTATGGGATTAAGCAAAGGCAGTGATAATGGGGAAATTTATTGCCCTAAATGCCTATATCAAAAATGAAGAAAGGGCAAAAATCCAGAAATTAATTGTTCCCCTGGAAGAACTAGAGAAAGAACAGCGAACTAACCCCAAAGCAAGCAAAAGGAAAGAAATAATGAAGACTAGAGCAGAAATAAATGAAATTGAGAAAATCAGCCAAACCAGAAGTTTGTTCTATGAGAAAATCAATAAGACTGATGGACCCTTAGCAAGGTTGACAAAAAGAAGAAGAGAGAGGATGCAAATAAATAAAATCAGAAATGGAAGAGGAGACATAACCACTGACCCCACAGAAATAAAGGAAGTAATGAGAGGATACTATGAACAACTTTATGCTAATAAATATGACAATTGTAGATGAAATGGACAACTTCCTAGAAAGGCATGAACAACCAACAATGACTTGAGAAGAAATAGATGACCTCAACAAATCAATCACAAGTAAAAAAATTGCATCAGTCATGAAGAAGCCCCCACCCCCCAAAAAAAGTCTAGGATCAGATGGTGTCACATGTGAATTCTACCAAACATTCCAGAAAGAATTAGTACAATCTTGCTCAAACTCTTGAAAAAAATTTAAAAGGAGGAAAAGCTACCTAACTCATTCTATGGAGCCAACCTCACCCTCATACCAAAGCCAGACAAAGATACTACAAAAAAAAGAAAACTACAGATCAATCTCTCTAATGAATATAGATGCAAGAATCCTCAACAAAATTCTAGCAAATTGAATCCAGCAGCACATTAAAAGAAATCTACACCATGACCACGTAGGATTCATCCCAGGTATGCAAGGATGAGAAATAAGAAAATCAATTAATGTAATATACCATATCAAAAAATCAAAGCAGAAAAACCACATGATCATCTTGATTGATGCAGAAAAGGCACTTGACAAAATTCAACATGCTTTCCTGTTGAAAACACTTCAAAGGATAAGAATAGAAGGGAATTTCCTTAAAATGATAAAGGGAATATATGAAAAAACCACAGCTAATATCATCCTCAATGGAGAAAAACTGAAAACTTTTCCCCTAAGATCAGGAAGAAGACAAGGATGTCCACTGTCAGCACTGTTATTCAACACTGTGTTGGAAGTTCTAGCCAGAGCAATTAGACAAGAAAAGGAAATACAAGGCATCAAAATTGGAAAGGAAGAAGTAAATTCTCACTGTTTGCAGATGATGATACCATAAGTTGAAAACCCCGAAAAATCCACAGCAAAACTACTAGAGCTAATAAATGAATACAGCAAAGTGGCAGGTTACAAGATCAACACTCAAAAATCTGTAGTGTTTCTATACACTAGTAATTAACAATCTGAGGGGGAAATCAAGAAAAAAATTCCATTAACAATTGCAAAAAAAAGAATAAAACATTCAGGAATAAATTTAACTAAAGAGACAAAAGACCTATACAAAGAAAACTACAAGAAATTGTTAAAAAAAAAAATCACAGAAGACCTAAATAGATGGAAGGGCATACCGTGTTCATGGATTGGAAGACTAAATATAGTTAAGTTATCAATTCTACCTAAATTGATTTACAGATTCAATGATAGAGGAAGGAGGGCTAGGGGCACAAATGAAATCAGGAAGAGATAGATGATAAACACTGAGACGGTATAATCTAGGAATGCCTAAAGTGTATAATGATAGTGACTAAAAGTACAAATTTAAAAAATGTTTTTGCATGAGGAAGAACAAAGGAATGTCATTACTGCAGGGTGTTCAAAATAGATGGTAATTAATATTTTAAAATTTTAACTTATGTGTGAAACTAAAGCAAAAAATGTTTATTTGGTACAAAATTTGTACTTTGACTAGTACAATTCCTAATATAACTTATATGGACTGTTTAATTGAGCACCATAAGTACATGGAACCTTGAGTAGGGCATGAGATTTTGTAGGTTTGTCCAGAGTGATACCCCGATAAATCCCAGAGTGATTTGAGCAGTGAGTGAAAAAGTGTTTGAAACGTCCCCTTTGGGGAATGGTAAGAAAGGGGGGAAATTCAACTTCCCCAAGTGGAGAATTCTTGATATTCTCACAAGCAGTGCGGACAACCAAAGCAATAGGCTGAGTCCCCAATCTTGGTGTTTGTTCATATGAAACTTAACCCCACAAAGGATAGGTCAAGCCTACTTAAAATTAGGCCTGAGAGTCACCCCCAAGAGAACTTCTTTTGCTCAGCTATGGCCTCTCTCTCCACCCAACACAGCAAGCAAACTCACCACCCTCCCCCACTATGTGGGACATGATTTCCAGGGGTGTGGACCTTCCTGGAAATGTGGGACAGAAATCCTAGAATGAGCTGGGACTCAGCATCAAGGGATTGAGAAAACCTTCTCAACCAAAAGGGGGAAGAGGGAAATGAGACAAAATAAAGTGTCAATGGCTGAAAGATTCCAAACAGAGCCGGGAGGTTATACTGGAGGCTATTCTTACACATTAAATAGACATAGCCTTGTTAGTCAAGGTGTAATGGAGAGGCTGGAGGGAACTGCCTGAAAATGTAAAGCTGTGTTCCAGTAGCCATGTTTCTTGAAGATGATTGTATAATGATATAGCTTTCACAATGTGACTGTGTGATTGTGAAAACCCTGTATCTGATGCTCCTTTCACCTACCTTATCAATAGATGAGTAAAACATATATAGCATAAAAATAAATAATAGGGGGAACAAATGTTAAAACAAATTTAGTAGATTGAAATGCTAGGGATCAATGAAAGGGAGGAGTAAGGGGTATGGTGTGTGAATTTTTTTTCTGTTGTCTTTTTATTTCTTTTTCTGAATTGGTGCAAATCTTCTAAGAAATGATCATGATGATGAATATGCAACTATGTGATGATATTATGAATTACTGATTATATATGTAGAACGGAATGATCATATGTTAAGAATGTTTGTGTCTGTTTGTTATTATATATATATTTTTTAATTTAAAAATTAATTTAAAAAAAAGAATCACAGCTACTGGGACACAGTTCAACAGTTTCAGGTACATTTCTCTAGCCATTCTAATGTATCATAAACTAAAAAGAGTTACCTACATAATGCATAAGAACAACCTCCAGGATAACCTCTTCACTCTGTTTGAAATCTCCTACCCACTGAAATTTTGGAACCTAACCTCTTGTTCTGAAGATTAAATGAGCTAAAACAAATAAGGTTATGTGTTATAAGAATTCAGTAAATGAAAGCTGTTATTCTCTTCTCTTGATTTGATTGTCTGGCTACTCCATTGAGGCTCTTATACCTGGGCATACTAAATGGCACAGATGGGCAGTTATCTCCTATTCTAGTTGAAGCTGCATCCAAGCACGTTCCATATTTTTCTGCAAACTGCTTTTCTTATAGGAAGACAGTCCATATAAAGTTCAGAATAGGTTCAGAGTCCTTTCTTAGAACTGAGAAGAAAGCTTAAGGTACTGGCTCCCAAAATTTGCTACACATTAGAATCATTAGGGACCTTTTAAAAATACGAATGCCCATGTTGCATCCTTTATCAATAAAATCAGAATTCCCAAAGAATGGAGCTAGGTATCAGTATTGATGAAAGATTCCAATGTGCTGCAAAGTTTGGGAATCACTGGCTTAACAGACTTCTGTTTCAATGCTGAATAAAATCAAGTCCTTAGCTGGAAAATAGTTTCCTTTTCTAAGTAAAGTGCATAAAACTATAAAAGTAACAGGGCTGTCCTCAAATTCTGATGATTGAATTGCTGTTCTGATTGAATATTATTAGTCAGTGGTGACCTCTGGTGGTATAATGAGAACATAAAATAATCCTTTTCGTGTGTGTGTGTGTGTGTGTGTGTGTGTGTGTGCAGGAATTCTCCTTACACAGGGAGGTGTCACACCCCTATCCCATGTACACATACAATCCAAAAGTTCAACTGAAGCCTAGAGAGTAAGTGACCATGGCCATACAAGAATCATTGTTTGCTATGGAACTGGAGCCTGACTGGTGTGCCCACTTTCCTTTCCTCTCAGGGGGACACTCCACCAGTGTGGCCTCATCACACCTCACATCAGTGTTCATCAGTTGCTTCTAGATCACTTTCCTACCTCTCAAACATGAGCTTGATTCCTGCAATTGGCAAAACATAGCCACATAACTGATCTTAGGCAAAGCATCTGGAGAGGAGTGATGACCTTTCTCCTCTACGCTCTGGGATCTTTGTCTTCCGCTGTAGGAGAAAAGGCAAAGTTTACACTCTTGGCTAGGAAAGTCCAAGAGACTAGACCAAGAGATATAGGCCCATTCTTCTCGTTAAGGGTAACTGTCCCCACTTTACAAAAGAGGAAAATGAAGTCTAATGAAGATCAATGGCTCAGGCCATCCATCCCGACACACACACACACACACACACACACACACACACACACACACACACACACACAGTCCTGAACCCAGGGGTTTTGTATTAAGTAGGAGAACTGCAATCCAATGCCAGTACTGTCTCCCCTGGCTGACTTGTAGCCCCTGCATTGATGCAACACTATTCAATCTTAATATGAAGTTACAGCGGTTGATATGTCCAAAGAAAATGTATGGGATTGGAGGGTCCAAAAGACAATGCTAGAATTTCAGAGTTGTAGGTTAGAGAATGAAGATTTTAGAGATTAAGAATGGAACCTGGGATCCTTATATCAAGATTGTAAGAGGTGATACCCTGAAGCAGGAGATTCATGGAATTTGAGGGCTGAGGATCTAGAGCAAGGGAGAAAGTCTGGGACCGGATGGGCCACCTCCCTGGAGACTTAGCCACAAAGAGCAGGCAGGAGACCCACTGCCTTTACTCCATCTTCTGCAGCAGATGCCCGGGCTCCCACATGAGGTGGCTCCCACGGTACTGGGTTCTCTGGAGACCATGGATCTTTCCCTGCCAGTGTAAGAGAAGACCTGGGAACTGGGAGCCCACTTGTCTTCTAACCACCGGCCTCCGCTTTGTTCAAGGGACTTGGGCTGCTGCTATGGCGATCCCTGCCCCCTTCCACTGCCTCCAAAATCTCCACTTTAAATGACACCTAGAGCTGAAAAACAGGGACACAGCTAAATGCGCTTCGTAGGTGCCATTCCTCAGAGGTCTGGACGTGGCACAACAGAGGCTAAAAAGCATCGCCCTCTGCATGGAAGCAAGCTTCTAGCCTCCAGCAAAGCCGTGTGGAGCTTTCCGGGAAACACAGTCCTGGAAGAGGAGCATGCATTCTCACAGGGTAATGAGAATAGTAGTTTTCGGGCACTATTGTGCAAGCCCAGCTCCAAATCGGTGCTGCTCTCTGTGCTTCGTGTTTGATCTCCCATGAAGGAGACACCCCTAGGCTTGGACTGACTCAACCTGGAGGTGGGTGGCTGCGTGTTTTGCAACTCTCTCTGCCTCTTAGTCCATCTGACATTCTTATGGGATAAGGCTGATTCTTTTCAGAGCTCACAGTCTGGAAAGGGCCGAGAAGCAAACTGACAGAACACCATAGACAGAAGAGCTTGGATGGGAAAGGTTTCTTACAAGTTACTGAGGTTAGAACTGAAACTCAAGGGACCCGTGGGTGGAAGCTGGACAAGAGGTATGGACCTGGCCAGGGTCACTGGCAGAGTGATCAACAACAGACCCTGGGATCAGAGCAGAATGAACGATGGAACCTCAGCTTTTGAGGGGAAAAGAAGAGGAAGGACCACAAGTGGCAGGATTGATCAATGTGGCTCTAGTGTCGAGGGTAGATTGGATACCAGGTTAGTAAGTCCAGGCAAGAAATGATAGTGGTCTGGGCCAGGAGATAGGTTAGAAAAGGAATGGTGATTGATTGGATGGGGGAAAGTTGGATTACTTTGGGCAAACCTAAGGGATGGTGGTGCCATTCATTGAGATGGGGAAATTCACACACATGTATCCAAACATTCGCACACAGTGATGTCCTTATTTACAAACTATTGAAGTAGGGAAAACTCTCATACACCCAAGAAAGCAACTGAACCTCTGAGAAGTGGACAAACTTTTATTGCCTGCAGGCCCAGAGGATTTCCGTACAAAGTCTGAGCCCCGAATATTCTTTGTTTCTACATTATATAGGCTGGTGAGCAAGGTGGGAGTTACTGAGGAAATGGGTGGTAAACACTGGAAAAGGACAGAAACGGAACTTACAGGGTAGGAGTTACTATCGGGCCCTTAGCTGAACTCTTTTGTCTGAGATAAGGGCAGCTCCTGGAGTGACAAGAAACAGGCCTGGCAGCTTCCCTGTTTGCACACTGATATCTTTGAACATGCTTGAGTAAGCCTGGACGTGATTTACAGCACTGCAAACATTCTGCTTTTCTTCTTTCAAGAAAGCTTACGTTTATATACATGTACGAATGCATAAATTTATAGAGTAATGCACGCAAATACACAGAGTAATATGCATAAATGCATAAAGTGATACACATAAGTTCATAAAGTTATGCAATAATGGTGAGGTTAAACTTGTAAACTACCTCACTATCTCACTCTAAAATGTGAAAATCGAAAAATATTTCCAGCCATTCATAAAACATGTACATGTGGACTTATCCTTTCTAATGCACTGGTAAATAGACACATATATATTCATGCAAACAAATACACATATCATGTTAGATTGGGAAGAGCACATAAAATCAAACTAGATCTCTGTCTTGGGATCTAAGCTCCCAGCCCCTCCCTCTACACAACCAGGATCTGTTCCTCTTCACAGTGTGCTCTTGAACAAATCACTTAAGCTCTCTTGGCTTAGTGTCCAAAAGGCACCTGCTCATGGAGGAAGCAGTCAATTGCAATAATTGTAAGGAGGATGTGGCCCTTTGAGCATGACCCTCAAGCACTAAGAGATTTCTAGCAGTTCAGTCCATTGATGGTAGCACCTGTAGATAGAAGAGATGCTCCTTATGAAAGAAGAAACCAGCAAAGAGAAATGGAGAGAAAGAAATGAACACCTCCAGGTTTTGAAAATGCAGTCACAGAAATCAGAAACTTGTTAACGATTTAACATCATGAAGATTATGGTGGAGAAATTAACAACCACTCACCATCTCCTTCTGACCACAGAACTGCCAATTTACATACCTGTGTATGTGGAGCAGACCTGAAAGTGGCAGAGAAACTAAAAAAAATCTTTCCTTCTAGGGTTCTGCCAGAGGCAGGTTGGGGCCATAGCTAATGCCAGGCTAAGCCAGGGCAAGTATGGGCTTTCCGTATTTGGCAGATTTTTGTTGGCCAGGCTGAGAAGCTCCACAGGGCCTGCAGCACATGTCCTTGGCAGGAGGACAACAGGAAGGACTTAGTTTTGACTACAGAAAAAGTAAAAACTGACTGATAGGGAAGTACCTCTAGGAGGAATTAATCATTTACACAATGGTGCTTAATGGTTTTATTCCAATTGGAGAAGAGGACAGAGAAGAATTCAGAATGAGTAGAAAAGAGGGGCCCCATTTCAGAAGAAGCCCTAACTCCCTAGTAACACAGCTCCCTCTGAGCTGGTTCCTAGATGTGGGTTAACTGTAAGGGGACTGCAGCAGGGCAAACATCAACTTCTTGGCATGGAGAAGGTGGTACGGAAATGGTCTTTGTCCAGACACTTCTCTGGGAATGTGGGAGGAATTAGATCCCTGAAGGCTTTTCTTGGGAGGAAATCTTCCCAAATACAGGAGGATGTTGCTACTGGGACAATTTCCCAGAGATACATGGGGGCTACAAGTTGTTTTCTTACAGTTGTCAAGAGTATGAGGAGAAGGACAGAGAGAGGCTACACTGGGCAATGAGGGAGGGGGCTGCAGGGAGAGGCTGTGACTCAGCAAAACTTCTCCACAAAGCTAAAGCTTTAGGCCCTTATAGCCTCAGAACATTTTTTTTCTTCTAAAGTGATTCAACAATCTACCTTCTTGTGACAAGCAGATGGGAACAGAACCAATCTGGCTCACAGTACTGTGAACTACACGGATCAGCTAAGTTATCTGCCTCTCGTCATCTCTGAATCTCCAGTTTCAAGAAGAAGGTTCTGTCACAGAAGATATAACCAATAAATATTTTTCAAATAACTAAGTGAAAAACTGAATACAAAACCATATTCAGTGCTATCTCAGGTACTGCAATAAAATCAAAGGAAAATGGGAGGGATGAATTAAAGTATGGTCTTGCCTAGAGAGGAAAAAACTCCCTAATTTTCATAAGTTCTAGGAGAGGACTTATGAATAACATTCGTTATACTTCGGACTTACCTTTTTTTGTTTGTTTGTTTGTTTGTTTTTCGCATGGGCAAGCACCGGGAATCTAATCCGGGTCTCCGGCATGGCAGGCAAGAACTCTGCCTGCTGAGCCACTGTGGCCTGCCCTGACTTATCTTTTTTGAATAGATGAAATGCATGCTTCATTTCTCAGTATTTCTCACTTTAGCTGTATTTTCAGGTTTCCTGCCTTCAGATTCTGTGACAAATGTATAGTAGCCTCCAATGTCTACTTTAAAAGTTGCATACATTTTTAATTGGAAGCAGATAGAAAGATTTTAGATCTAAATTTCTAAAATCCCTTCTAAATTCCCTTTTCCCAAAAGATGTGACACCTAATAAGTCTGAAAAATTACTGCTAATTACACAGTGACATTCTGTTCAAAGTCTCTGTGTTCTATAAAGGGTTTAACTCCAGGGACACTGCAAGGAAGACATAGATGGTCAATGCAAGGAATGTGCAAATTCAAAGGAGCAAAACCTAAGGAATAACAGAAGGAAGAGATATTGATTTAGTTGGCTGCCTAAACCAAATACCATGAAATAGTTCAGCTTTAACAGTGGCAATTTATTAGCTTGAAGTTTTGAGGCTGAGAAAGGTCCAGATCAAACATCATCATGACAATGCTTTCTTCCCAAAGGCTGGCTGCCAGTGAAGCTTGGCTCCTCTGTCACATGGCAAGGTACTTGGTGGCATCTGCTGGACTCTTCCTTCTCTTCTGAGTTTGATTGATTTCAACTTCTTTCTTCCATGGCTCTCTCTTTGTCTGAATTTCATTCTTTTACAGGAACTTCAGTAATAGGATTGTGACTCATCCTGAATGAAGTGGGTCACACTTTAACTGAAGCGCACTCATCAAAACATCCTACTTGCAGGACTTCCAGGGGAGATGGCATAGTAATGAACTCCAGGACTCAATCCTTCCACCCAAACAACTATTAAACAGGTAGGAACTTCTGAAACAACGACTTTGAAACTCTGGAGGCCAGAAGAACACTTTATAGCATCCAGGGAAAAACAGGAGGAAGAGGCTGATAAATTATGATGAAGAGTAAATTGCTCTTTCCATACAGCAGCTACCAGCAGCTATCCACCAGTTCCCTTGGCAGGCCACTGTAGTGTCCAGTCCCTTTTTAGCTACTGGTGACAGTAAGAGACATAAATACCTCCTTCACTGAGAACATGGATAGGCACAGCTGATCGCTAATGACAGCTTCTCATTAGTGTATTGGGATTGCTAGGGCCTCAGAGCCTGGTTCTAGGGCAGGCATTGTTTCAACTCAGCTAGGACAAGGGTAGCAGCAAACACAGTTTCAACCCACCCCAGATAGGGGCAGTGGGGTTGGAGACTTAGAGATGCTGTGCTTCCTCTGGACTATGGGGGATAGTTAGCTGAAGGGCTGCATTTGCTAGGCAAGTCAGGAACACTCAGCTTTGGGGAGCTGTTGGAGAAGCTCTTAGCATCCTTCCTGATACCATCTTCAGGGCACTTTAGAGCCAGTCTGTACTACTTTGTGAATCCCTGGCCCATTTTGGAGGGGAAAGTCTTCTCGGGTGCGCTCTCTCAGAATTTGTCCTCCAGGCAAAAGCAGCTTGAGACAATGAAATGAAGTGGACATTTGGGACAAAGGTCTGCCAGTTTCAAATACCTGGGAGAGGGAGTTCTGTCTCTAAGGAAACAGAGGAGACAACCAAACTCCTGTTAAGTAGGGGAACTCCAAAACAACTAACAAGCAAAAGCCCAGGACAAGACAGAGGCCCAGGGAGAAGGGAAAGCCCTACGCACTGGATTTGTCTTAGGCAGACCTTCATGATAGGAGGTCTAAAGCTCAAGAAAATCTCTGTCTTATCACCAGCTGGTTACAAAACCAAGAAACAGACAACTCAGGGAATAAAATCCCAGAGTTGACATTTTAAAATATTATAATGTTCAGTGTGTTACAAAAGAGTACAAGACAAATAAAGAAACAGGAAATGATGGATCATCCAAGAGAAGACAAAAATTCAGAAAATACCAATGAAGAAGACCAGAATGTGGACATACCCAAAAAAGGCCTTTAAAAAAGTGATCATAAGATACAAGAGGATGAAAATACAGAGAAACAAATAAAGGACCTCAGAATGAACGAGCAATATGAGATTCTTAGTAAAGGGACAGAAGTTTTAAAAAGGAATCAGACAGAACTACTGGAGTTGAAGGCCACAGTAAGTGAAATGAAAATTGCCTAAGAGGGTTTTAAGAGCAGATTTCAGCTTAGAAGAAACTTGAAGACACGACACTTGAAATGAGTCAGGTGGAGGAGTAGAAAGAAAAAAGAAATATCAAAAGTGAAGAAAGCCTAAGACACCTCTGGGAAACCATCAAGCACACCAAAATATGCATCATCAGAATCCCAGAAGGAAAAGAAAGAGAGGAAGGGGCAGAAGGAACAGTCAAAGAAATAATGATAGAAAATTCCCCAAACTTAGCAAAAGTTGTGGAAGTGAACATCAAGAAACTCAGAGAACACCCAGCAGGATAAACATGCAGAAAAATACACTCCATCATATATTGATCATACTATTGAATGCATAGGACAAAGAGAGAACTCTGAAAACTGCAAGAGAAAAGCAATTTGTCACATACAAGGGACTCCCAATTAGACTTAGTTCTGATTTTACATCAGAAACCATGAAGGCAAGAAGGCAGTGGGTTGAAATACTTAAAGAGCTGTAAGAAAACAACTGCCAGTAAAGAATTTTATATCCATCAAGTCTTTTAAACAAAAATGAGGGAAAAATAAAGATATTCTCAGATAAATAAAAGCTGAGGGTGTTCAACACAACTAGACCTGTTCTGAAAGCAATACTAAAGGAAGTTCTTCAGAATGAATGAAAGGACATTAGATTGTAGTTCAAAGTGGCATAAAGAAAGACCGGCTGTAAAGGTAACTGGTTGGAGAAGGATAAATGTCAGTATTATTGTAGTGTTTTGTTTGGTATGTAATTTCATTTCTTATTTCCTACAGGTACTAAAATGCAAATACTTAAAAGTAATGATAAATCTGTATTTTATGACATACAATGTACAAATATATAAACTGTAAGAAGTCCAAAAAAATGGTGGAGGGACACAAGGATATAGGAAATGTTTATATGCATCCTGCTGAAGTTAAGTTAGTATTAAGTCAAATATGACTGTTATATATTTAGGATGTTAAATTTTAGCCCCATGGTACCCAGAAGGAAAGTAGATGAATAATATTCCCAGAAAGAAATGAGAAGACACTGAATGTGGTGTAACACAAAAAAATCAAATAAATATAAAAGTGGGCATTAACAGAAGTAAGGGACTAAAAATGCATAAGACTTACAAAAGGTAAATTGGAAAATGGCAGATGAAAGTCTGCATTATCAGTAGTGACTTTAAATGTATATGATTAAATTCTCCAGTCAAAAGGCAGAGATTGGCAGAATGAATTTAAAAAAAGCATGACCCACCTATACGCATCTGTAAGAGATGCACCATGTAAATCGTAACCAAAAGAGAGCTGGGGTGGCTACACTAATATCAGATAAAATAAATTTTAAGCAAAAAGTTAAGAGGGACAAAATGGTTTTAATGTTGATAAAGGGGACGGTTCAACAGGAAGATGTAACAATTATAAATATATAGGCAACAGCAAAAGCCCCAAAGCATATCAAGCAAATGCTGTAGATCTGAAGGGAAAAAATTGATGGTTCTACAATAATAATAGGAAATTTTAAAGCATCACTCACAATAATGGATACAACATCTAGTCAGAGGATTGATAAGGAAGTAAAACACTTGAATGATGTTTGAACACTTGATAAACCATCAAGACCTAACAAATACATATAGAACATTTCACCTAATAAAAGCAGAATACACACTGAAGTGCACATGGACCATTCCCCAAGATAGATCATATTTTAGTTAATGCTGCCAGAAATGCAATATACCAGAAATGGGTTGGCTTTTAAAAAGAGAATTATTGAGTTACAAGTTTACAGTTATAAGGCCATAAAAATGTCCAAACTAATGCATCCAGAGAAAGATACCTTGACTCAAGGAAGGCCAATCTAAGAAGGCATCAGCTGGTCCTTTGGCTTCGCTTTTCAAACAGCTTCCCTGGGGGCATTTTCTTTCTACATCTCCAAATTTCTCTCTCATTCTCTGTGTCAGGTCTGTAGCTTTTCCCAAAATAGTTACCTCTTAAAGGACTCCAATAAGCAACCCCACCTTGAATGGATGGAGACACATCTCCACGGAAACCACCTAATCAAAAGATCCCACCCACAGTTGGGTGGGTCACATCTCCATGGAAGCAATTTAATAGAAAAGATCCCACCCAACAATATTGAATCAGGAATAAAGAACACGGCTTTTCTGGAGTATACAACAGTTTCAAACTGGCACAGACTCTATGTTGAGTCACAAAACAAGTCTCAGTAAATTTAAAAATATTGAAATCATACAGTGCATATTCTCTGACCACAACAGAATGAAGTTAGAAATCAATAACAGAGGGAAAAATGGAAAATTCACAAATACATGGAAATTAAATAATATATTCTTAAACAGCCAATGGGTTAAAGAGGAAATCACAAGCAAAATTAAGAAATATCTTGAGGTGAATTAAAGTGAAAATACAACATACAGTGAAGGCAATGGTGAAAGGGAATTTTATAGCTCTGAATGCTTATATTAAAAAAGAAAAATGACTTTAAATCAGAGATCTACCCTCAAAAAAAAAGATGAGCAAACTAAACCCAAAATATACAGAAGGAAGGAAATAACAAAAATTAGAGTGGAGATAAATGAAGTAGAGAACAAAAAATCAATAGAGATAATCAACAAAACCAAAATTTCATTCTTTGAAAACATCAATAAAATTGGCAAACCTTAGCTAGACTGACAGAAAAAAAAGGAGAGAGGATAAAAATAACTTAACTCATAAATGAAAAGTGGCATTATTACCATCCCTGCTGGGATAAAAAAGGACCAAAAGGACTATAAGTGGATACAATGAATAACTGTAAAACAATAAATTAGATAACATAGATGCAACGGACAAATTCTTAGAAACACACAAAGTACTTACATTGACTCAAGAAGAAACAGATCTCAACAAACCAATTACTAGTAAAGAGATTGAATCAATAATCAAGAGCCTTCCAACAAAGAAAAGCCTAGGACCAGATGACTTCACAAGGAAATCTACCTAACATTCCAAGAATTAATAACAATCCTGATCAAACTCTTCAAAAGAACTGAAGAGGAGGGAACACTATCTAGCTCATTCTAGACTGCCAACAGCAGCCTAATATCAAAGCCAACAAAAGATACCACATGAAAAGAAAACTCCAGACCAATATATCTTAAGAATACAGATGTAAAAATCCTCAAGGCCATGTACATTGCCATGTGTCAGAACAGCCAAGACCAACAATTTCTGGTAGTCAGTCCCAGAATACTATAACCTCCTTGCCTTCATGATGCCTTGATTTTGGACTTCTCCAAGCCTCAATACTGTGAGCCAATAAATTGCCATTGTTTAAGCCAACCCATTGTATGGTATTTGCTTTGGCAGCAGGAAACTGAAACACAAGCCTTGCCAATATTTTGATTTTGGACTCCTTGTAGTCTCAAAACTGTGAGCCAATAAATTCCTGTTGTTAAACCCAAACTAATTTGTTGTATAGTAGCTCTGGCAAACTAAGATAGGAGGGGTGGGGGGAATGGGGCTGGGAAGGAGCTATTGGCTTGTAGTGGATAGAGGCCAGGAATGTTGATAGACATCCTACAATGCACAGTACAGCTGCTAATAACAAACAATTATCTTGTCTAAAATGTCAACGGGGCAAGGTTGAAAAACTCTGACATAGGGTGAGGGTGGTTGATGGTATAGAAACAGATATACATTGATGAAGTTAGAGTGGAATGTGTATTTCCTCCTCCTGGTCCCCTCTAAAGATCAGTGAACACATGAGCTAGGTCTAATATATTATAGTGGAAATTGAAATTTTTTACTGGCAGTCTTAGTTTGCCAGGTTGTTATGACAAATACCACACAATGGATCAGTTAAAACAACAGGGATTTACTGTCTCATAGTGTTTGGTTTGCAAAAGCTGCTCGAATGTAATATACCAGAAATGGATTGGCTTTTATAAAGGGGATTTATTAAGGTACAAGATGTGCTGGTTTGAAATGATGTATGGACCCTAGAAAAGCCGTGTTTTAATCCTATTTTGTAAAGGCAGCCATTTCTTCTAATCCCTATTCAGTATTGTAAATTTGGAACTATAATTAGAGCTCCCTGGAGATGTGATTTAGTCAAGAGTGGTTGTTAAGCTGGAATAGGTGATGACATGTCTCCACCCATGTGGGTGGTTCTTGATAGGTTTCTGGAGTCCTATAGATAAGGAAACAGTTTAGAGAAAGGAGATTCAGAGAGAGCAAAGCAGAATGACATAGTCACAAGAAGCAGAGTCCACCAGCCAGTGACCTTTGGAAATGAAGAGGGAAAATGCCTCCTGGGGAGCTTCATGAAACAGGAAGCCAGGAGAAGAAGCTAGCAGATGATGCCGTGTTCGCCATGTGCCCTTCCAGATGAGAGGAACCCTGACCGTGTTCATCATGTGCCTTTCAAGATGAGAGAGAAACTCTGCCTGTGTTTGCCATTTGCCCTTTCACTTGAGAGAGAAACCCTGAACTTCATCAGCCTTCTTGAACCAAGGTATCTTTCCCTGGATGCCTTAGATTGGATATTTCAGTAGACTTGCTTTAATTGGGACATTTTCTCAGCCTTAGAACTGTAAACTAGCAATTTATTAAATTCCCCCTTTTAAAAGACATTCTGTTTCTGGTATATTGCATTTCGGCAGTTAGCAAACTAGAACAAAAGGTAAAATTCTAAGGCTATGAAAATGTCCAAATGAAGGCATCAACAAGAGGATACCTTCACTCAAGAAAGGCTAATCATGTCTGGGTTTTCTCTGTCACATGAGAAGGTACATGGCAATGTCTGGTGTCCTTCTCTCCTGGTTTCTGATTTCAAATGGCTCTCTTTACTTCTGGCATCTCCTGGGGCATTTCCTTCTTCATCTCCAAATGTCTGTGTTCTCTCCAAAATGTCCCTCTCCGAAAGAACTCCAGTAAGTGCATTAAGACTGACCTTGAATGGGTTGGGTCACAACTCCACGGAAACAACCAAATCAAAACATCCCACCCACAATTGGGTGGGCTACAGCTCCATGGAAACAACCTAATCAAAATGTCCCACCCATCAGTAGGTCTGCCCCCACAAGATTGGATTAAAAGAACATGGCTTTTCTGGGGTACATAACAGTTTCAAACCAGCACACATGGTTTTAGAGGTTAGAAGTACAACATCAAGGCATAAGCAAGACCATGTTTCTCCTGGGGTCAGTAGTGGTCAGGTTTTGGCTGTCAGCAATCCTTGTAGTTCCTTTGCTTGCATCTCTGTCTCCCATCACTTTGCACTCTCTCCTTTCTTATGTTTGCTCTTCTGATTTCCATTGACTTCTGGCTTCTTCCTCTCTGGCCTTCTCTCTCTTTTTAAGGACTCCAATAGCATAGATTAAGGCCCACCCTGATTTAGTTGGGCCACATCTAAATAGGATCTCATAAGGTCCTATGAACAAATGAGTCTGCATCCACAGGAATGTGGATTAAGATTAGGAACATGTCTTTTTGTTGAGATGTGTAAATCACTCTACACTGGATCTGCTGAAAAATCACAAAAATGAGGAAGAAAGAAAAAATCATAAGTTTGTGTTTTTTCTTTCGAAGCTATTGAAAGTTGTATGTTCTAGATCTATGCTGTCTGATATAATAGCCACTTGCTACATGTTGATATTATATTTAAATTAAAATTAATTAAATTAAAAATTAAATTCTTCAGTTGCATTAGCCACATTTCAAGTGTTCAATAGCCATATTTGGTTTGTGGCTACTTTATCAATAGCATAAACATATAATTCACCCATAATTACAGACAGTTCTATTAGTCAATGCAGTTCTAGGTATTCAGCTTAAAATTGACATTGAATTATTTTTACTTTGATTTGTTGTGTTTGTATATGGAATTAATTTTTTTTATATAACAGCATTAAGATTTTCAAATAAACTTGTGTCTGGGAACTCACATTTTATGAAAAACTCTTTCTATATTGTAAATACTATGTGGCCTCCAATAATACCCTGTTATGTAAAAACAGTAATCCTTTTAACAAATCTACAAAAGAAAATATAAAAATGTACATCAAATGTACATTATTTACTACCCAGATGACTCCAGGGTCAGGGGGCATTGTTTCTTCAGGCCATGCCAGGGGCTATGAGAATCCCTTAATAGTGCATTGGCAGATGAATTAGAGTCATTTTCCACAGCCTGCTTTGCTTCTCTGGTGAGTCAGAACTGTCAATGGCTCTAGTCTGAAGAAATTCAAACTGATATTGATCAGTGTGTCCAGAAATTCCTGTATAGTACAAGTTAAAATACTTATTCCTACAAAAAATGTTATAATTATCTGTTAATAAAACAAAGCAAGTTATCAAAGAGGATGTCTTGGGACTAAGGAATGAATTACAATGTAAAGATGATCTGGTCAAGAAACACTTGAGAAAACAGAGGCATTGGCAGCACATGCTGGATTATCAATGTGCACATAAGAAGCCTGCAGAAATTCCTCAGGTGTCCTTGCTGTGCTTGGAAAAAGCTCTTACTAATGGTCCTGCACCTATGAAGCAATTATGAGGGAAAAAAGTACAGCAGATTAGCTTAAAAGTGATTTTTTGCATGATTCAGCCTAAGAACAGAGTTTCATAAAACTTTAATTCTTATAGATAAGGCATTTTGTAAGAAGACTTTGCCAATGTTTGAGATAATTTTAGTTTTCTGCTCCCCTAAGGAAAATAAGGTAAACTAAGTTTTTTTCCTTCTCCCTACTAAAATGCCTATAGCTTTAATAACAAGGGTCATTTTTGTTTCTTTAGCTTAGTCTATTAGTGTGATGTAATTTATAGATTTTTTTTTGCATTTTTAAAAATCTCTTTGAGTATATTTCCAGTTATTAGATTTTAATCTGATATACTTATCTAAATTAAATATACTAATATTTTACCATATACTTTAGTATATGATCTGAGGGAGAACATTACATCAGTCTAGGAATCAGGAGATGAGGATTTTAGTCTTAGGCCTTTAAAGGGTAATTACTCTTTGTTTTAGTCTGCAAGCTGATAAATACAATATACAAGAAACAGAACAGCTTTTAAAAGGGGGAATTTATTAAGTTGCAAGTTTACAGTTCTAAGGCCATGAAAATGTCCCAATTAAAGCAAGTCTATAAAAATGTCCAAATTAAGGCACAACAAGAGGTTACCTTTACTCAAGAAAGGTGGGTGAAGTTCAGGATTTCTCTCACAACTGGAAAGGCACATGGCGAACATGGCGACGTCTGCTAGCTTTCTCTTCAGGCTTCTTGTTTCATGAAGCTCCCCCAGGGCATTTTCCTTCTTCATTTCCAAAGGTTTCTGGCTGCGTGGACTCTTGTGTTTCTCGTGGCTCTCAAGCTTTTTCCAAAATGCTTCCTCCTTTTAAAGGATTCCAGTAAAATAATCAAGACCCACCTGGAATAAGTGGAGTCATATTTCCATCTAATCAAAGGTTAATACCCACAACTGGGTGTCATATCTCCGTGGAGATCATCTAATCAAGTTTCCAACCTACAGTGCTGAATAGGGATTAGAGGAAATGGTTGCCTCCACGAGATGGATCAGGATTAAGACATGGTTTTTCTAGGGTGCATAATCCTTTCAAGCTGGCACACTCTTCAAAAGTGGTGGTGTAAAAACATGTGTATTTGCTACATTTGCATTAGCACTTTGAACTATCTCAAGAATAGAAATTAAATGCATCCACATTTATAATACTTTCCTAGCTTTCTGAATAAGGATATTTTGTAAATAAGAAGAAACAAGATGACAATATCCTAGTAAATATAGTACTATTAAAGTAGAATCCTCAGATAGATGCTGACTTTTATTTTATCCTTTTTTGTGGTGCTCAGTGATTCAGAGGGATGGTAGGGGAGAAAAAAATGCTAAATTTTGGTATGCTTCATAGTAAATAAATCAGTAACATTTAAAAAAAAATGTAAAGGTAAGTAACACAGCAGACCCTGTTCTGACATAGGATAAGAGTTGTTACATAGGTACATCACATCATTTTTCTGTGATGTTCTCTTTGTTTTATACTGCATTTACTTCTTTTGTTTTTATTTTATTTTATTCCAGCAGAACGAGGAAGAATCTTGTTAATCGGTGGCACTGATTTCAAGTGACTCCTGGGGTGGTTAGTGGGCAGCAGGATGGCTCGTCAGCTCAACAAAAAAACATGTTTCCCGAACACTTGTTTGGGAAAATATTTACTCCCATTATTTTTGTAGGTTATCTCAGATTCTACATTGAATTGCTATTCTGTATGAACGGCATTGCTTCTGGCTATTGATGGGTGGGTTTTCATTTTTCTGTTTTAGACAGTCTCTCATGAGATATCCCTCTACCCAAAAAGAGTAATTCATCATCTTTTGAATGGGCCACTTTTCTGTGACTTTGTGCCTTTTTCTCCAGCCTTGGAGACCCTTTGCAACACAAGCATTGAATTCTAGTCAACATACTTACCTGGCAGGGGAGATACTATGATCATGAAGGTGGTTTTCCCAGGAGGAGGCTTATCCTTTGCACTCTGGATATGCTGACCCCTGCGATTTCCCCAAATGTGGGAAACTCGACTGCATAATTTGTAGTAGTGGGGGACTCCCTTTTAAGACATAAAAGAAAGAAATCTAGTCATCATTCCCCATTCTGCTTAGCTGCCACCTAATCCATGAAGCCCCAGGACACCCTTTCCATTCTTCCTAGAACACAATAATTTTCATCTCTATATCACACTTCGTTAATCTTGCTTTTGTGCTGGTTTAAAAGTATTCTGTACCTCAGAAAAGCCATGTCTTAATCCTGGTTCAATCTTGTGGGAGCAGCCATTTCTTTTAATTCTGATTCAGTACTGTAGTTTGGAATTTTTTTTATTAGATTATCAGATTTGTGACACACCAAATTGTGGATATGACCTTTGATTTGATGGAGATGTGACTTCACCCATTCCAGAAGGGTCTTGATTAGTTTACTGGAATCCTTTAAAAGAGGAAACATTTTGGTGAGAATCAGAAATGACAGAAACCTCAGAGCCAACAGAGCACAGATAGAGATGCTTGGAGAACAGTTGCTGCAGAGAACAGAGACACAGATGTTTGGAGATACTTGGAGCTCAGCAGACATTGCCATGAAATGTTAAGCAGAAATGATAGAAGCTTCAGAGATGACAGAGAGACAGCAGATGTTGATGCTTGGAGAACAGAAACTTCTGAGAACATAGACAGAGATGTCTGGAGATGCTTGGGAACCCAGCAGACATCACCATGAGATGTCAAGCCTGCCAGAACCTGGAGAGACCCAAGGGAGACCAAGAGATGAAAGCCAGCCCTGCAGAAGGAAAGTAAGGAGCCCCCACAGGATCAGAGGCTGAAAGCAACGGAGCCCAGGAGCAAGGGACCAGCAGACGCCAGCCACGTGACTTCCCAGCTGACAGAGGTATTCCAGATCCATTGGCCTTTCTTGAGTGAAGATAACCTCTTGTTGGTGTCTTAATTTGGACAATTTCACTTCCTTGGAACTGTAAACTTGTAACTTGCCAAATTTCCTTTTTTTTTTTTTTTTAAAGCTGTTCCAGTTCTGGTATATTGTATGCTGGCTGCTTGCAAACTAACAAAGCTTGTAATTTAGAGATTTGTATATCTCCCTTTGCCTCTTACTGCTTTACAAGCCCATGAAAGTCATGTATTTTTTCCCTTTGTATCTGTAGGGAGCATACATTACTTATTTTATACCTTATGACCATGTATTACTGATTTTTGTTTGTGTGTGTGTAAGTACAGTACCTGGTCTGTAGACATCTGTCATTCTCATTCTGAGGCCAGGAACTTCTGGCAAAGGTAATTTATTCACCTGTTTTCAGTGTTTAAAAAACAAACAAAAAAATCTGAACACACCCCTCAAGTAGAATGTATAGGTTAAAGTTTTTTTTAAATATGATTTTGTTTTATCATAAAAATACAGGATAGAGGAACAATCTAAAGGACATGAAGAAGCAATCAGGAAATCCAAAAGATCACTCTCTAGAGCAACTAGTCCAATTTCTTTAACGTCAGTGTTACACACACACGCGCGTGCGCGCACACACACACACACACACACACAGGTTGTTTCAGGAATACAGATTAAGAGGGTAAGAGTTAAGGGAAATAACCTGATGGAATGCATGGTCCTGGATTGGATCTAGGCTTGGACAAAAAAGTATCTATAAAAGACTTTTCTTGGAACAATTAGAGAAATGCAATTAAAGACTTTACCTTAGATTGAGGATATGTTGCTAATTTTAAAGGTTTGATATTTTGGAAATGTAGAAAAATGTTCTGATTTTCAAATACAAATACTGAGGTAAAGATTTTCAAACAATCAATCATCACCACTGTACCAATTCTCTTGCCCTTCAAAGCCTGAAATGGATTGATGACATTTTTCTGTAGAGAGCTAAAAGTAAGTATTTTAGGCTTTGTAGGCCATAGTTCTGTTGGCTTGGCTGTAAAACAGTCTTAGACAATGTGTATACAAAAGGGCATGGCTTTGCTCCAACAAAACATTTTTACAAAAACAGACCGCGAGTTGTGAGCTACAGTTTGTTGAACTCTGATCTAGTAGAACTACAACTCCTGAAGAACCTTTCCTGACACCCATCAGAATCAGTGGCTTCATATTCCCTTGGCTCATGTATTGCTTCTAAATTCACTGAGCACATTTATTACTATGCTTGTTATATGCTCATTTCCATTAGGGAGCACGTTCTTTGAAGTAGATGCCATTTTTGTGCCTGAATCCCCATCCCCACCGTCAAGAGCATCTTGCAGAGTATAAATTCTATGAATATTTGTTTCCAAAAACCCAATCTACCCTGAAAGAAAGATTTGGTACCACTCATGACATTCAAAAGAATGAGTACCAGGTTCTGAAAGTAATTAAAAAAAAATTTTTAAATACAAAAAAAACACCAAATAAATGCAAACATTCCTCTTTTGATCATTCTGTTCTACATATATAATCAGCAATTCACAATATCATCACATAGTTGCATATTCATCATCATGATAATTTCTTAGAACATTTGCATCAATTCAGAAAAAGAAAAAAGACAACAGAAAAAGAAATAAAACAAAAACAGAGAGAAACAAAAAATATACATACCATACCCCTTATTACTCACTTTCACTGATCATTAGCATTTCAAACTAAATTTATTTTAATATTTGTTCCCCCTATTATTTATTTTTATTCCATATGTTCTACTCATTTATTGACAAGGTAGATAAAAGTAGCATCAGACACAAGGTTTTCACAATCACACAGTCACACTGTGAAAGCTATATCATTATACAATCATCTTCAAGAAACATGGCTACTGGAACACAGCTCTACATTTTCAGACAGTTCCCTCCAGCTTCTCCATTACATCTTGAATAACAAGGTGATATCTACTTAATGCATAAGAATAACCTCCAGGATAACCTCTCGAATCTTTTGGAATCTCTTAGCCATTGACACTCAATTTTGTCTCGTTTTGCTCTTCCCCCTTTTGATCAAGAAGGTTTTTTCAATCCCTTGATGCTGAGTCTCAGCTCATTCTAGGATTTCTGTCCTATATTGCCAGGAAGGTCCACACCCCTGGGAGTCATGTCCCACATAGACAGGGGGAGGGTGTTGAGTTTGCTTGTTGTGTTGGCTGGAGAGGCAGGCCACATTTGAGCAACAAAAGAGGTTCTTTTGAGGGTGACTCTTAGGCCTAATTTTAAGTAGGCTTGACCTATCCTTTGTGGGGTTAAGTTTCATATAAACAAACCTGAAGACTGGGGGCTCAGCCTATAGCTTTGGTTGTCCACACTGCTTGTGAGAATATCAAGAATTCAACTTGGGGAAGTTGAATTTTCCCCCGTTCTCACCATTCCCCGAAGGGGACTTTGCAAATACTTTTCTGAAAGTAAATTTAAAGAAGCTTCAGAAAAAAGTTTTGAGCACTACTGGTAATCACTGCAGTACATATATTACCTCTTCTGCTCTACATTGGAATTTGTTCATCATTATTTTATAACTAGATCTCATGTGTATGAGAGCATAGTAGAGTTTAAGTGGGTGCAGGGAATGCCACCACCTTCTTTTTTTTTTAATAATTAAAGAAAAAAAAGAAATTAACACAACATTTAGAAATCATTCCATTCTACATATGCAATCAGTAATTCTTAACATCATCACATAGATGCATGATCATCATTTCTTAGTACATTTGCATCGATTTAGGAAAAGAACTAGCAAAACAACAGAAAAAGATAGAGAATGTTAATATAGAGAAAAAATAAAAATAATAATAATAGTAAAAAAAAAAGAAAAGGAAAAAGAAAAAAAAGACACAAACAAACAAACAGACAAACAAAGAAAAACCTATAGCTCAGATGCAGCTTCATTCAGTGTTTTAACATGATTACTTTACAATTAGGTATTATTGTGCTGTCCATTTTTGAGTTTTTGTATCTAGTCCTGTTGCACAGTCCGTATCCCTTCAGCTCCAATTACCCATTATCTTACCCTGTTTCTAACTCCTGCTGGTCTCTGTTACCAATGACATATTCCAAGTTTACTCTCGAATGTCGGTTCACATCGGTGGGACCATACAGTATTTGTCCTTTAGTTTTTGGCTAGACTCACTCAGCATAATGTTCTCTAGGTCCATCCATGTTATTACATGCTTCATAAGTTTATTCTGTCTTAAAGCTGCATAATATTCCATTGTAAGTATATACCACAGTTTGTTTAGCCACTCGTCTGTTGATGAACATTTTGGCTGTTTCCACCTTTTTGCAATTGTAAATAACGCTGCTATAAACATTGGTGTGCAAATGTCTGTTTGTGTCTTTGCCCTTAAGTCCTTTGAGTAGATACCTAGCAATGGTATTGCTGGGTCGTATGGCAATTCTATATTTAGTTTTTTGAGGAACCGCCAAACTGCCTTCCACAGTGGTTGCGCCATTTGACATTCCCACCAACAGTGGATAAGTGTGCCTCTTTCTCCGCATCCTCTCCAGCACTTGTCATTTTCTGTTTTGTTGATAATGGCCATTCTGGTGGGTGTGAGATGATCTCTCATTGTGGTTTTGATTTGCATTTCTCTAATGGCCAGGGACATTGAGCATCTCTTCATGTGCCTTTTGGCCATTTGTATTTCCTCTTCTGAGAGGTGTCTGTTCAAGTCTTTTTCCCATTTTGTAATTGGGTTAGCTGTCTTTTTGTTGTTGAGTTGGACAATCTCTTTATAAATTCTGGATACTAGACCTTTATCTGATATGTCATTTCTAAATATTGTCTCCCATTGTGTAGGCTGTCTTTCTACTTTCTTGATGAAGTTCTTTGATGCACAAAAGTGTTTAATTTGGAGGAGCTCCCATTTATTTATTTATTTCTTCAGCGCTCTTGCTTTAGGTTTAAGGTCCATAAAACCGCCTCCAATTGTAAGATTCATAAGATATCTCCCTACATTTTCCTCTAACTGTTTTATGGTCTTAGAACTAATGTTTAGATCTTTGATCCATTTTGAGTTAACTTTTGTATAGGGTGTGAGATACGGGTCTTCTTTCATTCTTTTGCATATGGATATCCAGTTCTCTAGGCACCATTTATTGAAGAGACTGTTCGGTCGCAGGTGAGTTGGCTTGACTGCCTTATCAAAGATCAAATGTCCATAGATGAGAGGGTCTATATCTGAGCACTCTATTCGATTCCATTGGTCGATATATCTATCTTTATGCCAATACCATGCTGTTTTGACCACTGTGGCTTCATAATATGCCTGAAAGTCCGGCAGCGTGAGACCTCCAGCTTCGTTTTTTTTCCCTCAAGATACTTTTAGCAATTCGGGGCACCCTGCCCTTCCAGATAAATTTGCTTATTGGTTTTTCTAATTCTGAAAAATAAGTTGTTGGGATTTTGATTGGTATTGCATTGAATCTGTAAATCAATTTAGGTAGGATTGATATCTTAACTATATTTAGTCTTCCAATCCATGAACACGGTATGCCCTTCCATCTATTTAGGTCTTCTGTGATTTCTTTTAACAGTTTTTTGTAGTTTTCTTTGTATAGGTTTTTTGTCTCTTTAGTTAAATTTATTCCTAGGTATTTTATTCTTTTAGTTGCAATTGTAAATGGGATTGGTTTCTTGATTTCCCCCTCAACTTGTTCATTACTAGTGTATAGAAATGCTACAGATTTTTGAATGTTGATCTTGTAACCTGCTACTTTGCTGTACTCATTTATTAGCTCTAGTAGTTTTGCTGTGGATTTTTCCGGGTTTTTGACATATAGTATCATCGTCTGCAAACAGTGATAGTTTTACTTCTTCCTTTCCAATTTTGATGCCTTGTATTTCTTTTTCTTGTCTAATTGCTCTGGCTAGAACCTCCAACATGATGTTGAATAATAGTGGTGATAATGGACATCCTTGTCTTGTTCCTGATCTTAGGGGGAAAGTTTTCAATTTTTCCCCATTGAGGATGATATTAGCTGTGGGTTTTTCATATATTCCGTCTATCACTTTAAGGAGGTTCCCTTGTATTCCTATCTTTTGAAGTGTTTTCAACAGGAAAGGATGTTGAATCTTGTCAAATGCCTTCTCTGCATCAATTGAGATGATCATGTGATTTTTCTGCTTTGGTTTGTTGATATGGTGTATTACATTAATTGATTTTCCTATGTTGAACCATCCTTGCATACCTGGGATGAATCCTACTTGGTCATGATGTATAATTCTTTTAATGTGTTGTTGGATTCGATTTAGTAGAATTTTGTTGAGGATTTTTGCATCTGTATTCATTAGAGAGATTGATCTGTAGTTTTCTTTTTTTGTAATATCTTTGCCTGGTTTTGGTATGAGGGTGATATTGGCTTCATAGAATGAATTAGGTAGCTTTCCCTTCACTTTGATTTTTTTGAAGAGTTTGAGGAGAGTTGGTACTAATTCTTTCTGGAATGTTTGGTAGAATTCACATGTGAAGCCGTCTGGTCCTGGACTTTTCTTTTTAGGAAGCTTTTGAATGACTGATTCAATTTCTTTACTTGTGATTGGTTTGTTGAGATCATCTATTTCTTCTTGAGTCAAAGTTGGTTGTTCATGTCTTTCCAGGAACCCGTCCATTTCATCTAAATTGTTGTATTTATTAGCGTAAAGTTGTTCATCGTATCCTGTTATTACCTCCTTTATTTCTGTGAGGTCAGTGGTTATGTCTCCTCTTCCATTTCTGATCTTATTTATTTGCATCCTCTCTCTTCTTCTTTTTGTCAGTCTTGCTAAGGGCCCATCAATCTTATTGATTTTCTCATACAACCAACTTCTGGTCTTATTGATTTTCTCTGTTGTTTTCATATTTTCAATTTCATTTATTTCTGCTCTAATCTTTGTTATTTCTTTCCTTTTGCTTGCTTTGGGGTTAGTTTGCTTTTCTTTCTCCAGTTCTTCCAAGTGGACAGTTAATTCCTGCATTTTTGCCTTTTCTTCTTTTCTTATATAGGCATTTACGGCAATAAATTTCCCTCTTAGCACTGCCTTTGCTGCGTCCCATAGGTTTTGATATGTTGTGTTTTCATTTTCATTCACCTAGAGGTATTTACTAATTTCTCGCGCAATTTCTTCTTTGACCCACTTGTTGTTTAAGAGTGTGTTGTTGAGCCTCCACGTATTTGTGAATTTTCTGGCACTCCGCCTTTTATTGATTTCCAACTTCATTCCTTTATGATCCGAGAAAGTGTTGTGTATGATTTCAATCTTTTTAAATTTGTTAAGACTTGCTTTGTGACCCAGCATATGGTCTATCTTTGAGAATGATCCATGAGCACTTGAGAAAAAGGTGTATCCTGCTGTTGTGGGATGTAATGTCCTATAAATGTCTGTTAAGTCTAGCTCATTTATAGTAATATTCAGATTCTCTATTTCTTTATTGATCCTCTGTCTAGATGTTCTGTCCATTGATGAGAGGGGTGAATTGAAGTCTCCAACTATTATGGTATATGTGTCTATTTCCCTTTTCAGTGTTTGCAGTGTATTCCTCACGTATTTTGGGGCATTCTGGTTCGGTGCGTAAATATTTATGATTGTTATGTCTTCTTGTTTAATTGTGCCTTTTATTAGTATATAGTGTCCTTCTTTGTCTCTTTTAACTGTTTTACATTTGAAGTCTAATTTGTTGGATATTAGTATAGCTACTCCTGCTCTTTTCTGGTTGTTATTTGCATGAAATATCTTTTCTCAACCTTTCACTTTCAACCTATGTTTATCTTTGGGTCTAAGATGTGTTTCCTGTAGACAGCATATAGAAGGATCCTGTTTTTTAATCCATTCTGCCATTCTATGTCTTTTGATTGGGGAATTCAGTCCATTAACATTTAGTGTTATTACTGTTTGGGTAATACTTTCCTCTACCATTTTGCCTTTTGTATTATATATATCATATCTGATTTTCCTTCTTTCTACACTCTTCTCCATACCTCTCTCTTCTGTCTTTTCGTATCTGACTCTAGTGCTCCCTTTAGTATTTCTTGCAGAGCTGGTCTCTTGGTCACAAATTCTCTCAGTGACTTGTTGTCTGAGAATGTTTTAATTTCTCCCTCATTTTTGAAGGACAATTTTGCTGGATATAGAAGTCTTGGTTGGCAGTTTTTCTCTTTTAGTAATTTAAATATATCATCCCACTGTCTTCTAGCTTCCATCGTTTCTGCTGAGAAATCTACACATAGTCTTATTGGGTTTCCCTTGTATGTGATGGATTGTTTTTCTCTTGCTGCTTTCAAGATCCTCTCTTTCTCTTTGACCTCTGACATTCTAACTAGTAAGTGTCTTGGAGAACGCCTATTTGGGTCTATTCTCTTTGGGGTGCCCTGCACTTCTTGGATCTGTAATTTTAGGTCTTTCATAAGAGTTGGGAAATTTTCAGTGATAATTTCTTCCATTAGTTTTTCTCCTCCTTTTCCCTTCTCTTCTCCTTCTGGGACACCCACAACACGTATATTTGTGTGCTTCATATTGTCATTCAGTTCCCTGATCCCCTGTTCAAATTTTTCCATTCTTTTCCCTATAGTTTCTGTTTCTTTTTGGAATTCAGATGTTCCATCCTCCAAATCACTAATTCTAGCTTCTGTCTCTTTAAATCTACCATTGTAGGTATCCATTGTTTTTTCCAGCTTTTCTACTTTGTCCTTCACTCCCATAAGTTCTGTGATTTGTTTTTTCAGTTTTTCTGTTTCTTCTTTTTTTCAGCCCATGTCTTCTTCATATCCTCCTTCAATTTATCAATTTGGTTTTTGAAGAGGTTTTCCATTTCTGTTTGTATATTCAGCATTAGTTGTCTCAGCTCTTGTATCTCATTTGAACTATTGGTTTGTTCCTTTGACTGGGCCATATCTTCAATTTTCTGAGCGTGATCCGTTATCTTCTGCTCCTGTTCTTGGGAAGACTTCTCTGCTTTGGCTTTTCTCTTACCTTCATTCCTTCTACTCCTTCCTTGCTTTGTAAACTATTCCTGTCCTAGAGCTAACCTCTGTTGTAGTGTGTCTTACTGGAAATAGTGTGCATCTCACATCTGCTTTGCCCTGTGTGCCCTCCTACAATGTTCCTGCTTCTTGTTCTGTGGCCTCCTAAGTTCCAGTGATCCGAATTGTGTTCTTTCCAGAGCCTGTCTTTACCCCAAATTCCATGTCCTTCCCTAAGTGCTCCTAGAATTGGGGGACACATTCTATGGTACACTTGAATGTATTTTTTCCCTTTGTCCCCAGGGGAAAAAAAAATATCTAGGATTCCATCACATGCAGTGAACCATACACACACACACACACCTCCCCCAGTGTCTCCTAAGAAAACAAATGTGGGGAAGGAAACCTGAGACAGCTGCTCCTCCTGTGTTGTCAGACCTTGATAGACCTCCTTTAAGGCATTTTGTCACTTTTTCCCTATCGTGAGACAAAGCAAATCTTTTTTTCTTTCAGAACTATATTTTAAATGTGTTATTTTCATGCATCTAGTGTAAACATAAAAAAATGTAATAGTTCTCTAGATATTCTAGTGGGTTAAAAAAAGAAGGTGGGGGACTTCCTGAGAAGATGGCGGCTTAGTAAGACGCGCGGGTCTTAGTTCCTCCTCCAGAACAGCTACTAGGGAAGTAGAAACGATGCAGAACAGCTCCCGGAGCCACGACAGAGACTAAGAAGACAGCATACCCCATTCTGGAATGGCTGACTGGCTGGGAGAACCTGCTCCGGTGAGATCGCCGAGGGGCACGGGCTTCCCCGGGCCGGGGCAGCAGGCGGCCGGAGTCCCTCCCTCCCTCCTTCCCGGGCCAGTTGGGAGAATTGGACAGGCAGTCCCCTCAAGCCACGGCGGCTGGCGCCCCCCTCCCCTCCCCGCGCGGCCCCCCAGACCAGCTGGGAGAATTGGATCGGAGATCCCCAAGCCGCGGAGAATGGCGACCGGGGTCCCTTCCAAACACGTGGCTTCCCGGTCCGGCTGGATAGGCACTCCCCCAAGCCGCGGCGGCTGGCGCCCCCCCCCCACCATGCTTGGCACCCCGGGTCAGCTGGGAAATTTGGACAGGGGGCGCCTGTCCAAATCTCCCAACTGGCCCGGGAAGGAGGGAAGGAGGGACTCCGGCCGCCTGCTGCCCCGGCCCGGGGAAGCTCGTGCCCCTCAGTGATCTCACCAGAGCGGGTTCTCCCAGCCAGTCATCCGTTCCAGAATGGGGTACGCTGTCTTCTTAGTCTCTGTCGTGGCTCCGGGAGCTGTTCTGCATCGTTTCTACTTCCCTAGTAGCTGTTCTGGAGGAGGAACTAAGACCCGCGCGTCTTACTAAGCCGCCATCTTCTCAGGAAGTCCCCCACCTTCTTTTTTTAACCCACTAGAATATCTAGAGAACTATTACATTTTTTTATGTTTACACTAGATGCATGAAAATAACACATTTAAAATATAGTTCTGAAAGAAAAAAAGATTTGCTTTGTCTCACGATAGGGAAAAAGTGACAAAATGCCTTAAAGGAGGTCTATCAAGGTCTGACAACACAGGAGGAGCAGCTGTCTCAGGTTTCCTTCCCCACATTTGTTTTCTTAGGAGACACTGGGGGAGGTGTGTGTGTGTGTGTATGGTTCACTGCATGTGATGGAATCCTAGATATTTTTTTTTCCCCTGGGGACAAAGGGAAAAAATACATTCAAGTGTACCATAGAATGTGTCCCCCAATTCTAGGAGCACTTAGGGAAGGACATGGAATTTGGGGTAAAGACAGGCTCTGGAAAGAACACAATTCGGATCACTGGAACTTAGGAGGCCACAGAACAAGAAGCAGGAACATTGTAGGAGGGCACACAGGGCAAAGCAGATGTGAGATGCACACTATTTCCAGTAAGACACACTACAACAGAGGTTAGCTCTAGGACAGGAATAGTTTACAAAGCAAGGAAGGAGTAGAAGGAATGAAGGTAAGAGAAAAGCCAAAGCAGAGAAGTCTTCCCAAGAAAGGGAGGGGTGTTGCATTAAGAATTTAGAGTTGATTAAAAGGTTTATTATCAGTGCGGTCAACACCATGGAATAGTACAAACAACACAACCAGCAGTCTGTAGAGACACAGTGCAAAGGGTAGAGAAGTCTTAATTTTGCTTCCTGGCTCTGTCTAAGGGTAAGAATGGGAGAGTATGGGCATTGGTAAGGCAGGCAGGGGCAGAGGGGAGTGGAAGAGATGAAGCAGCCAGACTAAGCATAGCAGTATTTTCAAATTCCTGAGCCCAATGTCCTGGGACTGGAATGTATGACTGCTCCTCACTCCCCTCAAGCTCTATCCCTCCACACCGACCTCAGTGGAGCCATGCCACAACCACCCAAACCTATGGCAAGCTGGCCTGGAATAAAACTCCAGTAAGAAAAAAACACATTATAGTGTGGTGGGGAGGAACTTAACAATCTTTTCGCAAGCCCACTCCCACCTGCATATAAAGTAATCATACCCACTACATCCTTCCCCTTCCCTTAGTCTGCCTGAGGGATTAATGAGTGTCCCCAGTAGCCTGAAATGGAACTGATGTCCTTTGAGGATATGGGTGAAGCAGAGCAAAGCCTGTACCCAGAGGGGACTAGGGACATGATTTCTATCCCATTTTGCCTGGTGAAGCTAAGAACTTGCTATATATCTCCAAGGAAAAGGGGGGATGGGGTGGGGAATGCCAAGAAAATGAATACTGTAAACCCAGAGTTTTAGTATAAGACTCTGTAAGGGTTGGGGACACAGTTTCCTAGAGGGCACAACCATTGATTCTGGACTGTCTTTTCCATCACTGGAGTGCAAGAATTCAGCTGGGATTACTGAGGGTTGGGGTGGACATCAGCCAAGTTCAGCCAAGGGCTCCCTTTGCTCTTCCTATATCAAAGCCAAAGGTTTAAACACAGATTTTAAAAATAGCTTTTACATACATTTTATCATTTCAAGGTTGCTAATCTGGTCATCTCAAGCTAATTAGAAGCCCTGATTGGCACTTTAAATTTCTTGATTACAAACCTGAACGAACTGATTAAGTTTTAGACAATCTTTCAGTAATAAAGGTGTTATGGTGAAGAGATTTGGAACTTCTCAATTTGGTTACTTAGTGAAAAAACATTTAATGTATGTGCCAATCATTGCCGTTTCTGCCCTAACTTTAATTTTTTCTTTCAAATAAATAACATTTTTCTTTAAAAGCAGATTGTGACTTATTTCTTACCAGAAGTATTTGAAAGAGCCAGTCTTAGAACTCCATGCTATCTGTGCTTCTCTTGCATTTTAAAAATCTATATTAACTTTATGGGTAAAAATGTATGTTTTATCCTTTTTTAATTATCTTTTTTTCTCACAAATTTCTAATGTAGTCAACTATTGCTGTTTCCTGATAACACAGCCAGCTTTGTTGACTTTAGTATGTTAATCTAGATCATCAGTACTTACTCTTCATCTTGGTGAACTTTCCACCTTATTTCTCTTTAAACCACACCTTACCTACAGATGTTTAAGAAATGCAAATTTTAATTTAATTATTACAAAATTAGTAATTCAATCAGGATATTAATATATTCTAGCCCTTAAACTTCATGTGTCCATCTACTTGAATCTCTTGGGATTTCTAATTCTATTAGGTCAGGATTTTACATTCCTCTAGAAATCTATTTGAATGTTTTGCTTTCTTCTTCAAATTTGATTTTTTACAGAGTATCTTTTCTTTTTAAAATATTGGAAGGCAAGTTAAACCTCAATTTTCGGGTAGCATAGGCATGGTCTAATACTTTGGATAATTGTGATGATTAAAAGTAATGATTTATTAATACAATATAGTTTTCCATATTAAAAAGAGTAGTGTTTTTGATTGTGTAAAAGGTGTATTAAGAGTTGATGTTTTGGTCTTTTAATTTCCTAGCTATAGTGGGAGGCAGAAAGATGTTCAGCAATCCTTGCCATATTCATTAAAATAAAAAAATAACTTTGGCTATGGCCATAACAGAAACTCTGAAGTCATCCCACTGCCCACAGTGGCACTTCTCAAAAGCTAGGAAAAGGGCTCTGGGCAGGCAGCAAAGGAGGGGACAGATCTGTGGCAGTCCTGATGTCCTTGTAACCTTGGGTTTGGGCCCATAGTAGCACTTCGTAAGGCAAGACTTAAAGGAGGAGGAAACGATTATCTCCTGGGAAAGAGCTCTGTGATCTGGTACACCACAGATTTCTCAGGGGGGGAGTCGGGCCCTGAGTGTCTTCTTGTTCCTGATGAAACAATTCAGTCTGTTTCAAGGGCATGTACCTGGAAAAGGACTGGTTTTGGCAACAGTGCTAACCTGGTATTTAGGAACAACTCTTCTGATGACTACCAGGAAGTTGGTCTCAACCAACCACATTCCTTATAAAAGAGCTCAAGGACTCATTGGACAATAATTCTACTGCAGCAACAATAAAAATGATAATGGGGGCATTTATTGAATGCTTATTTGGGGGCAGGAACTTAACATTCATTATTTAAAGAAAATATACTTGGCATTAATTTTGCAATATTTCCTCTGTCCTAAAAACTGTGGTTTTACCCAGAATTCTGACCCTGAGTCTGTTGGGGCTGTGGGTAAGAGTAAGAAAATTTAGTTGAAAATAAATGTCACAAAGGTTTTTTTTTTTTCTCTCTCATTTCCTCTGCCTTGTCATCTTCAGTTATTTAAAAAACATGGTTCCAAAATAGTATTGTACCAATGTTAATTTCTTGTCTTTGCTATTTATACTATGGTTATATATGGTATTAACATGAGTGGGGTAGAGGATATGATGGAACACACTGTACTGTTTTTGAAATTTTTCTGTAAGTCAAAGCTAGTTAAAAATTAAAAGTTAAAAAATGGTTCATAATTTTTTGCTACAGTTTGTTTTATTTTCTTATAGCAAAAAAGCAATGCATGTTCCATGTAGAGAACATTTTACATGTATGTAAACAAAAAGAAGGAAATGAAAATCTCCAAATTCAATCAGCTAGAGATATCTGCTCTAAATATCTAGGTATGAATCCACTGAGTTATGTGTGTATGGGTAATATATGGCAAGCATGAATTTCAATTACTATCTGCAAAGAAAAGCCTTTACTTCTATTGAACTTAATTTGCCTTAAACCTCCCATCTACCTGATGGGAGGCAACTTATCTCCCAGGTAATTCATTTATGATTTAAATCCAATCAAACTCAGGTCCAAATTCAGTCCCCTTCCTCCTTCTCTCCAGGAGATTTATGTCTGGACTGCATTCGTCTTCTGTAGGAACCCATTGCTGATATGACTCATCTCATCTTATCTTTGGGCATCAGCCTCTTGCTTCTGAAGTTCTTGCTTCCCAGAACAGTGCAAGAGATTCACTGGGGACTCTTTCAGGGTTCCACAAGGATGCCTCTGCACCCTTTAGCAGAGCTACCTCACTTACTTTACTTCTTTATTGCTCTGGGACATTTCTGATCTCTGAGACTCTAAGATCTGCAGAATCCTAAGAGAATTCCTAAGGGAATCCTGAGCAATGACGCACAGTTTCCATTTCTTGCGGAATCTTTGGAAACTTTCCTAGGCTTTCTATCACCCCTCCCTTAGTGGAGCCTGGCCTGGGTGAGGCATTCAAGGTCTTTTCCCAGTAACCCACTTAAGGATTTACTCTGCAAACCCTCTTCCCTGTCATTCCTGAAAAATTTCCTCATCCATTGAACTTCTTCTCCTTTCAGGTGAAGCAAGCAAGCAAACAAACAAGCTCTTACATCATCATATATTCTTCTGGAATCTATTAGTCATGACATCAACTTGGAAGTTTTGGGATTAAAGTCAGACATTTGGAACTCCAGCATCTTCTCTTAAAGTTATTTTTGTTGCCAAAGGCTTCACAATTTTATTTTGCAAAGCAACTGTAAAAGGATATTTTGAGACAATTGTGAAACTGTAGTTATGAACTAGTTATTAGAAGACATCAAAGATTGATTCATTATTAATTTTGTTGAATGTGATAATGGTCTTATGAATATGAAATCAATACAAATATGAAAATATCTGTATCTCTTTTAGAGAAGTTACTGAAAGCTATGGTGGAATGGTAAGCAACAAGAGATTAAGAAGCTGGAGCAGGAGCTAAGAGACAGAATGAAGCCCACATATGCCATCCTTTGATTTTATGCAGGTGACATCAAACAATAATGGGGTAACATGATTGACTTGCATGAAGAGGAGATGAGAAAGTGCACTTGTAACTGGGAGTTGGGAGGCTGGAGGAATTTTCTGGCCCCTCCCTTTCCTCATCACCCATAACCAAAACTATCAGCAAACCCTGTTTGCTCTCTTAGCAATACCACCTCTCCATTCAAAGCCACCATCATTTCTGACCTGCATACAGTAGTTTCCTAATTATCAACTATTTTCTTTGCTTCTTTTCTTCTCTATAATTCATATCCATAGAACTGCTTAAACATTCATTGACTTCCAACCATATTTAAAATAAAATATAAACCTTACCATAGATCATAAGTTCCATTGTGACCTGACCGCCTTACCTTCCTGACCATCTTCTTTTTGTGCCACTTTCCTCCTACTCATCAGTTCAACTACACAAGTTCCCTTTCATTCACTTACAGTCGGTTCATTTTTCAGGAAAAATTATCTACTGTGATATTTTTGAATTTTTAACTGTTGTTACATTTTAATCAAACTAGAGAAAACTCCACTTAAATGCAATTTTTCACATACAAAGAATAAAGAATAATGAAATGAAAAAACAGAGTGTTCACATTCCACTGTTGAATTTGGGATGTAAAATGTGACAATGTGTGGAAAAGTGGGGAATTTAAACAGCAAATATTAACTTGAAGCCACCTCCTTTAACCATGGAACTGTTATTATTCATAGGTCTTGAATTTTGAAAGACAGAATGGCCTTTAGTCTCATATTTGACACATCTGGAATGTTATCTTTCAACCTATGAAGATGGCTTCATTAACTTTCCATACAAAACATTATCATTGTGGGGATTTTCTGGCATATATTCCAATAATTTGTTTAGAATCGGCACACTAAAAACTGGAACTGCATTGAAATTAGCGTTGTAATAATACAAGAAGTTAAAGGCAAATAAAAAGGCATTTTAAAAGAACACAGAAAATTTGATTATGTATTAATCAGATTTAACAAGGAATTATTATTTTGGTGAAAGAAAAAATGATATGCATAACAAAATGTCTGAATTTCTTATATGGATATAAAATGATGTTTGGAATCTGCTTTAAAGTACAAAAGGAAAAAGGAAAAAATGGTTAGATTTTTTCTAACCAAATAGTTAAAATAATTTGAAATGCCACTGTCTTCAAATTTCCAATCATCTTCCTTCTGTTTATTTGAAGAAATAAATTGCTGCAAATTCTGCTTCTCATTCTGCTGATTCATGTTTATGGCCACCAAATTTTATTTAGGATAATAAACAAAAACTGAAAAACTGTTCTATTGACGTCTCTCATACTCTGCTGATGGGAGTGTAAAATGAACCACTCTATGAAGGACAGGTGTCAAAATTTTTTTATCACATTTACAATTCTATGTCTCCTTGAACCAGTTATTGTGGGACAGCTCTCCTGTGCAGTACAAGTAGCTCAAAGCCCAGCTCTGGGGCAGCTGCTGCGCCCGTTGAAAGCCTTCCCTATTGGGCTCCTATGGCAAGGGGTTAGCAAGGACAGCCTCGCTGAGGCCCTCTGGCCCACCCACCCAACACCCAGTTCTCTGCATCCTCCTCAGACTTTCCCAAGCCAGAGGTGGAGCTCTCAGCTCCCTACAGTTCCTTAAGATAAACTAGGCAGGTGCATGCCTCAGGGGAAGCTGGTTCCGTCCATTAACTGCAATTCCCAACAAAATGAGTAGTGCTGTTGGCACCTCTTATGTCGTTCCTTTACTAAGAAGTGGAAAAATCTTCTTCAGAAAGAAGGGAAAGATGTGGGAGGCGCACTCTATAAATCTAGGTTCAAATTAATATGTGCTGAACTCGGGGTGTTGCAAAGATTGGCTAGTAGGCTTAAGGTGAAATTTAATTTTGAGAATAATTCCCCCCCCACCCCCACCCCGCAGGAAATGAAGGAAGGCATCTTGCTGCTAACTCCAGGTCTCATACACCCTGAAACTTATTTAGTCATAGACCCTAATACACATCACTTCAGACGGGATTAAAGTCGGAGACAGGATGAGGTAAGGTCTGAGTATTACCAGGATGAAGCGCGACCCTTGAATTAGCGCTGATAAAAATTTCTAGCCTCCCTTTATTTGAACTATGCTTGCTTTCAGAAACCAAGCACCCAATCTTTGCCCAAGCTAGGCCTGCTTTCAGAAACGAAGTGCAGGAGGCTGGAAACCACAAGTACAGCTCAGACGTCCACGGCTGAACACCACATGCAGTTGAAAAGTGCAAAAGTGCTAACTGCAGATGCAGAAAGCAAAGATGCTCATGGGACCACTTGCACATACCCAAGCCAGCCCCTCATCCCCCATAAACGAATCTCACACCTCCCATTGGTGAGAAGGTGTCTTTTTTGGATACAAGCCCACCCTTCTCTATTCTTCAGCTAAAAACTAAAGTGCTGCTTTGCTTTATCGAACCGGGTTTCCTTCCACTGGTGCGAGGGACACGGGCCCGGACCTAGCCCACCACCTGGAGGGTCCAGCCCACAGAGGGTTGAAGAATGAGGGTGAGGCTTAGGACTCAGGAATAAAGCAGAAGGGAGTCTCATTTGCTATTGCTTGAGGCCGGGAATCAAAGAGAAAGCCCACACCGAGGGCACCACAGCTCAGCCCCCGGGCCCGCGTGGCTTTCCCGCGCGCCTTTCCCGCGCGCCGTCTTGGGGGCGGGGGAAGGACCCGGATGGAGCCGCCCCTGCGTCCCGGACCCCCACCGCCTTTGAATCGCACCGCGGGGTGGAGTCGCCCTCCCTCCCCTGTCCTGATTGGCTCGTGTCCGTAAACTCGTCTTCTCAATTGGACGACCCCAATGCCAGTCACAAAAGGTTTCTGGTCGCTCAGATTGCTGCTAGAAGGAGACGGCGTCGACGTTTGACTGGGCTCGCGGCGTGTTACCCTCCAGTCGTGAGCTTTTCCTCTGGCGCTTTGAACTTGTCCGCCGCCTCCCGGCTGCCAGGCCGAGAAGGAGGCGTACCTCGCCGGCTCGAGAACGATCTGAGGGTGCCCAGGTGCTCCCCTGGCCGCCCTGTTCAGCGCCATGTCCTGGATGTTCAAGAGGTAAAGGGGCGGCGGGGGTGGGGCGTGGGAGGTAGCGGCGGGCGGCGTCCCCAGGTGAACCTGACCTTCCGCGCGCTGCCACCGCGTCCCCTGTGCGGTCTGTGCGGCTTGTATGCATTCTGTTGGTAGCTCCGGTGGCCGCAGGAGAAATAAAGGCATAGTCACGGATGGCGAGGGGAGGCTCCTCAGGCAATTCTTGTGCAAGGGCCTTGGGAAATCTCTGTCATCGGGTGTGGAGGCCTGGGACTCGGAACTCCGCTCCTTAGGGTCTTGGCGCGCCCTGTATTCGATAAAACACCCATCAGACGCTCAGCGTGCGCTAGGCATTGTAGTGGAAGGAGAGGGCCGAGTGCGGCTGTCCTTGTGCCCCAGAGGAGCTTACAGCTGATGTGCACGCACAGACGTGCAAACACATATCTGCAGCAGAGCCTAAAGAGGAGGTGTGCGCGATAAGCAAGGAAGACGCAGAGGTCCCAAGAAGTGGCTGCCTGTTCAGAGGAGGGTGGAAACTTTCCCTCAAAGCCCCTAAAAGACTTCCCCTCGCTTACCGTTGTCTGAATGGATGTACATGCCCATTCTTGAAACAGTTATGCAGAGGGAGTTTGAAGTTACCTTTAAACCGACGGCGGGGTACGGAGATCAGATTCCCATCCTGGCGTAGTTCAGATACCTGAATAAAATAAGGGTTTATTCGGAGGAAATTGGAGTAGTGGATGCTGGATGGGTGTCTGCTAAAATAATCCAGAGATGGACTGTCTTATCCGTGAAGATGTAAACTGCTTCATGTATGGTAGTGATGCTGTCAAGTCTCTTCTAGTTTAAACCCCAGTGAAATTTTGGCACGAAACTGTAGTTAAAGATATCGCATACGTTTCAGATTAAATAGCTTAATTTAACTTTAAATACATTTAAATCACTGGGGAAGAGATTTGTGAAACCTTATAGATTTTTTCGTTTTGGATACCCAGGGGCGCTGGGCAGGTGGGTCGAGGAGACAATACTGGACTAGTCGGTTTCTAGGAAACCTCCCTCGCCTCAATTCTTGCGTTAATCAGAGTAAATCAGTGTTCTTATATAGTTCGTCTCCTAAAATAAACTGTGAGAAAACTATTGGCCTATAAATTTTGGTATAGTTTTGAGAAATATTTGGTTAAATATTGTATTGTTTTCTGCATCCCTTTCTTTTTTTTAATAGAGATCCTGTTTGGAAGTACTTGCAGACAGTCCAGTATGGAGTCCATGGAAACTTCTCACGCCTTTCATATCCAACTTTCTTCCCCCGTTTTGAATTCCAAGATATTATCCCTCCAGACGACTTCCTAACTAGTGATGAAGAGCTAGATTCAGTTTTATTTGGAACTTTGAGAGGTCATGTGGTTGGACTACGCTATTACACAGGAGTAGTGAGTATAGCAGTAGATACTAAGTTAGATTGATATGTTTATGGTATTAATCTTGAAAATTAGAAAATCTGTAAGGTGATATGTGTAGTCACTGTCTATTTTTACTTTAAGTAATTGAAGTATATTCAGACAGTACATAACAAATACCTGAACTTCTCTGACTTAAAGTATTCTCTTACATTTATATCATACCTAAATAAACAAAATACTTTGGTCAGCACTGTCTCATTTGATCCTACAATAACTCTAAGGTAGAGAGTACATCTGATAGCTCTTTTTATAACTGAAGAACTGAAGCTCAGAAAGGATAAATATTTGCCCAAAACACATAGATACTAAATAGAAGTTTGGGAAATGACTTTCAAGTCCATTGTTTTCTCCACTTCTGCCCCTCAGCCATATTTCTACGCTTTCGTATTTTTGATTTAGGTTGATCAGCTCCTACAAGGTAAAGGAATTGCCAATTTTAGTCCCTTTCTATAGTAAGACTATTTCTCTAACTCCCACCTTTTCTTTCCCTCCTATGTCTCATTCTCTATTTCTAGTCTCTGCATTGTGTGTATGAGAGAAAGAGCTATACGGGAAGAGAGAGAATATATATAACTTTCTCTGGTTTGTAGTCTTTGACACAGTTGTCTAGTATGCCTCTGTGTTATCTAGATAATAATATACCTCTAATTTCATTTATTTACTTTTTATAAAAAATTTCAAACACGCATTAGAGAAAATATTACAGTAAACTCCCATATACCCATAACCCAGATTCAGCAATTAACAAGATTTTAAATATTTGCTTCATCTAACCATTTTTTCCTTTTTCCTTTTGTACTTTAAAGCAGATTCCAAACATCATTTTATATCCATATAAGAAATTCAGACATTTTGTTATGCATATCATTTTTTCTTTCACCAAAATAATAATTCCTTGTTAAATCTGATTAATACATAATCAAATTTTCTGTGTTCTTTTAAAATGCCTTTTTATATTTGTTTTTTTTCAAATCAGGATTCAAATAAGGTTTATATATTACCTGTGGTTATTAAGCCTTGGAAGCCCAACCTCTTTTTACATGTCATTGACTTGTTCAGAAACCACATCACTTCTATAGAATGTTCTAGATTTGCCAGTTTTTCCATTTCCTGCATATTTTCCTTCTGTTGAAGCTTCTCACATTATTTTTTTGTTGCCTGGAGAATGTCCTGCAGAAATTCCGTGGGATGAAATTCCATCGTCTTGCTCTGTTTCTTCTTCCATTCCCCTTTATCTTCTTTATGTTGAAGTTCAGATCATTTTGTGGTTGTCTGAAATATGTCCTTTAGGAACTTCCTTAGGAAGGAACATTGTTTCATGAAGTTTGTGTGTTCATAATTGTGGCATTTGTACTTGAAGGGCAGTTTGGCTGAATATAAAATCCTTATTCCATATTTTCTCTCCATGATATTTTTAAAATGTTGCTGTGAGAATTCTGATGCCAATATAAGTAAACTGGAGATTTTTTTGCCTTGATGACCAGAGGATATTTTTTCTTGTCTCGAAAGTCTACTAGTTTTACTAGTCTTAACTGTTGACTGTTGTGTAAGTTTTCCTATCAGAAAATCTTCTCTAATTATAGTTTAAATGTTTGTTTTGTTCCAAAACTTTACTTTTTTCTTTTTCAGAGACTGCAGTCTCTCTCTATATTGTATCTCCTCCTTCTGCCTTATGTCACTTCTTCTGAAATCCTTATCATTTTTTCACTTTTGTACTTTGCATCATTTATTTCCCTTCCCATGTTTTTCACAAGGTTTGTTAATTTTTTGTCTTTCTACTTTAGTCTGATTCTGAAATGGTTCTTTCTTTTTTCTTAAACTCTTTAAGATATATTTCATACCCATCTGTTGTTTAGCCATATGATTTCTGAGTTTTTCTAGGTTTGTTTTATTTTTTTCAAAACTTATTGTTTCCTGAATATTTCAAGCCATTGTAAAATACTAGGTTGTTTCTGGTATGTTGTTATTGGTCTGAGAACAATCGCTATTTGTTGATTTCTATGACATTGGTAAGCAAATAAAAGTACAGTGGACTGGTTAGAAATCTTCAGCACTTCACTTTTTTATTTTTCAAATGTACATTTAATTTATAGGTGATATGTGTTCATTATTTTAAAATGTCCAAAAGAAGAAGCATTAAATCACCAAAAGTCTTTTATCCACAGTCATAACTTACTCATTTTTTGTGTCTTCCATACGTTTCTCTGTGAACATATACATGTAAATTGGAATCTTATGTGTTAATAAAAATGAGATAATAGAATGCCCGTTATTGTAATCATCTTTTTTCTTAGCAAAATATTAGGAATATCATGTCAGTACAAATCTGTATTATGCTTTTAATTCTCTTATTGTGTATTTTGGGGTTATCACTTATGAAAAATATTATAATAAAGGTTCAGTATTTAACTTTAGTTATTTCTCATTATCTCAGCTTTATTGAGATGTGAATTAATAAGTCACATATTAAGTGTACAATTTCAAGAGTTTTGACAAAGATATAAACCTATACTAATCTCCACCCCAACCAGTAAAGATGTAGATGGTTTCTGTCATCCTGCAATCATTTTTACCTGCCTGTATGCTAGGCAGCCACTGGTCTAATTTTTCTATCACTATAGATGAGTTTTGCCTGTTCTAGAACTTCTTTACATTGATTCATATAATATTGTACTCCTTTGAGTCTGACTTCTTTTCCTCAGCATAATTCAGGTACTTCTTGAGTCAATTTTGGTTATTTGTATTTTTTAAGAAAAGCAACCATTTCATTTAATTTTCAAATTTTTTACCATAGAGTTGTACATAGTAATCATTTATACTTAAAAACTTTTAACTGTTTATGGTTATATTCATACCCTGTTTTAATTCAGTTATATTTTTAGGTCTATTCTTTAATTCTCAATGATTGATTAGCTTTGGTAAGGATTGCTTTCGTTTTTTTTTTCAAGCAACTTCTCTTGAATTTTTTTTCTTTTTTCACGAGTTGCTCTTTTATATTATCCAACTTTTTCTTTAGACTCTTTTTGATTCTTGGTTTAAACACTTGATTTAATTTTAATCTTTCTTATTTAGTAATAAAATTCTTTAATCCTTCAAGTGTACCTTAAGTACTGTGTGGGCTGAATCATTTTAGTTTTGTTATATATTCATGTTGCTCAGTTTTAACTCTTTAGTTTCATTTTTTTTAGTGTGTTTTCAGTAAGCTTACAGATAAATTTTTCATTTTTTGTTCATCAGAGACCTTTATAGTGTGGTTTACTTTTCTATTTTAAAAATACTGTTGTAATTAGCTCTAATTAGCTCTAATTCTTTTTGTTTTTTTATATGTCCTTTCTTCCTTGCCACTTGGACCATGTTTTCTTTGTTTTTGTAGTCTCCAGTATTTTTGCATGTGTATATTGTATTTTAAATTCTAGTAATGAACTCTCTCATTTGTAATAAATGACAGTTATCTAATTGTAATAGATTATAATTTGTTATAGTAAGCAACAATTATCTAATCTTGTTTGAAAGTGAAATGCTCAAAAGTTAATATTCTTGCCCTACTTTTTAATGTATTTTTCGGCACTTGTATGATCGTATATATTTTCTGGCATTTGCATGATCTGATTTAAAGAAGATCATGCTGTAGGTAGGCAGTGGCAGAAGAAAAGTGGTATAGGAGGGAGCAAAGCCTCACATAACATTTCCAAAGGACTAAAGAGGAATGTCTGATCTGGTTGGTTCAGTCCATAATCTCTTAAGTCCGTATATAGATACTGGAAGAGGTTGGAAACAGCTTTCCTGTATCTCCTCATGTTTTTTTTTTTCATTGAGATAATTCACATATCACAAAATTAACAATTGTAAAATAGAGTTTATTGGTTCTTAGTATATTCATGGGATTGTGTGACTTACTATATGAGGAATTTTAATCACGCCAGAGGAAACCCTGTGCCTATTAGCAGTCATTCCCGTTACCTTCTCCCTAAACCCCTAATAACATAAGCAATTTTCTGTCTCTATGTGTTTGTCTACCCTAGACATTTCTTATAAATGCAGTCATATAATATATGGCCTTTGTTCTGGCCTCCAGTACTGCCTTCTCTTTTGATAAATGAAGAGATTTTTTTCTAATACCATTTAATTCCCTTCTTGCTTCTCTGACTTATATATTTAGATTTAATTTCTTAGTGATTGCCCTTGGGATTATGATTAACATCTTTATATATAACAACCTAGTTTAAATTAATGCCAACTTAATTTTGGTAATATTTAAAAACTTTGCTCTTAAATAGCTCTGTTTTTCCTATTAGTTTGTGCTGTTATTGTCATACAAGTTATGTCTTTATATACATTGTGTGCCTATGAACAGAGATTTATGTTTTATGTTCTTATCTTTTAAATCAGATAGGAAAAAAGTTACAAACAAAAAGTACATTTATATTCTCATTTATATATACCTGTATAATTACCTCTTCTTGTGCTCTTCGTTTCTTTGTATGGTTTTATATTACTGCCTAGTGTTCTTTGATTTCAGCCTGAAAAACTTCTTAGTATTTCTTTTAGGGCAGGTCTGCTAGTGATGAATACTGGGAATATCTTAATTTCTCCTTCATTTTTTAAGTATATTTTTGTCAGGTGATTTGACCTCTTGGATGTATAGATTGTCATCAAATTTGAGAAATTTTTTTGGTCCTTATTTCTTCAAATATTCGTTCTGCTCTTTTTCTCTTCACCTTCTAGATCTCCCATCTGCATATGATGGTATGCTTGCTGATGTCCCACACGTGTCTGAGGTTCTCTTCATTTTTCTTCTTTCTTTACTCTGTGTTTCTTGGACTGAATCATTTAAATTGACATGTCTTCATATTCACTGATTCTTAATTCTCCCTGCTTAAATTGGCTGTTGAGCTCCACTAGTGAATTTTTTCATTTCAGTTATTATACTTTTCAACTCCAGAATTTCTATTTGAGTTTTTCTTTTCTTTTTAATTGTATAATATAACATATATACAAAGCAAAGAAAGAATAAAGCAGTTTTCAAAGTGCTCTATTTGGTTCTTTTTTGTAATTTCTGTATCTGTATTGATAAACTCTTTTTAGTGAGTCATCTTTTTCCTACTTTCTTTTAGTTTTTAGACATGATTTTCTTTAGGTCTTTAGGTCTTTGAAAAAAGTTTATTTGAAGTATTTGTCTAGTAAGTCCAACAACTGAGCTTCTTTAGAAACAATTTCTACTGTTTGCTATGTTTTCCCTGTGTATGGGTGATTCTTTTTTGATTTTTTGCATATCTGATCATTTTTGGACATTTTTAAATGGCATAATCTTGCAGCCCTGGAAATCATATTCTCCTTCCCTGAGGGTTGTTTGTTGTGTTGCTATTTGTTTTAATCGAGTTTTTAGTGCTTTTCTGAACTAGTTCTGTAAAATATTTTCTTTGTTATATGTGGCTGTTGAAGTCTCTATTTGGTTAGCTTAGTGGTCACCTAATGATTAGACAGATTTCTTTAAATTCCTGAAACCAGCAAATCTCCCAATTTTTGACAAGAGGCTCTATGTGTATGCTGGGACCCTTCAACACTTAACCTGGGCATTTGACAACTCTGCGTTTTCCTTTACCTTCTGCTTGCTAAGACCCTCAAGTTCAGCCAGAGGTGAGAGCTTGTGGATTTTCAGGTCTTACTTGAGCATGCATACAGACCTGGGCATGTGTATATCCATATGCCTTTTGTACGGCTTTCAAGAGTCCCAGGAATACATCAGAACTCTTAAAAGCTTCCAGTGAAATTTCATTCTCCAGCATTTTTATTTTATATTTGTTTATTCTGTTGTTTGCTCCAAATGTTATCTACTGCTCTGGCAGCCATGAAACCAAAACACTTGCCTTTATTGTTTTTGACAGACAAATCCCAAGGAAAAGGTTTCTTGCGCTGGGCCAGTGCAGAGGTCAAAAACAGTGCAGAGGTCAAAAACCCCCTTACAGGTGGGGTCTTCTAGGTCTAATAATGACAGTTCTCTGAGAATGAGACTTTGAAAGAGTTCTAGCTCTATGGTTGTCCCTCTGGTGGCTGTAAGTCTACACTGAGGATGTCAGTGTGGTGCTATTTTTAAAGGCTACCATATAGCTGGAGACTGGGGGATGAGGCTAGAACATGTTGTAATGCCGCAGAGCTTTACTGTTCTTACTTATAATCAGCCACGTTTCTTGAATAAACACTCCCTGGGTTGCTGCAAGCGTTTTGTTAGTTTTCAGAGTTATGAGAAAGTTTATTTTGGCATTTTTCGCCTTTCCCCCCCTTTTATGGAGGAGAATATTCTGGAGGTCCTTATTCTGCTATTTTCAGTAGTCACTCTCAGATAATTTGTAATCAGCTGAAATCAGAGAACGACATGAATTGGAGTCTGGATATATTTTTCTTATTCCAGTACTATTCTGCTTTATAATTAGTCCCCTTTTCAAGTTTAGGAACTGTACTGCCAAGTTTAAATCCCAGCTCTGCCACCTATTAGTTTTGTAACCTTAGACAAATTAGTTAGCTTTTCTGTGCTTTAAGTTTCTTCATCTGTGAAACGGAAATAATTATAATACCTACCCAGGAGGGTTGTGAAATTTAACAGGTTAGTCCATGTAATGTACATAGTAAGAAAAATGTCTGGCACATAGTAAGCATTCAATAAAGGTTAGCTGTTGTTTTTCAGAAGTTATGATACTGAAAATTTTAGATAATATGATTCCAGCTTTGATTTTACTGTACCTTTTAGATATCCAAGATTTGTTGATTTTCCAATGATTGTAATTAGAAAAGCACTATAAAAGTCACACAATATGTTCTTAATTTCTATAGTTTGCATCCATGAAAATACTTTTCTTTTATGCAGTATTTAATGTAAGTATTTAAGCTATAAAAAATAAATAGAAATCTCAGATAAAGTATGATGAAATAAGCTGTACTTTCTGTTCCTTTTTTTATTAGGTTAATAATAACGAAATGGTTGCCCTACAACGAGAGCCTAATAATCCTTATGATAAGAATGCAATTAAAGTAAACAATGTGAATGGAAATCAGGTTGGCCATTTAAAGAAAGATCTTGCAGCTGCTTTGGCCCATATCATGGACAACAAATTGGCACAAGTTGAAGGGTAATGTACAGAGTTTAGCTTTAATAATTGTGAGTTTTAGTTATATTTAACTTATTAGGGATCCTTAGAGTCTGTTATAGGTAATCTGATAACTTTTATCGTGATAACTTCTTTATGTGTTTAGTAGCCATCAAACAGCTATATTCTCATTTTAATCATCTTTATCCTTCTATTTAATAGTTATCATGGAGAAAAGTAGACTTTGATTTGAATATTAGGAAGTCCACTCCACTTGTCTGAGCCTTTTGGCACAGAGGTTTGGGAATTTGGAATTGTTTGTTTAAATTCGTGTTAACTGGCAGCCTGTGGTCAGATGTAGATAGTTTCATTTTGTTTGCATGGTGTTTTAAAATTTTCATTCATTTTAAATATTCAGATTATTAGCATATTTCACATTTTACTCACATTAGTTTTTCCCATAAATGTAAAAGGTTTTTACAAAATTTTCCATTGACTAATTAAAGAGCTGGCAATTTTAGACTTTCATTCCACATAAAATTATTTGACTAGAGCTGAGTAGCAGCCGTTCCTTTAGATAGGCTATATTCTTTTCAATTCCTACCATCTCTTAGTTTGTCTTTTTTTTTAAGCCTCCAGTCTCTCAGTTACCTTTACTCTTTAGGCATTTGTATTTGTGAACTTAATTTAAGTAACTGGAATGTTTAGGATATGAAAAGTTGGGTTTGGAAGATAAAAGAAACACTCAGCTATGTTTCACTTTAGTTCATTTTTCTTTGCAGTTCAAATATTTAAGATACTGAGGATAAACTTTTAAATTCTGGATCAGAAATGGTTCTTGCAAAATGTTCCTTGTTCTCCCAGTAGAAGGGGGAATACTCATTGGCTCTGTTAATAAAAAACTGCTACCTTCTTAATTAAACGTGCTATTTCACCTAGTTTATAGTCTTAGTTACAGATTAGTCATGTATTTTAAAACTACTTAGCCCATCTTCCCATTTTCTAAAACTACTGTTTTGCTCTGATTGTCGTGACTTCTATTCCCTTTCCTTTCTCTCTTTTTAAATCTGCTTAGCATAGTTCCTTTTTATTTTACTGTGGCACACTTAGAATATTTAACAGTTTCTTAACAGGATTGAAAGTGGTATTTCTAATTTCCCACTCTTCCCCTCCTGAATATACTAGGGTTGTTCCTTTTGGTGCAAACAATGCTTTTACCATGCCTCTGCATATGACTTTTTGGGGAAAAGAAGAAAATAGAAAAGCGGTTTTAGATCAGTTGAAGAAACATGGATTTAAATTGGGTCCTGCACCAAAAAGTAAGTTTAGGTTTAATTTACTCTTATTTTGATACTGTAAGAAACAAGGATTATAAAACTTGTGTTTTCTTAAGTAACAACTTCTTTTGGGCCAAATTAATTTATATTAATGGCACCGAGTTACAATTTTTTAGAGATGTTTTAAGAAAATCGTTGACTTTTTAAAAAATTGCTATGGATTCACAAGAACTTGTAAAAAGAAAAAAGAGAGATCCTATGTATACTTATGAAATCCCTGAATTTTAAACATTTTCTTTGATAAATTATGGACAAGACTCTCCCTATAGAAATGAGAATGGATTATTTATTTGGCAAGAGTTTGCTCAGTTCCATGGAATAATAATAATGTGCTTTCTGAATAATTTAAAATTTAGCTTTTTAAAAAAAAACCCTTAAATATATTAAGGAAATTTTTAGTATGGTTTATTATGCTGATTTTAAAAACATTTCTTAAAAAGATGAAATCCTGTTTCAGTTAGTGATTTTTTTATTTTCATTTTGTAAATTATAGCTTTAGGATTCAGTTTGGAGAGTAGTTGGGTCTCTGGAAGAGCTGGACCAAGCTATAGTATGCCAGTTCATGCTGCAGTACAAATGACAACTGAACAGGTGTGCCCCTCTTTTACTTTGTTATCTAAAAGTGAATTTTAAGTGTTGAAAGTTGATATTAAGAAGAATAAGATAAATATGTATGTGCTAGTATTTATGATCTTTAGATATATCATGTTATAGTTAAAAATGTTGTAGAATACATATTAGTTTTCAAATATTTATGTAAAAGGAAAGTGATTAGGAAAATCCGAACACACGCTATAACTGACATAAACACACACATGAATGTATATGAAGGGATGTTTTTTATTTAAAATTTTTCAGTGTCCAGATACGAATTAAAAAAAATTGAACCTTGAAACTTAGTCCACCTGCCAGTAAGTTTGCAGATGCAGGTGATGAAAAAATTAACTCCAAATATTTAGCTTTGCTCTATAGTTTTTATTTTGTCTAATTTGTAATTCAGGATACTGTTAGGCTGAGTTGGAAATTGAGGGTTTGCATTTGTTTGGAATAGAAATGTACATAAAATAAATTAATGCACATCAATCTTCAAAAAATTTTAGTGTCTTTACCTACCAGTGTTAGCCTTTTTATCTTCTAAAGTGTAATTATCACATTTTGCCTGCTCATAATTAGATAGGTTTAAGGCTTTTTGTCTGGTGGAAAGACCCTTAGATATCTCTGCTAACTTTTTAGACTTGGTCTTATTTCTTCTAGGCTGCTACTATATATTCATGTAGTAATTTATAATTTACAAACTAACTGTGACACATCGATGTTTCTCTGTAGTAGAACTAGATCAGTTTAAAGAACCAATTAAATTATTGTAAAATTGAAATGTCCTCATAGTAAGTTCCTTATTGCAATAGTGAATAGGATATCATTGACTTGAAAAAGAATCAAGTGCATCTGGTAGAATATGACAAAGTGGTTTGAATACAACTAATAGAATCACAGAATTTTCATTGACAGGAGGAATCTTAATGTAAATTACTAGTTCATCCCTTTTATTTTACAGGAATAAGATAACAAGGACACAAAAGTTAAGTGTCTTACTTAAAATTATTCATGGGTTGAATTTGACAGAGCTGTGAGTGAAATTTGGGACTTAAAGATCTCAGTTCTGTATTCTTTTGACCTTCATGCAGTTGCCTCTTAACACCTAAAGCACCTATTTATTGTACCTTCAATGAGCAGTGTATTATCTCAAAGAAAAGTTCATTTATTTTATGTGCTTTTTGATATTTGACTTTAAATTATTGCAATCCCTGAAATAACTGTGATTCTTTTAATTAGTTTACTATTTCTTGTTGCTGTTTATTGTAGCTTAAAACAGAATTTGACAAACTGTTTGAAGATTTGAAAGAAGATGATAAAACTCATGAAATGGAACCAGCTGAGGTATTGGGCCAATATTATTTTCAATTTTAAACTGTATTTGAAATTTAAAGGTATGCTTTTAATCTGTATATTTTTCTATGATAAGATGAATTGTTTTTTAGGTTTTGCAGGTGAAAAAAGAAAAGGATTTTTTTTGTTTGTTTATGGCATTCCTTTTTTATTTACAGGGTATTGAAACACCATTGCTTCCACATCAAAAACAAGCTCTAGCTTGGATGGTTTCACGGGAAAACAGCAAAGAACTTCCACCATTCTGGGAACAGCGAAGTGATTTGTACTATAACACAATAACGAATTTTTCTGAGAAGGACCGACCAGAAAATGTCCATGGAGGAATTTTAGCTGATGATATGGGTTTGGTAATTGTTTCTTTTTTCTTGAGCCAATAATAATTTTATACATACACATGTATTAGCATACTTAGTATATAAGCATAGAAATGATTTTTTTGTTGTTGTTTATAAGTACGGTATTGTTAAATCTAAATCATTTTGAAGTGGAGGTAGGAATATATTGATGCCAGTTTGGGACTGGAATTTACTTTAATTAGAATGCAGTTTTTCTTGAGATTTTCACTTAAAATAATGCTGAGCAGTCTTTTGTTTGGTTAAGGTACAGTTAAAATAATCAGGTAACAGTTATGTAAATATGTCTTTGTCAGTTTTCTTTGCTCTTTCAAATTCACCGTAACCTCTTTCATGGACTATTTTAAAGTAAAGAGAGAATGATGTTGCATGAAATTGTGTTTATATTCTATCACAAATAGAAAAATCTTATATATGGAATATTAAGTGTTTCTATTATGATTTCTTACATTAGCAGTGTTTATATTTTTTGGTCTCAGAACCCGTTGAGGAGCTTTCAAAACAATTATGTTTTTGTTTTTGTAGGTTGTATCTGTCACTATGTATTGCCTTAAAAATTAAAACAAATTTTAAAGAAACTATTAGGTAATTTAAAAATAACCTTAAATTTTTTTTCCATGAAAACTATTACAAAATGGCAGACGTTTTGTGAAAAAGTAGCCTTGTTTTATATTTTTGCAAATTTCTGTGACGTCTGACTTAATAGAAGATAGCTGGACTCTTTTATCTTCGTCTTCATTCAGTTTGTTGTAATGTGTTATTTTGATTGAAGTATATGAAGGAAATTTGGCCTTACACAGATATGTAGTTGGAAAGAGAGGAGTATTTTACTTTCTTGACAAAGTTGTTTGATGTGCAAAAGTGTTTAATTTTGAGGAGTTCCCATTTCTTTCTTTCTTTCTTCAGTGCTCTTGCTTTAGGTGTAAGGTCTAGGAAACCGCCTCCTAGTATAAAATTTATAAGATATTTCCCTGCATTTTCTTCTAACAGTTTTATGATCTTAGATCTAATGTTTAGGTCGTTGATCCATTTCGAGTTAATTTTTGTATAGGATGTGAGATATGGATCCTCTTTCATTCTTTTGCATATGACTATCCAGTTCTCTAGGCACCATTATTGAAGAGACTGTTCTGTCCCGGGTGAGTTGGTTTGACTACCTTATCAAAGATCAATTGCCCATAGATGAGAGGGTCTATATCTGAGCACTCTATTCGATTCCATTGGTCGATATATCTATCTTTATGCCAGTCCCATGCTGTTTTGACCGCTGTAGCTTCATGATATGCCTAAAGTCAAGTAGCATGAGACCTCCGACTTCATTTTTTTTTAACTCAGGATACTTTTAGCTATTTGCGGCACCCTGCCCTTCCAGATAAATTTGGTTATTGGTTTTTCTATTTCTGAAAAGGAAGTTATTAGGGTTTTAATTTGTATTGCTCTGCATCTGTAAATCAATTTAGGTAGAATTGACATCTTAACTATATTTAGTCTTCCAATTTATGAAAATGGTATGCCCTTCCATCTTTTAGGTCTTCTGTGATTTAACAATTTCTTGTAGTTTTCTTTGTGTAGATCTTTGTCTCTTTAGTTAAATTTATTCCTAAATATTTTATTCTTTTTTTTTTTTTTACATGGGCAGGCACCGGAAATTGAATCCGGGTCCTCAGGCAGGGCAGGCAAGCAGTCTTACCTGCTGAGCCGCGTGGCCCACCCAAATGTTTTATTCTTTTGGTTGCAATTGTAGATGGAATTTTTTCTTAATTTTCCCCTCAGAGTGTTCGTTACTAGTGTATAGAAACTCTACAGATTTTTGAGTGTTGATCTTGTAACCTGCCACTTTGCTGTACTCATTTATTAGCTCTAGTAATTTTGCTGCAGATTTTTGGGGTTTTTTGACGTATAGTATCATATCGTCTGCAAACAGAGTTTTACTTCTTCCTTTCCAATTTTGATACCTTGTATTTCTTTTTCTTGTCTAATTGCTCTGGCTAGAACTTCCAACACAATGTTGAATAACAGTGGTGATAGTGGACATCCTTGTCTTGTTCCTGATCTTGGGAAAGTTTTCAGTTTTTCCCCATTGAGGATGATGTTAGCTGTGGGTTTTTCATATGTTCCCTTTATCATTTTGAGGAAGTTCTCTTCTATTCCTATCCCTTGAAGTGTTTTCAACAGGAAAGGATGTTGAATTTTGTCAGATGTCTTTTCTGCATCAATCGAGATGATCATGTGGTTTTTCTGCTTTGGTTTGTTGATATCGTGTATTATATTAACTGATTTTCTTATGTTGAATCATCCTTGTATACCTGGGATGAATCCTACTTGGTCATGGTGTATAATTCTTTTAATGTTACTGGATTCGATTTGCTAGAATTTTGTTGAGGATTTGGGAGGAGTATTTTAATAGCCTCTTTAGACAGTTAAAGATACTCTTTGATACTATATCAGCATTCAACAAGTAATAGTTTATTGATGGTTAATAGTAATGTAGAACTTAAAATCATACCAGTGGACATTCTGTATGCTGTCCCATTAAATGCCATTGGTGTATCTTGTACTTTGAATATTTTACCCATGCATGAGTTTGTAACATCTGGCATTGCTCATTTTGAAAATATTGTTTCACTGACTTATGCAGATCTGCCAGTTATTAAAGATCTGTTGATGCTTTTCATTATATATTATTAAAAATTCACATTCATTAAGATTAACACTGATTTTATTAGAGAGATATTTACATTTTGGGAAGATGCAATGTTACACGATGTTGGATATAAGTTTTCCAGCACTCTAATTTTTGCTTGGACGCTACCAGTTTATTGTTGGTTAAAAGTATTATCAGTTGTTTTCTTTGAAGGTGACAGTCTCACTTTGTTCAGTTTTAAGAAAATATCTGCCTGACACAGTTATGTATAACAACCACAGTCGGTCATTCTTTCAAGTGAAAATGGTATTGCTTGAAGACAGTGGTAGTTGAGTTTACACTTCAGACTCACTGGTGATTTTTTCCTGACAGCCTTCATATTTTGATAAGCAGCAAGGGAAGTGCTTTCTTTATGTGTCCTTTCCATTTTGTTGCACAGAACATTTAAAAGATGTTGAATGTAAGGGTGAAGATTTACTAACATTTATGTGTACTGCTTCATCAAGTACATTAAGTGAAACTGGCATTTTTTTCTTTTAAAATCTTTTTTTCTTACTGTGAGTGTGTGGTGGTTGAGACAACCATGAGAACTAAGTAAAGTTTTGTGCCAACTGCTTTGCTGAGGCACCAGCAGTTTTACACACCATTGTTTTCTTTAGCATTAGTACAAATGTCAACATAAATATGATCTTATTTAGTTTTTTTTTAATGAAAATAGTTTTCATGTTACACATCCGTGAATGTGTTCTGGGAACCCCTCCTGGATAATTATACTACTTTAAAATTATCAGAGCTCTATTTATATTGCAAATTCAGGTAAGGAAAATATTGAAAAATACTTGCTTCCATTTAAGAAAAATAGATAAGAACTATTGTATCCTTTACACCATTTTGAAAAGTTATGGTAAAGAAAAAGAAGTTATGACTTTAAGTCTTGGTATTACCTTTAAATCAGATTTAGTAAAATGAGTATCTCATGCATACTAGAATTAACTAATTATTTAAAGTTAGTTTAGAATTTCATGGCAAGTAGTTGTAAATAGTTTCATGTTAAAATGCATAGGTCAAGGTTTAATGTAGACTCTTAGAGCAGCAGTATTTCAATAAAGTGACATTTCTGAGAGATACTCAAGAGTATTGTATAGAACAGGGCATTTAATAATTCTTAGTAATGGGAGGATAAAACATTTCCTTACTTAATCAAGTAAATACCCATTTTCATTAATGTATTATTTAACATATAAATGAAATAATGAGTATACTTCTGTGGACTGAAATGCTATTCAGTATTTGATAACTTGATTTTAAAATTGCTTTTGGAATGGTATCTGGTCAACTGGGTTTCAGAATCTAACCATTTGTCTTTTTAAACATTTTAAAGGGCAAAACTCTCACAGCTATTGCGGTAATTCTTACCAACTTCCATGATGGGAAACCTCTTCCTGTTGAAAGAATTAAAAAGAGTCAACTGAAGAAGGTAAAGTATTAGTAAGTGCTTTTCTTTGAAGCTTCTAGTTTGTTGTGATAGTTTTCAGTTTTGTTTTTAAAAAATCGTTGCCAATGTGCCTAATTTTACAGAAATGTTGTGAATGTGCTGATTAGTGAAAGTTGGTACCAGCTTCCTGAGGGTAATTTGGTGATCTGTGTCCAGAGCCTTAAAATTGTTCATAATCTTTTGACCCAGGAATGCCATTCTAGTAAAGAAGTGATGAGAAATGCATTTTTCCCCAAAGATAGAAGTAAAGGATTTTTTTCCTTGACAGTATTTTAAAGGAAGAAAGTTTGAAACTTCCCTTGATAAGGGAACAGTTACATTATGGTATAGTCATAAATTTAATATTATATGTAACTGAAAAAATCCTCTGTTTTTTTTTAAGAATACTCACTTTCATAATGCTTGTTAGTAAAAATGAAAAAGCTGGTTGTAATCTTTTGAATGGAATTTTGTAAATATATGTTTATGTGTCTGAGTATACGTGAACAGATTATATATACCATAATGTTAATAGTGCTAAATGACTCCTAGTGTATATATAGATACCACATTTTATTTATCCATTCATCAGTTGATGGGCTCACGGGTTGCTTCCATCTTTTGGTAATTGTGTTATGCTACTATGAACATTGTATGTTAATGTCTTCTCAAGTCCCAGCTTTCAGTTCTTTTGAGTATGTACCTAGTAGCAGAATTGCTGGATCATATGGCAGTTCTTTTCTTAGCTTCCTGAGGAACTGCCAAACTGTCTTCCACAGCAGCAGCACCATTTTATATTCCTACCAGCAGTGAATGAAGATTCCTATTTCTTCACATTGTCTCTTGTAGGCATAAAATGATAACCTCATTGTAATTTTGATTTGCATTTCCCTAATAGCCAGTGATGTTGAGCATCTTTTCATGTGCTTTTTAGCCATCCACAAGATCTTTTTTAAAAATTTTTTTTGTTTTATAGAATGATATATATACAAAGCAAAGAAATAAAAAAGCAATAGTTTTCAAATTATTCTTCAACAACAGGGCAAATCTCAGAATTTGTCATGGGCTATCATACGATCCTCTCATATTTTTCCTTCTAGCTGCTCCAGAATATAGGAGGCTAGAGGGCTTAAATACTTTATCATCACAATCAACTTTTTTTTCCTTCTTTTTTTTTTGTGAGCAATAGTATATAAATAAAAAAGCTATACATTTCCAAGCACAGCACCACAATTAGTTGTAGAACATATTTCAGAGTTTGACGTGGGTTATGATTTCACAATTTCTGGTCTTTATTTCTGGGTGCTCTAAAATACTGGAGATTAAAAGAGGTTATCAGTTTAATGATTCAGCGTTCATATTCATTTGTTAAATCCTTTCTTCTATGTATAATTCCACCGTCACCCCTTTGATCTTTCCATACCTCTCTATGGGGTTGTTTGGTTTTTGGCAAATCTAAATTTTTGCTGTCAGAAAGGTCTGTCACTAATATGGGGTAGGGAGATGGAACAATCTGATGTTCTGGAGAGGCTGGGCTAAGTTTCAGGGACCCATCTGGAGGCTGTAGGTTTCTGGAAAGTTATTCTAGTGCCTGGAACCTTTGTGGAATCTTACATATTGCCCTAAGTGTTTTTTAGGATTGGCTGGAATGGTCCTGGTTGGGGGTTGGCAGGTTATGATAGGTAGCAAGGTCTACCTGAAGCTTGCATAAGAGCAACCTCCAGAGTGGCCTCTCAACTCTATTTGAACTCTTTCTGCCACTGATACTTTATTAACTACACTTCTTTTCCCCCTTTTGGTCAGGATATAATTGCTGATCCCACAGTACCAGGTCTGGATTCATCCCTGGGAGTCCTCTCCCACGTCGTTAGGGAGTCTTTCACCCCTGGAGGTCATGTCCATGTATGGGGAGGACAATGATTTCACTTGCAGAGTTGGGCTTAGAGAGCCTGAGGTCAATTTGAGCAACAACAGAGGTCCTCCAGAAGTAACTCTTAGGCATGCCAATAGGTAGTCTAAGCTTCTTCGCTACCTACATAAGCTTCACAAGAGTAAGCCTCATGATCAAGGGCATGGCCTATTGATTTGGGTATCCCTAAAGTTTGACACAGTATTGCGGGATTCCCTGATGGTAAGGCTTAATAGTTCCATATTCTATCTCCCCTCCCTCAGGGACTGTGCCAATACTTTTTGATCATCTGCTTAATACACTTTAGGATGTTTCCAGGCATTACAATAATATATAAAGAATTAAAGGACCTCTTTCTTATTCTGTGCTTCCTGTGCTTCAGTTGTTCAAGTGAGCTATACAGACAAGTTGAATTAGATTATGCACTACAGAAAATTTCACTTCCAGATCAAATAAACCTTTCCTCCATTGGTCTCAAAGAGTATGAGACCATTATTAAGTCTCATGCTTAATAATGATAATAATAATAACCATTATTAATGTCTAAAATATTAAGACACTGTCTTCCTTGCCCCTGTGTTCTGAAGTACTTTAACCCTAACCTGTTCAGCATCATCCTTATCTCTAAATATCAGGTTATATATATATGAAACAGCATCTCAAAATCCAGAAATAATAATCACCACTCCGAACTTAATGTGTCTGCTCTAAGAGCTTACAATCTAGGACTCTGTTTTCTTTTCTTTTTTTTTTTTTGTTAAAATAGTTTAATTTTAATTCAGTTTTAATTACAATCATTCTACAAAAAAATTTTAAATCCAGTTGGTGTAATCAATGATTCCTAACAAACATTTATGGAGGAAATCACATCTAACATGACATGAATTACTATTGGCAATGAAAAGAATAAGACAGAGAACACACTTTCTAAAATGTTCATGAGCTCAGCCTAATTCTGATGTCAAAATCTGACAAGGATATTAGAAGAATAGAAAATCAGGGGGTAGCGTTACATACATATATAGAAAAAATAATGAAATGATTACACCAACTGGAAAATATATAGAAATGATAGAAATATATAGAAAATGATAGAAAAATATAGAAATGATTACACCAACTGGACTCTGTTTTCTTATAAGCATTTTTAAAAAAAATTTTATTAATAAAACCAGTTAACATACAATATGAATATTCTTTTTTTTCCTCAAATAGTTATATATTCATCATCATGATCATTTCTTATAACATTTGCATCAATTCAGAAAAAGAAATAAAAAGAAAACAAAAAAATTCATACATCCTTACCCCTCCCTTTCATTGATCACTAGCATTTGAATCTACTAAATTTAACATTTGTTCCCCCTATTATTTATTTATTTTTAATCCGTATGTTTTACTCATCTGTCCATAAGGTAGATAAAAGAAGCATCAGACACAAGGTTTTCACAATCACACAGTCACATTGCGAAAGCTATGTCTTTATACAATCATCTTCAAGAAACATGACTACTGGAACACAGCTCTACATTTTCAGGCAGTTCCCTCCAGCCTCTCTGTTATGCCTTAACTAAAAAGGTGTTAATCTATTTAATGTGTAAGGATAACCTCCAGGATAACCTCTCAACTTTGTTTGAAATCTCTCAGCCATTGACACTTTATTTTGTCTCATTTTTCTCTTCCCCCTTTCAGTTGAGAAGGTTTTCTCAATCCCTTGGTGCTCAGTCCCAGCTCATTCTAGGATTTCTGTCCCACATTGCCAGGAAGGTCCACACCCTGGGACTCATGTCTTATGTAGAAGGGGGGAGGGCAGTGAGTTTGCTTGTCGTGTTGGCTGAAGAGAGAGGCTACATCTGAGCAACAAAAGACGTTCTCTTGGGGGGGGTGGTTATAAGCATTTTTTAAAGGTGACCACACTATTGTTATTTTTTTTTTCTTTGTGGCTTGTCTCACCAAATGTCCCACATGTTCATTCATACCTCAAGACATTGTTCCTTTTTGTAGCAGCCCTTCGTTCATAAGTATATACCATCGTTCACCAATCTCCTTCTCTGTCAGTGCATCCTTTAGCCACCTGCATTCATCAGACATCATGTAGATGGCCAAAGTCCACAGTCTATTAACATTCTCAATTTTAGATAATTTAATTGTTCCCAAGAGACAGAAAACCAATAAACACCCTCACCAAATAGGAAATCTAAACCTCCTCTTAACTCTTATTCCTCACCCCATTATTTACCACTGCTGTTGCTGTGGTAGTGCTGATGGTTTCCTTTTGAATATAGCTCATAGGATGTGATAGCAGTTTTCCCCTTGTACCCTGGACTTAATCACTCTTTATAGGAGAATCATATCTTCGAAATAGTTCTTATGAGAACTCGTTCATAGTTCTAGTGTGAGTCAGTGGGACATATAGTTCTATATAACCCCTTTCAATCTTGTTCCTCTTCAATATGGTAATATTACTTCTAGACCCAGTAGAGAATCACCTTAGCTCCTATCTATTTTCTTACATTGGACTTCAACCTCACTAGCTAATGGTTCACCCATCTCTAGCTTCTATGTATATCTAAGTCCCCTAGATTCTGTATTATAAGCTTCTGATTTTACTTTTGTGCTGGTCATAAAAGTGGGATCATACAGTCCTTTTGTGTCTGCCTAATTTCACTCAGCATTATGTCCTCAAGGCTCACCCATCTTGGCATGTGCTTCAGGATGTCATTTTGTCTTCTGCAAAATATTCCATTGTGTGTATGTGTCTGTCTGTCTGTCTGTCTGTCTGTCTATCTATCTATCTATCTATCTATCTATCTATCTATCTATCTATCTATATACACACCACACTTTGTTGATTCACTCTTCTATTGATGGACATTTGGTTTGTTTCCATCTTTTGTCAATTGTGAATAATGCTACCATGAACATCGGTATGCAGATGCCTGTTTGTGTCATTGCTTTCAGTTCTTCTGGATATATACCAAGTAGTGTTATTGCTGGGTCATAGGGCCGCTCGATATTTAGTTTCCTAAGGAACTGCCAAACAGTCTTCCATAGTGGCTGCACCATTGTACATTCCCACATAAGTGTACATGAGTGTCCCAACATTTGTCTCACCAACATTTATAGTTTCCTGATTATTTAATAGCAGCCATTTTTATAGGTGTGAGGTGGTATCTCATTGTAGTCTTGATCTACATTTCCCTTACAGCCAGTGAAAATGAGCATCTCTTCATGTACTTTTGAGCCATCTGTATTTGCTCTTCAGAAGAATGCCTATTCATATCTTTAGCTCATTTTAAAATTGGATTGTTCTTTTGTTGTTGAGTTATATGATTTCTTTGTATATACAGGAAATCAATCCTTTGTCTGATATGTGATTTCCAAGTATTTTCTCCCGTCGAGTTGGCTGCTTCTTCACCTTTTTGACAAAGTCTTTTGAGGTGCAGAAGCATTTGATTTTGAGGAGTTCCCATTTATGTATTTTTTCTTTTGTTGCTTGTGCTTTGGATGTAAAGTTTAGGAAGTTACCTCCTATTACTAAGTCTTGAAGATGTTTCCCTACATTTTCTTCTGGGAGCTTTATGGTGCTGCTCCTTATATTTAGGTGTTTGATCCACTTTGAGTTAATTTTTGTGTAGTGTGTAAGATGCGGGTCCTCTTTCATTCTCTTGGCTATTGATATCCAGTTCTTCCATGCCCAATTATTGAAAATACTATTTTGTCCCAGTTCAGAGGATTTGGGAGCCTTATCAAAAATCAGTTGACCATAGATTTGGTGGTCAGTTTCTATACTCTTGATTTGATTCCATTGGACAGTGCTTTTGTCTTTGTGTCAGTACCATGCCGTTTTGACCACTGTGGCTTTATAATAGGCTTTAAAGTCAGGAAGTATTAATGGTTCCACTTCGTTCTTCTTTTTTAGGATGCTTTTAGCTATTCGGGGTTTCTTTGCCTTCCAGATGCATTTGATAGTTAGCTTTTCCAAATCTTCAAAATAGGTTGTTGGAATTTTGATTGGTACTGTGTTGAATCTGTAGATCAGTTTGGGAAGAATTGATATCTTAACTATGTTTAGCTTTCCTATCCATGAGCAAGGAATGTCTTTCCACCTATTTAGATCTCCTTTGATTTCTTTTAGCAATGTTATGTAGTTTTCTGTGTACAAGTCCTTTACATCACTAATTAAGTTCATTCCTGAGTATTTGATTCTTTTAGTTGCTATTTTGAATGGAATTTTCTCCTTAACTGACTCCTCAGCTAGCTCATTGCTTGTGTATAGAAATATTACTGATTTTTGCGTATTAATTTTATGTCCCCACCGGGTTGCTGAATTTGTTTATTATCTCAAGTAACTTTGCTGTAGACATCTCAGGATCTTCCAAGTTTAGTATCATAGCATCTGCAAGTAATGAGACTCTTATTCTTCCTTTCCAATTTGAATGCCTTTTATTTCTTTGTCCTGCCTGATTGCTCTAGCTAGAACATCTCGCACAATGTTGAATATTAGTCGTGACGGTGGGCATCCTTGTCTTGTGCCTGATCTTAGGGGGAAAGCTTTCAGTCTCTCTCCATTGAGTATGATGCTGGCTGTCATTTTTTTCCATATATTCCCTTTATCATATTGAGGTAAGTTACCTTTGATTCCTGTCTTTTGGGGGATTTTTATCAGAAAGGATTTTGAATTTTGTCAAATGCTTTTTCAGCATCAATCGAGATGATCATGTGATTTTTCCCTTTGGATTTGTTAATGTGCTGTATTACATTAATTGATTTTCTTGTGTTGAACTATCCTTGCATTCCTGGTATAAACCCCACTTGGTCATGGTGTATAATTCTTTTAATGTGGTGTTGGATTCTATTTGCTAATATTTTATTGAGAATTTTTGCATCTGTGTTCATTAGGGAGATTAGCCTATAGTTTTCCTCTCTTAGCGCATGTTTACCCAGTTTTGGTATTAAAATGATATTAGCTTCATAAAATGAGTTAGGTAGAGTTCCTTTTTCCTCAGTTTTTTGAAAAGTTTGAGCAGGATTAGTTTTAGTTCTTTCTGGAATGTTTGATAAAATTCCCCTGTGTAGCCATCTGACCCTGACCTTTTCTTTTTTTTTTTTTTTTTTAAAGAGAGAGGGAGGAAGGGAAGGAAAGACAGAGAGAAGGAAGGAAGGATGGAAGGAAGGAAGGGAGGAAGAAAGGGAAACATCTTTAAACATTTTCTTGTTTTATTATATTTTGTTTGTTTGTTTGTTTTTTACATGGGCTGGAGCCGGGAATCGAACCGAGGTCCTCCGGCATGGCAGGCAAGCACTCTTGCCCGCTGAGCCACCGCGGCCCGCCCCCTTGACCTTTTCTTTGTAGGAAGATTTTTGATGACTGATTGAATCTCTTCACTTGTGATTGGTTTGTTGAGATCTTCTATTTCTTCCTGAGTCAGTGCAGATTGTTCGTGTGTCTCCAGGAATTTGTCCATTTCATCTAAGTTGTCTAGGTTCTTGGTATGTAGTTGTTCATAGTATCCTCTTATGATTTCTTTTATATCTTCAGAATCAGTGGTAACGCACCCCTTCTCATTTCTGATTTTGTTTATTTGCATCCTCTCTCTTTTTTTCTTTGTCAGTCTTCCTAATGGCCCATCAATTTTATTGATTTTCTCAAAGAACCAACTTTGGTTTTATTGATTCTTTCTGTTGTTCTTTTATTCTCCCATTTGTTTATTTCTGCTTTAACCTTTGTTATTTCTCTTCTATTTGCTTTGGGCTTAGTTTGCTGTTCTTTCTCAAGTTCCTCCAGGTTTGCTATTAAGAACTCAATTTTTGCTCTTGTTTTTTTTAATATAGGCATTTAGGGCAATAAATTTCCCTCTCAGCACAGCCTTTGCCCCATCCCATAAGTTCTGATAAGTGGTGTTCTCATTTTCATTCATCTCCAGATAGCTACTGCTTTCTCTAGCAATTTCTTCTTTTACCCACTCGTTTTCTAAGACTGTGTTATTTAATCTCCATATGTTTGTGAATGTTCTCGTTCTTTGGTGGTTATTGAGATCCAGCTTCATCTCATTGTGAGCAGAGAACGTACTTTGAATAATTTCATTGTTTTTAAATTTATAAAGACCTGTTTTGTGCCCCAGCATATAGTCTATCCTGGAAAATGTTCCATGAGCACTAGAGAAGAATGTATAACCTTGTGCTTTGGGTTGCAATGAGTCTGTTAGGTCTAATTCATTTATCAAGTTATTTAACTTCTCTGTTTCCTTGTTGGTCTTCTGTCTGGTTGTTCTATCTATAGTCTCCTACTATTATTGTTGAAACATCTGTCACTCCTTCAGTTTTGCCAATGTCTCTCTCATGTACTTTGGAGCTCCTTGATTGGGAGCATAAACATTTATGATTATTATATCTTCCTGGTGAATTGACGCTTTGGTTAGTATATAGTGTCCTTCTTTGTTTCTTATGATGTCTTTACATTTTAAGGTCTATTTAGTCTGAAACTTTCTTTTGGTTACAACTTGCATGGAAAATCTTTTTCTGTTCTTTCAATCTATTTGTACCCTCATGTCTAAGATGAGTCTCTTGTAAGCAGCATAAAGCTGGATTATGTTTCTTTATCCATTCTCCCAATCTGTATCTTTTAAATGGTAAGTTTAGTCTGTTAACATTCAGAGTAATTACTGAAAAGGCATTTTTTTATTCCACCATCTTCTCTTTTTTATTTTATTTTTTAGATCTGTATATTCTTTTCCCTCTTTCTCTTTGAATTCTTTAAATTAGCCTTACTGCTACTCTTCAATTCTGTGCCCTCCTCCAGACCTCCCTTTCCTGTCTTGTTTGTTTGTTTGTTTTGCATGGGTAAGCACTAGAAATTGAACCTGGGTCTCCAGCATGGCAGGTGAGAACTCTGCCTCCTGAGCCTCCATGGCCAGCCCTCTCTTGTCTTTTTCTTTCAGCAGGCAGAACTCCTTTTAGTATTTCTTGTGGGACTGGTCTTTTGTTGACAGATTCTTTCAGGACTCTTTGTCTGTGAAAACTTTAATCTCTCCCTTAATTTTGAAGGCCAGTTTGGCTGGGTACAGAATTCTTGGCTGGAAGTCTTTCTCTTTCAGGATCTTGAATATGTCATACCACTGCCTTCTCAACTCCAGAGTGCTAGTTGAGTAGTCTGAACTCAGTCTTATTTGATTTCCCTTGTATGTAGTAGATTGTTCTTCTCTTGCCGCTTTCAGGATTTTCTGCTTCTCTTCAACATTTGACAGACTGATTAGTATGTGCCTTCAGGAAGACATATTTGAATTTATTCTGTTTGGAGTTCTTTGGACTTCTTTGACTTGTATATTTATGTCTTTTATGAGGGTTGTAAAGTTTTCCCCCTTAATATCCTCAGCTATTTTTCCTAGCCCTTTACTCCGCTCTTCTACTTCTGGGACACGAATGATTCTTACATTTGTGCGCTTTGTTTTGTCTCTCATTTCCCCCAGTTCATATTCAGTTTTTTCCATCTTTTTTGCCATTTGCTGTTTTGAGTCTTCGAAGTCAATTATCCTGTCCTCTATATCACTTATTCTTTCTTCTGTCTCTTCAAATCTGGTGTTGTGTGCCTCTAGTATGTTTTTTATTTGGTCAACACAGCCTTTAATCTCTGATTTCTGCTATTTTTCTTTCAAATTCCTCTTTGTGCTCTTCTACTGTCTTCTTGATTTCCTTTATAGCATTTGCTATCCCAGTTATTTTATTAAGTAGATTTGTATGAACATCCTTGATTTGGTGTTCCAACATCTGTGTTCTGTCTGATGTTTTAATTTGGTCATTAGGCAGGGTTATATCTGTCTGAATTGTGATATGGTTAGTGATCTTCTGCTGTCTTTGTCGCATGTAAATATCTTGATTGATTTACTTTGGGAGTTGATTTCTTTCAGTAGTCTAAGGTTTGTGTTTGCAGGATGGTTGTACAGCAGGGAGCAGGGCATGGGGTGGAGCACTCAGTACAATAATTTGTTTCTGGGCAGGTATGGGCACAGGTTGGGGATGTTACACTGATGCTTGTGAATGTGGGCGCCCAGCAGCGAGGGAGGATGTAGCTGTGCTGGCAAAACAGTCTGGGCGGGAACGTAGCCCTGGTGTGCGCTAATCTAAGGCATGGGGCCTTTTGTGCGTTTGCTTAGAGCTGTGGCAGCTCTGATGAAATCAGAAAGAAAGATAGATGATAAAGACTGAGATGGTATAATCTAGGAATGCCTAGAGTGTATAATGATAGTGACTAAATATACAGATTTAAAAAATGTTTTTGCATGAGGAAGAATAAAGAAATGTCAATACTGAAAAAAACAAAGCTGAATGATGTGATTGGTGGCCCATGCACAAGTGTGGGCCTCAGAGTGCTGTAAACAGATGCCCTGAGCACAGGGAGGACGGGGTGAGGCTGTGGGACACTATGGGTGGGGGGTGGGAGTAGCCTAGGTATGGAGGTTAGTGCCCACAACCTTTATGTGCTGTTAACAGCCTGCAACCTTGTCACATATCAGTTGGTCATAGATATGAGGGTCTATTTCTGAGCTTTCAGTTTGATTCCATTGGTCAATACTTCTTATTGAACAATGCTGTTTGATCACTGCGGCTTTGTAATGTGCTTTACAGTCAAGAAGTTTGAGTCCTCCAGCATCATTCTTGTTTTCAAGCTGGTTTTGGTCCTTCACGTTTCCAAATTTTAGAATTGGCTTTTCCATTTCTTACTGCTGTATAATATTCCATTATATGTATATAGCACATTTTATTTATCCATTCATCTGTTGATGGGCACTTGGATTGCTTTTGTCTTTTAACAATTGTGAGTAGTGCTGCTATAACCATTGGTGTGAAAATACCTATTCATGTCATTTCTTTCAGCTCTTCTCAATATATACCAATTAGTGGTGTTGCCAGGTCGTGTGATACCTTGATGTTTAGTATTTTGAGAAACTGCCAAACTGTCTTCCATAATGGTTGTAACAGTACACGGTCCCACCAGCAGTGCATAAGTAGTTCAGTTTTTCCACTTCCTCGCCAACATTTTTAGTTTCCTGTTTGTTTAATGACAGTCATTCTTAACAGGTGTAGCATGATGATATCTCATTGTAGTTTTAATTTGAATTTCTCTTATAGCTAAAGAAGATGAGCAGCTCTTCATGTGCTTTTTAGCCATTTGTTTTTGCTCTTCAGAATAACAGAAAAATATATATTCATATCTTTTGCCCATTTTATAATTGGTTTGCTTATTCTTTTGTAGTTGAATTGTATAATTTCTTTATATTCCATGACATATAGTTTCTACATACTTTTTTTCCATTAAGTTAGCTGCCACTTCGCCATTTTGACTAAGTCCTTTGAGATACAGAAGCTTTTGATTCTGAGGAGTTCCCATTTATCTATTTTTTTCTTTTGTAGCTTGTGCTTTGGGTGTAAAGTTCAGGAAAATACCTCCTGGTACTAGGTATTGAAGATGATTTTCTTCTAGGAGTTTTATAATACTGGCTCTTATATTTAGATCTTTAATCCATTTTGAGTTAATTTTTGTATAAGGTGTTAGACATGGGCCCTCTTTCATTCTTTTTGCTACTGATATCCAGTTTTCCCATACCATTTATTGAAAAGACTATTCTGTCCCAATTCAGTAGATTTGGGATCCTTTTTGAAGATCAATTGACTGTAAATTTGGTGGTCAATCTCCACCCTCTTGACTGGTTCCATTGATCAACACTTCTGTCTTTGTGCCAATACCATGCTGCCTTATTATTTTTTTTTTTTTTTGGTTTTTTGCATGGGCAGGCACCAGGAATCGAACCCAGGTCTCCAGTATGGGAGGTGAGAACTCTGTCTGCTGAGCCATTGTGGCCCACCCAATAACATGCTGTTTTGACAGCTTAAGGCTTTGTAATAAGCTTTAATTAAAGTCAGGAAGTGTTAATTCTCCCACTTGTCTCTTCTTTTTTAGACTATCTTTAGCTGTTTGAGGTTTCTTTCCTTTCCAAATGAATTTGATAACTAGCTTTTCCAAGTCTTCAAAATAGGTTGTTGGAATTTTGACTGGTGTTGCACTGACTCTATGATCACTATAGGTAGGATTGACATTTTAACAACATTCAGTCTTATCCATGAGTAGGAAATATCTTTCCATCTGTTTTTAGATCTTCTTTAATCTCTTTAAGTGATATTTTGTAGTTTTCTGTGTATAGGTCCTTTACTTCCCTGGTTAAACATATTCCTAAATACTTAAATTTTTTTAGTACTGTTTTGAGTGGAATTTTTTTCCTTAATGTGCCTCCATATTTAAATCATTATTTGTATATAGAAGCATTGCTGATTTTACACATTTTTTTTGTATTCTGCCACTATACTAAATTTGTTTATTAACTCAGGTAGCTTATTTGTGTATTTCTTAGGATTTTCCAAGTATAGGATCATGTCATCTACAAATAATGAAAATTTTACTTCTTCCTTATCTTGTTGGGTGCCTTTTATTTTTTTCTCCTGCCTAGTCAGTCTAGCTCAACATCTAGTACAGTATTGAACAATAGTGGTAACATTGGGCATCCTTGTCTCATTTTTTATCTTAAGGGGAATGCTTTCAGTCTCTTACTGTTGATAATGAAACTGGCTAAGGGTTTTTCATATATGCCCTTTATGATGTTGGGGAAGTTTCCTACTATTCCTGTCATTTGTAGGAAAAGAATGCTGAATTTTGTTGAATTTTTTTTCAACATCAATCGATGTGATCATATTTTTCCCATTCAACTTATTAATATGCTATATTACATTAATGGATTTTCTTATGTTGAACCACCCTTGCATTCCTAATATGTCCCACTTGGTTATGAGATATAATTCTTCCAGTGTATCATTGGATTCATTTTGTTAGAATTTTATTGAGAATTTTTGCATGTATTTTCATTTGGAAAATTGGTCTGTAATTTTCCTTTCTTGTATCGTGCCTTTCTGGTTTTGGTATTAAAGTGATATTAACTTCATAAAATGAGTTAGGTAATGATCCTTTTTCCTCAGTTTTTTGAAAAAGTTTGAGCAGAATGGGTATTAGTTCTTTTTTGGAATGTTTGTTAAAATTCCCCTGTGAAGCCATCCAGCCCTGCACTTTTCTTTGTAAGAAAATTTTTAATCACTCATTGAATCTCTTCATTTGTTGTTGGTTTGTTAAGATTTTCTCTTTGTCCTTGAGACAGTGTTGGTAATTCATGTTTCTAGAAATGGGTCCATTTCATCTAAGTTGTCTAGTTTGTTGGTGTACAGTTCATAATCTTTCAGTTTTTTATTAGAATTCTTAGTTTTTAATTTATTTTATTTTTATTGACATCTTCACGTACATACAGTCCATACATGGTATACAGTCAGTGGCCCACAATATCATCACATATTTGTGTATTCATTGCAATGATCCTTTTACAATATTTGTGTCTCTCCAGAAAAAGAAATACAAAGAAGAAATAAAAAACTCACACAAACCAAACCCCTTACCCCTCCCTCTTATTGACTTCATTTCAAATTTCCCAATTTATTTTACCTTTGTCCCCCCTATTATTTATTTTTTTATCCATGTTTTTTTACTCATCTGTCCATGCCCTGGATAAAAGGAACATAAGACACAAAGTTTTCACAATCACACAGTTGCACAGTCACATTGTAAAAGCTGTAGTTTTTATCTCTAGTTTAAGTTTGATCCCTTTTCCAACTTTTTAAACAGTTCTTGTATGGGGTAGTGCTGACTTTTTATAGCTTCAGAGCACTCACTCTTGATTCTCAGGTGTCATATAAATACCTGAAGTTTCTGGGAACAACCAGGTTATATACAAACATCTCAGTTTCTCAGAATTTAGAAATAACAGTTATAACTTCTGAATTTATGACTGCTGTAAGAGCTTACAATCTAGGACCATTTACAGTAGGCCCCAATCTAATAACCTGTGCTCTTGACTGTAGTTCACTGAATTTTTATATCATAGTTCATATGAGTGAGACATGATATTTGTCTTTTTATTTCTGACGTTTCATTCAACATACAGTCCGTAAGGTCCATTCACCTAGTTGTATGCCTCACAACTTCATTTCTTCTTGCATCCTCTTGGTAGTCTTACACCACCATTCCCCTTTCCACTCATCAGTCGTTGTACCTTCACCATCCATTTTGAATCCTGAATACTGCCACTATAAACACCAGTGTGCTAATGTCCATTTGTATACCCACATTCAGTTCTTCCAGGTATGTACTGAGCAATGGGGTTGCAGGATCATATGACAACCCCACCCGTAGCCTCGTGTGAAACCACCACCCAAGGGGCTGTACTTCTCAGCTTCCCTACTAACATTGCATAGTTACATCTCTTTTCTGCATTTTATCTAAGACTTGTTTCTCTTTGTTCATTTATAAACAATTTTATTTGCACATCATACAATCCAACCTGAGTAAATAGACATGCCCTTAGGATTTTTGAAATTTCTTCAGAATGCATTGTAACGACTCCCTTCTCATTTATGTTTATTTGTACCCTTTTTCTTTCTTAGTTAGTCTAGCTCTTGTGGTCCATCAATTTTGCTGATTTTCTCAAAGAATCAACTTTTAGTTTTGTTGAGTCTTTGTTTTTTTTATATTCTTATTAATAAAACCGCATACAAAGACACAGGCATTCTTAACATAGAAAAATTCCATGCATTGGTATACAATCAGTGGCTTACAATATCATCACATAGTTGTGTATTCATCACCATGATCATTTTTTGAACATTTGCATCTCTCCAGAAAAAGAAGTGAAAAAAAGAAAAAACTCATACATACCATACCCCTCACCCCTCCCTTTCATTGACTACTAGTATTTCCATCTGCCCAATTTATTTTAACCTTTGTTCCCCCATTCTTTATTTTTTATCCATATTTTTTACTCATCTGTCCATACCCTAGTTAAAAGGAGCAATTAGACACAAGGTTTTCACAGTCACCACAGTTGCATTGCAAAAACTATATCATATAATCATCTTCAAGAAACAAGGCTTTTGGAGTACAGCTCTACAGTTAAGATACTTCCCTCCAGTCCCTCTAATACACCATAAACTAAAAAGGGGATATCTATATAATGCATAAGAATACCCTCCAGGATAACCTCTTGACTCTGAGACACTCTCAGCAAAATAAAGTGTCTCCCTACTGACACTTTATTTTGTCTCATTTCTCTCTTCCCCCTTTTGGTCAAGAAGATTTTTTCAGTCCCTTGGTGAAAATCCCAGAAATCCCAGGATTTTTGTCCCACATTGTCAGAAAAGTTTACACCCTGGGAGTTATGTCCCGAGTAGGGGGACAGGGCAGTGAGTTCACTTGCTATGTCAGCTTCTTCTTCTTCTTTTTTTTTTTGTTTTCCAGTTCATTTATTTCTGCTTTAATCTTTGTTATTTTTCTTTTTTCTATTTACTTTGGGGTTAATTTGGTGTTCTCTCTCTAGTTCCTCAGGTGAGCAGTTACATCCTCTGTTTTTGCTTATTCTTGTTTTTTAATGTAGACATTTAGGGTGGTAAGTTACCCCCTCAGCACTGCATTTGCTGCATCCCACAAGTTCTGATATGTTGTATTTTCATTCATCTCCAGATATTTGCCAATTTCTCTAGCAATTTCTTCTTTGACCCACTGATTGTTTTAAGAGTTTATTGTTTAATCCTCATATATTTATAAAAATTCTGGTGATTTGATGATTGTTAGATTTCCAACTTAATTCCATTGTGGTCGGAGAAAGTGTTTTGAATAATTTTAATCTTTTTAAATTTATAAAGACCTGATTTGTGTCCCAGCTTATGATCTATCCTGTAAAATGTTCCATGAGCAATGGAGAAGAATACATATTCTGCTATTTTAGGTGTAATGACCTGTATATGTCTAATTGATTTATCACATAAAGTTCTCTGTTTCCTTACTGATCCTCTGTCTGGTTGTTCTAGCAATAGAGGAGACTGGTGTATTGAAATCTCTCACTATTGTTGTTGAAATGTCAGTTGCTTTCTTGAATTTAGCCTGTATTGCCTAATGTACTTTGAAGCTCCTTGATTGGGAGCGTAAACATATATGATTGTTATCTTCTTGGTGAATTGTCTTTTTTTTTTTTTACATGGACAGGCACCGGAAATCGAACCCGGGTCCTCTGGTGAATTATTTTTTTTATTAATGTATTGTGTCCTTCCTTGTCTCCTATGACATCTTTACATTTAAAGTCACTTTTATCTGATATTAGTATAGCTGTCCATGCTTTCTTTTGGTTAGAGCTTGTATAAAATGACTTCTCCTATCCTTTCACTTTCAATCTATTTGTATTCTTATGTGTAAAATTAGTCTCTTGTAAGCAGCACATAGATGGATCATGTTTCTTAGTCCATTCTGCCAATCTGTATCTGTATCTTTTAATTTAGCTCATTAACATTCAGTTATTACTGTGTAAAAGCAGTTCTTGAATCTACCATCTTATCCTTCAGTTTTTATCAGCTGTCTATATTCTTTTCCCTCTCTTTCTGATAATCCTTTGTTACCCTTACTATTACTCTTCAATTTTGTACTCTCCTCCAGATCTCCCTTTCCTTTTTTTTTCAGGCGACAAAACTCCCTTTAGTGTTTCTTATAGGGCAGGTCTTGTTGGCAAATTCTCTTAGCCTTTGTTTGTCAGTGAAGATTTTAATCTCTCCCTCAATTTTGAAGGACAGCTTAGCAGGGTAAAGAATTCTTGACTGGAAATCATTCTGGTTCTGAATTTTAATATATCATACCACTGCCTTCTGCATCCATGGTGGCTATTGAGTTGTCTGAGCTCCATCTTATGTGGTTTCCCTTAAAAGTAGTGAATCGCTTTTCCCTTGCTGCTTTCATGACTTTTTGTTTCTCTTCAGTATCTGACATTCGGATGAATATGTGTCTTGGAGTAGGCCTGTTTGAATTTATTCTCTTTGGGGTTCATTAGATTTCTTTGATTTGCATATTTATGTCTTTTATAAGGGTTGGGAAGTTTTCTCCCATTATTTCTTCAACTAACGTTCCTATTCCTTTACTCTTCTCCTTCTGGGACACTGGTGATTCTTATATTTGTGTGCTTTGTGTTGTCCATCATTTCCTTGAGAGCCAATTCAAATTTTTCCATCTTTTTGTCATTTGTTCTTTTGTGCATTTGAATTCAGTTGTCCTGTCCTCTACTTTGTGTATTGTCTTCTGCCTCTTGTCTGCTGTTGTTTGTCTTTAGTATATTTTTAATTTGGTCTACAGTATCTTTCATTTCTATGAGATTTGCCATTTTTCTGTTTATTCTTTCAGATTCTTCCTTTTGATCCTCCAGTGTCATTTTAATATCTTTTACGTTGCTGTGAATATCCTTGATCTATTACAGATTCTGTGTCCCCTCCAGTGATTTAATTAGCTCATTTGACTGGACTGTAACTGCATGAGTCTTAACATGCCTTATGATTTTTTGTTGCATAGGGGCATCTAAATGTCTTAATAAGGTTATTTTGTAAGTTAATTTCGTTCGTGCATCTGTGGCTTTGTACTTAGATTTACATGGAAAGTCCCCTTTTGGACTTGGTTTGTCATTCCTAACCCCTCGTCCCCCAAACCAAGTCTCAGATCTCATGTGGGGACTGTAATTCTCTATAAAACTCTGTTGAGAGCTAGGCTGAATAGCAGTTTGTCAGACTGCACTTTCCAGTTTTTCCCAGCAGATGTCATTCTTGAGCCACCTCTTCCCTTCAGGTTCACTTGTCCCTGGCTATAGATGACTGCTAAGTTAATTAGAAACCTGATGGAATTCCAGCCAGGGCCGAACATTTGCGTGGCCAATGGTTCTCCTGCCCCCGGATTCTCACTTGGGGTGATGTTGGGCTGTGGGACTGGGTCTTTCAACTTCTCCTGCCCACAGCCAATCCTGAAATGTATGGCAGGTGATTGCAGTGCAGTTTGGCAGCTCCTTCAGACTCGCTTCTCTGTCCACATTCGCCTGAGTCCTCTGCATCTCCGTGAGCAGAGGGAAGCTATATTGGGACCTAAAACTTGGGAATGCCTCTTAATTCTAAATCCCCTTTTATGAATGTTTCTAGGAGTAATTAATGTGCCATTTATAACTGAGATTTGCTCTTTATATTCCTTATCCCATGGTGAAGACTGATTAGTTTCCTGTTGTTGAGATATCTGTAAAAAAAAAAGTTTCAAATCTATTTATTTTTCCTTTCAACTTAATTCATACCCATCTCCCAATAGCTCTCAAATTGGGTTGCAGGTTAAATGCTCTTTATTATGAAGTAAAGTAATATAAAATAGAATGAATTTTTAATTCATTTAAAGCTGACAATAGTACCATGTAAGAAATGTGTCTTTTCATCCAGGAATATAATGTTAATAATGAAGCTATGAAGGTTGGAGGACATAATTCCAGTAAAAAAGCAGATGGACTAATCAAAGGTAAATTTTAATTTTTGAATATAACCCAATATTTGTTTTAGACTTTTCCAGTGTAATGATGTACTTCCAGTTCTTGCTTTGCACTGTTGAAAATTAAGATCTATTTTATTTTTTAACTTTTTTATTGTATAATATAACATATATACAAAGCATAGAAATAAGAAAGCAATAGTTTTCAAAGCACTCTTCAACAAGTCGTTATAGGATATGATCCTCTCAGATTTTTTTTCCTTCCTTTTTTTGTGAATTTTCCAGAATATAGGAGGCTAGAACTCTTAAAATAATTTTTTGTGAACACATTCGACTTTTTTTCCTTCTTTTTTTTGTGAAAAGTAACATATATACAAAAAAGCAAAAAATTGTAAGGCACAGCACCACAATTAATCGTAGAACATATTTCAGAGTTTGACATGGGTTATAATTCCACAATTTTAGATTTTTACTTCTAGCTGTTCTAAGATACTGGAGACTAACAGAGATATCAATTTAATGATTCAGCATTCATATTCATTTGTTAAATCCTGTCTTTACTGTATAACTCTACCATCACCTTTCATGATCTCACTAAAGAGAAGATTCTTCTGTGGAATGGTAGTCAGGATAAGTGTGATGAAGGGAATAATATTTGAACTGGGTAGTATACGAATCAGAGAACCTGGGGGAAGAATAGTTTTGGTTGGAAAAAAAAATCCTATGAAAGAGCAATAAAAACCACATACCATGTTTTATTCTGGAATCTCAGAGTATTTATGATATTTATAATGTAATTTGCATGGAAAGTGGCAAATAGAGCTAGAAAGTAAGCTAGAGCCTAATTCTAAAGTCAGAGGAGAAATGAAAAGAGATCTTTATTTAGCAATTATATAACCTACACAAAATTAATTTCTGAAGATTGATTAGAGCAGAAAAAGACTGAAGATGTTTTAAGAATAGTAGATAAAGAATTAAGAAATAACTACATTATTTTGCTAAGTTGAGAAAAGAGAAAGAAATATAATAATAGTTGGAGAGGCTGCCAGGGTTGAGGGGTTTTGGTTTTTACTTCAAATTGTTTCTTGGTTATGGGAAAGAAATCTATGGATAGGAAGAGAATGTGTATACAGTGAAGTAAATAATTAATTGTTAGGCATGTGGAAGGAAATGGGATCAAAAATAAGTAGTGAGTGAGCATTGGAAAGAAAGGAACATCAGAGCAAGAAAAGTAGGGTTGAGAGAAAATATAAATGTAAGGTTGAGAACAAATATAGATAGATGAGGCAATAAAAAAGGGAAGAATATTGGGAATTTGTAAAAGATGTTATCTGATTTTCATTGTGAAGTAGACAAGGTTGTTCACTTTGAGTAAAGAAGTTAAGCATCCAGTATAGTGCGATCATTCTGTTTAGTAGGTAGGGGGTCTTGAACAGTGAAAAGGTAAGAGTTGCTAAGTGACAGGAGGTGATAGCTGTGATTCGGAAATGTAAATTTGTAATACAGATCTCGTGCGTGGTTCTGCTGTTTTCATCAGCAGCCTTGGTACTGGCAGGAAATTCACAACCAATATGAGATTGACTGGGTTAATATAGGGGAAAGACTGTGTCACAAAAAATAGAAGGTACTTTCTAAAGAGAAATGTGAGAAAACACTAGATTAGAAATCAAGTGACGATAGCAGCTAATTGATTCACTGAGAAGAATGTGGATTGATAGGAATGAAGATCTTAAGAAAGTTGAACTGTTGAGTTGGAAAACCAAGTTTTTAAGTGTGGTACTGCTAGCCAAAGAGAATTTAATACTCTGTATGATACCTGTTATTTTATTTGAAATAGAAGGACCTAGATGTAGCGATGAACCCAGTATTTCAGATGTCAAAGAGAAGAATAAATACCCCGTGGCAGAATTTTCTAGCTCCCGCCCCAAAAGGTAAACTATTATGATTTGATTATATGTAATATATTTATGTAAACTAATTCTCAGTTTTCTTATATATAGGAAAGTGAATTGACTATTATATATCATCAGTTACATAGTTCTTTCAAATACATTCTTTTATCTGAAACTGCCCAAGTTCTGTGACTTAGACAAGTAGGGTTTTCTCATTTTATAGCTAAAGAAAAATTATATTGTTCTATATTGATCAATATGCTGATCTATATATATCTATGAATTGGCCGTTCATTTTCTCACCACTTTCACTCTTATTTCTTCCTAGGAACTTAGGTCTAGCTCCTTTGTTTTTGTTGGGAATTTCTTTATGGATTTGAGGGAATGAAACCTGAATAGTAATTGGATGGCTTGACAAAAGCATTCTTTATTCATCTCAGTTCTCTCTCATTGCACCTCTAATGGCAATAAGACATGATAAAGTTATTTGTGGAGAGTATAACATTAACATAGACCAGAGAAAATTTGAATAAACACATGGTACTTGAATCTGGACCTTCATTAGCTTTATATGCTTCATTTACTCTCTGAAGTACATCTAAATACTGAGCTTTTTTTTTCTCTTTTTTTAATTAGAGAAGTTGTATGTTTACAGAAAAATCATACATAAAATACAGAGCTCCTGCTTACCTCCCTATTATTAACTCCTTGCATTAATTGGTGTAGTATATTTGTTAAAATTCATGGAAGAACATTATTATTGCACTATTAACTATAGTCCATGGTTTAACATAGGGTTTACTGTTTGTATTGCAATCTTCATTATTTTTTAAAAATATTTGTGTTCTACTAACGTATTTATGACCTAAATTTTCCTCTTTTAACCACATTCAAATCCATAATAAGTAATTCAGTGCTCTTAATTATGTTAACAATGTGGTGCTATCATCACCACCATCCATTAACAAAACTTTCCCATCAACTCAAACAGAAACTGTACAATTTAAGCATTAACTTCCTGTTCCCAACTCCCACCCCACTTAATATTCTAGCCTCTGACTTTATGAAATTGCTTATTCTAGTTATTTAACTAGATAAATATTAGTGAGATCATACAGTATTTATCTTTTTGTGTCTGGCTTTACTCAACATGGTGTCTTCAGATTTAATCCATGTTGTCACGTATATCCGAGCATTCCTTTTTATGGCTGAATAAAATTCCATTATATGTTTATGCCACATTTTGTGTATCTGTAGATTTGTTGGTTAGTAGACACTTGGATTACTTCCATCTTTTGGCATCTGTGAATAAAGCCACTATGAATATCAGTGTGCAAATAAATATCTGTGTGAGTCCCTGCTTTCAATTCCTTTAGGTATATACCTAAAGTGGGTAAATTTTTTTTTTTTTTACCTTTCTTAGCTTTTGTTGCACCATCAATATCTATGACTTCGAATCTGAATTATCTATTCTACCAGCAGATATCTCAAAACTGCTGCTTCGCTAATTGTTTTTATCCCGTTAATTCCATCTAAACTGAGAACAAAATACCTGGACTCATCCGTTTTCCTCTCATGTAGAGCTCAAATCTTATAATTCTGAAATGACCATAAACTGATGAACAGAGAACCATTTGAAAAAACAGGCTAGATTAAAGGACATAGAAATAGATAATGAAGGCATAGACATAGAAAAACAAAATAGCCAACTCACATGTTATAGTGAAGACATAAATATTTACTGTGCAGCAGTCAAAATTTTAAGGGCTCTTACATGTCTTAACATATTTTATCCTAAGGTAGATTGTTTTTCTTGCCATTTTTCCAAATGAAGAAACTGAGGCATGGAAGAATGTTTAGGTGACTTGCCTAAAGTTACATAATAATAAATAGCAGAATGGGGATTTGACTATCAGCTGTCTCACTCCAGGGGCCATTGTTCTTAACCACTGTGCAATACTGTTACTGCATATTTTTGAAATTTTTCATTTTGAAAGAATTATATTTGAACCTTTTGTCTGCTTATATTTGTATATTAGAAGTGTTCTCTTTGATACGTACCAATTTTTGTAAATTCTAGTTTTAAGTAAATGTTTTTATTGACTTACCAAATACTGAACTCAGGATTGAAATGATTACCCTTTGTAGGATGATTTTTCTGTTTTAATTTAATTATAGTATTACTTCATTTTGTATAGTAAAAAGCATCTGGTTTTTTTATGAAAGCAGATTGCTTTTAGCAGGTCTGACTTTCAGTTATCAGAGTTTCCTTTTACGTAAAATATTTTAAAAGGTCAGGACTCAGATAAAAAGCATCTGTGTTGTATTTACTAAGTATGTGTTTTTATATCCCATTTTGTTTTGGTTGCTAAAAAATTCATTATATATACTTAATTTTAGAAGAAAAACTGCTGTCCAGTACAATGAAAGCAGTGATTCAGAGGATTACGAAACAAGTGAATTGCCACAAAAAATGAAAGGTAATATGAAATTGAGTCAGATTTGATAGGGATCCTGTATTCTAATCACCAAGAATGATCATTTTTATGTTTATCTTGGTTTTGTTTTTAGGCAAACTGAAAAATGTTCATTCAGAGACTAAAAACAGGGCAAAAGGTATGTGTGTATATCTTTTCCTGTAGTCTGTGTTTAGAGATTACTAAAGTAAAACCCCATTGAGTTATATCTTTCTATCTTTGAATTCTTTAGAAATGGATTTTAAACTTAGTTGATGTTTGCATTTGAACTTTTCATGGAATGAAGCTTACCAAGGGTGTTTAAATGAATTGAATGGTTTCAAATGAAAATCTGGGGACTATTTTAAAACTGACTTCAAAAGAAACGAATCAAAATATCTTCTTCCACTCATGAAGTGACTATAATAAAACCATATTTGTATATGTATAAGTAATAGGTACAAAAGTAGACTAGGAAAGCCTTACTGCAAACACTATTATTGTTAATATACAGTATTTTGTAGGATTAAAAAATGAGTATCTTTATTTTTTCCCTTTATTTATTTTTTATATGCTGTATGGTGGGGGTCACATTTCATTCTTTTTCCATGTGAGTGTCCTGTTATTGCAGTACTATTTGTTGAATTTTTGTTTGTTTTTTTCTTTCTTTGTTTTTTCGGGAAGTGCATGGGTTTTGCTTTATTTTTAAAACACATTCTAGTTTGCTAGCTCCTGGAATGCAGTATACCAGAAACAGAATGGCATTTAAAAAGGGTAATTTAGTAAGTTGCTGGTTTACAGTTCTAAATGCCCCAGTTAAAGCAATTCTATAAAAATATCCAAATTAAGGCACCAACAAGAGGTTACCTTCACTTGAGAAAGGCCAGTGAAGTTCAGGGTTTCTCTCTCAACTGGAAAATGCACATAGCAAACATGACGAAGTCTTCTAGCTTCCTCTCTAGGCCTCTTGGCTTCATGAAGCTCACCCAGGGGCATTCTCCTTCATCTCCAAAGGTCGTTGCTGGCTGGTAGACTCTGTAGTTCACATGTCTCTGCTACTCTCCTCATTCTCAAGCTTTCTCCAAAATGCTTCCTCTTTTAAAAGATTCCAGTAAAGTAATCAAGACCCACCTGGAATGGGTAGAGTCACATTTCCATCTAATCAGAAGTTAATACGTACAACAATTGGGTGAGCCACATCTCTGTGAAGATAACCTAATCAAGTTTCCAACCTATAGTGCTTAATAGAGAATAGAAGAAATGGTTGCTTCCACAAGATTGATTAGGGTTAAAACATGGCTTCTCTAGAGAACATAAATCCTTTCAAACTGGCACGCATGTGCTTTACTTTCTTTTCTTCTAATTCAGATCATATTTCCTCATGTATTCCTAATTAGTTGAAAAATTGTATTGCATTTGGAAAATAACTGATCACTGCTGACCAGTTGGCAACCTCATCACCAGGAATAAAAAACTTGGTATTTGGCCGTTTTTACTTTCCCTTTTCTTCTTCAGAAAGAAGCAGCAGTCTATCATGAATGGACTGTATCACTACTCTGAGCTGAGGGAATATGGTTTAGTGTCAGAAGTGTCAGTTTTGGTTGCTAAATCTTGTTTATCTTTATTTAATAATGAAAACTCTTTAAAGAGAGTAAGCAGGTAGTGTTCTGTGGTAGTTAGATTCAATTGTCAACCTGGCCAGGTCAAGGCACCTAGTTCTGTTGCTGTGGACTTGAGCTAATGGTACGTGAACCTCATCTGTTGTTAATTACATCTGCAGTCGGCTAGGAGGCATGCCTGCTGCAATGAATGATGTTTGACTTAATTGGCTGGTGCTTAAATGAGACAGCACAACATAGCACAGCCTAAGCAGCTCGGCATTCCTCATCTCAGCACTCGTAGCTTAGCCCAGGCCTTTGGAGATGCAGAAAGAAGTCATCCTGGGGAAAGTTGTTGGAACCCAGGGGCCTGGAGAGAAGGCCAGCAGAGACTATCCTGCGCCTTCCCACGTAAGAAAGAACCTCAGTGGAAAGTTAGCTGCCTTTCCTCTGAAGAACTAACAAAATATATGCCCTTTTATTAAAAGCCAATCCGTTTTTGGTGTGTTGCATTCCAGCAGCTAGCAAACTAGAACATGTTCTAATTTTTGTTCTTAGAAAGTATCCGTACTGAAGTACAGGGGAGAATTAGTTTTATAATATTTTAATGATTCTCTGGTTTTTCTTAGCAGGATTCTCCAAGGTTAAAGAGGATGCAGAGTTTGCATGTGTGCTTGCTTCATCTACCCCTGTAACAAAAAAAAAAATATTGAAAAAGGGTCAGTAAATCTATTTTTCTAGCTTTTGTTTTGTATGCTGTTTTGTTCTGTTTTTCAGTAAAGAAAAATTATATTAAAAAATGTTAATAAAACCAAATACAAGATGTTTGGAAAACAGAAAAGAAAAGAAAGCCATAACATGTCATAAAAAACAAAGCTCATTTTGATTTATTTTCCTCTTGGTGCCTTTTCCTGTTCTATTGGTTTTAATTAGGCTGCAAACATGATTTTTTTTTGTTATTGTTCTATTGATTAATTAAAGCTTAATCTAACTTGGATTAATTTAAATTATAGAGATATTTCATTCTTTATGATTAGAGTTTGCTTTTTATCTAAAAATGTTTGTGGTCTCATAATTTTGGTGACAACATTCATCAGAAAACAGCAGTTTAAGATTCTAAATATTTGAGATGGGAAGAGATTGAAATAGGGATGGAAGTTCTGGGACAAGGTATTCCTCTGTGTCTTGGTCTCTTCTTTTTGATATGTTGGAGATAGAGCAGAGAAACATATTGTCATGGAACTTATAAGGATGGGAAAACATACAATAAATGAGCAGATACATAAGTACTAGGTGCTTGGGAAGAAAATAAAGGAGAATAATGAAATAAATGACTAAAGGAGCTGGTTTAAGGTGATATTTGAGTTAACACAGAATGATAAGAAAGATCCAACTTTTGATCTAAGGATCAGATAAAATTAGGAATTGAAAATATAGGCATTTCAAATACATTACACTTGACCCTAATTTTAGAAGTTTTAAGAAATGTGTGTCCTTCGGTTGAGATGCCAGTAAGTTCACACATAGGGGTTTCTTTCTTTTGCAAATTCATAGCGCTGGTAGAAATGAGAACATTTAAAAGTCATAATTATGTTAAAACAGAATACATATATATCTATGGAAGAGAAAAATAATTGAAACAAGAATCAAGAGCAGGGGAGATGGAAGCCAGCGTTCTGCTGAGCCTTGTAGTGTGAATGGTGATTTCATAAGATGCAAAAAGTTGTAAGGAAAATTCTGCATTTTAAATTTCCTTGCATCAAAAGGCACCATAAATAAAGAGACAAGCAGCTAAGGCTGAAAAAGATATTTGCAATAAATGTCACAAGCAAAGGATTAATATCTAGAATATGCAAAGAGCTAGTCCCTTACAAATCGATTTTAAAAAGCCTAGTGGGAGAATAGTCAAAGATCATAAATAAGCAGATCAAGGAAAGAACACGCAAATGATCAATACACATAAGGAAAGTATGTAGACACATTTATCATTAGGGAATTGTAAATTAAAAGAATAGAGAGATACCATCTCACCTTACTACATTTAGAAAACTTTAAATATATGGTGTTGCCAAGGATTGGAAGGTTATGGAGCCACAATAATGCTCATGCCCATTGATGGGAGACAGTTACTGTGGGTGACAACTAGGCAAATATAATGAAACTAATGGTAATAATGCCTAGAACCTGTGGATGGATATGTACAAGGAGACATGAAAAAGTGGTTTTCATCACAGTATTATTTTTGTAATATTGGAAATAATGTAAATACTGCCCAATAGGGGAATGGAAAATATATTGCATAAGTAGACATATAATTTAATTCTATGTGTCAGTTAAAAATGAATACTTTAGATCTACAAACATTAATATGGATAAATATCACATAGATAACACTGAGAGAAAAAAAGTTGTAAAATGATACATAGGATACAGTATTGTTTTAGTCTGCCAAAGCTGCCAGAATGCTATGCACCAGAGGTGGACTGGCTTTTAATAAAAGGGGATTTATTTAGTTAAAACATATAGTTCTTCAGAGGAAAAGGCAGCTAACTTTCAGCTGAGGTTCTTTTTTACACGGGAAGGCAATCTCTACTGGCCTTCTCTCCACAGGCCTCTGGGTTCCTACAACTTTCCCCGGGGTTATTCCTTTCTGTGTCTCCAAAGGCCTGGCTGAGCTGTGAGTGCTGAGATGAGGTATACCGAGCTGCTTGGGCTTTTCTGCGTTGAGCTCTCTCATTTAAGCACCAGCCAATTAAATGAGACATCATTCATTGCAGCAGGCACATCTCCTAGTCGACTGCAGATGTAATCAGTGACAGATGCGTTGGCTCATGTCCGTAGCAATAGAACTAGGCATCTTTACCGGGCCAAGTTGACACCTGAACCTAACTACCACAAGTATAATACTATTTTATATAACACCTACAATCCCTTAAGTGAACTTGTTGTGTATGGGTACAATAGACATGTAAATCTGTAAAAACATGTAGAGGAAGAACACAGCCTCAATTTGATGAATATATCTGAGGGAAGGTATTTTGATCAGGGAGGGTTTTTTTTCACTATGGCTGAAATGTTCTTTTTCTTTGAAAAAGGAAAGAAATCTTAAGTAAGTATAGGAAAATACTAAGAATTACATTAAATGAGTAATGAGGTTCATTATAGTATGTTTTTTGTTTGAAATATTTTATTATACGTTTAGAATTTTTTCATTATTATGCATAATAGATGTGTTTCCAGAAAAGTTGAAACCCATTTTCTGTGATTTTTCCTTATAATTTTAGTAGCACTCTCTCCTCTGTTTTGGTTTGGTGAAGGAGATAGTGTTTGCTAGAAACATTTCAAGTTATAGATCATTTACTATGGGAAGGGTATGAGGGCTTCCAGCTAGGTTTACCTCTTTGTTTAACTCCCCAAATGGTAGTAAAAAATCCTTTATTTTACAGATTTTCTTACCCAACCAACTGTTTCAAAGCAGGGAGGTGTACTAACAACATTCTTTTGGGACTCCTTGGGCAGAATGATAGGTATAGTAGTAATATCCAGTAATTCTGTTATTTCATTGGGAGTGGCTTCAATGATTGGTGGATCTCTACATTTTAATATCAGTATTAAAACAAGATAACTAATTTCTTCACAAATTTCTAAAAAGAATTTTATAAATTATATTACATGTTCCAATTTGTACGGATGATCTGTCTTTGTAGGAAAGGCATAGATCTTTTAACTTGCTTAATAGACAGTTTATTGATTTCACTTTTTTTTCAAGAGAGAACAAGACGTTCATTAATCCTTTGGTGAGATCCAAGGAGTCTTATCCTTTTTGAGTCTCCCCAGACACAGTTTTTTGACTTGAAGTTATTTTCTTCTTATATTAATTTAATTATTTTATGTAATTTTTAATTTTATTTATAACTAAGGGCCAACTTTACTTTTGTTACTTTCAATTTTGTTTTTGAAATTAGTGTGAGAATAGAATTTTAAAAAATAGAAATTTGCAACTTAAGTTTAATAAGGAAGACATTCCATTGGAATATCTTCAAAGCGTCCAAAGGAATGCTGGCTTTAGAATTTATTTCATAGTTTGTTACTGGAAATATATTCATTACCTATTGCTATGCAATAAACTACCCTAAAATTAGCAGTTTAAAACTACACACGTTTATTATCTGGTACAGTTTGTCAGCGTTAGGAATGTGGAAGTGACTTAGCTGTATGGTTATGGCTGGTGGTCTAGTGACCTTTTAGTTGAGCTGTCAGCTGTGGTTGCGGTCATCTGAACAACTTGGGAAAGATCCAATCCATGTTCACTCACATGGTTGTTAGCAGACCTTAGTTTCTTACTGTCTGTTGATCGTAGCCCCCAATATCTCACCACATGTGCCCTTATCGCTACCTGAGTGTCTTCACAGGTAAGTGGCTTCCTCCAGAGCAAGTATTTAAGTGAAAATTGCCATCTTTTTATTTCCAGTCTCAGAAGTGATATAACATTTCTGCTGTATCCTATTGGTCACACAGACCAACCCTGGTAGAGTGTGGGAAGGGGCTAGGCAAGGTTCTGAAACCAGGAAGTGGATATCAGAGAGATCCATCTTGGAGGCTGGTTAATAAACTAAGTATAATGCAAATTCAGAAAACTGCATAAAACCAATGTTCATCCTAATGAATAACTATCCATAGGAGTTAGGACCTTGCCAAATACTTCAGAATTCTTCCTTTTGCTCTCTTCCGGTCTTCTATCTCTCTCTCAGTCTCGATTTTTGAGTGGCAGGGTAAATCCAGTCCCTATTATTCCATCAAAGCTTGAGACAGAATTCCCATCTGCTTCATTTTAATTTTTCCTAATTTCCTTTTTCAGAGGCCCATTATTGTTAGTGTATTTGGAGAAAAAAACATCTAAAGATTGTGTTAATAATTTGTTCTTTCAGGAGCATCTGCAGTAGAAAGTTCAAAGAAAACTGATATTGAAGAGAAACCAAGAACAACACTGATCATCTGTCCACTGTCTGTGTTAAGCAACTGGATTGTAAGTCTTTTAAACCCCTTTAAAAATGTGATATAATTTGTCTCATAAAGTATAGGTATTGTGTTAAAGAATCATTCATAGGGAGAAGTATGCCTGGCCACCATTTTGTGTCTAAGTCTAAATAATTCCTGGGTGAATGGGGTAATATTTGCAAAATTGAAGTAAAATTTGTAGTAGAGAAAGTAAAAGAACATCATCAATTGCTATTGTAAGAGCAGTCTGTGTTTCTAACTCTGCCCCTCTCTGCCAGAGTGGGAAAGATAATAATTTAAGACCCACCATATTTACAGACTGACTGTTGGAATTCTGTTTTCTAAGAACGTCACTAATAATAATTATTTTAATAATTTGTAGCATTTACTGTGCTCTTATAAGTTCGATTTTTTTCCTGAGCTCTTTTTGTTGATTTTATAATCCATACAGTTATTATTCTCATTATCTAGGTGACCACTCTGAAACACAGAGAGGTTAAGTAACTTGCTTAAAGGTATTGAGCTACGTTGATGAGAGCTCAAATATCTTCTCCAGCATTCTGATTCTAGAGCCTGTATTTTTAAGATTCCCCACCAGAAAACTTTCTTTTTTTTTCCAGATTTCTTTTCTATTCTGAAATACTACATTGGAATATAACCTTTTTATGTGTTATGTATAAAGAATAGCTTGGTTCTTTTTCCTTCACAGTTTGAGCTTCAAGCTGCATGTTATAATAGTGACTCTTGGAAACACTTCTGAATATAAAACCACTGGATGTAAACTTCATTTATTTATCTGTCTCTCTATCTATCTAATCTATCTAATCTGTCTGTCTGTCTGTCTGTCTAATCTTTTTCTTTTGAAAGTGCATGGGCTGGGAAGCAACCTGGGTCTCCCTCATGGCAGGCGAGTATTCTACCACTGAACCACCTGTGTACTCCATAAACTTTATTTTTGCTATCTCTAAGCTTATCATATCTCTCCTGGCTTTCCCTCCTCTTAGCTCCAAGGAGGAAGAATTCTTACTCTTTGTAAGACCAGTACCTTTTATTAATATAATAGATTCATCTCTTCTCGCTTCTGTTTTTTAAGCTGTTCCCCTCCCCCCCCTTACTTGGTTATTTAGTCTCTGCTCATTGGCTCTTTCATGAAATGTACTCAGATCTTTTTCTTTTTAAAATATTTTCTTTTGATTTTGTTTTTCACCTTGAAGTTGTGGCTCTTTCTACTTTCCTTTACTGTCATTCTTCTTGTAGATTAATTCCTATTTTGTGATTTTACTTCAACACACAATAAGTAACTCCTTAATTAATTCTAATCTTACTTCTGCCACTAGCACTCTATATTGTACTGGAAAAAAAGATTTCTAGTATTGTCTAATTGTCAAGTTCAGTGGCCCCTTTCATTTCTTCTTGACTTTTCTGTGGCCTTTGCTTTCATGACATGACTAACCTTTTTATTATAAATTTCTGCTTTATTTTTTAAAAAAACACACCAAAGTTTTCTTGATTTCTCCTGCAGAGTGCCTCATATTTTCCTCTTAGTTGTCTCTTGCCCTTTCTAATGCACTAACTAAACCATACTCTATTTTGATTGGTGGCCCATCTTGGAAAAGATAGCATGTGGGCACCTTAATTACAGTTTCAGGATCAGACTTAGTGTATTAATTGAGATATTAACAGTAGAACTATAGAACTGGGATTCTTTAAGGGTTTGGGATGTGGAATTGAGTAATTAGTATTTCGTTATAATTTTAAATTTGGAAAACAGCATAAGTTTTGGTAATGTAAACTTCAGAAAGGAAACCTTGACAGAATTCTTTTGTCTACTGGGGTTATGCCAAAACTGATGTTAAGGGATTGCAGGATAGTTGGCCTTATAGGGATTCGTGGTCAAGAATTATAATTTTGTAATATCTCTATAAGTCATTTCCTTCCTAGCCCTTAAGTAAATGATCTAGTATCCTAAAGAACAGTATGAAACAATCTTCCCTTCTTTGTCTTCAAACAATAGAAAGAATCTAGTTAAAGGAATTATATAGGTCTGGGTACCAATCCCACTTCCACAATGTACTGATTCTGGATTTTTAGACAAGTTATTTTTCTGAATGGGAAGTGAAATAATAACACCTATTTTATTCATATACATACATGCATATATACATGAATTATACGTTACCTCATATGTAGTTGAGAATGTGTATGTGTGTACCACACACACATATATATAGTAGCAGTGTCTACAAACTCAGCTATAGTTCTTTCTCCAGAAAAGTTAAATTTTCTTCTCTTCTATATTCAGTCCCCCCATATATCTTTGTTCCATTTCAAGACAGGCCATTAATTCAGTTTTCCTTCATGAAACCATTGGATTCTCTCTCCTTTTCTTCTCAACCTGACTTCTTGATAAAGCATGTTAGCATTTCCACCCCTACTTTTATGTTTCCGTCTTTTCTCAGTCTCACATTGGTGTGGTGGTTTTTTTTTCCTACTTTCTATAGAAACTCCCTTTGCAAAGGCCTTCAGTGACCTCATTATTGCCATCTCTAGTGAGCTTCCCTTTTCTCTTTCTCTGCCGTGAGTTTGTTTCTCTTATCAATCTTTCTGTTATGTTTCCTTTTGTAAGCATTTCTAAGCTTTTTTATAAAGAGATGGAGTGGATGTAAGTTATAAATTAAAAGTTAATCTTATTTTCCTTCTTGAAACTTTGACTTTCTTTGGCCTCCAGGCCATAGCATTTCCTTGTGATCATAACTTTCCTTCTAATGCTTTTCAGCCTCTTTTTTTCTCCCCGGTTCCCATTGCACCTGCTTCTTTTTTTCCTGTAAAGCAGTATGGTATTTTTAAAAAGTGTTAAGAAAAATTTTAATGATTCCTCCATTTCCTCATCAAGATTTAAGAATTACCAAAAGTCACCACATTTGATTTATTCGTCTTCCTTTTCTTTGCTGTTGTGTGTATATGTATAATTTACTGGCACATCTTTGCACACATACAGTCCATACATGCTATACAATCAGTGGCTCATAATATCATCACAATGGTTGTGTATTTATCACCTGATCATTTTTTAGAAAATTTGCATCGGTCCAGAAAAAAAAAAAGAAAAAGAAAAAACTCATAATACCACACCCCTCACTCCCTCTCATTGACCGCTAGTATTTCTTTTTTCTTTTTTTTTTTTTTTTTAACATGGGCAGGCACCGGGAATCGAACCCGGGTCCTTGGGCATGGCAGGCAAGCATTCTTACCTGCTGAGCCACCGTGGCCCGCCCGACCGCTAGTATTTCTATCTACCCAACTTATTTTACCCCTTATCCCCCTATTATTTATTTACTTTTTATCAATTTTTTTTTTTTACTCATCTGTCCATACCCTGGATAAAAGGAGCATCAGACATAAGGTTTTCACAATCACATAGTCACATTGTAAAAGCTGTATTGTTATACAGTTGTCTTCAAGAATCAAGGCTACTGGAACACAACTCAACGGTTTCATGTACTTCACTCCAGGCACTCTAATATGCCATAAACTAAAAAGAAATACCAATATATATAATGCATAAGAATAACCTTCAGGGTAATCTCTCGACTCTGTTTGAAATCTTTCAGCCACTGAAGCTTTACCATCTCATTTTTCTCTTCCTCTTTTTGGTCAATAAGAATTTATTAATTCAGTGATGCTGGGCCCTCATCTCAGGAGTTCTTTTCCACATTGCCTGGGAGATTTACACCCCTGAGAGTCATATCCCATGTAGAGAGGAGGGCAGTGAGTTCATCTGCCAAGTTGGCTTAGAGAGAGGCTCAGAGAACCTCTGAGCAACAAAAGATGTTCTCTGCGGGTGACTCCTAGGCCTAATTTTAAGTAGGCTTAGCCTATCCTTTGTGGGGATAAGTTTCATATGAACAAACCCCAAGATTGGAGGCTCAGCCTTTTGCTTTGGTTGTCCCCATTGCTTGAGTTCACCAAGTTTTTATATTATAGTTAGTCCATATGAGTGAGGCATGATAATGTTTGTCTTTTTGTTTCTGACATTTCATTCAACATATAGTCCTTAAGGTTCATTCACCTGGTTGCATGCCTCACAACCTCTTTCTGTCTTGCAGTCTCTCAGTAGTCTGTTGTATGTACACAGCATAGTTCACCCTTCCATTCCTCAGTTGTATCCTTATTATGTCTCCATCCATTGTGAATCCCAAACACTGCCGCCATAAACACCAGTGTGCAAATGGCCATTTGTGTCCCCACACTCAATTCCTGCAGGTATATGCTGAGCAAGAGGGTTGCAAGATCATATGGCAACTGCACCCCTAGCCTCCTTTCGAACCACCACACTGCCTTCCAAGGTGCTGCACCTCTCAGTTTCCCTCCCCACAGTGAATGGATACATCTCTTTCTCCACCTTTTCTCTAGCACTTGTTTCTCTCTGTTCATTTTTAAACAGTTTTATTCACACATCATATAATCCAACCTAAGTATATAGACATGACTTTGTCACTGTAATCTATGTGAAGACATGTCCCTTTCTTCACAAAGAATCCATACCCTTTCCCCATGCCCCCCACTTGTTAACATTTAATTTTGGCATATGTCTTTGTTACTTTCAGTAGAAGCATATTATAGTGTTAATGTTGACTGTTGACCCTAGCTTGCATTAATTGTCCTTTTTCCTGTATGTCCATTTTTAACCCTTTGCAGTGTTGACATTGATTTGTCCTCCCTCCTGCAAAATGTTTTTTATTTGTACCTGTAATCACTACCATTGTCCACTCTAGGCATTCCTAAGTTATACCATTGTTCTAGTTTGCTAGCTATGGGAATGCGACTAGCAAACTATGCCAGAGACGGATTGGCTTTTAATAAAAGGGGATTTATTTCATTCGTTCTTCAGAGGAAAGGCAGCCAGCTTTCCACTGAGGTTCTTTTTTACGTGGGAAGGCCCAGGATGGTCTCTGCTGGCCTTCTCTCCAGGCCTCTGGGTTCCAACAACTTTCCCCAGGGTGACTTCTTTCTGCGTCTCCAAAGGCCTGGGCTGAGCTGCAAGTGCTGAGATGGGGTATGCTGAACTGCTTCAGCTGTGCTATTATGTTGTCTCTCATTTAAGCACCAGCCAATTAAGTCAAACGTCATTCATTGCAGCAGACATGCCTCCTAGCCGAATGCAGATGTAATTAGCAACAGATGAGGTTCATGTACCATTGGCCCATGTCCATGGCAACAGAGCGTTCACCTGGCCAAGTTGACAACTGAATCTAACTACCACAACCATCTCAGTCTTTATCCTCTATCTTTCCTTCTGGTTTTAGAGGTGCTCATAGCCCTTCTACCTCAATCACATTCATCTTCATTCAGTACACTTCTATTATTGTGCTGTGTTCAGGTAGCATTGTGCTAGCCATTTCTGACTTTTACAGTCAGCTCTATTGCACACTCTCTATTCCTTTAGCACCAAATGCCCAGTCTCTACCCTGTTTCTGTCTTTGCTGGAATATTTTTAATCTTATCCAGACATCATGTAATTTCTCTCAATAGAAACAAACACCTACACTTTAAATATTGGTATTTCATAGGCTGTCTTGACCTTCTTTTCCCGTTGGATTTATTATATTTATGATTTTATTTATTATGAATGAATAGTTATGTTGACTGCTGATGACTCTAAAATCCTTGTTGTCTGTCTAAACCTCTCACTTGTACTATGAGCCAGTATTTGCATTTTCTTTGTAGAAATTCCAGTCAGGTATCTGTAGAGGCACAAACTTTAGAATGTCTAAAATAATAACTCATTTCTTACTGGTATACCTGCTTCCCCCTTTCTTTAAACTTAACCTAAATCTTTGTCACAGAGTTCTTCTAGGCACTCATTTGAAATATCGGTGGCTTTTTTGCCATGTATTAATTTGTCTCAGAGTCCTGTCAGTCCCTTCTTTTTAATGTCTTTCTTTTACACATGTCCTTTCCATTCTATTCCTGCTTATCATTTCTCACCTGTTTCACAACCCTCTCCAACCTAATTATAATTTTTTCCCACTCAAAATCTCCCAAATCTATTGTTTTCATAATAAAAACTCAAGTTTTTAAACCTGACCTTGTCTGTAAGGAGGGCAGAGACCAGATCTTATTTTTATTTTTTGTTCTACCACTTTTGTGGTTGATACCTGACAAATAGTAGGCTCAGAATAAATTAATGAAAGTGGGCAGTAAGCTTGAATCTCTGCCTAAATGTTTGAAAATATTGGTTGCTGTTCCTTTGTTTAACCTTTATATTATTAAGTCTCCTAACTAATGGGGTCATTAAAATCCTTTTTATTAAAATATTAAACTTTTAAAAACTAATAGCTATTTAAAGAAACTTGCTTGTTTTTTTCTCCTAAAATGGTGGCTTCTCATTATTAGGACCAGACAAAATTGATATAATATATTATTACTGTGTGCGTGTCAGTTTTCCTACAGTATAAAAATTAGTATTTTTAGCATTACCATCATTTTTAGTATTTTTAGTTTTAATTGCAGCAAACTTGATATCATGTAATTTTAGTAGTTAGATTTGTAATCAGTAGTTTTATTTGATTAAGACTACTTTTTATAGCACATACTAAGCCTGATATTAATTTATTTATTATTTAAAATGTTTCTAATTTTCTTTTAGGACCAGTTCGGACAACATATAAAATCAGATGTGCAGTTGAATTTTTATGTTTATTATGGTCCTGATCGTATTAGAGACCCAGCCTTGCTTTCAAAACAGGATATTGTTTTGACCACCTACAATATTTTAACTCATGACTATGGAGTAAGTATACTTGTGTTCAAAGATTTTCAAAGGTTGATCTTAAGAAATAATGCTACGGTTTCTAAAGTGTTCTAAAATCCACCTTTTATGCTCTTCCTTTTTTTTTTTTCTTTTTAAATACTTCGAAGTAAGAAATAAATAGGAAACATTTGCATATTTTGCAAAAAAAGTATTAATCTTTAGATATTAATTTTGGAATATTTTACATTTTGAACATTTTCAGTTAAAATTTTAAATTCTGACTGGAACTGAGTGTAATTAAGCAATTTGCACATGAATTCTGTCTTCTCTTTTAATATTCTGGGAAATTATTTTCTGTGACAATGGTTTAATTAATATATCAGTTTGAAAATAAGCTTGTTTTTGTATTTGCATGTCACAGGTTTCCCAGTTCTTCTAGGAATCTAATTGTTGTTCACCTAAAATTCCAGTTACTACATTAAATTTTTTTTCAGAAAAATACCTTATCAAAATTTCCATCTTCTGGTAAGAATATTACCCTTTGGGGCGGGCCATGGTGGCTCAGCAGGTAGAAGTCTCGGCTGCCATGCCGGGTCCTGGGTTCAATTCCCAGTGCCTGCCCATGTGAAAAATAAAGAGAATATTGCCTTTTACTAAAAGAAAATGCTTTTAACATATTCATATAATTCCTGTAATAGTTTTTGTATGATTATGTTTTAATCTTAGCATAGCTTAGTGCATTAAATAGACTCAGCAGAGAGTCATACTGTTGGGTTTCAAAGCTAGCTCTGTCACTTCCTAGCTGTGGTATTTAGGGCAACTTACTTAATCCCTTGGTGCTTCATTTTTTTCTTTGTCTGTAAAATGGGTAATAATACTTCATAAGATTGTTGACATTCAATAATAACGCAAACTATTATTATTTAGCAAATTATATTATGTACTATTTTACATTCCTTTGTTTTTTAATTACATCATATGAAACATTTATTTCAGACTAAAGGAGATAGTCCATTGCATAGCATAAGATGGCTGAGAGTGATCTTGGATGAAGGACATGCCATACGAAATCCAAATGCTCAGCAGACAAAAGCTGTACTTGATTTAGAAGCAGAAAGGAGATGGGTATTGACAGGTAATCATAGCATTAAAAAATTAATTCTCCAAAATACGTAAAGTTGGTGAGAAAATTTGTAAGCTTCAAGTGGATATAAATAAAGTGTGTCCAAAATGAATTATAGAAATTGTTTAATAAAATGTTTTTACTTGTTTTTCATAATTGCCCATAATTGAGAATAATTGTGGAATTGTAGTCTTTTATGAAGTAATCAATAGAATTATTCTTCAACCTTGGAGATTCATTAGATACTCTTAATCCTCTGATCAAGTCTTGATTTACCTGCTACATATCTTGGAACCAGTGTGCTACTCGTGGCACATCTACTGGAAAGTGAGGATTAGAGTATAAACTCAAATTAGTTATTTTATATCTCTTATTAGTGCTACTGATTTAAAAACCAAGTAAGCAAATGTACCTGAAAAAATTGAATTTACTGGGTAGAATTAGGAATGTAAATGTTTGATGTCTTTTTATTTGTTAGTTATGGCTAATGGAGAGTTGAAAATGAGAGCAAAACTGTATTTGAGACTTCATATATGTTTAATAAGGGATTATAGTTATAGCTTGATAATCTGCTGGCCTTTCTGGTACAGGTTCCCTATTTTCAGCTGGTGTCTTCTAATTGGGCCAGATAGATAGCTGATTGGGTGTTCTGGTTATAGTGTTAATAATAGTTTCCTGTTATTTTTAGGTACTCCAATTCAGAATTCTTTAAAGGACTTGTGGTCTCTTCTTTCCTTTTTAAAACTGAAGCCATTTCTTGATAGAGAATGGTGGCACAGAACAATACAGCGTCCTGTCACAATGGGAGATGAAGGAGGACTTAGGTAAGTCTTTTCTTAACAGCTGATTAATATTAGCTACAAAGCTTAAACTTATAGCCACGTCAGTACTGTTTTTAATTTATGTTCTCAACTTAGTTTTCATAAGTTCTCTTGTATAACTATATAGTGGCATTTGGTTGATTATGTACAGTGACCTCAATCAACAAAGTTTTTTTAAGAGAGAAAGTTTTATATTCTTGTTTCTAGTGATGAGACATAAAAGTTGAGAACATAAATTAAAACTCACCTTGGTGATAGCCATTTTGCCACGTACTAGGTTAATGTGGTTCACAATTTTTGTTTTAGAGCAGTAGATTTCCTCTGTTCGGTTGTACTATTTATAGAGGAAAGTGGTATATTGAAGTCTCCCACTATTGTTAAAATGTCTGTTGCTTCTTTCAGTTTTGCCAATGTTTGCCTCTGTGGAGGTCCTTGATTTGGGACATAAACATTTATGATTGTTATTTCTTCTTGATGATCCATCCCTTTTATTAATGTTCAGTGTCCTTCCTTGTCTTTTTTTTTTTTTTTCATGGGCAGGCAAGAATTCTGCCACTGAGCTACCATCACACTGCCCCTTCCTTGTCTTTTATGATGTCTTCACATATAAAGTCTATTTTGTCTGATATTAGTATAGCTACTCCTGCTTTCTTTTGGTTACAGCTTGTGTGGAACATCTCTTTCCATCCTTTCACTTTCAGTCTAGTTGTATCCGTGGGTCTAAGATGAGTCTCTTGTAAGCAATGTATAGATGGCTCATATTTCTTAATCCATTTTGACAGTCTGTGTCTTTTAATTGGTGAGTTTAGTCCGTTAACGTTGGATGTTATTACTGTAAAAGCATTTCTTGAATCTACCATCTTATCCTTTGGATTTTGTCAGATCTGTGTAAACTTTTCCCTCTTAGTCTTTTCATCCTTTAAGTTACTTTTACTGATACTCTTCAGTTTTTTGCCCTCCTTCAGGTCTCATTCTCCTGTCTTCTTTTTTTCAGCCGTCAGACTCCGTTTAGTATTTCTTGAAGTCTCTTGTTGGCAAATTCTCTCAGCCTTTGTTGGTGAAAATTTTAATCTCTACCTCACTTTTGAAGGACAGCTTGGCTGGATAAGAATTCTTGACTGAAAGTCTTTCTCTTTCAGGATCTTAAATATATTGTACCACTGCTTTCTCACTGCATGATGCCTATTCAGTAGTCCAAACTCAGTCTTTATGTGGTTTACCATGTATGTGATGAGTCTCTTTTCTCTTGTCACTTTCAGGACTTCCTGCTTCTCTTCAACATTTGACAGACTGATTAGTATGTGTGTTGGAGTAGGCCTATTTGGATTTATTCTATTTGGGGTTTGTTGGGCTTCTTTGATTTGCATATTTATGTCATTTATAAGGGTTGGAAAGTTTTCCCTCATTATCTCCTCAATTAATCTTCCTAGCCCTTTAGTTTTTTCTCTTTTCCTTCTGGGGCACTGTTGATTCTTATATTTGTGTGCTTCATATTGTGCATCATTTCCCTGAGATCCAATTCATGTTTTTCCGCTGTTTTTGCCATCTGTTCTTTTGTGCGTTTGAATTCAATTGTCTGGCCTCTATTTCATATATTCTTGCTTCTGCCTCTTCACATCTCCTTTTGTATGTCTCTAGTATGTTTTTAATTTGGTCTACAGTATCTTTCATCTCTGTGATATCTGCTGTTTTCCTATTTATTCTTTCAAATTTTTCTTTTATGCACTTCTGAATTTTTCTTGATATCCTTTACATTATTAGCCAACCCACTGAATTTATTTAGGAGATTTGTATGAACATCTTTGATTAGTTGTTCCAAAGTCTGTCTCTTCCGATGTTTTTATTTGGTCATTTGGCTGGACCATATCTGCCTGTAGCTTCAAGGCATATGATTATCTTGATGGGTTGTTTTGGAAGTTGATTTCCCCCAGTCATCTAAGGTTTTGTATTTAGTTGGCTTTATATTGAAGGTCTCATTTTCTCCTTTTGCACTTGGTTCATTAGTAATTCCCCACCAAACCAAGGCCCAGATCTCATACAGGGGATGCAACTCTACTTGAGGATCTGTTTGAATCTAGATAGACAGTTTGCCAGATGGCACTTTCTGTTTCTTCTGAGCAGATAGCATCCTGGGACCTCCTCTTCACCTTTGTCCCACCTCATCTTGACTGTGGCAGCCAGGTGAGCTGGATAGAGATGCGATGCAGTTCCAACCAGGGCCACTGGTCCTGGTGCATGCTAAAAACCGCCAATCCTGGGGTTTGGGGTGGGTAATGTGTACCTCAGCAGATATTCTGCTTGTGGGTTTGATAGGTCTGGTGGCCCCCAAGCTTCTGCTTGGAATGCTGATCTTCGGCTGTGGGACTGGGTATGTCAGCTGCCCCTGTCCATAGTCAACTTGGAAACGTCTGCTCCCTAGGCATGGCATGGTTTACAGGGTGTGCCTGTCCATGCCAGGTGCGGACATGCAGGGGTGTGTAAGAGGCACGGGGTGGGAAATGGCTTGCTTCCTCATCCCCATCTCCCTGTCCGTGCACTCCTGAGGGCTCTGGGCCTTTATATGGAAAAGGGAGTGGTAGGCTGTGGCACTAGCTGGATGGTTTCTATGAGCAGGGAAAGCAAGTTTACTGGCTTCTGGGTTCCCCAAGGGAGCGCTGGGCTGTGGAGCTGAGGGGACTGATAACCCAAGCTAGCCTCAGGGGCAGGTACTTTTCTGGGTATGCCTCTTGTCCCAGTGGAGTCCCGACCAAGCCCACTCACTCCATTCTCTGCAGTCCAGTTCCTTAGCTTTTTCATCCAAGACCTCCCAGTGTAGTGTAGAACATTCCCTTAGGCTACTTGCACCCTGGGACTGCTATCCTGGTTGTAGTTTTCTGTCACTTCATTAGTTGTTCCTTGGGGTGAACTAAACCTGTCCTATTTTTCCATCTTCCTAGAAGTCCTTCATATTTTAACTTTCTTGGTTTTCATAACTTTATGAAAATTACCTATTTATGTACCTTGATTTCCATACGACAGCGTAAACTTCTGAAGATGGTGCCATGCTTGAATTTGTATTTTCAACACTATTTGGCACAGTGCTTTGCGCTTCATAAATACTTAGTAGGAATTTGAGTGCTGAATATTGGGTACATAGCTGACAAGGAGAATCAGGACATAAAATGGCAGTGATTAAAACAAAAATGAGAAGAAAAATAAGAATAAAAGGAAATACAAAGATTAAACCATGACAGGTACTGAGTTGAGGTTAAATATATGATGCATTTGTTGCTATAAGTTTCTATTTGTAGACTATCTCTGTGATGATCAGGTTGGATAAAACCCCAAATAAGGATTTTTTAAAATAACTTAAATTTTCTTAAAATAACTTTTACTAAGGTTATACATTTATAAAATACCCATTAAAATATCCTTTTTGTTCTTGTTAGACCAGATTACATAAAAATAAATTTATGTAATTGTTTGTTTTATTTTAACTAGGCGTTTACAGTCCCTAATTAAAAATATTACACTTCGAAGAACAAAGACAAGCAAAATTAAAGGGAAACCCGTTTTGGAGTTACCAGAACGTAAAGTGTTTATTCAGCACATTACACTTTCAGATGAAGAGAGGAAGATTTACCAGTCTGTGAAAAACGAAGGCAGAGCTACAATTGGAAGGTATGGAGAAAGGACACTGTAATAAAAAGTAAAATCTTTTTTCTTTTTTTCCCACTTAACTAATGAGGAGTTTTTAGACATGTTAGCAGTAAAGTCAGAAGTATACTGAAAGATAGTTTTCTTCTGTGATTTGAACTTATTTTTTATAACAACTTCTTGGTTGATGTGAATGAAATAATATAACCTGCTAGGTAAGAAATTCCTCGAGGTTAGGAAAAAATCAGCAGTTTACATAAAACGAGAAGTTCTAAATTGTTAGTCAGACAACCTTGCTTGCTTCTATTCCTGGCATTAACTTTTCTTGACCTCAGTTTCATAATTTATCAAACGAGATCTTCTGTTATTAGTATCACTGATATTGTTTTAAAAAGTCTGTTTTAAAAGATGTTTAGGGAGTTATGTCTTTTTTTCCTCCATTTTTCATTTATTATTTTTCTTTTTTTTAAATTTATATGTCTTAATAATGGGAAGGAGTCACTTTGGTATTGAGTTTTGTTGCTGCACAATTACTACAAAATAATTGGATTAAATTGAACAAAAAAATGTATAATCAGCAAGATTCCTGCCCTTAAAGAAACTATGTGCTAGGATTAAAACACATAATTGTTAAAAGAAGAGTGTGGCAAGTACTATAAGAGAGATAAAACAGAGAGATTTAGATGGTCATTGCCAACAGAAAATGAAATTGTTTCCAGTTGAAAGAGCAGGGAAATTGTAGTGAAAAAAAGTGACTTTTGTTTTGGGCCTTTGAAGAGTAGTTCAGATTTGATAAATGATGATGGAAATGATGTATGAGGTACAAGTTATCTTGATGGGTTTTTCAAAGTATTTACATTATTTCATTTCAGTAGCAGAAGATATTTATCTTCATCTTATAACTTAGGAAACAGGCAGCAAAGTCAGGGCTAGAAGCTGGATTTTCTGAATCAGATACTGGGTTGAGAAAACATGGTGGGCCAAGTGGGGCCGTGAATGGAGTAGTGTGGCTGGAGTATAGGTGTATGATGAGTAGGAGATAAAAGTAGAGAGGTAGGCTTTAACTAAATTATGAAAGGCCTAGAATGTTAGGCTATGGAATTTTTATGTTATTTAAGAGGTTTGAAAGATTTTGAGCCAGAGAATGTTTTCAACCTTGTTGGGTTTTAGAAAGATAAAACAGCCAGCCATGTAAGAGGATTATTACCTCATGAGTTGGAAATAAAAGTCTTGACCAGACTGGTTGCAGCAGGAGTGGGAAAGAGGAATTGTCTACTCAATGTGACAATTGAATGAAAGGATTAAAAATGAACTAAGATTTCAGAATTAGGGTATATAATAGAATGAAAGTAGGCATGTAAATAGCAGCAAATGAATGTTTGTTTTAGGACCAGTTGAGCTTAAGGTACCAACAGACAGAAATGTAAGGCTAGAGTTGGAGCTTTTGATATATGTCAAATAGGACATTTTTCATTTAGAGGTGATAATTGAAGTCATAGGAGTAGATAAAAACATTGAGGAGTGTGTATATATATATATACAGAAAATCTGTTAAAGACCTTGTATTAGTTTGTTAGGCTGCCAAAATGCAAAATACCAGAAATGGAACAGCTTTTAAAAAGGGGATTTAATAGTTAGAAGTTTACAAAGTTCTAAGTCCATAAAAATGTCCACATTAAGGCATCAACAAGAGGTTACCTTCACTCAAGAAAGCCCTATGCCATCTGAACACTTTTTTTCAGCTGGAAAAGCATGTGATTGGCATCTACTGGTCCTTGTTCATGGTTCTGTTCCTTCCAGTTTCTGATGCCAGTGTTTTCCCCTCTAAGCATCTGTGGGCCTTTACTTAGTTCCTCCAGGAAACAACTCTTGAGTTCTGACTTGCTTAGCATCTAATGGGAAGACATCTGCTGGGCTCTGCCCATGTCTGTCTAGGCTTCTGCTCTCCCTGTCAGTACTCCAAGCATCTCTACACATACATGTCTCTGTCAGCTCTGAAGCAACTTTTTTCCAAGTGTGTGCTTGGAAAAGGTTTCTCCAAAACATTTTCCCTTTTAAGGACTCCAGTAAGCTAATCAAGACCCACCATGAATGGGTGGAGTCACATCTCCATCTACTCAAAAGGCCACACCCACAGTTGGGCACATGGTACCTCGGTAGAGAAAATCTAATCAAAACTTTCTGCCCTAAAATATTGAATCAGGATTAAAAGAAACAGCTGACCCCACAAGATTGAGTCAGGATTAAAACATGGCTTTTCTGGGGTACACAATAGTTTCAGACTGGCACAGACTGAAACTTTGGAGAATGTCCACATTTAACAAATAGGAAGATAAAAACTGAATTGAATTTACCATCCCTGAAAAAAACTCTGCTTTTCCAACAGATCTTTCTCATATCCAACTGACGATTTGACATTTCCAGTGGGTATCTCACAGGCATTTCTTGAAATGTCAAATAGTCAGTTGGAGATGAGAGACCTCATGAAAGTATTCTCAGTTTGATATGTTTGAAAATCACTTGTGTGTAGATGGTAATTAGAGCCATGAGACTGGATGAGATCACCAAGGGTATCGGTGAAGTTAAAGAAAGCGAGCAAAGAAGGTAGAAGTAATGACCTGTCAGGTAGAAGGAGGCACCTACCCAAATATCTTGCATGTGGTAAGCATCCAAAAGAGTTCTCTCAACCATGAAGTGGTGAGTATTATTGTAAGATGTGACCATGCAAGGGAATAATTAAAATGTTGGCAAGGGTTACTGCATTTGAAAGGTTTGAAAAAGAATAATTTTGTTAGAACTGTTCTCAGACAGGAAATATCGTACTTTTTAAAAGTATTCTTTTTTATAGGTAATGCGTTTACTAGCATTTATTGAGGTTTTAGCCTCAATAAATAAGTAATCTTTGTTACATTTATTACTAGGTGTTAAGCATTGGACTGGAAGCATAGGTCTGTTTTGCTTTTCTTAATTCTGTTTCCTGTGGTCCTTTCTCTTATTTTTATCGTTGGCTATTTTATGCTGGTTTCAGCATGACTTTTATTTCTTTGATGGTTCACTCTCCTGGATTGTACCAGCTTATCTTTCATTTCTATACTGTCTTACCTTATCCTTCCTGAGCTCTTGTCTCTCCTTTAAGCTTTTTTTTTTTTTTTTTTTTTTTATGAGAAGGAATTTTGGAATTGAGTGACGTTAAATTATAGCAATATCCCTTGGTCACGATTTTTATTTGCTCTCTCATAGCATTTTTTTGGTGAGTTTTCTTAGACTTCCATTTGCTGTCTTCCTCTCCTCTTCTGTGCTGATTATTCTCTTTCTTCGAATATCTTGAGTTACTTCTGGATTAGCTATTTGCAAGAGATTCCTTGAGGAGAGGTCTAGCCATGTAGCAGTTAGTAGAAAATAACCCTATATATGTGAGTTACATGTGAGTTCTTTTACGTTTTACTTTCTGCTTATACAACAGTCAGAAGCCTTAGGGTTGCTTACAATGTAGAGTGCCTTGCCCGTGAACACGGTGTGTTTATGTGATTCCTTATTCAGGGTCAGTTTGCCTTCCCTCTTTGGCATAAGACTTGACTTGTTCAGGGAAGTCAGGCCACCAGCCATGTACTCCATTTCTATTATTGAATATCCCCTCAGGGCATGCCATCTGTTTGAAAGAATTGTGCTCTGGCAGCTCGATTCGAGATCTGCAGTCATATCTCTCAGCATATCCCATCTGACTTTTACTGCAATTGGCTGTCATTTTCATATATTTTGTTTTATTATTATAAATCCCTCCTGGTTTCATTAAAGATATAGCTTGCTTTTCTGTTTTTCATTCTTGTTTTGGAGTAATTTACAGAGAAGATAATGTCACCTTTACATTCTTGTAGAGTAGGAAATATTACTGTTTAGAGGCTTTCGTAATATTTGACGTTTTTACTCCAGGTATTTTAATGAAGGAACTGTCCTTGCACACTATGCAGATGTCCTTGGTCTTTTGCTTAGATTGCGGCAGATTTGTTGTCATACTCACCTGCTTACAAATGCAGTGTCTTCTAGTGGTCCCTCAGGTGAGTAAATGTGGTGGTTTCTATCATTATATTTGTTAGAGGTGTTTACATTAGAATGAGGAAATTTTCATATGGCCCAATATCTGGTTTATTTTCTATTGTGAAATGGACATTGTTCTCAGTGTAGGACTCAACTGGAAAATATGCCCAAGAATTTCAGGACTCTCCTACCAAATGAAATGGAATTATATTGAGGCCTTTCCAGAATTTCCAGTGAAATTCTCAGAAAAAAATGTTCAAATTGCATCTTCTTTTTATTCTGTGCTAAGGGTGATGATATTATAATGCTGCTGCTGTGGTATATGGGTTGTCTGTTTGCTTTTGAATTTTTCTTAAAATTTTTAATTTAAACCACGCTTTTTATCTAGGATAGAGGGAAGAATAAAAACTACCCATACTAGCAAGAACAACTTTTCCCTATATAAGCTAGATTAATTTGTCTGGTCGTATTAAAAATCTTGCTCTGAAATTAATTTTTCAGTCTTTGTCTCTAGGAAGTGATACACCTGAAGAACTGCGAAAGAAGTTAATAAGGAAGATGAAGTTAATTCTGAGCTCAGGTTCAGATGAAGAATGTGCAATTTGCTTGGATTCTTTAACAATCCCTGTGATAACACATTGTGCACATGTATTTTGTAAACCTTGTATTTGCCAAGTCATTCAGAATGAGCAGGTTAGGTTAATTTTTTTTTGCTTACTGTAGGCTCAGTGTTTGAATAGTGAATGTGTTTGAGTGTAGTGAAGACCCAAGTCCAAGAAACTAGAAAGAGTTTTGCAGGTGGATTTAATAATGTACCTTTCATAACCTCGGATAGTTAATTATTGTCATATAATTAAGCCGTTCTAATATATACATACATTTTTGGAAGCATGGTTTCCCAGTCAGTATCCTAGTTCCAGTAACAGTTTATATCATGGCAGTGCAAAAAGTAGACTGAGAATCTGAGAAGTAAAGGTAATTTAAAACTTTTTAGTAGCCATATTTTTAAAAATTCGAAAGAAACATGAAAATTAATTTTAGTAGATTTTAAGCCACTTTATATATTATTTTAACATGTTCAAGATGGAGATTATTAATGAGATGCATTAATGAGATGCATTATAAGCTTTTTTCTCTTTAACTAAGTCTTCAAAATCTAGTGTGGCAGCATACCAAAACGAAAACGTGCTTTTAAAAAAATTCGGTGTACATTTATACACTTGCAGAACATCTCAGTTTGGCCTAGCATGTTTCAGGGGCTTGATGGCTACATATGGCTGTTATATTGGACACTGTAGGTCCAGATCCTTTTGTGTGGTAGAATTTTTAGAAGTGAAATGTTCCTTTAAACTGTCCTTCAGTTGGGGTAGAAATTTTTTTAATTGAGTTATAACCTACTCATGGAAAAACTGCATAAATAATGACTATACAGCTCAGTGAATTAGCATGAAGTAAACTCATCCATTTACTACTACCTAGATCTCCTTATATCCCCTAACAATCATTTACCCTTTCCTTCCTCCTCAAAGGTAATCCATTATACTGATTTCTAACATAGTTTCAGAATCTTTTATTGTAATAATGTTTGTTATCTAGTAATTTTATTTTATTAGTGGGTCTGGGTGGAAATGGACATAGTAGACATTGCTTTGAATGAACCTGATACGATTTAAAAGATCTGGACCAGCTTTATAAGACATTAGTTAAGAAGGAACTCTTAACCGCCCCCCCACCACCACCACCAACATGGGCAGGTACTGGGAATCGAACCCGGGTCTCTAGCAAGGCAGGCAAGAATTCTGCCACTGAGCCACCGTTGCACCGCCCAAGAAGGAACTTAAGGAACTTCTTAAGGATAGTTCTGTGCTATTCTTTTAAAAATAGTGTGCTGTATTGCAGTGAGGTCAAATAACTCTTATTTGACGATTTCTTTACTTGACTAAATATGCAAATATTTACCGTTAAGCTTTTGCTGCTGGAGAAGAGCATACAGTTTTTCCTCCTCTTTTATCCTTCCCACTTCATATTACAACACTACATATGTCTGGAGTTTAGCATATACAGATTTATCTCAAATGGCTGAATATAATAAAAGGTTTAATAAAAGGTTAGCTCTTAGGTGGAATTTGCCATACTTTTAAACAGTTTAGGTAAATTTTGCATTTCTTTTCCTATAAGTGTCATTCGTACTTTGTTCTTTTCTTTTATAGCCACATGCTAAATGCCCTTTATGCAGAAGTGATATACATGGAGACAGTTTATTAGAATGTCCTCCAGAAGAACTGGCTTGCCACACTGAGAAAAAGAATAATATGGAATGGACATCCAGTTCAAAGGTAAAATACGTGTGCAAATATTTGAGTATTAACTGGTTTTAATTTATTATTTTACGTTTCTAACAGTAATTATGCTTTAATCCTTTGTATGTATACTTTGTGGATGGGTACTGATTTTTTGTTTATTTCTAGTGGCAAATTTGGGAGGAAAGAGAAAATATTAAGATTATTGTAGTATTCTTTAAGTCTTTTCTTTTTTTATTAGTAGTATTCTTTCATTTTTGCATATTAGGGAAATGCCATATCTGGACTTTTTCTTTCATACTAAAAATACTGAACAAATACATAATTTTGAATGTATTTTGCCAATTCAAAATGGAATCTCATGAGTGTCCTAATTTTTTTCAGATTAATGCTCTAATGCACGCATTGATTGACTTAAGAAAGAAGGATCCCAACATAAAAAGTTTAGTTGTTTCTCAGTTTACAACATTCCTGTCTTTAATAGAAACACCACTTAAGTAAGTTCAACAGGGTTTCTTGCTTTAAATGAAAGGATTTTATGTAAGTGTTTTGATTTGAATAGCAAACAAAAAATTTAATATTTTGTGAGTTTTATTTCCTCTATGTAAAATAATATTCAGTCACCATAAAGAATAAGATTTTAGAGATTAAGTTCTGAATTTATCAGAAAAAATACCAACTGACATAGTAGGCACTCAGTAAATATTTGTTAAAAATAAATGAGTGAAAGAATTGATTAAGAGATTCATAATTTTTAACATTGTTTTATGTAGTGTAGTAAGTGTTACTTGTCTCTCTCCTCTGCTCCATTAGAGCCTCTGGATTTGTATTTACTCGTTTGGATGGTTCCATGGCACAAAAGAAAAGAGTTGAATCAATTCAGTGTTTTCAGAACACTGAAGCAGGATCTCCAACTATAATGCTTCTGTCCTTAAAAGCAGGTGGAGTTGGTTTGAATCTTTCTGCAGCTTCTCGAGTATTTTTAATGGATCCAGTAAGTAGTTTTCTAGACTTTTGTGTTATTTCCTTCAAAAAAGAAGTTTAAAGACAATTTAGTAAATACCTTCATATTTACAATTAATTGTGAAAATTCTTGACAAACTTTAGAAATGTTTAGTAATAATTTAGTAAATACATATTTAGGGCATTCTCTTAGGCACTTTACATCTGTCAACTTCTCTGTGAGGTGAATATTGCTGTTATCCCTATTTTACAGTTGAGAATATTGAAACACAGAAAAGTTAAATAACTTGCCCTGTGTCACATAGCTAGTAATACAAAACCAGGGACAGAGCCCATGTTATTAAGTAATGGTCTATGTTCTTATGCTTCTTTCTATAAATAGAATAAGTATCTATTAACTATAATGCTTTAGGATAGTGGTTCATTCATTCAGCCAGCCGTTACTGAAATCCGGCTTTGTGTCAGGCGCTGTTCTAGGCTCTGGGAATCTGCCTGTAAACAATGTAGACAAAGTCATTACCCTCATGGTGCTAGTGGTCTCAAGCTTTAATGTGCAGAAGAATTATGTAAAATGTAGTTTTTGTCCTCAGATTTGGGAGTCCTTAGATGAGATCCAGGAACATGCATTTTAAACATATGACATAGGTGATTCAGATGCAGCTGATCTACCATCACAACTGGAAAAACAAGTGCCATTCATAGAGTGTTCTGAGTCAGTTTGATCGCATCATATATTGCACTTGTGCTTGTGCAGTATAGACCTAGGGGTGGAGTCTGAACTTCACTTGCCAAGGTGTGTGATCTGGAGTTGTATCTGCATAGGAGCACCTTTTCTAATTGTACAGAGGGGCTGTTTGGACTGGAAGCAGTAAGGTTTCTAATTTGCAATGAGTATTATTTAGGCTAGGGACAACCCTGTGCTATTCTATTCCTGTGCATTCACCGATTAAGATAGGTGGCTTTAGCTTGTTGCCTGGAACTCATAATATTGATAACATGTAGAAATTTAACTGAGATGCAAATTGGAGTTATGAGGCAACCTAGATGATGCATGTCCATGTTAACTGAGGCTTGTTTTCTTAACTGAGGGTAACCTTCCCAATAAGATTACAACCTTATTTTTGTAATATTTAGGTGGTAATGGGATTCACATTAATGTCACGGGTGGCAGTGGTAAACAGGATGAAGTTTTAAGTCTTCATTAGGGTTTATTATTTAAAAATTTAACTACAGATTAAATTTCATATTAACTAGCCTGATATATTAGAAGCTGATTTTGGAATACGTTTCCAAAGTATTTTCTTTGCTCTAAGAATTGTAATACCTGATAGGAAAGAGATTAATGTTAAAATAGAATAATTAGCCTAATAAAGTTGATCATAGACTACAAACTCTTTAGCAGTTATAGTTTAAAAGATTTGCAGAATGTTTTGGCAGTTTATAGTAAGAAAATTGTATTTATTGAACATTTTCAGTTTTTTAATGTTGTTTCTAACTTTAAAATGAAAGCCAGATCCCAGAAATAAGATTCAGTCAAAAAAAAATGTGTTCATGAAGATCTTGTCATAGAATGTTGCTTAAGAGTTAGTGTGATATTTTAATGTTCCTTTATGAGCTTCCTGTAAGAAAGTGGGAGCTACCAGCTTTATATTATCAGGAGATAAATTTTTTGATTCCTGGTAGGCACACTTGATGTGTACTGCCAGGTCGTCATAGTGTTCCTAAGCAAAATACAGGCAACAGACAGGAATGTTTTACATGGATTCTTGGTATAACTGTTACAATTGTGACATACAAAATATTCCAAAAATATTAATTTTATTAAATATTATCTGTCAATTTGAGAAAATCATTAGCTAAGTATGTCCTTAAATATTAACGTCCATACTGAAAAAGAACACCAAACTCAAAATATAGCAAATTAATAGTGGAACCTTCCCTTTCTCTGGATCTCAAAAGAACTCAAAAAAAAGAAAATAATAGTTAATTTAAGCATAAATAGTGCTATAGATCTGTCATCTACATATGTATCTGTGATTTTATGTTTTCAGCTAGTACTTTGCTGTAGATAAATATCCCCTTTCCCTGTGACACCTCTTCACCTGTAAGAACCATCCCACAGATTCCACTTTTAGAAAATTCAACAGTCTCCATTTAAAAAGTTCATGATATTCTAATTTTTCTTTAAAATTCACTTTACTACTATCATTGTAGACTAAAGGACTCTATTTTGCCCTTTTCATTGCTTCATTATTTTATTCTTTAAGATATTCTCTACAATAATGCCAATGTTAATTAGCTAATGTTAACTTTTTAAATTCAGTTTTGAAGTCACACTGATTTCAGTTTCAGAAAATTGCATCAACAAAGTCTTAGACAGTTTTTGGATCTTTTTCTTTTTTTGTATTTTGTATGGAGGAAAGTGAAAGAAATAGAACTAATGACCACCAAAAGTAGAGAACTTTTTTGTATATGCTAATCTGTTCTGATGTGAATTAAGTCATATAAGAAAATATGTAAACTTTTTTCACTCTGTTAAGAAGATACAGATTCACTTTAAAATAAAGAAAAAATTATTGAATCAACAAATATTTATATTATGTGCTTACTATTTGTCAGGCCTTCTATTAGGTACTAGATGCAGTGGGGTGAAGTGACGAGTGAGAATGCCTATCCATAATAGTGATTGGAAAGCTAAGGTGATGAACAATATTTTTTTCCCAGTGTGTTTATAATGTCAGTATCAGAATTTCGGTCAGAAAACGTGAATAAAACTGAAAAGAAAGGAGTAAAGTAGAACACTCACAGATCAGGGCAGTGATAAAGTTAATTATGTTCTTGTTAGGCCTGGAATCCTGCTGCTGAAGATCAGTGCTTCGACAGATGCCATAGACTTGGCCAGAAACAAGAAGTTATCATTACAAAAGTGAGTTTTTAATTTTTTGTAATATAAGCAATTCAGTGACATTTAGTACATTTACAGTGTTGTATAACCACCACCTCTGTCTAGTTCCAAAACATTTCTGTCACTCTCAAAGTAAAACCCAGTACGTATTAAGTGGTTTGTTTCACTGAACTTCACCCTCCACCTGTCTGCTGGCAAGCACCCATCTGTGTTCTGTGTCTATGGATACACCAGTCCTGGATGTTTCATATAAACGGAACCATACAATGTGTGACTTTCTGTGTCTGGCTTCTTTTACTTAGCGTAATGTTTTCAGGGTTCATCCATGGTGTACCACATCATTACTTGCTTTTTATGGATGAATAATATTCCATTAGGTGTGTATGTGTGTATTACCACAGTTTGTCTGTCCATTCATCTATTGATAGCCTGTTGGGCTGTTTCCACCTTTTAGCTATTGTGATTACTGCTCTTGGTACAAATACATTATTTGAGTACCTGTTTTCAGTTCTTTTGGGTGTATACCTAGAGTAGAATTGCTGGGTCATATGTGATGCTATGCTTTTGACTTTTTAAGGAACCACCAAATTATTTTCCACAGCAGCTGGGCCATTTTACATTTCCACCAGCAATGTACGAGGGTTCCAGTTTCTCCACATCTTCGCCAGCACTTAATATCTGTTTTATTTATTTTTTAATAATCATCCTAGTGGGTATAAAGTTGTACCTTATTATAAAAATCATCTATTATAAGATTAGGTATTTTTTTTTTTTGGTTACACAAATAATGCAGGAATACATTATTGTAAAAGATTTAAATAGAATTATGCAAAGCAAAATATGATAATCACTTTTATTTTTCTCTTTAGGGGAAACCACCATTGGTAGTTTAATATACATTCTTCAAGTTCCCTTTCTCTGTATTTATGGTACATTCATATTTATGTATATGTGTTTATCGCTCTTTAAGAGGTTTTCTTTTAAAGGAAAATTGGATCATACTTTTACTCTGCGATGTTTTCTTTCCCCCTTAACAGCTTGTGGTGGTGATTTTTCTGTATCAATACATTTAGATAAAGCCCATTTTTTTGAGCCATGTGATGTATTTCATAATATAGATATATCATAATTTATATAGCCAGTCCAATGTTTTGCTAATACACCATGCCATAATGAGCATGATTGTACATAAATCTTTGGGTATATCTGTAAGTATTTCTTTAGGATAAACTATGTAAACTAGAGTCCAGGATTTAGAATTTTTATTAGATAACTGCCCAGTTACTTTCAAATAGGCTTTATGATGTATGAGAATGATAGAAATTTATATCATCGTCAGAAAGTACCATTCTAATTTACACTTACTAATTGTTTGTTAACCTTGCGCATATCTCATATTTGTTGTCCATTAATACTTCTTCTGTCACTTACCTGTTCATATCTTTTGCCCAGTTTTCACAGAGTATAAACTATAAGGAGCCCTTTTATACATTCTGATTTTAACCTTTGGTTTGTTATATATATTGCAGATGATTGATCACTGTCTTTTACTTATCTTTGAACTTTGTGCTTTATGTCATGAAAAAGTTTTAATCTTTTTATGATTTAAAAAACTGTCAACCTTTTTCTTTATAGCTGTTGGGTTTTAACGTCTTGCTTAGGACAGAAGACGTTCTCTTCAAATTTTTAAAACTCTTCTCTTATGTTTCTAATTCTTTTGGAAAATTTTATTTTGCATTTTGTTGTTCTTATTCTTTCTCAAATAACCATTTCCATCACCATTTTTTTGAAATGTCAGTCCTCTTTTTCCAGTGATTTGAAATGTCACTTTTATCATAAACTAATTCATATATATCACACAGATTTATTTCTTGACTCTTTTTTGTTTCATTGATCTCTTATTCCTAGGACAGGATTATTCTCATAATTACTAAAGTTTTATAGAATGTGTTTAATATCTTGTAGATCAAAGTATTCTTATTATCCCTTTTGAAAATTATGTTGGTCATTCCTATTATTTATTCTTGAATGGAACCTTGGGTTTAGGTTATCAGATCTCATTTTAAAAATCTTGCTTGGAATTTGGATTTGTATTGAATATATGTTAATTGGAGAACTATCTGCTTTATAAGTGGAGTGTTCCCATCAAGAAAATAAATCCCTTCATTTATTTAGGACTTTTATGTATTTCAGTAAAGTTTTATAATGCAATTCCTTTTTCTTTAATTATTTCAGTAACTAGGACCTCATATAATGACAGTGTTGAATAGTAGTAGTGATAGCAAAGAACATTCTTGACTTGTTCTTGTCTTTCTTGGGAATATTTACTGTTTTATATTATGCGTGTTCTTAGTAAGGTATCTGGTAAATACCCTTATAAGATTGAGGACATGTCTTCTATTCTTGGTTCAATGAGTATTGAGTAATGAGAGAAAGCAGTGCTCGGCTTTAGTTATTATATCATTTTCTAAATATTCTCACTGTATATTGAAAAAAAAAAAGAGAGTTAAACCAGTTTCTGATAGGCTGCTACTGGACTTTGTTGATGGTTATTTAATGCTTGTAAGAAAATAAAGTTCTTTATAAGTATGACATTCTCATCATGTCTCTTTTTTTTTCCTGGGAAATATTGTTAGCTTCTCAATAATAGTTAACTTAATTTTTGTAGAGTTTTTTTTTTTAAATATTAGAGATTTTTAAATATTTTGACCTAAAAAGTACTTAATGGCTTTAATTTTTTTTTTCTTTTTGAAGTTCATTGTGAAAGACTCTGTCGAAGAAAATATGCTGAAAATACAAAACACAAAGAGAGAACTTGCAGCTGGAGCCTTTGGAACCAAAAAAACAAATGCTAATGAAGTGAAGCAAGCTAAAATTAATGAAATCAGAACTTTAATTGATTTATAATTTGTGGGATTTTGATAAGGTCAGTTTGGTCAGATAACATACAGAAGTTTTAGAAATGAAACCTAGAGAGTATGTCTTCAAAAGGGGGCATATCATTTTTTTATCAGTAAAGAAATATTGTTGACACATAACTTCTTCTATATATGATCCTATTTTTAACAGTATTTCAAATAGCAATAAGTTCCGTTATATACTGTGGCCTCAAATTTTTTTTGAGAAAAAATAGTTACTTTGTTATTCAACTTTTCATAGTATGTATGCTGAGTATTTTCATAGAACTTCGAAGTACTCAGCTTTTTCGTATTTCAGAATAAGGCCAAGCGTTTTATACTTTTGACCAAATAAAGAGTTATTTTCCATATTAGATACATTTGCTTATTCGACAAAGCAGTGGATTCACAGTCCTTGTAAACAATTTATATATAGACCATCCAAGAGATTTATTGGACATTCAAAAAACTTTATTTGCATTCCAGAACCAAACCATAAATGAGAGACCAAAGTCCAGGTTAGCAAATTACTTGCGATTTTATGTTCATGAAACAATTAAGGACTCTGTCATAGCACCATTTTCTTCATTTTAGTCAGCTGGTACTTCATTGTTTAAATGTAACTTGATGTTTAGGATGTATATACAGAATATGGGGGTGGGAAGGAACCAGTTTACCCATTTTGATTTGAATATTTAAATTATGGAATTGCTAAATAGATATTTCTATAAATAGATAACTTTTATTTATGTAGTTTTTTGGGAAATAACTTTATGAACTTTTATAATTCAGAAGACTACTGTATGTAGGAGGCTTGATAGCAGGATGGAAATTGGACGGGATGACTGTTGTTTCAACTCTTAAAGACATCTTAATCCTTAATGTAAAAGCATCTTTGTTATACGTATTTAGAATCAGTTTCATTTTGGAATGTCTGCCTATGGAATTGGTCAACTTTTTCTTCATTTTTTGTGAATAAGCAAACTCAATAATTACCAAGGAATTTTAGAAGACTCACAGTCACATTTAAAATAAACAAGATATAAATTTAGCAGGCTAGGTAGTCAGTGGTGTTTTTGCCTTAAGGGGAACCTTATTTTGTTAATTAAAAGAAAGATTAATTACTGCAATAAGAGAAGCTTCATGTTTGATGTTACAGACTTAACAATTGGGATTTTACTTACAGTATGAGTGGAGGGGATTGGAGGCAATGTTGTGTTACAGGGCACAGATCTAAAGTATGTGCCAAGTCTATCACCAGCTTAAGCCCTCCTCTCCTTGGACCCTCTCTCTTGGCTTCAGTGCAGCAGTGGGTTAGAATCTTCCCACTGTAGATTTTCTCACTGGTAGGAGGTGGGGTAGAGGGCTGATGAAAAGGACTAAAGACCTTTCTGCAGGGATAAGTGAAGAATAATAATTTGGGGTTTTGTCCACTAGTATCAGGAGCAATAGAGAAGTTCTTTGCCTTCTAGGACTAGTCAACTGATACAATGAATAGAAGTCCCAACCTTCATTACATGAAAAAAAAATTAGGTTGATCAAAATCCAATGAAATAGGATATGTGGTTTCCCTATCTACCAATAATCTAGTGGTATTAAATATAAAAAGTTTTTTGGCAAAAAAACACAACCTGCTCCTTACTGAAAAAGGCAAACCTACAAACTTGGTTTGCTTCTTTACCCAAACATTTACAGAGTTGTGTTTTTAAACACATTCATAATGGTAAGTTTGGTATTTAAAAAATACCTTCCTTGTTTTTTGTACAGTTCTGTTAATGGTGTTTAAAAAAATTCAGTTCATCCTAAGAAAATATATAAGCCACTGGCATGAAAACGTTATATTATGCTATGCTGTTCATTGTTACATTGTGTAGAATAGCTTTAGAAATATATTGAAGACATTGTATTCTCACTTGTGGTTCAAACTGGATTTTGTTTTAACTTTAAAATCAATAAAAGTTTCAAACATTTTATTAGTTTCAGTTTCATAGTTTTAATGACTACTTTAAAGGAAATTAAGCTTCATTAAATTTCACACTTCTGTGAAGGATAATATCTATTTTACATAATTTGCCTTTTACTGACAGTACATAAGTACAGTGATTTCACTAAGGATAATCTACCTGTATTCATCCTTTTTTATTTTTGCTCAATTTCACTATGAATTTCTTGTTCAGAAATCAAAAAATATATATGTATTTTAAGTTCATTTTAAATGCCTTGGAAAAACTAGTTCCAATTATTTTTATTGGACAATGGTATTTTCTGACAGTGGATCATTGTAGATTTTGCCTTAATTACAGGTCTAGGATTAGAAATGGTTAACCAAGAAAATAAACCTAATCAGTTAACAGTGTTACCCACGAGTACCAATGAAACTGTCCTCAGGCAGTTTGTTTTCTGTTGGGGAATGTCAGAGATGTTGGCATATTTTTTTCTCATTTGCCAAAGTTCTATTGTTTAGAATTTGGATGAGGTACATTAGAATCATGAGGCAAACTTTGTGGGATTAAATATACTAACCTTAAGTTTTTAACTTTAAAATATATGCAAAAGGTATAATCCTACAGAGAATAAAAGCTTTCCCTCATTTAATTCATAAGTATGGAGTAATCTCCCATACAAGTTCTACATTATGGAATTTAGCCCCTTATTTGTGTAGTATGTCTGAATAAAAAGCTCAAAATACTTAAAGCTGTGAATGATGATGGGAAAACTTCCCTGCAGTGATACTAACTTCCATGTTAATATATTCGTACTTTGTGATAAATAAGAGAAAAACACAAAGCCTTATTGCTAAAAAAGGAGAAAAACATTTACACTGCATATCTGGATAGAATCTTTTGACATACCTAAGTTACTAATAAATTTTGAAAGAGTAAAAGATTTATGATTTCCAGTCAGCTCTTTTAATGGTTAAAATAGGCAATTTCTTACTCTTTCAGCTCTCTGCTTATCCTTCCTGAAAACTTTTTTTCTGACAAATTTATACCCATTTCTACTTGGAAAAAACTGATTTTTACATAAAAAGGAATATAATTTTAATGACATGCATACTTTAATATACATGGTATAGTTACCTCCATAACCTGAACCAAGTATCCAAAATTTTAAAATAACTGGTTGACTGAGATTTCATTTAGTAGAATTAAAAATCATCAAAATAATTTCTCTTACCAGTGGATAAAACAAAAGTTATGCACGTCTTTTCTTTTACATCCAGTAGAGACAATTTCAAGAGAGCTGTTAATGTGATGAGTAGTAATGTTGAGTCATTAAAAAGAGATTATATATTGTTAAATGTGTGTTCTATTTATTAGGACAGGGATATGGACTACTGTTTTAGGAAGGTTTTGAGACTGTTGGAATTCATTTCAGCATGATAGTTTATTAAAAATAAAGACAGATAAAATTAACCAGGATATGGTTTCTTGAAGCTTCAACTAATATTTTTTGTTGTTGGGTATGGTTTTTTCCTAATAGTACATTGCAGGTGTTTTAAGAATCACACTAGTAATATGTCGAAGAAAATGAGAAGGCAAATATTTCATGCGAAATACAGTCTTGTGAAGGAGACTTAATACACTTCTTTCAGATAAAGGTGTAAGGAAGGGGAGTTATGATAAACGTTTACTTTATGCATGAATCATACCCCATAGACCTCAATCACGCATGGAGCTGATCTTTAAAGACACAGATTTGATCTTTGTCTGGACAAGTTTGTCTTACAGCCAATACTATCTATACCCATCACTGGTTCCAGATGATAAAAAAGTAAAGGGATATTGATAACCTCTAAAAATGTACGTTCTTGTAATTTGAGTTACTGTTGTCTTTACACATCTTACTAACCCCTGGAAAAGGTTTTGCAGTATAATTTTGTAGCTTTGCATAGAGAAGTTAATATTTCACTTTAACTTAAGGCATATCCTTGGAAGACCAGAGAAGGAAAAGAAATCTGCTAACCTCAAGCAGGGACTTCCCAGGCTCGTAACTTGATGCCTTCCCGTACATTATATGCTATTTTCTGTAGTAAACTTGTCAGTGTATCTGATTGCAAAAGTTAATAGTCTTAAATCAACAAATTACGTAAACTTTTTCCCCCTACTTTAGGACTTTATCTCTTACTCTTACGTGTGAAAAATAGAGAGTAAGTAAAGGTAGTAAACACAAAAATTAACACCAAATGATGTTTGACTCCCATCCAACCACCACCAAATTTGGTGCTTTTATATCTTTTTTCTTGTTGGAAAAAAAGCCTTGAATCTTATGACCCTTTCTGATACAGATGCAGAGTTCTGAAATACACTTAATTATTTGGTTGGCATATTGCATGACCACAGTGATAAGGCAGTGGTATTTCTGTGAAGACTAGGTTTCTGTTCATCTCTGCTGCAGGCTCAGAAACCAGCTAAAATATAAAATAGTCATATAATAGAAGTTTTGCCTCTGTGGGCCAATAAAAACTGAAAAAAGGTAAATTCTTTATAAAATTAACAGGAAAAAAGTACTGTAAAGCTGAGGCCTTTACAGAATTCAAAACTAAGTTTCTTGGACTTTTTCTTATCCATTTGTTTTATGATTTCAAGCAACCAATTTAGGAAGGCCTTTGTAAAAGTCCTATTTGAGGTCATTGTCTATCTTCATAGCAAACAAAATCAAAGCTTTTCTATTATTAAATTGAATTATTCCTCAGATTTCTGGAATTTGTATTTCTGGTTATAAACAGAAGTTTCTCTTATCTCTGCTTTTTTTTTTTTTTAACCGAACCAGTGCCTGTTTTGACCACAGGTTTGTTTAATGCAGAGCAGGGCCCTGGAGTTAGAGATAAAAGAATTTGAATTACTCTATGATGTCTGCAAGTCATTTACCTTTCTTCTGATTTCTTTATCTGCAAAATGATACTATATATGCATCATAGAATTGATATGAGAATTGATATGTAAATACCTAATAAATATTGAGCTTTTCTTCTCTCTGCTTTCTTCCAGATGGTTTTTACTTAAAGGAAGCTGAATTTCAGCATCTGAAACTCAGAGAAATGTTATCAAATGAATTATCCAAACATAATGGACTATAATACATTTTTGCATTTGGAATGAGTAAAGCAAAAAGCAAATTATGGCAGACTCAGTATTTTATTTAAGCAGCCAAGTCTTAAATAAAGACTTAAGTTTTCCTTAATGCCCCAAATCTCTGTGACATTAAAAAGGCAAACAATACACATGAATTTTTATTTATGGATGTTACTTATGGTAATGTTTCCTGTGTCACTCAAGGAACTCTTGTCTTTAGGAAAGCCTTTACTACTGCTAAAAACCCCCTGACTACCTATTGTATTTAGTGTAAGTCTTCATTGTAACAAACTCTCAAGTGTCATTTGGGTCAGAGTCATTTGAAATGCTTACTGGTTGGATTGAAGATGCTATGGCTCCAATTTAAACCTCCTAAATCAGAATCTCTAGGGATGAGGCGCAAGAAACTTAATTCAGGAACAACCTGGTTAGGGACTTGGTGACTCTGGCCCCTAATTTTCAATTCATCCTTTTCTTCACTCTTCACATTCAATTCATGAGTAACTTCTCTGCCTTCCCCTTAGTGAAAAGGAGCCTGGACTATCCTTGTTTCTCTCCAGGACCACTTCATTAAACTAGCTTCCCCATTGACTCTTTGGGCCTTTTTTTTGAGCTTCTTTACACACAAAAGCAAAAGCAGTGTTCTTAAAATTTAAATCACAAAGATTGGGTAAATAGAGGATTCTTAATAACTCCAATGGACTGAATCATAAACTATGTTAAAATTCATTGATTCTTAATGCTACTAAAACAAAACACCCCAAATTCTGCTTGGTTACTTTGGAGGATGCGAGAAACCAGTTCCTTATTTTGTAGACCAGAGAGTGAGGAGGAAAAGATGAAGCATTTATCCTATAGAAACTAAACCTCAAGATAACCTAATTATTGATAAATGGAAGTTTATAGAAATATTTCTGCTACTAAATAAGACTATCACCATTTTCCAATCCCTAATGAAATGACATGCAATTTAGGCAATGATCATCAGTTGTCATAAGAACATAACCAGAATTTTGGAAGTACCCAACAACTATAAAGTGTCCTTGCCAAAAAATTAGAAGTGAAATTTAAAAGCCAAAACTTAATCTGATCAGTCCTCTAGATCAGTTTACAGGAAATTTAGAAGATAGGGAACCTATCAAATTGCAATCAGTAAAATGTAGAATGTGAGAGACTACAGGACCAATAATCTGGATTCTTTAGTAAGTAGTTGAAAGAAACAAACAGCAAATAAGGAGTAAGGAAACTCAAGATTCTCACCAGATAAATCAACCAATTGCACTGTATGAGACTGAGGTCCTTATTTGAACAAAGTGGAAGTCAAAAACAAGATAATGGAAGAAACCTGGAATCAGTTTTTGGTGTAATTTTTAAAGTCCTTGTTTTAAAGCTAAACAAAATATTTACGGGTGGAATTTATATATCTGGAATTTGCTTCAAAATTAGCAAGGAAAAAAGTAGGCGAGGGTATAATAAGACAATTGTTAAAGCTGGATGATGGAAAGATTCTTTATACTGTTTTGCTTTTGTGTATGTTTATAGTTTCCATTAGTAAAAAATGAATACATATAAATTACATTGATAAAATTCAATTGTTGAATCTAGAATAAAATCCAAAGCACATGCTTTGGCCTATAAAGCTATTCCCTACATCTCGAGACTCTGAAAATCCATTACATCCATCGAGTTCCTTTACAAGTTCAGGTAAATATTCACGTTCTTCTTGAGCGCTTATAGCCAGACTCCACGGTTGCCCACAATGTTCTCCCCTCCAGGTCTCCAGGCCCCTGTGCATTCATTCACACCTACACTGATTAGGCCTGAGCCATGTAACCAATAGGATATTACTATAGAAATGAAAGAATGTGACTTCCAAGACTTTAAGAAAATGAAAAAGTGTGACCTCCAAGACTCCAAAGCCTTTGCAGTTTCTGTCCAATTAAACCTCTAAAGTTTCTTCCTGTCATCATCTGTATACCTAGCCAATTTTCTGTTTTCTACAATAAAATAGCTGTGTTTAATTTTAAAGTCATTTTGGATTCTACCCCTCCCTAGTTTGCCATCCCTTGTAACCTAAAATCACCTGTAAATTTAATAAATATGCTTTACATTTCTGTTTCTATCATTGAAGTCATGAACAAAACCATTAGAAAGCAGTAGGTCCAATACTGATTCTAACAGTCTGAAAGACGAGTGCGTATGTTCAGGGACTGACAATAAACCTATAATGATTTTAAGGTTATAATGTCAAAAACAGGTAGATGCCCATTTAACATGGAGATACAAACTGGGTGATAAACTAGATAAATTTGATGTCACTATTCTCTATCAGATCTATTACCATCATTGGAGAGCACTACTTAAATCTTAGATATTTAGAAACAAAATTTTAAAGCTTGTATTTCAGTATCCAGCTTTATAACTGGTTTTGAAAACTGATAAATTCCACAAATTATGAACTGATACTTCCCCTTATAGGGGAAAAATCCTTAATTTAGACAACCAAGACATGGCGATAAGTCTTTATTTTTCATACAGAGTGCCACTGCAGGTAATCATTCGTAGAACACACTGCTATTTTCAGATATACAGAACTGAACAAAAATATTTTAGCATGCTGCCTTACTGTACATAGAAAACTGGTGAACATCTTCAGATGCTAAGACTAGGCAGTGAAATGGGTTAACTCCCTTTGCTGATAATGTTTATGAATCACTCAGAAGTGTATGAGCTTCTTTTACCTGAAAGCAGAATTACAATCACTCTGGTAGCCTCTGGGCAATTCTAAAATGCAGTTCTAGTGAAAGGTGCAACAAGCAAGCAAGGAACAGATGCCATGTCCCCATTCTGAAGGGAGACGGAGCCTAGCTCCACACGTTTTAGAACTGATATAGTCATCGTTATAGCTTAATGTTGAGTTTCCCTTACCACATATGGCAATCAGCATTAATTAAGAATTTCTGAAACATTAACTGAATAAGTGTAGGATTAAAAAGCATAACACTGTCGTTGTAACAGAAGTGCTACTTTACAACTTTTGCCCAGTTCTCACCTGTTGTCCCGCAAAAACCCATCATCTGATGAGTTTTAGTGAAAGCCTCTAGCAACTGTAACAGACCTTTCTCAACCCAGTTCTAGATAACTAAGTATCAGAAACAAGTGCCCGTGAAATAGATGTGTTCACAGAAAAATGACAGTGTCTACTGGAGGTAAGTGTCAAGCTTCCTCTTGATGTTGTCAAAGGAATCGGCTCCCATGTAATCAGCCTGGCCCTGCTCCCACCGCTCCTTCCGTTCTTCTGAGGATACAAAAGGCTGTGCTGCAGCTGGAGTCTCCCCAAGGGACAGATGGGATATGGCTCCTGAGGCATCTTCCTAGAAAGAGAGCATAATCAGATTCCTTGAGAGCTGGAAATCAGAACATTTCAGAAAATGTAATAAACTGAAGAAGGTGAGAAAAGCCAGATGAATTATCATGCAAAGTAGCAAAAATTAAAAAATATTACATGAAACAAACAAACAAAAAAAGACGCAAAAGTACAAGGGTCATATGATTTTTCTCCTAACAAAATGAAGACTTCTTGACTCAGTGAAAACATTGGGAGAACAAAGTAATTAGGGTTAATGTTTAAGTTCTGCATACCTTTCTACAGAAGCCACAAGAGAAAGCCAGTGTATAGACCAAGTCTGAAAGCTGCAAACAGTTCATTAGAAAGTGTAAGATGGATAAGGAACACAAGTCTCATGATAAATTCTCTATCTGTGTGGGCTCAGAAAGGTTGAGAACTTAAACAAAATGAATACCTTAGAGACTAAGCTTTCAGAGAGAACCTGCCCAGAGAGCCACACCACAAGTAAACGTTATAAGAATAAAAGCTAAAATGGTTTGAGACTATGTATTAAACTCATGGGTCCAAGCTTTCATCTGTATTAATGAGTAGCATCTATTCTTTTAGCTTCTTGTAATTTAATCTTAATTCTTTTTTTAATCATTGAATAATCTGCTTGGTTTTGAACAACTTTCAGTTCCCATCTTCACCTTTCTTTGGTTCATAATTCTCAGACCTTGGAAAGCAGAAGGAAGAGGGTAAATGTGCAGGAAATGGGACAAACCTACTTTAAATTAAATTTGATTCTCATTATGTATAAATAAGCCATCAACTTAAAGTGTACCATGAGAGAATATGGTGCTATCCTTTACAAAAGCTCTGAGGTGAGAAGGTACTGGAAATCTTAGTTGAGAAAGAAGAAGCCAAATGAATACAAGTCATTATTTTTAACAGAAAATGGGTTAACCAAATTTTGATTGTTTTTGCTGCTATGCATATGTAAGTATAGGTATACATGTATATATTTATTTAAAGGTACTGGAATTCAAAGGTATTTGGGTAGATTCAATGGGATTGTATATATGGCTGAAATTAATTACAATTTCCCCGATAAATTCTGTTCGTTATATCTTAATACACAACTTAGCATTTTAAGTCCTCATCCTCTTCCAAAGGAATAAACCTCAGAGGAAGACCTTTAAAATCAGAAAAGATGTTAAAACGTGGTTATTGCAGATATCAACATGTCCTCTCCATCCTACAAAGATATTAATTTTTCAGTAGCCTGTAATAACCCCAAGATATAAATGTGGGAAATAAAAGTAATCCCAGAAAAGTATTTGTTGTATATTCATATTATTGTGATTTTCACTGCCATTACTTCTAAGCAGATACAAAACAGATATTTAACATTTTTGGTTGGGGGTGGGGTGCGTGGTCTGGGAATTGAACCCAGGTCTCCCGCATGGAAGGTGAGCCTTCTATTACAGGACCACCCATGCACTCCAAAACAAGAATATTTAAATAGTCACAATTTCTAAACATGAAATGGAACGAACATTCTTTATTTTTATAGATTACCACTTTAGGAACCTCAGAATTTTTCATAGGACAACAGATTAAGAATTTTATACTTACAAGATGTTTATGTATATTTAAAAACTCTAAAAATGTTTCGTATGCTCTCAAAACCTATGAACTTTGACACAAAACCTACTTTGGCTTCAGTCTTTGCTGATAATACCTTTCCACTCTGAGACAGCCATTGTTTTCTTTCCAGAAAATTTTATTTATCTCCTTGTTTAAAGTACCAGTAAATATTCCCCATCTCATCTATATAAAGTGATATTTCAAATTAAAAAACAAAACAAAACAAAACAACATTGCAGAATAAAAATTATCTGAAAGCCAAAAAGAGAACCTACCACATTCAGGTGTGAAAAGGTGTCTTTGACAAGGCCATATTGTTGAAGCAGGGGTAAAACACTGGTGGTAAAAATGTCCCACCACAGGTTGAGAAACTCTGGATGTATCATCAAGGGATCATGGGCATCACTTTTAACATTTTTTGTTTTGGGATCATAGGTATAATTCCATGGTTTGATTCGTCCCAGGAAATGCACAACTTTGGCATTTGCACCAAACCTGCCAAATGAACACAAATTGAAATGGTTAGCAGATTCTGCGTGCTGACAAAAAAGCAAGCAGCCACTTTGTTCTGTAGCCTTAACAATGCACTTTTCCATCCTGCAGTAGTGGTTGGGGGAAAAAAGTGGCAGAAATTTTAGTTCAGTTATGTGTTAAATACAGTAGGGAATCTAAAGAAAGTAATGGTTCATTGCAACACCTGGAATGCCAATCATCACTCATGAGAAAGGCGCAACTACTTCGAAAACCATTTGGTGGTAATACCTAGTAATGCTGAAAATGCTCATGCTCTATAAAACCAAAGCACGGCTCCTAGGTATACACCCTAAAGAAACTCTTGCACACGTATAATAGGAGACATCATCAAAATGCTCACAGCAGAAGTTCTTCTGAAATAGTCATAAATGGAAACAACCCAAATGTCCACGTTAGATTACTGTTCATAAAGTATTCACTCCTTCTCCAGATCTTCACAGGAGGGAGTGTGTATCTCTGCCTCATAGATACAGGGCATGGTCACACGACTTGCTTTGGCCAATGGAATGGGGGCAAAAGTGATAGTGAGAAGCACTGCTGATTTCTGTCCAGCCTCTCTGAGAAGCTGCAGAATATGCAACTTCTGCCAGCAGAACATGCCCTGAGTACCCTGCTAGTTCCAGAAGCATAAGATAGGTGGAGTAGAAGGACCAAAACTGTGGCCTGTGTCCAAACCCAACTGGGATTATCAGAGCTGCCCCAGCCAACCCTGACACCTGAGTAAGAAATACTTGCTTATCGTTGCGTGCCATCAAGATTTTATGGTTATTTATCCATTCTATTTTTTAATGGACAAACAACTTTTGGTGTATTTATACCACGGAATACCACACAGCAGTGGAAATGGATGAACTATTACTATACACACCTTGAAGTAATATGGATGCATTTAAAAAAAACATTTATATTGAAAAAACAAGTCAAATAAAAATATATACACATAATTCCACTTAAATAAAGGTGAAAAAAGACAACAAAAACATACTACTCAAAGAGGAGAAATTACAATCGATGCAAATTTTATGATACTGTTTCTCTGGGGGAGAAGAGAAAAATTAATGATTGTGAAGGAACAAAAGGAGCTTCTACGGTACTTTTGGCTGCGTTTTATATCTTAACTTGGGTGGTAGATATTTTAAAAATTGCAAATTTTTTTGTTGTATAGACAACTCTGTATGTATGTGTGTATATATATATATATACACTAATATATATATATATATATATACACTATATTTCACAATAAATAATTTCTTAAAAAGAACTGTTCTGCTCTGGCTGGGAGGAAATCTATGCACACAATTGATGCTTTTTGTTTTAGGATCATAATTCCAACTTGATGAATCCCAGGAAATGCATTTCTTCTGAAACCAAAGTGGATAACTGATATCCCCAAGCTTCCTCTTTAAACAGAGAATTATTTTACACACAAACATATAGGTGCTCTAGATTTTATCCTCGAAAAGACAGAAATCCTAAGGACCAAGTTTATACACAAGGGCTATCATTTCTCAAACAATTAAAATTTTATAAGCAACTATGATGCATGAAGCACGATCTGCACCGTGAAAGGAAACACGAAGGACGTATCAGACTGTGGCCCAAGAGACTTTCATCCAAAAAGGAGTGGGGTCATCTACATAAAAGTCAGTAATAGCATAAGGCAACAAGTCCGGGCTACCAGGAAGCAGCGACATTAAGGGCAACAGGAATTCCAAAGCAATTAAGGCCGGTGGGGACTTTCAGAGGAGACTCTGTACAGGACACGGAGCCTGGACAAGGGCTGGGAATGTGGACAGGATTAAGACAACTGCCTTCAATGAATGTTCTAATGAAGGGAGAACCCATGCTAGCGATGGTGTGCGTGCGTGTGTGTGTGTGTGTGTGTGTGTATGTGTGTGTGTGTCGGGGGGTGAGGGCACTGGGCAGACTACCCTGTCCTTATACTATAAACATTTAGGCCTAAAACCAGAATGGAACACACTTCAAGGTACAGGTGTTCCTTCTGCCTCTCAGACATTCACTTCCCTGCCAGAGCCACAGCATTTGTTTGCCTCTGCTATATTAACTGACCAGTAAGTTCAACTCACAATCTGCCTGAACCTCATTTAAATGTCAGACTCCGCCATTACATAGGAGGTAGGAATACTATTAAGGTAAAATAAACATGAATATAGCAGAAATCCTATTCCTTTCTGACCTGCCCTTTGACAGTTCAAAATGATAAAGCAGTAATAATAATAATAATAGCAGCTAACATATATTGAACACTTACTATGTGCGAGGCACTGGTTAACATTTGCATGCATTATTTCAAATTCCAAACAACCATAGGAGGAAACTGAGGTATGAACTTGTCCAGGAAGGCACGGCTGGAGAATGACACAGCTGGGATTCCACCCAGGCAGCCTGCCGGTTGTTTGGTTCCAGCAGCCAGGCTCCTGACCAACCTAGGCTGTTACTGTAAGACACTCTCAGAATTACAAGGACATTGTCTGAGAGTGACATGAGTTAACCCACAGATCACTTCCCACCTACAGATGGTAGATCCGAGAGAAGTGCCTAATGAGCCCAGGAAATACTCCATGTCAAGGATAAAGCAGTAGAAAGTTAACAATAGGTAAAAAGAAAGTTGCAAAGCAAGCACCTGAACACAAACATCACAGAAGGATGCAGTACACACAATGCTTGGGGGAAGGAGAGCAGACTGTGAAATGGCCAGCACTTCTTTGGGTTAGCAGGTGACCACAATGGATTGTGCTGGACGATGTGTGTGGTCCTTCCTTGTCCTGACTCTGTGATGTGAGGCTTCAGAGCTCATGGCACAGGAAAGGAACACTCCAGGGCACCTTGGGATGCCACTGCAGCATCAGTCACCTGAACAGTAAGAGGGCCCAGGACTCCGTGGAGCAGAGCTCAGCCTCTGGCTCTGTCTGTGCCCCAAGACGGTTCCGGTCCTGCCCACAACTTCCTCAGGGCTTCTTCCAACCTCCCGCCTCCATGCTGCACAGCCACCTCCCACATGAACATCACCATCTGGGGGTTCCATTTGCGGACAGATGTCACCCTGCATCTTCCTGTGCCTCAGGCCTTGGGCTCCACCTTTATGAACCCAGAATCTCCAAGTGCCTCTTCAATACTAAATCATCGTTACCCTCTGTGGGGCAGGGGAAGGGTCCTTTTTCCTCAAAATCCCTTCTTTACCTGTTCTACCATATGCAGTCAAAAACCAGATCCACTGGGATCGTCCTTTTATAGACAGAGCAGTCTGAGTTAAAGAAATTCCTTGGTAACACCATTTGAAGAAAAAGCTGATATCTTAAAGGGTCCTAGATGTAGGGAGAACGGTCCTCTCTGCCCAAGGCAAGGAACTCCTTGGGTGTCAGTGAGATGGAAGGAAGGCGCAGAGGACAAAAGAGGTCAGCAGGATTGTGAAAGGCTGCACAGTTTGATGTCAACTCCCAGCGGCTACCAAAATCATCAGCAAAAAACAAAATAAACAAAAAAGTCATAAAGCAAATGATGTGAGTATGTTTCTTGAAAAACTGATGGAGGGATGTGGCCAGGGTATTGAGGGGCAGCCAGAAACAGTGCATGAGTTTTCAGAAGTAGGATGGCAGAGAGAAGCACCAGAGTTAGTAAGAAAGAGGTGAGAATGCACAAAAGTCATGCAAAGGCTTCGAATGTAATGGGTTGCAGAAACAGAGTTCAGGCTACGGTGAGTCCTCTCACTCTGTATAGTAAGGAATGGAACTCTTTTTTCACATGCTTTAGTATTGCAATTACTTTAACCTAACAGTTAAATACTGGCCACTCACCTAACAGGGCTATGGAAATGGACTGAGGTGGGCATGGGAGGAGGAAAACAAGTTTTAGAGCAAGGACTATTTATAAGAAGAGGTTCTAGCCAGTACCTGGGGCCCTCTGGGGTGAAGGGAGAAGAGGTAGAAAGTAAGACAGCTGCTAAGTGGAGAAATGGGGCACAGACAGGAAGGTGGGAGGAAAGCGAAGACAGCTTTTGCGGTTTGCATAAGGTAGCCATCCACAAGTAAGATCCTGGAGATCATCTAGGGCTGCCTTGGGCCTGCCATCAGGGCCTGATATAAGGGGTACTTGTCTGGGCCCAACACCAGCCACTTTCTATGTAGGTTTGGGAGTCACTCTAATTATATAGCTGTGCTCTCACTGTACAGACACAACTATCTATACACTGAAGGAGCCTCAAGGATTTGTTCCTTTAGCTTTTTCTTTTTTTGTATGTTGTATGATAGGGTCACTTTTCATTCTTTTTCCATGTGAGTATCCTATTATTGCAGCACCATTTGTTTGTTTTTGTTGGTTTGTTTGTCTATTTGGGAAGTGCATAGGCCAAGAATCCAACCCAGGTCTCCCACATCACATGGAAGGTGAGCATTCTACCACAGAAACACTTGTGCACCCTCCTCCATTAGCTTTTTTTTTTGCACAGGCACCAGGAATCGAACCCAAGTCTCAGGCATGGCAGGCAAGAACTCTACCAACTGAGCCCCTGCGGCCCACTCTCTATTAGCTTTTATAATTAGACAGTTGTAAAAGATGAGCAAAAGTTTTCAAGCACTAGGCTGGTTTATGTACTAGAGTTTCAATTAACCTACATATAAGCTTCAGGCAATTATTTTTACATCTTAATCACATTCCTTGAGGAATACGTTCTCTATCCTTTAAAATCAATTTATTCTTGAGTCATGTATGACAATCCAAAATAACCATATCGAAATGAAATAAGAGAAGAGGTCATAACTAAAAGGGGAAATTGTTTCTTGCCTAAAAGAAATACTTCAGCCTAAACGCAAACTTGGGGGTGAACCTTGCAGAAGGGTGGCCCAGGGTATTTTTCTAGCATTACTATCAACCCAACCAAGGGACAACTTTTCAATCAGGACCAGCCAGAATTTATGACTCTTGACTAAAAGCAAAATAGTGAACTGGTAAATAAGAAGGGGAAATGTTGATGTCAGAAGATAAAGTATAACTGACCTCAACCCAGAACAAGGATAACCAGAAGAATCACTGACTCACTCCCGGATTTATCTACCAAATTACCAGCCAGGAATAATAATAATAAAAGAAGTTGGGTACATATCACAATTGTCTCTAAGTTACTGAGAGCCATTCATTCTGACGCAGTAATGAGGACTGGTCTCAGCTTGCACACATCTCTTAAAATAAGTGCTCTAATTTTAACTTGATAGAATCTCAAAAGCGACGTCCAGATCACAAGACACAGTTTGAACTGGAACCAGCAACAATACTGCTTATGTTAGCCATTTAAATAATCCCTGTGACCTGATGTCACCATAAGATCAGATAGAATTTTCATGACTAGTTTAGCAGATAGAATTTTCATGACTAGTTCAGCAGCTGAGAAACACAGTCCGTAATTTCTGGATTAGACACAGAACTGCCTAGGATGGAAAAGGAACTAACCCATGACTGTGCCACACAGGAGCAATTTTAGTTCTCCCTAAGCTCTCTAAGGACAACATTCAGTTAGAGAACCGGGAAAGAGAAGGCACTGCTGGAGAGACCCTTCTGTGGGACACAGCGAGCTAAGTGAAACGTGGCAGCGGTGCCAACCATTCTCTGCCCACATCACTGACTCCCATCCTCTGTGACATCGCCACTCACCCAGTCCCCAGACTCACTCCCGCACAGCCACACACAAACCCTCCTTCCCGTACAACTCGTCAGCCATTTCTCCACTTTCACCTACAAAGTTCCTTCTCTTACCCACTCACAATCTAAACCACGAGTCACGAGCTCAGGCGCGATGCAGAGGAGCAGACCCAGTGAGGTGGGGGATGGCGGGGTAGAGAGAAGGCACGTCCAGTCTGCAGGAGACAGCTGCTTCCAAGCAGCAAGTGACTGTGGCTACTACGGGTTGCAGGCTCCTGCCTTTCAAGGTAAATAACAATCCCAATAATCCGCAGGAAACCGCAACCCCATCAGCACTGAAATGCAGACTTCCATAACCCAGACCTAACCTAACCTAATCACCTACAGCACCCACCAGGCTGGCATCTCCGCAAAGCAGGTCAGGGAAAGCCCTGGGCCCAGGGAGATGTCCGGGGGGGGTAGCACATCATTCTTAGTCTCTACTATCTGACTACCCATTCATTTATTCAGCCAAAAAAAAAACCACCTACCCACCTGCATCCATGCACAAATCCTCTGCCTTCCTTCTTGTTGCTAAGGGTGGACTGTCTCAGCTCTTATCTGAAACTAGCCTCTCCACTTGTGCACTACGACCAACCCAGTATCACCTATTCAAGGATGTCACTCACTCTCATGGGTCTTCCCTCACTTTTCTGCATCATTAGCTCTCTCCTTCCTGGATCATTCCCATCAACATACAAACAGGTTGTAACTTCTTCCTTCTTTAAAAAAAAAAAAACACTACCTTCTCTTGACTGCATATTCTTACCCAGCTACGACCCCATTTCTCTGTTCCCCTTTCAAGTGAAATGCCTCAGAAGAGTTGTCTGTATTTACTGTTTCTACTTCTTCTCCTCCATTCTTTTGGCCCCACTTCAATTAAGCTTTCTCTGCCATCCCCTCCGAGATGTGATCTTGCCAAAGTTACCAGTGACGGCCACATCCCAGATCCACAGCCCACTTTCAGTCGCCCTCCTAGCTGAATCATCACAGCATTTGACAGAGATGATCCCTCCTTTCTGTTGAAATAGTCTCCTTGCTTGGCTTAACACCACACTTCCTGGTTTTCCTCTTGCTTTGCTCTTCTCCATATCTTGTCCTGTTCCTTCACATTTCCCTGTCTCGGGGTTCAGACTTCAGGACTCTTTTCTATCTATAATCATACACTTGGTTACATCATCTTGTCTCATGATTATATAATCCTTTATATGTGCACAACTCCCATAATTACGTCTCTCAGAGGCCTCTCTCCTGAACACCCAACATTTACATCTATTTATTTACTCCACATTGTCACTAGGATGCTTAATATGCATCCAAAACTTAATGTATTAAAAATATCTCAAATCAATCTCTGCCTCCACAAATCTACTTCACCCAGAGTGTCCCCATCTCAGGATATGGCAAGTCCATCATTCTGGTTGCACAGGCCCAAAACCTGCAACAGTCACTCATCCTTGACGTCATTCTCCCACATTCCACCAGATGAGTGATTTTTCAAAAGAAGTTAGAAATCTGGGTTTTATATAAAATACCTTAATGTTTAAATGCTGCCAACTGAATTAAAGAAATTCCATGTAGGGGGAAGAAAACATATCTGTGGGACAAATACACACAAGCCCGCCAGTTCTGAACCTCTGAGTCTTCTACTCAATCCCCCAGCCTTCTTCACCTCCCATGAGCTCCTTCTTCTGAGACGGCATCTTTGATCTGACTTCTGCCCCTGAGATCTCACTCCTGGTCAGAGCAGCTTCTAGAAGCTGGGCTGGGGCTGTGGTAGATGTTTTCCAGTGGTGATGAGATTCAGGTGGGGCAGCAGAACACGCCGCAGTAAGACCTGAGGACAGACTCTGTGACAGAGGTCACACACTTGGATTTTAAAGTCAGAATGACCACATGGCCACACTGCAAAGTGGACATATATAACCCAGCAGGCGTCACTCCCAGCCCAGGAAGGAGAAACAGGACATCCATGTAGCCACCACTTGATTCTCCTTCACTACCCAAATGACAATGGGCCATGCATGGTGAGGTACAGGAAACTCTGGACACTTGGGCACTTGCACATTTATTAGATCATGAGGTTCCTGACAACAGGGACACACCTTGTTCAACACTGGCTCTCAGAGAGCAGAACGTGTGGTCCGCTGTCCAAGCTTCATCAGGTGGCTGACCGACCAAATCAGTGAGTGAACCGTCAAATGGCTCAGAAAATAGGAGTGACCCAAACTAGAATGGCCTCAGGGTTTTGGGTGGAGGTGCAGGAGTTGAAAAGGAAACAGAAGCACCACGGCTCATCTCACTCCTTGTCAGAGCAGCTTCTAAAAGCCGATGATGGTCGTGGGGAGCACTGGAAGCCAAGAGGTCTCAGGATCCAGGAAAATCAAACCAGAAATACACAACAACAACATCTGGACACTAAGGATCCAATCCCAGTTTTGGAAAAAGTTGATTTTAAAGGCACTGATAAGAGCCAAGTTCATATAAAAGAAATAGGGGATATGAGTGTCCTCAGAAAAGTTTAAAGTGGCAAAAAATTGGAAAGAGACATTTAATTGTCTCTAGATGACTTGGGTCAAGTCTAAACTCAAGTAACAGGGCTAAATACTTATTTGGAAAACATTTGGTAAATTAGGCTTCCTAGTTAATTTAAACCACAATTTGTATGGCAGTTTGAAGTAACACCAGAAAATTATTTATCTTTGCTTTAAGTCTGATTTATATAGAATGATATGACATACATAGCTAGTCAATGGATATAACAGAAAGCTAAAATGAGAACTAAATGACTGATTTTTAAAAACAAATGGATTCTGCCTAAGCAGAAGAGACAACGTAGTGTAACGCACAATATAGCTATGGATAAAGCAGGCCCTCCAGATGGAGAAAATCTGGTAGAATGAATAATCCTTTCAAGTCTACTATTGGGGTGCATGGGTAGTTCAGTAGTAGAATTCTCCCCTGCCATGCAGGAGACCCGGGTTCAATTCCCAGCCTGGGCATGCCCCACCGCCCTCCAAAATTCAACAAATGGAACTGAAATAATGGAAGAGTCACACGGAAAAAGAATGAAATGTGATCCCCACCAAACAGCATACACACACACAAAAAGTCCACTATTGTTGAGAGGCTATTCTGGAAGCTACTCTCATGCAAGCTCCAGCAACACATTGCTAATTGTCATGGTTTGCCACACACCAATGAACATCATTCCTTTTCGCCCTAAAGAACACCTAGGGCTCTAACCGAGATCCTACAAAAGATACATGCACTAAGTTTACCTTCCTGAAACCTAACCTCCAGAGGATTTCCAGGCCAGATGAGTCCTGAAACCCAGAGAGGCCAGCCTCTTCAAGAATATTAACTAATTCCTTCCCCCATCCTATATTGTTGACATCCCTTTTCAACATGAAAAATTGGAATGGGCATAGCCCAAAGACCCCTACAGACTGGGAGGAGGATCAAAGGAGAAGGAGGGGTTACAACAGAGAAGATAGGATTTCACAAGCGAGTATGACTGCTGAATCACTATAATGATATTTCTTTTCGCTTCCAGCATTTTGGAGCAGCTAGAAGGAAAAACCGGAAAATGTAGAATAGTAAGCCACACGAAACTTTGAAATCTGTTTCGTAATTACTTGTTAAAATGTAGTTTGAAAATTATTGCTTTTTTGTATATATGTTGCATTTCGCAATAAAAAACTTTGTTTAAGAAAGCCCATTTCCTAACTCCTGTGCTAGATACTTTCAGAAATACTACGTAATTAAGAAATGCAGTGCTTCCCAGATATACACATTCCAACCGAACCTAAGAATTACTAAACCAAACGTTTTAGTTCTCAAATTAGGCTGTGTTAAAGAGGATTTTCTATTACAGAAAATACTACTTACTAACTTTGTTTTACAGAAATTATGTTTGAGTGTTCAAAGGGTAAGTTATTAAGTGTTTCCTTTATGTTCTGTTCTATTCAAACGGCAAGTAGAGAAAGGCATTGCACGTGCTGCTGCATAACTCAAATTCAATTCAGTCTGAGTCACATTAGGTTATCCTTTGCTTCAAACTTCCTTTAATAGGAAGGGTCTACATTCTTCTAACATAGCCAAGGCTCCAAGATTTGGGGCACCTGAGTTCAAGTACTGCTTTGGTGACGTCACAGAGCATGGTTGACTGGAGTTGATGAGACAAACTCCCAACTCCTTCCAGAAAGCCCAATTTGCTCTGAACCACTCCATGGTCTCCCCACATTCCCTGCCACTGGCCACATTGTCCTAGTGAAGGCCAGTATTTCACAGAACCACTGGGACCTGCAAGCCACACCAAGGTCACTCTGAGTCCAACTATGGGGCTTCCAGTCCCTGCTGAGCTCTGAGAGATCCGTACGGGTCCCTGAGAAGTAGCTATGGCGGCCCCATTGTTCACGATAGGTTATTTCAGCTTAAGAAATCAACTTAAAACCAAAAAGAAGTGAAACTACCTGCCTTTCCCACCCTCTCAAAGGCAAGAAAACATAAGGAAAAAACACAAAGAAATAAAAGGAAAAATGTCTCTGGAGACAGGTCTCTGCAAGAAAAACAAAAACATTTCTGGCAAAGGTAAAGGAAAATGAGTTCTTTGCTTTTCAACATTCCTAAATAAGCAGCAATGCAATGAGAAAAGCATCACCTGGTAGAGCCGATACTCCAAAGGGCAAGCGGCACAGAAGCAGCATTAACTCCTGACAGTCCATAGGCCAGGTGATATCTGCCTGGCGGACGGACTTGCTCCCAACTTCTTAGTGCATCATATACTCTACGGTTACCGCAACAAACCAAGGAAATTTCCAAAATTATCACCTACACATTGAGGCAGGAAGAAGAAACCATCCTAACCATTTTAGACCCCCAACTTTGTCTGGGAAAATCATTTAAATGATGTAAAAATAACTGTTCCCCTTGAGAAAAGGGAGGCCAAAGTTCCAGCTAATAACTTTAACTTCCAAAAAAACCTAACTTTGCCCCACCTGCTTCTTGGCCTTCTGCATTAAAACAGAACAGACACAAGCAGTGTCTGTGCAAACCAGGCCATCCCTAGCAGGTACAGTAAAGATCCTTCTTACTCTGGAGTTGGTACTTTATGTTGGCAAGTAAGATAAAAAATCAGCTGGAATCACACTGAATACTAAGGGAAATGTTTCCCTTCCAGACACTGGGGGGCACACAGTATAAAAAACATGAACCTGTAAACACCAAGCTCACCATGTTTGGAAACTGAGACCACCTGGGGGTTAAAAGCTTTCTGTCTCCCCAACATATTCACCCCAGGACACATGCTTGCAGCACAGAACTGAATGGAACAGTGGGGAAAATTACTAAAATTAATAATACGTATTTCTTTTTCCCACTCTCACCTTTCTGTGATAGGCTAAACCGAATAAATTAAATGTACAGTATTATTATGCATGCCCTATTATAGACAAATTCTGCTCTAGGAGTCAAGCCATCACGATTTGTGGGCTCACTGTTCAACTGGCAGTGTCAGTTTTGAGGCAATAAGGACTGAAAACCTCAGCCTCACATTTCCAAGCAAGACAGGCCTGTCCTTGACAAGGCTGGGGACTGAGAGGCAAATATAATGCTTCCCCTACACCCATCCATCCCCTGAGAGCAAATCTTGTTCCCTTTGCTTTATTCAGACCACGACTGGTAGGCTTGAGAGTTTGCCTGTTTCAACGTAAAAAGAGATGAGAATCAAGAGGCTGTAACACGCCAGGCAGCCCAGAGAACAATTAGGGAAGGAAGAACACAAGCCGTCTATAATCCTTATCGAGAGTCTGTTGATCAAGTAAGTCCAGAAAGCAACAGAAAAAGAAACACTTGTGCTGCAAGGGCTCAGACACACTCATTACTGCGGTGCACCATTTACAGAGAGGACTCAGGGTCATGGAACATAAGGAATGAAAGGCCCTTTGTCTGCTGCTCACGCAGGAATGTCCACGTGGGCCCAGGACTGGGAAGGCCCGTTTCAGGAGGAGCATCGCTGCTCACAGCTGTGCCTCACCGTCAACCAACAGCAAGACCCCCTTTCAAGAAACCTGAATCTTTATCTCGGATGGACACAGATGAGTCAGAGACTAAGGAGCAGGGTCCAGGACCAGGCCCTGAGGGTGGAATAAACACGGCAACAAGGCTGTGTCGGGTGTATGAGATCTGCCTCGGGGACTGTGCCAAACAAGTCACTGCCAAGGCCACCAACAAATGGGTGCCAGCACTCACGCCGGTCTAAGGGTTTATACACATTCATTCTCTTAACGAGCCTAGCAGGTGGGGGCTGTTTTACTCCTCCTCTTAGATATGGCAGAACTGAGGCACCGAGAAGTTTAGGGACCTGCCTAAGTAGCAAGTAAATGGCATAGTGGGGAAGTGTGCCCTGTCCTTCTGCCTCCCTGGTCTACTCTTCTTTTTCCCCCTATTATTTATTTTTATTCCATATGTTCTACTCGTCTGTTGACAAGGTAGATAAAAGGAGCATCAGACACAAGGTTTTCACAATCATACAGTCACATTGTGAAAGCTATATCACTATTTAATCATCATCAAGAAACATGGCTACTGGAACACAGCTCCACATTTTCAGGCACTTCCCTCCAGCCTCTCTATTACATCTTAACTAACAAGGTGATATCTACTTAATGTGTAAAAATAACCTCCAGGATAACCTCTTGACTCTGGAATCTCTCAGCCATTGACACTTTATTTAGTCTCATTTCACTCTTCCTCTTTTTGGTCGAGAAGGTTTTCTCAATCCCTTGATGCTGAGTCTCAGCTCATTCCACGGTTTCTGTCCCATGTTGCCAGGAAGGTCCACACCCCTGGGAGTCATGTCCCACGTAGAGCGGGGGAGGGCAGTGAGTTTCCTTGTTGTGTTGGCTGAGAGAGGCCACAACTGAGCAACAAAAGAGGTTCTCTTGGGGGTGACTCTTAGGCCTCATTTTAAGTAGGCTTGACATATTCTTAGTGGGGTTAAGTTTCATATGAACAAACCCAAAGATTGGGGGCTCAGCCTATAGCTTTGGTTGTCCCCACTGCTTGTGAGAATACCAAGAATTCAACTTGGGGAAGTTGAATTTTCCCCCTTTCTCACCATTCACGCAAGGGGACTTTGCAAATACTTTTTTATTCACTGTTCAAATTACTCTGGGATTTATCAGGGCATCACTCTGGACAAACCAACAAAATCTCATGCCCTGCTCAAGATTCCATGTACTTATGGTGTTCAATTAAGCTGTCTATGTAAGTTATATTAGGAAATACACTAGTCAAAATATAAATTTTGTACCAAATACACATTTTTTGCTTTAGTCTCACACATAAGTTAAAATTTTAAAATATTAATTACCATCTATTTTGAACACCCTGCAGTAATGACATTCCTTTGTTCTTCCTCATGCAAAATTTTTAAATTTGTACATTTAGTCACTATCATTGCACACTCTAGGCATTCCTAGATTATACCATCTCAATCTTTATCCTGGTCTACTCTTAACGCTATCGTGCCTCCCTGAATTAAAAAGGACTACAAACACCGAAGATAGAAATAAATACAAAAGTGAATTTAGTACTTGAAAAAGCAGTCATTCAAACAGAGACATTTATTTTTTGAATGGTGTGTTCCAAATGTGCAGATGTAAAAATTAGGTTAAAATGACTTTTGTAGTCTCTAATTAAAATGTCAAAAAATCTATTTCCTTTTTGATGACTGAAATTCTGAGAAAATAAAATATTTGTAGAATTATGGTTTTGTATTTTTTTAATAATAAAAAATAAAAAGGACTAGTAACCTACATCTACTGAGCACTCATTACCGTGTTCTCTTCTGATACCTCCTTTAATCCTCTCAATAGCCCTGTGCGGACACCAAAGCAGACAGAAGCTCAGTAACCTGTCCAAGCCACCCACGCAGTGCATGGCTACTCCAGGGTTTGCATGGAGGTGGGTCGGCTCCAGAGTCCCCACCTGTAATCAACGTATCACTCAGCTGACAGCATCTTGTCTAATATTCCCAAACCCTACTGGAGGGAGCTGTCAGCACCCTCGGTTATAGGTGGGGAACTGAAGGTCGGCAAGTTGTGGTTTCACCCACAGAAACAGCAATTACGAGGCGGAGGCTGGGTTTGCATCCTGGTTGGTCAGACCCTACAGTCCGTGTTCTTGACCATGATATGAACTGTGGAAACCCTGTCCCATAAGGCAGCTAAGTACCTTTCTGGTGACCCCAAGCATAAAGCAACTGATACCACGAAGGCCTCTGTGTGCGACAGCCATGACTCTTACAAGACAGAGAGACCCTCCCTGAAAGTGTCCACCCTGTTATCTTCTTCAGAGTGAGAGAGAGCACCCCACTTCCCTTGCCCTCTCTATCCCCAATAACTGTTAAACCATATGTACTTACGCTTTAAATGCTGGGAGGTAGGAGTATATAGAAATGCTGCTTAGGTTATAAATAAATGGCAGGTGTTTTCTGATATCTGTTGTTGCCCAGCTGCTAAAAAACGTGTTCAGTAAACCCTGGTCCCCACCTAAAAGGGGAAAAAAAACCAGACAATTAACAGACCTTAAGGGCAATTCAATGACTGTATAGACATACATAACTGGACCTTTAAAAATATGCACTAATTCCATTTTTAAAATAATGAATTTCATGTTGTACCAACATAAAGAACATTTTAGAGGTGATCACTTCCCTGATTTAATTAATTAACTCAACAAATACTTCTTGAGCAGCTACTACTTCCCAGGCTCTGGAGCGTCAGTGATGAACAAGAGACATGGTTATGGTTTTCACACGGGTTGGGAAGGTGGGGGAACAATGACACCAGCAAATCAACACTCAACACAGATCACAAATGTTGGGGGGTAGCAAAGTAGAGGGTGCTCTGAGGGGCTTGGGACCTGTTCGATGGATTAAGGAAAGCTTCCACAGGGAGGGCATGTTTAAGCCAAGGGTAGAAATTATTTGATGAATGCAAAAAGATGGATGGAAGGTTAGATGGTGTGGTGGGCAGGGTAAAATAGCATACACTGAGGACCTGAAGTGGGAAGGAATGGGAAAGCATGAAAAGAAGACCTGGAAGGTGGCCCACGTAACTGGACCCCAGAGTGGGACAAGGGCATGGCAGCAGGCGATGTTCAGAGAGGAAGAAAGGGACTCAACCATACAGGCTCTCAGAAGCCACATTAACAAAGTCTTTATCTCAAGAGATAAACTGAGAACAAAAAAACAAGCAAAAAGAAAAAGAGAGCAAAGTGGGGTAACAGAAGTGTTTTCCAGGGGCCCCCGCCTGTTGGCTCATCAGCAGAGAGCCCAGAGGGCTCAGAAAGCCCCAGCACCTGGGTCCATTCTTCCGCCAAGGATCAAGCGTCCAGGCGTGTCCAGGCGTCATCACTGCAGTCAAGGTCGGCATCCAACCACACAGCACAGGGGCTGTGAGCCCCCTCAGGGCCCCCTAGCCTTCAGGCCTGCCTCAGATCACGAGGACCATGGCACTCAATTCAAAAGAATTAAAAAGAACAGTGTACATAGCTAAGCATGCGACCTTGATGATAAACTTACAAGTAAAAAAACAAGCCCTTTACCTACCTCCAAACATCTTCCTCCATGTAGTCCATATGCTGTCTGTTTTAGACCCAAGAGATTTTAGAAAGCACACTCAGAACCCTATCTCCCACGCAGAAGATTTGTCTCAGGAAAAATTTGGGTGAAGTGGTAGAGGGGTGGGCAGGAGGATCCTGCTCTAAGCACAAGCATGGCACACTGTGTAGTCACTTCCCATCTCAGTCTGCTTTGCCCAGCCTGTTTCCCTTCTCAATGCTGATAGCAGGAAATATCAGCATCGTCACAACTATTTACTTGGCTTTTCTTGGCTTTGAAGGAGACTGCCCAAATGTACCCTTATCCACGCTCTTTGCCAACCCCTACCCCAACCTTCCCAAATACCCTTGGTCAACTACAAGGACCAATGGTAGTCATTTAGCAAACACTCAAGGAGCAACCTCTCTACATACAGAGCCTCTTACAGGTCCCCATGCCTCAAGGAAGAAATGACTCAGTGGAAAACCAGGGTTTCACCCAATAAGTTCTGAACTTGTAAAGTTCTAAAGCAGGATAAGCTTCACTGTTAGATATGAGAACAAAAGATCTTAGCTATATAGCCAATTAAAATATTTTGAGGCATGAAACATTAAAGTCAAAACACCACGCCATCCAGAAGAGGCTTATTTCGTGTTCTACAAATATACCCCAAATGTGGGCACAGACGCAAGAATGAAGGTGGCTGAACTACAGAGACCTAAAATCTTCTTCACTGCCTTCTACATATAATCATTAAAAAAAAGACTGAGGAAATGTTCACTGCAGCTTTGTTCATAACAGCCTCAAATGGAAAACAGCCCAAATGCCTTCATCGTGTAAGTGTATGTGGTAAATCCATAGATTAGAATACTCCTCAGCAGTAAAAAGGAGCTAATTGTCAGCACACACGACAATTTGGATGGATCTCAAGGGAATTGCGCGGAGTGAAAAACTCCAAAACCACAAGGTTACATGTCGTATGATTCCATTTATAAAACAGTCTTTAAATAATAAAGAGAGCGAGAACAGATGTGCAGCTGCCAGAGGTTAGGGGGAGTAAGAGAGGGCTGTGGCTGCAAAACGGTGGTATGAGGGAACTGCTCTTTATCTTGACTGCAGTGGTCACACCAATCTACACACATGAAACAACTGCATGGAACTAAATCCCTGCACACACACACAGACACACACAAATGAGCATGGAGAAATTTGAGCATGATGGTGCACTGTACCAAGTTCTTGGGTGTGATGTTATGGTATTAGAGTTACGTAAGCGGTTATCATTGGGGGAACCGGGGGAGGGTACATACCATCTCCCTGTATTATACATCGCATAGCTGCATCTGAACCTGAGGGTCTCCCAACATAAAGAGTTAAACAAGTAAAAAAAAAAAAAAAAAAAAATCTGAGGATCAATGTGGTTAAAATGTAAAATAAAACCAGGAACTGTCAGCCACTAGATTCTAAATCCTGCAAGGGCAGAAATAATGGTTCTTTTTGTGTATCATTGCAATTCCAGCAAGTAGCAGAAAGCCTTACATGTAGGTAAAATATTTGTGGAATTAATGCAAGAACCTTGAAGATGTTTGGTAACAGCAGAAAAGTTGAAACAACTTAAATATTCAACCACAGAGAAACGGTTAGTGCAAGGTGATACTGGCACTAACTAATGGAATAATTTTCAGCCATTAAAACTAACAGCTATAGAGACCATGAGGCCACGGGGTCATATAAAAATATAAGGTTACATACATCGTGATTGTAACTTTGAACTTAAACATGAAAAACATTTATATTGAAAGGAAATACACAAAATAACAGTAACTGGTATTGTTATTAGGATACTGGTATTACAGGTGTTCCTGCCCCTCAGTGTCCCTCACATTATTATATTATTTACATAACTAAAAGTATCACTAACACAGTTGGGGCACAATGAGAATTATGCTGAGCACTTTTCTTTTTAGGATTCTTTACTTATTTTTTTAATGAAGAAAATATACATGTAGGTTATAATTTATATATATATATATATATTATTCCATTTAAGAACCTGAACGTTGACCACACTGTTTGCAGTTCTCTGTGTGGGCGCCACAGACTGGCCCCTCTGCTTTCCCTACCAGAAGGAACAGCAAACCATGGACTCTGCTTGCAATCAAACTGCTTTCCCTTATTTTACCACATATGTATTTCTCCTCAGACCATATGTAGTATTGTTTGGTTTTGAACTTTGTAAAAATGGGCATCATATTATACGCTTTTTCTACTACTTTTTTTTATACCACATTACAACGTTTTTTAATTAAGCAATTACATTATAAAGTGAGGCTCCTGATAGCAGTTGGGCACTGGGAATGAATTAACAGCACTGAAGAATGTGGTCTGGATGTGGTTAAAGGGGATATTTTAGGCTGTATATATGGTACTAGAATATAAATTAAAAAAACAAACCACAGGACTGTATAACACTGTGAACCTTAATGTAAGAAATGAACTATGGCTAATCGTATGATTATAATATTCTGTTATCAGTCATCAAGATACCATGCTAATGCGAGGGGTTTATAATAGAGTGGTGTATTAGAACTATTTTTGCATGATTTTTCCATAAACCACAACTTCTCTAATAAAAAAATATTAAAAAATAGTAATTGTACAGCAGAACTTCTCAGTACAACCATCGTGAGCCTGGGAAACAGGAGTCCACGACTTTGATCCCCCAGAGCTCCTGGCTGGCCTCTGGCCACAAAAGGCCACTCCCATTTACCCTCAGGTATGCACAAATATCATCCGTCCATCATGTGGGTCTCCGCCATAGGAAGGCTGAGAGGCACTGGTGGGATGGAAAGAAGCAAGAAGTGCAAAAGAAAAAGCAGAAAAGCAGACTTGTCGCATCATCGGTATCCATCAAATTGGCAAACCCTTAAACGTATAACAAGAACCTTGCCTCAAGAGGGGACAGCACAGGTCCTGAAACTTCCAGGGCCACTGACCTCATCACGCTGCTACAAAGGAGCTCCACTCTGCCAAAAACTGTGGATTAAAAATGAGATTAACTACTACCTAGAAGTCTATGCCTTCTTAGATAACTTTTTAATCCAGCATTCTAGAGATCTTAACCTTCTTTCTCCTAACACAACTCAGTATTTAACGGCCAGGCAAAAGTTTTAACACTAAAAACAGATTTTTCTGACGAAATTATCGACAACTTTTCTTTAAAAGCCCCTAAATAGAGCACAGTTCAAAGCAGAACACAAATCTAAACATGTCTGCACTGGAGAGCACACAAGGATGCCATGAAGACTGCTGAGTTTCCACTAGAAACCCCCCAGGATTTATGTCCAGTACATTCTACTCAGACTTCCAGAGGCAGCTTTATTTACTCTGACAGGTTGAGGCACCTTTAATCTCAATCATCTCAGAACCGACAGCATGATTAGCAGGCATTGCTGGCAGCTGTGGTCTGGTAGGGTGGAGGAGGCGGGGGAGAGTGCCTGGTGACGCAGGTGAGAGAAAGAGAGCAGGGACGTGGAACGAGGGACACGTGGCACCTGTTAGCAAGCAAAAGCAAATATCTGATTCTGTCTCATCCTTCCACCAGGCTGCTCAAATGCTAGTAATAACCTAATGTCCACTTGGTATTTTCCAGGCATTCTGAGCAAGATCATGAACTTGGGAACTGTGGCCACACTACAGCACTTATCAGAAACTGGGTCTATTCATTAGTTTTTATAAGACAGAAACAAAGTTGTTTGAGCGCTGTCTTTTAATTTTTGCCTTTGTCCAGTGTTCATGTAGCTGTGTGCTCCTTTCACAGCTTGTTGGCCGCCAGCTTCCCCACTGTGCAAAGCAGAGAGGGTGGGTTTAAACGTGAATCCCAGTATCTTAGCAGCAGGAATGTTCCCCCCAAAACTTGGCTACTCAAAGGGTAGTCCTGGCCCCAGCAGTACAGCACCACGGCCCGGGAAGCATGATAAAAATGCACAATGTGGGGCCTCACCCAGATCTACTAAATCAGAATCCACATTTTGATCCCCGGGTGATTTGTTTGCACATTAAGATTTGAGAAGCACTGATCTAGAATCTTTTGGAGGACGATTCCTTATTTTGTTAGATAAGATGCTGCAGCTCTCAAAAATGTCATTTCTATAGAGACTAGATATCTAAAATTATATAGATAACATGTCAGATGTTATAGATAGGAAGACAAGACAGATTCCAGCTCCGGAAGGGTTCACAATCCAGTAAGGGGCAGATATCAAGCACATATATTTACAAATTTACAGTAAAATATAATTAATATGATCAGAGATATAGGCAAGAGCTGAAATGAGCATATGTTGACTTCCTACAGTGTAGCAGACACCATCATCCCTGCCTACAGCAAGATGTCAAGGGTCACTAAATTACAATTAATGAGTGGTCCGGCTCTTGGGGGATTTCTAGGAGGTTTACTGAGGATCATGAGATTAACCCCAAACAGCTCATAGAAATCCAGGCACTTTGAGCTCAATCTCAGCACCACTAAGTTTCACTGGTCTGAACACACTTAAGCCAAGAAAAATCTATTAAGATTTCATGGTACAGCTTTTTCTTTCATTCTTTTTCTCTAAAAAAAAAAAGTCTTAATAATTAAACTATAAAATAAATAATTATACAAATAAAGGAAACATTTGTTCTTGGCTTAAATTTCAGCTTCTCAAGTCTATGGCAGGTTCCCCTGATATAGATTTTCTTAGTACTCTGAACTTATCCGAACCATAATTATTTAATTAATTCTGTAATTAATTAGTGTTAACATCTGTAAGTGCTCATGGAATATAAGCTTTAAAGGCAGGGATAAAACCTGTATTATTTGCCAGACTACTCCTGGCTTGTAAATTGATCTTGCCCAGCTTTGGATCTAAAATGAATTTTGAAATACTGAATGACTGGACTGACTATAGAAACGTGAGCATGATACTTACAAGAATTCTTCCAGACCCCACGAAGTAATGCAAGACTATCAACTATTTCTAGGCAGTGTGGTAGAGACGGGGCAAACAGCGGCTGTGGGGTGAAGGCTCGAGCCTCCTCACCCTCACCCCTCCAATGAGGAATATACCAGCTGCTCTGTTTACTCACAGAGGAATGAATTTTACACAATCTATAATAAGGCAAAGAGGAGCGGTACTGTTTTACTTCATCTTGTATCATTCTCAGGAAAGTCACAGTGTAAACCAGCAAGGAGGGGGCAGTGTGACGGTAGCTCAGTGGCAGAATTCTCACCTGCCATGCTGAGACCCGAGTTAGATTAGCAGGGCCTGCCCGTATATAAAAAAAAAAAAAAAAAAAAAAAAAGACAGACAGACAGACATTCCCACAACACAACCACAGCGTTGAAGAGACCCTAGTTCAGGCCTGGCTGTGCCACCAGCTGGGGGACACCACTGGCAAGGCCCCACTTGACCCGTCACAACAGCGGGTTCCTAATCCTAGCTACTGTCTACAGCAGGCCTTCAAGGAATATTTTTAAAATGAATGAGTGAATGAGTGAGTGAGTGAATGAATGAAGGCCTGCCTCACAGGACCACTGAGAAATAAAGTGACAAAATAAGTAAAATCACCAGCATAAGCACCCGCACCCATGGAGTACATAAGTCCCTTTCTCCTTCTCTAGTTCTCACAGGGTTCCTGACCTCTACTGGTTACCAGGCTAGAGACAAACAGAGGGCTAAAAAAAAAAATACCCATGGGTACAATAAGTTAAAAATAGCTGTAAAAAGTCACTCAAGAAAAAACTATCTGTGCTCATTTATCTTGCGATTACATGTTATGCCTTTTGCTTGTCATCTCTACTTATTTAGAAGACTGATTACCCAAGCTGTCAATTAAATGATGTAAATGCAAGAGAACAGAGTCACTTTCAAGCAGCAGATGAAATACTCTAAGTTGCAGCTGAGTGTTTGGACAGTCGGGGAAGGCTTACTACAGGAAGATAACTGTCAAGGCAGAACCTATCAAGTCAGGGAACCGAGGGGGCACACCTGAATTTCTGAGCTTGTTTGGTGTGGGCAAGACAAGTACTATCTTGAAATACTTCTCTCCTTCATTCCTTTTTTGGGGGAGTGCAGGTCCAGCAGAAGCCCAACTGACAACAAAGATTAGAGAATTCAGGACTGGTGTCAATTTTAGACTTTAATGAACCTATTCCAAGTCTTTTCAGTTAAAAATCCCTGAAACATTATTCTACTCTCCTGGTTTATATCCCTATGCACAGAAAAACAGATCTTACAGTTAATCTCTCCATGGCCACTTGGAATTAGAATACGAATCGTATGCAGATATACTGACTCCAAAACAGATCCTGGATTCCCCCTAAAATAAAAGTGTAGAAGGCGGGCCACGGTGGCTCAGCAGGCAGAGTTCTCACCTGCCATGCCGGAGACCCGGGTTCCATTCCCGGTACCTGCCCGTGTAACAACAAAAAGTGCACATAAAATTCTGCCACTGATTTCTTCTATCCTATCTTCTTTCTGAAAATTCAACTATAGACCAAAATTCCAGTACTCCAATAAGAGGCTTAAGGTATTTAACTAACAGTACTTAAAAGGAATCCCAACATTAAACAAAAAGACATTCCAAGTTGGAAGATGCAAAGTCTTTTTTTACTTAAGCTTTTTGAGATATGTACTAACACACATGGATGACATTTAATAGACATCAATTTTCAAGCATTAAACCTTTGTCTTTAACTGTATTAAGTATCCTTAATTTAGGATACTCTAGTGTCACAGAGGAAAAGAAAAAAATCCTCAACTTGCATTCAGGCTAATTTCTTCAAATTAAGAATGAAGTTCATCAGCTTTATTTCAAATGAGCATGCAGAGAAGACAGAAAATTGCTGATTAGTACCTGCGCTATTGTAATACCCCACCCTTCCCCATTTGCTAACAAGTCCTGAAATCAACCTTTATCTCGACAAGTTCTATAAAATGCTGATGTATATCCATTTCACAATACTGATTGTTCAATTTTTCAGGAAACATGTAACTTCAGTGATGAAGTAAATACCAAGACAGTTCGACAATACAAACAAACGTATGGAAATAGAGAGTCTTCACTACGGGAAGTTAACTTCCTGCTGTGAATTAGGTACATACTCATTAGTTCTACATCTGAATACAGCAGATATTGGGGAAGGAGAGAGAAGTCAAGGCACCTAGCAGGGTTTGCCATATTAGGGTTATTCTCTCGGCTAGAGACAATGAAGTGTTTAAAGAGCTGGTGATTAAGAGCATGACAGCTACATTCTCTCACGTTAGAAGGACTGTGCAGGCAGCTGCAAATGCTCAGCCATCAGCAGACTGTGTGGCTTGTCAGTGAACACCAGGTCCCATCAGTTTCTGTTGAATGTATGCAAGACGCTAAGCAGGACTTCCAAGATATGAGTGACTGTGAGATACAATCACCGACACACTCATCCTCCATAACGCTGGTCTAAAAACGCTGGGACTTAAGGCCCCTGCTCAAGTACAACAGAGGGTACCCAAGGATGTTTGAAAATGTAATGGTGAAAAGAAGCACCCACCTTACAATTAGGCACCGTATAGAAAATTTAAGGCAAAGCAAGGTTACTGCCATCACAAAAGGACATCGCTCAAAAGGAAAAAGCTCATTAATATTTGGTGTAATCCAGCAAACTTTACATCTCACGCAAAGCTATTGACTCAGAACGAATAGCAAACCGCTCCAGAGAGAAGGATCCCAACATATGGGGCAAGCTTTTTTTTTTTTTTTGCTGAGTAAAATTTAACATATACTTCAAGTGAAATCAACCTCTCATTTCAGAGCTGCTAGTTAGTTGTTCTATTGAATGTAAAGAGCATATTGAAAATGAACTGTAAGTCTCCATGTTGTGTAGCTGGATTTTTACCTCTTTCAATTAAGCATTTCTATCAACAGGGAAAATTCAATCCGTTGCCACCAACTGGCCAGTAAAGGGGATCTCTTACAGAAAGGCCAGAGCCTGGCACACCTCCCGCTGAATAATGAAGTACGCTAGCAGGCTCAGAGAGAATCCCTCAGTGGTTTCAGATTCTGGCAGAAGCAGCAGAAAGTGCTTTCTAGTTGAACACTTTTCACACATTCAGGCTTCCTAACAACGAGTCCAACAACTGTCTCCGTGTCTCTAGCTTCTGGAATAAGGCCGAGGATCCGGGTTGGGACCACCGGCTAATTAATTAGTTTCATATTCTAAAAATGTAACCTGGACAATTTACCATGGACCACTATTCTTACCTACCCAAACTCTTATCTCTCAACCCAGCATCTAACACTCTTCTAGTTTAGAAATTGGATTCTTTTTACAGGATTAAGATCGTGTGGATTTCAGGTGGCCGTAAGGATGTGGTTCAATTTACTGAGGCTGAAAAAAGTTACACTGAATTTCTGGCAGGATTACATTTACTTCCTTCAAATTTGGTGAAAGGAGGTGAAGAAAACCACCCTCTGACGGGAAGATTAGCAGTAGACTTCTGCTAAAAAGACACTCAGCTTCCTTTTATGCAAAGGTAACTGTTTTGGTATAAGCAATAGGGAAAAAAGAACACATGTTTTGAATACAAATACTTCTACAGCTTTTATTCCTATACGAATGAAAAATAGCAGGAGCGAAAAGCTTTAGAGAAGTGAATTTACCATTGGCCCTGACCACGGCCAACATCCAACACATTGTAATGTTCTTAAGAACATAAATGTTGCTTAAACCAAGACCGCTTTTCTTTGTAGGAAGCTGTTCTTCATCATGGCTCTGAAATCCTCACATTCGAGAGCAGGGATGGATGGCCTTGACACAAAGCAGGGTGATGGGACCAGCTGCTTTGTTGCAGGAGGCCGCCCTGTGCCCTGCAGGACCTGCAGCAGCGTCGGTGGCCTCCACCCACAAGACACCAGTAGCAGCCCCCAGCTGTGACAACAAAAACTATCTCCAGATGTTGCTAAATGTCCCTGGGATGGGGAGCAGGGGGGGCAGCAAAACAGCTGCAGTTGAGAGCAACTGGCATGGAGTATAAACTTGCCCAACACTGAAACAAGGTTGACTTAAACTTCCTTATTCTCTTCAATGACATTTTAAATAGCTGCAAACCCCAAATCCCCAAATGCCTCAACAGAATGAATTTTTTGTGGGTAAACAGTAGCAACAAAAACCCAACCTCAGCTTTACACATAATGTAAACATTCCAGACTTCTAATCTTTTCATTCAAAAATTTTAAGCTTCCCATCTTTTAACTTCAGTCATCTGATGAACTCTGATATTTCACCTTTTAATTTAAAAGCTTTCGATTTAAGATTTTGATTTTGAATTTGGTACTAGTTAATGGAAACGATTCTCATATCTGCACCTAGGGCTGAGCATTAAGTCAACTGAGGAAGACTGTTCCTGTTCATCCCAAAAGATCTACTCACTGCAAATCTCAGGTTGGGTCTTCGAGGGAGAAGCGGGAGGAAAGAAGTTGCTGCTGCAGAGCTCAGGCTGCTGGCCCATGTTTCCCACCTGCTCTTTTGTCAAAATGTCAAGTATCTGACAGTGAGTCACTGCCGGGCGGGCTTCTTAGGACATGTCCTTATTCGTGTTCACAGTGGGTCTTCTCATTATTCAAAAGTTCTATCAACATTAATCTGAAGAAGAACCACTTTTGCATGCAAACTCTGGGGTGTTGTTTATGTTCTGTAGGTTTTGTTCGGAAAGGTGGGATGCGAGCTTGTTATGTATTACTTCAGAGAATAGCCTGATACGGAAGCACATCTACTAGTTCAAAATTCCTAAATCACAGGGAGTCAGGACCTTTCTACATACACCTTTAGCTACAGATACACTCATACGTTATGGAAACTGGATGCTGACTTTGTCAATTTTCTATCCTTCAGCCTTGCAGATGCCACACTATCTGATGCGCGCAGCCTGCCGGAAAATGAGAGGTTAAACAAAGATTATTCATGTAAATTTTCTACCTTCTTTTTTTTAACCCCTCCTGGGGGGATGAGAGTCAAATGAACAACTTTACTCTTCAGTTTACTATGGAGAGAATCGCATCTTTTGCTGTCCAGGGAGCGAAATCCAGTACAACTGCAACTAAAGAGCCAGGTCCTTTCCTATTAGCAATGCCTGTCTAACCCTCTCATGCCTGAGTTTACTAGGGTTTAAAAACAGTTGCTAAGTTTTTGATTTGTATAATAGCAGTCAGAGTTCTTGAATAATTATGGTACATTTATCTTACTCTAAAATTCGCAGGGAAGGCCATTTAAAGGCAAGCCTATAAAACTGCCTATCTTGGTTAGGCAAATTTTATGTAACTCTAGGAAAAAAAAAAGATTCATGTACACAAAACACACAATACTATTTCCAACAGCACAACTTAAAATGTTTGCTGCATCTCACTGCATCGCTATTTTCCAAGCACAAGGAACCATAACAATGAACTCACCGAGATAAGCAGCCCTAGAAATTACTAAGCGTTTTATCGGATATGAAAATAATAGATACATACCATCAAAACTACCTTGCTCAGAAGCAAGGTGCAACAGCTGACCGTATGTTTCAATTGAAGGTTGGTAAACAAAGACTCCAGAATTGAAGCAGTCCGGCCATCCAGGGTCTGGGGCTGCTGACAATTCCTCTCTCTCAAAAAGATCATCGATATTTGCTAGGACCTGATTCAAAGGGGGAAAAAGCGTCAGAGAGATGTTCTGCTGCAGCAAACCCTCCTTAAATTCTGCCTGAGTTATCCAACACATGCCAAAAAAAAAAAAAAAAAAAAATGCAGCCTGTGGCTGGTCTTAACTCTTCAGCCGACAGCTGGGAGGCAGTCTGGACCTACTCTCTGCCATCACCTGGCTCTCGATAACAGCAATTTTATCTGAACGGAACTGGTGAGTCTTGACAGCATTCCTCCAACGTGGAGCAGGTCTCCATTACTAAATGCATTTTTTCAGCTCTCAAAGCCACACTCACCAGAGTGTCTGCATCCATGAACACACATTTTGAATACTGTGTAAGCGACCAGCAGTGGAGCTTTGTTAACGTGACGCCCAGCTCAGGCCTCTTCATTAAGGTCAGATGGGCAGAGTCCCCACTGTCCAGGACATCGACTAGGATAACTTCATCGAAGACAGTCTCTAACACTTTCCTGTCAAAACGAAATCCAGAAAGCAATGCTTAGCATCTTTCCAGAACAAGGGACCAGTCTACTGTAAGACCGCAGTCATCTTCTCCTAGCCTTCTTAGAATTACTAGAACAATCTGTTACTTTGGCACAGTGCAATCCTTCATACTTGTCCTCATGGACCTCAGGACAATCTAAGTTTATCTGCATGTGCAGTTAACTTCGTTAAAGTCACAAACCTGTTGATGGTGAGGGTGAAAAGCTCCTGTCTTAAAACATTATTTTTCTGTTTTCTACTTTATATTGCGCCACTGCCCATGAGGCAGAGCGTGGACAGGGCTGGGAGAAATGTGACTCACATTTGGTAAGAGAGCACATTTCTGAAACAGACTACGTATTTATAAATGCTATTTTAATTAGAATTAATTTTGCTGTTGATTGCATATTTTGACAAGTGATGCTGAATAATGTGCATTTATCTACAATGAACTCTATTACTTTATAACTTTTGCAAAAACTGCCTGAAGTTGTGTGTATCAAAAAAAAAAAGCTTAATGGCTCAGCTATTTGGTTACCATTATTTAGATTCCAACGTAAACAGCTTTTATTATGTACTTAGCACTCTGCTTGGGCATAATGAAAGGCACTCACTTTGGACTGTGTGGTACAACACATATCTGCCCCAAACTAACTAAAGCTTTATTTTAGAAAGCTCTAGAGCTGGGTTAGCAGGTGGACTTGGTTAAGATACTAAAACCTGGCACAAGGAAAACTGCATGATAACAAGAGACTCACACTGAAAGTTTACAGCAATATCAGATATGCAGGACAAAACTGGTACTGTTTCCAAAGCTGTACAAAAAGTGTCCCAGCTCACCCAGTAAACTTGATCTTTTTGAGAACAGCCAGTAGCACCATTTACTACAGTAAATCAGGGAAGCAAATCTGAGACGAGATCTGGCTTCTTACACACAGCCTTACTAATAGACTACAAATTAGGAGGTACACATTAGGAAGCAGGCTTTTTTTGTATTTTTCTAAATTACCCTTTAGGAACAAGGTTGTTAGTATGTGCGATATAGGTATACATACATAATGCTTCCCTTTTCAGGGGTCCTTGGCATGCACTTAATATTTTCAGAAAAAAAAAGCCACAAAAAGGATGTCTTCAATTTCCAAGAGTGCTAGGAGAACACAAAAATAAACACAATGCAGAGCTGCTAGTGTGCCTTCTTATCTTTAAAGTTAATATTAGGGACTTGGTGTTCAGATCCTTCAAGAAGTAGCTTCAACAAATCAAAGTGGACCAAACTCATCAATAGGCAGCTCCTACTCCCTGCAGTGGTGGTCCCCAGCACCAGCCCAGGCTCAGAGGGCCCTTTAGCAAAGACTCCCGTCTACAGCATCAGAAAAGACCATTAGGTTAGAAATGTCACATGGCCTTGGAGAAACTACTTTTCTTTCCAAGTCACGTGAGGGGGTCTTCCCTGGTTTAAAACAGGAAACAACATCTCCCTGGCAACACATGAGCCTGACTTGATATGTGAGGAGGGCAAATGAAGTGTGACTACATAAAGCTGCCCTTAATCAGGGAAGGTCTGGACTGAAACATTCATGCATGTGGACCGGAGGACAAGCTCAGGGAGAGTCTCCCTCTTTCTACTCCTAGTGGGAATCAGGGAAGGTGTGGGCCGTGATCTCCCAAGAAGGAGCTACAAACCTTGGCTGGAATGTCTTCCGAAACTTAGAAAGAGGTTTCAGACTTGGGAATCCTTTACTCAGCAACTCTCATCATCAATCCCTGAAATGCCTAGGCCTCCATGTCTGCTGCTGTCAGCAACAAGGGAGGAGTGCCGGAGTCCCGCGGGCGGGCAGTGAGTGCTCACCTCATGGAGTCGGAGACCTGCGGTGTGGCAAGCACGACCAGTCTCCTGGTGGTCCTGTGCTGCTTCAGTGACGAGCCCAGGACCAGCGCGCCTCTGGCGTAGGCGTCATTTGTGGTGAGCGTCACAAAGGCCTGGTCTTGATACAAAGAAACAAACCCACACATTACAACATGCTACCACCGAGAAAGCCACACCAGAACCCCTTTCAAAAAGTAACAAGGCACAGATGTGGCCTCTCTCTCCAGCCAACACAACAAGCAAACTCACCACCCTCCCCCTGTCTACATGGGACATGACTCCCAGGGGTGTGGACCTTCCTGGCAACGTGGGACAGAAATCCTAGAATGAGCTGAGATTCAGCATCAAGGGATTGAGAAAACCTTCTCGACCAAAAGGGGTAAAGTGAAATGAGACAAAGCATCAATGGCTGAGAGATTCCAAACAGAGTCAAGAGGTTATCCTGGAGGTTATTCTTACACATTAAGTAGATATCACCTTGTTAGTCAAGATGTAATGGAGAGGCTGGAGGGAAGTGCCTGAAACTGTAGAGCTGTGTTCCAACAGCCATGTTTCTTGATGATGATTGTATAATGATACAGCTTTCACAATGTGACTGTGTGATTGTGAAAACCTTGTGTCTGATGCTCCTTTTATCTACCTTATCAACAGATGAGTAAAACATATGGAATAAAAATAAATAACAGGGGGAACAAATGTTAAAATAAATTTAGATTGAAATGGTAGTGACCGATGAAAGGGAGGGATAAGGAGTATGGTATGTATGAATTTTTTTTCTGTTGTCTTTTTATCTCTTTTTCTGAATTGATGCAAAAGTTCTAACAAATTATCATGATGATGAATATGCAACTATGTGATGATATTGTGAATTACTGATTATATATGTACAACAGAATGATATGTTAAGAATATTTGTGTTCCTTTCTTGTCATATTTTTTTTAATTTAGAAATTAATAAAAATATTTCTTAAAAAAGGAGCAACTAAAGAGACAATGACAATTAATCACCAAATAATCCTGGACTGGATCTAAGAATGAGAAGGAAAGGCTCAAAAGGGCATCATAGGAACACAAGAAAAAATAGGAAAATAGAATGTACATTTTACATCAATGTTAAACTTCAACTTGATAACTGCACATAAGATGCGTACATAAGTGAATATTCCTAATCATAGGAAATGTACATAGAAGTGGGTGTTCAAGGAGTGTGATATGCACAGCCTGCTCTCAAATGTTCAGAAAAGGATAGCCAGATATGATAGAACGATAAGGCAAGGGTGGGGAAATGTGAAAACCTGGTAGATCTGGGTGTCAGGGGGATGAGGGTATGTTGGAGTTCTCTTTAAAGGGGCTGATTATTTTTGCAACTGTTCTATATGTTATAAATTATTTGAAAATAAAAAGGTTTTTTTTAAGTGAAAAAAAAAGTAATGAGGCAAAATCAGGTCCTCTGAAATCAACTTGGTCTATTAATAAAGGAACAGCTAAGTTCTGGGGAAGAAAACCCAAGAACCCACTTCAAGAATGGGTCACAACTGTCCAAACCACTGTTCAGTGGGATCATCTGGAGCAACCTTCCAGACGCTGACTGAGTTAGAAACATTAAATCCATTTCAGAGTCTGGACAAGCTAAATTCTCAAACTTAATAGTAGCTTAGCACCCAGATGGTGACCCTCAGGCAATTAACAGGTTGGTAATGAAAAGATCAGGAGTCCATTTTCTGTTTTTCCTAAAAAGTGCTGCAGACAGCACATGCAAATCCGCCAACCTGAATTAAACTGGTCTGTCAGCACACATACTCTTCATTCTGGTGCTTCCATTTCTGCCAAGTCTGGGGCCCTTTATACTTGCTATTTCCTCCACCTGGAGCCAAAGCTCCCCTGCCCCACCACCTCTCCAGAGTCACCTGGAGTCTCTGTTCAGATTTCACCTCCTCATTGAGGTCTTTTCCCTCTGATGTTTCTATCTAAATATTGACCAAAGCGCTCTTCAATGGATTTAAGGATCGCTCCACAAGCACTAACACAGGTGCCTTCTCTTCCCTTGGAGAAGAAAGCAACTCCCTCCGACTCTGTAGCCCGGGGTCCCACGACAAGCAAATACAAAAAAACCAATCTCTAAATAATCACAAAGAAGACATGCAAAGTATTTTTCCTACTGAACAACTCCAACCCTCCCGAGAACAGCAGCCTAGCTAGCCTTTAAGAGTGTCCCTGTCCTCCGTTGGGGCGATTCTGGGGCACGCCCTGTCTCCAAGGCGACACTCAGGATCAAGACCTGGCAGGGGTCACTCGGGACAATGTTGCCCAACCAGGGAGTTGGGACATTTTGTCATGAAGTGACTCTGTCTTGGGTTTCTTCATTCTCCCTTTGCTCATTTTCGAACCTGGAGGCTACAGGTAGTGGAAATTCCATGGAGGGAAGTGATAAAAACTGTAACTGGAGCAGTGGGCCAGTGCGTTTCCCCCAGCTTCCCACTTGACAGGCATCCTCACATCTAACTGTGTGACCCTCTCCTCCAGGGCAGCCTGGGTGTCAGTCGTAGAAAGACCAGCATTTCCCACCCATGGCGGGGGCCACTGGCGTCCCGATGAGTCACACTCTAGGAAAGCTCAGACCAGTGATACCTGTCAGCTGACACCCACGGACCTCTGTACTTGCTTTAACTACCAGCAGGTCAGTTCAGCCCTTCACAGGTAACATTGCAAAGTCAGTCTACCCGAAAGCTGCTCAATAATCTGGGCCATTATGAATGATGTTGTAACTCGAAAGGTCCAGGTACCAAATATCACTGTTAAAAATTTAATGAAGTGAGTCTGATGTGAGGAGTTCAGAAGGAAAAGCAAGGGCAGGTACTTTTTTTTTTTTATCAGAGATGAAGTAAGGGATAGGACAAAGGCTTAGGAACACAGTAAGGTTAGAATGCCAGACCTAGCAAATATTACTGGGCTGAACAGGAAAGACCAACGACAGTTGGGTAGAAGTTTAATCTTTCTAGAGAACTCTGGGCTGCATCTGCGGTTTGTTTTGGGGTGTTTTTTTTTTTTTTGGCGTTTCGACTGCTGAAACAACCCACGCGACTGGCCTCATCATCTCGGAGAGGACCAGCCATCTCGGGGCCTCTCGGCCCCCCGGGCTCGCTTCGCCCGGCCGCCCCGACACCTCGCAACAAGTGGGGCTGCGGCCCTCCCACCGCGCAGGGCCGGCTCCCCACGGCGCTACCGGACTCCGGGCTTCCGCCACCCGGCCCCAGAGGCCTAAAAATAGGCACAGCGCAGCGGCGCAGGCTGGGGTGCGCGGCCGAAGCGCAGGGCCGGGGCCGTGGGGGTGCCCGCTCGCGGCCGTCCCTTTGGTTCCTGCCCGCGGGGACTGGGGCGGCTTCCCCGGCGCCCGGTGCGCCCACGGCTCGCTCCCGGCGCCCCAGGAAGGTGGGGGAAACTGGGCTTCCCACCCCCACTCAGCCCCGCCGCAGCTGCTCCGCCCGCCAGCCCTCCACGGCCGGGGCAGCAGGAAGGGCAAGGAGACGGAAGCGGGAACGAGGGCGGAGGGCCGAGGCTCGGCGCGGCTGCCCCGCATTACCGCGCTCTCGGGGTCCCCGACGCAGGCAGCAGCCGGCTCTGAGAGGCCAGCCGGCGACTTTACGGCAGCCGTCGCCCCGTCGGGAACTCCCCGGGAGACCTGAGGGCCCAGCGAGAAGCCGGCGGCTCTCGGGGGCCGGGGGCCGGGGGCGCGGCGGAACGGAGCCCGCAGTGCGGAGGGCAGCGCGGCGCGTACCTGTCATGGTGCCGCGGGAGGCGCGCGCGGCCGCCGCAGCCGCAGGTTGGAGGCTCGCAGAAGCCCGGCGCCGGGAGGCAGCGCGGCCAGCGGGGAGGCGCGGCTGGAGCCGAGTGGCCGCCCGCGCCGCTCTTATAGCGCCCGTCACGTGGCCGCGCACGCTCCCCGCAGCCCTCGGCATCCGCCCAGCTGTGCGCCCCGCTGGGTTTGGCCCGCGCGGTTGCGGGAACCGGGTCGCCCCTCCCTTGGGGATGGGTTCCGGGTTCGGCTCTCCCCGCGCCCCTGGGCTGGCCCACGCGGGCGCCTTTTGGCCCCACGTCCGGATACCTGCCCCGGGACCGCGCACCGCTCTGGTAGCCGGATAGATAGAGGGGTACTTGGGCGTGAAGTATGACGTCAGCAGGACAAACGCCTAAAGAAACCGAGAGTTTGGGATCTTTAAAAACAAAACAAGTTACTCCAGCTCTAATAATGCGTCGGAGCTGCCTGACTTGATGGTAGTAGAAGAGTTGAATTCTTCTTTTCTCACCTAGAACTCCCAATACAGCCTCTGGAAGTACTCGTTAGTGTGCTTGCGATGGCTTTGTGTTTTTAACCTACAAAATAGGATGACTCTTCAGTAAGTATTATTTATATTCTTGCAGTTATCGCTATCAATTAGATATTTAATTCTCACGCCAACGCAGTGAGGAAGGTGAAAGCAGAGAAGTTAAATTACCAGCCTGTGGATGTATAATGTAAGGAGCAAATTTAGGATTTGAACCCTGACAGTTTGGTTACAGAGCCCAACTTCTCACAGACACTGCCACGACATTTCTGATACTAAAAAGATTAGTAACTTATGCTCTCTGTGGTAATTGTTTAAGGTTAATCGGTTTCACGAATCTTGAGAAGGTCAATTTGTCAGTTTTCTAGGAAGTTGAGAAATAGCTCTCTAATATGTTCACATACTTCACTACTCCTCATCTGTGGTGGATTGAAGACATATTCAAGTCCTAACTCCAGGTCTTGTGCATGTAAACTTATTTGTGAATGGGACCATCAAAGATGCTGGTAAAATGAGGCCAAACTGTAGCACGGTGGCCCTTAATCCAGCATGGCTGGAGTCTTTATATAAGCAAAGGAAACTTGGAGAAGTAAAAGCCACAGGAGGAAGCTGAAGGAGAGAAAGCCGTGTGACAGAAGCAGAAATGAACTGTGGGCAAGCCAGCACAGTTACCCGACAAAAGGCCCTGGATTCTTTTGCCCGATGCACTTCAATAACCGATTCCTGAGACACTGGGGTTTCAAAGAGAGAAAGAGTAGATTACTAGGCACGTAGTAGGAGAGCAGATGGCCTAGCAGCCCAGAATCTGTCTCCCCAAACTGCAGAAATTTGGGTAGTTTTATTAGAGGAAAGATAGGCACGGTTTAGGGTAATGAGCACAGTGGCCCCAGATGATGTAATTAGAGGGGATCTGATTATTGAGCATGCACAGATTGTTTACATGCTTAGTCACAGAATGTAGGTAAGAAAATGGTGGAATGAGGTCTAGGTGACTTGTAGATTGAAGTCTAAGCTATTGTGCATATCAGGTGGGCCTGCCTGGGTTATATCCAGTCTTGGTCATCAAGATAACTTTTGATCTGGGGTGGGTGTGTTCTGGGCTGACCCAAGGCCCATCATCATTAATAAACATTAGGGGCTATCTTTAGCAATTACAAGACTCTGCAGTTGAAAATCTGGATAACTGGGTACAAATGAAGGTTTTGTTTTGTTTTGTTTTGTTTTAACATGGGCAGGCACCAGGAATCGAACCCGGGTCTTCTAGGCATGGCAGGCAAGCATTCTTGTCTGCTGAGCCACCATGGTCTGCCCACAAATGAAGGTTTTTACAATCACAGGGGCAGAAGATAAAGGTATACAAGCATTATCAGCGATCAAGGCAGCTGGGTTACAATTTAGAGATTTCTGGAGTTTCCCCTTTGTCTACTCCAGTATAACAGATTGCAAAAAAGGAATATCTATATAATGATTCAATAATAAAAATCATCCTTAAATCCTAATTTCTTGGTTACAGCACCAGAGTGCTACAGACTTCTAAGAAAGCATGGCCTGTTGGTATCTTGATTTTGGACTTCTTGCCTCCAGAACCATGAGATAATAAATTCCTGTTGTTTAAGCCAACCGGTCTGTGGTGTTTCTTATAGACAGTCCTGGCAAACTAAGACACCATTCCTTCCACCTAGCCCACACAGAGCAGGAAAGCAGCAGGTGGTACAATTATCTGGAAACAGTAGTTGCTCACTAAATGCTGGATAACTAATACAGAGCTATTTGGAAGCCAATTGGTAAATTGATAACAATTCAAAAAGTGAAATAGTTGCTGAAGAATAAGTCATTTATTTGGGAAGATGTTGCCCCCTCTTCTCAAGCCAACTTTTTTTTTTTTACATGTGTAGCCATGTGATGATTTTTTTTAATTTTTAACTTTTTGTATTGTATAGTATAACATATATCAAAGCAAAGAAATAAAAAGGCAATAGTTTTCAAAGCAGTCTTCAACGAGTAGTTACAGGACAGATCCCAGTTTGTCATGTGCTACTGTACGATCCTCTCATATTTTTCCTTCTAGCTTCTCCAGAATGTAGGAGGCTAGAGGGCTTAAATTTTTTTCTATCATCACAATCGACTTTTTTCCTTCTTTTTTTGATGAAAAATAACATATATGCAAAAAGGCTATAAATTTCAAAGCGTAATACCACAATTAGTTGTAGAACATATTTCAGAGTTTGACATGGGTTATAATTCCACAATTTTAGGTTTTTACTTTTAGCTGTTCTAAAATACTGGCGACTAAAAGAGATATCAATTTAATGATACAGCATTCGTATTCATTTGTTAAATCTTATCTTCTCTGTATAACTCCACCATCACCTCTGATCTTTCCGAACCTCTCTTTAGGGGTGTTTGGGCTATGGCAATTCTAAATTTTTCATATTGGAAGAGTCTGTCACTAATATGGGGTAGGGAGATGGAATCAAGCCAATTTTATTACTGTTTTCCCTCAAGTGTGGGCTGGGCTGTCTACATCAGAATTATTTGGAGCACTTGTCAAAATGCAAATTTCTGGGCTTGTGCCCAGAACTCCTGAATCTTTTTTCTTTTTTTTAGCCATATGATCATTCTGTTCTTGGTATATAATCAATAACTCACAATGTCATCACCTAGTTGTATATTCAATACCATGATCATTTCTTAGAACATTTGCATCAATTCGGAAAAAGAAATTTAAAAAAAAAAGAAAAGAACTCATACATACCATACTCCTTACCCCTCCCTCTCATTGACCACTAGTATTTCCATCTACCCAAAATATTTTAGCCTTTGTTTCCCTATTTTTTTCTATACCCCTTACCGCTCCCTTTCATTGATCACTAGTATTTCATTCTACTAAATTTATTTTAACATTTGTTCCCCCTATTATTTATTTATTTTTAATCCATATGTTTTTCTCATCTGTCCATACCGTAGCATCAGGAGCATCAGACACAAGGTTTTCACAATCACACAGTCGCATTGCGAAAGCTATATCACTGTACAATCAGCTTCAAGAAACATGACTACTGGAACACAGCTCTACATTTTCAGGCGCTTCTCTCCAGCCTCTCCAATATACCTTAACTAAAAAGGTGATATCTATATAATGTGTAAGAATAACTTCCAGGATAACCTCTCGACTGTGTTTGAAATCTCTCAGCCATTGACACTTTGTATTGTCTCATTTCTCTCTTCTCCCTTTTGGTCGAGAAGTTTTTCTCAGTCCCTTGATGCTGAGTCCCAGATCATTCTAGGATTTCTGTCACATGTTGCCAGGAAGATCCACACCCCTGGAGGTCATGTCCTGCATAAAGAGGGGAGACAATGAGTTTACTTGTCACGTTGGCTGAGAGAGAGAGAGACCACATCTGAGCAACAAGGCCTAATTTTAAGCAGGCTTAGCCTATCCTTTGCAGGGATAAATTTCATATGAACAAACTCCAAGACTGAGGGCTCGGCTTGTTGCTTTGGTTGTCCCTACTGCTTGTGAGAATATCAGGATTTCTCCACATGGGGAAGTTGAATTTTCCCCCTTTCTCACCATTCCCCCAAATATTCCCCAAAGGGGACTTTGCAAATATTCTTTTATTCACTGCCGAACTCCTGAATGTTAAGGGCAGATGAAAAGTGTCAGCATTTTAAATGGCACCTTCCAGGAGCCTCTCTTCAGTCCTTCTCTACCCTGCCTATTCCACCCCCACCCCTGTCATGGACAGCACTGATTCACATGGAAGGACCTCTTGGGCTACTTGGCACTCTAAATTTCCTTCGCAGGAAGCACATGTGTAAGTGTGGAAGATGCAATGGAATGGTTTCCACTGTTTCAAACCCTGTAGGCTCGGAAGAGCTGGAGCTCTTTGAGGAATAGAAAAACTAACCTTGAGTTATACCTTAGCAGGGAGAGGGGAAAGCAGAGAGCTAGGTACTTCCAGGACTGAATTGCTCCTTTTCATTCTAATAGAAGAGTGAGGTTTCTATCTTTCACCCAGGAACCCTGCTGTCATCAGTGTCCTTTAACCACCTGCTGCTGCAGCCTAAGGTTTCCCAGGCTGGGCTTCCCCAGGGTTGTGGTTTTCGGTCAAAAAGGACGGAGCCAAGAGGAAGAGTTGGGGGCAACTAAAACAACCTGAGATCTTCCCTCAGGGATGTGCTCCTCTCTGCTTCACCTTCCAGGGTATTTACATAAAAGAAGTCATTATATCCTTCTTACTTTATGTTTTGTGTACTTGCATAAAGTGAAAGTTTACAGCTTTTACCACTTTGAATGAAACAGTACATTTCCAAGTTGCTACCGTTTGCTCTTAAATGCTATCTTAATCAAAATTATGACTAATAACTGACTGCCCAGTTTTTCTGAGACTGCTCGGTGTTGAGCTATGAGAGGAGAGCTTTTCAACTTTAATGCACACACAAATTGCTAGGGGATCTTGTTAAAATTCAGTTTCTGACTCTTAGTCTGGGGTGGGTCTCCCAGGCCATGTGGGTGCTGCTGGTCTGTAGGCCAACTTTGAAAAGGGAAATGTTAGAACATTCTGGATTTTATGTCTTTGTGGTTAGTGGATAGACACGTTATAGTGAGGCAGATGTTTGAGTCTTTAGCTTGTTAATTCTCTCACATGAAATTTGAGCTAGCAGAATTTCTGTATCCTTCCCCCAGCCCCCAATTTAAGTTAAAAAGAAATCAGTATGCATGACTATTAACCATTTAAACCTATGCTAAATGAGAAGTATACTGAGCATGGATAGCCCAAAATTCATTTTCAATTGGCTTTGGATTGTGTTATGTAATATTTTTTGGCAGGATACTTACCTTTCTAATTATGTTTGTTTTAAGATAATGCTGAAATCACTTTGCATTCCCTTGAGCACACACACTAATTGACGATGAGGGCAACTGACCTGGAAATATATTCCAGACCAGAGGGCAAACTGCTGTTCTGAGAGGCAAAGAGTTCCCACGGACAGTCCCTGAAGTAAATAAATCACATCTGGCCAGACGCACGACCCAACCAGTTAGCAAACTACTTAAAATCTGTCCTTAATTGGTAACTACAGAAAATCTGTACCTAGAATTCTTGCCAGTGATCACAACCTGTCCAATTCTAATTGGAAGTGTAGTTTCAAGAAATAATACCTTTGGAGCCCTGAAGCAGCCCGTACTTCATTCAAGAGCTGGAGTCGCAAAGTTGCATCAGCCTGATGACTGGTTACATTGCCATTTCTTTTTTTTTTTTTATTTCCAAGTACATTATAACAAGTAGTTATAGCACAGATTTTAAAGTTTGGAATGGGTTACAGTTCCACAACTTTTCGTTTTTTCTTCTAGCTGCTCCAAGACACTGGAAACCAACACAAATATCAATATAATGGTTCAGCACTCATACTCATTTGTTAAATCCTATCTTCTCCCTTATACGCTGTGCTGGTTTGAAAGGAAGCATGCCCCCTAAGAAAAGCCATGTTTTAATATAAATCCCAGTTCATAAAGGTAGAATAATCCCTATTCAGTACTGTATATTTGAAACTGTAATGAGATCATCTCCCTGGTTGATGTGATTTAGTTAAGAATGGTTGTTAAACTGGATTAGGGGATGACATGTCTCCACCCATTTGAGTGGGTCTTGATTAGTTTCTGAAGTCCTATAAAAGAGGAAACATTTTGGAGATTCAGAGAGACTCAGAGAGAGAGCAGAGAATGCTGCAGCACCACGAAACAGAGAGCCCACCAGCCAGTGACCTTTGGAGATGAAGAAGGAAGACGCCTCCCGGGGAGCTTCATGAAACAGGAAGCCAGGAGACCAAGCTAGCAGATGACACCATATTCGCCATGTGCCTGTCCAGCCGAGAGAGGAACCCTGACTGTGTTCACCATGTGCCTTCTCACTTGAGAGAGAAACCCTGAACTTCATCGGCCTTCTTGAACCAAGGTATCTTTCCCTGGATGCCCTTGATTAGACATTTCTATAGACTTGTTTTAATTGGGACATTTTCTCAGCCTTAGAACTGTAAACGAGCAACTTATTAAATTCCCCTTTTGAAAAGCCATTCCATTTCTGGTATATTGCATTCTGACAGCTAACAAACTAGAACATACGCCTTCTCTTTAAATAACATACATACATAAAAGCAATAAATTTCAAAACACATCACAACAATTGGTTGTAGAACAGATTTCAGAGTTTGGTATGGGTTGCAATTCCACAATTTTAGGTTTTTATTTCTAGCTACTCTAAGGTACTGGAGACTAAAAGAAATATCAATATAATGATTCAGGACTCACACTCATTTGTTAAACCTGACCTTCTCTGTATGACTCCACCATCACCGTTGATCTTTCTCCCACTCTTTTGAGGTATTTGGGCTTTGGCCATTTTAACTTTTTCATGTTGGAAGGGGCTGTCAATAAAAATATGGGATGGGGGATGGAACTAGTTGAAGTTCTGGAAGGGCTGGCCCCTCTGTATTTCAGGACTTATCTGGTCCAGGGACCCATTTGTTGGTCGTAGGTTTTGGAAAGTTATCCTAGTGCATGGAGCCTTTGTAGAATCTTGTATAATGCTCTAGGTATTCTTTACTATTGGCAGGAATGGTTCTGGTTGGGGGTTGGCAAGTTATGATAGGTAGCAATGTCTAACTGAAGCATATGTAAGAATGACTTCCAAAGTAACCTCTCAAGTCTATTTAAACTCTTTCAGCCACTGATACCTTATTTGTTACACATCTTTTTGCCCTTTTTGTCAGGATGGTACTGTTGATCCCTCGGTGCCAGGGCCAGACTCATCCCTGGGAGTCATCTCCCATGGCGCCAGAGAGACTTCACCCCTGGATGTCATGTCTCATTTAGGGAGGAGGGCAATGATTTCACTTGCAGAGTTGGGCTTAGAAAGATAAAGGCCACATCTGAGCAACAAAAGAAGTCCTCTGGAGGTGACTCTTAGTCATACCTACAGGTAGGCTAATCTTCTCCACTACATATATAAACTTCATAAGATTAAACCTCAAGATCAAGGGCTTGGCCTATTGATTTGGGTGTCTCTGACGTTTGGCACAGTATCTGGGGTTTCCCTGGTGGTAAAGTTTAATAGTTTCATAATTTTTCTCCCATCCCTCAAGGCACTTTGCCAATACTTTTTGATTATCTGCTTTAATATACTCTGGGATGTATCCAGGCTTTACATTAAGCTATACAGGATTAAAGGCCCTCATTCTTATTCTGGGCTCCCTGTGTTTGGGTTGTTTAAGTAATTTATCCAGACAAGTTGAGTTAGATTATGTGCTACTGAAAATTTAGGTTCTGGACATAAGAAAACTTTCCTCCTTTGGTCTCAAAGTGTAGGTGAAGTTCGAAGATACGGATTGCCATTTCTTTTTAAAACATCTTTATTGGGATACAATTCACATGTCATAAAATTCGCCCATTTAAAGCATATAATTCAATGATTTTTTTGTATATTCATAGAGTTGTGCAACTTTCACCACAAACTAAGGTAAAACACTTTCTGTGTCAGTTTGAAAGTATTATGACCCCAGAAAAGCCATGTTTCAATCCTAATTCAATCTTGTGGGGGCAACCATTTATTTTAATCCTAATTCAATACTGTAGGGCAGAAATTTTTATTAGATTATCTTCAGGGAGATGTGACACACCTAATTGTGGGTGTGACCCTTTGATTAGCTGGAGTTGTGACTCCACTCATTCCAGGTGGGTCTTGATTAGTTTACTGGAATCCTTTAAAAGAATAAATATTTTGGAGAGAGTCAGAAGTGGTAGAAGATTCAGAGATGACAGAGAGAGCAGATGTAGATGCTTGAAGAACGGAAGCTTCAGAGAACAGAGAAACGGATATTTGGAGATGCTTGGAGCCCAGCAGATGTCACCATTAGATGTTAAGCAAGCCAGAACCTGGAGAGAGCCAAGAGAAGCCAAGAGATGAAAGCCAGCCCTGGAGAAGCAAAGTGAGGAACCCCCACAGGAACAGAGACTGAGAGCAATGGAGCCCTGGAGCAAGGGACCAGCAGATGCCAGCCACGTGACTTCCCAGCTGACGTAAGTGTCTCTGACCCATTGGCCTTTCTTGAGTGAAGGTAACCTCTTGTTGATGCCTTAATTTGTACACTCTGATTTTCTTAGAACTCTAAACTTGTAACTTAATAAATTCCTTTTTAAACAACCATTCCATTTCTGGTGTTTCACATTCTGGAAGCTTAAAAACTAAAACATGCCCAAAAGAAACCTGTACCCATTCTGCATCCACTTCTCCTTAGTCCTAAGCCAGCGCTAATCTACTTTCTGTCTTTACAAGATTTGCTATAGAGATTCACCTAATGTGGTCTTTTGTGACTGGCTTCTTTCACTTAACATGTTTTCAAGGTTCTCCCATGTTGTAGCAGGTATTGGTATTTTTCATTTCTTTTTATATTTAAATACTACTTCACTATATAGATGTATCACATTTTGTTTATTCAGCCATCATGGATAAACATGATATTTGACATTTGGGTAGTTCCCATTTTTTGGCTATGAATAATGCTGCTATACATTATTCTGTGTACAAGTTTTTGCATGGATATGTTTTCCTTTCTCTTGAGTTTATACCTAGGACTGCCAGTGCTGGGTCCCATGGTAATTCTAGGTTTAACAATTTAGGGAACTGCAAGACTGTTTTCCAAAGTGGTTGCCACATTTTGCATTCACATGAGCAATGTATAAGGGCTCTAATTTCTTCACATCCTAACTGAAACTTCTTATTGCCCATCTGTTTGATTACAGCCTTCCTGATGGCTCCAAAGTGTCTCGTGATTTTGATTTTTTTTTCCCAAATGACTAATGATGGAGAATCTTTCCAGGTACTTACTGGTTCTTTGTATTTCTTCTTTGAAGAAATGTCTATTCAAATTTTTTGCCCATTTTAAAATTGGGCTTATTTGTCTTTTTATTATTGAATTGCAAAAGTTCTTTATATATCCCAGTAGAAGTTCCTTATCAGATATATGATTTACAAATATTTTTTCTCATTCTGTAGGCTGGCTTTTCATTCTCTTAATGGTGGTGTTGGCTATACTACTTTTTTTTTTTAGTATTTTATTTATAAAACTTACCATGCAAACATATATATATTCTTAACATATAAAAATTCCACACATGGTGTACAATCAATGGCTCACAATGTCATCACACAGTTGTGTATTCATCACCATGATCATTTTTTTAAACATTTGCATCACTCCAGCAAAAGAAAGAAAAAAGAAAAAAAGAAAAAACTCATACATAGCATGCTCCTTACCCCTCCCTCTCATTGACCACTAGTATTTCCATCTACTCAATTTATTTTAACCTTTATTCCCCCTATTATTCATTTATTTTTATCCATATTTTTTACTCATCTGTCCATACCTTAAGTTAAAAGGAGCATCAGACACAAGGTTTTCACAATCACACAGTTACATTGTGAAAACTATATCATTATACAATCATCTTCAAGAAACATGGCTACTGGGACACAGTTCTACATTTTCAGGTATTTCCCTCTAGCCTCTCTAATACACCTTAAACTAAAAAGGAATATCTATATAATGTGCAAGAATAACCTCCAGGATAACCTTTCAGCTCTGTTTGAAATCTCTCAGCCACTGACACTTATTTTGTCTCATTTCTCCCTTCCCCCTTTTGTTCAAGAAGGTTTTCTCAGTCCTTGATGCAGGGTCCTGTCTTAGCCCAGGAGTCATGTCCCACATTGAGGGGGAGGGCAGTGAGTTCACTTGCTGTGTCAGCTTAGAGAGAGAGGAACAACAAAAGAGGTTCTCTGGGGGTGACTCTGAGGCTTAATTTTAAGTAGGCTTAGCCTATTCTTTGTGGGAATATGTTTTATTGAATTGCAAAAGGGGCAAACCCCAAGATTGAGGGTTCAGCCTATTGATTTAATTGTCCCTGCTGCTTGCTAGAATATCAGAAATTCTCCAAATGAGAAAGTTAAATATTTCCCCCTTTCTTCTCATTCCCCCAAGGGAACTTTGCAAATACTTCTTTATTCACTACCCAAATCACTCTGGGATTTATTGGGGCACCACACAAACCTGAACAAACCAACAAAATCTCATGCCCTATTCAAGATTCCATGTACTTATGTTGTTCAACTAAACTGACCATACAAGTTGAATTAGGAAATGCACTACCCAAAATATAAATTTTGTACCAAATAAACATCTCTCCCTTTAGTCTCACACAGAAATTGAAGTCTTAAGATATGGATGTATCATCCTTTACCCTCTATTCTTATATACCTTAGTCCTATCCAGATTATTTTCATTCATATCTCTACTTGATGTCTGATCACTTTTTCAACTTTTTAAACAGTTCCTGTTTGTGGTACTTCTGACTTTCATAGCTTCAGAGCTCTAACTCTGAGTCTCAGTGTCACATAAATGCCCAAAGTTTCTGGGAAAGGCCAATGTTTTCTTTTAAGAGTTTTAAACCTAGCTCTTAGGTCTAAATTCTACTTGGGGTTAATTTTTGTGTGAGGGAAGGGTCCAGCTTCCTTCTTTTGCATATGGATATTGAATTGTCCTAGTACCATTAGTTGAAAAGACTAGTTTTCTCCATTGAATTATCTTGGTTCCCTTATCAAAAATCAGTTGCCCATATATGAGGGTTTATTATTGGATTCAGATCTATTTCACTGAGCTATAGGTGTATTCTAATGCCTCTCCCACACTGACTTGATTTCTGTAGCTTTATAGTAAGTTTTAAAGTGAAGTGTGAGTCATCCAATTTTCTTCTCTTATCAATAGAGTTTTGACTCTTCTGGGTCTTTTGCATTTCCATGAATTTTAGGATCAGTTTGTCAATTTGTGCAATAAAACAAGTTGGGATTTTGATAGGGATTGCACTGAATTTATAGCTCAATTTGGGGAGTGTTGCCATATCTTCTGAAACATGGGATATATTCTTATTTATTTAGATATTCTTTCATTTATTTCAACAGTTTTTGACAGTGCATTGCCTTTTTTGTGTGTTTTTTTGTTTTTTTGCATGGGCAGGCACCGGGAATCAAACCCGGGTCTCCAGCATGGCAGACGAGAACTCTGCCTGCTGAGCCACTGCGGCCCTCCCTACATTGCCTTTTAAGACAACAAAATCTAAACAAGTTGGGCTTGTTAGCTGTGTAAACCTCTTGAGCACGACGGCTGATTTTCATGTCTAGAGTTACTTAAAATCTATACTCGACTAAAATCTGATTATCTGAAACTTTTTATGTGGACTAGCATTATTCTGGCCTTCCACAGAACAACTTTTACAGAACTGCACTTTGGCATTGCCTTTGGTAATAGCTAACACTTACTAATGTTAAGTCTCTTAAGCATATTAACTTATTAAACCTTTCCAGTAATCTTATGGGGTAGGTAGCTGCTAATTCCCACTCTGGAGGTAAAGCACAGAGCTTGCTAAACATCATACAGCTAGTAATTTATAGAGCTGCGATTTGAACCAGGCAGCCTGTCTCCCCAGTTCATGCACTTAACTATTGCTTGGAAATGCGTGTAGGCTGTACACCACATAAAAGCTGCAAAAGGGTATGTGCACAGTGAAAAGTACTCTCCTTTGTCAGCTTTGTCCCCCAGCCACCACTTCCCATCCCTAGAGTATTAATCTGTTATTGACTTCTTCCATGGCTTTAAGGATGCCACAGAAAACTTACTGTTGTAGCTTTTCTAATGTGCTTTGAAGATATTCACTACCTCACACAGTTTTCTCCTTCGGAGGATCTGTAGGAGATTTTTCACACTGGTCTTGGTATCAGAAAGAATGTTGCCTCTCCTTAATACTTAGTTTTATCTGTATTTTGTAGACATTTTGAATCTTATAACAACATGTTTTCTTCTCCTCTTTCTCCTCCTTCTTTTGCCACTTATAAGCTTAAAGCAAAAATTGTGGTTCTAGCAGCTATGTAGGCACTCCACCCTGCATTAATCTGTGATTTAATTTTTTTCATCTGCTTACCCTTGTCTAGTTTTTAAAATGAAGTTGCTTGAGATCTTTTGAAAGGGGGGAAAGAATGGGGAATTAATTAGCAGATAAATAAAAAGGTTTCTATGGGAATGGAGTAAGTCAGATGAAATTTCAGCTCAATTTGGGTGAGTCTGGAGATTTTTGTAGTTATTTGTCGATGAAATGATTCTTTTAATTAGAGAGGCAGTATTCCTGATCCAGATATGGGAGTAACCTATTACTTAAAATCTTAGAAGACAAAGTAATTGCTTGATCTTTTGATCTTACTTCTGTGATTTCTTTTATAAATAACATAAAAACAACATGACAGTGGTCAGAAAGGAAGAGCAAGTTTGTCCAGGGTCTTTTACGTTGAGCAATGCAAATATATTTCACCTTTTAAACGTCAGCTACCAATTTGTGATCTTTTAGTTGGTGGGTTAAAACATTTAAATCAGCTAGCTGTAAAGCTAAATATTAAGATAAATCTCTGTGAAAGTTACCTTTTCTTTAAAATGAGCTTTATCAAGATATAACTTTTACACAATAAAATGTGAATTCAACGAGTTTTGACAAGTATATGTAGTTGTCATCACCGCAGCTACTTCCACAGGTTCCTTCTTGCACGCTGGCAGTCAATCCCATCCACGTACCCTGGCCTTTAGCAAACACTGCTTTCTGTCCCTATAGATTTGCTTTTTCTAGAATTTCATATAAATGCAAAGGTACAGTATGCAGTCTTTTGTGTCTGACCTCTTTCATTTAGCTTAGTGCTTTTGAAATGTATTCATGTTGTTGAGAATATCAATGGTTAATTCTTTTTTATGTCTGAGTAGAATTCTTTTTCATGTGTATTCCACAATATATTTTATATATTCACCAGCAAATGGACATTTGGGTTGTTTCTACTTTTGGGTTTTATGAATAAAACTGCCATGAACTTTCCATTGCATTGTATGGCATATTTAACTTTATAAGAATGGCATGAGGGGTTTAGCCTGGAGAGCAAAAAACATGGAGGGAGAAAACATCACCTTCACCATACCTCTAGATCACATTTAAAAATATACAAACTATTATCCTGTGGATTGTCTCATTTGGTCCCCAGAATAGCCTACCAGGATTTCCAGCTGGATAAATAATACTTTCACAGGGCAATTTTGACTCTAGCAAAATCATTTTTTTCATTAAAGAAATTGTGTGTTTACAAAGCAATCATGCATAACATATGGAGTTCCTGTACATGACCCCACCACCAACACCTTGCATTGATGTGCATATTTATTATTACTGATATTAAAAATAATTGTATTATTTTTTAAAAACAGGTATTAGCTTTGCTACAACTGATGAAAGACTATTAAAATAGTTGTATCATCTATTATTTACATGAGGTGTATTTTTCCCCATATACTCCTCTATTATCACCTAGTCATACAGTTGTTATAACCCATGAAAGAATATTCTTATACTTGTACTATTAATAGTCCATCATCTACAATAGGGTTCACTGTGCTAGACAGTACTATGCTTCATTTAAAATTTTTTATTCTAGAAATACATATATCCTAAAGTTTCCTCTTTTAACCACATTCACCTGTTTAGTTCACTGCTGTTAATCACACTTACAATAATGTGCTACCATCACCACCATTCATTTCCAGTCATTTACCATCAGCCTAAATAGAAATTCTGCACAAATTAAGATGCAATTTTCTCTACCTCCTCTTCAACACCTGTACTTTTCTGTCTTTTAAAAATAGTGGCCCTTCTAGTAGCTGTGAAATGATATCTCATTGTGGTTTTGATTTGCGTTTCCCTAATAGCCAGTAATGCTGAGCATCTTTTCATGTGCTTTTTAGCCATTTTCATATTTAATTTTTATAAATGTCTATTTAAGCCTTTTGCTCATTTTAAAATTGTTTGTCTTTTTTATAATTGAGTTGTAGGATTTCTTTATATATACTGGATATTAAGCCCTTATTGGATATGTGGTTTCCAAATATTTTCTCTTAATGTATTGGCTGCCTTTTCATTTTCTTGACAGAGTCCTTTGAAGCACAAACATTTTTAATTTTGAGGAGGACCCACTGACCTATATTTTCTTTTGTTGCTTATGCTTTGGGTATAAAGTCTAAGACAACATTGTCTACTACAAGATTGTGAAGATGCTTCCCTACATTTTCTTCTAGGAGTTTTTTATGGTCCTGGCTCTTATATTTAAGTCTTTGATTCATTTTGAGCTAATTTTTGTATAAGTTGTGAGATAGAGATACTCTTTCAGTCTTTTGCATATGTATATTAAGTTCTCCCAGCACCCTTTGTTGAAGACTGTTCTTTCCCAGTTGAGAGGACTTGGCAGCTTTTTTGAATATCAAATGTCTAGAGATATGAGGGTCTATTTCTGAATTCTCAATATTCCATTGGTCAATATATCTATATTTTTGCAAATACCAAGCTGTTTTGACCACTGTAGCTTTGTAGTATGCTTTAAAGTCAGGAAGTTTGAGTCCTCCAACTTCATTCTTCTTTCTGAAAATATTTTTGGCTACTCAGGGCCTCTTACCCTTCAAAATAAATTTTTAAATGGCTTTTCCATTTCTGAAAAGTAGGCTGTGGGAATTTTCATTGGGATTGCATCGAGTCTTTAAATCAATTCTGGTAAAATTGACATTCTAATATTTAGTCTTTAAATCCATGAACACAGAATGTCCCTCCCTTAATTTAGGTCTTCTTTGTGTCTTTTTAGCAACGTTTTATAGTTTCCTGTAAGTCCTTTACATCCTTGGTTATATTTATTACAAAATATTAGATTCTTGTAGTTCCTATTTCAATTAGATTCTTTCTTGATTTCCTCCTGAGATTAGTCATTAATCTCAAACAAAAAATAAAAAACACTGCTGGTCTTTGCACGTGATCTTGTATCTCATCACTTCGCTGAACTTGTTTATTAGGTCTAATACCTTTATTGTAGATTTTTTGGGACTTTCTATATACAGGATCTCGTCATCAGCAAATAGTGAAACTTACTTCTTCCTTTACAATTTGTATTTCTTTTACTTCTTTTCCTTGTCTCATTGTTCTAGCTAGCACTTCTAGCACAATGTTGAATAGGGGTGACAGTGAGCATTCTCATTTTGTTCGTATCTTAGAGGGAAAACTTTCAGTCTTTCACCGTTGAGTGTGATGTTAGTTGTGGGCTTTACATATATACCCTTTATAATGTTGTGGAACTTTCCTTCTTTTCCTATTTTTAAAGTGTTTTTATCAAGAAAGAATAATATGTTTTGTCAAATGCCTTTTCTGCATTAATTGGAATGATAATGTGATCTTTTTCCTTTGATTTGTTAATGTGGTGTATTACACGAATTGATTTTCTTGTGTTGAAATACCTGAGATGAAATCCAGTTACTTGCAGTGTATGATTCTATTAATGTTCTGTTAGGTTTGACTTGCAAGTATTTTGTTAAGGATTTTTGCATCTACATTCATTAGAGAAATTGGTCTGCAATTTTCATTTCTTGTAGGGTTTTGATCTGGCTTTGGTGTTATGGTGCTGTTGGTTTCAATAAGTTAGTTAGGTAGTGTTCCCTTCTTTTGAATTTTTTGGAAGAGTTTTAGCAGGATTGTTAATGATTCTTCTTGGAATGATTGGTAGAGTTCCCCTGGTCCTGGGCTTTCCTTTGTTGGGAGGTTTTTGGTGAATGATTCAATTTCTCGTAATTGGTCTGTTGAGGTCTTCTCTTTCTTCTTGAGTTAGTGTAGACTAGGACTTTGTCCATTTCATCTAAGTTGTCTAATTCATTGGCGTACAGTTGTTCACAGTATCTTCTTATGATCCTTTTTATTTCTATGGGTTCAGTAGCCATGCCCCCTCTCATTTCTGATTTTATGTTCTCTTTTTTTTGTTGTCAGTCTATTTAAGGGGTTGTCAATTTTATAGATCTTCTCAAAGAAACAGCTTTTGGTTTTGTTAATTCTCTCTATTATTTTTCTATTCTCAATTTAATTTATTTCTGCTTACTTCTGTATTTCTTTCCTTCTGCTCACTTGGGGCCTTTGTTTTTCTTTTTCTCATTCCTCCAGGTATGCAGTTAGTTATTTGATTTTAGCTCTTTTAGTTCTTTCTTCTTTTTTGCTGTAGGCATTTAGGGCTATACATTTCCCTCTCAGCACTGCCTTTACTGCATCCCATACATTTTGATAGGTTGTAGTCCCATTTTCATTCATCTTGAGATACTTACTGATACCTCTGGCAATTTCTTCTTTGACCCACTGGACTGGCTGTTTAAGAGTGTGTTGTTTAACCACCATATATTTGTGAATTTTCCAGTTCTCCTCCTGTTATTGATTTTCACCTTCATTCCATTATGGTCATAGAAAGTGCTTTGTATAATTTCAATCTTTTAAAATTTATTGAAACTTGCTTTGTTATCCAAAAGGTGCTCTATCCTAGAGAATGATCCATAAGCACTTGTTAGAATGTCTGTCCTCTGTGTTGGGGTGCAATGTGGTGTATATGTCTATTAGGTCTAGTTCATTGTCATATTTTTCAAGTTCTCTGTTTCCTTACTGATCATATGTCTAGATGTTTTATCTATTGATGAGAATGGTATATTAAAGTTTCCAGCTATTATTTTAGGGATATCTGTTTCTCCCTTCAGTTTTGCCAGGGTTTGTATTTTGGGGCACCATGGTTATGTGCATAAATATTTATGATTGTTATTTCTCTTTGGAGAATTGCCCCTCTTATTAATATACAGTGTCTTTCTTAGTCACTTATCAGAGTTTTGCCTTTAAAGTGTATTTTTTCCAATATTAATATAGCTACCACAGCCCTTTTTTGGTTACTATTGTATGTATTATCTTTTTCCAACCTTTCACTTTCAATTTATTTGCTTCCTTGGGTCTAAGATGAGTTTCTTGTAGACGGCATAAAGTTGGATCACACTTTTTTTTTTAATGGATTCTGCCAATCTTTGTCTTTTAAAATCTAATGTTATTACTGTAAAGGTAGTGCTTCAATCATTTTATCCTTTGATTTTTATGCAACATATGTTACTTTTTTCCTCTCCTTTTACCCTTTTAATTATTACCCTTACTGATAGACTTTCTTTCTACACTCTACTCCAAGCCTCTCTCTACTGTTTTTTCCTTTCAACCTACAGAACTCCTTTTAGTATTTCTTTTTTTTTAATTTTTTATTAATTACAAAAAATTACAAGAAACACAAACATTCCCAACACATACACTCAGCAATTCACAATATCATCACATAGTTGCATATTCATCATCATGATCATTTCCCAGAACATTAGCATCAATTCAGAAAAAGAAATAAAAAGACAACAGAAAAATATAACAAACAGAAAAAAAAAATTTACAGGCCATACCCCTTACTAATCCCTTTCATTGATCACAAGCATTTCAAACTAAATCTATTTTAACATTTGTTCCCCCTATTATTTATTTTTATTCCGTATGTTCCTCTCCTCTGTTGACATGGTAGATAAAAGGAGCATCAGACACAAGGTTTTCACAATCACACAGTCATATTGTGAAAGCTTTATCATTATACAATCATCATCAAGAAACATGGCTACTGGAACACAGCTGTACATTTTCAGGCGCTTCTCTCCAGCCTCTCCAATATACCTTAACTAAAAAGGTGATATCTATATAATGTGTAAGAAAAACTTCCAGGATAACCTCTCCACTGTGTTTGAAATCTCTCAGCCATTGACACTTTGTCTCATTTCACTCTTCCCCCTTTTGGTCGAGAAGATTTTCTCAATCCCTTGATGCTGGGTCTCAGCTCATTCTAGAGTTTTTCTCAACCTTTAGTATTTCTTTTAGGACAGGTCTCTTGTTTACTAACTCTCTCAGTTTTTATTTTTCTGTGAATATTTTAATCTCTCCCTCATTTTTGAGGAACGGTTTTCCCTCACAAATAATTCTTGGTTGGCAGTTTTTCTCTTTCACTACCTTAAATGTATCATATGACTGCCTTCTCACTTCCATGGTTTCTAATGAGAAATTGGCACTTAGTCTTGTTGTGGTTTCCTTGTATGTGACAAATCACTTTTCTCTTGTTGCTTTCAGAATTTTCTCTTTATCTTTGGCATTGGGCAATGTGTTTAGAATGTATCTCAGAATACGTCTATTAGGATTTATTCTGCTTGGGGAATGTTGTGTTTCTTGGACATGTATATTTGTCTTTCACAAGAGTTGGAAAATTTTCAGTCACTATTTCCTCAAATATTCTTTCTGCCCCTTTTCTTTCTCATGTTCTGGGATACCCATGACACATGTGTTTGTGTGTTTCATGCTGCCATTCAATTCCTGCTCAATTTCTTCCATTCTTTTCTCTATCAAGTCTTCTGTCTGTAAGATTTTGATTGCCCTATCTTCTAATTGGCTTATTTTTATTTTGCCTGTTCAGATCTGCTATTATATGCCTCTAGTGCATTTTTTTTTTTTTTTTTTTAAAGGAAAGACAGAGAGAAGGAAGGAAGGAAGGAAGAAAGGGAAACATTTTTAAACATTTTCTTGTTTTATTGTATTTTGTTTGTTTGTTTGTTTTTTACATGGGCTGGGGCCGGGAATCGAACCGAGGTCCTCCGGCATAGCAGGCAAGCACTTTGCCCGCTGAGCCACCGCGGCCCGCCCCCCTCTAGTGCATTTTTATGTATTGTTTTTTCTAGCGTATTTTTAATCTCTTCTGTTGTGCCTTTTATTCCCATAACTTCTGTTATGTTTCTTTTCATGTTTTAATTCTTCTTTATGCTCATACAATGTCTTCTTAATATCCTTTATCTCTTTAGCCATATTTTCATTCATCTCCTTGAATTGATTTAGATTTGCTTAAACATCTTTGGTTAGTTGTTCCAAATTCTGTATCTTTTCTGGAGTTTTAATTTATTACTTTGACTGGGCCATCCCTCTCTATTTCTTACCATGACTTGTAACTTTCTGTTGATGTCTTGGCAGCTGATCATCTTGATGAGTTTATTCTGAAGGTCAGTTTTTCTCTCTTGCCTAGGATTTTATTGTGAATGGCTTTGTGTTACAGCTCTACCTTAGCATTTGGTTCAACTCATTCTAGACCTTTAGAATTGCCCATTTTTAACTGACCAGATTTTTTTCAGCTCTACTTCATCTTATTCTTTCCTGGAGTACAGTACCATTTTAAAAATTGAACTATTTGTGCAATTGTTTCACTCCCAGGAGAAAGTTACTTCTCCTATGTTCCTTCTCTGGAAATCTTGGTCTGCTTTGTTTTGTTTTTTAATTTTTTTTATCCCTATAGGTTTTTTTTTTTGCTTCAGAAAGGGAAATTTATTAAGTTGCAAGTTTACAGTTCTATGGCAATGAAAATATCCAAATTAAAGCAGGCCTATAAAAATGTCCAAATTAAGGCACTAACCTTCTCTCAAGAAAGGTCGATGAAGTTCAGGGTTTCTCTCTTAAGTGGAAAAGCACATGGCAGACATGGCGATGTCTGCTAGCTTTCTCTCCAGGCTTCTTGTTTCACGAAGCTCCCCCAGGGATGTTTTCCTTTTTCATCTCCAAAGTCTCTGGCTGTGCGGGCTCTCACATTTCTCATAGCTTTCAAGCTTTCTCCAAAATGTTTCCTCTTTTAAAGGATTCAGAAAACTAATCAAGACCCACCTGGATTGGGTGGAATCACATCTCTGTCTAATTAAAGGTTAATACCCCAAATTGGGCAAGTCACATCTCCATGGAGATAATCTAATTAAGTTTCCAACTTACAGTACTGAATAGGGATTAAAAGAAATGGCTGCTTCCATAAAATGGATCAGGATTAAAATATGGCTTTTCTAGGGTGCATAATCCTTTCGAACCAGCACATTCCACCCTCTGGACCCTAAAAAAGACATCTTTTCCCCATATACAAAATACATTCAATCCATCACAATATCAGAAAGCCTTAAACCATTTCAGCGACAATACAAATGCAATAACAAGTCAGAAACAGTAAAAAATCTCATCAAAGTCAACTACAGGCATGGACTGTTCTAAGGCAAAATTCTCCTCTGGCTCTGGACCTGTAAATGCAGAACAAGTTATGTGCTGCCAATGTACAAAGGAGAGACAGTCATAGGATACATATACCATCTCCATAGGGAGAAATTGAAAGAAGCACAGGGATCACTGGACCCAAACAGTCTTGAAAACTTGCAGGGCAAACTCCGTTAGATTTCAGAGTCTGACAGCTATTTATCTTCAGGGCTTTAGAAAACAACAGTTCCGCTCTTTCCAAGGGCCAATGCAGCGTCCCCTGGAGGACAATGGGGAGACCACCTTTTTCTTGGCTCCCCACTCTCCGAGCATCAGGGCTGGACCTGGGCTGTCTGCCATCTCTGGGGCACACGCTCAACCCCTCCATGTGGTGGCAGCCAGGCTCTTCCCAATCCCCAAGGAATGTTCTCCACCCTCTCCAAGGCCAGAGGTGGCATGACTCTTCCACTGCAATGAGGTGGAAGATCCACCCTCTGCCTTCTGGGCAAATTCACCCTCTCCAAGTGCCTGGGTGGGTCTGTTCTCCCAGCCCACGGTTTCTTGACTTCAGACTTCAGCTTCCATAGTTCTGCTTCTGAAGTTATCTTCCTCCAATGTGTCCCTTCTCTGTCCCTCTCAGTCCAGACTGGCAGTAGTTCTGATTACACAGATCCTGCCCACACTCTTGTTGGCTTTCTATGCAGTAGGCTCAGATCATGCCCATCAGACAGGAGGGGTTTCCACAAATCCTTCCTGGACAACCCCCTCTCCCATCCTGGCTTTCTCTGAAATGGCTGACTGGTTACAAATTTGGTTAAATCCCCATGTGAGCACTATTCTCTGGGATCTCCTGTCCTGGAAGCCCAGAATTTTCCAGAATATCAATTTATGGTTTCTTTGTACCCAAGAGTTTAGATCTCAGCTTATCTCTCTCCTGTCACATTTCATTATAAATTATAAGGAGAAACCAGGCTGCACTTTCCACATCTAATTTGGAAATCTCTTCTACTAAATAACTAAGTTCATGACTTTTAAAATCTGCCTTCTAGCCAAAGCCACTCGTCAATTTTGCCAGATTATCTGCCATTTTAAAACAAAGATCACCTTCTTTCCAGTTTGCAATAACACATGCCTTGTTTCTGTCTAGAGGCATCTTTAGAGTCCACATTTCTACCAAGTCTCTTCAAAGCATTCTAGGCCTTCTCTATTAATCTCCTCACAAATCCTCCAAAATCTTCCCCTTATCCATTTAAAAAGCCATTCCAACATGCTTGATATCTGTAAACCACATCAGCACTCCATTTCTCCGGAACCAATCTGTCCTAGTTTGCAAGCTGCCAAAATGTGGTATACCAGAAACAGAACGGTTTTTAAAAAGGGGAATTTATTAAATTACAAGTTTACAGTTTTATGGCCATGAAAATGTCCAAATTAAAGCAGGTCTATAAAAATGTCCAAATTAAGGCATCGACAAGAGGTTACCTTCTCTCCAGAGGGCTGATGAAGTTCAGGGTTTCTCTTGCAACTGGAAAGGCATATGGCGAACATGGTGATGTCTGCTAGTTTTCTCTCCAGGCTTCTAGTTTCATGAAGCTCCCCCAGGGGGATTTTCCTTCTTCATCTCCAAAGGTCTCTGGCTGCATGGGCTCTCGTGGTTCTTGTGGCTCTCCACCTCATTGTTTTTATTTACACTCTTTTTGTTGTCTCTAGCTGCTTTTGCCTGAAGGGCAAGTTCTGAGAGGAGGGTCACCCTGGAAGACTCTCCCCAGTCAGTATCTCCCAATTAAAACAGTTCCAGGGACCCATGACGAGGGTGCAGACTGGCTCCAAATGTCCTGGGGAGTGTGTCAGGAAAGATGCCGAAGGCCTTTTTTATGTCCTCCCAAAGCTGCCCTTTCCTGGACTGCACAGCGGATGGCACCCTTCAACAAAAGCTTTCCCACAGTCCTATGGAGGCTGTGTCTTTAAACCTCTGCTGTCTCTGCCCTTGTTGAGACAGGTTGAAAGAATGGCTGTCACTGTTTTTATCCAGTATGGGTCGAAACAGGAGCTCAGAGCCCAGACCCGGTGATCTGAATTCACTATTGAAAAGCCATGATCAGTGCTCAGCTGTGCCCCACCTACCACATTCGGGGTGGGGGTGGGGGAATGATTTTTCTGTCCCTTTCTGACGACAACAGATAACCAGGGATGGATTCTGAAGTGGCTGCCAGAAGAGTGGGGGATGGGCGCCTGCAGCTCACCCCTGGGGAAGCGGCTACTCACAGTTCTTTATTGTGGTTTATCAGCCTCTTCCTCCAACGCTTCCTTAGTTGCTATTACAGTGTTCTTCTGGCCTCTGGATCCCCAGAACAGTTGTTTCAGACAATTCCCCCTGCTTACTAGCTGTTTTGGAGTAAGTAGTGGTGAACCCAGGAGATCCCTACTCTGCCATCTTCCCTGGAAGTCCTCTAGCAAAATCTTTTCTTCTGTTTTTATACAAACCATTTGACTTGTAGTTTAAAAAATATATCAAAGCTATAGCAGGCACCCTTCCCTCAGCCCTGAGCCCCTCTTCACGTCCCTGGACAACAGCTCTACCCTTCAGCCTCCCTGTTTCTCTGAGTCTAGTCCTAGCACTGACACTCCAAAGCATGGATGAGGCTGACGGATGTGTATTGAGACATACGCCTATTGGGAACACTACTTGGAAACAAAAAGAAGTTTTTTCCTTTTTTCCTATCCGGGTGAAAATGACTTTCTACAGTTCATGCAGAATATTGTCCCTATATTATAGCTGAAGTAACTGATACTCTGAGAAGTTAGAAAATTGTTTAGTGGTGTGTCTGGTTCTTCTTATCTACTGAGCTGTGTTGCCTCACTGAAATCTGAGAGGGATGCAGTGCATTCCACAGAAGCTGGGACCTCACAGATATCCATCGCCTCTGTAGGCAGTTCGTACATCAACGAGCTCCCGCCACTGGTCTCTCATTTTGATATAGAAGAAATGGAGGGGTGTGTGGGGCATTGGGGTTTTGAAGAAGGATCATGTAGCAGTTGAGTTATATACCTCAAGAGGGGAAAAAGCATGTTCTTAATCTAAATCTTATTCTGGTCCGTGTGAACCCATCATAAATAGGACCTGCTGAAAATGTTATTTTTAATTCAGGTGTGGTCAATTGAATCAGGATGTCTTAATCCTATTACTGAAGACTTTATAGGAAGTTCTAGGGAGGTGTCAGAAGCTGGAAGTCAGTGAGTTGGAAGAGAAAGGAGAGGACATCACCATGTGATGGGAAAGCCAAGGAACCCGAGGATTGCTGGCCAGGGCAAACACTACTGTCCTTGGCAGAAAACAAGCCTTCCAGCCTCCAAAACCTAAGCTAATAAATTTCCTTTGTTTAAGCCAACCCATTGTGTGGTATTTGTCAAGATAGATCCCTAAGAAGAGAAAACAAGGTATAAAATGAAGGAAGTGAACCTGGGAGAGGCTTCTAGCCGACAGGCAGACAGGATGTGGGTGGGAGGGAAAAAGAACAAAAAAAGCTTCATGGTTCTGATAAAGCTGGTGATAAAGGACATAATATTGCTTCACTACCAGCAGCTCCAAGCAGCTCCTAGAATAGATTATACCACTTTCTCCTAGTTCCAGAGAGAGATCGTCTGAACAAAGGCTTAATGATGTATAAGAAGCTGAAAATTATGGACTCCTGGAATATCTCCACCTGTTTGAAATTCCTTTCACAGAAAACAAAATATTTCACCTATTGTTAGAAAATAAGTTCTGGGTGAGAGAGAAGAGAAGAGACACTTTTTTTTAAATTAATTAAAAATTTTTTTTTTAAATACCAAAAAAAAAAAAAACCCACCAAACGCAAACATTCATAACTTTTGATCATTCCGTTCCAAATATATAATCAGTAATTCACAATATTATCACATAGTTGCTTATCCAACATCATGATCATTTCTTGGAACATTTGCATCTATTCATAAAAAGAAATTTAAAAAAAACAGAAAAAAATTCATGCATCCTTACCCCCCACCCCTCCCCCTCACCGATCACCAGCATTTCAATCTAAATTTATTTTAACATTTGTTCCCCCTATTATTCATCTTTATTCCATATGCTTTACTCATCTGTTGATAAGGTAGATAAAAGGAGCATCAGACACAAGGTTGTCACAATCACACAGTCACATTGTGAAAGCTATGTCATTATACAATCATCTTAAAGAAACAAGGCTACTAGAACACAGCTCCACATTTTGAGGCGGTTCCCTCCAGCCTCTCCACTACATCTTGACTAACAAGGTGATATCTATTTAATGCGTAAGAATAACCTCCAGGGTAACCTCTCAGCTCTGTTTGGAGTCTCTCAGCCATTGACACTTTATTTTGTCTCATTTCTCTCTTCCCCCTTTTGGTCAAGAAGGTTTTCTCAATCCCTTGATGCTGAGTCTCAGCTCATTCCAGGATTTCTGTCCCACATTGCCACGAAGGTCCACACCCCTGGGAGTCATGTCCCACGTAGATAGGGGGAGGGTAGTGAGTTTGCTTTTTGTGTTTGCTGGAGAGAGAGGCCACATCTGACAACAAAAGAGGCTCTCTTGGGGGTGACTCTTAAGCCTAATTTTAAGTAGGCTTGACCTATCCTTTGTGGGATTAAGTTTCATATGCACAAACCCCAACATTGGGGGCTCAGCCTAGAGCTTTGATTGTCCACACTGCTTGTGAGAATATCAAGAATTCAACCTGGGGAAGTTGAATTTTCCCCCTTTCTTACAATTCCCCAAAGAGGACTTTGCAAATACTTTTTTATTCACTGTTCAGATCACTCTGGGATTTATTGGGGCATCACTCTGGACAAACCAACAAAATCTCATGTCCTACTCAAAGTTCCAGGTACTTGTGGTGTTCAATTAAGCTGTCTATATAAGTTATATTAGGAAATGCACTAGTCAAAATATAAATTTTTTACTTTAATCTCACACATAAGGTAAAATTTAAAAATATTAATTACCATCTATTTTCAGCACCCTGCAGTAATGACTTTCCTTTGTTCTTCCTCATGCAAAAACATTTTTTAAATTTGTACTTTGTCATTATCATTATATACTCTAGGCATTCCTAGATTATACCATCTCAGTCTTTATCATCTATCTCTTTCTGATTTCATTTGTGCCCCCAGCCCTCCTCCTTCTATCATTCTCACATTCAGCTTCATCAGTGTTTTAACACAATTGTTTTACAGTTAGGTAATATTGTGCTGTCCATTTCTGAGTTTTTACATTCAGTCCTGTTGCACAATTTGTATCCCTTCAGGTCCAATTACCCAATATCTTACCCTATTTCTACCTCCTGATGGTCTCTCTTACCAATGAAATTCTTCAAGTTCATTCACTAATGTCAGTTCATATCAGTGAGACCATATAGTATTTGTCCTTTTGTTTCTGGCTAATGAAGAGACGCTTTTGACAGCTAATCAAGCACAGTAAGGAATAGGTACTATACATATAGTATGTCATTTAGTCTTCCCATCAGCCCTGTACGGGAGATCTTATTAACTCTATTTTACCTGCACTGAAACAGTGAGGTTAAGAAACTGTTTACTTTCAAAGTGTGAATATGTCTTTTATAAGTCAGTAAATAGATTCCATATCCAAAGGTATTTTTGTTATACATAGACACATGCAAGTTTTGCTCAAAAAGATTACTAAAGATTTTTGAAAACAAACTTCATATAAAGCAACATGTTTTCAGAAGGTGCATTGATTGAGATGTAACCATTTTGAGAGTTGGGTAATTATAGCAACATAATTTTTGGAATCATGAATACCTAGTGCTATTGTGGTCATTTATAAACTGAAGAAGTGTTCAATGTAGAGGTGAAAATTTGCTCAGTCCTGGTACTTAATCTTTTTTTTTCAGGGATATTTAAGTTTAGTTTTTCTAAATATGCATTTTAAGCTTTTTGTTAAAATAAGACAAAACGAGGCAAAATAAGTGACTTTGTATTATTTCACATAAATTAGTATGGTCCTTGAGATATAAAAAAAAACTTTCTGACTCCTGTTTTGTTCTACAGGCTCTTAAATTTTTGTTTCTGGTTGCTTTCACTATAGTTGATGAACTTGAAAGTCTTTTATTTTGGATTTTCTTGTGATGACAAGAAAATTTTTTGGGTCTCAAACTAGTTTAGATTTTGTTTTGCTTTTTCAGATGATTGAGATAGCACTTGCTTTGGATTTAAACAGCTTAAAAATTTTACCGAACGACCCATCATGTTCATCTACATAAGTAAATATTGCAGCTGGCTAATGGCTATACTTTGGAAACAGATTTGCAATCAATAGTTTAAGGGCCTGTATGAGACTGACTTCCAGGAACTGACCTTGAGCTGAAGATTTTTCTTGGCCAATTTGCATCAGGGAAACCCCCCTGCAGCCCTGGATTTCTCTTGCATGCTCTAGAGCTGAAAGCTGTCACCAGAATTTGACACTACACCATTCTATTACCATTCAATTCTCCTGTGTTTGATTAGGAGGCATCTAGCTTCTGGCCTGGTCAGGTGGAGGGATAGTTTATAAGTTGGCCTTTTTAGGAAATCAGCATGTGAGCTCCTTGGCCAGGTGTTTTGGTATCAGTTGAGGGAAAACTTTTGGAGGCAAGTGGGTTCTACAAACCTGAAGGCAGGCACAGCTGCCCAGCCACCTGCTCTGAAGAGGTAATCGTTTTACAATTCTGGTGTGTTAGGCTAGAATGGGATTCATCAAGAAAGTGTGAGACCACTATTTGAGAAACTCACAAAGGAATGTCTACAAGGAGAGTACTAAACATTCCAGGGACACGTGGAAGCACAGCTTTTTTTTTTTCTATTTTTATTGTAAAACAACATACAAACATTCCGAACATACAAACATTCCATACACGGTGTACAATCAATGGTTCACAATATCATCACATAGTTGTGTATATAACAGCATGGTCATTTTTTTTTTGAATATTTGCATCATTCCAGAAAAAGAAATAAAAGAAAAACTTATATATACCATACCCCTTACCCCTCCCTCTCATTGATCACTAGTAGTCCCATCTACTCAATTTATTTTAACCTTTGTTTCCCCTGTTATTTGCTTATTTTTTATCCATATTTTTTACTCATCTGTCTGTACGCTGGACAAAAGGAACATCAGACACAAGGTTTTCACAACCACACAGTCACATTATGAAAGCTACATCATTACACAATCGTCTTTAAGAAACAAGGCTATTGGAGCACAGCTCAACAGTTTCAGGTACTTTCCTCTAGCTACTCCTATATACCATAAACTAAAAAGGGATATCTATATAATGCGTAAGAATAACCTCTAGGATAACCTCTTGACTCTGTTTGAAATCTCTCAGCCACTGACACTTTTATTTTTTTCTCATTTCTCTCTTCCTCCTTTTGTTCGAGAAGTTTTTCTCAATCCCCTGATGCCAAGTTCGAGCTCATCCCAGGATTTCTGTCCCACATTGCCAGGGACATTTACACCTCTGGGAGTCATGTCCCATATAGAGGGTGCTCTAGTTTGCTAGCTGCCAGAATGCAATATACCAGAAACAGGATGGCTTTTAAAATGGGGACTTTAATAAGTTGCTAGTTTACAGTTCTAAGGCCGAGAAAATGTCCCAATTAAAACAAGTCTATAGAAATGTCCAATCTATGGCATCCAGGGAAAGATGCCTGGGTTCAAGAAGGCCGATGAAGGTCAGGGTTTCTCTCTCAGCTGGAAGGGCACATGGCGAACACGGAATCATCTGCTAGCTTCCTCTCCAGCTCCCCAGGAGGCATTTTCCTTCTTCATCTCTAAAACTTGCTGACTGGGGGACTCTGCTTCATAGTGCTGTGGTGTTCTCTGCACTCTCTGAATCTCCCGCTTTCTCCAAAATGTCTCCTCTTTTATAGGATTCCAGTAAACTAATCAGGACCCACCTAGAATGGGTGGAGACATGTCTCCACCTAATCCAGTTTAACAACCACTCTTGATTGAGTCCCATCTCCAGGGAGATGGTCTAATCACAGTTTCAAACATAAAATACTGAATAGGGATTAGAAGAAATGGCTGCCTTTACAAAATGGGACTAGGATTAAAACATGGCTTTTCTAGGGTATATACATCCTTTTAAACCGGCACAGAGTGGGAGGACATGTTCACTTGCAGTGTTGGCTTAGAGAGAGAGGCCATATCTGAGCAATAAAAGAGTCTCAGAGTGACTCTTAGGCCTAATTTTAAGTAGACTTAGACTATTCTTTGCAGGAATAAGTGTCATAAGGGTGAACCCCAAGATTGAGGGTTTGGCCTATTGATTTGGTGTCTCCACTGCTTGCTAGAATGTCAGAAATCCTACAAATGGGGAAGTTGAATATCTTCCCCCTCTTCCCCATGCAAATATTTCTTTATTCACTGTCCAAATCACTCTGGAATCTATCAGGGCATCACACTAACCTGGGCAAACCAACAAAATTCCATGCCCTATTCCAGATTCCATGTACTTATGGTGTTACCTAAACTGACCATACAAGTTGAATTAGTAAATGCACTACCCAAAATATAAATTTTGCACCAAATAAACATCTCTCCCTTTAGTCTCACACAGAAGTTGAAGTTTTAAAATATAAATGATATCCTTTAACCAGTTTTTAACAAAGGTATCATTTCTAGTGATTTGTCCAACAGACTTCCCTGACAAATCAGTTTTCAAAAAAACAAACAAAAAAACCCCAGCATTTGTCTGGAAAGGTGTTGAGCTGTGTTTTGAAGTCAGGAAAAAAACGCTTAAAAGACCCTATATCTTGCAGACCCTATATCTAGCAGTTCCTGAGCTAGTTTCTGTGCACATAATGCACAGCTGGTAAGGACAGCTGGGTGTGCACTGGCTGTTTCCGACATACCGTGCCAGACAGCAAGATATATTCCCTGCTTGCAGAAGTTTCTGGATAGAAGGCTTAAAATGGGGGAAGGAATTTAATAGCAGATCAGCAAGATGAATGGTTGATTTTTTTTTCTTTTGTAAAATTTATTTATTAATTAAAAAAATTTAATAACAAACGAACAAAAACATGAACATATGATCATTCTGTTCTACATATATAATCAGTAATTCACAATATCATCACATAGTTGCATATTCATCACTTCTTAGAACATTTGCATCAATTCAGAAAAAGAAATAAAAAGACAACAGAAAAAGAAATAAAACGAAAACAGTAAAAAAAAGATTATACATACCATACCCCTTACCCCTCGCTTTCATTGATCACTAGTATTACAAACTAAATTTATTTTAACATTTGTTCCCTCTATTATTTATTTTTATTCCATATGTTCTACTTGTCTGTTGACATGGTAGATAAAAGGATCATCAGACACAAGGTTTTCACAATCACACAGTCACATTGTGAAAGCTGTATCACTATTCAATCATCCTCAAGAAACATGGCTACTGGAACACAGCTCTACATTTTCAGGCAGTTCCCTCCAGCCTCTCCATTGCATCTTGAATAACAAGGTGATATCTACTTAATGCGTAAGAATAACCTCCAGGATAACTTACACTTTGTCTCATTTCCCTCTTCCCCCTTTTGGTCGAGAAGGTTTTCTCAATCCCTTGATTCTGAGTCCCAGCTCATTCTAAGATTTCTGTCCCATGTTGCCAGGAAGGTCCACACCCCTGGGATTCATGTCCCACGTAGACAGGGGGAGGGTGGTGAGTTTGCTTGTTGTGTTGGCTGGAG